>NC_090923.1:31241631-32531631 GCF_040938575.1 Ambystoma mexicanum | reverse complement strand
ATAGAGAGAGAGAGAGAAAGAGAGAGAGATTTCCATCCTCAGATTTAGACATTGGCCCTGTGTGCCTTTTAAGCTTCTGTTCCTTGTAGCTGTGTACCTCTTCCTAGAAATGCACTCATGCCTCGGGGTGAATCATGTGCTTTAATGACTCAAAATGCACTGATTCATAGCTCTGGGAAACAATTGCCTTATTCACTGCAGGGCGATTCACACTGCACACTCAACACCATGTTAATATAGTACTTGCTATAAAACCCTGAGATGGCAAATCACAGTGCTGGCCTAATACATGTAATGAAGTACTCATTAACATAACCTCAATTTGAGAAACAGCGAAGCCTTAACTTAAACAATTGAATATGTATAAATCACTCATTGCTTGTCTTAATATTGCAATGTATACAAGATGTTTAGTGTATGATCCAGTTTGTTATCTAATTCAGATGTAATCTCCCTTGTCCTGCTCAACCCACCTGCATTGTGGATTCTTCACAGTTTGTCAAATCAGGAGATGTTTACAAACACAAGGCCCTCAGTGTCACCAGATGCATTTAGTGTGTAACTGCCATCATATCTAATGGGACCAGTGCGGGAGAAATATATGAGGAGAAATATAGAACTCTGTATAATTAGAGAGCTCGGGAGAAGTAGTGGTTGTTATTGCAGGATATTTTAGTTTGTTTTGTTAGTGTATTTTAACATGTAAGGAGGAAGCCCAGGAGGGCCATGTGTGACGTGTGTGAGCGCATCAGGAGAACATGTAGGGAGTGTATGAAGAAGTTCCATCGAGGAACATAGGAGGGGGGAAAGTGAACTGATGATTTTTCTGTGAATTCATTTACAGCATTGACATGTACTAAAGACAGGACTGAGTTGTATATGTTTTAAATGTTTTAGAAAAATTCTGTTCTGACTGTGGTGCAGTAGTAAAAGCATAGCCCCGACCCAAGACACCCGCCAAACACGACCATGGGGAAGGACACACCCCTAGACCATATATGTCAGTCCTTGCCGCTTTATGGCGAGAAAATAAAAAAGGGCCACAACCAATGGGAAGGAATGCCCCACTCCTGGCCAGAACATGGGTCTTTAGACAGGTGCGCTCTGGAACATATGTCCACGTACTTCACTGCAAAGTATAAGGCAAGAGCATTGCAGAATAGAAGGGAACTATTGGACCTCTGGAGAATATTCAAAGAAACAGAGCACCCAAAAGGGGATAGTGCGACACCTGACTGTAATAAGAAGATGAGCACAGAGGAGATTGGGAAAAGTGGGGAGAAGGGAATATACCCATTAGCAACGCGCCCAGCAGAAGGGTATACAAAACCGACATATGTGGTGGCGGGCACTATGGTGGCCACAACAGGTACAACCCCACCCCCACAATATGTCTCACCCCCAGAGGTATCAGCCCACACTAGGGTGAGCGCGAAAGTCCTAGAGGTAGCACTAGTCTCAACGCGCACTGAACTGGCAAGATTACGGGCAGCATGTGAGGCAACGAGGGTGGCAGAGACTCCCATGTTGCCCGCGGGGACACCCCAACAGCATCCCGGGGATGAATGGAAATCAGGCAACTTCCTGTTCAGAATAGACAGTGCGCCTATAAGAACTGTCCATGTAGAGTGGAGAGGGAAACAGACACTTTGGCATATGACATTTTTAGGGTTCAAGAGATGTAGAGAGCAGAAACAGGCAGCGCCTGGCATCAATCAACCTCACTATTTTACTTTATTGTAAAAAGAGGACTACCCAAAGAAGTGCAGAAAGTGCTTGATAAGATAGCCGGGGTAGAAGCAAAGAGGTGGCCTGAGATCCAAACCGTTATATTTCACCATTGTAGGAGGATCAAAGAGCGAGAGAAAGAAACTATTCAGAGGCCGCAGGCAGAGTAAGCAAAACTAGTTCAAAATAAACTAGTGAAGGTAGCTGCAGTATCAACAGGTCCGCCCCCAGAGCAGACGGGGAGGAGGGGTGCACCTATAATGCGACCCAGGAAAGAATAGCAGCAGTCTGGGCTGAAAGAGTACAAGGGCAGTGGGGAGGCAAATTTCAGGACACCCATTGCAAGGAGGACAGCAACGAGGCCGAGGTGGGTTCTGAGTGCCTTGTTTGTTTGTTTGTTTGTTTGTTTGTTTGTTTTAGTTATTTATATAGCGCTCCAGGCCCAGAGGTAAGAGGGCACTTGGATTTAGAGGTGGGTGGCCTGGGCAGTGCTGGACATGTAGGAGGTGAGGCCATTTCTCAAGCGAGTGCCACAGCAGGCAGGGCGGGAACCACAACTACAACCAGCAACAGTATGAGTGTCCCCAACCAGGTAGCCCCAAGTGCCCAGTACACAAATTACTTAATTACCATATGAGATCCATCAGGCCCACACGCAGTTACCCCCACAAATCCCTGGCCCCTACCACCCACCACACCAGCTACAAGCAATGCAACCACACTAGCCCCACCCTAACCAGCAGCCCGCAGAGAACAGACACACTTTCAGCACTGCACCCAATGGCGCAGCGGACCCATACCAAAGGGCTACAGTAATAGGGGAAAACCATTTCCCTTTACCAAGGACAGACACATACCCCGATTAGGACAGCCCACAGAGAGCACTTGCGTGTCCAGTCCTGTCAATGACCCTAAATCCAGAAGAGGTACCGTTGGTGGGGGAAGAGTTGGGAATAAACAATTCATCTTTATGGTGGACTCAGGAGCGGAGAAGTCGTGCATCACTGAAGGTGACTTCCCGCTATCGGAAAAGACAATCGACACACAGGGATTCTCTTCGGCTGTTTTGACATTTCCTTGCATTAAAGATCTAGATGTCAAGGTGGGAGGGAAGGTTGTACGAGCCCCCCTCCTCTACTCAGAGAGTTCTCCTGTCAACTTGCTCGGTAGGGATTTGCTCTGCAAGTTGAACATGACGATTTTATTTACAGACAGAGGTATCGTCTGTGCCACACATGTCATGTGCTCTCTACGAGCAATGCTGGTGATACATGCCATGGCAAGTGAAGTGGCAGTAAGAGGTATCCCTGTCAACCCTGGCGTTTTTGTTTATGGCATCAAGGTACTTGCTCGAGCCGTCCCTCAGATTACCAGAAAGGAGTGGAGAGTACCTACTGACTTCATTTTTCGACCTGTAGTACTCCTCGAGCTGGTTGCTGGCACATTCCTCTCATTAGATCTGGAAGGCCTAGTGGTGTCCGCAAAAAGGATTGTAGTGCTGGGTACTAATCCTCAAAGGCAATATTGGGGCACTGTACTATGCATTTATTCCAATGTGCCCGTACGTCAATTGTCTGATGAAGAGCTCTTTGAGGATGGTAATAATGATGGGGCAATCATCATCGAGATCTGTATACTCTGTGAGATCATGGTGCAATATGGGAAAGGTCAGAGCCACCTGATGGCTGTTGTTGCACCACCCCCATTCAGCCAGGCTGACTTACAATACGTCCCCACACATTTATAGACAACAAACCCACACGATGTAGGGATGCTGAAAGAGGTGACCCCTGTACAAATCACACTTAAACCAGGAGCAGTACTTCCACGGGTAAAACAATACCCGCTGTCCAGAGAAGCGGAAGAAGGGATTCGAGAAACCCTGCAGGCCCTATTGCACCAAGGGATCATAGTACCCTCCACCTCACCATGCAAAACGGCTATATACACCATTAAAATGTTAACGGGGCAGTTGGAAGATGATCGAGGATCTCCGCCCCCTTAATGACGTAGTAAAGAAGGAGTGTCCACTTGTCCAAACGCTGCATCCATCTTGTGCAGCATCCCCAAAGAGGCAACTCATTTCTCTGTTGTGGATTTGAAGAAAGCCTTCTTCTCAGTTCCCCTGCATCCAGACTCACAATACCTCACAACCTTCACACTGGGAGGAAAATGCTACGAACACACTTGTTTGCCCCAGGGGTACTGTGAGAGCCGTAGCATTTTCAACAGAATACTACACGAAGACCTAGGCAACATTCAGGTACCCAGCAGGATAATTCAATACATGGATGACCTACTGGTCTGCAGCGAGCAAGGCTGTCGAAGAGACTCTATCAAATAACTACTGTTGCTACCAAGTAAAGGGTACAAAGTGGACAAGGCAAAGCTACAGTACTGTAAACTGGAGGTACTTTATCAGGGGCAACTCATTTTCAAGGACAGGAAAAGAATAGTTCCTGACAGGGCAGCAACAGTGTGGACCACTCCCAACCCCTCACAGTAAAAGACAAGCAGAAATTCCTAGGATTATGCAACTATGCAGAGTATGGATCCTAGATTATGCAGTATGCATGAGACCACTCCTACAGGGCCTCAAAGAAGCGCAGAAGGAGAACAAAACAAAAGAGTGGACACCAGAGATGATAACAGGCTTCAATGGCTTAAAAGAAGTGACAGGACCTGTTCTTGCCACCACAGATTACACTCAGGAATTATACATTTTTTCCCAGTCAAACGGCACACTCATAACAGCAGTACTCACACAGAAGAGCATGATGGGTCATAAGCTACTAGCCTATTACAGTGGCACACTCGATTCTGTCATGCAGGGAAAGTTCGCCTGCGAACACATTCTTGCAGCCACACCCTTTGCTATTGAAAAGAGCTCCACAATTGTCATGGGGTGCTCAGTAACGTAGTAAGTGGAGCACTTACTCTTTGCAATTCTAGACAATCCAAATCCACATTCACCACACAGAGAGCATCATCTTATGAAATCATATTGTCTAGCCCCCACATCCATGTTGTAAGATGCAAGACAGTAAACCCAGCCATGTTCCTCACACAACCATGCACCGCCCAAGACTTGCAACAGCATGAATGTTCATTTTATGAGGGCAAAGACAGTGATATCCCCAAAGCCAAAGACAGCCCCCTAGAAGAGAGAGAAATCCTCTTTGTTGATGGGTCAGCATCAATTGATCAGGAGACAGGTGAAAGACATGTTAGGGCAACAGTGGTATGCCTGGAGGAAGGGGAATATGAAACACTTGTTATGAAAAGACTACCCACACATTAGTCAGAACATTATTCAGTGCAAGCAGCTGAACTGGTAGCGCGCATAGAATATCTAAAGGGTGATATGTTACCATTTATTCACAATCTGCCTATGTCACCACCACGGTGCAAGCAGGTCTGTCGCATTGGAGAAAGAGGGGGTTCAAAAGAGAAGATGGCTCACCAGTACAGCTTGCCGCCCTGCTCAACACATTGATTTCCACCCTCACAGAACCCTCTGTGGTGGCGGTCATCAAATGCGCAGCAAATACACACAATACAGACGAAATCTCGATGGGAAATGCAGCTGCTGAAGAGGCAGTAAAAGCTGGAGCATTTCTCCCAGTGCCAATAAATGCTGCATATGTTGTGACCATAGTAACGCCAGGCCAGACACAGATGCATACACAGCTCTCCCTATCGCACAGGTAATTGAGCTGCAGCGTAGGGCAACCCCAGAAGAAAAGGACATATGGCTCAAACATAGGTGCATGCAATCACCCACGGATCTCTTATGGGGACAACAGAGCACAGGGAAATCAGTAATGCCCGTGGTATTATTGCATACAGCCTTCGAGCAATTGCATTACCCGTGCCATAGCTCCAAGCAACACATTGCACAGACATTCAGGATGATAGGTTTGTCCCAAACCTACAGAAGAACCTTGCAACGATGGTGGTCCAATGTACAAAATGTCAAGTATTTAGTACAGGCATGACATTGAGAACAATGAGAGGAACTTTGCCCCGCCCTGTCGGCCCATTCAGTGAACTGCATATTGATTATGCAGACATGGGGGAATGAAGCAATGGGGTACGATATCTAATTGTGGTGGTGGGTCCATTTTCGCGATGGGTTGTGGCTGGCCCGTGTGCCCACCCAGATGCCAAGTGTTCCACAAAATTCCTTGTCAGAGAGGTGTTCCCCCATTGGGGAGTGTGTGACATTCTAAGATCACATAACTGCACCCATTTTTTCAATGAGCTTTTCACTGAAATAACTGCCCTGTTAGGAATTAAACATTGTATGTGTTCAATTTACCACCCACAAGCGAATGGAGTGGTAGAAAGGATCAACAGCCTCCTTAAGAGCAGACTCTCCAAACTATGTAACACCCTAGAAAAGATTTGGGTGTATTGCCTGCCCCTCTCCCTGTTTCATTCAAGCACACAGCCCAGTAACGACCACCACATGTTCCCCCACGAAATAGTGACTGGCAGGTACATGCAGACACCCCTATTGCCTATAAGAAGAGCATCAGATCCTCATAGAGCAGCAGAAATCATGGGGGAAGAGTTTAAACAATATCTGTCTACACTGACACATGCGATAAGATGCATTGCAAAACAAATGGCTCGGCCACACAGAAGAAGCACAAACAACAACTGCCTCACAAACTGACACCAAACCTGCACAACAATTGTTGCCAGGGGTCAAAAATCGAACAACCCCAGATTCCACGGGCCCTACAAGGTTGTGTTTTCCACCCCCCTCGCAGTGAAGGTGAAGGGGTTGAGATATTGTATACACCTCTCAGTTTGTGTAGCTTCTTGCTGATTATATTAAGTGGATGTGTAAAATGTAAGAAAACATGCATTGCTGCTGCAGCATCAGCAATGTGAATTAAAACTCTCTCTCTCTCTCTCTCTCTCTCTCTCTCTCTCTCTCTCTCTCTATCTCATTCCTTCCCAACCCTCGGCCCGTCCCCACCTCCTTTTCCCTTCCCCTCCCTGTTTTTTCTTAATCACAGGTATACCAGCAATGAAAATGACCACGCCCAGATACTCCTCAGTAGTAGATAGAGACAGTATTAGTAGTACTAGAATGTATATTTACAACTGTGGCCTCCACTTTATGGCTATTTTGTTTGCAGTAATGATGTTTGCATTAGGAATTTACTGGGGAAAGTCTTTTATCTGGGCTGGCCATCTAAAAGAAGGTGGGAGGGGACTATGGGGACCTAGAACATGAGTTCCAATTTCACTGGATTACTTCTGAATGGTATTGAATTACCCTGTCATGGTATTTCTTTTGAATTTAACTGGACTATCATCACATGTTGCTAGTTTAACCCCTAAATGCTGAACGGTAACTAAATACACCCAACCCCCACTTCCTCCCCTGTCATAACACTAAGTTCTGGCCGTATCCCAAACCCGAATTAAGGAATAAATGAAACTGTACCATCCAATGTCTCAAAAACCAAACGCTGTAACGAAAGCAGGACCAATGTATATTGTGACCCTTGCAAATAGTAGCAGCTCCCAAGCAACTATATGTAATAGCAAAATGTTTCAAGTACTAATGCTGCATGTAAAAAACTCTTTATGTAATGGAAGCAGCAATGTAAATATTACTAACAGCAGACGCCCAACAGCAAAAAGACTCGTGATACGTAACAGAAGAAAGACAAGACAAGTGTGCCAACATAAATATGATGCATACCATGGTTTAGGACTAGATGCAGTAGAAGATATTCGTCATCATAAACACTCGAACAGTTGGTACTCCAACATGAGTGCAACAGGAAGTTGTACCACCAATGGGAGTTGCTACGTATGTTCCTTAATACTGCATGCATCTAGGGCACCCAAGGTCTTAGTACCACAAGAAGCCCATGATAGAGACCCAATACCTAATTCATATTGTGCTATGTAGGATCAAAGGCCCTTTCCAGGCACACAAAGTTCCCCTAGAACTCATCGATCGTGAAAATGCAAAACCAGTTCCACTAACCCCAACCTAAAAAAAAACCACATCTAGTAATCGAAGGGGCGAGAGATGTCAACAACAAGTGTCAAGAAAATAATGCATGCATGCAAGGCCAAGAGACTTTTAGGATTATCTGAGAAAATTGCAGCACTCATGGAGCAGGCATGTGCACAAATATGGGCAGAACACATCACCAAACTAACGTGGATAGCAGCTCTCAAGAAACCAGTGAAAGTACACCAACAAAAATCATATCAACTTTGTTTTTTCAATGAAGGAACTGTTTCTGTGGAGTCGAACGAACAATGCAACCAAACTGTCATAGTACCTGACCTCAAGAAAGGTACTGCTGCGCTTATGACGATCACTATTACTGGATCTGCGGCCAGCAGGCGTACTTGCACCTCCCACCTTCTTGGGAGGGGAGTACTGTTCGCTATCCATGCTGCACTCTGCTCTGCTAGTGGCAGCAGAAGAACACCTGAAGGGGGGGACCCCTGCTCAAAGCACCCACCATGCCCCGAACAGTCGAAGTACAGCACACAATGCCACCACCAAACCTTTGTATCCTCCCTGAGAAAGGGCCCTATGACCAGCTGCGATGGAAAAAAAGCTTCTTGAATTACATATCAGAAGACTCGTCCAAACTGCTTGCGCAGATACTTGATAAATATAAGCTGTATAATTCAGCAGAGACATTTTTGCATCTTTAGTACCCAGCATCCAGACACGAGCAAATGCAAAATTTCTCCAAAAAGTATGGTGGCTGCTGATCCAGCTGGAAAAAAACACTGAACAAAGGTTCAATATCATAAAGGTGGAGCTGAGGCCCCTCAGACTACTGACAATGCAAAACGGATATGTCTTGGATCTCCTGATGGCCATGGAAGGAGGTGTTTGCAAAAAGATCGGGAGTTCATGTTGCACATTCGTACCTTCTGAAGATGCTGAAAATGGGACATTGTCACATGTCATTGCCGGAGTACATGACCTAGGGGTAAACATGAAGAAAGAAGCTGGGTTTTAAGAAGAAGATTGGTTTACCATGGCCTTCAGCTGGGTCCGATCCTGGTTCGGAACATTGGTAAAAATGTTGGTACCCATCATTATGTGTATCCTGGTTCTCATGCCAATTGGGTCTCCGGTGGTGTGCTAAAGCCGTGCCTAATAGCGCAATGATGATGGTTACTACTGGGAATACTAAAGTACCTTGTAATACAAAAGAAGTAGACTGACCAAACTAATCACCCTATCCACCGAATGATTATCATGCCTATTGTGGGTGTAGTGAATAACCTCTACCACACAACAATTGTCTGTCCCCCTGACCCTGCGAATTACAAGGAAGAATGGGTAGACCTGTCTGGAGATGGGGGATGCATTTACATGACATCTACACCAGAATTTAAGACATGTGTGTGTAGGGCTTGGATGCCAATAAAAGGAACACCCGCATCGGAGGAAGCAGAAAAGAGGGCCAATGAATGTAAATATGGGGGACGAGAATTTGCTACTGTACAATTAACGAAAGGGGGGAATGTTGCAATGGAAATTAGTATATCCCATCCCCATAAGCTCTTTCAGGTGAGGCGAATCCCTCACAAGATAGTGTAGTGTATAAGGGGGGAGAGAACCACACTATGGAACTCGGTGCGAATAACACTATTGCGCGACCAGCATATGCATGGCATTAGGAGACACATAGAAAGAAACGGCATTTTGTAGTTATGGTGAAAACACAGGCTTGTGTGACTGCGCTGCACCAGTCAAGTTCCATGAAAAGATTTCACTAGGCCCAACACCCTCACATCAGAGCGAATGCATACCACCAGTTCCCACGGAAGTCCACTTCCCCCATGTCCCTTTACTGTTGCAATCATTTAGTAGCTTTCAGGGAATGCACCCTGCAAGAGCGTGAGATAACACCAGGCTCTGCACAGCGTCCATTCATCATCACTAAGCTGCCAGCAAGCCTCTAACCTCCACCCAGCCAGCACAGAGTCAGCCCCACACCACTGACCCAATCCCACACCTCTGTATTCCATGATGAGCAAGCAACCCTCCTGTCCCAACACAAATCAAGAGTCCATAAAAGATCTAAGCATGCGTGACTGTTTTACCCCCAGCATAAAATACAACCTTTGTAACACGAGGTACAGGGCGGGATACATTAAAGATCAAACCCAGGGTGGCGACCTTGAGTGCGAGAGGTACAGTATCAACAAAGCCCTGAACGTGTTGGTTAGCGTGACTTTTTTTTTAACCTCCCTCCCCCCTGGTACCATATACCCAAGCAACCCAGGTGCACGCCACACTGACATAGTAAGTAGGATTAGCATGTTAGCTTAGAAGCAACATTGTATTTTATGAATGTCCCGACCTTCACCCGTCTCAAAGGTGAGCCCAGCTTACCCACGTGGAGCCTGACTGATGGTGATGGACTAACCAATGATAGCCTGGCATCCCGTATGAAGCAGGCCCATGTATATAGTATTGTCAATCAGTGGCGCTGATTTTTACTGGATGTGATGATGCCACAAGGCCTTTTAAGCTCTTGTTTGTACCAGGATTAACTAGAACATTCTCGAGCAGCAGAGTTCTTTGCTGATATTTTGTATTCGATACAATTAAAGCCTGTTATCCTTGCAAGCTATCTCCTGGCCTATTTCCTTAGAGGGTTGTACTCTGTGGTGTGCGTTAAAAGGGGACTTGCTTACAGAGACAATTGAACCAACTGGAAGAATATACCGCAGTAAATGACCTGCAGGTGAATATAGGTAAATCAAAGATCCTATTCTACAGAAGGAAGAGATAAGGAAAACAGAAGGAACAATTTATCTAGCGACTAAGGTAGGAGAAAATAGAGGTTGTCGACGCCTTCAAATACGTGGGTGTCCAGATCTGCAAAAACCTGACACAAACAAAAACTGCCCTGATGTTAAAAGCGAACTTGAACAAACTATCGAGCCACGCTCTGATTCTGAAGGGCAGATTCTGTGGTTTTACGTGGCAACCTTTAATTGACTTCTACAAAGAGCCTGTGGGACATGACCTGTAGACTCCTTATGGAGGAACTGACCAACCCGGACAAAGTAAAAAAAGAAGTTGTGGGAAAGGGATTGCTAAGAGTTTCGACATCTGGCAAAAGAAGTAAGACCATTTGGACACTTTACTTACATCAAGAAATTTCCAGATAGCTACCTTAGGTCCCAATTCATGTGCCTTAGATATACTTTGTACCCCACAATGGAGATTGTCACATCAAGAGGGGGTAAGATCTAAGGAACTCCATTATGTAGGTTTTGTTGGGAAGTAGAAGTTTTGGAAAACGTACTCCACCTCTGCACCCGATGCCGAGCCCTATCCGAACTCCGCTCATATTACTTTGAAAAATGTGTGGAAAGTGTCCCTGACCGCCTGAAATGCACTGACTATGCAGCAGTTAAATTCCTTCGGAAACTGTCTAGGAAAGAGGTTGCCCTTAATTAACTAACTAATAAAGTTTAGAAGGAAACAATTGCCACTTTGTTTTATCGTGGAACTGTGTTTCTTCAAGTCAGAGTTCTTTTTTCTTAAACTAAGGTAAGCAAATAAAATGTAAAAAATACTAAAGCATTATGTAACTTGCAGTTTATCCATTAACCCAGTAAATTGAGACACTACTCTTAAAGCATGCTGCAACTTGCAGTACATCCATTAACCCAGTACATTGAGACCTAATACTGAAGCGTGCTGGAACTTGCAGTACATCCATTAACGCAGTACATTGAGACCCCAATCCTGAAGCATGCTGCAACTTGCAGTACATCCATTCACCCAGTACATTGAGACCTAATCATGAAGCGTGCTGGAACTTGCAGTACATCCATTAACCCAGTAAATTGAGACCTAATCCTGAAGCGTGCTGGAACTTGCAGTACATCCATTAACCCAGTACATTGAGACCTAATACTGAAGCGTGCTGGAACTTGCAGTACATCCATTAACGCAGTACATTGAGACCCCAATCCTGAAGCATGCTGCAACTTGCACTACATCCATGAACCCAGTACATTGAGACCTAATCCTGAAGTGTGCTGGAACTTGCAGTACATCCATTGACCCAGTACATTGAGACCCCAATCCTGAAGCATGCTGCAACTTGCAGTACATCCATTAACCCAGTACATTGAGAGAGTACTCCTGAAGCATGCTGCAACCTGCAGTACATCCATTAACCCAGTGCATTGAGACCTAATCCTGAAGCGTGCTGGTACTTACAGTACATCCATTAACACAGTACATTGAGAACTAATCCTGAAGCATGCTGCAACTTGCAGTACATCCATTAACCCAGTACATTGAGAGAGTACTCCTGAAGCATGCTGCAACTTGCAGTACACCCATTAACCCAGTACATTGAGACCTAATCCTGAAGTGTGCTGGTACTTAGAGTACATCCATTAACACAGTACATTGGCCCTCATTACGACCCTGGCGGAGTGGGTTTACGCCAGCGGTATTCGCGGCGGACCCTTCCGCCCTACTACGAGTTCCCGTAGCGCCATGGAGCGGTTTCCGCCTGGTTTTTACGGGCGGAGAAATCCATGGCGCTACGGGACCTTGTTGTTAATTACGCCACCGTATTTTACGGTGGCGTAATTAACGCCTTCCCCACTCCCATTATACCCTATGGGGCAAAAATGGGAATGGGGAAGGGTAAAATGGGGAATGGGGATTTACCGCCCCGCCAAGGTCGGAATGGGGCGGTAAATCCGCCAACCCCCATGGCGGTATCGGCAGCTTTCCGCCGTGCTCCATGGTGCATTTTGCACCACGATCTCCGCCAGGGTCGTAATGAGGGCCATTGAGAATTATTCCTGAAGCCTGCTGGTACTTGTAGTACATCCATTCACACAGTACATTGGGCCTCATTACGAGTCAGGCGTTAAGGGGTTAACGGCGCCGTAAACGGCACCGACCCTTAACGCCTGATTCCGAGGTCCCTTCGCGCCATGGTGAGTTTAACGCCTGCTTTTTGCAGGCGTTAAAATCCATGGTGCTAAGGGACCATGGTGCTAATTACGCCACCATAATTTACGGTGGCGTAATTAGCGCCTTCCCCACTCCCATTATGCCCTACGGGGCAAAAATGGGAATGGGGAAGGGTAAATGGGAAATGGGGATTTACCGCCCCACTCACCTTGGAATGGGGCGGTAAATCCGCCATCCACCATGGTGTAAACGTAGTTTGCACCATGGTGGTAAGGGTACGACCCAGGCGGTAACTTACCGCCTGGGTCGTAATGAGGCCCATTGAGACACAACTCCTGAAGTGTGCTGAAGCTTGACAGTATATCCGTTAACCCAGTACATTGAGACACTGATCCTGAAGCATGCTGGAATTTTCAGTACATCCATTAATCCAGTACATTGAGACACTACTCCTGAAGCATGCTGGAATTTTCAGTACATTCATTAACCCAGTACATTGAGACACTACTGCTGAAGCGTGCTGGAACTTGCAGTACATCCATTAACCCAGTTCATTGAGACACTAATCTTGAAACATGCTGGAACTTGCAGTACATCCATTAACCCAGTTCATTGAGACACTAATCTTGAAACATGCTGGAACTTGCAGTACATCCATTAACCCAGTGCATTGAGGCACTACTCCCGAAACACATCATTAACCTAGTACATTGAGGCACTACTGCTGAAGCGTGTTGGAACTAGCAGTACATCCATTAACCCAGTGCATTGAGACACTACTCCTGAAACACATCCATTAACCTAGTACATTGAGACACTACTGCTGAAGCGTGCTGGAACTTGCAGTACATCCATTAACCCAGTACATGTGAGACACTATTCCTGAAGTGTGCTGCAACTTGCAGTTCATCCGTTTACCCAGTACATTGAGACACTAATCATGAAGTGTGCTGGAGCGTGCAGTGTATCCATTAACCCAGTACATTGAGACACTAATCATGAAGCGTGCTGGAACTTGCAGTATATCCAATAACCCAGTACATTGAGACACTAATCCTGAAACATGCTGCAACTTGCAGTATGTCCATTAACCCGGTACATTGAAACACTAATCCTGAAGCACATCCATTAACCTAGTACATTGAGACACTAATCCTGAAGCACATCCATTAACCTAGTACATTGAGACACTAATCCTGAAGCATGCTGCAACTTGCAGTTCATCCATTTACCCAGTACATTGAGACACCAATCCTGAAGCGTCCTGGAACTTCCAGTACATCCATTTACCCAGTACATTGAGACACTACTCTTGAAGCATGCTGCAACTTGCAGTTCATCCATTTACCCAGTACATTGAGATAACTAATCCTGAAGTGTCCTGGAACTTGCAGTACATCTTTTTACCCAGTACATTGAGACACTAATCCTGAAGCATGCTGCAACTTGCAGTACATACATTAACACTGAAGCGTACTGGAACTTGCAGTATGTCCATTAACTGGTACATTGAGACACTAATCCTGAAGCACATCCTTTAACCCAGTACATTGAGACACTAATCCTGAAGCACATCCATTTCCCCAGTACATTGAGACACTAATAATGAAGTGTGCTGCGACTTGCAGTTCATCCATTTACCCAGTACAGTGAGACACTAATCAAACCTGGAAGCTGAAGTCATGTCAACCACTGGAACAGAAAACTGAAGGGGATGACGAAAGAAAAGCGGCGGGAATGATTTCCAGCGACCGGAGGGCCTGCTGTGTAACCAGAGCATGCTGCAGCCCTTCCTTCCAATCGACCTGAGGTCTGCTAAAACGATGACCCAAACCCAGAGCCTAGTGGGACCCACTAGACTCAAGAAGACCTGCATTTTGAGCCATCCCACGGGTTGCTGCGACCTTGCGTTCTTGCAATACCCCAATACCCTGGGACCTCCAGCCACTGTGCGGTGCACGGTCTTCTGAATTCCGAATCTCGCTGAAACTTCGTGGGCATCCTGGTGTATCCCCAGAGACATGAATTCATGAATTCACTCTGAAAAGTCCCCTCACAAGAGTGCTGGACTTTCTAAACGACGAGAAATCAACCACGATTTTCTGTCTTCTTCTGTGCTCCTATAAAAGGTGCCAAACCCGCAGAACCGCATTCAGCCATGAAAGAAATCTTGCCTAGAGCCTTCTTCATCGATCCCTGCTGCAAAGTTCCTTCTGAGGTCTTGTGTTCAGTCTCCAGGACAAGGAATCCACTGACCGGGTATTTGGCTGCAGTCCCTGAAGTTCTCCTGCTGCAATCTCCTCTTCATTGCTGAGGTACTGTGTTGGCTTGGGTATATACTTACCTTAAGCCGGTTGGGATTTCTGTGTAGCTTTGGGGTGTCTTCTGTGATTGGGAGGTCCCTCATCCAGTGCACCCAGTCCCACTGCTAGAATCCTGCTGGGGTGTCTTCTGTGAAACCCCTGGACCCTTTTCTAACCCTAGAAGTAAAGTACTCACCTGTTTGCCCAGTTTTCCTAAGGAACTCTGACTTTTGCTACTAAAGAACTTATTCTAACACTGCCTGTTGGTCACTAGTGCTAGTGACCCCCCTTCTGCCACTGCGAACACTCATGCTCTAAGAGTAAGGGAAAGACTTTGAAGGGATTGGGACTTCTGCCTAGAAAAGAAATCAAGTGTTTTACTTACTTGTAAAGAGTTGGTGGGTAACTGTAATTCGAAGAGGGAACAGTTACAAAAGTTCTTACTGATCTTCAATGTGTGATGCACTATTCTTAAAAGCATGATTAACATCTGTTCTTCCTTAGCCACTGTTTTACCAGTCTAAAAGAAAGTAGATGTAAAGGTGTTTTACTCTCCTGTGATTAGGTTGTGCCTCTTTACAAAGGTAATGTGTTGGTTTCACCAGATTATTCCTGTAGGGTAATTGTATGAGTGTCCTCCAACTGTTGGTATCACCAGGTTAGTCCTATTAGGATAACTGTAGGAGTGTCCCCCAACTGGGTCTTGCTTCCCCTGACTTGCTGATAGCCTGTCCTTAATAAGTCTACATTATGTTGTTGCCTACCTAGAATAACTATTCAGTAAAGTGTGACATTGGGTTTTAATTTCCCCTTCATTGTGAAATTAAAGTATGTGGGTTTTACTTACCTTGTGTTAGCTGTGTGCCATCCAAAACAAGTTACCAGAGTTATTGCTTACTTCAGTCTGGGGTTCACTGATTTCCAAAGCATCTGTAATTGTATATTACCTCCTTAGGTTTTACTCACCTGGTATAACTATGTATTATGACAAAAGTGGTTATAGGTTTCTACTGCACCTAGAATAAGTATTTCACTATTCACCAAAAAGTATATTGTCCAGTTGACTATTTATGTGATTTGTTCCAAGATTCACTGTACAACTGGAAGGGCCTACTGCCCTTGTATTACCAAAAGTAATCTGAAAGTAACCATTGGTCTTTTACTCCCAAAGAATAGGCTTGACCTCTACTAAATGTGTATAACATGGTTTTGACTTCCCTAGAACTACTGTTAGGTGTTCCAAATAAGGTTTATACTTGGGTCTGTGTGCTTTCAAGTATAGTGTTGTGTTTTATATTGTGATTTCATATAATGTGTTAGTACTTACTTAACCCCTAGATTTATCCTGGCCTACCTGTATTTAAATAAATCCTTTATTTTTACAATACATAGGGCCTCATTACACGGATGGCGGTAACCATGGCGCTATTAGCGCCATGGTTGCCGCCGGTATTTTACCAAGTCCGCCTTGGTGAATGGGGGAATTACCGCCCCATTCCAAGGTTGGCGGGGCGGTAATTCCCCATTCACCAAGGACCTTCCCCATTCCCATTTGAGCCCCCATAGGGCTCAATGGGAATGGGGAAGGAGCTAATAACGGTACCGCTGTTAGCGGTACCGTTATTTGCCCTGAAGTCCCTCAGCGGGTCCCTTCCTTAACGTGTGGTCTGGCCACACGTTAAGGACAGGACCCGCTGAGGGACCTCGTAGTATGGCGCTAAGGGATTACCGGCACCGGTGCCCTTACCGGTGCCTGTAATCCCTTAGCGCCATCCGTGTAATGAGGCCCATAGTGTTTCAGTGTTTCTTTGGATCATTTGTATTACAATTTCACTTGTACTGTATCTACTGCCCTCTCTCCCTCCTAAGATAAGCCTGGCTGCTCTGCCTATGCTACCATGTACTCAGGTGGTAGGTACAGTCTTATACTAAGAGTGGAGTCTTGTACTGCCTCAGTTGAATGGTTTACTACAAAAACTGTCCTAACAGCATGCTGGAATTTGCAGTATATCCATTAACCCAGTACATTGAGACTCTAATCCTGAAGCGTGCTGCAACTTGCAGTTCATCCATTTACCCAGTACATTGTGATACTAATCCTGAAGTGTCCTGGAACTTGCAGTACATCCATTAACCCAGTACATTGAGACACCACTCCTGAAGCATGCTGCAACTTGCAGTTTATCAACGTCCCCAGTACATTGAGACACTAATCCTGAAGCATGCTGCAACTTGCAGTACATACATTAACCCAGTACATTGAGACACTAATAATGAAGCGTACTGGAACTTGCAGTACATCCATTAACCGGGTAAATTGAGACACTAATCCTGAAGCGTGCTGGAACTTGCAGTATATCCATTAACCCAGTACATTGAGACACTAATCCTGAAGCATGCTGCAACTTGCAGTACATACATTAACCCAGTACATTGAGACACTAATAATGAAGCGTACTGGAACTTGCAGTACATCCATTAACCGGGTACATTGAGACACTAATCCTGAAGCGTGCTGGAACTTGCAGTATATCCATTAACCCAGTACATTGAGACACTAATCCTGAAACATGCTGTAACTTGCAGTATGTCCATTATCCCGATACATTGAGACACTAATCCTGAAGCACATCCATTAACCTAGTACATTCAAACACTAATCCTGAAGTGTGCTGCAACTTGCAGTTCATCCATTTACCCAGTACATTGAGACACTAATCCTGAAGCACATCCATTAACCTAGTACATTCAGACACTAATCCTGAAGCGTGCTGCAACTTGCAATTCATCCATTTATCTAGTACATTGAGACTCTAATCCTGAAGCGTCCTGGAACTTGCAGTTCATCCATTTACCCAGTACATTGAGACACTATTCCTGAAGCATGCTGCAACTTGCAGTTCATCCATTTACCCAGTACATTGAGACTCTAATCCTGAAGCGTGCTGCAACTTGCAGTTCATCCATGTCCCCAGTACATTGAGACACTAATCCTGAAGCATGCTGCAGCTTGCAGTACATACATTAACCCAGTACATTGAGACACTACTCCTGAAGCATGCTGCAACTTGCAGTTCATCCATGTCCCCAGTACATTGAGACACTAATAATGAAGTGTGCTGGAACTTGCAGTACATCCATTAACTGGGTACGTTGAGACACTAATCCTGAAGTGTGCTGAAACTTGCAGTATATCCATTAACCTGTACATTGAGACACTAAAACTGAAGTACATCCATTAACCCAGTACATTGAGAAACTAATCCTGAAGCACATCCATTTACCCAGTACACTGAGACTCTAATCCTGAAGCGTGCTGCAACTTGCAGTTCATCCATTTACCCAGTACATTGTGATACTAATCCTGAAGTGTCCTGGAACTTGCAGAACATCTTTTTACCCAGTACATTGAGACACTACTCCTGAAGCGTGCTGCAACTTGCAGTTCATCCATGTCCCCAGTACATTGAGACACTAATCCTGAAGCATGCTTCAGCTTGCAGTACATACATTAGCCCAGTACATTGAGACACTAATAATGAAGTGTACTGGAACTTGCAGTACATCCATTGCCCGGGTACGTTGAGACACTAATCCTGAAGTGTGCTGGAACTTGCAGTACATCCATTAACCCAGTACATTGAGACCTAATCCTGAAGCATGCTGGAACTTGCAGTACATCCATTAAGCCAGTACACTGAGACCTAATCCTGAAGCGTGCTGGAACTTGCAGTACATCCATGAACCCAGTACATTGAGACCTAATCCTGAAGCGTGCTGGAACTTGCAGTACATCCATTAAGCCAGTACACTTAGACCAAATCCTGAAGCGTGCTGGATCTTGCAGTACATCCATTAACCCAGTACATTGAGACCTAATCATGAAGCGTGCTGGAACTTGTAGTACATCCATTAATCCAGTACATTGAGACTCTAATCCTGAAGCGTGCTGGAACTTGTAGTACATCCATTAATCCAGTACATTGAGACTCTAATCCTGAAGCGTGCTGCAACTTGCAGTACATACATTAACCCAGTACATTGAGACACTAATAATGAAGGGTCCTGGAACTTGCAGTACATCCATTTACCCAGTACATGAGACACTACTCCTGAAGCATGCTGCAACTTGCTGTTCATCCATTTACCCAGTACATTTTCACTCTAATCCTGAAACACATCCATTAACCTAGTACATTGAGACACTAATCCTGAAGCACATCCATTAACTTAGTACATTCAGACACTAATCCTGAAGCATGCTGCAACTTGCAGTTCATCCATTTACCCAGTACATTGAGACACTAATCCTGAAGCGTCCTGGAACTTGCAGTACATCCATTTACCCAGTACATGAGACACTACTCCTGAAGCATGCTGCAACTTGCTGTTCATCCATTTACCCAGTACATTTTCACTCTAATCCTGAAGCGTGCTGCAACTTGCAGTTCATCCATTTACCCAGTACATTGAGACACTACTCCTGAAGCATGCTGCAGCTTGCAATACATCTTTTTACCCAGTACATTGAGACACTACTCCTGAAGCATGCTGCAAATTGCAGTTCATCCATGTCCCCAGTACATTGAGACACTAATCCTGAAGTGTCCTGGAACTTGCAGTACATCCATTTACCCAGTACATTGTGACACTAATCTCGAAGCCCTCTGGAACTCATAGTAAAAGTAGCGATGCAACCCAATTAGCAATCAGACACTGTGGAATGCTGGAAGTCTTAGCAAATGTAATGATCCAGTGGCTGACTTTTCTCTCTGATCGACCCTCCCAGGTTCACCTTGGTTCCTTCCTCTCCACTATCTCTATCTCTACCTGTGGTGTTCCCCAGGGGTCTAACCTCTCTCCCTGGTTGTTCAACCAATACCTGGCACTTCTTGCGCACAGCATCACCGCTCTCTGCCCCAACATTCAGAGCTATGCGGATGACACGCGGCTCATTTTCAGGCTACCCTCAGCCACCTCCTTTCCCTCTCTCATCTTCGACTGTCTGTCCGCCATCCACGAGTGGTGTGCCGCCATTGATCTCTGCCTTAATTCCAGTAAGACTGAGATTCTCCTCATCAGCACACCCACACCCTCCTTTCCTGTCACTCTCTGGCCGGCCTCTCTTGGCCCCCCTCCTGCTTCCACCTGTGAGGATAAAAACCTTGGGGTCATCTTCGACTCCACTCTCTCCTCTTCTCACATCTCTGACGTCTATAAGAAGTCACACTACCAGCTGCACCTTCTCAGAGGTATTCTTCCTTTCCTCTCTTTCCCCAGAAGCTCACTGTCTCCAGAGCTCTGGTTCTCCCTAGGCTGGACTATTGCAACAGCCTCTTTCTAAATCTGCCTGCCTCTTCTCTCCACCCTCTGCAACTCATCCAGAACAGGACTGCGAGACTTGTCCTTGTCCTCAAGCCCAGGGATCATATCTCTCCAGGACTGAAACCTCTGCACTGGCTCCCATTGGTTGCGAGGATTGTGTTCAAAACCTTCTGCATTGTCCACGAGGCCTTCTGGGGCCTGGGGCCTCAATACCTTCAACTACTCTATTCCTAAATATCTTCTTTCTTGAGCTCTTTGCTCACGCGCCTTCAACTCCCTCAGAGTCAGTCGCTTCTCCAAGCAACGAGTTGGCGGTAGATATCTCTCTTCGGCTGGGGCCTCCCTCTGGAACAGCCTCCCTGCCCCCTTGAAACTTGAGAACCATCTCTGGTTCCGGAAGCACCTCAAAACCTTTGTCTTTGCTTCTGCCTTTTCTCCTCCTCTCCCTGCTGAATTCCTGGCTGATACTGAAACTTTACCTGGCCACCCTCTGATCTCAGGCCCAGGTCCCCTCCCCCGCTAGTCGCACACCTGCACTGCCTTCCTGGCAACCCCCTGCACTTGGGGACTGTTTTCTGTATCCCTACAGGCCCTCTACCAGCACTTGACACCTGATGTGTGCACTTACCCTTCCCCCCTCCCCTGCACTTGCCACCTGCTGGCCGTACTTTACTTATTGTTATTTATTCTATTATCCCATGTACTGCACTGTCCCATCCCCCCACCCCCTCCGCACTTTCCCTCTTCCCCCTTCCCATGCACTTGCGCGATCTGAATGACACCTGACATAGTAGGATTGTTGTCCGTCCTCCCTTTGTTCCCCTCCCTTGCCTCGTTGCACCTTGAAACACTTGTGTATAGGCGTGTTATGAATGCATTATCATATCATATCATAGGGCTAATTCATCCAGACACAGGTTGGAACTAGGAATGCATCTAATCAACCAGCGAACAGGAAAACCTGACATAAGTCCACGCTGAGACTCGTGATGAATCCAAGAACCAGTGAACCGACAGCAATGCATGCTGGGGGTTGTAGTAAACTAAACGGTGACGCAAGGGACCTTCAGATGACGCAAGGGACCTTCAGATATTTTAAAGGTATTGCTTTGCCAAAGATCCCCCGGAATATTTGCCAAATAAGCAAAGAGTTTTGCATGCTTGAGGACTTCGATGGAACATTATCGTGCAGCCATCCTTTCCTTATTGTCAGTGGCATGGGACCACCTGATGTTGAAGTCTTTGGGCCTCATTACGACCCTGGCGGAGTGGGTTTACGCCAGCGGTATTCGCGGCGGACCCGTCCGCCCTACTACGAGTTCCCGTAGCGCCATGGAGCGTTTTCCGCCTGGTTTTTCCGGGCGGAGAAATCCATGGCGCTACGGGACCTTGTTGTTAATTACGCCACCGTATTTTACGGTGGCGTAATTAACGCCTTCCCCACTCCCATTATACCCTATCGGGCAAAAATGGGAATGGGGAAGGGTAAAATGGGGAATGGGGATTTACCGCCCCGCCAAGGTCGGAATGGGGCGGTAAATCCGCCAACCCCCATGGCGCTATCGGCAGCTTTCCGCCGTGCTCCATGGTGCATTTTGCACCACGATTTCCGCCAGGGTCGTAATGAGGGCCTTTGTCTTTTGGCCAGTGTGAGCTGCACTGGCAAGGGTGCATGCCATCATGCCATCATAGTGTTGTATTCGAGATCCCAGAGAGA
Organism: Ambystoma mexicanum; assembly: GCF_040938575.1. Lineage (NCBI taxonomy): Eukaryota > Metazoa > Chordata > Amphibia > Caudata > Ambystomatidae > Ambystoma > Ambystoma mexicanum. Next base: position 32,509,592 of record NC_090923.1, on the reverse strand, counting down.
GCAAGTGGCACCCGTGCAGCAAACACTGCCCGGAGGCCCGCCGTCTATTTATTAAAACAATATCACAATATTACGCGTGCTTTCAAAGTTCAACACAAAGAGAGCAGCTTCCCCCGCCCCCTGAGTAGACTCCCTGCCATCTGGGTTCCCATTCCGTTCCCGGTCTCCCAGAAGGTTCTGCATGCAGCAAACAGTTCGGCCCAGGGCAGCACAACAGCACCCTGCCGTATGGAGGAGGCACAAACAAAGATGGCAAGTCAGAAGCAGTCCCAGCAAGGGGAACAAGCAGGCTTGCTCTCTTGATAACAAGCGCAGCACCCAGTCATGGACCCAGCAGGCAAGCACACTCGCCCAGTCATGGAACCAGCAGGCAAGCACACTCGCCCATTCATGGACCCAGCAGGCAAGCACACTCGCCCAGTCATGGACCCAGCACGCAAGCACACTCGCCCATTCATGGACCCAGCAGGCAAGCACACTCGCCCAGTCATGGAACCAGCAGGCAGGCACACTCGCCCAGTCATGGACCCAGCAGGCAAGCACACTCGCCCAGTCATGGACCCAGCATCCTTGCACACTCGCCGAGTCATCGACCCAGCAGCCAGCACACTCACCCAGGCATCAACCCAGCATCCAAGCACACTCGCCCGGTCATCGACCCAGCAGCCAGCACACTTGCCCAGTCATAGACACAGAAGGCACGTACACTCCCCCAGTCATGGACCCAGCAGGCATGCACACTCGCCCAGTCATGGACCCAGCAGCTAGCACACTCGTCCAGTCATGGACCCAGCATCCAAGCACACTCGCCCAGTCATGGTCCCAGCAGGCAAGCACACTCGCCCAGTCATGGACCCAGCAGGCAAGCACACTCGCCCAGTCATCGACCCAGCATCCATGCACACTCGCCCAGTCATCGACCCAGCAGTCAGCACATTCGCCTAGTCATCGACCCAGCATCCAAGCACACTTGCCCAGTCATTGACCCAGCAGCCAGCACACTGGCCCAGCCATAGACCCAGCAGGCACGTACACTCCCCCAGTCATGGACCCAGCAGGCATGCACACTCACCCAGTCATCGACCCAGCGGCCAGCACACTCGCCCAGTTATCGACCCAGCATCCAAGCACACTCGCCCAGTCATCGACCCAGCAGGCACGTACACTCCCCCAGTCATGGACCCAGCAGGCATGCACACTCGCCCAGTCATCGACCCAGCAGCCAGCACACTTGCCCAGTCATTGACACAGCAGCCAGCACAATCGCCCAATCATGAACCCAGCATGCAAGCACACTCGCCCAGTCATGGAACCAGCAGGCAATCACACTTGCCCAGTCATGGAACCAGCAGGCAAGCACACTCGCCCAGTCATGGACCCAGCAGCAAGCACACTCGCCCAGTCATGGACCCAGCAGCCATCACACCCGCCCAGTCATGGACCCAGCATGCAAACACATTCGCCCAGTCATGGACCCAGCAGGCAAGCGCACTCGCCCAGTCATGGAACCAGCAGGCAAGCACACTCGCCCAGTCATGAAACCAGCAGGCAAGCACACTCGCCCAGTCATGGACCCAGCAGGCAAGCGCACTCGCCCAGTCATGGACCCAGCAGGCAAGAACACTCGGCCAGTCATGGAACCAGCAGGCAAGCACACTCGCCCAGTCATGGACCCAGCAGGCAAGCACACTCGCCCAGTCATGGACCCAGCAGGCAAGCACACTTGCCCAGTCATTGACCCAGCAGCCAGCACACTGGCCCAGCCATAGACCCAGCAGGCACGTACACTCGCCCAGTCATGGACCCAGCAGGCATGCACACTCACCCAGTCATCGACCCAGCGGCCAGCACACTCGCCCAGTTATCGACCCAGCATCCAAGCACACTCGCCCAGTCATCGACCCAGCAGGCACGTACACTCCCCCAGTCATGGACCCAGCAGGCATGCACACTCGCCCAGTCATCGACCCAGCAGCCAGCACAGTTGCCCAGTCATTGACACAGCAGCCAGCACAATCGCCCAATCATGAACCCAGCATGCAAGCACACTCGCCCAGTCATGGAACCAGCAGGCAATCACACTTGCCCAGTCATGGAACCAGCAGGCAAGCACACTCGCCCAGTCATGGACCCAGCAGGCAAGCACACTCGCCCAGTCATGGACCCAGCAGCCATCACACCCGCCCAGTCATGGACCCAGCATGCAAACACATTCGCCCAGTCATGGACCCAGCAGGCAAGCGCACTCGCCCAGTCATGGAACCAGCAGGCAAGCACACTCGCCCAGTCATGAAACCAGCAGGCAAGCACACTCGCCCAGTCATGGACCCAGCAGGCAAGCGCACTCGCCCAGTCATGGACCCAGCAGGCAAGAACACTCGCCCAGTCATGGAACCAGCAGGCAAGCACACTCGCCCAGTCATGGACCCAGCAGGCAAGCACACTCGCCCAGTCATGGACCCAGCAGGCAAGCACACTCGCCCATTCATGGACCCAGCAGGCAAGCACACTCGCCCAGTCATGGAACCAGCAGGCAAGCACACTCGCCCAGTCATGGACCCAGCAGGCAAGCACACTCGCCCAGTCATGAAACCAGCAGGCAAGCACACTCGCCCAGTCATGGACCCAGCAGGCAAGCGAACTCGCCCAGTCATGGACCCAGCAGGCAAGAACACTTGCCCAGTCATGGAACCAGCAGGCAAGCACACTCGCCCAGTCATGGAACCAGCAGGCAAGCACACTCGCCCAGTCATGGACCCAGCAGGCAAGCACACTCGCCCAGTCATGGACCCAGCAGGCAAGCACACTCGCCCAGTCATGGAACCAGCAGGCAAGCACACTCGCCCAGTCATGGACCCAGCAGGCAAGCACACTCGCCAAGTCATGGAGCCAGCACACCCGCCCAGTCATGGAACGAGCAGGCAAGCACACTCGCCCAGTCATGGACCCAGCAGGCAAGCACACTCGCCCAGTCATGGAACCAGCAGGCAAGCACACTCGCCCAGTCATGGAACCAGCAGGCAAGCACACTCGCTCAGTCATGGACCCAGCAGGCAAGCACATTCGCCCAGTCATGGAGCCAGCACACTCGGCCAGTCATGGACCCAGCAGCTAGCACACTCGCCCAGTCATGGACCCAGCAGCTAGCACACTCGACAAGTCATGGACCCAGCAACCAGCACACGCGCCCAGTCATGGACCCAACAGCTAGCACACTCGCCCAGTCATGGACCCAGCAGGCAAGCACACTTGCCCAGTCATCGAGCCAGCACACTCGGCCAGGCATGGAACCAGCAGGCAAGCACACTCACCCATTCATGGACCCAGCAGTCAAGCACACTCGCCCAGTCATGGAACCAGCAGGCAAGCACACTCGCCCAGTCATGGAGCCAGCACACTCGGCCAGGCATGGTACCAGCAGGCAAGCACACTCGCCCAGTCATGGACCCAGCAGGCAAGCACACTCGCCCAGTCATGGAACCAGCAGGCAAGCACACTCGCCCAGTCATGGAACCAGCAGGCAAGCACACTTTCCCAGTCATGGAACCAGCAGGCAAGCACACTCAACCAGTCATGGAGCCAGCACACTCGGCCAGGCAACGACCCAGCATCCAAGGACATTCCCCCAGTCATGGACCCAGCAGGCAACCACACTCGCCCAGTCATGGACCCAGCAGGCAAGCACACTCGCCCAGTCATGGACCCAGCATCCTTGCACACTCGCCCAGTCATCGACCCAGCAGCCAGCACACTCGCCCAGGCATTAACCCAGCATCCAAGCACACGCGCCCAGTCATCGACCCAGCAGCCAGCACACTTGCCCAGTCATAGACCCAGAAGGCACGTACACTCCCCCAGTCATGGAACCAGCAGGCAAGCACACTCGCCCAGTCATGGAGCAAGCACACTCGGCCAGGCATGGAACCAGCAGGCAAGCACACTCGCCCAGTCATGGACCCAGCAGGCAAGCACACTCGCCCAGTCATGGAACCAGCAGGCAAGCACACTCGCCCAGTCATGGAACCAGCAGGCAAGCACACTTTCCCAGTCATGGACCCAGCAGCCATGCACACTCGCCCAGTCATGGACCCAGCAGCCAGCACACTCGTCCAGTCATGGACCCAGCATCCACGCACACTCGCCCAGTCATGGTCCCAGCAGGCAAGCACACTCGCCCAGTCATGGACCCAGCAGGCAAGCACACTCGCCCAGTCATCGACCCAGCATCCATGCACACTCGCCCAGTCATCGACCCAGCAGTCAGCACACTCGCCCAGTCATCGACCCAGCATCCAAGCACACTTTCCCAGTCATTGACCCAGCAGGCCAGCAATCGCGCCCAGTCATGGACCCAGCAGGCAAGCACACTCGCCCAGTCATGGACCAAGCAGGCAAGCACACTCGCCCAGTCATCGACCCAGCTGCCAGCACACTCGCCCAGTCATGGACCCAGCAGCCAGCACACTCGCCCAGTCCTGGACCCAGCAGCCAGAACACTCGCCCAGTCAAGGACCCAGCAGCGAGCACACTCGTCCAGTCATGGACCCAGCAGGCAAGCACAGTCACCCAGTCATGGACCCAGCAGACAAGTACACTGCCCAGTCATCGACCCAGCATCCAAGTACACTCGCCCAGTCATCGACCCAGCAGGCAAGCACACTCGCCCAATCATGGACCCAGCAGGCAAGCACACTTGCCCAGTCATGGACCCAGCAGCCAGCACACTAGCCCAGTCACAGACCCCGCAGGCAAGCAAACTTGCCCAGTCATGGACCTAGCAGGCAAGCACATTCGCTCAGTCATGGACCCAGCAGGCAAGCACGCTCACCCATTCATGGACCCAGCAGGCAAGCACACTCGCCCAGTCATGGAACCAGCAGGCAAGCACACTCGCCCAGTCATGGAGCCAGCACACTCGGCCAGGCATGGAACCAGCAGGCAAGCACACTCGCCCAGTCATGGACCCAGCAGGCAAGCACACTCGCCCAGTCATGAACCGAGCAGGCAAGCACACTCACCCAGTCATGGAACCAGCAGGCAAGCACACTTTCCCAGTCATGGAACCAGCAGGCAAGCACACTCAACCAGTCATGGAGCCAGCACACTCGGCCAGGCAACGACCCAGCATCCAAGGACATTTGCCCAGTCATGGACCCAGCAGGCAACCACACTCGTCCAGTCATGGACCCAGCAGGCAAGCACACTCGCCCAGTCATGGACCCAGCATCCTTGCACACTCGCCCAGTCATCGACCCAGCAGCCAGCACACTCGCCTAGGCATTAACCCAGCATCCAAGCACACTCGCCCAGTCATCGACCCAGCAGCCAGCACACTTGCCCAGTCATAGACCCAGAAGGCACGTACACTCCCCCAGTCATGGAACCAGCAGGCAAGCACACTCGCCCAGTCATGGAGCAAGCACACTCGGCCAGGCATGGAACCAGCAGGCAAGCACACTCGCCCAGTCATGGACCCAGCAGGCAAGCACACTCGCCCAGTCATGGAACCAGCAGGCAAACACACTCGCCCAGTCATGGAACCAGCAGGCAAGCACACTTTCCCAGTCATGGACCCAGCAGCCATGCACACTCGCCCAGTCATGGACCCAGCAGCCAGCACACTCGTCCAGTCATGGACCCAGCATCCAAGCACACTCACCCAGTCATGGTCCCAGCAGGCAAGCACACTCGCCCAGTCATGGACCCAGCAGGCAAGCACACTCGCCCAGTCATCGACCCAGCATCCATGCACACTCGCCCAGTCATCGACCCAGCAGTCAGCACACTCGCCCAGTCATCGACCCAGCATCCAAGCACACTTTCCCAGTCATTGACCCAGCAGGCCAGCAATCGCGCCCAGTCATGGACCCAGCAGGCAAGCACACTCGCCCAGTCATGGACCAAGCAGGCAAGCACACTCGCCCAGTCATCGACCCAGCGGCCAGCACACTCGCCCAGTCATGGACCCAGCAGCCAGCACACTCGCCCAGTCCTGGACCCAGCAGCCAGAACACTCGCCCAGTCAAGGACCCAGCAGCGAGCACACTCGTCCAGTCATGGACCCAGCAGGCAAGCACAGTCACCCAGTCATGGAACCAGCAGACAAGTACACTGCCCAGTCATCGACCCAGCATCCAAGCACACTCGCCCAGTCATCGACCCAGCAGGCAAGCACACTCGCCCAATCATGGACCCAGCAGGCAAGCACACTCGCCCAGTCATGGACCCAGCAGCCAGCACACTAGCCCAGTCACAGACCTCGCAGGCAAGCAAACTTGCCCAGTCATGGACCTAGCAGGCAAGCACATTCGCTCAGTCATGGACCCAGCAGGCAAGCACAATTGCCCAGTCATCGAGACAGCAGCCAGCACACTCGCCCAGTCATGCACCCAGCAGCTAGCACACTCGCCCAGTCATGGACCGAGCAGGCAAGCACTCTCACCCAGTAATCGAACAGCAGCCAGCACACTCGCCCAGTCATTGACCCAGCAGGCAAGCACACTCGCCCAGTCATCGACCCAGCAGACAAGCACACTCGCCCAGTCATGGACCCAGCAGGCAAGCACACACACCCAGTCATCGACCCAGCACCAAGCACACTCGACCAGTCATGGACCCAGCAGCTAGCACACTCGCTTAGTCATGGACCCAGCAGGCAAGCACACTCGCCTAGTCATCGACCTAGCAGGCAAGCACACTCGCCCAGTCATCGACCCAGCATCCAAGCACACTTGCCCAGTCATCGACCCAACAGGCAAGCACACTTGCCCAGTCATAGACCCAGAAGGCCAGCACACTTGCCCAGTCATGGACCCAGCAGCAAGCACACTCGCCCAGTCATCGGCCCAGCATCCAAGCACACTCGCCCCGTCATGGACCCAGCAGGCAAGCAAACTCGCCCAGTCATCGACCCAGCAGGAAAGCACACTCGCCCAGTCATGGACCCAGCAGCCAGCACACTCGCCCAGTCATGGACCCAGCAGCCAGCACACTCCCCCAGTCATGGACTCAGCAGGCATGCACACTCGCCCAGTCATGAACCGAGCAGGCAAGCACACTCACCCAGTCATGGACCCAGCAGGCAAGCACACTCGCCCACTCATGGACCCAGCAGGCAAGCACACTCGCCCAGTCATGGACCCAGCAGCAGCACACTCGCCCAGTCATGGACCCAGCAGGCAAGCACACCCGCACACTCATGGACCCAGGAGGCAAGCGCACTCGCCCAGTCCTGGACCCAGCAGCCAGCACACTCGCCCAGTCAAGAACCCAGCAGTGAGCACACTCGTCCAGTCATGGACCCAGCAGGCAAGCACACTCACCCAGTCATGGACCCAGCAGACAAGTACACTAGCCCAGTCATCGGCCCAGCAGCCAGCACACTCGCCCAGTGATCGACCCAGCATCCAAGCACACTCGCCCAGTCATGGACCCAGCAGGCAAGCACACTCACCCAGTCATGGACCCAGCATCCAAGCACACTCGCCCGGTCATGGACCCAGAAGGCAACCACACTCACCCAGTCATGGACCCAGCAGGCAAGCATACTCGCCCAGTTATCGACTCAGCATCCAAGCACACTTGCCCAGTCATCGAACCAACAGCCAGCACACTAGCCCAGTTATCGACCCAGAATCCAAGCACACTCGCCCAGTCATTGACCCAGCAGCCAGCACACTCGCCCAGTCATCGACCCAGCAGGCAAGCACACTTGCCCAGTCATGGACCCAGCAGGCACGCACACTCACCCAGTCTTGGAACCAGTGCACTCACCCAGTCATGGACCCAGCAAGCTCGCACACTCGCCCAGTCATGGACGTAGCATCCAAGCACACTCGCCCAGTTATGGACCCAGCAGCCAAGCACACTCGCCCAGTGGTCCACCCAGCATCCAAGCACACTCACCCAGTCATCGACCCAGCAGCCAGCACACTCACCCAGTCATGGACCCAGCATCCAAGCACACTCGCTCCGTCATGGACCCAGCAGGCAACTACACTCGCCCAGTCATGGACCCAGCAGGCAAGCACACTCACCCAGTCATCGACTCAGCATCCAAGCACACTCGCCCAGTCATGGAACCAGCAGGCAAGCACACTCGCCCAGTCATGGAACCAGCAGGCAAGCACACTTTCCCAGTCATGGAACCAGCAGGCAAGCACACTCAACCAGTCATGGAGCCAGCACACTCGGCCAGGCAACGACCCAGCATCCAAGCACACTCGCCCAGTCATGGACCCAGCAGGCAACCACACTCGCCCAGTCATGGACCCAGCAGGCAAGCACACTCGCCCAGTCATGGACCCAGCATCCTTGCACACTCGCCCAGTCATCGACCCAGCAGCCAGCACACTCGCCCAAGCATCGACCCAGCATCCAAGCACACTCGCCCAGTCATCGACCCAGCAGCCAGCACACTTGCCAAGTCATAGCTACACTCCCCCAGTCATGGAACCAGCAGGCAATCACACTTGCCCAGTCATGGAACCAGCAGGCAAGCACACTCGCCCAGTCATGGACCCAGCAGGCAAGCACACTCGCCCAGTCATGGACCCAGCAGCCATCACACCCGCCCAATCATGGACCCAGCATGCAAGCACACTCGCCCAGTCATGGACCCAGCAGGCAAGCGCACTCGCCCAGTCATGGAACCAGCAGGCAAGCACACTCGCCCAGTCATGAAACCAGCAGGCAAGCACACTCGCCCAGTCATGGACCCAGCAGGCAAGCGCACTCGCCCAGTCATGGACCCAGCAGGCAAGAACACTCGCCCAGTCATGGAACCAGCAGGCAAGCACACTTGCCCAGTCATGGACCCAGCAGGCAAGCACACTCACCCAGTCATGGACCCAGCAGGCAAGCACACTCGCCCAGTCATGGAACCAGCAGGCAAGCACACTCGCCCAGTCATGGACCCAGCAGGCAAGCACATTCGCCAAGTCATGGAGCCAGCAAACTCGCCCAGTCATGGAAGCAGCAGGCAAGCACACTCGTCCAGTCATGGACCCAGCAGGCAAGCACACTCGCCCAGTCATGGAACCAGCAGGCAAGCACACTCGCCCAGTCATGGAACCAGCAGGCAAGCACACTCGCTCAGTCATGGACCCAGCAGGCAAGCACACTCGCCCAGTCATGGAGCCAGCACACTCGGCCAGGCATGGACCCAGCAGCTAGCACACTCGCCCAGTCATGGACCCAGCAGCTAGCACACTCGACAAGTCATGGACCCAGCAACCAGCACACGCGCCCAGTCATGGACCCAACAGCTAGCACCCTCGCCCAGTCATGGACCCAGCAGGCAAGCACACTTGCCCAGTCATCGAGCCAGCACACTCGGCCAGGCATGGAACCAGCAGGCAAGCACACTCACCCATTCATGGACCCAGCAGGCAAGCACACTCGCCCAGTCATGGAACCAGCAGGCAAGCACACTCACCCAGTCATGGAGCCAGCACACTCGGCCAGGCATGGAACCAGCAGGCAAGCACACTCGCCCAGTCAAGGACCCAGCAGGCAAGCACACTCGCCCAGTCATGGAACCAGCAGGCAAGCACACTCGCCCAGTCATGGAACCAGCAGGCAAGCACAATTTCCCAGTCATGGACCCAGCAGCCAGCACACTCGTCCAGTCATGGACCCAGCATCCAAGCACACTCGCCCAGTCATGGTCCCAGCAGGCAAGCACACTCGCCCAGTCATGGACCCAGCAGGCAAGCACACTCGCCCAGTCATCGACCCAGCATCCATGCACACTCGCCCAGTCATGGAACCAGCAGGCAAGCACACTCGCCCAGTCATTGACCCAGCAGGCAAGCACACTCGCCCAGTCATGGAACCAGCAGGCAAGCACACTCGCCCAGTCATGGAACCAGCAGGCAAGCACACTTTCCCAGTCATGGACCCAGCAGCCAGCACACTCGTCCAGTCATGGACCCAGCATCCAAGAACACTCGCCCAGTCATGGTCCCAGCAGGCAAGCACACTCGCCCAGTCATGGACCCAGCAGGCAAGCACACTCGCCCAGTCATCGACCCAGCATCCATGCACACTCGCCCAGTCATCGACCCAGCAGTCAGCACACTCGCCCAGTCATCGACCCAGCATCCAAGCACACTTTCCCAGTCATTGACCGAGCAGGCCAGCAATCTCGCCCAGTCATGGACCCAGCAGGCAAGCACACTCGCCCAGTCATGGACCAAGCAGGCAAGCACACTCGCCCAGTCCTGGACCCAGCAGCCAGCACACTCGCCCAGTCAAGGACCCAGCAGCGAGCACACTCGTCCAGTCATGGACCCAGCAGGCAAGCACACTCGCCCAGTCATGGACCCAGCATCCTTGCACACTCGCCCAGTCATCGACCCAGCAGCCAGCACACTCGCCCAGGCATCGACCCAGCATCCAAGCACACTCGCCCAGTCATCGACCCAGCAGCCAGCACACTTGCCCAGTCATAGACCCAGAAGGCACGTACACTCCCCCAGTCATGGAACCAGCAGGCAAGCACACTCGCCCAGTCATGGAGCAAGCACACTCGGCCAGGCATGGAACCAGCAGGCAAGCACACTCGCCCAGTCATGGACCCAGCAGGCAAGCACACTCTCCCAGTCATGGAACCAGCAAGCAAGCACACTCGCCCAGTCATGGAACCAGCAGGCAAGCACACTTTCCCAGTCATGGACCCAGCAGCCATGCACACTCGCCCAGTCATGGACCCAGCAGCCAGCACACTCGTCCAGTCATGGACCCAGCATACAAGCACACTCGCCCAGTCATGGTCCCAGCAGGCAAGCACACTCGCCCAGTCATGGACCCAGCAGGCAAGCACACTCGCCCAGTCATCGACCCAGCATCCATGCACACTCGCCCAGTCATCGACCCAGCAGTCAGCACACTCGCCCAGTCATCGACCCAGCATCCAAGCACACTTTCCCAGTCATTGACCCAGCAGGCCAGAAATCGCGCCCAGTCATGGACCCAGCAGGCAAGCACACTCGCCCAGTCATGGACCAAGCAGGCAAGCACACTCGCCCAGTCATCGACCCAGCGGCCAGCACACTCGCCCAGTCATGGACCCAGCAGCCAGCACACTCGCCCAGTCCTGGACCCAGCAGCCAGAACACTCGCCCAGTCAAGGACCCAGCAGCGAGCACACTCGTCCAGTCATGGACCCAGCAGGCAAGCACAGTCACCCAGTCATGGACCCAGCAGACAAGTACACTGCCCAGTCATCGACCCAGCATCCAAGCACACTCTCCCAGTCATCGACCCAGCAGGCAAGCACACTCGCCCAATCATGGACCCAGCAGGCAAGCACACACGCCCAGTCATGGACCCAGCAGCCAGCACACTAGCCCAGTCACAGACCCCGCAGACAAGCAAACTTGCCCAGTCATGGACCTAGCAGGCAAGCACATTCGCTCAGTCATGGACCCAGCAGGCAAGCACAATTGCCCAGTCATCGAGACAGCAGCCAGCACACTCGCCCAGTCATGCACCCAGCAGCTAGCACACTCGCCCAGTCATGGACCGAGCAGGCAAGCACTCTCACCCAGTAAAAGAACAGCAGCCAGCACACTCGCCCAGTCATGGACCCAGCAGGCAAGCACACTCGCCCAGTCATCGACCCAGCAGACAAGCACACTCGCCCAGTCATGGACCCAGCAGGCAAGCACACACACCCAGTCATCGACCCAGCACCAAGCACACTCGACCAGTCATGGACCCAGCAGCTAGCACACTCGCTTAGTCATGGACCCAGCAGGCAAGCACACTCGCCTAGTCATCGACCTAGCAGGCAAGCACACTCGCCCAGTCATCGACCCAGCATCCAAGCACACTTGCCCAGTCATCGACCCAACAGGCAAGCACACTCGCCCAGTCATAGACCCAGAAGGCAAGCACACTTGCCCAGTCATGGACCCAGCAGCAAGCACACTCGCCCAGTCATCGGCCCAGCATCCAAGCACACTCGCCCCGTCATGGACCCAGCAGGCAAGCAAACTCGCCCAGTCATCGACCCAGCAGGAAAGCACACTCGCCCAGTCATGGACCCAGCAGCCAGCACACTCGCCCAGTCATGGACCCAGCAGCGAGCACACTCCCCCAGTCATGGACTCAGCAGGCATGCACACTCGCCCAGTCATGAACCGAGCAGGCAAGCACACTCACCCAGTCATGGACCCAGCAGACAAGCACACTCGCCCACTCATGGACCCAGCAGGCAAGCACACTCGCCCAGTCATGGACCCAGCAGCAGCACACTCGCCCAGTCATGGACCCAGCAGGCAAGCACACCCGCACACTCATGGACCCAGGAGGCAAGCGCACTCGCCCAGTCCTGGACCCAGCAGCCAGCACACTCGCCCAGTCAAGAACCCACCAGTGAGCACACTCGTCCAGTCATGGACCCAGCAGGCAAGCACACTCACCCAGTCATGGACCCAGCAGACAAGTACACTAGCCCAGTCATCGGTCCAGCAGCCAGCACACTCGCCAGTGATCGACCCAGCATCCAAGCACACTCGCCCAGTCATGGACCCAGCAGGCAAGCACACTCACCCAGTCATGGACCCAGCATCCAAGCACACTCGCCCGGTCATGGACCCAGAAGGCAACCACACTCACCCAGTCATGGACCCAGCAGGCAAGCATACTCGCCCAGTTATCGACTCAGCATCCAAGCACACTTGCCCAGTCATCTAACCAACAGCCAGCACACTAGCCCAGTTATCGACCCAGAATCCAAGCACACTCGCCCAGTCATTGACCCAGCAGCCAGCACACTCGCCCAGTCATCGACCCAGCAGGCAAGCACACTTGCCCAGTCATGGACCCAGCAGGCACGCACACTCACCCAGTCTTGGAACCAGTGCACTCACCCAGTCATGGACCCAGCAAGCTCGCACACTCGCCCAGTCATGGACATAGCATCCAAGCACACTCGCCCAGTTATGGACCCAGCAGCCAAGCACACTCGCCCAGTGGTCCACCCAGCATCCAAGCACACTCACCCAGTCATCGACCCAGCAGCCAGCACACTCACCCAGTCATGGACCCAGCATCCAAGCACACTCGCTCCGTCATGGACCCAGCAGGCAACCACACTCGCCCAGTCATGGACCCAGCAGGCAAGCACACTCACCCAGTCATCGACTCAGCATCCAAGCACACTCGCCCAGTCATGGAACCAGCAGGCAAGCACACTCGCCCAGTGATGGAACCAGCAGGCAAGCACACTTTCCCAGTCATGGAACCAGCAGGCAAGCACACTCAACCAGTCATGGAGCCAGCACACTCGGCCAGGCAACGACCCAGCATCCAAGCACACTCGCCCAGTCATGGACCCAGCAGGCAACCACACTCGCCCAGTCATGGACCCAGCAGGCAAGCACACTCGCCCAGTCATGGACCCAGCATCCTTGCACACTTGCCCAGTCATCGACCCAGCAGCCAGCACACTCGCCCAAGCATCGACCCAGCATCCAAGCACACTCGCCCAGTCATCGACCCAGCAGCCAGCACACTTGCCCAGTCATAGGTACACTCCCCCAGTCATGGAACCAGCAGGCAATCACACTTGCCCAGTCATGGAACCAGCAGGCAAGCACACTCGCCCAGTCATGGACCCAGCAGGCAAGCACACTCGCCCAGTCATGGACCCAGCAGCCATCACACCCGCCCAATCATGGACCCAGCATGCAAGCACACTCGCCCAGTCATGGACCCAGCAGGCAAGCGCACTCGCCCAGTCATGGAACCAGCAGGCAAGCACACTCGCCCAGTCATGAAACCAGCAGGCAAGCACACTCGCCCAGTCATGGACCCAGCAGGCAAGCGCACTCGCCCAGTCATGGACCCAGCAGGCAAGAACACTCGCCCAGTCATGGAACCAGCAGGCAAGCACACTTGCCCAGTCATGGACCCAGCAGGCAAGCACACTCGCCCAGTCATGGACCCAGCAGGCAAGCACACTCGCCCAGTCATGGAACCAGCAGGCAAGCACACTCGCCCAGTCATGGACCCAGCAGGCAAGCACACTCGCCAAGTCATGGAGCCAGCACACTCGCCCAGTCATGGAACCAGCAGGCAAGCACACTCGTCCAGTCATGGACCCAGCAGGCAAGCACACTCGCCCAGTCATGGAACCAGCAGGCAAGCACACTCGCCCAGTCATGGAACCAGCAGGCAAGCACACTCGCTCAGTCATGGACCCAGCAGGCAAGCACACTCGCCCAGTCATGGAGCCAGCACACTCGGCCAGGCATGGACCCAGCAGCCAGCACACTCGCCCAGTCATGGACCCAGCAGCTAGCACACTCGACAAGTCATGGACCCAGCAACCAGCACACGCGCCCAGTCATGGACCCAACAGCTAGCACCCTCGCCCAGTCATGGACCCAGCAGGCAAGCACACTTGCCCAGTCATCGAGCCAGCACACTCGGCCAGGCATGGAACCAGCAGGCAAGCACACTCACCCATTCATGGACCCAGCAGGCAAGCACACTCGCCCAGTCATGGAACCAGCAGGCAAGCACACTCACCCAGTCATGGAGCCAGCACACTCGGCCAGGCATGGAACCAGCAGGCAAGCACACTCGCCCAGTCATGGACCCAGCAGGCAAGCACACTCGCCCAGTCATGGAACCAGCAGGCAAGCACACTGGCCCAGTCATGGAACCAGCAGGCAAGCACACTTTCCCAGTCATGGACCCAGCAGCCAGCACACTCGTCCAGTCATGGACCCAGCATCCAAGCACACTCGCCCAGTCATGGTCCCAGCAGGCAAGCACACTCGCCCAGTCATGGACCCAGCAGGCAAGCACACTCGCCCAGTCATCGACCCAGCATCCATGCACACTCGCCCAGTCATGGAACCAGCAGGCAAGCACACTCGCCCAGTCATGGACCCAGCAGGCAAGCACACTCGCCCAGTCATGGAACCAGCAGGCAAGCACACTCGCCCAGTCATGGAACCAGCAGGCAAGCACACTTTCCCAGTCATGGACCCAGCAGCCAGCACACTCGTCCAGTCATGGACCCAGCATCCAAGCACACTTGCCCAGTCATGGTCCCAGCAGGCAAGCACACTCGCCCAGTCATGGACCCAGCAGGCAAGCACACTCGCCCAGTCATCGACCCAGCATCCATGCACACTCGCCCAGTCATCGACCCAGCAGTCAGCACACTCGCCCAGTCATCGACCCAGCATCCAAGCACACTTTCCCAGTCATTGACCCAGCAGGCCAGCAATCTCGCCCAGTCATGGACCCAGCAGGCAAGCACACTCGCCCAGTCATGGACCAAGCAGGCAAGCACACTCGCCCAGTCATCGACCCAGCGGCCAGCACACTCGCCCAGTCATGGACCCAGCAGCCAGCACACTCGCCCAGTTCTGGACCCAGCAGCCAGCACACTCGCCCAGTCAAGGACCCAGCAGTGAGCACACTCGTCCAGTCATGGACCCAGCAGGCAAGCACAGTCACCCAGTCATGGACCCAGCAGACAAGTACACTAGCCCAGTTATCGACTCAGCATCCAAGCACACTTGCCCAGTCATCTAACCAACAGCCAGCACACTAGCCCAGTTATCGACCCAGAATCCAAGCACACTCGCCCAGTCATTGACCCAGCAGCCAGCACACTCGCCCAGTCATCGACCCAGCAGGCAAGCACACTTGCCCAGTCATGGACCCAGCAGACACGCACACTCACCCAGTCTTGGAACCAGTGCACTCACCCAGTCATGGACCCAGCAAGCTCGCACACTCGCCCAGTCATGGACGTAGCATCCAAGCACACTCGCCCAGTTATGGACTCAGCAGCCAAGCACACTCGCCCAGTGGTCCACCCAGCATCCAAGCACACTCACCCAGTCATTGACCCAGCAGCCAGCACACTCACCCAGTCATGGACCCAGCATCCAAGCACACTCGCTCTGTCATGGACCCCGCAGGCAACCACACTCGCCCAGTCATGGACCCAGCAGGCAAGCACACTCACCCAGTCATCGACTCAGCATCCAAGCACACTCGCCCAGTCATGGAACCAGCAGGCAAGCACACTCGCCAAGTCATGGAACCAGCAGGCAAGCACACTTTCCCAGTCATGGAACCAGCAGGCAAGCACACTCAACCAGTCATGGAGCCAGCACACTCGGCCAGGCAACGACCCAGCATCCAAGCACACTCGCCCAGTCATGGACCCAGCAGGCAACCACACTCGCCGAGTCATGGACCCAGCAGGCAAGCACACTCGCCCAGTCATGGACCCAGCATCCTTGCACACTCGCCCAGTCATCGACCCAGCAGCCAGCACACTCGCCCAAGCATCGACCCAGCATCCAAGCACACTCGCCCAGTCATCGACCCAGCAGCCAGCACACTTGCCCAGTCATAGGTACACTCCCCCAGTCATGGAACCAGCAGGCAATCACACTTGCCCAGTCATGGAACCAGCAGGCAAGCACACTCGCCCAGTCATGGACCCAGCAGGCAAGCACACTCGCCCAGTCATGGACCCAGCAGCCATCACACCCGCCCAATCATGGACCCAGCATGCAAGCACACTCGCCCAGTCATGGACCCAGCAGGCAAGCGCACTCGCCCAGTCATGGAACCAGCAGGCAAGCACACTTGCCCAGTCATGAAACCAGCAGGCAAGCACACTCGCCCAGTCATGGACCCAGCAGGCAAGCGCACTCGCCCAGTCATGGACCCAGCAGGCAAGAACACTTGCCCAGTCATGGAACCAGCAGGCAAGCACACTTGCCCAGTCATGGACCCAGCAGACAAGCACACTCGCCCAGTCATGGACCCAGCAGGCAAGCACACTCGCCCAGTCATGGAACCAGCAGGCAAGCACACTCGCCCAGTCATGGACCCAGCAGGCAAGCACACTCGCCAAGTCATGGAGCCAGCACACTCGCCCAGTCATGGAACCAGCAGGCAAGCACACTCGTCCAGTCATGGACCCAGCAGGCAAGCACACTCGCCCAGTCATGGAACCAGCAGGCAAGCACACTCGCCCAGTCATGGAACCAGCAGGCAAGCACACTCGCTCAGTCATGGACCCAGCATCCAAGCACACTCGCCCAGTCATGGACCCAGCAGCCAGCACACTCACCCAGTCATGGACCCAGCATCCAAGCACACTCGCCCAGTCATGGACCCAGCAGGCAAGCACACTCGCCCAGTCATGGACCCAGCAGCCATCACACCCGCCCAATCATGGACCCAGCATGCAAGCACACTCGCCCAGTCATGGACCCAGCAGGCAAGCGCACTCGCCCAGTCATGGAACCAGCAGGCAAGCACACTTGCCCAGTCATGAAACCAGCAGGCAAGCACACTCGCCCAGTCATGGACCCAGCAGGCAAGCGCACTCGCCCAGTCATGGACCCAGCAGGCAAGAACACTCGCCCAGTCATGGAACCAGCAGGCAAGCACACTTGCCCAGTCATGGACCCAGCAGACAAGCACACTCGCCCAGTCATGGACCCAGCAGGCAAGCACACTCGCCCAGTCATGGAACCAGCAGGCAAGCACACTCGCCCAGTCATGGACCCAGCAGGCAAGCACACTCGCCAAGTCATGGAGCCAGCACACTCGCCCAGTCATGGAACCAGCAGGCAAGCACACTCGTCCAGTCATGGACCCAGCAGGCAAGCACACTCGCCCAGTCATGGAACCAGCAGGCAAGCACACTCGCCCAGTCATGGAACCAGCAGGCAAGCACACTCGCTCAGTCATGGACCCAGCAGGCAAGCACACTCGCCCAGTCATGGAGCCAGCACACTCGGCCAGGCATGGACCCAGCAGCTAGCACACTCGCCCAGTCATGGACCCAGCAGCTAGCACACTCGACAAGTCATGGACCCAGCAACCAGCACACGCGCCCAGTCATGGACCCAACAGCTAGCACCCTCGCCCAGTCATGGACCCAGCAGGCAAGCACACTTGCCCAGTCATCGAGCCAGCACACTCGGCCAGGCATGGAACCAGCAGGCAAGCACACTCACCCATTCATGGACCCAGCAGGCAAGCACACTCGCCCAGTCATGGAACCAGCAGGCAAGCACACTCACCCAGTCATGGAGCCAGCACACTCGGCCAGGCATGGAACCAGCAGGCAAGCACACTCGCCCAGTCATGGACCCAGCAGGCAAGCACACTCGCCCAGTCATGGAACGAGCAGGCAAGCACACTCGCCCAGTCATGGAACCAGCAGGCAAGCACACTTTCCCAGTCATGGACCCAGCAGCCAGCACACTCGTCCAGTCATGGACCCAGCATCCAAGCACACTCGCCCAGTCTTGGTCCCAGCAGGCAAGCACACTCGCTCAGTAATGGACCCAGCAGGCAAGCACACTCGCCCAGTCATCGACCCAGCATCCATGCACACTCGCCCAGTCATGGAACCAGCAGGCAAGCACACTCGCCCAGTCATGGACCCAGCAGGCAAGCACACTCGCCCATTCATGGAACCAGCAGGCAAGCACACTCGCCCAGTCATGGAACCAGCAGGCAAGCACACTTTCCCAGTCATGGACCCAGCAGCCAGCACACTCGTCCAGTCATGGACCCAGCAGGCAAGCACACTCGCCCAGTCATGGACCCAGCAGGCAAGCACACTCGCCCAGTCATGGACCCAGCAGGCAAGCACACTCGCCCAGTCATCGACCCAGCATCCATGCACACTCGCCCAGTCATCGACCCAGCATCCAAGCACACTTTCCCAGTCATTGACCCAGCAGGCCAGCAATCTCGCCCAGTCATGGACCCAGCAGGCAAGCACACTCGCCCAGTCATGGACCAAGCAGGCAAGCACACTCGCCCAGTCATCGACCCAGCGGCCAGCACACTCGCCCAGTCATGGACCCAGCAGCCAGCACACTCGCCCAGTCCTGGACCCAGCAGCCAGCACACTCGCCCAGTCAAGGACCCAGCAGCGAGCACACTCGTCCAGTCATGGACCCAGCAGGCAAGCACAGTCACCCAGTCATGGACCCAGCAGACAAGTACACTAGCCCAGTCATCGACCCAGCATCCAAGCACACTCGCCCAGTCATCGACCCAGCAGGCAAGCACACTCGCCCAATCATGGACCCAGCAGGCAATCACACTCGCCCAGTCATGGACCCAGCAGCCAGCACACTAGCCCAGTCACAGACCCCGCAGGCAAGCACACTTGCCCAGTCATGGACCTAGCAGGCAAGCACATTCGCTCAGTCATGGACCCAGCAGGCAAGCACAATTGCCCAGTCATCGAGCAAGCAGCCAGCACACTCGCCCAGTCATCGACCCAGCATCCAAGCACACTCGCCCAGTCATGCACCCAGCAGCTAGCACACTCGCCCAGTCATGGACCGAGCAGGCAAGCACTCTCACCCAGTCATCGAACAGCAGCCAGCACACTCGCCCAGTCATGGACCCAGCAGGCAAGCACACTCGCCCAGTCATCGACCCAGCAGACAAGCACACTCGCCCAGTCATGGACCCAGCAGGCAAGCACACACACCCAGTCATCGACCCAGCATCCAAGCACACTCGACCAGTCATGGACCCAGCAGCTAGCACACTTGCTTAGTCATGGACCCAGCAGGCAAGCAAACTCGCCTAGTCATCGACCTAGCAGGCAAGCACACACGCCCAGTCATCGACCCAGCATCCAAGCACACTTTCCCAGTCATCGACCCAACAGGCAAGCACACTCACCCAGTCATGGACCCAGAAGGCAAGCACGCTTGCCCAGTCATGGACCCAGCAGCAAGCACACTCGCCCAGTCATCAGCCAGGCATCCAAGCACACTCGCCCCGTCATGGACCCAGCAGGCAAGAAAACTCGCACAGTCATCGACCCAGCAGGAAAGCACACTCGCCCAGTCATGGACCCAGTAGCCAGCACACTCACCCAGTCATGGACCCAGCAGCCAGCACACTCCCCCAGTCATGGACTCAGCAGGCATGCACACTCGCCCAGTCATGAACCGAGCAGGCAAGCACACTCACCCAGTCATGGACCCAGCAGGCAAGCACACTCGCCCACTCATGGACCCAGCAGGCAAGCACACTCGTCCAGTCATGGACCCAGCAGCAGCACACTCGCCCAGTCATGGACCCAGCAGGCAAGCACACCCACACACTCATGGACCCAGGAGGCAAGCGCACCTGCCCAGTCCCGGACCCAGCAGCCAGCACACTCGCCCAGTCAAGGACCCAGCAGTGAGCACACTCTTCCAGTCATGGACCCAGCACGCAAGCACACTCACCCAGTCATGGACCCAGCAGACAAGTACACTAGCCCAGTCATCGGCCCAGCAGCCAGCACACTCGCCCAGTGATCGACCCAGCATCTAAGCACACTCGCCCAGTCATGGACCCAGCAGGCAAGCACACTCACCCAGTCATGGACCCAGCATCCAAGCACACTCGCTCCGTCATGGACCCAGCAGGCAACCACACTCACCCAGTCATGGACCCAGCAGGCAAGCATACTCGCCCAGTTATCGACTCAGCATCCAAGCACACTTGCCCAGTCATCGAACCAGCAGCCAGCACACTAGCCCAGTTATCGACCCAGAATTCAAGCACACTCGCCCAGTCATTGATCCAGCAGCCAGCACACTCGCCCAGTCATCGACCCAGCAGGCAAGCACACTTGCCCAGTCATGGACCCAGCAGGCACGCACACTCACCCAGTCTTGGAACCAGTGCACTCACCCAGTCATGGACCCAGCAAGCTTGCACACTCGCCCAGTCATGGATGTAGCATCCAAGCGCACTCGCCCAGTTATGGACCCAGCATGCAAGCACACTCGCCCTGTCATGGACCCAGCAGCCAAGCACACTCGCCCAGTGGTCCACCCAGCATCCAAGCACACTCACCCAGTCATCGACCCAGCAGCCAGCACACTCACCCAGTCATGGACCCAGCATCCAAGCACACTCGCTCTGTCATGGACCCAGCAGGCAATCACACTCGCCCAGTCATGGACCCAGCAGGCAAGCACACTCACCCAGTCATCGACTCAGCATCCAAGCACACTCGCCCAGTCATGGAACCAGCAGGCAAGCACACTCGCCCAGTCATGGAACCAGCAGGCAAGCACACTTTCCCAGTCATGGAACCAGCAGGCAAGCACACTCAACCAGTCATGGAGCCAGCACACTCGGCCAGGCAACGACCCAGCATCCAAGCACACTCGCCCATTCATGGACCCAGCAGGCAACCACACTCGCCCAGTCATGGACCCAGCAGGCAAGCACACTCGCCCAGTCATGGACCCAGCATCCTTGCACACTTGCCCAGTCATCGACCCAGCAGCCAGCACACTCGCCCAGGCATCGACCCAGCATCCAAGCACACTCGCCCAGTCATCGACCCAGCAGCCAGCACACTTGCCCAGTCATAGACCCAGAAGGCACGTACACTCCCCCAGTCATGGAACCAGCAGGCAAGCACACTCACTCAGTCATGGAGCAAGCACACTCGGACAGGCATGGAACCAGCAGGCAAGCACACTCGCCCAGTCATGGACCCAGCAGGCAAGCACACTCGCCCAGTCATGGAACCAGCAGGCAAGCACACTCGCCCAGTCATGGAACCAGCAGGAAAGCACACTTTCCCAGTCTTGGACCCAGCAGGCATGCACACTCGCCCAGTCATGGACCCAGCAGCCAGCACACTCGTCCAGTCCTGGACCCAGCATCCAAGCACACTCGCCAAGTCATGGTCCCAGCAGGCAAGCACACTCGCCCAGTCATGGACCCAGCAGGCAAGCACACTCGCCCAGTCATCGACCCAGCATCCATGCACACTCGCCCAGTCATCGACCCAGCAGTCAGCACACTCGCCCAGTCATCGACCCAGCATCCAAGCACACTTTCCCAGTCATTGACCCAGCAGGCCAGCAATCTCGCCCAGTCATGGACCCAGCAGGCAAGCACACTCGCCCAGTCATGGACCAAGCAGGCAAGCACACTTGCCTAGTCATCGACCCAGCGGCCAGCACACTCGGCCAGTCATGGACCCAGCAGCCAGCACACTCGCCCAGTCAAGGACCCAGCAGCGAGCACACTCGCCCAGTCATGGAACCAGCAGGCAAGCACACTTTCCCAGTCATGGAACCAGCAGGCAAGCACACTCAACCAGTCATGGAGCCAGCACACTCGGCCAGGCAACGACCCAGCATCCAAGGACATTCCCCCAGTCATGGACCCAGCAGGCAACCACACTCGCCCAGTCATGGACCCAGCAGGCAAGCACACTCGCCCAGTCATGGACCCAGCATCCTTGCACACTCGCCCAGTCATCGACCCAGCAGCCAGCACACTCGCCCAGGCATTAACCCAGCATCCAAGCACACGCGCCCAGTCATCGACCCAGCAGCCAGCACACTTGCCCAGTCATAGACCCAGAAGGCACGTACACTCCCCCAGTCATGGAACCAGCAGGCAAGCACACTCGCCCAGTCATGGAGCAAGCACACTCGGCCAGGCATGGAACCAGCAGGCAAGCACACTCGCCCAGTCATGGACCCAGCAGGCAAGCACACTCGCCCAGTCATGGAACCAGCAGGCAAGCACACTCGCCCAGTCATGGAACCAGCAGGCAAGCACACTTTCCCAGTCATGGACCCAGCAGCCATGCACACTCGCCCAGTCATGGACCCAGCAGCCAGCACACTCGTCCAGTCATGGACCCAGCATCCACGCACACTCGCCCAGTCATGGTCCCAGCAGGCAAGCACACTCGCCCAGTCATGGACCCAGCAGGCAAGCACACTCGCCCAGTCATCGACCCAGCATCCATGCACACTCGCCCAGTCATCGACCCAGCAGTCAGCACACTCGCCCAGTCATCGACCCAGCATCCAAGCACACTTTCCCAGTCATTGACCCAGCAGGCCAGCAATCGCGCCCAGTCATGGACCCAGCAGGCAAGCACACTCGCCCAGTCATGGACCAAGCAGGCAAGCACACTCGCCCAGTCATCGACCCAGCTGCCAGCACACTCGCCCAGTCATGGACCCAGCAGCCAGCACACTCGCCCAGTCCTGGACCCAGCAGCCAGAACACTCGCCCAGTCAAGGACCCAGCAGCGAGCACACTCGTCCAGTCATGGACCCAGCAGGCAAGCACAGTCACCCAGTCATGGACCCAGCAGACAAGTACACTGCCCAGTCATCGACCCAGCATCCAAGTACACTCGCCCAGTCATCGACCCAGCAGGCAAGCACACTCGCCCAATCATGGACCCAGCAGGCAAGCACACTTGCCCAGTCATGGACCCAGCAGCCAGCACACTAGCCCAGTCACAGACCCCGCAGGCAAGCAAACTTGCCCAGTCATGGACCTAGCAGGCAAGCACATTCGCTCAGTCATGGACCCAGCAGGCAAGCACACTCACCCATTCATGGACCCAGCAGGCAAGCACACTCGCCCAGTCATGGAACCAGCAGGCAAGCACACTCGCCCAGTCATGGAGCCAGCACACTCGGCCAGGCATGGAACCAGCAGGCAAGCACACTCGCCCAGTCATGGACCCAGCAGGCAAGCACACTCGCCCAGTCATGAACCGAGCAGGCAAGCACACTCACCCAGTCATGGAACCAGCAGGCAAGCACACTTTCCCAGTCATGGAACCAGCAGGCAAGCACACTCAACCAGTCATGGAGCCAGCACACTCGGCCAGGCAACGACCCAGCATCCAAGGACATTTGCCCAGTCATGGACCCAGCAGGCAACCACACTCGTCCAGTCATGGACCCAGCAGGCAAGCACACTCGCCCAGTCATGGACCCAGCATCCTTGCACACTCGCCCAGTCATCGACCCAGCAGCCAGCACACTCGCCTAGGCATTAACCCAGCATCCAAGCACACTCGCCCAGTCATCGACCCAGCAGCCAGCACACTTGCCCAGTCATAGACCCAGAAGGCACGTACACTCCCCCAGTCATGGAACCAGCAGGCAAGCACACTCGCCCAGTCATGGAGCAAGCACACTCGGCCAGGCATGGAACCAGCAGGCAAGCACACTCGCCCAGTCATGGACCCAGCAGGCAAGCACACTCGCCCAGTCATGGAACCAGCAGGCAAACACACTCGCCCAGTCATGGAACCAGCAGGCAAGCACACTTTCCCAGTCATGGACCCAGCAGCCATGCACACTCGCCCAGTCATGGACCCAGCAGCCAGCACACTCGTCCAGTCATGGACCCAGCATCCAAGCACACTCGCCCAGTCATGGTCCCAGCAGGCAAGCACACTCGCCCAGTCATGGACCCAGCAGGCAAGCACACTCGCCCAGTCATCGACCCAGCATCCATGCACACTCGCCCAGTCATCGACCCAGCAGTCAGCACACTCGCCCAGTCATCGACCCAGCATCCAAGCACACTTTCCCAGTCATTGACCCAGCAGGCCAGCAATCGCGCCCAGTCATGGACCCAGCAGGCAAGCACACTCGCCCAGTCATGGACCAAGCAGGCAAGCACACTCGCCCAGTCATCGACCCAGCGGCCAGCACACTCGCCCAGTCATGGACCCAGCAGCCAGCACACTCGCCCAGTCCTGGACCCAGCAGCCAGAACACTCGCCCAGTCAAGGACCCAGCAGCGAGCACACTCGTCCAGTCATGGACCCAGCAGGCAAGCACAGTCACCCAGTCATGGACCCAGCAGACAAGTACACTGCCCAGTCATCGACCCAGCATCCAAGCACACTCGCCCAGTCATCGACCCAGCAGGCAAGCACACTCGCCCAATCATGGACCCAGCAGGCAAGCACACTCGCCCAGTCATGGACCCAGCAGCCAGCACACTAGCCCAGTCACAGACCTCGCAGGCAAGCAAACTTGCCCAGTCATGGACCTAGCAGGCAAGCACATTCGCTCAGTCATGGACCCAGCAGGCAAGCACAATTGCCCAGTCATCGAGACAGCAGCCAGCACACTCGCCCAGTCATGCACCCAGCAGCTAGCACACTCGCCCAGTCATGGACCGAGCAGGCAAGCACTCTCACCCAGTAATCGAACAGCAGCCAGCACACTCGCCCAGTCATTGACCCAGCAGGCAAGCACACTCGCCCAGTCATCGACCCAGCAGACAAGCACACTCGCCCAGTCATGGACCCAGCAGGCAAGCACACACACCCAGTCATCGACCCAGCACCAAGCACACTCGACCAGTCATGGACCCAGCAGCTAGCACACTCGCTTAGTCATGGACCCAGCAGGCAAGCACACTCGCCTAGTCATCGACCTAGCAGGCAAGCACACTCGCCCAGTCATCGACCCAGCATCCAAGCACACTTGCCCAGTCATCGACCCAACAGGCAAGCACACTTGCCCAGTCATAGACCCAGAAGGCCAGCACACTTGCCCAGTCATGGACCCAGCAGCAAGCACACTCGCCCAGTCATCGGCCCAGCATCCAAGCACACTCGCCCCGTCATGGACCCAGCAGGCAAGCAAACTCGCCCAGTCATCGACCCAGCAGGAAAGCACACTCGCCCAGTCATGGACCCAGCAGCCAGCACACTCGCCCAGTCATGGACCCAGCAGCCAGCACACTCCCCCAGTCATGGACTCAGCAGGCATGCACACTCGCCCAGTCATGAACCGAGCAGGCAAGCACACTCACCCAGTCATGGACCCAGCAGGCAAGCACACTCGCCCACTCATGGACCCAGCAGGCAAGCACACTCGCCCAGTCATGGACCCAGCAGCAGCACACTCGCCCAGTCATGGACCCAGCAGGCAAGCACACCCGCACACTCATGGACCCAGGAGGCAAGCGCACTCGCCCAGTCCTGGACCCAGCAGCCAGCACACTCGCCCAGTCAAGAACCCAGCAGTGAGCACACTCGTCCAGTCATGGACCCAGCAGGCAAGCACACTCACCCAGTCATGGACCCAGCAGACAAGTACACTAGCCCAGTCATCGGCCCAGCAGCCAGCACACTCGCCCAGTGATCGACCCAGCATCCAAGCACACTCGCCCAGTCATGGACCCAGCAGGCAAGCACACTCACCCAGTCATGGACCCAGCATCCAAGCACACTCGCCCGGTCATGGACCCAGAAGGCAACCACACTCACCCAGTCATGGACCCAGCAGGCAAGCATACTCGCCCAGTTATCGACTCAGCATCCAAGCACACTTGCCCAGTCATCGAACCAACAGCCAGCACACTAGCCCAGTTATCGACCCAGAATCCAAGCACACTCGCCCAGTCATTGACCCAGCAGCCAGCACACTCGCCCAGTCATCGACCCAGCAGGCAAGCACACTTGCCCAGTCATGGACCCAGCAGGCACGCACACTCACCCAGTCTTGGAACCAGTGCACTCACCCAGTCATGGACCCAGCAAGCTCGCACACTCGCCCAGTCATGGACGTAGCATCCAAGCACACTCGCCCAGTTATGGACCCAGCAGCCAAGCACACTCGCCCAGTGGTCCACCCAGCATCCAAGCACACTCACCCAGTCATCGACCCAGCAGCCAGCACACTCACCCAGTCATGGACCCAGCATCCAAGCACACTCGCTCCGTCATGGACCCAGCAGGCAACTACACTCGCCCAGTCATGGACCCAGCAGGCAAGCACACTCACCCAGTCATCGACTCAGCATCCAAGCACACTCGCCCAGTCATGGAACCAGCAGGCAAGCACACTCGCCCAGTCATGGAACCAGCAGGCAAGCACACTTTCCCAGTCATGGAACCAGCAGGCAAGCACACTCAACCAGTCATGGAGCCAGCACACTCGGCCAGGCAACGACCCAGCATCCAAGCACACTCGCCCAGTCATGGACCCAGCAGGCAACCACACTCGCCCAGTCATGGACCCAGCAGGCAAGCACACTCGCCCAGTCATGGACCCAGCATCCTTGCACACTCGCCCAGTCATCGACCCAGCAGCCAGCACACTCGCCCAAGCATCGACCCAGCATCCAAGCACACTCGCCCAGTCATCGACCCAGCAGCCAGCACACTTGCCAAGTCATAGCTACACTCCCCCAGTCATGGAACCAGCAGGCAATCACACTTGCCCAGTCATGGAACCAGCAGGCAAGCACACTCGCCCAGTCATGGACCCAGCAGGCAAGCACACTCGCCCAGTCATGGACCCAGCAGCCATCACACCCGCCCAATCATGGACCCAGCATGCAAGCACACTCGCCCAGTCATGGACCCAGCAGGCAAGCGCACTCGCCCAGTCATGGAACCAGCAGGCAAGCACACTCGCCCAGTCATGAAACCAGCAGGCAAGCACACTCGCCCAGTCATGGACCCAGCAGGCAAGCGCACTCGCCCAGTCATGGACCCAGCAGGCAAGAACACTCGCCCAGTCATGGAACCAGCAGGCAAGCACACTTGCCCAGTCATGGACCCAGCAGGCAAGCACACTCACCCAGTCATGGACCCAGCAGGCAAGCACACTCGCCCAGTCATGGAACCAGCAGGCAAGCACACTCGCCCAGTCATGGACCCAGCAGGCAAGCACATTCGCCAAGTCATGGAGCCAGCACACTCGCCCAGTCATGGAAGCAGCAGGCAAGCACACTCGTCCAGTCATGGACCCAGCAGGCAAGCACACTCGCCCAGTCATGGAACCAGCAGGCAAGCACACTCGCCCAGTCATGGAACCAGCAGGCAAGCACACTCGCTCAGTCATGGACCCAGCAGGCAAGCACACTCGCCCAGTCATGGAGCCAGCACACTCGGCCAGGCATGGACCCAGCAGCTAGCACACTCGCCCAGTCATGGACCCAGCAGCTAGCACACTCGACAAGTCATGGACCCAGCAACCAGCACACGCGCCCAGTCATGGACCCAACAGCTAGCACCCTCGCCCAGTCATGGACCCAGCAGGCAAGCACACTTGCCCAGTCATCGAGCCAGCACACTCGGCCAGGCATGGAACCAGCAGGCAAGCACACTCACCCATTCATGGACCCAGCAGGCAAGCACACTCGCCCAGTCATGGAACCAGCAGGCAAGCACACTCACCCAGTCATGGAGCCAGCACACTCGGCCAGGCATGGAACCAGCAGGCAAGCACACTCGCCCAGTCAAGGACCCAGCAGGCAAGCACACTCGCCCAGTCATGGAACCAGCAGGCAAGCACACTCGCCCAGTCATGGAACCAGCAGGCAAGCACAATTTCCCAGTCATGGACCCAGCAGCCAGCACACTCGTCCAGTCATGGACCCAGCATCCAAGCACACTCGCCCAGTCATGGTCCCAGCAGGCAAGCACACTCGCCCAGTCATGGACCCAGCAGGCAAGCACACTCGCCCAGTCATCGACCCAGCATCCATGCACACTCGCCCAGTCATGGAACCAGCAGGCAAGCACACTCGCCCAGTCATTGACCCAGCAGGCAAGCACACTCGCCCAGTCATGGAACCAGCAGGCAAGCACACTCGCCCAGTCATGGAACCAGCAGGCAAGCACACTTTCCCAGTCATGGACCCAGCAGCCAGCACACTCGTCCAGTCATGGACCCAGCATCCAAGAACACTCGCCCAGTCATGGTCCCAGCAGGCAAGCACACTCACCCAGTCATGGACCCAGCAGGCAAGCACACTCGCCCAGTCATCGACCCAGCATCCATGCACACTCGCCCAGTCATCGACCCAGCAGTCAGCACACTCGCCCAGTCATCGACCCAGCATCCAAGCACACTTTCCCAGTCATTGACCGAGCAGGCCAGCAATCTCGCCCAGTCATGGACCCAGCAGGCAAGCACACTCGCCCAGTCATGGACCAAGCAGGCAAGCACACTCGCCCAGTCATCGACCCAGCGGCCAGCACACTCGCCCAGTCATGGACACAGCAGCCAGCACACTCGCCCAGTCCTGGACCCAGCAGCCAGCACACTCGCCCAGTCAAGGACCCAGCAGCGAGCACACTCGTCCAGTCATGGACCCAGCAGGCAAGCACACTCGCCCAGTCATGGACCCAGCATCCTTGCACACTCGCCCAGTCATCGACCCAGCAGCCAGCACACTCGCCCAGGCATCGACCCAGCATCCAAGCACACTCGCCCAGTCATCGACCCAGCAGCCAGCACACTTGCCCAGTCATAGACCCAGAAGGCACGTACACTCCCCCAGTCATGGAACCAGCAGGCAAGCACACTCGCCCAGTCATGGAGCAAGCACACTCGGCCAGGCATGGAACCAGCAGGCAAGCACACTCGCCCAGTCATGGACCCAGCAGGCAAGCACACTCGCCCAGTCATGGAACCAGCAAGCAAGCACACTCGCCCAGTCATGGAACCAGCAGGCAAGCACACTTTCCCAGTCATGGACCCAGCAGCCATGCACACTCGCCCAGTCATGGACCCAGCAGCCAGCACACTCGTCCAGTCATGGACCCAGCATACAAGCACACTCGCCCAGTCATGGTCCCAGCAGGCAAGCACACTCGCCCAGTCATGGACCCAGCAGGCAAGCACACTCGCCCAGTCATCGACCCAGCATCCATGCACACTCGCCCAGTCATCGACCCAGCAGTCAGCACACTCGCCCAGTCATCGACCCAGCATCCAAGCACACTTTCCCAGTCATTGACCCAGCAGGCCAGAAATCGCGCCCAGTCATGGACCCAGCAGGCAAGCACACTCGCCCAGTCATGGACCAAGCAGGCAAGCACACTCGCCCAGTCATCGACCCAGCGGCCAGCACACTCGCCCAGTCATGGACCCAGCAGCCAGCACACTCGCCCAGTCCTGGACCCAGCAGCCAGAACACTCGCCCAGTCAAGGACCCAGCAGCGAGCACACTCGTCCAGTCATGGACCCAGCAGGCAAGCACAGTCACCCAGTCATGGACCCAGCAGACAAGTACACTGCCCAGTCATCGACCCAGCATCCAAGCACACTCTCCCAGTCATCGACCCAGCAGGCAAGCACACTCGCCCAATCATGGACCCAGCAGGCAAGCACACACGCCCAGTCATGGACCCAGCAGCCAGCACACTAGCCCAGTCACAGACCCCGCAGGCAAGCAAACTTGCCCAGTCATGGACCTAGCAGGCAAGCACATTCGCTCAGTCATGGACCCAGCAGGCAAGCACAATTGCCCAGTCATCGAGACAGCAGCCAGCACACTCGCCCAGTCATGCACCCAGCAGCTAGCACACTCGCCCAGTCATGGACCGAGCAGGCAAGCACTCTCACCCAGTAAAAGAACAGCAGCCAGCACACTCGCCCAGTCATGGACCCAGCAGGCAAGCACACTCGCCCAGTCATCGACCCAGCAGACAAGCACACTCGCCCAGTCATGGACCCAGCAGGCAAGCACACACACCCAGTCATCGACCCAGCACCAAGCACACTCGACCAGTCATGGACCCAGCAGCTAGCACACTCGCTTAGTCATGGACCCAGCAGGCAAGCACACTCGCCTAGTCATCGACCTAGCAGGCAAGCACACTCGCCCAGTCATCGACCCAGCATCCAAGCACACTTGCCCAGTCATCGACCCAACAGGCAAGCACACTCGCCCAGTCATAGACCCAGAAGGCAAGCACACTTGCCCAGTCATGGACCCAGCAGCAAGCACACTCGCCCAGTCATCGGCCCAGCATCCAAGCACACTCGCCCCGTCATGGACCCAGCAGGCAAGCAAACTCGCCCAGTCATCGACCCAGCAGGAAAGCACACTCGCCCAGTCATGGACCCAGCAGCCAGCACACTCGCCCAGTCATGGACCCAGCAGCCAGCACACTCCCCCAGTCATGGACTCAGCAGGCATGCACACTCGCCCAGTCATGAACCGAGCAGGCAAGCACACTCACCCAGTCATGGACCCAGCAGACAAGCACACTCGCCCACTCATGGACCCAGCAGGCAAGCACACTCGCCCAGTCATGGACCCAGCAGCAGCACACTCGCCCAGTCATGGACCCAGCAGGCAAGCACACCCGCACACTCATGGACCCAGGAGGCAAGCGCACTCGCCCAGTCCTGGACCCAGCAGCCAGCACACTCGCCCAGTCAAGAACCCACCAGTGAGCACACTCGTCCAGTCATGGACCCAGCAGGCAAGCACACTCACCCAGTCATGGACCCAGCAGACAAGTACACTAGCCCAGTCATCGGTCCAGCAGCCAGCACACTCGCCCAGTGATCGACCCAGCATCCAAGCACACTCGCCCAGTCATGGACCCAGCAGGCAAGCACACTCACCCAGTCATGGACCCAGCATCCAAGCACACTCGCCCGGTCATGGACCCAGAAGGCAACCACACTCACCCAGTCATGGACCCAGCAGGCAAGCATACTCGCCCAGTTATCGACTCAGCATCCAAGCACACTTGCCCAGTCATCTAACCAACAGCCAGCACACTAGCCCAGTTATCGACCCAGAATCCAAGCACACTCGCCCAGTCATTGACCCAGCAGCCAGCACACTCGCCCAGTCATCGACCCAGCAGGCAAGCACACTTGCCCAGTCATGGACCCAGCAGGCACGCACACTCACCCAGTCTTGGAACCAGTGCACTCACCCAGTCATGGACCCAGCAAGCTCGCACACTCGCCCAGTCATGGACATAGCATCCAAGCACACTCGCCCAGTTATGGACCCAGCAGCCAAGTACACTCGCCCAGTGGTCCACCCAGCATCCAAGCACACTCACCCAGTCATCGACCCAGCAGCCAGCACACTCACCCAGTCATGGACCCAGCATCCAAGCACACTCGCTCCGTCATGGACCCAGCAGGCAACCACACTCACCCAGTCATCGACTCAGCATCCAAGCACACTCGCCCAGTCATGGAACCAGCAGGCAAGCACACTCGCCCAGTCATGGAACCAGCAGGCAAGCACACTTTCCCAGTCATGGAACCAGCAGGCAAGCACACTCAACCAGTCATGGAGCCAGCACACTCGGCCAGGCAACGACCCAGCATCCAAGCACACTCGCCCAGTCATGGACCCAGCAGGCAACCACACTCGCCCAGTCATGGACCCAGCAGGCAAGCACACTCGCCCAGTCATGGACCCAGCATCCTTGCACACTTGCCCAGTCATCGACCCAGCAGCCAGCACACTCGCCCAAGCATCGACCCAGCATCCAAGCACACTCGCCCAGTCATCGACCCAGCAGCCAGCACACTTGCCCAGTCATAGGTACACTCCCCCAGTCATGGAACCAGCAGGCAATCACACTTGCCCAGTCATGGAACCAGCAGGCAAGCACACTCGCCCAGTCATGGACCCAGCAGGCAAGCAAACTCGCCCAGTCATGGACCCAGCAGCCATCACACCCGCCCAATCATGGACCCAGCATGCAAGCACACTCGCCCAGTCATGGACCCAGCAGGCAAGCGCACTCGCCCAGTCATGGAACCAGCAGGCAAGCACACTCGCCCAGTCATGAAATCAGCAGGCAAGCACACTCGCCCAGTCATGGACCCAGCAGGCAAGCGCACTCGCCCAGTCATGGACCCAGCAGGCAAGAACACTCGCCCAGTCATGGAACCAGCAGGCAAGCACACTTGCCCAGTCATGGACCCAGCAGGCAAGCACACTCGCCCAGTCATGGACCCAGCAGGCAAGCACACTCGCCCAGTCATGGAACCAGCAGGCAAGCACACTCGCCCAGTCATGGACCCAGCAGGCAAGCACACTCGCCAAGTCATGGAGCCAGCACACTCGCCCAGTCATGGAACCAGCAGGCAAGCACACTCGTCCAGTCATGGACCCAGCAGGCAAGCACACTCGCCCAGTCATGGAACCAGCAGGCAAGCACACTCGCCCAGTCATGGAACCAGCAGGCAAGCACACTCGCTCAGTCATGGACCCAGCAGGCAAGCACACTCGCCCAGTCATGGAGCCAGCACACTCGGCCAGGCATGGACCCAGCAGCCAGCACACTCGCCCAGTCATGGACCCAGCAGCTAGCACACTCGACAAGTCATGGACCCAGCAACCAGCACACGCGCCCAGTCATGGACCCAACAGCTAGCACCCTCGCCCAGTCATGGACCCAGCAGGCAAGCACACTTGCCCAGTCATCGAGCCAGCACACTCGGCCAGGCATGGAACCAGCAGGCAAGCACACTCACCCATTCATGGACCCAGCAGGCAAGCACACTCGCCCAGTCATGGAACCAGCAGGCAAGCACACTCACCCAGTCATGGAGCCAGCACACTCGGCCAGGCATGGAACCAGCAGGCAAGCACACTCGCCCAGTCATGGACCCAGCAGGCAAGCACACTCGCCCAGTCATGGAACCAGCAGGCAAGCACACTCGCCCAGTCATGGAACCAGCAGGCAAGCACACTTTCCCAGTCATGGACCCAGCAGCCAGCACACTCGTCCAGTCATGGACCCAGCATCCAAGCACACTCGCCCAGTCATGGTCCCAGCAGGCAAGCACACTCGCCCAGTCATGGACCCAGCAGGCAAGCACACTCGCCCAGTCATCGACCCAGCATCCATGCACACTCGCCCAGTCATGGAACCAGCAGGCAAGCACACTCGCCCAGTCATGGACCCAGCAGGCAAGCACACTCGCCCAGTCATGGAACCAGCAGGCAAGCACACTCGCCCAGTCATGGAACCAGCAGGCAAGCACACTTTCCCAGTCATGGACCCAGCAGCCAGCACACTCGTCCAGTCATGGACCCAGCATCCAAGCACACTTGCCCAGTCATGGTCCCAGCAGGCAAGCACACTCGCCCAGTCATGGACCCAGCAGGCAAGCACACTCGCCCAGTCATCGACCCAGCATCCATGCACACTCGCCCAGTCATCGACCCAGCAGTCAGCACACTCGCCCAGTCATCGACCCAGCATCCAAGCACACTTTCCCAGTCATTGACCCAGCAGGCCAGCAATCTCGCCCAGTCATGGACCCAGCAGGCAAGCACACTCGCCCAGTCATGGACCAAGCAGGCAAGCACACTCGCCCAGTCATCGACCCAGCGGCCAGCACACTCGCCCAGTCATGGACCCAGCAGCCAGCACACTCGCCCAGTTCTGGACCCAGCAGCCAGCACACTCGCCCAGTCAAGGACCCAGCAGTGAGCACACTCGTCCAGTCATGGACCCAGCAGGCAAGCACAGTCACCCAGTCATGGACCCAGCAGACAAGTACACTAGCCCAGTTATCGACTCAGCATCCAAGCACACTTGCCCAGTCATCTAACCAACAGCCAGCACACTAGCCCAGTTATCGACCCAGAATCCAAGCACACTCGCCCAGTCATTGACCCAGCAGCCAGCACACTCGCCCAGTCATCGACCCAGCAGGCAAGCACACTTGCCCAGTCATGGACCCAGCAGGCACGCACACTCACCCAGTCTTGGAACCAGTGCACTCACCCAGTCATGGACCCAGCAAGCTCGCACACTCGCCCAGTCATGGACGTAGCATCCAAGCACACTCGCCCAGTTATGGACTCAGCAGCCAAGCACACTCGCCCAGTGGTCCACCCAGCATCCAAGCACACTCACCCAGTCATTGACCCAGCAGCCAGCACACTCACCCAGTCATGGACCCAGCATCCAAGCACACTCGCTCCGTCATGGACCCCGCAGGCAACCACACTCGCCCAGTCATGGACCCAGCAGGCAAGCACACTCACCCAGTCATCGACTCAGCATCCAAGCACACTCGCCCAGTCATGGAACCAGCAGGCAAGCACACTCGCCAAGTCATGGAACCAGCAGGCAAGCACACTTTCCCAGTCATGGAACCAGCAGGCAAGCACACTCAACCAGTCATGGAGCCAGCACACTCGGCCAGGCAACGACCCAGCATCCAAGCACACTCGCCCAGTCATGGACCCAGCAGGCAACCACACTCGCCGAGTCATGGACCCAGCAGGCAAGCACACTCGCCCAGTCATGGACCCAGCATCCTTGCACACTCGCCCAGTCATCGACCCAGCAGCCAGCACACTCGCCCAAGCATCGACCCAGCATCCAAGCACACTCGCCCAGTCATCGACCCAGCAGCCAGCACACTTGCCCAGTCATAGGTACACTCCCCCAGTCATGGAACCAGCAGGCAATCACACTTGCCCAGTCATGGAACCAGCAGGCAAGCACACTCGCCCAGTCATGGACCCAGCAGGCAAGCACACTCGCCCAGTCATGGACCCAGCAGCCATCACACCCGCCCAATCATGGACCCAGCATGCAAGCACACTCGCCCAGTCATGGACCCAGCAGGCAAGCGCACTCGCCCAGTCATGGAACCAGCAGGCAAGCACACTTGCCCAGTCATGAAACCAGCAGGCAAGCACACTCGCCCAGTCATGGACCCAGCAGGCAAGCGCACTCGCCCAGTCATGGACCCAGCAGGCAAGAACACTTGCCCAGTCATGGAACCAGCAGGCAAGCACACTTGCCCAGTCATGGACCCAGCAGACAAGCACACTCGCCCAGTCATGGACCCAGCAGGCAAGCACACTCGCCCAGTCATGGAACCAGCAGGCAAGCACACTCGCCCAGTCATGGACCCAGCAGGCAAGCACACTCGCCAAGTCATGGAGCCAGCACACTCGCCCAGTCATGGAACCAGCAGGCAAGCACACTCGTCCAGTCATGGACCCAGCAGGCAAGCACACTCGCCCAGTCATGGAACCAGCAGGCAAGCACACTCGCCCAGTCATGGAACCAGCAGGCAAGCACACTCGCTCAGTCATGGACCCAGCATCCAAGCACACTCGCCCAGTCATGGACCCAGCAGCCAGCACACTCACCCAGTCATGGACCCAGCATCCAAGCACACTCGCCCAGTCATGGACCCAGCAGGCAAGCACACTCGCCCAGTCATGGACCCAGCAGCCATCACACCCGCCCAATCATGGACCCAGCATGCAAGCACACTCGCCCAGTCATGGACCCAGCAGGCAAGCGCACTCGCCCAGTCATGGAACCAGCAGGCAAGCACACTTGCCCAGTCATGAAACCAGCAGGCAAGCACACTCGCCCAGTCATGGACCCAGCAGGCAAGCGCACTCGCCCAGTCATGGACCCAGCAGGCAAGAACACTCGCCCAGTCATGGAACCAGCAGGCAAGCACACTTGCCCAGTCATGGACCCAGCAGACAAGCACACTCGCCCAGTCATGGACCCAGCAGGCAAGCACACTCGCCCAGTCATGGAACCAGCAGGCAAGCACACTCGCCCAGTCATGGACCCAGCAGGCAAGCACACTCGCCAAGTCATGGAGCCAGCACACTCGCCCAGTCATGGAACCAGCAGGCAAGCACACTCGTCCAGTCATGGACCCAGCAGGCAAGCACACTCGCCCAGTCATGGAACCAGCAGGCAAGCACACTCGCCCAGTCATGGAACCAGCAGGCAAGCACACTCGCTCAGTCATGGACCCAGCAGGCAAGCACACTCGCCCAGTCATGGAGCCAGCACACTCGGCCAGGCATGGACCCAGCAGCTAGCACACTCGCCCAGTCATGGACCCAGCAGCTAGCACACTCGACAAGTCATGGACCCAGCAACCAGCACACGCGCCCAGTCATGGACCCAACAGCTAGCACCCTCGCCCAGTCATGGACCCAGCAGGCAAGCACACTTGCCCAGTCATCGAGCCAGCACACTCGGCCAGGCATGGAACCAGCAGGCAAGCACACTCACCCAGTCATGGACCCAGCAGGCAAGCACACTCGCCCAGTCATCGACCCAGCAGGCAAGCACACTCACCCAGTCATGGAGCCAGCACACTCGCCCAGTCATGGACCCAGCAGGCAAGCGCACTCGCCCAGTCATGGAACCAGCAGGCAAGCACACTTGCCCAGTCATGAAACCAGCAGGCAAGCACACTCGCCCAGTCATGGACCCAGCAGGCAAGCGCACTCGCCCAGTCATGGACCCAGCAGGCAAGAACACTCGCCCAGTCATGGAACCAGCAGGCAAGCACACTTGCCCAGTCATGGACCCAGCAGACAAGCACACTCGCCCAGTCATGGAACCAGCAGGCAAGCACACTCGCCCAGTCATGGACCCAGCAGGCAAGCACACTCGCCAAGTCATGGAGCCAGCACACTCGCCCAGTCATGGAACCAGCAGGCAAGCACACTCGTCCAGTCATGGACCCAGCAGGCAAGCACACTCGCCCAGTCATGGAACCAGCAGGCAAGCACACTCGCCCAGTCATGGAACCAGCAGGCAAGCACACTCGCTCAGTCATGGACCCAGCAGGCAAGCACACTCGCCCAGTCATAGAGCCAGCACACTCGGCCAGGCATGGACCCAGCAGCTAGCACACTCGCCCAGTCATGGACCCAGCAGCTAGCACACTCGACAAGTCATGGACCCAGCAACCAGCACACGCGCCCAGTCATGGACCCAACAGCTAGCACCCTCGCCCAGTCATGGACCCAGCAGGCAAGCACACTCGCCCAGTCATAGAGCCAGCACACTCGGCCAGGCATGGACCCAGCAGCTAGCACACTCGCCCAGTCATGGACCCAGCAGCTAGCACACTCGACAAGTCATGGACCCAGCAACCAGCACACGCGCCCAGTCATGGACCCAACAGCTAGCACCCTCGCCCAGTCATGGACCCAGCAGGCAAGCACACTTGCCCAGTCATCGAGCCAGCACACTCGGCCAGGCATGGAACCAGCAGGCAAGCACACTCACCCATTCATGGACCCAGCAGGCAAGCACACTCGCCCAGTCATGGAACCAGCAGGCAAGCACACTCACCCAGTCATGGAGCCAGCACACTCGGCCAGGCATGGAACCAGCAGGCAAGCACACTCGCCCAGTCATGGACCCAGCAGGCAAGCACACTCGCCCAGTCATGGAACGAGCAGGCAAGCACACTCGCCCAGTCATGGAACCAGCAGGCAAGCACACTTTCCCAGTCATGGACCCAGCAGCCAGCACACTCGTCCAGTCATGGACCCAGCATCCAAGCACACTCGCCCAGTCTTGGTCCCAGCAGGCAAGCACACTCGCTCAGTCATGGACCCAGCAGGCAAGCACACTCGCCCAGTCATCGACCCAGCATCCATGCACACTCGCCCAGTCATGGAACCAGCAGGCAAGCACACTCGCCCAGTCATGGACCCAGCAGGCAAGCACACTCGCCCATTCATGGAACCAGCAGGCAAGCACACTCGCCCAGTCATGGAACCAGCAGGCAAGCACACTTTCCCAGTCATGGACCCAGCAGCCAGCACACTCGTCCAGTCATGGACCCAGCAGGCAAGCACACTCGCCCAGTCATGGACCCAGCAGGCAAGCACACTCGCCCAGTCATGGACCCAGCAGGCAAGCACACTCGCCCAGTCATCGACCCAGCATCCATGCACACTCGCCCAGTCATCGACCCAGCATCCAAGCACACTTTCCCAGTCATTGACCCAGCAGGCCAGCAATCTCACCCAGTCATGGACCCAGCAGGCAAGCACACTCGCCCAGTCATGGACCAAGCAGGCAAGCACACTCGCCCAGTCATCGACCCAGCGGCCAGCACACTCGCCCAGTCATGGACCCAGCAGCCAGCACACTCGCCCAGTCCTGGACCCAGCAGCCAGCACACTCGCCCAGTCAAGGACCCAGCAGCGAGCACACTCGTCCAGTCATGGACCCAGCAGGCAAGCACAGTCACCCAGTCATGGACCCAGCAGACAAGTACACTAGCCCAGTCATCGACCCAGCATCCAAGCACACTCGCCCAGTCATCGACCCAGCAGGCAAGCACACTCGCCCAATCATGGACCCAGCAAGCAAGCACACTCGCCCAGTCATGGACCCAGCAGCCAGCACACTAGCCCAGTCACAGACCCCGCAGGCAAGCACACTTGCCCAGTCATGGACCTAGCAGGCAAGCACATTCGCTCAGTCATGGACCCAGCAGGCAAGCACAATTGCCCAGTCATCGAGCAAGCAGCCAGCACACTCGCCCAGTCATCGACCCAGCATCCAAGCACACTCGCCCAGTCATGCACCCAGCAGCTAGCACACTCGCCCAGTCATGGACCGAGCAGGCAAGCACTCTCACCCAGTCATCGAACAGCAGCCAGCACACTCGCCCAGTCATGGACCCAGCAGGCAAGCACACTCGCCCAGTCATCGACCCAGCAGACAAGCACACTCGCCCAGTCATGGACCCAGCAGGCAAGCACACACACCCAGTCATCGACCCAGCATCCAAGCACACTCGACCAGTCATGGACCCAGCAGCTAGCACACTTGCTTAGTCATGGACCCAGCAGGCAAGCACACTCGCCTAGTCATCGACCTAGCAGGCAAGCACACACGCCCAGTCATCGACCCAGCATCCAAGCACACTTTCCCAGTCATCGACCCAACAGGCAAGCACACTCACCCAGTCATGGACCCAGAAGGCAAGCACGCTTGCCCAGTCATGGACCCAGCAGCAAGCACACTCGCCCAGTCATCAGCCAGGCATCCAAGCACACTCGCCCCGTCATGGACCCAGCAGGCAAGAAAACTCGCACAGTCATCGACCCAGCAGGAAAGCACACTCGCCCAGTCATGGACCCAGTAGCCAGCACACTCACCCAGTCATGGACCCAGCAGCCAGCACACTCCCCCAGTCATGGACTCAGCAGGCATGCACACTCGCCCAGTCATGAACCGAGCAGGCAAGCACACTCACCCAGTCATGGACCCAGCAGGCAAGCACACTCGCCCACTCATGGACCCAGCAGGCAAGCACACTCGTCCAGTCATGGACCCAGCAGCAGCACACTCGCCCAGTCATGGACCCAGCAGGCAAGCACACCCACACACTCATGGACCCAGGAGGCAAGCGCACCTGCCCAGTCCTGGACCCAGCAGCCAGCACACTCGCCCAGTCAAGGACCCAGCAGTGAGCACACTCTTCCAGTCATGGACCCAGCAGGCAAGCACACTCACCCAGTCATGGACCCAGCAGACAAGTACACTAGCCCAGTCATCGGCCCAGCAGCCAGCACACTCGCCCAGTGATCGACCCAGCATCTAAGCACACTCGCCCAGTCATGGACCCAGCAGGCAAGCACACTCACCCAGTCATGGACCCAACATCCAAGCACACTCGCTCCGTCATGGACCCAGCAGGCAACCACACTCACCCAGTCATGGACCCAGCAGGCAAGCATACTCGCCCAGTTATCGACTCAGCATCCAAGCACACTTGCCCAGTCATCGAACCAGCAGCCAGCACACTAGCCCAGTTATCGACCCAGAATTCAAGCACACTCGCCCAGTCATTGACCCAGCAGCCAGCACACTAGCCCAGTCATCGACCCAGCAGGCAAGCACACTTGCCCAGTCATGGACCCAGCAGGCACGCACACTCACCCAGTCTTGGAACCAGTGCACTCACCCAGTCATGGACCCAGCAAGCTCGCACACTCGCCCAGTCATGGATGTAGCATCCAAGCGCACTCGCCCAGTTATGGACCCAGCATCCAAGCACACTCGCCCTGTCATGGACCCAGCAGCCAAGCACACTCGCCCAGTGGTCCACCCAGCATCCAAGCACACTCACCCAGTCATCGACCCAGCAGCCAGCACACTCACCCAGTCATGGACCCAGCATCCAAGCACACTCGCTCTGTCATGGACCCAGCAGGCAATCACACTCGCCCAGTCATGGACCCAGCAGGCAAGCACACTCACCCAGTCATCGACTCAGCATCCAAGCACACTCGCCCAGTCATGGAACCAGCAGGCAAGCACACTCGCCCAGTCATGGAACCAGCAGGCAAGCACACTTTCCCAGTCATGGAACCAGCAGGCAAGCACACTCAACCAGTCATGGAGCCAGCACACTCGGCCAGGCAACGACCCAGCATCCAAGCACACTCGCCCATTCATGGACCCAGCAGGCAACCACACTCGCCCAGTCATGGACCCAGCAGGCAAGCACACTCGCCCAGTCATGGACCCAGCATCCTTGCACACTTGCCCAGTCATCGACCCAGCAGCCAGCACACTCGCCCAGGCATCGACCCAGCATCCAAGCACACTCGCCCAGTCATCGACCCAGCAGCCAGCACACTTGCCCAGTCATAGACCCAGAAGGCACGTACACTCCCCCAGTCATGGAACCAGCAGGCAAGCACACTCACTCAGTCATGGAGCAAGCACACTCGGACAGGCATGGAACCAGCAGGCAAGCACACTCACCCAGTCATGGACCCAGCAGGCAAGCACACTCGCCCAGTCATGGAACCAGCAGGCAAGCACACTCGCCCAGTCATGGAACCAGCAGGAAAGCACACTTTCCCAGTCATGGACCCAGCAGGCATGCACACTCGCCCAGTCATGGACCCAGCAGCCAGCACACTCGTCCAGTCCTGGACCCAGCATCCAAGCACACTCGCCAAGTCATGGTCCCAGCAGGCAAGCACACTCGCCCAGTCATGGACCCAGCAGGCAAGCACACTCGCCCAGTCATCGACCCAGCATCCATGCACACTCGCCCAGTCATCGACCCAGCAGTCAGCACACTCGCCCAGTCATCGACCCAGCATCCAAGCACACTTTCCCAGTCATTGACCCAGCAGGCCAGCAATCTCGCCCAGTCATGGACCCAGCAGGCAAGCACACTCGCCCAGTCATGGACCAAGCAGGCAAGCACACTTGCCTAGTCATCGACCCAGCGGCCAGCACACTCGGCCAGTCATGGACCCAGCAGCCAGCACACTCGCCCAGTCCTGGACCCAGCAGGCAAGCACAGTCACCCAGTCATGGACCCAGCAGACAAGTACACTAGCCCAGTCATCGACCCAGCATCCAAGCACACTCGCCCAGTCATCGACCCAGCAGGCAAGCACACTCGCCCAATCATGGACCCAGCAGGCAAGCACACTCGCCCAGTCATGGACCCACCAGCCAGCACACTAGCCCAGTCACAGACCCCGCAGGCAAGCACACTTGCCCATTCATGTACCTAGCAGGCAAGCACATTCGCTCAGTCATGGACCCAGCAGGCAAGCACAATTGCCCAGTCATCGAGCCAGCAGCCAGCACACTCACCCAGTCATCGACCCACCATCCAAGCACACTCGCCCAGTCATGCACCCAGCAGCTAGCACACTCGCCCAGTCATGGACCGAGCAGGCAAGCACTCTCACCCAGTCATCGAACAGCAGCCAGCACACTCGCCCAGTCATGGACCCAGCAGGCAAGCACACTCGCCCAGTCATCGACCCAGCAGACAAGCACACTCGCCCAGTCATGGACCCAGCAGGCAAGCACACACACCCAGTCATCGACCCAGCATCCAAGCACACTCGACCAG
The DNA here is from genome assembly GCF_040938575.1 of Ambystoma mexicanum. Lineage (NCBI taxonomy): Eukaryota > Metazoa > Chordata > Amphibia > Caudata > Ambystomatidae > Ambystoma > Ambystoma mexicanum. Next base: position 32,467,332 of record NC_090923.1, on the reverse strand, counting down.
TCATGGACCCAGCAGCTAGCACACTCGCTTAGTCATGGACCCAGCAGGCAAGCACACTCGCCTAGTCATCAACCTAGCAGGCAAGCACACCTGCCCAGTCATCGACCCAGCATCCAAGCACACTTGCCCAGTCATCGACCCAACAGGCAAGCAAACTCGCCCAGTCATCGACCCAGCAGGAAAGCACACTCGCCCAGTCATGGACCCAGCAGCCAGCACACTCGCCCAGTCATGGACCCAGCAGCCAGCACACTCCCCCAGTCATGGACTCAGCAGGCATGCACACTCGCCCAGTCATGAACCGAGCAGGCAAGCACACTCACCCAGTCATGGACCCAGCAGGCAAGCACACTCGCCCACTCATGGACCCAGCAGGCAAGCACACTCGCCCAGTCATGGACCCAGCAGCCAGCACACTCGCCCAGTCATGGACCCAGCAGGCAAGCACACCCGCACACTCATGGACCCAGGAGGCAAGCGCACTCGCCCAGTCCTGGACCCAGAAGCCAGCACACTCGCCCAGTCAATGACCCAGCAGTGAGCACACTCGTCCAGTCAATGACCCAGCAGGCAAGCACACTCACCCAGTCATGGACCCAGCAGACAAGTACACTAGCCCAGTCATCGGCCCAGCAGCCAGCACACTCGCCCAGTGATCGACCCAGCATCCAAGCACACTCGCCCAGTCATGGACCCAGCAGGCAAGCACACTCACCCAGTCATGGACCCAGCATCCAAGCACACTCGCCCCGTCATGGACCCAGCAGGCAACCACACTCACCCAGTCATGGACCCAGCAGGCAAGCATACTCGCCCAGTTATCGAACCAGCAGCCAGCACACTAGCCCAGTTATCGACCCAGAATCCAAGCACACTCGCCCAGTCATTCACCCAGCAGCCAGCACACTCGCCCAGTCATCGACCCAGCAGGCAAGCACACTTGCCCAGTCATGGACCCAGCAGGCACGCACACTCACCCAGTCTTGGAACCAGTGCACTCACCCAGTCATGGACCCAGCAAGCTTGCACACTCACCCAGTCATGGACGTAGCATCCAAGCGCACTCGCCCAGTTATGGACCCAGTATCCAAGCACACTCGCCCTGTCATGGACCCAGCATCCAAGCGCACTCGCCCAGTCATGGACCCAGCATCCAAGCTGACTCGCCCTGTCATGGACCCAGCAGGCAAGCACACTCGCCCAGTGATCGACCCAGCATCCAAGCACACTCGCCCAGTCATGGACCCAGCAGGCAAGCACACTCACCCAGTCATGGACCCAGCATCCAAGCACACTCGCCCCGTCATGGACCCAGCAGGCAACCACACTCACCCAGTCATGGACCCAGCAGGCAAGCATACTCGCCCAGTTATCGACTCAGCATCCAAGCACACTTGCCCAGTCATCGAACCAGCAGCCAGCACACTAGCCCAGTTATCGACCCAGAATCCAAGCACACTCGCCCAGTCATTGACCCAGCAACCAGCACACTCGCCCAGTCATCGACCCAGCAGGCAAGCACACTTGCCCAGTCATGGACCCAGCAGGCACGCACACTCACCCAGTCTTGGAACCATCATCCAAGTGCACTCACCCAGTCATGGACCCAGCAAGCACGCACACTCGCCCAGTCATGGACGTAGCATCCAAGCGCACTCGCCCAGTTTTGGACCCAGCATCCAAGCACACTCGCCCTGTCATGGACACAGCAGCCAAGCACACTCGCCCAGTGATCCACCCAGCATCCAAGCACACTCACCCAGTCATCGACCCAGCAGCCAGCACACTCCCCCAGTCATGGACCCAGCATCCAAGCACACTCGCTCCGTCATGGACCCAGCAGGCAACCACAGTCGCCCAGTCATGGATCCAGCAGGCAAGCACACTCGCCCAGTCATCGAACCAGCAGCCAGCACACTCGCCCAGTCATCGACCCAGCATCCAAGCACACTCGCCCAGTCATCGACCCAGCAGGCAAGCACACTCGCCCAATCATGGACCCAGCAGGCAAGCACACTCGCCCAGTCATGGACCCAGCATGCAAGCATAGCCGGTCAAGTGGCACAGCGAGTAGAGCGCTCGCTTTGACATCAGTGCAGAGCCTGCTAACGCAGGTTCGAATCCCGGCGGCGCCAAACTCAGCCTTTCATCCTTCCGAGGTCGATAAATGAGCACCACACACCGTGGGTAATAATAAGCAGCGCTCAGATACCTGAGGGTTCGTAGCGCTATATAAATGCCAAATTATTATTATTATCATTAAGCTCTCCCACCCAGTCCTCTACCAAGCAGCCAGCACACTCGCCCAGTCATGGACCCAGAGACAAGCACACTCGCCCAGTCATGGACCCAGCAGTCAAACACACTTGGCCAGTCATGGACCCAGCAGGCAAGCACACTCGCCCTGTCATGGAACCAGCAGCCAGCACACTTGCCCAGTCATGGACCCAGCAGGCAAGCACACCCGCCCAGTGATCGACCCAGCATCCAAACCCACTCGCCCAGTCATGGACCCAGCAGCCAGCACACTCGCCTAGTCATTGACCCAGCATCCAAGCACACTCGCCCAGTCATGGCCCAGCAGGCAACCACACCCGCCTAGTCATGGACCCAGCAGGCAAGCACACTCGCCCAGTCATGGACCCAGCATCCATTCACACTCGCCCAGTCATCGACCCATCAGCCAGCATACTCACCCAGTCATGGACCCAGCATCCAAGCACACTCGCTCAGTCATCGACCCAGCAGCCAGCTCACTTGCCCAGTCATAAACCCAGCAGGCACGTACACTCCCCCAGTCATGGACCCAGCAGGCATGCACACTCGCCCAGTCATCGACCCAGCAGCCAGCACACTCGCCCAGTCATCGACCCAGCATCCAAGCGCACTCGCCCATGTTCTAATAAAGCAAACAAGACATGCCTTTGTGTGGAACCAGCAGGCACTGAGGACCAGTTGCTGCCTTCAATGGCAAAGAGAGAACAGGCAAGTGACGACAAACATGAATGCCCTCAGGACCCAGCCAATAGGAAAGGCAAACAGTGAGGAGGCTGATTAGCAAATATATGTCATTGGAACGCTCCCTCTTGGCTTCACGGAACAGTTTCTACAAAAACTGGTAGCCAGGGTGTAAGGAAACATTTTTTGAGGGGTAACACAATGGGAATAGGGGTGTCGCAAAGGTACAAAGCAGCAGCAGCGGACCATTGTAACCACAGAAAATGTTTGGAGTTTTTATTTTTTACATTTATTATAAGGGAGTACAGGTAACACGAGAGAGTTAGAGAGGAGTCCTAAAACGCACAGAAACAGACAAAACATCATAAAACAAGGATTACTAAACAGCAGAAACACCATAAATAACTACATACAGATAGAGGGGGCAACTATACTCCCCCAAACCACCCATTAGCGAAGCTACCCTTTCCACTGCTAACTCAACAGCCAAACAAAACTCACAAAGAAAGCATCAAGTACCTTGGGCCCTTTAAAGGCCCACAAGGCTTTTTTTAAATACCTCGAAATCTCTGATTGGCTGGTTGAACTCCTATTCTGAGTTCCTAGCCTCCTGAGTGCATAGGAGTCCCACGGGAATCCCACAGAGTGGGTCTTGCGCTTGCTGCAGGGCCTATTTAGGAGGTTGAGCACCCCTACTGACTGGCAGCCTGGATTCTGCCCATCAGTAAAGAGACTCAACAACCCTCTGACCAGAAAATATGCACAAAAAAGAGACCACTTCAAGAGAAAACCCGGGCCCGCAGAGATGAGGAGTTCCAAAGTTCTTCACGACTAGGAAGTACATCAAGGTCAAATCATTCAAACAAGCATTTCATGAGGACATCCAATCATAAAAAAAGCACTAACCACCTGATGGTGAGTACCAGCAATGCGCCATTGGACTGCTAGGAATGGTTCCTCCAATTACCCGACCCATCCCCGCCTCTTCACTTCCTGCGGGCCTTGGAGCTACCCCTTTTCATGCGATGCATTACAAATCCTAAAATTGAAATGAAACAGACTCTCCCTTGCTGTCATTGGGGGATGGTATTGTGCGTGGAAATCTGCCATCACAGAGACCCCAGAGCGCCCCATTTGGCCTTCTGCCATGCATCCCCTCCTCACCTGGCTGAGACCCTTGATTAAAGTCAGGGTCTCGTGTACCATTGGCCGTGTCCCTTGGTTGCATTGAGTAAAGCACTATGGGTCTCATTACAAGTTCGGCTGTGTGGTAAAGATCTGGTTACCAATAAAACTAGAAATGTGGGAGGCGGCATGCCTATATATGATGTTCATGTGATGCAGCTTATGCAGCATACCAGCATACCACATTCACACTACGTGTAAACATGCAGCATGACCATAAACTAGGGGAACCTTCCTTACCGCTGGGCTCTCCCGCCTAGTGGAAATACCGGAATCACAGCATATGTTATGTTACAGTCATTTGTATTGCGTACATACACCCAAGCGCATCCTGGTGCTTAAGCACAACAGACACAATCAGAACGATAAAGACATAACCCCTAAAATGATAAGATTTTCAAGGAGAGGCTAAACGGAAAGTGATTCTCAATCGCTCTAAGAGAAAGTGGGAAGAAGTTCCACAAGTCAGCTGCAGCAACAGAGAAGGACCGTCCCCCAGTCCTAGCTAACCGAAAGCGTGAGACAGAAGGGGGAAGGATAGCTCCGGGGCAACACGTTTGTCTTTGGAGCAAGACAACGTGGTGCAACATAGGATCGAATCCCGATCCCACACTTAGAAACCACTCGCTGGTATTAAGTGTGTTATAAATGAAGGCGGCTTCAGACGGCAGGAGATTGTGAGATAGCCGAAGCAGGATTAAACCTGTGACTCTTTCATGTAGCCATACTGAATTGAAAAACCTTTGATATGGATGATAGTCAATATTAGCCCTGATTTGAAAAAGACACCGGTGTGTCAAAACACGTGTTATCTACAAAGGGCAACTCAATAAATATCTATTTGTTATGAATATTTTTTCACCTTCAAAATCATATGTGGCGCTGTTCCTAAAAGTGTGGAGTTTTTTTTTTACTGCTTTTTTCAAGGGGTCGGGGCATAGTATTCCCCCTTTTGCCCCACACTAAACTGCGACAAATTTCTGAATTATTCAATAAACAGGTTGGCGCATGGACCTATAAGTCGGTCACAAAAGCCCCAAATTATTCTTATAGTGTTATAAATGACCAATACAATAAAAATAAATAAACAAATCCTGAGCACTAAGAGAGTGCCCAGGTGTGGGATAAAATATAGCCCCTGAATGTAAGAAATAAAGAGGCCAGGCCAGTATTTAAGCCGGTGCCATCCATTGGAAAATACAGGCCCGTCTAAAACACTTAAGTGGGAGAAATGTTTAGATAAATACTGATAAACCAGATGGCTGGTCACATGTCTTAAGAAGAAATAAAACTTACTAAGACAGGTTATGCCCTGCCATTGATTAATCATTGAATACAGGAGCATAAAAGGAGCAGTGTGAGTCCTATAGAGCCCACTCCTGTAGAAACAACATTTTCATGATGTACCTAATTTAAGTTATGTGGAAAATTATGATTTTTGCCATTTTCATATACCTGAGAAATGGGAACGTGGCACAGGAGTAGATCAGGAAAATAAGGTTTAAATTGGAGATGGTCCCATTCTTAGTTATTTCGGCACAGCGATAAACGGTAGCTCTGCTTAGGAAGTTCGTGCTGAACTAAAATTAGTATGTTCTGATCAGCTGTAAAATATAGAACGTATACATATATATATATATATATATATATATCATCATGGGGTTATTTGAAAGACCAAGGAAGTTATTGTAGTAACAAGAACAAAACATTTAGAAACCCCCTGTCACTTTGAAATGATGTTTCTATCCTCCTCCCTCAGCCTACATCATACATATCTCACAACTTCTGGTCCTATCAGCAGCCAGTGGGCGTCTTTGTGGGAGGTGAAGTGAGCGGGCTTGCCAATCCTGAACGCGGGTATTATGATCATATTGCAGTGTCACTAGCTCTAGAAAAATATATGTTTGCATCAGGGCTTTTTGTGAATTATTCCGGGAGAGAGCGCTGCTGGACTCTTGCGAGGAACAACTAGCACAAAGGCCTCAATCCTTGCATTGGAGACAGTGACTCGCACATAGAGAAGCTATTTGGGACTCAAACCAGAGGAGCAGAAGGAGTGTGGGTGCAGGAGAAAATCCCAGACTGAAACCCCTTGTGTGCTGTCCTCAGAGGGGTCCTGCTGTTTTCCCTGACCAAAGCCTCCCATGTAAGTAGATATCCCAAAACCATTAATTTTGTGGGGAGCCACCTACCTTTATCCCTTTCCATTGATGGGTCAAGGAGGGGGTGAAACTGGATAGGCCCTTTGTACAATTTATTAAACCCATTCAAAGGAAATTCCCGATAGAAAACCACCCTCTCTGTTGAAATTTCATTGTCTTGGGAGCAGCCATCCTTAAACATTTCCATAAAAGTGTGGGATGGGGGAAGCCGTGTAGATCCTTAGCACATTGGATTAAAGTAAATCAATTAATTCCCATATAGAAATTCATGGGTTAAGTGTTGTTAGAATTTGAAATTAAGAAAATTCATACCTAGTGTGTTATAGTCGGTATAGCCCATAAAGACTTGGTTGACTGTTTATGAAATCCATGACTTCCATATCGAAACGGGCAGTGTCCCCAATCCAAAAAAGAAGTCATCCACAAAACACCACCTTTGAAGTTAGTGTGGAGGGTGAAAAAACGAAATTTCCCATTCATCCCCATTTATGTAAAATCAGAATTACCAAGTATTTCACCTCATCTGTGTGGGTGTTGCACAGCGAAATTCCCCCATTCATTTTAAGTCAGAATGACAAAGTATTGTATCTCATGTGTATGTATGTACAAAACAAAATTTCCCTTTTGCTTCCCATTTTTCTCTGACCCCAAGTTAAGTCCTGCATTTATTTTCAAGTGTGATGAAAAACGATTTTCATTTGAGTTCCTTTTTCCCAACCTTGCCTTTTAAAGAAAAGCTGAAAAACGATTTTTCCCATTGTATTCTTTTCCCAAACAGCGCCTTTTTAAATCAGCAGCCACAACAATGTTTCCATTGTGCTCATACTCCCTGTACATTGCCTTTCAATCAAAGGGGTCATATTTAACTGAAGCCTGGAGAGTGGGGTTGCTGGGATAAAAGTATTGTTTCAAATTAACTCATTTCTTTGGACATTGTATTGTATTGTGAATGTTTTCCAGTGGTTAATCGAAATGAAATCTGTTGTAAGTTTTCTTTGCATGTTTCAAAATGTTATCTATGTTATTTGAATAGAGTTATTGTTGTGATCCTAGGTGTTGCCACAGCGTTGGTGGCTTATGTTAGCATTGTGTCAAATATTAAATAAATAAATATGTATATATTCTTACTATATACCGGCCTGGTTCCTAGTCTGTTGGTGACACAGGGTATTTGCTGGGGTTGGGTGCGAGACAGTTTGGAGGCCTCACCAAATTAAACCTGAAATAAAAAAAGTGCTTTTTTGTGCGCCACCTTGCTTGGGGGAGGGGGAAGGAACTCCCTGAGTTGAGTGTGACAGCGTAATAAACCTTGACACAGGAATATAGGGACCAAACTTGTCCTGTAAATATTCAGCCTCCTGACCATAAAATGCACGGTGAACTATGCATAGGGACTTGAATTCCTGTCGCAACTGGAAGTCAATGAAGGGGGCGAAGCACCGGGGACATGTGAGAACCATAAGAAGTGCTAGTTGCGACCCAAGCGACAGCCGGCGAATAAGATGCAGGGGTTGAGCCAGGAATAAAGTCTTACAGTAGTCGAGGGGACTTAGAAGAGATGCAACGACCAGAGCACGATGATGTGCTGGAAGAAAAGGTAAAACCTTTCTTAAAATGCACAATATTCTGAATGCAGTGACAGCAATTCTTAGTGCCCCGCTCGTCCCCCATCTTGAACCTTTGGAAGGCAGATGATTTCCACTAATGAGTTTTGGACCGTGTTGCTCCTTCATCAGGGCGAAATCTGTGTTTATAATGTGTTAAACCAGAAATCTAACAATCACCAGCAACACCAAAATTTGCGATATGAAGCACTTGATATTATACAATTTGAAGACTTGCCATCACTCGCTGGTTTTGTTTTTGACATGTACGTTTCCCATTGTGATTTTATTGGAATCTCTGGTTCTGACTTTCAGATTTCTGGTCCAACACATTCTAAACACAGATTTCTCCCCTGCTAAATGACCAACGGGTTCCAAAATGTGTTGGCAGATTTCATCTGACTCCTTCCTATCCAAGATGAGGTGGTATATGTCAGCAATAAGCCACGAGCTGAATGGGAATTACCGAGTCAGGTAAAGCCCCGGGCCCATAGTTACAGGCCCGAGCAAAGCGAGGGCCTAAACGAAGGCCCCAGAACTTTACCTGACTCGGTAATACATCCGCGGTGAGGGGCTTATTGCTATAAGTACCCCGGCCCATAAGACTGGGGTACTAAAAGTATTTTTTTCTGCTCCGAAACGCTCTGGCGTTTCAGAACAGAAAAAAAAAATGTGAAAAAAATGGCCGCCGAGGAAGGGAAAACGAAGTCCATTTTCCCTTTCCATGGCGGCCACTGAAAAAATAGAAAAAAAGTAAACAAAAAAAATGTTCTCCATGGAAAGGAAGAAGGGACTACGTGTAGGCCCCTCTTCCTTTCCATGATGGCCTGTCGGGAATCGGGAGCAGATGCGCTAGGGACAGAAGTGTTCCCAGCGTGTCTGCTCCCGAAATGGAACCAAAAGAAGGTAAGTGGGGTTGGAAGTATCGTTTTCTTAGCTTCTTGCGTTCCAAGCCTATTTACACACGTTTGACGGGTTGGTTACTTTCATCCTGTCTTGTAACACGTTTCCTTACATTTTAGCATCGTCTCTCTCCTGTTTCCATTACATCTATTTTCATAACTGCCCGCGCTGGCGTGTTATCTTCGTTAGCCGTTTTGTTCATTTGCAAGTCTGTTCAGGCGCTTTTGTCATTTCTACTAGCCTTCCAATAAGGCTCTTGGGGTCTCTTTGTGGACCGTATGAAGGTACTCCTCATTTCGTATCAGCGGCTGGTATGGCTGTCTGATATGGTACCGAGCTGCCCAGGCTTGTCTGGTTATTGGTGCTTCAACAGGCACGGATCTTCTAATGTACACTGGGCAGAGTCCCAGTGCAGCTCATTGTTGGTTCATTTGCTCTTCATACGTCACGCACCTTGGCGAGTACCTTCCTGGTAGCTCGAGATGGGGGCAGGGGTGCAGGTCATGTCTGGGACCTTCTCTACACCGCCACCTTTTTTGATGGTACTGCATTTACCACCAGTTTTACTGCACAGCCAAATTCCAAGGTAACATTCAAGTGGAACACCTACCACCAGTCAAGTGCGGGAAGTAAATCCTCTACTTTAATGCATGTGGAATCACTGTCCTGGTGATAACTCTGAACTGAATCACCCTTGGAGTTCCATGAATGGAGACGCGCACCGCCATACCGTCTCTTGTAATCCTGTGGTAATTTCCGAGACGCCAAGTGGGTGGAAAGGTAAGCAAGTTTTACAGCCAAGCCCGTATGCACTCTGCATACGGCGGGGAGTACCTACTTCTGGGCCTGCAAGTCATTGCACTTATCGAGAGTGCACTTTGGTGATGGTCATCAGTATAAGTACTGCTTCTTATTCCCCATACCATAAGGGGTCACGGATGCCGGACCCGGGGTGACATGGCAGAATAGTAGTCTACATCGACGCCTGTTTCCGCCTTGGTGCACCCACCCGGTCTTGTGCAAAGAGCTTATGGGTGGTTCAGACTTTGACGACACTGCTCACAGGAGGCTTAAAGCCCATCAGAATGGCCTAGACCCCTTCCACTACTCACGGTCAGAGGGACAGTCCAATGTGCAGGTGAGATTTGACCTCAAAGTGCCTATATAAGAAGCCGGCATATGCCGCCTACGACAGAAGGACATGCTATCCTTCTGATACAGCACGTGGGGTTTGCGTGCCTGCTTAAGAGAAAGAAATGTATCCCACACACAGATCTGGATGTTGGGGTGAGGGAACCAGAAGATACTGGGCATTAATGCTGTGATCTCTTGTGGTCTGATAGGTTCTTGAGAGCTAACTAGTGATGTACCAAGAAAGGGTCCCTGGCTACTGCATGCTCACCAAAGGAGCCTGAAAGAATTATAGACAAAACATTCCATAAACCAACCAAGTAAAAAGAATAATAGCGTACCAAAAAAACACAAAATATCAGAAAACATCAAAAAATCACATAGAAAAATTGGAGGAAGTCTTCACTGCCTCGGAGTCTCCAAAAGAGTGCCGGAAACCGCACTGGTGACTAGTGGCTTTAAAACCCAACGTCTTTGGTCAAATAGTGAAAAAAGCATTGAAAACCTTTGAAAAAAGATGGCGCGTGACCGAGCAGCCATGCTATGTGCCGTGACATCATGCGCACAGCCTACATCTCATAGAGACGCGGTAACCAGAGCTACATGTGTGTGTTAATCTAGGAAAAAACAGCTACACACAAACACAGACATGAGTGAAAGAAAAATTACAAGTGGCACTGCCATTTCGGCTTAGGTCAGACCAAAATACAAATGTACATAAGGATGGGAATAAGAAAGAAAGGCATTTAAAAAATATATGAATAACTACTAAGTAAACAAAAATATCCAAAATTGAAAATTACATGAAACAATTTAAAAAAATAAATAAATAATGTACATTAAAATTAATATTATATGAAAAATATATAGAAAAAACGCAAGGTGATGGGCAGAATATAAATAGCACATGAAAAGATATTAACTAAACTAATTAAAAAATAATCAAAAATGAAGATCAAATCTGTAAAAAAAAAAATACAAATGAGCAGTCAAAGATGATACAGGGAAATAATATGTATATTACGCAGCTTGCAGTAGTGGCCATGTTGTTATGGTTAAGTTGCTCAACTCATAGGAAGAGCAGTTTTTGGGCGGCTTATAACTTTGACACCGTTCGTCAAATCCTCTCCAAATATTGCAAAACTAAAAGTATATGGCCACTTTGAAATGATTTTGCGAAGTTTGGTACAGTTTAATCTGGGGAGGCAAAGTTATTAAGGACAGGGAGTGAGGAATCACGGCCTGGTCCTGAAAGCATGCTTTTGCAAATCTGGTGTAAGACTCATTTCCTGGAGCAATCAGAGATCTGTGTAACGTACGTGGCCATCAAACATGCACGCTGATTGGTCAATTAAAAACCTTGTGTGCGTAAAAACGTTTTCAATCGATGCCATGTTGTATTCGTGGAATGCGCCCATAGGCCGCGAATGTCACAGTAAAAACATATAAAAAAAACACAACATTGGACTTGTCAAACTAATGAATGAAACAATCTCTGGGAGGTAAGGGGTGATGAGGATGGGATGGGATATTGCCATAAAAAGCCATGTTTGGGGACATTGCTGGGATGCTCGCGAACTTGACAAAAGTGCAAGGACATCTATGCATATGTCTGCATTTTGGGGTTGGTAAAAAGCTGTTTTTGAATAGCTTATCTTTTTTTTGGTTTTGTTTCGTTTCGTTTGAAACGTTTATTCGGACAAAACAGTATCCATTAAACACAAGCATAAAAAATCACAACGAAAAAAGAATACATTGATCTCTAAAATACAGCACTATACAATATAATTCATAACCACAGATAGAATTTCAAAATAAGACAATCCATTAGTCGTCTGCATGAATCTTTGCAATCTCATTTTAGACCCAACTTTCAATGGGTCTGCAAAGTCTGGTGTTGTTTCGCCAAAAGGGGGCAAAATTAGCAGGGTTCCCAACATGTTTGAATGGCTTATAAATTTGGTGCCGTTTGATGAATCTGCGTCCAAGTTTTCAAGAAGATTTTATACCGCTCTTCGAATGTTTTTGCAAATGTTTGGTGGGATTTTGTCAAGAGGGGGCAAAATTAGAGGGAGGGGTTTCCACATTTCTAGATGGCTTATAACTTTGGAGCCGTTTGACGAGTATGCACAAAAGTTTGCAAAAAGAAATTAGGCCCACCCTTGAATGATTGAATGGATTTTTGTCAAGTGGGGACTAAATTATATCACTATTTTTTTACATACATTTTGACACTTTTCAAAAGATAAAACATGGATGGATTTGGAGCAAACTTGTGTGAGGAGCATTGGCAATTATCCGAAATCATGGTTTCACAAAATGTGTTTGTGTTTTATTTTTAGAAAAGTGTCATAATGTAGATATAAAAAATAGTGATATACCTTTGGTGACTGAGGTATAGCCTGTGGCCACAGGCCCTGGCCATGAAGGACTGTTAATGGGGTTAAAGTGAGCATGGCACCGGGGACCGGCTATGGGGTAACGTTTTTCAAAATCAGGACATGTTTGAATTGTAAAAGAAATTTTGCTCATGGCTGCAGCCCGAAGTGCTGGACAGGATTCCAGCAAACTTGTGCGAGGAGCATCAGCAAGGACCTGAACGCATGCTTCTGCAAATCTGTCCTATGTTTGACTTTTTAGTAGCGATATAACTTTGGTGCCTGGACAGTGTGCCTGACCCTCGGCAAAGACAAATGTCTGCTCTGATTTGCTTATTGGGGCATGCAGCATGGCTGAAGCCCATGCCCCATGGACTTTGGACACTGGCCACTCAGCACGCCATGAGCACTGGCCATTGGTGACATTATAAGGGTATAGTGGACACTGAACTAGGATGCAGGGTAAATGCAGTGGATCAGAGGGTGGTTTGGTGGAGCTGGGGTCATGGTCGAGCTTCATGCCCTAGGCAATTCAACCATGACTTGCATCCCCAGCATGAGCTGCTGATAAAGTCAAACTCTGAAACCCTGGCAAGGGCCATAATTGGATCTAAAATCGACTATTGTTGTGGTCTCCTTGTGGGGTTGCCATTATTGGACGTCCATTGGCTACAGGTCATACAGAATGGCGCAGTTAGGGTAGTGAAAGGTCTATCTAGAAGAGACCATGTGTCTGAAGCACGGCGTAGTTTACACTGGTTACCTGTGCAGGCCAGGGTTATGTTTAGGCTTCTCCTCATCACACACAAATGTATACATGGAGTCATGCCACTCTATCTGAAAGAATTATTCATAATAAAGAACAACATTAGATCCCTTCGATCGGACGTATCTAATACCTTGGCTATGCCTCGCTTGAAAACAAAAAAATCCTGGGACTCAGCATTCATCTCAGCAGCTCCCCTGAAGTGGAATTCGCTCGCACCTACACTGAAGATCCCCTCTTCCACAGAATTATTTAAGAAGAGGCTGAAAACTGTACTTTTCGCATAAACTACTTCTGCCTCACGCTTGTTCCTTTCCCTGATTGATTCCCTTCCAGAGTCAATCTCAGATTTAGTTCTGTTTTTTCTGGCTTTGTTCTGTTTGTCTGTTTTTACGTTTTACAGCGCCCTTAAGCCTTAGGGTACCTGGTTGACCTATACAAATGTTAAACATAAACATAAACAAACACATCATCATGCGTTGCAAAAAATATGTTTGTCAAAGGAGGTTTTTAGTTCTTTCATATATGTTAAAAGAGGAATTATTAATAACTTACATAGAGTAATGTAAGATCATGAAACATTTTCAATAATAAAAACCTATGAAATTCGCTGAAAAACTTTGTTAAAGGAACATTATATTTAAGTTGCACTAAAAATAACCTATCAAATTCAGTGAAATAACTTTCTTAAAGGGACTTATGGTTAAGTTGCACTAATACAAACCTATGAAATTCTGTGAAAACACTTTGTTAAAGGGGCCTTATGGTAAAATAAAAAAACCCAAGATGTGCCATTTATGGTAAGCTATGCAACCATAACTCATGGTTATAGTCCCTTTAATACATTTTTTTCACAGAATTACATAGGTTTTTATTAATGCAATCTAACCATAATGTCCCTTTAAATATGTTTTTTTCACTGAATATATATATATATATATATATATATATATATATATATATATATATATTTAATAAAATCAATGAGTCAAAGATAAGTTAAGGTGAGAACCGTATCGCAACATAACCCCTCAAATTCAATGCATTGGGGAACTCAGGGCCAGCAAAACTCGGCCTCGGCACGTTCCCGTTGATCTCCCCTATAATACAATACCCCCCATAATGCCATTTTCTATGGCATTGTGAATCCCTTCTCTTCTAATATATGTATTTTCTTATTTTCTTGGGCTTTACAATCGGAATGCGCTGAGTTAAGCCAGTCCTGAGTTCCCCAATCCATTGAATTTCAGGGGTTTTGTTGTGATACGTTTCTGATCTTTAATTAAAGTTTTTCTTTGAATTTCAAGGGATTTATGGTACCATAGCATAGCTGGCGGCTACACTCCACATATCTGGTGGCACACACTCCTCCCGCAGCAAATCGACCAACCGGCTTGAGGCATAGCTCGTCCGCAAAGAGAGGACCTGCAAACAATCCTTCTCTTGTCATGCCCCCACTCTCTGGAACCTGATCCCTTGGTCGGCTCAGAAATGCCCCCACAATTCTCCAATTTCGCAGATCTCTCAAAACATGTCTCTTTCAACAACACCTGACCAAGGACTAATTCTAATGAGCGCACATACTGACTCACAGTACTGAGCTACTGTTAAAAGATCCCAGCCCAAATGTCGGCTACCCACACTCTGTACATCGCTCTGCTTCTCTCGAGCCAGGTCCGTGCTTTAAGCAATAAAAACTAAAATTAAAATAAAAACTAGCACAAATAACTTTCTGCTTCTTTCCATAGTTTACCATTCTATGCTTTGAGAATCGGAATTGAGTACCTTCTGCGTGGAAATGCATAAACAGAAAAATAAAAAATGTGATCAGTCCTCTACCTTTGTTGTGCTTCAGCGGTAATTCAGCTGCTTGACCTGAAAGTTATTATTGCTCCAGTCTTTTACTAATCAAATTGCGATTCTCTTCTAGAAGCACTCGACGCCACACTCTCAGCCTCTGAAACAACGCAACTGCAAACCAACACTATCAGCACACTGGTACACGCAAGAACTCAACCTCAGCAAAAGAGTCATCAGGAAACAAGAGAAAACATGGCGCCGCTGCAAGACTGCTTCCGACATGCCGCTCCTCAAGGAACTCTGAGCAAACTGCCAACATCTAATCAACACAACCAAGGCCTCCTACTATCAGAATACCATAGGAGAAGCCGACAACAAAAGCAGAGCCCCCTTCAAAGTGGTCAAGCAGTGCATCAAACTGCTACTCAACCCTGCCATACCACACTCCATCGAAAAATGCACCCCCATCAACACCTTCTTCATCGACAAAATCAGCAAGATTTGTCAGCACATAGACACCAGCTCTGCATCCACAGACCCACCTCACGTCCCTCCTCGCAATATCTCCACACCCTGGACAACATTCAAGACACTCTTGATAGAGGATCTGGTAGACTCCCTGGACGCCCTGAAAGCCACATAGTATACAGATGACATTCTCCCAACATCCATTCTCAAGACCCTCCCTGCAGAAGCTCTCCTTCCGTACCTGGAGATTATCAACAGCTCCCTAACTCAAGGCACCTTCCCATCGACCCTAAAGAAAGGAGAAATACTCCCTTGACTAAAGAAAGTCACTCTGAATCCTGACAACCTAGGTAACTATTGCTGCATCACCCATCTTCCCTTCCTAAGTAAGATCATCGAGAAGGAGGTAGCCGCACAACTCCACCAACACATTGACACCAACAATCTCCTCCAAACCTACCAAACTGATGCAATACGGAGACAGCAACCATATAGGTGGTCGACGACGCCCTCAACATCCTTGACAACGGGTACCCCTGCCTCCTGGTTCTACTCGACCTCTAGGTCACTTTCAGCACAGTAGACCACCAGGCGCTTATGGACACCCTACATTGGTGCACAGGGATCAACGACCTTGTCCTACCTCATCAACCGACAGCAGTTTGTTCAGATGGACTCCTCTATATTGCCAATGCTACCCGTCACCTGTGGAGTCCGCAGGATTCCATCCTCTCCCCAGTGATCTTCAATCAATAAATGGAGCCACCAGGAGCCCTCCTAGCCACACACAACATCCACCAATGCACCGATGACAAACAGCTATACCTCAAGATTGACTCCATCAAGGACATCCATAGACTTAAAACCTGCCACTCGCTGATCCAGTCTTGTATGTCCAGTGCATACTTGAAGCTCAACCCCTCCAAGACCGAATGCATTCTCCTCACCAACAACACCGAACACCCAGACACACAGACCTGGCTATCAACCCTGAACTCTTGGAGCTTAACACCCGAACTCACCTCCACCACATCGACAAACACCTCTCCTTCAAGACACACATAGCTAAGAAAACTCAGACAGCTTGGCATCATCTCACCCTCCCGTGAAAAGTCAAGCCCCTTCCTCCCTCTGGAAAGCTTTAGATCCACTGTTTAAGCACTGGTCCTGTCCCACCTGGATGGAGACAATGCACTCCTCAAAGGTCTCCCGTAACCCTCCCTTTTTCCCCTGGGAAGTGTCCTACACGCTGCTGCACACCTCATAATGGATCTCGCAGATACAACCACATCACCCCGGCTTTCATCGACCTTCACTAGCTTCCACTGCATGCACAAATCACCTTCAAGTCTTGCTGCATCATCTATAAGACAGTCACCCTCAAAATAACCAGCTACCTCACTGAGAAACTCTGCATCGTTGACGGACAGTGCACCACCAGGACTTGTGCAGACGTGAAATCCGCCACTGCAATAAGGAAAGTACTAGAAAACAAGACTTCTCTGTCTAGGCCCCGACACTATGGATCTTCCTCCCCTTTTGGCATCAGACTCACCCCCATGCTCCTACAATTGAGAAACCAACTCAAGACCCACCTCTTCAAGGAGTCTCTCTTCCTCCACACCTACGCCATCACGTTGGCCCTTGCGCCACCTGACTCACTAGACAACGCCCGCCCCATCTCCTGCCCACCACCCAGTACAGCTGCATCCCTCCTCTGCGCCCCACTATCTCCTACCTACGCTGTATGTATGTTTTGGTATTACCTCTGTAAAGTGCTCTGTTGTGTAGCTATATTGTTGTATACCTCAGTGAACCGCTCTGTTATGCATCTGTACTGTTGTGTACCTCTGTAAAGTGCCCTGTTATGTCTCTGTAATGTTGTACACCTCTGTAAAGTCCACACTCAATAAATATAATAATAATAATAATAATAATAGGAATAAAGGAAATCTATCAGCCCTGAGACGGAGCAATACACTTCGCCGTCGCTGGCGTTCGGAGCAAGTCGTATAATGCTCAGTTGATGGGCACAGCGTCATTTCGAGATATTGTTTGAAGGGTTTGTGAATAGTCTCTCTGTCTAGTCTACATGAGGGTCTGCAGACCACAAGATATGTCCTAGTCAATGCTTTAAACTCAGTGGTCCTGGATGCTAAAGTGTCACAGCCTATCTGTGGGCAGCGCCCAGTGGGTCGTTCCTTTTGATAAACTGCAGCCCTGGGCTACAAGAAGCCCCTTCTGAGGCCACCAATCCCAGGATTCTCCTGTGGGGGCGATGGGGTGCATTTGTCTTCTAAATCCTTACTCACACTGATAAGTGCAATATTGATCCTATGAAGACTATGACCTAAGTTAGCCAAGGGATGTGGAAGAAACTAAGGGGCACCCTGTGAAAGCCCGAACACACATTGAGAGAATGCATTTCCACTTCTCCTAAAACCAAAGCATTTGCAGCCGCCACACCTCGCCGCCATACATTCCACTCGCCTGTAAATCGATGAAGTAGGGTCCATGGATCTCTCCACCTAATTCCTAACCGTATTTTACTGTGGCACCATTAACCCATGCCACTTCTCTCGCTACGGCCTGCAATTGGGTTCCAAAATTCCTATTATCTGCGAGTGTAATCCCTAAATAGGGAAACTGCTTAACCCGAGTTAATTGGTTCTACTTTGAAATGCCGGGAGAACCAGAACAAGATTTTTTTGTCGAATTTTGAAAATATCTGTTCGTTTTTTCCCACTTTTTTTAATTTTCAAGGTAGGGGGAGATCCCCACAACTCCCCAACATTCCCCCACTTTTTCTATACCCTAACCCAACCCCCCCCCATCTATTTATTGTGAAAAAGGTGCAAACAAGTCAAAACATTCAACCAAAATAATTCGCTATTTTCGTCTTTGTTGTTTTTGTATTGGTTTTCTGGACGGATTCCCAGTTAATTTCCTTCCAGCAGCTTGGATAGGGCCTCATGGTTTTCCTATGTTGGCCTGTACACGTTAATGTTGTGTTTGCTGTGTTCTACCGCTGATCGCGCTCGGGGTGTTGTTAGATCTGGAAAATATCAGGGGCTAAGCTAATGTCGGGACTGGCGGGGACTCGGGATAGCTAGCCTTTTGGTTGGAGCCCCTCAGCTTCTATCCGGGGCTATAGCTCCTAAGCCCCCACCACAGCAACGCCTCTGCGGCTCGTCCATATATGCTGTGTGCCCATAGTGTGAGGGGCCTAGCGGTGTGTGCAATCATGACGATGCTATCTGCGTAAGATGTTGTCCATCCTGATTTTATGTGTATCCTTAGGCGTATCATTGGTTAATATATTAACTTTACTCAATCGAGAATCGCCAGCGCTCCGCGCACTGCTATGGCTCGCAACCACAGAGAGAATTCCACTTTAAACCCTTGTGCATTACTCACCACAACTACCATGGAGAGGGCCCCGAATCCATCAGAAGGGAATTCTGGCACTCCATACCATTGAGAACTCTATGGTCCAGCCAGGATTCCCTCGGAACAGTGCCAAGCTTAAACCAGAATCCACCTGGAGGCTCCTTCTGGCTCCTAGCAGATATGCTCTGTAACTCCTTACCCAAAGGCCTCAGAGCAGAGGAAGACCGCTTAATCCCCAGAAAACAGCTGAAGTCCAGGATCTTAGCAGGCTACAAGGTCGGCTTCAGAAACCCCTGACCCACAGACTTACGCAGCCACTCGCTTCCCACCAAACATACCCTCAAAATTATAGACCACTCATGGACCCTAGCAACTAAGGGGGGGGCTTGCGCTTACGCCCGTCGCCCCCTCCAATTAAACCTCATCCTTCCACCATACCCCACACTTGAATGACCTGCAAAGTACGGCCAGCACAGATACCAGAAGCACAGCAACTGTACTGAGCTATGACCGATGTCCCTCCCCAGTTCCCCACATGCACAACACTGCCCTAAGCACTCATTACACTTCACAGTCCTCGGTATCTCTCCTTCAGATCCCCTACTCCCAAAGAACTCCCCCCATCACAACAAAGCATGGCGGCAAACAGGAACTGGGTACTGCCAGCCAGCAATTACCAAGATGACAGGTTTCACATCAGCCTCGCCAGATTTCCCACTAACAATGGCCACTCTTGTCTTGCAAAGCCATACACAGTCCGGCTGGTAGACAGGGCAGAAGGGCACTGTACAAGATCACTGTATTATTCTAATTATTATTATTATTGGTACGTTCTGGCAGGGGATGATGTCAGCGCCGACCCATGAGAACAGAGTTCTTTTGATTGTATTGTTGAAGAAAACCTTTTTACCATTGTCACGGTTCCCAAACTGTTGTTTTTGCCAGGTAAGTAGGATTGAAATGTTTTCCAAAAAAGGGTTCTCTTTTGATATGCCTCATAGGAAGTAAACTGGAAACGGAGACTTTACAAGCAATTGAAATAAAGAATGGCCAGAAGAGATGAGGCAGCAACACCATCACCAGATCACTCTAAGACACAACTGTCACATTAATAAATGGGAGCCAATTCATGCATGCATTTCTATGTATATATGTTTATTTATTTACTTTAAAATGTATTAGGGGCGGACACTGCATTCTGTATTTTCTTTTATTTGTATTGTATTTATTGTCAAAAGGTTCTGAACATTGAATAAAATGCAATCAGCATTTGATATTCCAATAACCATAAAGGTAAGTGGGTTATATCTTTAGCTATTAATGTACCCCAAACTATATCTCCTACAATCTCCCTTTTTACCGACATACACTTCATCTTGATTCAAGTTCTTGCGTGTAAAGGACCAAGAGTGCTAAATGTCCGCGGACTACAAGTCATCATAATTACTGTCCTAATGACCTCGACATTTTAGCCATCAGCGTAACCTGTCTGCACAATGCAGCTGGGCCTGCCCTCTCCACTGCTATGCCGCCCAACTATGCTATCCTCAGAAATGACAGAGAAACACATAAAGGCGATGGAGTAGCCCTCATCTATAAAGACACGCTAACCATCTGCAGCATACCCTCAACCCCCCCTCCCAAACTGCCAATCACTCACAGCCAAGATATCATTGACACCCATGTCCAGCATCACAATCCACATTATCTACCGCCCACCCGGGTCCAGCGCCTCCTTTGAGGAAGGCTGCACCCAACTCCTCATCTGCAAACTTAAAGCAAACTCCAAAACTGTTGGCCTGGGCAAACTCAAACTTGGCTTCTCTGAACCACTGGACAAGGACGCAGTTTCCCTCACCAGCTCTGCTACTGCGTTGAGTTCACCCCTAAAATCCTCACGTACGCACTCTCTAGGTTTATGATATGACATTTATATGATCTGACATTTATGATATGATATGACATTTATAACGCGCCTATAGACAAGGTTTCACTATGCACTGGATACTTGACTGGAACTGTAATACCATGGTGCTAGCAAACCGTCCCTGTGCATGATCAGACCACCACATCATCACTTTCGCCATTGCCTTCAACAGCAAACCTATATGCCCTCAGGCCGCCTCCCCTCCCCATCATCTCACGTTGCACTCGCAACCGCACTAGTGACTGTCTCGGACCACTTCTCACGCATCTTTCTCCCCACCACCCAACACTCCTGATGTTGATCTCCTAGTCAGCCACTACAACTCCTCGCTCATGTCAGCCATCAGTATACGTGCCCCTCTTAAAGAACGAATACCCAAATGTACCAATCACACTAAGCTGTGGTTCACACGAGAAATGTACACCATGCTCTCCAAGAAGCGTGCTTCCAAAGCCATCTGGAGCAACCACCCTTCAGCAGAGAATAAATCTTGCTTCTAAGTCCTCTTCATGGACTACAAAAGGGCCATCAAAGTCACCAAGGCTTCTGCCTACAGCAATCGAATTCCAACTGCTGACTCCAGCCCTCGTGAACTCTTTTCCATCTTAAGAGAACAGGAATACCCAACGCCTCCCCATCTATCGTTATCAAGAATGATACCTGGTGTGGCAAAGTTCAGAACACACTTCTTTGCAAAATTGACCTTCTTCATAACAGAATCCAATTCAAGCGTTTTGCACCCCCTTCCAATGCCCCTTACTTGCCCCCAGGACTCCCCCCACTGAAACTGAAGTTGCTAATATCTTAAATGGCGCCAAACACTCTTGATGCAGAGGCAATATCTGTCCCGCACCACTCATCAAGGAATGTGCCCACACTCTACTACCACAATCACTGCCATTACAATGTCTCCTTCACCTTCTGCTCTTTCACCAACTCCCTAAAAGAAACCTGGATCTCACCCCTCCTTAAGAAGCCCTCACTCCACCCAGCTATCCCCACCAACTAGAGGCCCATCACCGCAGTCCGCTTTCTGTTACAAATCATTGATCGAGCTGCCTACATTCAGATCCAGCAACACTTATAACAACACTACATCCTCAGCCCTCGCCAATCCGGCTTCCGCCCCAGACACAGCACAGAAACGGTACTACTGGACCTCGCAACCAGGTGGACGATTCCAGAGACACCGGCAACCTCTCACTCCTTATGCTTCTAGACCTATGTGCTGCATTCAACCTCGTCGACAAGTCTACCATCTGTCGCCACCTCACCAGTGCTGAGTCCTTCTTGACTGCCGCCACCAATTGGATTGCGTCCTTCCTGGCGGACTGCACCTCCAGAGTCTCCTCGGACAACCACTCAGCTACCCACAATGCCACCACTTGCATGGTATCAAAAGGCTCTTGTGTTTCGCTAACCCTCTACGATGTAAACACCAAACCACTTTTTGACCATCTTGACTCACTTGGCATCAAGTACACAAACTATGACGATAACACTCAGCTCTTGATCCCTCTATCTGGAGATCACTATCAGGACTCTTTGGAAGTCAACTCAATCTACGAAAAGTCCAAGTCTGGATATGATGTGATATATGATATGACATTTATAATGCACCTGTACATGAGTGTTTCTAGGTGTCACAAGACAAGGGAGGGATGACATGGGAGGACAAAACAAACGTTCCTACTAGGCCTTGTGACATTTGGATCATGCAAGTGCGACAATAGAAGTGCAAGGGGAAGGAGAGTGGGAAGTGCCCGCGAGAGGGAAAGGGGGAAGTGTCATCAGGGCACCATGGCTCCGAGTAAGTGCAGCGAGGGCAGCGCGGCTCTAGGTATGTGCAAGGAGACAGGGGATTCTATGGGTTACAGTTACAGCCCCTAAGTGCATGGTAGGCCATGAGGCAATACCTATGACAGTTTTCACTCGAGACATGTCCATGAAAATCTCCCAATCGGACAATTTCTTAGGCTGAAGTGGAATAGTACCAGCACAGAAGAGTTTGTTATAGAAGGAACGGTATTAAGTACTAATCTTCGAAAAAGAGGATACACAACCAAACTTGTTAAAATAGCCTTCAAAAGAGCCTTCAATAACAACAGGGCAGGTCTTCTGGAATATAGACCGAGAAATGTTGGAAATGACCGTATTGTCTTTGTGAGCACACAAAAGTGAATAAGAATTGCCACTTGCTGGCAAAATGAACTAAGCCCGATGCCTGTTGCACCTCCAAGATGCGCGTTCAAAAGAAGTAGGAACTTGAAAGAACTTATTATGAAGAATGACGTATATGAACCTACTATGAGACAAAACACCCTGACGGAGGCATGGGGTTTAACCAAATTGACAGGGCCTAGCGCCTGTTGTAATTGCAGATGTTGCAGTTCGACGGGTAGAAAAACTACTACACTTGGCAATAAAGACAGTTTACAAATTGCAATACCTCGTGGGTGATTTACATGATCTGGTGCCCATGTAATAAAATCTACATTGGTAAAACAAAAAGATTGATTAAAGTTCGTATTGGCAAGCATAAAAGCTGCATAAGAAATAAAGTATTAACAGCACCTATGGTGGGTCATTTTATTATGGCAAAACATTCATGTGATGATCGAGGTGATCAATATTAACCAAACTTCACCGGGTTCAAAATACACAAGGAGACAAACAAAGACTGACAAGAGAGTAAAAACAAATTATTTTCTTGACAAACAGCCATGTGGTAGGGCTCAAGGACATGATTGATTGGCATTCATCAGGTTAACTAGACCCAATCAAGACCTTCTTGAATTTTTTTTCAATATAGTTGATATCATTGAATGTCATTATCTATGTTAGTCATCCGTGAACAATGCCAAACAAGGTCTATATTGAGATTTTCAAATCTTTAACTTAGAAGATACTTGGTATCTGATATTTTGCACTAAGCTAGGTTTCTGGATAGGTCTCCATGCGGAAGTCTGCATATCCAGCCGTCCCCCTTGACCTCTACTGGCAGGATGGACACACAATACTTTCTCCATGCCATTGTAAGACGGCCACCACGCATGACGTTTGCGTGCATGGTCATGTGACCTATTGACATGCCAGTTAACATTACAAATCAGAACACTGTGGACGACTAAAATCAGGGTGTTACCGATAGAACGTCCACACAAAGTGATGGATCCCAGATGAGTGTGATATTCAATAGGTCAAGTAAGTATCTCGAAAATGCCAGCTTTGCGTATGTTAAGTGCTAACTCTACAGCCATGAAGATAAGCATTTTATATACATATTGTCGTCTTATCGCCGACAGATATTTACACCGGCATGTGCCTACCTTTCTTTTTAGCTTGTCAAAGCTATGGTCCCATTGATGTACACAGACGACCACTAGGGCTAACAGAAGCCCCCATTTTAATACTGTCGAGCCAGGATGCCACCCAGACTCCACGGCCGTGTTGACAGCTCCATGAATGACTCGCGTTCTAGTATGTTTAATAATTTTGCCTCTACATGGGACTAGTTATAAGGGTTGGCTATTATACCGACGGGACAGGTCCTAGGAAAAAGTATACATTTACTAGTTCTTAGATCCATAGCTATTTTAGAGTCCTGTGGTTTTTACACCTAAATGCCAAAAGTAATCCAATATCTATACTACCATATTGATTTACAGATTTTCTATGACACTAATGTTTGCATTCGGGACACCAGCCACTCCAAACAGTCCTTCCGTGATGGCTTGACCTGGCTGACGGATCCACCTTTCGGATGCATTTTAAGTCCCATGTAAATTGCAATTGCATCACAAATACTGTTTTACGATTATTATTAGGCGATTGACAACCAATGACCTATAGGGTTTAATTTGATCCATCCAAGCTTTGCAATCATAAATAGCAATTAATAGTAACCTTTTGTCACTAATTGATGGTCCTTTTCATTATACCCTTATAGGGAAGAAGCTGGTTTTGGCAGATTAATACCTCCATTTTGCACTGCCAGTGATAATTTTAACTATTTGTAAGGGGGTTATGAGACGATTTGAGCGACTACTACACCTCATATGGAATATCCCTATTGGTAATGATTAACCTTTTGCCTACCAGCAACCAATGACAAGGTGCTTCTATCTTTGTCCATATCGCAGGAGCATCACGTCCTTTGACAGAACAGGATACACCGCTCAGAAAGATCGGTAGAGATTTAGCTACCTAATAATTAAACCCCTTCAACTATAATTGATGATGTACTATTTGTTTAAAGGTTTTGTTAAGTGCATGTTATGAAATTGTGATGTCTTGTGTATAGTGCTGTCTTGATTAATTTTTAGCATGATGAACTATTTGGTTGTATGTTACTTGGTTGTTGGTACGTCTCTAATTACCACATGAGTGCAAGTAATTTTGTTACTAAGTCTGACCTACACTTGCAATGTGGTTTCTTAATATGTGATGTTGTTTTTAATCATTATAAAATATTTTTGAACAACATTTTATGATATTTTTCATGATCATAGAGGCACAATTGAATCATTATTTAACCCTCTAGTCTTTCTCTACGTGTGTTTTCTGTACTTGTGTTTCTCTGCATTTTGGCCGAATCACTGCATCCGGTCTTTGTGTGTTATGTGTTTTTGAAATGACCACAAGGGTTTACTGGCTTCTTTTTCCCTGAAGTTCCCCTTTTGTATACGTCAGTGAAAGGAAGACTAGTTGTTGAGGATCCTGGTACACAGAGAGACTCTGAGGCAACCAGGCAACCAGTCCGTGCAGCAGACAGGTAAGTTAGCAAGGAGGCAAGAGAGAAAAGGCAGAGGAGAAAAGAATGGTCTTGAACTGCTTCTGGAACTTCAGGTGGTCTGGCTCAAGTCTGAGAGGGGCAGGGAGGCCATTCCAGAGGGGAGGCACCTGCATAGGAGAGAGATCTATCCCCCAGTCTCTGCCTGGTGTAGCATCTGACCCTGAGAGAGTTGGAGGTAGCTGAGTGAAGGGCTTTAGAAGGAAGGTATTTCGAAAGAGAGAGTTGGATGTAGTGCCGGCCCCAGCTTCATCCCCAGAAACCCATGTCAACAGTGGAGAGGGTCTTCAATTTGATCCTTGCAGCCACCGGGAGCAAGTGGAGAGATTTCAGGGCTGGAGAGATACGGTCCCTGGGCTTGAGGCCAAGGATTAGTCTTGCAGTCCGGTTCTGAATTTGTTGCAGGGGGGCGAACGAAGAGTAGAGGTAAGCAGATTGAGAAAGAGGCTGTTGCAGTAGTCCATCCTCGAGAGAGCCAGGGCTCTGGAGACAGTGAGAATCTGTGGGAAAGTGAGGAAAGGTAGAATACCTATGAGGAGTTATAGCTGGAAGTGAGCCTTTTTTTTGCAAGGTCATTGATGTGAGGAAAGAAGAAGAGGGTGGAGTCGAAGATGACAACATGGTTTTTTGCCTCACAGGAAGGTGAGGGTAGAGGGCCCAAGGAGGGCAGCCAGAGTGAGAGAGGGAAAGCGGGAGAAGGGGTCCCAATGAGAAGGATCTCCGTCTTAGTGGCATTAAGGCAAGGATATTTGGAAGCGCACCATTCCTGAGTCGTGGATAGTCAGTCAGGTAAAAGCGAGGGGGAGAGGAGGCTGAGGGAAGCCTAAACAATTGCTGAGTGTCATCTGCGTAACACTGAAAGTTAAAAGAAAAGGAGGAGGTCAGGTGGGCGAAAGGGGCCAGCTAGACATTGAAAAGCCAGTGTGATAGAATCGAGACCTGGGGAACACCACATGTGGAGAGATAGGTGATGGAGAGAAAGGACCCAAGTTGGTCTTGGGAGGGATGGTCCTGGAGGAAGGAGGTCAGCCATGCCAGGACCTGTTCTGTGATGCCCAGGTTCACATGGAGTCTGTTGATCAGAGTGGTGTGATTGACTGTGTCAAAAATCAGAGGAAAGGTCAAGGAAGATGAGGACAGTGGGAGTGATGGAGTCGATGTTAGCGAGAAGATCATCACAAGTTTTCTGGAGAGCAGTTTCCATGCCTCTGGCTGCTCTGAATCCAGAATGATGGTCATGGAGGCAGCCAGCAGATTCAGTGTGGAGGGAGAGTAAGCTGCGAGATGGGCAGCTTTTGCAGGAGTTTGTCCAGGAAAGGAGTGATAGAAATCAGGCAACAGGTTTGCACTTTATAAATCCCATGCATCCACCCCAAAGAACATTGGCTTCAAGCCGATTATCAGGGGGAGCACACTGGGAGGGCTCTCCGAGTTGTCAGGAGGATGTGCCAAGATGTAACAGACCATGTTGGGCGGCGTCTGTTCCGAGCAGCAGTTTTAGGATTTGGCACATGATATTACTGACACTCCCCAGGCACAATGGGGTCAGGGAATGGGGAATGCCACTTCCAAGACCAACATAAAGTATGACACTTACAAAAGCATCCAAGTGCTCAGTAGTGCTGTTTGCTGTCTTGCTGTGAGTACTAGATCTGTGTATCCAGGATATTGGTGATTTTAATATTGGCTCTGTCCCTTTACCCAGAAGCACTTTTATGTTGAATAGGCTGCGTGCATCAGCGTGCGTGCATCTTGAAGTGCTCAGAAGGGGTCTTTTGCAGTCTTGCTTTGAGCAATGGATCTATGTTTTCAGGATATTGATGATTTTAATATTGGCTCCGCAACTTTACCCAGAAGCACCTTTATCTTGCGCTGGCCGCTCGCATCAGTACACACACTTCACAAAGTGCTGAATATACTTTTGAGCACAAGTCTCCTTAATCAATCTGTGGTCTTTTGTGGACATTGTGAAGGCTTCTAATAGTACTTAAAGTGCCCTTTTTGATTCTTTCTTTAGGATATTGCCAATTTTAATATTGGCTCTGCCCTTTCACCCAGAAGCACCGTTATCTTGAGCAGGCCATGCACATTAGTGCACACGCATCACAAAGTGCTGCGAAGTGCTGTTTGCTGTTTGTTGGTTGTTAGGGTGGGCAGTGGCACAAGTACGGTCCAGTGAGAAATAATCCTCTCTGGATTCGACCCTTATGCTCCTCTGTAATGGTTTATTGATAAGCCACCCTCAACACGGAGAGTTCCATCCCTCCCCACTCACGTGGTCATGCAACAAACTGTTTCACAGATTCTTTTTTAGCCCTATCCCAGGCACATTTCATGCCCCGTGGATCCCTCTCCCCTGAGTTAACAATGAGCCAAGAACCAAGCAGTGTATGGGAAATATATTGGTATTTATTTAAATTAAAAGTAATAGAAATTAGCACGAAAATATCAAAAAACCCTTTATCCCTGGCACAACACAATCAACTTCTCTCAGCATAAATACATCACAAAAGTGAGTTTAAAAAGAAAACATTCACAATTCATAACTTTCTGCAAATTTCACTTCAAAAAATAATTACACTGATCAATAACAAAGGCTCTTGTGCAATATTGTGCGATTTTGATTTTCCTGCAGGTTTAAAAGGGCAGCAGTAGGATTTCAAGATTGGTAAAAATATGTATGGCAATTATAATTTCACCCACACTTTTGGTTTAAAATAAACACAGGGTGATTTATCGCTCTGCTTTTCAAACCCCCGTTTCTTTGCTCTATGTTGGGAAGTCAGACACAAACATTTGAATGCTTTGGGGAATTCTGGATTTCAGACCCCACCTTACTGAAAAGCCTGTGTTGGGGAAGCTGGATAAAAAGGTTGGACTGATATAAGAACAAAGACACCGCTATTCCTTAAAGAAGTCGGGGTCAATTTGGGCAACAAGGATTACCCAATTAATTTATAGGCTATAGTTTTCAGCACACTGGGAAGTGCCCTTTGTTAGTTTCAAATTTTAAGAAAATTCACCTCGTAATGTTCTGCCAAATGGGGAATTAATTAAATTAATATTTTGGGTTAAATAGGCTAAGGATCTACACTGTTTTGCCCCCCTGCCCACTATAAAGGGAAGGGATTCAAAGCAAGCAGAATTCCCCACCTTGTGGTTTCCCAGGGCTCAATTCTACTTGCATAGCAATCCTCTGTTTAAGGTTCAGAAAGCCAGCTGCATCTCAGGACACTCTTGAAAGATCTGGCAGGGGTCTGGTCACTCCGCTCTCAAAGATGGCCTCCCACTCTCCACCATAGGACCCAGTCAGCCTTGAGGCCTTCCTCGAAATAGACAGCTCCACCCAGATGCACTGTCAGCAATCTCCTCAGTCTCCTTACTGCTGTCAGATGGTAAGTTTCAGCAGCCTTCCTGATGGTCTGTCTCTTGTCTGTCTGTTCCTCCTGTTTCCTTTTCCTGTATGTCTGTCCTAGTGCAGTCCCCCTTATAAAGCAGCAATGACACCACCAATTTTACAATCTTGGGGGAGTAGCATGCAATTATTCCTGCTACTAGGATTGGACAGTTACCCTTCTCTTTCCTCCCAAACCCAGCCTCCAAGTCCGGATTGGTTTAGGGGTCTGGAGCAACACATGGCAATTCCCATTTGTCATCATCCTTTGTTTTCCTTTCAACTTTTTTGGTAAACACTAGTTATCTATCATAACTTTATAATTTTGCTAGCAACTGCCATACTAAACATATTTTCTGTCTCTGCTAATCATGGGGAATTAGATAGGCTGACCACAAAATCTGTACCATGCAGAACGGCCATGTGGCACCTTCTGCCGTTTCCATAAAAATCACAACAGTTATGAAGATGTAGAGCTTATAGAACAAGACAGTGGACTACATAATAAATCAGAGCTCTGCCCATCGATTAATTCACAAACAGCTGAAGCTCGGGTTTAAAATTGGAAAGGATAATTCATCAAAAAGTGTCAAAAGCAGAGGAAAGGCGGTGGATCACGAAAAAAGAGTCTGACTTCCTTGTGGTAGACAAACCAAGGATTCCACAATTTTATATTCTCCCAAAAATTCACAAATCTCTCTCTAGACCACCAGGGAGACCGATTGTGTCAGTGTGTGACTCAATTTTAGAGCCACTATCTAACTTTGTGGACCATTTTATGCAACCCTTGGTCAAAGAAATGGCCTCTTTTGTAAAAGACATCACCCAAATAATTAAGGAAGTAGAAGGCAGACCCTTCAATACCAGTGATGAGATACTGATCTGCTTGGATGTTGTGGCTTTGTATACTAATATTCCCCAGAGGGCCTCGTTGGAGGTATAGGAAGAAAGATTACTTTCTGAAAACATAAATACAAATACACCAACCTCCGTTATTATGTGGTGTGCCGAAATGGCGTTAATGGAGAGCTACTTCCATTTCAATGGCCACTACTATAAACAAATTCAGGGCATGGCTATGGGGGCCACATTGGCCCCCAGTATTGCAAATCTATACATGGAAGCATTCGAGAAAAGTTCTATCTATCCAGATACCAACCCATTTAGAAAGAACATTCTATTATGGAGAAGGTACATAGACGATGTGCTCATTATTTGGAGAGGGTATGTGAATACGGCCACCTGTTTATTCGAGTGGATCAATACACAAAACCAACATCTAAAATTCACAGAAAACATGACTAAGGATGAAGTTAATTATCTTGATGTCACAATTAAAGTTGACAAAGACCAGGGGGAACTATATGTGAAACCATATAAAAAACCAACAGACCCTAATGCACCACTGCATTAGAGTAGATTTCACCCAACTCATACTCGTGACAATCTACCTTTTGGGCAGTTTTTACGCCTGAAGAAAAACAGCATGAACAGGACAGACTACAAAGTTGGGGCCAAGAAATTAAGAACCAGCCTGCATGAAAGGGGATACCCGATGAATTTGACTAAAAAAGCCATGAAAAGGGCTGATAATAATCATCGGGAAGCGATTCTCGAACGGACACCAAAAGTCAAAAACAAAGACAATTTAGTCTTTGTAAACACATACAGTAACCTTTCCAATCGGGTTCAGAAGATCATCCACCGCAATTGGAGAATACTTGAGAAAGGGAAAGTTCCCCTTGAAAGACCACCCCGGAGGAGTAGATTGATTAAGGACCAGATCATGCGCAATGACATCACGAAACAGATGCAAGCGCAACCCACCCTCACAGAAACATGGGGTCTAAGAAGACCAGAGGGACATTATCCATGTGGGTCTTGTAGCTGTTGTGAGCAGACAAAAAAGACAATGGAAATAGACCTGGGCCTGGACACGCAGTGGAAGCAAAAAGCGTTAACAAACTGTAACTCCCAATTTGTGGTGTATGTGATTTGGTGCCCTTGTAATAAGCTATACATAGGGAAAACGGAAAGGAAAATTAAAACCCGGATAACCGAACACAAAAGCTGCATAAAGAACAGAGTCCACTCAGCCCCACTGGTAGGACATGCATAGAATGGAAGATCTGAAGTGGTCTGTAGTATATCAGGTAAAAAATAGCAATGATATCAACCTAGATCGTAGGAAACTAATTCTGAAAGAAAAATAACTCATTTTTCTAACTAACTGTGCTGAAGTGGGACTTAATGAAAGAGCAGAATAAAAATACCACAATTGAAATGGACTTGAAAACCTAGGAAATAATACAGTGGGATGCCTAATCTATGCGTATACATTGGGTTTCCTGAAAATACAAGATGCAGGTGAAGATAGCCTAATTAAATTCTGGGCACATGCAGTATTTTGTGCAAGTTGGTATATTCAATTTGTCTAGCTGTCAGTTAGAAATATAAGAACTATGAGAAGCTATACCATTGGGGTAAACCTATGATATAGCCACAAAATAGTCCTGCCGACAAGACCTGATACACTAATGCTCAAGCAGGGTAAGGATGTGATGTGAAAAAATCCTACGTTGGATCCTTTGATACTTATCCATTGCGAAGAGATGGCATATGATATAAAGTAAAGAGTGTTTAAAAAAATCCAAACAATAATAAAAAAGACCAGTACAATAGCATTAATATGTACTAGCACTATACCAACATAAGTGAATAGGCAGACAAAGTAAACAAAATTGGTGACAAAAGTGTGATAACACAGTTAATAACTTGTTACACATATACCTGCATCAGTCGGAATGACATCTCATCAGACTGAGGGGTCCATTGTCGCGTGTGTAGTGAACGCATCGCGGGTTGCAGATTGTGAGGGTGCGACGCAGGGCTACAGCGTTTTTGCCCGTGGCACATGCGGGACAAGCAGGGGGGCCGAAGGCAGTATACCTGCATAGGCGCTTAAAATAGAAAAAGGCACCCGTACGTAACGTTGGAAATCACGTGATGCGTTGGTCACGTGATATGAAAGATGAGTATAAAATGAGGAAGTTGGGGCCGAGTAAAAGATACGCGACCGGTGGAGGCACACCAGATGAGAAAGAAGACGGGAGAACTCAGGTAAGGCACATTAGGCATTAATAGATAAGAAAATAAATAGTGAATTAAGAAAAATGTGAATTGAAGGGGGAAGAATATGACAATTTGACACGTTTTGTCCATACTGCCCCGTTAGACCTTTGGTATTGTTGTTTGTATTACAGCTAAAGTGCTGTTGGACGATGGCGTAACAGTAGATGTGAAACACGTTGCTCCCAGGAAAAGCTATGAGCCAATACCCGAGCACTGCGGATCTATTTAAAAGCAGTAATAAGAAACCGTCCCTCAATGGGTAAGCCTTTCAGTGCAACTCTGAGCTTTTAATCTGTTGAGAGTAGTATCATTAACAATAACCTAAGAAATGTATAAATAACAACTACTGAAAAAAGACATATCTGAATCCTGATCTGTACACATGACCCTTGTAGATTAAGGAAGATGAGGACATTGGGAACAATCGGATGAAGCTGAGCAAACTTTAAAATAGTGTGTCGAACTAGCATAAAAATGACGGAAAATCACATATTGGCTACATAGGTAAGACCAGTATAATGCAGCCTCTAGGATTGAAACATAACTATTGTAACCTAGGCCAAAATCTTTCTCCACCTTAGAACGGTGTATTTTCTTACTATTTTTCATAGACTTATGCGGTAATGGTGCATCTGAATGGCTAAAACCATCAAGGGATGACTTGGTACAACAGAAGCAGAACTATAAGACGCCCGTGAACTAAAGAAAAATAGAACTCATCACGGGGTTAAAGTGGGATATGAAGGTAAAAAGAGATCAGACCATAGTAAAGGGTGTCTCACTAAGGTGACATTAAGAAGAGATTAAAAAAAGGTGAATTGGTTGAACCTGTTTTATATTGAGGTATGCATGTTTGAAATATAACTGTATGCTTTTTTATATGATGTTTTTTACATGATGTTTTATATGAAAAAATAATAAATTGATATTGTTGAGATTTGAAATGGGTATGTGAAGATTTAATGATGTATAACACATACAGGAAAAAGACACGAATGGAATAATGGGAAAACAAGTGACCAGGTGAATACATTATATTGTACCAAATTGTAGAGGGCTGTTCATACGTGGTCTAGAGAAATATTCCCTCTAGTCTAACCGGGGTTTGCAGTGATGTAAGTTATTAAGCATATACCTAATTTCAATTTCCACCCAATTAACAACTCTCACATTTAGAACATGTTCAGATGATTCAGAAACCTAGTTTAACTGGCCCTTACAGTTCCCAGAGTCACGGGAAGATGGATTTTATATACCCAAAACAGCCTCGATATTACATAAAAAATGACACATAGATTAAATCCATGATGGCTGAGGAATAGGCCTAAATGATAATAGTCCTTTTAAATACATTTTGAATCTTCATGTGGGACAAATGGTCCTGCTCCTGCTTCCGGCCATTAGTTTTCACTGGGTCAGCCTGTGCCTTTATCAGTCTCCTTTGTGATGGAAGCTTCCTCTTTAAAGTGAGTGCCCCCATTTTCACACATATTAGTCATGCTTCAGCCAAGGGTAACTTTTGCTTTCAGAGCCAGCAGGTCTGGAGAACACTGAATTTCGACCCCTTTCGCAGGACATTTTTATTGCGGTTGGTCATTAGATGTCCGATATAACATCCAGACTGGGAGTGGGAGTTTTCCTTGTGAAGTTTTGCCCGCAGCCACGTCTGCCTTGGGCTGACATGTCTTTCATGAAGACAAAGGGGCTCTTCATGTGTCACTGGAGTTTTGTGGTGAAACATAATATACATTGCTCCATGTCAACCCACACATCATGTTTTGTTTTCCTGACATTTTTCTGTAAGCAGTGATATTTCTTTCACTTTTACTTTTTCAAAAGTAAAAGTGTGCCCTAGTGCTAATAAGGAATGGTATTGGCACTAGAGCAAACTTTGCCCTGATGCAAAAATGGGTTCTGGGTCCCCTTGTATATTTGTCTCCTCTCGTATACCCTAAATACATAATTTCCAATTATCATTCACCCTTTCCCAGAAACCTGTTTCATGAATGAGGTTTATCTTCTTGCCGTCAGAAGACTGTATTCCCCAAGTGTCTTTTCCTCTGATATTCCCCTTTTTACCTTTGGGATATGGGTTGTGTTTTCCCTTCTCCCAACATAAGAAGTTTCCAACTTTTCCTCCCTCCCACTCTGTGGTATTTGTGTTTCTTTCTATTTTATTAACACAGTTCTGGTTTCTTACTTTATTTCCAATTCCCTTCACACCACACCAGCATATCTTCTTCAGCGATGTTTGAGATATTTGAGAAACTGTTAACCAAAATAGTGGAAAAATGTGTGAGTGTTAAAAGAAACCAGACGCACAATCTCTATTGCTGCACAAGAGCATCAATTGCAGAACATATAGAGATTGTGGGACCAACAAAGAATCAAAAACAACATTAGGCAATATTCATAATGGTGCCGTGGGAAGGGTTGTGAATGGGTGAATGAGGATGTTGAGTCTTATGCAGAGGGGGATGAGGAAGACCTTGCTGCTGTTGGGGATGATGAGGTCCAATCCCACCCCCCTCCACCATTCCTGCTGTGAATAAGATCACGTGTAAGCCAAGAGGGGAGAGGTACCCACCCACACAACACCTTGCCTTATGATGTTACATGGACATTTGCCTGCATAACATAGACCACAGCCCCGCCGATAGACGCCATTTTGTATTAGAACAAATGTCATCTTTTGCTATGCCCAAAAATCATCCCTCTGCAAAACCCATCTCTCCCCATCCCCAGTGCCTCGCACAGAGAGCCCAAGCCCCGCCGCCTCCCTTCCCCATCATCCCTGCATAAACCTTCTTCTCCCAGAAGTCCTATCATTTCATTGTTGCAACTGCAGAACATCACCTCCCTAGAATGTGCAGAGCGTGAGATCGAAGCAAGTCTTAGCACAAGTGCCGATCCATCTCCACAAAACTGCCCATGCCTTTGCAATCACCACACCACCAGACCAAGGACCAGACACCTGGGTGCAGGGCCCCGGTAGCAAAGAGGACCCAAAAGAAGAGGTCAGAATGCCAATATCTTAACCCATGTTTTTCCAAAGTACCCCCATTCATGCAAACATTTTATGGTCACCATTATTCTCGTATTATCAGTTCCTGTTTAGTTTAGTCAGTTAGGAATGTATTATATTTGAACTGACCTTCACCGCAGAGATGAGCCCAGCGGACCCACGTGCCAACGGACTGACTGAGTAGGCACAGGCAATCACAGCCTGGCATCCTCTATAGAACCAACCATGCTACATGGCCCCTCCAATCCGCTCCCCAAATGTGTACCTCATATGTTGTCGTATTTGCTGACGTTTTTTACTCTTATAATGTGCTGCCCGTGTATTGCGTGGCAGAGCGCTCTCGGGCAGCAGAGTTCTTTGCTTGCTAACTTTATTTTATAAAGTTTGTTTTCCTTACAATTCCTCTCTTGGTCTCATTCCCTGACGGGGTGTGTCGTCATTATTTGGTCTATTGGAAATCACGTGTTTAAGGATGCCTCCCTTCACTGCCTCAAATGTCGTGGGACTCATGGGTGATATAACTATAACAAGCTCGGATATTGCTGTTTGGACGCAAATATGTCCACAATTATTGTTTGGACAGGCAAGTTATCCAAGAACCGAAGATCATAGGTTTTACGTCCATGGCAAATAACAATGCACTAGCCACTAATGGTGAGAAGGAGAAGGGCTTCCGTACTGAGAAAGCTAGTAATGACATAGAACAACCGAAGCCACAAAACACGGACCATGATGGATATTGGCAATGTCTCCCGAAGGACTTTAAGGCCAATTTCGTTAACCAAAGTCGGTAGTCAAAGCATCATTTGCTCATGGAACACCAGAGGGAATACTCGCCTATTGGACGATGATGGTTTATTGGCGAACATCAATCTTTTCTGTATTGTAGTTCTTGAAGAGAATTGGTAGACTTATTACTGTGACATTGATGGTCGTAGCACTCAACAAGTTTTGGCAACTAAAGGTCCCAAAGGGCGACCGAAAGGAGATCTCATGATAACTGTCCAGCATCCGTGGGAAATAGTGGACTTCATATGTTCCACACTCACGGTGCAGGAAGTGACAATTAAATGTGTGTTGCTCGAGCCTAACGAGTTGGTACTTGTTAAGGTCTACGACCCACCCAATCTAGTAGCGCACTCCCAGAATACAGCAGTTCTAAGTAATCTCCAGAGGCAGATCCCTCCAGAAACCCCTATTGTGGTAGTAGACAATGTCAATGGCAGAATTGGTGCTAATCTCGAAGAGTCGATTGACAGGCGTTCATCGGCCCCCTGTAGGCTATGGGAGAGTAATAAACAGGGAGAAGGCTGGGCTGAGGAGTTTTATTCCCACTCCATGCCGATGTTAAATGGGAACACTGAGGGCTGAACTGGACTGTCCAGCTCATTTGATGAGCAGCAATTGCCTTTGAGATGGATGGGGATGCTGATCTTACCCATACATCAAATAATAGAGCCGACTCAGGAATCCGACACAAGGTAGACTGTTTCAATATCAAGTATCTAAAACAGGGAGCATAACGAACATCAATACGAATGCTCGATCTTCAACTCTCAACATATTTAAGAAAAAACTGTATTTTTATAAGCAAATGTGTCATTGCTGACGTCTAACCTATGTGTTACCAACGTAATCCTACGTGGCAAACTACAGAAACCTAACGGAGGGAGTGATTGGGTCTGCGTGAACATCTAAGCATACCATCCATACTAGTCTAAAAAGTGTAACTATGTGATTGGTTGTTAAACATCATTTGAACAACTAAGCCATCCTTTAACACTGACCACTATGAACGTCACTAAATACACAACGTTCCATTGGTTTTCACACTATAGGACCCCTAAATACGCAGGTCCTCTACAATTGGTTGGCACTCTGTCCATCTTCAGTATTTTTCCACCTACATTGGCAGCTTGCAGGCTGGCCGTCCAGATGCTGGTGAAGTTGCCCTAGCCTTAGCTTCCCACCAATTAGCATATCAATCCATCAGCACCTCAGTGGTCTACTGTCAATTAGGCTTTTGAACTTTGTCCTTAAGAGTTTTCTTAGCTCTGTGAAAATAAGGGATGAGCAGCACAGTCGGCCTCCGTGCGCAGGTGAGTCCATCTTGTTCATCTCCTTCAGGCTTCCATATGACTAGAGACCATAAAATCAAGACTTTTTGCGTATTTAATATTTTATTCCAATAGTCCTGTGACGTCTTCCTTATTATGTTCACTCTTCCAGAACAGGAGGTTTGTTCTTTCACACGATTTGTATCCTAAGTCAGTTTACTCCAGTTTGATAAGACCGTGGCTTCCTGGGGCTCATCCAACCTCGCCTTTCTGAGTTCTGCCTTTGTAATTCAATGCCTGCTTTTAAAACTGTGATACACTGAACTGAGGCCGTTTTACTAATGTCCAACCTGCTTTAATATGTTTAGTGGAAACATCCATAATGTTCTTATTCCTGTGTATGTGTACATTCTATGTATACATTAGCGCTTGCCGCAATCTACATTCCTATAAGCTTAGAGCTAGCTTCATGATTACTTTGCTTCTTGCGTTAGTTGTGCATCTGTAAACCTGTAAAAGGATTTAATCTCTTCATCTATTTCTGTGTCAGAAGTTTCTACACCTTGAGCCAAAGATGTCCCTTATCCTTATTGCTTTCTTGATGCCTTATAGAATATCCGCATTCTCTGGTCACTGCATCCTTTCATGTACTTCATCTTCAGCTCCATGTAGCATATACTTGGCAATGGCTTGTAAGACTGACATTCATCCTTGCCGTCAATTGGTTCTGCTTCTTCAGGGATCTCGTTCAAAGGGCAATCATAATTCTTGGTATGCAGATATGGTTTTCTCAATGGGTACTTTGGCTCCCCGATTCTCTTAGGTATTTGTCCTTTCACTGGGACTGAACTGAGTCCCTATTCTGCTCTTTGTCGATTCAGCTGCTCTGTATACGTCTCATGCTTTGGTAAAAGAGACGAGTCGATTGAGGTGGGGGTACTTGGCGCCTTCTCTACAGGGCGATGCCTTACAAGCACATACCAGGGTTAGTGGTAATTGTGCCTCCACCTTAGATTACATGTTTGTAAATGAAGTAGCACTCAGGCGAGTGATGGACATGGCTGTGCTGATACGAGAAGAATGTGATCACATGGCCGTCTGTGTATTACTCCGCACACCAAAAAGCGATAACATATATGAGCTAAATAGAGACATTTATATTAAAAATGCCTGCAATGGCATCCCACTTCTTTAGAAAGAGCAAGGGCAGTCTGTGAGTCAGCCTTAGCCCCATTCTTTGAGGGATGGGTGAATAATCAGACCTTGGAGAAGCAGCAAATAGTATCTGTGTTTGCTCAGATGATGGAGAGTATCAAGGCAGTAACTCTTAAGAAGTGCAAATACATCAGTACTAAAAAATGCTCCAAACAGTCCTTTGATAAGCGGATCCAGGTGTCCAAAAGAAATTGGGAAATGATAAAAGACAACTCCTGTAAATAGGTACAAATACCAGAACGGAATCAGAACTATCACAGAGCATACAAGAACTCAAACGGAGATATCGAGCTTGGTTGAGATGCCAAACAAGACCTGTGGATGGAATAAGCACATTATACCAGAACCAACAATAATAGACGTATTTGGATGGGTCAGCTAAAAAATAACTTTCTATTAATAGTGTCTTAGAGGAAGGATGGTCCAGACACATTAAGAACATGCTGGGAGCTGTGACACCCATTGATGACGCTCATCTAGCGGCTGATACAAAATGGACATGTATGCCCACCATCCACAACATACGCAACATGATCGCCACACTGCCGACATCATGTGCCTCGGCCCGATGGCACTTGTAGTGACTTGGTCAATATGTCCTCTATCGTGTGGGCACAGGCGTTGCACACACTGTTTATCAACATCGGTGACCTTGGCCTGGTTCCTCCGACATGGAAAGAGAGCACACTCCTGCCTATCTACAGAAATGGCTCTTGGAAGAATCCCTCTCACTATCACATGCTAGCGATGCTAGACATACCGGCAAAGATATTTGCAAGGGTGCTCTTAAATGAGTTGAACCAGTGGATCCTGGCTGATATAATCCTACCTCCTAACCAAACAGGCTTTAGATGTGAAACCAGTACGACCCATGATCTGTTGCGTCTGGTGATGACTGTTGAATATGCATGGCACAGGCAGTAGCTGCTGGTCTATGGAGCATACATAGATTTCAACTCTGCCTTTGACACAGTCATGAGGACTAGACGATGGAACAAACGTGCTTCATGGAATATTCCTGATGGCTTGTTAACTATGATCAGGCCACTTCATGTAGACACCAGTATGACGGTGAGACTAGATGGTGAAGGCAGAGTGTCGGGTCTGTTTGCCACATTCCGGTGTGTGAAGCAGGGATGCATACTAGCTTCCACCCTGTTCAACCTACATATAGCGGCTTTGCCTGCAGTGCTGCGACTGCTAGCTGCGCGTCCTGTGAAGATTGGCGCACTGAAGGTTGATTGGCTAGCATACGCTGATGATTTGCTCCTCCTGGACCACACCGCTAGGGGCCTCCAAGTGATGCTCGATGCCCTTGGTGACTACGCCAATGCTAATGGGTTAAGAGTCAACATCTCAAAAACCAAGATAGTTGCCTTTTTGGGGAAAAGCAGAAATCGTAGTGGCTTGAATCCTGTATGATATGATATGATAGGTTATTTATAACGCGTTTAATACCCTGAGGTTTCTAATTGCGGACCCCTGGATCGACCCTGTGGTGCTCCATGTAGTCTTGCTTTCAAGTTGAGCGCTTTGCCCCTGAGCTATCCTCCCGAGACAGAGGCGTGATCATACAGTAGTAGAAGTGGTTGATTTGATCTTGGGAGGGTAGCTCAGCGGCAACATGCTGGCCTTGGAAGCAAGAGGACATAAAGCAAAACAGGTTTGATCCTCGGGTCTGCACTTAGAAACCTCAGGGTATTAAGCGCGCTATCAATTACCTATCATATCATATCATTGTTACCAGTATTTAGTGTTTTGATAGATACTAGAGTGAAGTGGTTATCACATTGGGAGAATACTAAGGAACATGTATGCAAATCACGCGATCACTGAGTGTGCAGACAAGGAGGTTGCTCCTGCAAGACTATTCTGTTACTATACACAGACAAAAGTGTACCTTCCATGCTATACGGAGTTGAGATTTGGGGGGACACCCGGATAGATAAAATAGTGAAATTCGAAAGTAAAATCTCACGAATGCGATTTCGAATGTGAAAGTCACTCTCCATTGGGTCTGTCATGCCAGAATGTAATGACAGAGAGATAAGGGCAGTTACTTCCAGCAATGAAC
This sequence comes from Ambystoma mexicanum, assembly GCF_040938575.1. Classification (NCBI taxonomy): domain Eukaryota; kingdom Metazoa; phylum Chordata; class Amphibia; order Caudata; family Ambystomatidae; genus Ambystoma; species Ambystoma mexicanum. The sequence goes on along the minus strand of NC_090923.1, from coordinate 32,426,971 downwards.
TGTGGGCTATCACAAACCTCCACAACTCGGTAATGGGACAATAATTGACCATGGCGCTAGTAGCGCCATGGTTGCCGCCGGTATTTTAACAACTGCCCCATTCCAAGGTTGGCGGGGCGGTAATTCCCCATTCACCATTGGCCCTTCCCCATTCCCATTTTTGCCCCCATAGGGCTCAATGGGAATGGGGAAGGCTGTAATTACAGTACCGCAAATTGCGGTACCGTAATTACCTCGAATGTCCCTTTGCGGGTTCCTTCCTTAACGGCTGTTAAAAGCAGCCGTTAAGGTCGGGACCCGCAAAGGGACCTCGTAATTAGGCGGTAAGGGTTTAACGGCGCCGACACCTTTTACGGTGCTGTTAACCCCTTACCGCCTGGGTCATAAAGGTCTTTCGAGCCTATAAAGTTCTTGACAATTATGAGAAATTTGGAACAATGAATAAAATACGCACTGAGTATCTGCGATGGACAGAGTATCACTGGCCCCTGCTGGCCCCTGCTGTCACATCTCCCAGAGTATCACAGGCCCCTGCTGTCACATCGCCCACAGTATCACTGGCCCCTGCTGTCACATCTCCCAGAGTATCACAGGCCCCTGCTGTCACATCTTCCAGAGTGTCACGGGCCCTGCTGTCTTATCTCCCAGAGTATCACTAGCCTCTGCTGTCACATCTCCCAGAGTTTCACTGACCCCTGCTGTGACATCTCCCAGAGTATCACAGGCCCCTGCTGTTACATCTCCCAGAGTGTCACGAGTCCCTACTGTCACATCTCCCAGAGTGTCACGGGCCCCTGCTGTCACATCTCCCAGAGTGTCACGGGCCCCTGCTGACACATCGCCCAGCGTATCATGGTCCCCTGCTGTCACATCTTCCAGAGTATCACTGTTACCTGCTGTCACATCTCAAAGAGTATCACAGGCACCTGCTGTCACATTGCCCAGAGTATCACAGGCCCCTGCTGTCACATCGCCCAGAGTATCACTGGCCCCTGCTGTCACATCTCCCAGAGTATCACAGGCCCCTGCTGTCACATCTCCCAGAGTGTCATGGGCCCCTGCTGTCACATCTCCCAGAGTATCACGGGGCCCTGCTGTCACATCTCCCAGAGTATCACAGACAACTGCTGTCACATCGCCCAGAGTATCATGGGCCCCTGATGTCACATCTCCCAGAGTATCACTGTCCCCTGCTGTCACATCTCCTAGAGTATCACAGACCCCTGCTGTCACATCTCCCAGAGTGTCACGGGCCCCTGCTGTCACATCTCCCAGAGTGTCACGGGCCACTGCTGTCACATCTCCCAGAGTGTCACAGGCCCCTGCTGTCACATCTCGTAGAGTATCACGGGCCCCTGCTGTCACATCTCCCAGAATATCACAGGCCCCTGCTGTCACATCTCCCAGAGTATCACGGACACCTGCTGTCACATCGGCCAGAGTATCACAGGCCCCTGCTGTCACATCTCCCAGAGTATCACTAGCCCCTAATGTCACATCTCCCAGAGTATCACTGGCCCCTGCTGTCACATCTCCCATAGTATCACAGGCCCCTGCTGTCACATCTCCCAGAGTGTCACGGGTCCCTGCTGTCACATCTCCCAGAGTATCACAGGCCCCTGCTGTCACATCTCCCAGAATTTCACGGGCCCCTGCTGTCACATTGCCCAGAGTATCACAGGCCCCTGCTGTCACATCTCCCAGAGTATCACTAGCCCCTAATGTCACATCTCCCAGAGTATCACTGGCCCCTGCTGTCACATCTCCCAGAGTATCAAAGGCCCCTGCTGTGACATCTCCCAGAGTGTCACGTGCCCATGCTGTCACATCTCCCAGAGTATCACAGGCCCCTGCTGTCACATCTCCCAGAGTATCACTAGCCCCTAATGTCACATCTCCCAGAGTATCACTGGCCCCTGCTGTCACATCTCCCAGAGTATCAAAGGCCCCTGCTGTGACATCTCCCAGTGTGTCACGTGCCCATGCTGTCACATCTCCCAGAGTATCACAGGCCCCTGCTGTCACATCTCCCAGAGTTTCACGGGCCCCTGCTGTCACATTGCCCAGAGTATCACAGGCCCCTGCTGTCACATCTCCCAGAGTATCACAGACAACTGCTGTCACATCGCCCAGGGTATCATGGGCCCCTGCTGTCACATCTCCCAGAGTATCACAGACCCCTGCTGTCACATCTCCCAGAGTATCACTAGCCCCTAATGTCACATCTCCCAGAGTATCACAGGCCCCTGCTGTCACATCTCCCAGAGTGTCACGGGTCCCTGCTGTCACATCTCCCAGAGTTTCACGGGCCCCTGCTGTCACATCTCCCAGAGTACAATGGGCCCCTGCTGTCACATCCTCCAGAGTGTCACGGGCCCCTGCTGTCACATCACCCAGAGTGTCACGGGACCCGGCTGTCACATCTCCCAGAGTATCACTGGCACCAGCTGTCACATCTCCCAGAGTATCACAGGCCCCTGCTGTAACATCGCCCAGAGTATCACAGGCCCCTGCTGTCACATCGCCCAGAGTATCACTGGCCCCTGATGTCACATCTCCCAGAGTATCACAGGCCCCTGCTGTCACATCTTCCAGAGTGTCACGGGCCCTGCTGTGACATCTCCCAGAGTATCACTAGCCCCTGCTGTCACATCTCCCAGAGTTTCACTGACCACTGCTGTCACATCTCCCAGAGTATCACAGGCCCCTGCTGTTACATCTCCCAGAGTGTCACGAGTCCCTGCTGTCACATCTCCCAGAGTGTCATGGGCCCCTGCTGACACATCTCCCAGAGTGTCACGGGCCCCTGCTGACACATCGCCCAGCGTAACATGGTCCCCTGCTGTCACATCTTCCAGAGTATCACTGGCACCTGCTGTCACATCTCACAGAGTATCACAGGCACCTGCTGTCACATTGCCCAGAGTATCACAGGCCCCTGCTGTCACATCGCCCAGAGTATCACAGGCCCCTGCTGTCACATCTCCCAGAGTATCACTGGCCCCTGCTGTCACATCTCCCAGAGTATCACAGGCCCCTGCTGTCACATCTTCCAGAGTGTCACGGGCCCTGCTGTCACATCTCCCAGAGTATCACTAGCCCCTGCTGTCACATCTCCCAGAGTTTCACTGACCCCTGCTGTGACATCTCCCAGAGTATCACAGGCCCCTGCTGTTACATCTCCCAGAGTGTCACGAGTCCCTACTGTCACATCTCCCAGAGTGTCACGGGCCCCTGCTGTCACATCTCCCAGAGTGTCAAGGGCCCCTGCTGACACATCGCCCAGCGTATCATGGTCCCCTGCTGTCACATCTTCCAGAGTATCACTGTTACCTGCTGTCACATCTCAAAGAGTATCACAGGCACCTGCTGTCACATTGCCCAGAGTATCACAGGCCCCTGCTGTCACATCGCCCAGAGTATCACAGGCCCCTGCTGTCACATCTCCCAGAGTATCACTGGCCCCTGCTGTCACATCTCCCAGAGTATCACAGGCCCCTGCTGTCACATCTCCCAGAGTGTCATGGGCCCCTGCTGTCACATCGCCCAGAGTATCACGGGCCCCTGCTGTCACATCGCCCAGAGTATCATGGGCCCCTGATGTCACATCTCCTAGAGTATCACAGACCCCTGCTGTCACATCTCCCAGAGTGTCACGGGCCCCTGCTGTCACATCTCCCAGAGTGTCACAGGCCACTGCTGTCACATCTCCCAGAGTGTCACGGGCCCCTGCTGTCACATCTCGTAGAGTATCACGGGCCCCTGCTGTTACATCTCCCAGAATATCACAGGCCCCTGCTGTCACATCTCCCAGAGTATCACGGACACCTGCTGTCACATCGCCCAGAGTATCACAGGCCCCTGCTGTCACATCTCCCAGAGTATCACTAGCCCCTAATGTCACATCTCCCAGAGTATCACTGGCCCCTGCAGTCACATCTCCCAGAGTATCACAGGCCCCTGCTGTCACATTTCCCAGAGTGTCACGGGTTCCTGCTGTCACATCTGCCAGAGTGTCACGGGCCCCTGCTGTCACATCTCCCAGAGTACAATGGGCCCCTGCTGTCACATCTCCCAGAGTGTCACGGGCCCCTGCTGTCACATCACCCAGAGTATCACGGGCCCCTGCTGTCACATCTCCCAGAGTATCACTGGCACCTGCTGTCACATCTCCCAGAGTATCACAGGCCCCTGCTGTCACATCGCCCAGAGTATCACAGGCCCCTGCTGTCACATCGCCCAGAGTATCACTGGCCCCTGCTGTCACATCTCCCAGAGCATCACGGGCCCCTGCTGTCACATCTTCCAGAGTGTCACGGGCCCTGCTGTCACATCTCCCAGAGTATCACAGGCCCCTGCTGTTACATCTCCCAGAGTGTCACGAGTCCCTGCTGTCACATCTCCCAGAGTGTCACGGGCCCCTGCTGTCACATCTCCCAGAGTGTCACGGGCCCCTGCTGATACATCGCCCAGCGTATCATGGTCCCCTGCTGTCACATCTTCCAGAGTATCACTGGCACCTGCTGTCACATCTCACAGAGTATCACGGGCCCCTGCTGTCACATCGCCCAGAGTATCACGGGCCCCTGCTGTCACATCGCCCAGAGTATCACAGGCCCCTGCTGTCACATCTCCCAGAGTATCACAGGCCCCTGCTGTCACATCTCCCAGAGTATCACTAGCCCCTGCTGTCACATCTCCCAGAGTATCACAGGCCCCTGCTGTCACATCTCCCAGAGTGTCATGGGCCCCTGCTGTCACATCTCCCAGAGTATCACGGGGCCCTGCTGTCACATCTCCCAGAGTATCACGGGCCCCTGCTGTCACATCACCCAGAGTATTGTTAGGTTGGAGTAATACGGACACTTCTGAAAGCTTAGATAATAATGATACATAAAGACCCCCAGCATTGCCAGCACAGCACTACCAGGGAAAGCTAACAACAACTGACTCCAATAGAACTTCAATAGAAAGTAAACAAGTACATCATAAACACTGTGAATCATATTTAGAACAGTAACAACAGCTGATGACCTACTAACATTCCGGCCCATACAAAGCTCATTAACATTGGCTTGCAAGCCACATTATAACACATCTCCTTAAGTTCGTTTATACAAAGCATCTACAAACCACACAGCACACCAACCCTCAGCCTCATTTCACAACCGTCAAAAAAAGGTAGCAGGCGCACCTCTCCAGAAAGAACATGGCATTATAACCTGTTCTGAGATGAGAGTTTGCAGCGCACGCTTGTTGCTCACTATACCTTTCACAGATGGGAAATACCCATTTGCATATCAGTCTTTGTCCCGCCCACATGGGCAGTCCAGCACCGAAATGCTGTGGCAATTCCAACCTGAACAAGAGTTCCAACAGCAACCCCAGACACGTGTCTCAGCCTTGCTGGGCCTCATCAGTGAGGTGAAGCTGCGCCTCTCTGAGCATCTCCCTCCATTCAGGAAAAAACAATGCTTTGGGAGTACATAATCTCCACACTCAGGCCCGCCCACCCTCCATTCATTCAGTTAAGCACGAGCCATTAGCCTCTTCAGTCACAGGCAGTCCATGCTCAGCATCCATTTCTGAATTCTGCCAATCAAATAGTTACAAAAGAGACCCTTCTGGTATATACATTATTAATGAGGCAACGTACTCATGGACCTCTTCAACCTCATAAATCAGTACACAACACATATTCCTGAACCTATGGAATTGACCATTCAAAGGCAACCACCTTAAAACATCTAAGAAATCTTTAACGAATAAGTATAGACTTCTTTTCTTTAAAACATCACGTTCAGTCTATCTGTAGCCAGGAGCGTCACGTGACTTCAGATCACTGAAATGGATAGCATACGCCTACCTGCGAAGGAAAGAAAGGTTTCCAAATAACCTTGGACATAGTAGCATCAGAATGCTACGATGCTACGAATACTGGTAGTTTCAAAATTTGTATAAACGCAATATGCGGACAAATACTAATGACCTTCTCATTGATTAACGAGGAGACATCCGTATAACCCCCCCCCCCCACCCCCCCCCACCCCCCCCCCAGGAAGTATGTGCTGTCTGAATTGTGTTATACATGCAGCAGAACTAAGTACTGACGCGTGCCTTTACAGAGTACGGCCAGCTACGTCAAGAACCATTGAATATGGGTTATTCCACGTGACACTTGCACAAACAAAGAATTAACGCCTTGACGCAAGCGACAACAAACCGTTTGGAAATAAGACTTGCTTAAAGGTGATCTATTTGTTGACTTCCTTTTTAAAGATGGTATAGGTTTCCTTTCTTTTTTTTTCCTTTGACTTCTGAAACTAGCAACTCTCCGAAGTGTCCTTACTTGATGAATCATGCCTGGTAACCAACAAGACCAGTAAGTACATAGTAACTCTTCACCCTAAAAAAGAGATGTTGCACATATTAGAACTCACATTAAGTCTTGGAAATACAATTGATCTTGGAAGATAAGTGGTATGTTTGGCTTCTTTCCCAGATGAAAAGCCTATTTAATGGGCATTTGATACACCAGTACGAGAGAAAGACAGACTGGTGGTAAGCATGAATCCCGTTACGAGAGAAAGACCGACTGGTGGTAAGCAAGAATCCCGTTACGAGAGAAAGACAGACTGGTGGTAAGCATGAATCCCGTTACGAGAGAAAGACAGACTGATGGTATGCAAGAATCCCGTTACGAGAGAAAGACAGACTGGTGGTAAGCAATAATCCCGTTACGAGAGAAAGACAGACTGGTGGTAAGCATGAATCCCGTTACGAGAGAAAGACAGACTGGTGGTAAGCAAAAATCCCGTTACGAGAGAAAGACAGACTGGTGGTAAGCATGAATCCCGTTACGAGAGAAAGACAGACTGGTGGTAAGCAAGAATCCCGTTACGAGAGAAAGACAGACTGGTGGTAAGCATGAATCCCGTTACGAGAGAAAAACAGACTGGTGGTAAGCAAGAATCCCGTTACGAGAGAAAGACAGACTGGTGGTAAGCAAAAATCCCGTTACGAGAGAAAGACAGACTGGTGGTAAGCATGAATCCCGTTACGAGAGAAAGACAGACTGGTGGTAAGCAAGAATCCCGTTACGAGAGAAAGACAGACTGGTGGTAAGCATGAATCCCGTTACGAGAGAAAGACAGAATGGTGGTAAGCAAGAATCCCGTTAAGAGAGAAAGACAGACTGGTGGTAAGCATGAATCCCGTTACGAGAGAAAGACAGACTGGTGGTAAGCATGTATCCCATTAAGAGAGAAAGACAGACTGGTGGTAAGCATGAATCCCGTTACGAGAGAAAGACAGACTGGTGGTAAGCATGAATCCCGTTACGAGAGAAAGACAGACTGGTGGAAAGCAAGAATCCCGTTACGAGAGAAAGACAGACTAGTGGTAAGCATGAATCCCGTTACGAGAGAAAGACAGACTGGTGGTAAGCAAGAATCCCGTTACGAGAGAAAGACAGACTGGCGGTGAGCATGAATCACATTACGAGAGAAAGACAGACTGGTGGTAAGCATGAATCCCGTTACGAGAGAAAGACAGACTGGCGGTAAGCAAGAATCCCGTTACGAGAGAAAGACAGACTGGTGGTGAGCATGAATCCCGTTACGAGAGAAAGACAGACTGGCGGTAAGCAAGAATCCCGTTACGAGAGAAAGACAGACTGGTGGTAAGCATGAATCCCGTTACGAGAGAAATACAGACTGGTGGTAAGCATGAATCCCGTTACGAGAGAAAGACAGACTGGTGGTAAGCATGAATCCTGTTACGAGAGAAAGACAGACTGGTGGTAAGCAAGAATCCCATTACGAGAGAAAGACAGGCTGGTGGTAAGCAAGAATCCTGTTACGAGAGAAAGACAGACTGGTGGTAAGCATGAATCCCATTACGAGAGAAAGACAGACTGGTGGTAAGCAAGAATCCCGTTATTTGATTTCGAGAGGACTGTAAATTGTAAAATGAATACAGCACTAATTAGGCTGTTCTAGATTATTTTCTCCGGCAACTTGCACTATCAATACAGAGAAATCAAGTCAACACAATTGATGGTCCAATGCTTAAATATATCGTCATCCGATTTTTATTAAAGTATGTTTTTCTTATGCTATATGGTATCGAAAATCCCCTGAAGAAGTTCTCAAAACATTCTAATACATATAAAGAGAACGAAACATGTTGGGCCTGAGTACAAGCTACATGATGATAGCTTAGTATTAATGGAATTACTCCTTATGAGCACCACAAAATAGTGGGTACATGCAAACTACAAAATGGTTCCCATATAACAATAACAATAATGAATGAACAATGTTGTTGTATCTTGATATTTGATGCACAAGTCACTTTTGGGACACACTTGTCACTTTGTTAAATTTGAAATGAAAAGTTTATACTTATTAATTAAATATGTTTTATATTGTTTAAGATGGCTGCCTTTGATTGATCAATTCCATAGGTTTAGGAATATGTGGTGTGTACTGATGAGATTGTACTTTAAGAAGAGATCTGTGAGTACGTTGCCTCATTAATAATGTATATACCAGAAGGGTCTCTTTTGTAACAATAGTATTTTTCCAGGGACGACCTTTTCTGTTGTGATTACCCTGAAGTCTCTCCCAAGTTTAGTGCACTGTAAATCAAAATAATTAGTCCCCATTGACAGAAAATGCCCGCAACATGCAGGTGCTACCTTCGTAAAGCTGCTGTTTGCCAGGCATAATTAGTCACTTGGTGTGTATCGCTTGAGCTCTGCTGTGCCGGAGGTCGCTGAACTTGTGCCCATCTTAACTCCGACCTGCTGCACATTGCTGCCTGTCTAAGTCATTTGGGGAGCTGAGCTGACCTGCTTCCTGGCCTTCCTCCCAGTGCCTGCCTCCTGAGTCCTGCTTTGCCCTGTGCTGGTGCCACATTGACCACGCAGTCTGGCTTCTGCCCCCAAGGAAGCTGCTCTCCCCTCCAATAGCATAAGCAGCCTTTTGATATTGCATGTGCTATTTTCAGACCCCCGGCTCATAGCTAAAAATACCACAAATCTGATTTTTTTTTAAACCTGAAAAAAATGTACTTTTTGGCAAAACTCGACTTTTCTTAAAGGAAATAACATCCCATTATGATGCGGAAAATGAGAAAGAGGGAGGGAATGGTAGGTCCACATGGAGGGATGGTGGTATTCACAAGTGGGAGCAGTGCGACAGATGGGGAGCTCTAGGCCAGGTGGGGAGTGGGGAGTCAGCTGGGGAGCAGTGGGTCAGGTGGGGAGTGGGGAGCTCTGGGTCAGGTGGGGAGTGGGGAGACAGCTGGGGAGCAGTGGGTCAGGTGGGGAGTGGAGAGGCAGCTGGGGAGCTCTGGGTCAGGTGGGGAGTGGGGTGTTGGGTGTTCTGACCCACGTTTGGACTATTAGGCTACAACATTTGGTGCTGTGGGCTTAGGAAATCCAAAATGGCCGAAAAAGCCCACTTGTGCGCCAGAATCTATGAAAACCGCGCAGTTGTGCACACTAAAATGGTTGCCTAACTTGCCACCCACCAGTGTGAGCAGGATGGGCCGGGGTGCCATGAGTGAAATGTGTGCCAAAGGAAAAACCGCACTTTAAAATCACCTTTTGTTTCTCTGAATGCCAGCTCAAAATGCCTAATTGCAACACATCTAAAAATCTCACTGAACACCAGCGGACATCTGGCAGAATAAAGTCTTGTGGGCATACAAAATCTGGAAAGAGGATGAGCCTAAAACAATGTTCATCACAAGACTGGCTGAGCTGTGGATTTCAGCAGTTTAAGTAAATTTGGACTGAAAGACACTAAAAATCTAAATGTTTAAAAGAAATGAATGACCTACTTTTGAGTGTCACATAGGCTGCAATTGTTTAAATGTCATAGTTTTAAACTTAGAATCAGCATTCTAGCTGCATATGTAAAAAATTGTTAGTTATTTGAATGCAGAAAACTGGGGAACAGAAATGACATGTGGCTAAAAACTGGCTTAAAGAGATTCCAATTTTGTCTGGCAACTACCCCCATCAGGAGTGAAACTTGATTCACAAGTAACTTCCCAGGCCTGGCTGTTTCCTGCTGGCCACACTAAGGATATGCCATCTCTCTGATAATTGAATTAAGGGGAGCCCCCACAGAATACAGGAGCTCTGAACAATGCAACCCCCTTCACCCAGGCAGATGGTTTATTGCAGATGTCGTAAAACAGCTTCCTCTTGGCAGAAGCTGGGAGGGGCAGGGTCTCTGAGCTTGGCAGAAACTGGAAAGACTGGTTTCTGTACCATGTGACCTGAAAAGACACACCCCTGCCAGCCAGAATATGGTTTTAGAAAAAGATGAATAACTCATAGTACGGACTTGTCATAATTATTTAAATGATGCCATAATTCTTGTGATTTTTCGGTGCACATTTTAAGACGTGTTAGGACCCGGTGGTATGTTCAGTGGGGTTTTAGCGGAAAAGAGGATATTACTCAAAATGTGTGCATGTGAAAAATCTGACACTTCATCAACTAATGTCCATACTCCTTGCGCACATGTGTGTAAATTTGGGTTAATGTCCGAAATTGCAAAATCAGTTAAAAAGTGCAAATGTTGCCATTTCTGAATGCAAGCCCCCAGGAAGAGCAGATTTGGACAGGGTATACCTCCTGTGATATGTGATGGGTGCATGTAATTATAAACCACTGTGTAGCTATGAAATATGTCTTTTTGGTCAAAATATAGATTGTGTGCAATTTGACAGGGGAGGATCCTCTGACCCATAAAACCTACAGCATCACTCTGACTCACAGTTCCTTCCCCAATCATGGGAGAGGGGAGAATTGGGCCAATGGGCAGTTGAGAGAGGGGCTGGCTAGTGATGCTGCACACACACCCATTTTAAAAACAGATAAAAGCAGACAGACAGGACAGATAGGGACATTCATTTCCATCTGCTGTGGGACGCTCTGCCGGAAAATCCATACTTTACCTCCATCAATCTCTAGAGAAAGCTGTGCAGAAAGATCCAGACTTCAAATCCATCAATCTCCAGAATCCAGAGAGAGAGAGAGCTGACCCAGATCACTGTGAAGTGCAGAGACCAGACCAGAGTCCAGTCTAAAACCTGACCAGATTCGTGGCGAGGCCCATCTAATTCAAGAATATAGTGTGAGTACCTAGCAAAACTGTGCAGAACCAATCTCTTAGTTAAAATAATCTAATACAAGCTATTTTAATCTAAGTAGAACTGCCTCCTAACTGTCACCTGTCATTTTCTAGTTGCTAGCTGTCACTTGTCTTTTTGAACTTTAAAATTTCAAATCTGAAAAACGACCTTTATTTAATCGCTCATATCTCCGTGACCGTTCGTCCTAGAGACTTGCAGTAACTTTCATCTGGAAGCTGAGATCATAGGCTGTCCTAGGACCCCAAAATGATAGTGCTAGTCCTTGTGGTTCCTCTGTAATCGCGAAAAACGCACGCGCAAAATTTACCGCGATTTGCAAATTTCTCCACGTGTGAAAACCGAAGATTCTTTGCTTTCCTTGCTAAAAATTCGTTTGCAACCTGCCAATCATTCCTAGAATATTGCTAGAGTGAGCCTGGACTAATATTAACTAGATACCACTCACCCTGAACCTCTAGAGGGAATTAAAAGCATTTTAGCATATTTTTCACTTCATTGCCAGCACAAGTAAAAGCATTTTGGGCCTGTGTTTAAAACTCCGATCTGTAATCTAAGCTTGCTGGGGTGAACTGAATTACATTTGATTGCATTTCTGAGAACTGTGTGCTTTCCTTCCATTTCCTTGCATTGCATAAAAGGGGGGAGGGGATTGCCAGAGAAAAGTGATTACATTGTTTTGTTGAAATCATATTGAGTATTTTCTGTACTGCATTTTCATTCAACATTACATCCATCTGAACTTATATAAAGTATTCTCTACCACCTTTTTCTTCTGTTCCTATTCACAAGTGTGCTAGTGCCAGACTATCCATTATTGATTACTGATCAGATTAAGTGTGATATCCAATTATTAATTTATTATAAAGTGTGATATATATATATATTGTTTAAATTATCAAATAAACCTTTTAAACTTGCAAAACAGAACTACTTCTTGGCTCAGTGGGGTCAGGAGGATTCCAAGAGAGGGGTGTTATATAGGGGTAGTCATCCAGAACGCATGAACTGGACATAAAGATATATCAATAAGGGTTTCCATTCAGTATCCCAGACTAGGCATTGACTTAGCTGTAGTGTTGAATTGAATCCTCTTACAAATTGGGGGCTCGTGCCGGACGTTTGGATTAGATCTATCACTTGTGCAGATTAATACAGCGTGCCAGCTGACCAGATACACATATCCGGTCGGAGCACACGCTGTGTTACGCTGTAAAGCACTCCTCAAAGGAACGCTCTAAGAAAAAGGTCTGTTTTGCAAAAATAAAATACTAATTTCTGTAAGTCAGGACAGAGACCAATCTCTAGAATGACGACCTTGGTAGATATGAAAATAGCCAGAGAGCACTTCTTACATAAGTTATTTGTGAGAGGTGAGTGGACTCACCAGGACCGCATGGTCTGGTTGCAGGCCATCACGCAACAGGTCACGGAAACAGGGTCAGATATCTGGAGAGATCAGGGTCCCTTACATGTGGCCCTGAGTGAACTATACATGGCTCCTAAAGCTAAGGATGAACAAGACAAGATGGTTAGGATAGCGGCATACCTGTACCTATATATGGGAGACATGCAAGATAAATGTACTGAAAGCCAAGATCTGGCGAATAAGCGACAGATGGCGTTAGAGAAGGTCCAATCTGACCTGGTCTCTTCTGAGCAGAGGCTGCAGGGGAGCCAGGAGTCAGAAAATGAGAGTAGACAGCACACCATTAAAATACAGAGGGATATGGACATCCTGCAACAGGAAAAGGCTGACCAGGATACCAGATTTCTGGCCTTGCAGAAGGAGTACCAAGAAGGTTTGAACTCCCTACTGCAGAGCCAGAAAAAGCTGGAGCAACAGTTAGACTTCAATAGGGCATGTGCTGAGCAGGTAGTCACCCTGCAAAGCCACCTAGATAGGGAGAAGGCAGAGAGCAATAAACTGATTTTGAAAGACCTGGATACCCAGGCAGAATTTGACCAGGAGCGCCAGAAAGCTGGTGCCTTCCAAAGGCAAAGGGACGACCTGGAGGCACAGATGCAGGCTCTTAGTCAGGAAAGGGATACCTTAGGCCAGGAAGTCTGCCACTTAAAAAGGAAAATGCAAGAAAATCACCTGGCCCTCCAGGGACTGGGTGACCTCCAAAAAGAACACCAGGACTTGCTAGAGCACACCAGGAGGGTGGAGGATGCTCTGGCAAGACAGGAGCAGGCCAATAGGGACACAGCTCAGGAGGTAACCCTCCTGCAGCAAAGACTGGCCCAGTGCTCCAGGACCAATCAGGAAACGCAGAGAGAGAATGAGGCTCTCTGCCAGCACAATGATAGACTCCAACAACAGGTAGCGATGCAGGAGAGACTGATAGAGTCTAGTAAGGCCTTAACTGAGGAACTGAAGGCGCAGGCTCTTGCATTGCAACAGGGAGCAGGGGCGGATAGAGATGAGGTTCGCTGGGAAAGAGAAACTCCGGAGCATAACCCCAGGAGCCCTAGTACCAGAGGCCTTTATTTCTCTCAGTCCCTGGACTCTGCCACCCCCATGTCCCCTGGCGCACATGAGCACAGGGCCACAGGGATGGCAGATTACTATCCAGCCAGAAGCATGGGGCTCATAGGCCAGTACCACCCAGGAATGGAGGGGCGGGCATCCGGGTATGGGCACCCAAGCACAGTGCAATTTGATGGGGAACCCCAGGTGAGTAGGCCCATTAAGGGCATCCTGAAAACCTCTGCCCAGTTAGGTCAGTGGGAGGGGTACCCATCAAATCCTGGCAGCAAGGAGGGATCTGAAGACTCCTCTGAGCGGTACATGACACAGGAGACCAGGTCCCCACATTCTGCCAGCCATTCCCAGGCTCGCAGAATCCAGGAAAACCTGGAAGAACAGACGGGAACCTCTGGGAGCAGTGCCTCTGAGTCAGAAGATGAATGGACCAGGGCTACCCGAACCAAAAAGGCCAATAAGGCAAAAAGGGCCTTGATTAAGGACCCATTGAAACAGATTAAGGCAATCAGGAGTGTCATCACGCCTTATCATAAGAACGCCAAGTATTCTGTTTGGGAACACTTGGAGCTCTATGAGCAAGTGATGGAGACCTTTCATTTGAAGGACAGCCAAAGCTGTATCCAATATGTAAAGTGGACATTCTCCCCAGAGTACTCCAGTTTCTTTGCAGGGCTGGAGGACCAAAATCATTTAAGATGGTCCACCTATAAGGCGGCCATCTTGAAACATTTTTCAACTCATAGAAATCCTCAAGAGGCTCGCAAGGCAGCCTACAATTTACAATGTGGGGAGGATCAGGCCCCACAAGAATTTGTGCAGGAGTTAAAGCGTGCTTTTGCACAGACCACAAGAAGGGTGCGCACGGATAGCAGAGAATTTATTAATACGTTTTTCCATGCCTTGCCCAAATATATAATGACCCAGCTCGTGAGAGATTTTCATGAGAAAAGATCTTTAGACTGGGTCATTGAACAGGCGACCCGGATCTATGAGGTGCAGAAGCCAATAGAAAATAAAAATAATGCGCCCAAAAACCCCAAAGTCAACAACACCCCTGCTGCTGTCAAGGTGGCAGAGGTAAAGGTCACCCCTGTTTTAGAGTTGGAGATGGGGGGGCCTAAAAACCTACCTGCACCTAATAATGCTAGGCCCAGAAGGTCCTCGGGCCAGGCACAGACAGGGAACCAGGGAGGCAGCCCCACAAATAGGGTCCCTCGCTCTCCTGACTATGTAAGTCCCCGTTACAAGGGAATTCGACCCATCCTGGGTTATGTGTGGACTCCTCCAGCCCACGGGGGGGGATCCAGCCAAGCACCTAGCCCAGGGAACTTCCCTCCTAACTTCCCACCGGAGGGCAGAAATTCTCCAAATCCTGGGCAGAACTTTTTCCCCAGGTATCCACCCAACTTCCAACCCCAAAATCATCCATCCTTCTTTCCCCAATTCCCTGAGCCCAGACAACCTAATCCGGGAGAGGGGAGGCCAAGGGTGGAGGGGTATCCAAATCTTCCCAACCCACGGCTACTACCAGAGAAGGGATAGCAACCCTTCCCGGGATCAGCCCAGGGGAGAAAACAGGGCCCCGTATCAGCCTGAGCGGGTTTCCCAGTTAGAGCGCCAGGTTCAAAACATGGCGCAGGATCTGGGTCACATACTGAGGGCTCAGCAGAACCCTCAGATCGGCATGCCGGCGCAGAACGCACCCAACTCTGGACCTGGTGCCCCAGAACAATGATGGGGGCAGCACCCCGATAACTCACCGGTTCCCAGGGAGGAGGCACAAAGGGAAGGGGGGTGTAAAGCCTTGGAAGAAGCTTCCTTCCTCACTTGTAAACAGCCCCAGGAAACCCAGGAACCGGAAACAAAATCTCTTGCCCCCGAAAGTCTGCCTCCTAAGGGGCAGAGAGGGGGTAGGAGAAACAAAAGACCCAAACAGACTCAGTTTGAGGAGGAGGTACAGATCTTCCAATTTGAGGGAGAGGGATCCTCAGAGGATCCTGGGAAAAGGGTCTTCTCCTTCAGAGAGGGGGGAACTCCTCCCAAAGAAAAATGGGTCCCTAGGGATGCAAATCCAGACTGGGGAGATGTGGAGACTGAGCTACCGCCGCCCACCATCTCATCCCAGAACCAACAGCAAGAAAATCCCCTGGTTCAAACCCATCCTGGTGACTGCCTCCAAAAAGGGGGGGGGCGGCCCGGAACCGGAGCCAGGGGAACCCACAATGGCTCTGATCTCCAGTTGCCAAATTTTTCTTTCAGATTCCCAAGGCTCTCCACAGAATTCCGCCCAAATCTCTTCGCTAGCGATGTCCAAAACCAGAAAGTTAGCCCACCAGTTGTCCAAAAATGTGCATTATCTGTGCCCCCTTGAGGAGAAGGAGGGAAGATACTATGCCCCGGTACAAGTACAGGGGCAGGGTACAATTTTGGCACTGGTGGACACTGGATCTCAAGCCACCCTTCTGTCCAGAAGGGCCTTTGATGAACTGAATGCAGGAAGGGGAGAGAATTACCAAATTCCTCTCACCTCTCTTCCTGGACAACTGCAGAACTTTGACGGGAAGGAAATTCCCGTTGAGGGGACTGCAGACTTGGACATTAAGATCGGGCGACACAAGTTGAAACACCCGGTCATTGTTGTGACTCCAGAGGGCACCCCTTGTTTACTAGGGAATGACCTCCTGAGGAGGTTGTCACCCTTAATAGATTGCGTAAACAAGGTCCTCTGGACCCAGACTAGCCGACCAATAAAATTAAAACAGAGTGTCAACCATGTTAGTTTAAACGGCACCTGCCACATGGTTGAACAAAAATCTGACCAAGTAGAATTTCACTTCCAGAATAGCCAAATTCCAGACGTGACAGTAATAGCAGTAGGACAACAGACTGGTGATGGAGGGTCCTCCCTATTTCTGAAAATCAACCTTCCTTCCAGTCTAAAGTGGTACTCCACGCTGGAAGGAAACACCCTGAAATTCTTTACTCATCCACAATCAGAAACTCCCACTCCTATAGTCCAGAAAGATGTGAAATCAGCTCAGAGCCTTTCTGATATTCAGCAAATTGGAGAGCAGTTGTTCATCCCTGTCCAGTTAAATGATGGGAAGGACTCTGTTCTCGCTCGAGTGTGTGTGAACAACGGTAAGAGCTTCATCAGCGAAGCCATGTTCCGCCAACTCCCAAAAGATCCAGCCATTCCCACATTCAAACTGATAGACAAATGGGAAATGGACCTGGAAGCACCTAATTCCAAACAGCTCCTGCCAAGCAGGTGTATGCTCAAAATCTCCATTGGCAACAAGAGCATAGTCCACAATTGTTGGGTCGTGCGAGACGTCCCTGCCGCCTTTTACTTAGGCAGTGACATTCTCAATCGCTTTGCCATTCGTTTGGACCTAATAAACTTCAAAGCTTGGTCCCGATTAGCGGATAATCCCATGGGCTTTGATGATCCAGAAAAAGCATTTAGGTCAGCTCAATTGCTACCTTATGCAGTTGAAATTCAGATTAAAGAGGAAGCCACCATCCCAGAAAGGACCCGACAATTCTCCCTGGAAGTGAAAGTTAAAAGAGGACAACATTTGAAAAACCCTGATGCTTACATACATCTAAACGCTTCTCTCCAACAGCAAGGGTTGGGGGTAAACCCAACTCCATTAGTCAACATAGAACATGACACCATTCCAATAGAGGTGGATAACAGCGACTTAAAGAGTATTACTCTAGCCGCAGGCACCATTATTGGAATGGCGGTTGATGACCGACATTTTTCCATAGATTTAGGTAATGAACTGTTAGGGCCAATCCCCAAGGACTGCTTTGACAGTGACAGTGATGACAATACAACACCAGACAGGATTTTTACCCGGCATGGGGGGAACTTCCTGGTGTACACTTCTTGCCCTTATGGTAAGGAAGATGTGACTTGTGACTTCAGGAGGGATGAGGTGATTTTCCAGGTCCATGAGGGCTGCCTTTCCCACCTGAAGCCTCCAGTCCAAATGAGCACTCTGACCAGGGACTTCTCCACCCAGCTGGAGGAGGCCGCTGAGATAGCCAAACCAGAAGTCTTTCCAGGGTTCAGGCAGATGGTGGAAGAGAGAGTCAACCTAGCTGATGCCTGTGTGACTCTGGAACAAAAGCAAAAGTTGAAACAAGTTTTCTTGGATTTCCAAGATCTCTTTGCGGTAGACTCATATGACTGTGGTCGCACTGACATCCACACAACAACAATCCCCACGGACCCTGGCATGACTCCTGTGTTTGTGAAGCAATATCGCTTGCCTCTCGCATCAATGGAGTCCCTTACTGAAATAATTAAGAACCTTGAGTCCCGGGGAATAATCCGTCCAGTCCACAGCACCTTCAATAATCCGGTGCTGGGAATATTGAAGCCAAACGGCCAGTGGAGACTCTGCGCTGACCTTAGGGAGCTCAACAAACGGGTCCATACTTCCCGATGGCCTCTGCCCTACATTGACCAAGGGCTGGCCCAGATCCAGGGGTCACAGGTATTCACTGCAATAGACCTGACCAATGGATACTGGACCGTGCCTGTCAGCAGGGAGGACCAATACAAACTGGCTTTTACCTTTGGGGGCCAGCAGTACACATGGACCCGGACTCCCTTCGGATACCTTAACTCCGGTAATGAGTTCAACATTTTCCTACATAAGGCCATGCCCGACCTGGGTGCGAGGGGTAACCTGGCTTATGTAGATGATGTCCTCATCAAAAGTTCATCTGTGGAGGAACACATAGCGGAGATCCGTTATGTTCTGACCCAGTTGAGGGCCGCCGGAGCAAAACTTTCCTTTCAGAAAGCACAGTGGTGTAGAACCCGTGTTAATTTCTTGGGGCATGAGATTACTCCTCAGGGTCTCTGTCCCCAGGAAAAAAAAGTGGAAGCACTTCAGAAACTGAAAGACCCCACAACTCTGCGGGAACTAAGGAGCCTCCTTGGACTGACTAATTACAGCAGAAAGTTCATTGAGGGCTACGCAGAGATCACCAGACCCCTGATTCATCTCCTGAAGGGGGGGGCAAGTGGGAATGGGGTCCAGAACAAGCCGAGGCGGTAAAACAACTCAAGAGAAGCATCTCACAAGCGCCTTGCCTAGCTTACCCTGTCAGAAACAAGGAGTTCTTCCTGGAGACGGGGTTCTCTAATACGTGCTTGACGGCAGTATTATACCAAAAGCATGACAAGGTCAATAAAGTAATCTCCTATGCGAGCAAAACTTTATCCTCTGTGGAGGAAAAATTCAATGATTGTGAGAAGGCAACGGTGTGGGCATTGAAGAATTACCGCCCGTTTATCCAGGGGGAACACATCATAGTGGAGACTCCACACCAGCCTCTGCAATATCTCCAAAGTGACAGAATCCGGGCCGGAAATGTGAGTAATTCCCGAATTACTTCCTGGATTCTGTCAATGCAAGGCTTTCCTGTGGAGGTCACATATGGCCAAAACAAGAAGAGTCCCCTCGCGCAAGGTCTGGCTGACTTGCATGATTCTGCCAGAAAAAACTGTCTCGAGGACGAAAGTCTAAAAATCAAGGACAACACGGAGGCATACCTTAATTCCCCACACAAAGTCTTTGAAGAAGACAAGTGTGAGGGAATGCCCACTGTCTATGTGGAGGGATGCTCTTACCATGTTGACAACAACGGGGAGAAAGAACTGGTGGCTGGCGTAGGGAATGCATGGGTGAAGGAGTTCCCAGAACCCTCCGCTGGATACAAAATTGGTCCCCGAAGTAGTCAGGTGGCAGAATTGATGGCGGTGCATCAGGCCATCCTCACTGCTGTCCAGCATCAACTCCGCAAACTGGTCATAATCACAGATTCGGATTATGTACGGAACGGGTTCGTGGAGCACCTGGTTAATTGGAAAACCAGAGGCATGTTATGTGCTAATAACAAACCCTTGAAACATGGGAAGTTGATCCGAAACATTGATGATCTGGTCACCTCGAATGAGATGACCATCTATTGGAAAAAGATCAAGGGTCATTCCAAAGTAGAGGGACCAGACAAAACTGGAAATGACTTAGATGATCAGCTGGCCAAAACCGGAGCCATCCAAGGGGATCTAATTGAGATTGAGTCCCTGTTGGGGGAAATCCAGGTCACTGCTATCACTAGGTCCCAGACAAATGCTCACAACGACCTTTCAATTGCACAATGGAGTAAGGAGACCCCTGATGCTGATTTGATTACCGCTCAGAAGGGGGATCCAATAATTGGTAAATTTTACCAACACATTGAGGACCCTGAGAACTTTCCCCTGACGGATACCGATTACATTGGGAAAGAGGACCTAAGAGTGTTGATGAAATGTCCAAAAATGTTCCGAATCCAAGACGGTTTGCTGGTAAGGAAATCCAAAGCTGGCCACGATCAGTGGGTGGTTCCTACCTCATTCCGAAGCCTGATGTTAAGTCACGCCCATGATGCGGCCACCGCCGGTCATAGGGGGTTTCACACAACATTGGAAATCTTAAGAGAGGTTGCATACTGGCCACACATGGGGCAGGACCTCGACCAATACTTGAAGGGGTGTCTTGTGTGTGCACAATTTCAGCCATCATCCCTCACGCACCGTGCACCCCTCCAAAAGAGGGGGATGACACTGCCATGGTCAGATTTACAAATCGACTTTGTAGGCCCCGTGATTCGCTCTGCTAGGGGGAATAAGTACATGTTGACTGTGACATGCTTGTTTACCAAGTGGGTGGAATGTCTCCCAGCCCCAAATTGCAAGGCAGAAACTGCAGCTGCCCTGATGATTAACCACATCTTTTCCCGATTTGGTCTACCTCAAAGGATTGAGTCAGACAGGGGTAGCCACTTCACCAGTGAAGTGATGACAAAGATGTGGGAGATACTGGGGGTCAAAAGGAAGTTGCATATTGCTTACAGGCCAGCTTCTTCTGGGGCAGTAGAGAGATATAACCGAATCATTGTGAGCATATTAAAGAAGTTTGTGGCAGATTCTGGGCCAAGTTGGGATATCCGATTACCTCTGGTCCTAATGGCCATCAGATCTACCCCTTCATCTGCAACCAAAATGTAACCATTCGAGTTGATGACTGGACGCAAGATGGTGCTTCCTCAGCATTTGCTCTACAGGACCCAAGAGCAGACACTGATAAATGCCTCCACAACTCATGAATATGTGGAGAATTTAAGGAAACACCTTCAACATGCTTTTGCTTACGCTCAGCGGAATCTAGAAAGATCGGCTGATAGCATGAAGACCCACTATGACCTGAAGACTTCCAGGAAGGAATATCAGGTGGGGGACCGGGTCTATCTATACAACTTCCAAAGAAACCAGGCAAAACAGCGGAAATTTTTGCCTACATGGAAGGGACCCTTTGAGATTATAGACAAAATCTCCCCTGTGGCCTACAAAATCCACATCCCCAAAGGTCCTTTGGCAGCGGGGGAAGACAAGTGGGTCCACATAAACCAGTTGAAATGTTGCCATCCCAGGCACACTCTGCAACAACTGGAGGAATCCTCTGGAATCCTAGCGGGTACTGTCTCAGACTAATTCAGTTCCAACCATAAAACATACCACATCTAGTCTCTAAAATATTGTGATTTGCATGAAACTGTCTCTTAGTTATACTGTTTTTTTTTCAAAATAAGAATGTAATGTTTCGTTATGATGAAATGCATATGCTGCCCCACTATCTCAACAGTGGTGGAAAGAGGTCTATGAGTAGGTATTGCCGCTCTTCCTTTGTCGTCCTAGGAGAAAGAAAACCTGGAGACCTGCCAAGGAGGATGATCCGGAGACTGGGAGGATGACGCAAGGGGGCCCAGGGTACCGCCCAATATTCCCATCAGGACCGGCGAGGAGAACCGATCGATCCGACCGGATGGAGGAAAAGATGCTGAACTGTGCCATTTGCAGAATTGGAAGAAGATTATGCGGACAGACCAGTGCGTGGGTCAAAACCCTTGTGCACCCGACTCCCCATCGACTCAAATTCAAAGGGCAGTCACGTGGGGGGATTTGTTGGGTGTTCTGACCCACGTTTGGACTATTAGGCTACAACATTTGGTGCTGTGGGCTTAGGAAATCCAAGATGGCCGAAAAAGCCCACATGTGCGCCAGAATCTATGAAAACCGCGCAGTTGTGCACACTAAAATGGTTGCCTAACTTGCCACCCACCAGTGTGAGCAGGATGGGCCGGGGTGCCATGAGTGAAATGTGTGCCAAAGGAAATCCGCACTTTAAAATCACCTTTTGTTTCTCTGAATGCCAGCTCAAAATGCCTATTTGCAACACATCCAAAAATCTCACTGAACACCAGCGGACATCTGGCAGAATAAAGTCTTGTGGGCATACAAAATCTGGAAAGAGGATGAGCCTAAAACAATGTTCATCACAAGACTGGCTGAGCTGTGGATTTCAGCAGTTTAAGTAAATTTGGACTGAAAGACACTAAAAATCTAAATGTTTAAAAGAAATGAGTGACCTACTTTTGAGTGTCACATAGGCTGCAATTGTTTACATGTCATAGCTTTAAACTTAGAATCAGCATTCTAGCTGCATATGTAAAAAATTGTTAGTTATTTGAATGCAGAAAACTGGGGAACAGAAATGACATGTGGCTAAAAACTGGCTTAAAGAGATTCCAATTTTGCCTGGCAACTACCCCCATCAGGAGTGAAACTTGATTCACAAGTAACTTCCCAGGCCTGGCTGTTTCCTGCTGGCCACACTAAGGATATGCCATCTCTCTGATAATTGAATTAAGGGGAGCCCCCACAGAATACAGGAGCTCTGAACAATGCAACCCCCTTCACCCAGGCAGATGGTTTATTGCAGATGTCGTAAAACAGCTTCCTCTTGGCAGAAGCTGGGAGGGGCAGGGTCTCTGAGCTTGGCAGAAACTGGAAAGACTGGTTTCTGTACCATGTGACCTGAAAAGACACACCCCTGCCAGCCAGAATATGGTTTTAGAAAAAAGATGAATAACTCATAGTACGGACTTGTCATAATTATTTAAATGATGCCATAATTCTTGTGATTTTTCGGTGCACATTTTAAGACGTGTTAGGACCCGGTGGTATGTTCAGGAGGGTTTTAGCGGAAAAGAGGATATTACTCAAAATGTGTGCATGTGAAAAATCTGACACTTCATCAACTAATGTCCATACTCCTTGCGCACATATGTGTAAATTTGGGTTAATGTCCGAAATTGCAAAATCAGTTAAAAAGTGCAAATGTTGCCATTTCTGAAAGCCCCCAGGAAGAGCAGATTTGGACAGGGTAGACCTCCTGTGATATGTGATGGGTGCATGTAATTTTAAACCACTGTGTAGCTATGAAATATGTCTTTTTGGTCAAAATATAGATTGTGTGCAATTTGACAGGGGAGGATCCTCTGACCCATAAAACCTACAGCATCACTCTGACTCACAGTTCCTTCCCCAATCATGGGAGATGGGAGAATTGGGCCAATGGGCAGTTGAGAGAGGGGCTGGCTAGTGATGCTGCACACACACCCATTTTAAAAACAGATAAAAGCAGACAGACAGGACAGATAGGGACATTCATTTCCATCTGCTGCGGGACGCTCTGCCGGAAAATCCATACTTTACCTCCATCAATCTCTAGAGAAAGCTGTGCAGAAAGATCCAGACTTCAAATCCATCAATCTCCAGAATCCAGAGAGAGAGAGAGCTGACCCAGATCACTGTGAAGTGCAGAGACCAGACCAGAGTCCAGTCTAAAACCTGACCAGATTCGTGGCGAGGCCCATCTAATTCAAGAATATAGTGTGAGTACCTAGCAAAACTGTGCAGAACCAATCTCTTAGTTTAAATAATCTAATCCAAGCTATTTTAATCTAAGTAGAACTGCCTCCTAACTGTCACCTGTCATTTTCTAGTTGCTAGCTGTCACTTGTCTTTTTGAACTTTAAAATTTCAAATCTGAAAAACGACCTTTATTTAATCGCTCATATCTCCGTGGCCGTTTGTCCTAGAGACTTGCAGTAACTTCCATCTGGAAGCTGAGATCCTAGGCTGTCCTAGGACCCCAAAATGATAGTGCTAGTCCTTGTAGTCCCTCTGTAATCGCGAAAAACGCACGCGCGAATTTTACCGCGATTTGCAAATTTTTCCACGTGTGAAAACCGAAGATTCTTTGCTTTCCTTGCTAAAAATTTGTTTGCAACCTGCCAATCATTCCTAGAATATTGCTAGAGTGAGCCTGGACTAATATTAACTAGATACCACTCACCCTGAACCTCTAGAGGGAATTAAAAGCATTTTAGCATATTTTTCACTTCATTGCCAGCACATGTAAAAGCATTTTGGGCCTGTATTTAAAACTCCGATCTGTAATCTCAGCTTGCTGGGGTGAACTGAATTACATTTGATTGCATTTCTGAGAACTGTGTGCTTTCCTTCCATTTCCTTGCATTGCATAAAAGGGGGGAGGGGATTGCCAGAGAAAAGTGATTACATTGTTTTGTTGAAATCATATTGAGTATTTTCTGTACTGCATTTTCATTCAACATTACATCCATCTGAACTTATATAAAGTATTCTCTACCACCTTTTTCTTCTGTTCCTATTCACAAGTGTGCTAGTGCCAGACTATCCATTATTGATTACTGATCAGATTAAGTGTGATATCCAATTATTAATTTATTATAAAGTGTGATATATATATATATATTGTTTAAATTATCAAATAAACCTTTTAAACTTGCAAAACAGAACTACTTCTTGGCTCAGTGGGGTCAGGAGGATTCCAAGAGAGGGGTGTTATATAGGGGTAGTCATCCAGAACGCATGAACTGGACATAAAGATATATCAATAAGGGTTTCCATTCAGTATCCCAGACTAGGCATTGACTTAGCTTTAGTGTTGAATTGAATTCTCTTACAGGGGAGTCAGCTGGGGAGCAGTGGGTCAGGTGGGGAGTGGTGGTAAAGAGAGCAGAAGGGGAGCAGTTGGCCACTGGGAGATTGATGTGCAAGAAAGCAGAGAGGGGAGTGTTAAGCAGGGGGGGGGTGTGGGCCAGAAAGCAGGGGGGAGCGGTGGGCCAGATGGGGAGCAGTGGGTCAGGTGGGGAGCTCTAGGTCAGGTGGGGAGTGGGGAGTCAGCTGGGGAGCAGTGGGTCAGATGGGGAGTGGGGAGTCAGCTGGGGAGCAGTGGGTCAGGTGGGGAGCAGTGGGTCAGGTGGGGAGTCAGCTGGGGAGCAGTGGGCCAGGTGGGGAGTGGGGAGTCAGCTGGGGAGCAGTGCGCCAGATGGGGAACTCTAGGTCAGGTGGGGAGTGGGGAGTCAGCTGGGGAGCAGTGGGTCAGGTGGGGAGTGGGGAGCCAGCTGGGGAGCTCTGGGTCAGGTGGGGAGTGGTGGTAAAGAGAGCAGAAGGGGAGCAGTTGGCCACTGGGAGATTGATGTGCAAGAAAGCAGAGAGGGGAGTGTTAAGCAGGGGGGGGCGGTGGGCCAGAAAGCAGGGGGGAGCGGTGGGCCAGATTGGGAGCAGTGGGTCAGGTGGGGAGCTCTAGGTCAGGTGGGGAGTGGGGAGTCAGCTGGGGAGCAGTGGGTCAGGTGGGGAGTGGGGAGTCAGCTGGGGAGAAGTGGGTCAGGTGGGGAGCTCTAGGTCAGGTGGGGAGTGGGGAGTCAGCTGGGGAGCAGTGGGTCAGGTGGGGAGTGGGGAGTAAGCTGGGGAGCTCTGGGTCAGGTAGGGAGTGGGGAGTCAGCTGGGGAGCAGTGGGTCAGGTGGGGAGTGGGGAGTCAGCTGGGGAGCAGTGGGTTAGGTGGGGAGCTCTAGGTCAGGTGGGGAGTGGGAAGTCAGCTGGGGAGCAGTGGGCCAGGTGGGGAGTGGGGAGTCAGCTGGGGAGCAGTGTGCCAGCTGGGGAGCAGTGGGTCAGGTGGGGAGTGGGGAGTCAGCTGGGGAGCAGTGCGCCAGATGGGGAACTCTAGGTCAGGTGGGGAGTGGGGAGTCCGCTGGGGAGCAGTGGGTCAGGTGGGGAGTGGGGAGTCAGCTGGGGAGCTATGGGTCAGGTGGGGAGTGGGGAGTCAGCTGGGGAGCAGTGGGTCAAGTGGGGAGTCAGGTGAGGAGTCAGCTGGGGAGCTCTGGGTCAGGTGGGGAGTGGGGAGCAGTGGGTCAGGTGGGGAGCCAGATGGGGAGCTCTAGGTCAGGTGGGGAGTGGGGAGTCAGCTGGGGAGCAGTGGGTCAGGTGGGGAGCAGTGGGTCAGGTGGGGAGTGGGGAGTCAGCTGGGGAGCAGTGCGCCAGATGGGGAACTCTAGGTCAGGTGGGGAGTGGGGAGTCCGCTGGGGAGCAGTGGGTCAGGTGGGGAGTGGGGAGTCAGCTGGGGAGCAGTGGGTCAAGTGGGGAGTCAGGTGAGGAGTCAGCTGGGGAGCTCTGGGTCAGGTGGGGAGTGGGGAGCAGTGGGTCAGGTGGGGAGTGGGGAGCCAGATGGGGAGCTCTAGGTCAGGTGGGGAGTGGGGAGTCAGCTGGGGAGCAGTGGGTCAGGTGGGAAGCACTAGGCCAGGTGGGGAGTGGTGAGTCAGCTGGGAAGCAGTGGGTCAGGTGGGGAGCTGTAGTCCAGGTGGGGAGTCAGCTGGGGAGCAGTGGGTCAGGTGGGGAGTCAGCTGGGGAGCAGTGCGCCAGATGGGGAACTCTAGGTCAGGTGGGGAGTGGGGAGTCCGCTGGGGAGCAGTGGGTCAGGTGGGGAGTGGGGAGTCAGCTGGGGAGCAGTGGGTCAAGTGGGGAGTCAGGTGAGGAGTCAGCTGGGGAGCTCTGGGTCAGGTGGGGAGTGGGGAGCAGTGGGTCAGGTGGGGAGTGGGGAGCCAGATGGGGAGCTCTAGGTCAGGTGGGGAGTGGGGAGTCAGCTGGGGAGCAGTGGGTCAGGTGGGAAGCACTAGGCCAGGTGGGGAGTGGTGAGTCAGCTGGGAAGCAGTGGGTCAGGTGGGGAGCTGTAGTCCAGGTGGGGAGTCAGCTGGGGAGCAGTGGGTCAGGTGGGGAGTCAGCTGGGGAGCTCTGGGTCAGGTGGGGAGTGGGGAGTCAGCTGGGGAGTGGTGGTAAAGAGAGCAGAAGGGGAGCAGTTAGCCATTGGGAGATTGATTTGTAAGAAAGCAGAGAGAGGAGTGTTAAGCAGGGGGGGCGGTGGGCCAGAAAGCAGGGGGGAGCGGTGGTCTGGAAAATGGGTGTAAACTGCATATTGGAAGCATAGGATGTGAGATGCAGAAGGAGCTGCAATGAGGGACTGCAGATTGCAGGAGGAATTACACAGCGTAAGGTGTGAGTTGGGAGCACAGTTGGAAGTGTGGCAGAGACTGGTGCCTGCGGGTTGTGCCTTGGCAGTGTGACACAGCAAGTGAGTATGCACATGACTAGCAGAGTGAGAGGTTTGGGGAATTGTTTAGTCGTAGTGGTGTCAGTAAGTGGGGTGTGGGCATCCTTGGGGCAATAGGGCGAACATAGAGGAGGAAAATGTGCACCATTATAACTGATAACAACCAATAAAGTTAATAATATAGGAACATATATTTAAGCAAAAAGTAGAGCAAAGTGCCAACTGTTCTCTCAAGCCAGTGACATCTGGGACTTTTCTACTAAGCTGCTAGGTGCTGTGTGCATTGCTATGACATCACCACATGTGGAAATTGGGGGGGTCCCCATACTTCCTTTCCACCCGGGCCCACAAATCCTAGGCCATGATTCACACAGTGAACATTTAACTGAACACACTGAAACAACAACACAAACATGGAGGAGTGCTTGCGCCAAACTCCCGAAATGTACCATACAAACTTCGGCCATTCTCTTCAGCATATCAGCTACACCCGGCTGAAATCGGTTCCGATCAAACAGAGCAACATCGTTTGTTTAAATCCTGAGCCTTTCCCCCCACTTCTGCTCTTAACTTGACAGATCAGTTGAACCTCTTGCTGACACCTCAACACCCCCTCCCCTCCCATGACTCCCAGAAGTACTGCTTGCAGTATTAGGGAAGACCACGTAGTGCCCATTTCTTTTGTCCACTTCCAGACTCGTTTTGATGATGGAAATGGACTGTGCACATTATCAAATCATATGCAACAACCTTCTCATGTGTGTACCCTTTTCTGAAACACATTGATAAGTGGCTGAGGTGGAGGGACTCAGCGGTGCCCACTATTCCCGCCTAGCGTGACCTTCCTGCAGAGAAGGGATCTGATATTGGTTATTTATAATGTGCTTAATAGCCAGAGGTTTCTAAGCGCGGACCCAGGGAACGAACATGTGTTGCTTGGTGTAGTCTTGCTTCCAAGGAGAGCTTGTTGCCCCTAACCTATCCCCCCGAGACTAATGATTCGAAAATTATTTTTACATTTATGGGGACTTTAAAAATGTAGCGATTTTTACGTCCACCTTCTGGGCAGAGGGAAACAAATTGAAGATCTTATATTAAGTATTCAACCTCATATTTAAGTGCTATTTTAATGCATGTTGTATTTCCCAGGAATACCACATGCGATAAATATCTTGAAATCCATAATCTGACAGGTACAAAAAACAGGCAGTACTTTAGATATATGAAACATTACCAGCTTTTTTTGGATATCTGATAGGGGCGAGTTTAGTCGCCCAGCCAATGAGGACGATTGGAACGGGGGCTTTACTTCATGGTAAAGCCCCCACTCCGAGCCCTCTCGGAGCTGATGGGTGCCATCTTCCCACGCCATATAATCAGGTAAGTGTTCCCCTGCGCCCCCTCTTTATCCCCCCTCCTACCTCAGCCCCAGTTACCTAGCGCTGCTGTCCTTTGCTGGCGCTGGGAACAGTAGGGTTCCCAGCGAGTCCCTGATACGCTACTAGCCACCATGGAAAGGGAGAATAGACTATGGGCCTCATTACACGGATGGCGGTAGGGATTTAACCTTACCGGTAATGTATTACCGGTAACGTTAAATCCCCATGTGGATCACGACCCGGCACACCGCTATTACCGGCACCGCTAATTACGGTGCCACTAATAGCGGGCAGGCCGCGTGCGCGCGACCCTCCATCCCGTTAATTACGCTATGCCGCTATTAGCACAGCATCACAAGGCCAGTGCACATGCTAATAGCGGCATGGTAAATCCCCCCAAACCCCTTACCGCCATGGTGCTAATGCCGGCATCGCAGACCACCCGTTTAGGGAAATGAGCAGTGTTCCCACCTGCCACAGGTGGACCAAATCAGCACAGGTGGAGGCAATGGAGACTGTGGCAGCTCAAAAGGAGCACACCACACCCTTCCCACACCCCTTCCCACACCAAGATGGTTCCAATACTGGCAGCATTACATGGCCTGGAGGACCTCATTGCAGCACAGCTGCTACAACAACAGGCAGCACAAAGGAGACGCAGGAGGAGGAGGAGGGCAAGACAGGCACAGCAAGCACCACAACGGCACCTAATCATACCACAGAGGCACCCACCAAGCCCCAGAATCAGAGCCAGTCCATTTAACCTAACCCCTGAGCAGATACACACCCTGTACCATCTGGACCGAGACACCATCACCAGCATCGTGGACATGATCCACAACAACATTGTGAGCCTCATAGACATCAGAACTGCCATCCCCCCGCTACTGAAGGTGGTGAGTGTGCTCCACTTCCTGGCCACAGGCACCTATCAGCATACAGTGGGACAGATGCATGGCATCTCACAACCAGTATTCTCACGCACGCTGAACCAGGTACTCGATGCACTCCTGAAGCATGCACCTAAACACATATACATGCCACAGACTGCCAAGGAGATTGCAAACACAAAAGTTGGCTTCTATTCACTGGCAGGCATTCCAAGTTGCATCCGGGCCATCGACTGTGCCCATGTGGAATTGGTGGTCCCACATCACAATGAAGTAGTGTACCGAAACAGGAAGCAATTCCACTCTATCAATGTCCAAATGGTATGTAACGCCAACAAGATAATAACACATTGCTGTGCCAGATTTCCAGGATCAACACATGATTCCATGGTTCTGCGGAACTCAACTATCCCACGCATACATGGAGCGACACACCGGACAACATTCGTGGCTAGTTGGTGAGTAGCAGGGCAAGCACATGGCAACGTGATTTGGGGGGGGATACATACACCAACTGGATGTGAATGGGGGGGAGAGATACATACTCCAACTGGGTGTGAATGGGGGGGAGATACATACTCCAACTGGGTGTGAATGGGAGGGGGAGATACATACTCCAACTGGGTGTGAATGGGGGGGGGGAATACTCCAACTGGGTGTGAATGGGGGGGAGTGATACATAATCCAACTGGGTGTGAATGGGGGGGAGATACATACTCCAACTGGGTGTGAATGGGGGGGAGAGATACATACTCCAACTGGGTGTGAATGGGGGGGAGAGATACATACTCCAACTGGGTGTTGACTGGCGTCCGTAGGGAAAATGGACATACAGATGTACGCCAATGTCCTTCAGGGAAGGCCACGATGTACTTGAGAAGAACCCACATGCAATTCGAAGGTGCACAACATTGAGAACAATGCAGGTTGCAAAATATTACACATCCATCCACATTGCACATCATGCCACACCACATATTACACAAATCAGCAACATGGCGTCAAGACAGTAATACAGAATCAGTTGCGCACTACATCAATCCAGCAATGCGCCCTTGAATGTATGCAAAGGGATCACCCCTAGACATAGCACTGAACCACACACCTATGGCACCACTGATGTGATGCTTCACAGCATGGCAACATCGGTGTCAGGATGTCAGTACACTAGCAGTGTGGTAACAAATTTGGCTGTGCCAGGGACACCTAAGACCTGGCCTCACCCAGGACATGTCAATTACTGTTGGAGGCATTAATGTGGCATTTCTACTTGCAGGGTCGACCTCCCCCTTGCACGTTGCTGTCACACAGACCATCTGCATGTATGATGTCAATTTAGTACTTGAATCACAATGCAATGACAATTTGTGTGATGTGAACAGGCCGATCTTGAGGTGAACAGTAACAGGACCCCGTTCATCCCCCATACAGGTGATGCGGGCTATCCCCTGAAGACCTGGCTCCTCACACCTGTACGGAACCCACAGAACAGGCACGAGGAGGAATACAATCGTGCACATACCCGTACCCGCATCGTGATCAAGCAGACTTTTGGACTTTTGAAGTCACGTTTTAGGTGCATTAGCAGGCCTGGTGGTGCTCTCCTGTATGGACATGAGAAGGTGTGCAAGATCACCATGGCATGTGTCATGCTGCACAATATGTGTATCAGACGGTATGTGCCACTGCCCCCTGACGTTGAAATAGAAGCACCTGATGAGGATGATGATGGTGATGAGGACGGAGGTGAAGGGGATGCAGGTGTTGCAAGAGGGGATGGCCAGGAGGGACGTGCTGTGAGACAGCATCTGATCAACCAAATATTCTGAGGAACATGTTTTCGTACTGTCACATGGATATGGGGGGTAATGCACTGGTGTATGTTTTGAAGCACGCAATGGACCTTGTCGCAATAAAGTACACACACACAATGATGATGTCCAAGCCTGTGTTTTGATCAGAAACCAGTGTATTGAGTGACATAAAGGTGTAGAAGTGCAAGCCCCAAAACATCTCCCCACCCTTCCCACCCCCCCACAACAGACCCATAACACCCTTCCCACCACCCCCCCACAACAGACCCATAACAGCCTTCCCACCACCCCCCACAACAGACCATAACACCCTTCCCACCACCCCCCACAACAGACCCATAACACCCTTCCCACCAACCCCCACAACAGACCGATAACACCCTTCCCACCAACCCCCACAACAGACCCATAACACCCTTCCCACCACCCCCCACAACAGACCCATAACACCCTTCCCACCACCCCCCACAACAGACCCATAACACCCTTCCCACCACCCCCCACAACAGACCCATAACACCCTTCCCATCACCCCCCACAACAGACCCATAACACCCTTCCCACCACCCCACACAACAGACCCATAACACCCTTCCCACCACCCCCCACAACAGCCCCTCATGTGTCTGCCATGTTTTCCCTGGCCAATGCACACAGAGGAATCTCCATCAACCCCCTATTTTCCATTGTCCTTGAAAGGATTTTGAGGGTTGCCAGACGTGCGCCTGGTGGTGCGCGATGAGCGCCGGAGGGGGCTTGTTTGTCTCGACCCGGAAGATGAGGACGGGGCAGACTGGCCTTGTTGGGAAAAGTGGCGGTCCATAGTGTCAGCCATGCGGAGAAGGACCTCTCTGAGCCTCGCTAACTCATTGCATAGCCCGTCGGTGTTGGTGTCCATCCGCTCAGTGCAGTGCCTCGCCGCCTCGACAATGTTCTCTCTGAGATTGGCAGCCTCCTCAACATGCTGGCCAACCAGCACAGTCAGCTCGTTTTGGCGCTGCAGGATGGTGGTGAGTTGGGGGGCAGTGCTGGGTGACCGTGCACTGGATGCTGTGCCCTCCGATGCATCCACTGCAGCAGGTGATGGTAACATGGGGGACATGATTGCAGGGTTGGTGTCCTCAACAGTCCCATCAGACCCAGGGGTCTGGAATGGCACAGGCTCTGGAGTTCCAGGGGGGCTTGGGGTGTGCATCTCCATGTGCTGGCCTAGGGTGTCCTCCGGATCGGATAGGGGGGCAGTGGCGGCTGCCTGACCAGCAGAGCTAGCCGCAGCTGATGGTGGTCCCTCAGTGACTGGCATTGGTGCCAGTGGGTTCACCTCCGGTGGTGGGGCCGCAGTTGGTGGTGCAGCTACTACTGCCCTGGCAGTGGCACCATGACGATGTTTCCTACCCGTCAGGTGTGCCCTTCCCCCCTTGCCCCTGGATGTTGTTGGGGTATCCTCCGGCTCCTGTGCCCTTGCCCTCTTGCATGAAGCTGGTGCCTTTGATGCATCAGCCGCATCCTCCCCATCTGTATGTGAGCCTGTCAGGGACGAGAAGGGGGATATCATTGGTTGCGATTCAATTTACTTAATGAAGATTACATGAATGATGCAGTTGTGGCCATTGGGACTCAGTGGTTGTGGATGCAGGTGATGTGCCAGTTCAGTGCCTCATCCATGCATGGGTGTGTTTGGGACTTGTCTCTGGTGATGTGTGCTTGTGTGTGTGTTTGGGTCTGACACTGACATGGTGATGGATGGGTGCATGTGTGGATGTGTGTCCATGCATGAGTGGGGTCTGTGCTCACATATGGGGGTGACTGTACATTCACACCGCATCCTGTCATTTGTACACTCACCTCCATCTGAAGTGGTAGCCACGCCGATCTCCATGCTGCCCACTCGCTCAATGGATTCAACGGCAATCATGTTTGCACATGTCTCCTCCCATTCCTTCATCCGGATTGGTGAGCCATCTCCACCGGCACTGGCAATGCGGTGGTTCTCAGCCAGGATGCCCCTCACCCGCAGCCTGAGGTCGTCCCACCTCTTCTTGCATTTGCGCACAGTGCGCGTGCTGGTGCCCACAGCACTGACTTTGAGAGCTACCTCCTCCCAGGTGGCTTTTTTCTTCAGCAAGGTTGGCCGGCGCATGTCATTTGCAAAGACTACCTCCGCATGCTCTGCAAGGGTCTGTGTTAACATGACCAATTCCTCATTGGTATATTTTTCCTTGCGCTGCCTGTCACTGGTTTTCTTCAAAGCCTTGGGCATGATGCAGGTGTCCCAGATGAATTTGCACAGCTCCCAACTCAAAACAGGTCCAGGGTGCAGAGGAAGGCAATGGATTGTGTTTTTAAAGATGGCCGCCGTGCTCTTTCCCGTTCCTGTGCGATGACGCTATTTCCGGTTCCGCAATTTAACAGTCACCGCTAATAGCGGTGACCGCTAATGGCACGAGGGCGGAGGTGCTATCTGCACTTTCGCGGAAGGCGGTAAATGACTTTTTGGGGACTTTAGCGGCATGGCGGTAGGGTCATTAACGGCATGGCGCTATGCTCGTGTCCGCGTACTCGTAATGGTACGCCATTAGCGCCCTCTTGCGAGGGCGGACACGTTAATAGCGCCATGCCGCTAATTTGCGGTTTTTAGCGCACAACGTGTAATGAGGCCCTATGTGTAGTTTCCTTTTCCCCGATCCATTGCGGCCACCTTATTTTGTAGTTTGGAAAATGTATATTTATTGAGATTTTACATAGTTTCTAACATATATCAACCCTTCCCTTCCCTCCCACCTCACCTCTCCCTCGCCTGCAATTACCATCTGAGGACATAACATTGTCAGAACACCCCTAACCAAATCGCCCCTTACAGGGTAGAACTACAATATGCCCAAAATTGTCAGCACCATTGAATTTTAAAGTCCCTTTGTAAAAATGATAGTAAAAAACCCCAGTCCGTTTTAAGCCTCTCAGAATCATCCTGTAAATTGTACGTCACCCATTGCATTGCGATAAAGAGTTGAGAAACGTTGAACACGTTGCTTCTCAGCCTAAAAAAACACTATTAGTACCCGGCGAGGGACAATCAGATTGTAAGATGCAATCTGATTGGCCCTCGCCAGGGTTTTACCAGACCGGGAATCCCTCTCGGCTTTATTTTCCTTTGTGCACGGTGGGGGTGGGAGAGGGTAATAGCCCCTCAGCCAATGAGGAGGCTCAGAACGGAGTAATCCCTGTTCTAAGCCACCACACAGCTGGAGGCTGCCATCGTCCCCCGCCGGGTATTCAGGTGTTTTCTACCTCCCTCCCACCCACCATACCCCATCCAAACAAACCACTCCCTGCCCTCTCAACCCCACTTATCGTCTTTTTGGTCCTTTTTCGGGAGCGAACGTGCTGGGAACACTTCTGCCCCAGCACGTGCGCTCCCGATGGCCGCCATGTAAAGGAAAAACGTACTTTTATTTTACATTTGGTTTTTCGGAACAGAAAAACAATGCTGTTAGTACCCCGGTCTTGCGGGTCGTGGTAATAATAGCAATAGGCCCCTCGCTGCGAGGGCATTACCTCACTCAGTAATGCCCCCGCGGCTCTAATTATTACCCTGACATGGGAGCATTACCGAGGCAGGTAATGCCCCTCCTGATCGGGAAATAGTGCTTAGACACCTAATAAGGTGCTTGATGTTAAGCTTCACCTAAAGGGTAAAGCCAATGGCGAGAATGTATATATGCTGAATCAGAGAAATGTCAGCTCTGCGGCCAGCAGCCCGGGGAGTGCATGGGCGGTCCTTCCTCACGTCCATATTCAGGTTATGAGGCCAATTATTTAATGGCGATGTTTAAGGCAGTGCGTCATCTTAATGTCCTCAGCTGCAGGCGGCGCATGTGGCAAGTGCCGGCTCCGCACTTACATCTTAAATACTTCTTAATAGTAGAACTGTGCAGTAAAATGCGCCATCATTTAAGAATATTTCCATTATTGGATGGCATTAATTTCAGCCCAAAGCATGCTTGGATACTAGAGGTTGCCCTTGCTGCTGGGAAATGGTTAACGACTGGCAGTGCAGTCAGACAAGAGCAAACTAATGGCACATTATCAATGTGCGCCATAAAATTCAAAGGTCGATGTGGCTCGCAGAGAATTACACGTTATCATGTTAAGTCAGCCGTGCACCCGCGCACTTAAATTTGGCAACTATGTCCTGTCTTTCAGTTGCGCTGAATTATTTGTGGGTGGACTTAATTGGAGCCACATGTTTAGGTAATATCCCACGATTCTCCTCGTCCAGCATTCCCTGCTCTGTCACTGGGAGGGCACAGCACTCCCTACTCTGTCACTGGGAGGGTGCAGCGCTACCTACTCTGTCACTGGGAGGGCGCAGCGCTCACTACTCTGTCACTGGGAGGGTGCAGCGCTCCCTACTCTGTCACTGTCACTGGGAGGGTGCAGCTTTCCCTACTCTGTCACTGGGAGGGCGCAGCGCTCCCTACTCTGTCACTGGGAGGGTGCAGCACTCCCTACTCTGTCACTGGGAGGGTGCAGCATTCCCTGCTCTGTCACTGGGAGGGCCCAGCGCTCCCTACTCTGTCACTGGGAGGGTGCAGCGCTCCCTACTCTGTCACTGGGAGGGCGCAGCACTCCCTACTCTGTCACTGGGAGGGTGCAGAGCTCCCTACTCTGTCACTGGGAGGGCGCAGCGCTCCCTACTCTGTCACTGGGAGGGTGCAGCGCTCCCTACTCTGTCACTGGGAGGGTGCAGCGCTCCCTGCTCTGTCACTGGGAGGGTGCAGCGCTCCCTACTCTGTCAGTGGGAGGGTGCAGCACTCCCTACTCTGTCACTGGGAGGGTGCAGCACTCCCTACTCTGTCACTGGGAGGGTGCAGCATTCCCTGCTCTGTCACTGGGAGGGCCCAGCGCTCCCTACTCCGTCACTGGGAGGGTGCAGCGCTCCCTGATCTGCCACTCAGGGCCATTTTAAGAAATCTTGGGGCCTGGGGCACAGACTCCTTTGGGGCCCCCCCTCTGAACCAAAGAATTTACAGGATACAAAATCCCTGGTCGCTGTGATGGTGTGGGGCTATGGTATGCCCCACCTGTAGGCGCACACACCCACACATGCAGCGCGCGCTAAGAGACACGTCGGAGACGTGTTGCTGCTCTGGTCTCCGGCGCGAACTGCCCGCCGGGACCGTCTTTATTTCAAACGCGCATGCGCGAGCCTCGTTATGGGCCGCGCATGCGTAGAACCGCGTATTACTACGCAACAGTCACTGCCCCCACATCGCAATCACAACCCACAGCTTGTTATTTTGTCCTGCAGCAATAAAAATATCCATGGGGTTCCCTACCAGTCCTCCTTAACGTCTTCAGACTAGCTGGAATCGGAATAATAAACAAGCAGCATTTGAAGGGCGACATTTTCAGCTCAGGACGAGAGTAGTTGTGTTCAAGCATAGGTACAGGACACATTTTAGAAATAGCAGGCACGAGAAAGGTATAGTTCAAGTGCAGGGTACAGATAAGTAGCCATATGAAAAAGGCACACATGCCACAGCATAGAGAGAGGACTCAGATTAGCAGTCTCATTAAAAGTAAAAGTGCCCATCCATGTAGACAGATTGCCTAGATTGTGAATATAATTTACAAGCTATGGTTTTCAAGATTTTTTTGCTTTTAGTCCGCAAAGAACAAATTACTTTGTGGTGTGCAATATATCAATGGTCACAATTATTATATACAATTCAACACTGTAGCCAGTAAAACCATGAGTGAGACTTTTTTTTGAGAGCATACCCTTAGAACTAGATGGCTCTTAGAGACCGAACGCCCGATTCTTGGCTAGGTGTAAATTGCTGAAAATGTCGGTTTATGTTTTACCAACATGTTTGGTAATTAGCACCTATTCTGATGGTCTCGGATTTCACTAAGGGAGCACACATTGCACCAGTTCAGAAACCAATGTGCCTGTTTCCAGCATTGGCTTGAAACCAACCAGGCCATCACCAGTTCCATAAACAGGTCATTTGCCTGTGGATTCTGGAGTTACTGCTCCATATTAGTGACAGTGTGAAAATGTCAGAGACACACACTACCTCCTTTGGTGGTGGACCTGTTATTGCACTTTTTCTATTGAGGAGGAGTGTGACCACTGAAAAGACTCAATGTCTCCCACCCCCCTCCCAGTCACAACCTACCTTACACATCTAACTAGACATGTGCCTTTGCACAGGGGTAAAGCGTGATTCTCAACAAAAACTAAAAATCTCACAAGTACGCCTGATCCTAATTGTGCTGGTTTAAGTAGATATTTTGCACATAATTGAAAATAACTCTGCAATGTTCCTTTAATGACCGGAATTGCAGGGATGGGTTGTTCCACAGTGCTATGGAAAACTTAAAAATAAACAGCATGCGAAAAGTGGTGTTTGGGCAGCGTTTTTGTTAAATTGTGAATGTTGTGCAATTATACAAACTGCTGCCGAAAACTTGCAATACTCCCATTAATTAAAAAAACAGGCAAAATGCAGACCATTTATGACACAGCAGTATCCTCCTCTGCTCCGACGCCCAGGACCCCGAGAATGAGGACCGTACCTGGGCATCATTAAAAAGTGCAATGAAGCGTTGTGTTTACCACACTCACTGCGCCTTGAACAGAATCGAGCCATGAGAATTTTTAACAGGTTACAGACTGGAAATGTGGACAAGTTAGGCAAAACAAAATTAAATGAGTTGCCCTGGATCACACATATTGGTTAACAGGTGAAGCTGAGATTTGAGCCGAACATGCAATTTCTGTACTTGACCAGATTGTTTTCCCAATTCTTATCATAGAGCAAGGTGCAATTATTTGTGAGTGTTTCACTTTCATGAACTAAAATAATAGCTTATTGTATTAAGAACTGATTTGGAAAGTATGCAATTCACATAATAACCCAATATGAAGTATTTTATTCAAAAGGACAATGATTCTAGCTTCATTTTCAGTATCACCAAGGCAAGTATATTAGCACCGCAATATTAATTGATGTGAGCTTTAACGGCTTCATCTGGGATTTTCAGTTGTATTTTAAAGCTTTACATGCACCAGAAAGACAGAATTGAAGACTGTTATTTAGTATGTAAAGGAGTACCTTTCAAATGGTATAATAAAGCGACTGTTTTTTGTCAAATGAGCAGACTAGAAAATATGTCTGCCAGAGCTCTGTAACATTTGGCTGGCTGCCTTCTGTCTAGAACCCATTGCACTCAAATGACCTACATAAAAAGAATGATCAAGCACTAGGCTAAACAACGCCACCCGTAAGTGAGCAGGCAAACCTTTTCACAGGAGACAGCACAGCACGATACAGTGGCATAAGATGATTTGTCCAAGATCAATGTATCTTCCGCTGGAACAGCCGGGATATGAGCCTCAACAGTTTGGTTGCATTGTCTATAATTTGACAACCCTAATCACCTGACCCTACTAACACTTTTTGTTCCTCATTGGGAAGTGGTTGCGATTTTAACAACTCTCATTTGGAGGAACAAAGCTCTAGACCTGCACCAGATGGATGCTATGTCACTTTCTAAAGCTGGCGCGAACTGGTGCAATTAGATTGCTGTGTAGCACACGTTAAGTGTTACTATCACAAATGTATATATACATGCACGTTTACCAACCTCAGACATAGAAAAGGCTGAGTCTGCCTTACTGGAACTTAGTACTGTGATTTGGCATATGAACACAAATCTCTCTAACCAGTACCTAACAAACTGAGCTATCGTCTGAGCAATCATGGCACTCAAATATATCAATATGCATTTCAACTTTTCGTTTGGCATATTATATATAACCCACAGAAGGGTGAGAATACTACAGGAGTTGTGCTATAATGACTGGACAAACTGTGTACTACAATGAACACAAAAAGCAATATCGGATTAATTGATCAACCAAATGCACTGATCAGCAACATCCTGGCTGCACGTTTGGCACCTCAGCAGTGCACCATACATGGTATGGGTTATTTTAGTTTTGTAAAAGAAATGGGCACTGACTGATTTCCATCGGGCACCCAAGTTGGGGCCCCCTGCAGGGTGGGGGCCTGGGGCACGTGCCCCTTTTGCCCTCCCATAAAAATGGCTCTGCTGCCACTGGGAGGGTGCAGCACTCCCTGCTCTGTCACTGGAAGGGTGCAACACACCCTGCTCCGTTTCTGGGAGGGTTCAACACTCCCTGCTCTGTCACTGGAAGAATGCAGCACTCTCTGCTCTGTAACTGGACGAGTGCAGAACTCCCACTCTGTCACTGGCAGCGTGCCTCACTCCCCGCTCTGTCACTGGGAGGTTGCAGCACTCGGTGCACTGTCACTGGGAGGGTTCAATGCTCCCTGCTCTGTCACTGGAAGAGTGCAGCACTCTTTGCTCTGTAACTGGACGAGTGCAGAACTCCCGCTCTGTCATTGGGAGGGTGAATCACTCTGTGCTCTGTCACTGGGAGTGTGCAGCACTCCCTGATCTGTCACTGGGAGTGTGCAGTTCTCCCTGCTCTATCACTGAGAGGGTGCAACACTCCCTGCTCTGTCACTGGGAAGGTGCAACACTCCCTGCTCTGTCACTGGGAAGGTGTTGCACTCCCTCTCTGTCACTGGGAGGGTTCAGCAGTCCTGCTATGTCACTGGAGGGTGAAGCACAATCTCTCGGTCACTGGGAGATCACATTACTACAGCTCTGTCACAGGGAACGTGCAGCACTCCCAGCTCTGTTAATGGGAGGGTGCAGCACTCCCTGATCTGTCACTGGGAGAGTGCAGCTCTTCCTGCTCTGTCACTGAGAGGGTGCAACACTCCCTGATCTGTCACTGGGAAGGTGCAGCACTTCCTCTCTGTCACTGGGAGGGTGCAGCAGTCCTGCTACGTCACTGGGAGGCTGAAACACAATATTTCTGTCACTGGGAGATTGCAGTACTCCAGCTCTGTCACTGGGAACGTGCAGCACCCCCAGCTCTGTTAATGGGAGGGTGCAGCACTCCCTGCTCTGTCACTGGGAGGGTACAGCACTCCCTGCACTGTTAATGGGAGGATGCAGCACTCCCTGATCTGTCACTGGGAGAGTGCAGCTCTCCCTGCCCTGTCACTGAGAGGGTGCAACACTCCCTGCTCTGTCACTGGGAACGTGCAGCACTCCCAGCACTGTTAATGGGAGGGTGCAGCACTCCCTACTCTGTCACTGGGAGGGGACAGCACTCACAGCTCTGTTAATGGGAGGGTGCAGCACTCCCTGCTCTGTCACTGGGAGGGTACAGCACTCCCAGCTCTGTTAATGGGAGGGTGCAGCACTCCCTGCTCTGTCACTGGCAGGGTACAGCACTCCCGCTCTATCACTGGGAGGGTCCAGAACTCCCTGCTCTGTCACTGGCAGGGTACAGCACTCCCTGCTCTGTCACTGGGAGGGTACAGCACTCCCAGCTCTGTTAATGGGAGGGTGCAGCACTCCCTGCTCTGTCACTGGCAGGGTACAG
Source organism: Ambystoma mexicanum (assembly GCF_040938575.1). Classification (NCBI taxonomy): domain Eukaryota; kingdom Metazoa; phylum Chordata; class Amphibia; order Caudata; family Ambystomatidae; genus Ambystoma; species Ambystoma mexicanum. The sequence goes on along the minus strand of NC_090923.1, from coordinate 32,386,388 downwards.
CACTCCCGCTCTATCACTGGGAGGGTGCAGCACTCCCTGCTCTGTGACTGGCAGGGTGCAGCATTCCCAGCTCGGTTAATGGGAGGGTGCAGCACTCCCTGCTCTGTCACTGGCAGGGTACAGCACTCCCGCTCTGTCACTGGGAGGGTACAGCACTCACTCTCTATCACTGGGAGGGTACAGCACTCCCACTCTATCACTGTGGGAGGGTACAGCACTCCCGCTCCATCACTGAGAGGGTACAGCACTCCCGCTTTATCACTGGCAGGGTACAGCACTCCCGCTTTGTCACTGGGAGGGTGCAGCACTCCCGCTCTGTCACTGGGAGGGTACAGCACTCCCGCTCTGTCACTGGGAGGGTACAGCACTCCCTCTTTATCACTGGGAGGGTACAGCACTCCCGCTCTGTCACTGGGAGGGTAGAGCACTCCCTGCTCTGTCAATGGGAGGGTGCAGCACTCCCTCTCGGTCACTGGGAGGGTACAGCACTCCCGCTCTGTCACTGGGAGGATACAGCACTCCCGCTCTATCACTGGGAGGGTGCAGCGCTCCCTGCTCTGTCACTGGGAGGGTGCAGCACCCCCTCTCTGTCACTGGGAGGGTACAGCATTCCCGCTCTGTCACTGGGAGGGTACAACACTCCCACTCTATCACTGGGAAGGTGCAGCGCTCCCTGCTCTGTCACTGGGAGGGTGCAGCACTCCCGCTCTGTCACTTGGAGGGTGCAGCACTCCCTGCTCTGTCACTGGGAGGGTGCAGCACTCCCGCTCTGTCACTTGGAGGGCACAGCACTCCCTGCTCTGTCACTGGGAGGGTACAGCACTCCCTGCTCTGTCACTGGGAGGGTGTAGCACCCCCGCTCTGTCACTGGGAGGGTACAGCACTCCCACTCTATCACTGGGGGGGTGCAGCGCTCCCTGCTCTGTCACTGGGAGGGTGCAGCACTCCCGCTCTGTCACTGGGAGGGTGCAGCACTCCCGCTCTGTCACTTGGAGGGTGCAGCACTCCCTCTCTGTCACTGGGAGGGTGCAGCACTCCCGCTCTGTCACTTGGAGGGTGCAGCACTCCCTCTCTGTCACTGGGAGGGTGCAGCACTCCCGCTCTGTCACTGGGAGGGTGCAGCACTCCCTCTCTGTCACTGGGAGGGTGCAGCACTCCCGCTCTGTCACTTGGAGGGCACAGCACTCCCTGCTCTGTCACTGGGAGGGTACAGCACTCCCTGCTCTGTCACTGGGAGGGTGTAGCACCCCCGCTCTGTCACTGGGAGGGTACAGCACTCCCACTCTATCACTGGGGGGGTGCAGCGCTCCCTGCTCTGTCACTGGGAGGGTGCAGCACTCCCGCTCTGTCACTGGGAGGGTGCAGCACTCCCGCTCTGTCACTTGGAGGGTGCAGCACTCCCTCTCTGTCACTGGGAGGGTGCAGCACTCCCGCTCTGTCACTGGAGGGTGCAGCACTCCCGCTCTGTCACTGGGAGGGTGCAGCACTCCCGCTCTGTCACTGGGAGGGTACAGCACTCCCACTCTATCACTGGGAGGGTGCAGCACTCCCTGCTCTGTCACTGGGAGGGTGCAGCACTCCCGCTCTGTCACTTGGAGGGTGCAGCACTCCCTCTCTGTCACTGGGAGGGTGCAGCACTCCCGCTCTGTCACTGGGAGGGTGCAGCGCTCCCTGCTCTGTCACTTGGAGGGTGCAGCACTCCCTCTCTGACACTTGGAGGGTGCAGCACTCCCGCTCTGTCACTGGGAGGGTGCAGCACTCCCTCTCTGTCACTGGGAGGGTGCAGCACTCCCGCTCTGTCACTGGGAGGGTGCAGCACTCCCGCTCTGTCACTGCGAGGGTGCAGCGCTCCCTGCTCTGTCACTGGGAGGGTGCAGCACTCCCGCTCTGTCACTGGGAGGGTGCAGCACTCCCGCTCTGTCACTGGGAGGGTGCAGCACTCCCTCTCTGTCACTGGGAGGGTGCAGCACTCCGCTCTGTCACTGGGAGGGTGCAGCACTCCCGCTCTGTCACTGGGAGGGTGCAGCACTCCCGCTCTGTCACTTGGAGGGTGCAGCACTCCCTCTCTGTCACTGGGAGGGTGCAGCACTCCCTCTCTGTCACTGGGAGGGTGCAGCACTCCCTCTCTGACACTGGGAGGGTGCAGCACTCCCGCTCTGTCGCTTGGAGGGTGCAGCACTCCCGCTCTGTCACTGGGAGGGTGCAGCACTCCGCTCTGTCACTGGGAGGGTGCAGCACTCCCTCTCTGTCACTGGGAGGGTGCAGCACTCCGCTCTGTCACTGGGAGGGTGCAGCACTCCCGCTCTGTCACTGGGAGGGTGCAGCACTCCCTCTCTGTCACTGGGAGGGTGCAGCACTCCCGCTCTGTCACTGGGAGGGTGCAGCACTCCCCACTCTGTCACTGGGAGGGTGCAGCACTCCCTCTCTGTCACTGGGAGGGTGCAGCACTCCCTCTCTGACACTGGGAGGGTGCAGCACTCCCGCTCTGTCGCTTGGAGGGTGCAGCACTCCCGCTCTGTCACTGGGAGGGTGCAGCACTCCGCTCTGTCACTGGGAGGGTGCAGCACTCCCTCTCTGTCACTGGGAGGGTGCAGCACTCCGCTCTGTCACTGGGAGGGTGCAGCACTCCCGCTCTGTCACTGGGAGGGTGCAGCACTCCCTCTCTGTCACTGGGAGGGTGCAGCACTCCCTCTCTGTCACTGGGAGGGTGCAGCACTCCCTCTCTGACACCTGCCAGTCTGAGCTTTATTTATTTATTGTATCGTGACACGCAGTCTTTACAATAAATGAATAAGGCAACCTAGATATATTATCACCACTTAAACATTGGGTATAAAAATACGTATCACGTCATTTCAAGCATATAAAAGCATATCCCCGTAGCATATGTGCTTGCATGACTCATAGCTGTAGGATTCACTCGCAATAACTGTTTAAGGCATGTCATATGTTTTCATGAAGTGCAGTTCTGGCTGTAATTTAGTGCAGTCAAGTGCATAAGGATCTACTGGCTGCATCGTGCCTCGCCCTAGGAAGTCCTGGCCATCCATGCGCATGGGCTCGAGAGAATAGTTCCTGAAGAGCAGACAGGACCACCCTGGGTAGGCACAATTGCAGGGTCTCTTTGGTTGCTCCTGCGCCCAGAGGTCATGCGTTCTGACATTAAGCCCTTCCATGATCTGCTTATGCAGGCGGGAATGCAATGCCCCAGCTCGGGGGACCAGCTTCCACATGAAGGTTGACGCTGAGGAGCTCCGGGCTGTGGTAAAACACCTGTTCAATTCCACCAAAGATTGGAAGAGGAAGAATTGTATAGGCCTTCAACGAAGGAAGACCGAGTTCCACTGGTCCTATCAGCGACACACCGGCATTAAGAGTCAATCATAGCATGGCTCTCTCTCCATTGCGGATATCAGCGCTCTTGCCGTGGACAACGCTAACGCTCTCTGCGTTATTCTTCATTCCACTCTTTCCGCGTCCCCAGATGGCCCGAGCGCCCCTCATCCGCACTTACTGACGCTACAGGCTCATCTCAGACCTTGCCTTTTGCGACATCACTGTAGAAACCATTGGACAGGCCACTGAAGGTTGCAAGCTGGACTACGGGACCTGGGGGCCTCCATAGAGTCTTGAATGGCCATGCTGAACTCAGCAGCCAAGACTTTGACCAACAGCTCCAAATGCGATCATATTGTGCCTGCCCTCCGTAGAGGCCATTGGGTTCCTGCATGGTCCAGGCTCAGAGTCAAGACGCCTTCTCTGACTCACATGGCCTTGTCCCAAATTACTTGAAGGACCGGGTTGAAGGCCCTACACTGAAATGCTTATATGAGAGTCTCATTCTGCAAAAGGGCCAGAATGATGGGGCGAGACTTCCAGGTCCAAGCAGCTGAGTCATGCGGCACCCTGCCAGAAGAGATATACCGCACAGCTGATCTTCCGGCTTGCAGACAAATCATTTAAACCTTGGTACTTTTCTTGTTGTGACCCAGCATCTTGTATCTGCAGCACGTGTTGCCCCTGTGGTTGTCATCGCTATAGGGATGAGAGTAGATGGACAGGTAGACACGCCGCCCTTTCTAAAAGCTGGCTTTGTCAGGACCTTAAGTTCATACATTCACTTCTTACTGATGGTTACAGGAGGTTCTCTAGATAACTTTGGGGAGCCTTTTGATGAATACTCATGTCATAAAAACTCAAGGTTTCCCTTCAACAACCTTCGTGCCACCAATCTTTCAACTCAGTGTATTAATCCATTTCCTCAAAGTTGCAGCGGCCACTCCCTCAAGGCTATTTCGAAGTCAGACAACTCTACGACGTGGATCAGTGGAGACGAGCCTGATCTATTGTCATAGGCAGGGATTTCTTGGCAAAGCAAATTGGCCGAAGGCTTCCCACCTTGCTTCCAAATCTGGAAGAAGGACAATTTCTAGTCGGATCAAAAGAGCTTCCGGTCTCGCAGCAAAACCCATTGCCCTTTTTAGTCACATTTCTTTTTAGTTATAAAAACTAGAAACTCACAGTTAAATATGGTTAATGTTTTGACCTACAAGATTTGGTCTGCAATTTAATCGAATATAAATTCATATACTTCTAAACTTGCATCATTTGTGCAGCACCATTAGCAATGATCAAGCTCAAGGTAAGCAAGACCGAACCATTGGTAGCAGAAGCGCCCTCTACGCTAGTACTTAAAAGGGGATCAAACCAAATTAAAGACTGTATAAATCTCCAAGTCCAAAATACCGAATCTCGAGAGCTCCATTTTACAGTGTATATATAAAATATATATATATATCTCGCAGGGCCTGTGGTAGAGGCTGAGTAGTTATGGTTAAGTTGCTCAACTCATAGGAAGAGCATTGTTTGGGCAGCTTATGACTTTGCTCCCCCTGGATGAATCCTTTGCAGAAAAAGTATAGGGCCCCGACTGTATTTGTTTGACAAGTTTTATATATATATATATATGTTGTGGGTGGGGTTAAGTTAATAAAAAAAGGTAGAGGGACATAAGGGGCAGGGCTGTGGGAAGTCTCCCCCCACATATATGTGCGGTAAAATGGGGTTAAAAAAATTAATTGCAGTTTCGAATAGATTTGTTCACAATAATCCCATAGATCCCTTAAAATGATGTATTGGAACCTCTTATCGGGCCATAACCATGCAGAGTCCTCAGCAACCAAGAGGTTAAAGAAGAGGGGTGCAAGAGCGCACCACTATTTTTCACCTGTAGGTGTTGCTATATTTTCCACCAGTGAGCCATTTAAGAAGTCTTCATATTTAGCTAAGTGTCCTCGTGAAGAAGACTAACCACTCTGAGGAGCTTAAATCATGAGGATTTTTTTCATCAGCAATAAATGGCAGTCCACCGAGCTGGAAGCTAAGCGGGCTGAAGCCAATAAAGCACAGCGGCTTCCGGGCAGCCAATCAGACTGCAGGGAGCAGAGGCTCCATTCACTAATTCAAGCAAATACCTTCTCTCTCTCTCTCTGGGACTTCTTAGGTTAATCCGAACCTGGTTCCCCATAATTCGAAATATGATTAAGAAGTGGTGCCTTCCAGGCTCCCGGGTCTTACTCGGTCATCGATATATCCTCTTGTGTTCCTCGCCCACTCCTCTTTCTCCCGCTCTCTCCCTCTTCTGCTGTGCCTCTCTGATGATACAACTCTTCCCCTCTTTATTACTCTCCACTCTACTAGTCTACCCTCTCCACTCAACTACTCTCCACTATTACTACAGTACACTCCATCCACGCCTTCTGCCACAGTGACCCTCCTTTCACTCTCCCAGTATCATTTTCCCCCTATTTCCCCTTGGTTAGTCTTACTCATTCACCTTGCACGCACTCTCACACCCAAGTACCACTTTCTCCCACTAACCACTACCTTACCCCTACACACGCTTTCAGCAATCCTCCCCCATGCTCCTCTGCACTGACCTTCCTCTGCTTGGTCTTAAGGTCCTCCTTCTCCCGTGACATCAACCGAACCACGCACACTGCCTTGGTTTCCATGTTCCTTTATATCATCCCCCTCCCCCTTCCACCAGTTCTCTCACTCAGCTGGTTCCCTGGGACCACCGCTGGCTTCCTTCTCCTACATGTATACAGATATGCATAACAAGCTTTAATACCTGTTCCCTTTTCGTACGCAGGTCTGCTGGTGTTTGGTAATGGCAGCCCCGTCAAAGTAGAGTGAATTCCAGAGTTTGTCGGTCCATGGACATTTCATAATGGTGGCTAACTAAAGGTGTAGTGAACTCCAGATTTCGTATTACTCCTAAATGGAGTGTCTGGATTGCCGGTTTGATATGTGGACTGTTCCGCTGTCCTACTGAAGGTACACTCAATTTTACAGTTTCGCTTCTATGCAACTTAGTGTCTGGATTGATGGTTTGAAGTGTGGATCACTACACTGTCTTTCAGTTTCTTGCCGGCTTCCTCCATGATGGGTTATTTGCTCTTTCCTCCATCGCCATGTGTTCTGGGTAATGTTGTCCTATGGGACAAGAACACAAAGACTGGATAGCATTGTGCGCAACAGGTATGGGACAAGTAAATGGGGTGCTTAGTTCACTTAGCTGGCAAGGGCAGAATGGACAGATACGGGGACTCTCTTAACTCCAACACTCTGCCTCTGGGAGAGGACTGGTTCTGGAAAATCCTATGATAGGCCCCTGCCCAGGTTGATATTTTTGGGAGGATAGCTCAGGTTCAACATGCTCGCCTTGGAAGCAAGATGACACGGAGCAACACAGGTTCGATTCCCGATCCATGCTTAGAAACCTACACCGTTACTTCTTGGTCTGCATGATTCTTGAGCGCGAATATCAGTGCCACTTATTCTGCAGCCTGTGCTAAAAAATGGGATGGTAGCCTTGCACTTACCAACACTTGAAATTCCCCACTGGACGTGTGCTTCACAACAGCAGCACCTGTTATCTTTGTCCATCGTTTTGATCGATTCTCGAAGAACCCTCAATAAAGAGAATCTCCCCAGCTGCGAACGCATTTTCCTTTACCCTTGGGAGCTCATCACAGAGCTCCTCATAGTTCGAGCAATCGTGCATGCTCATCCTCTGCCAATGGTTCTGCTACGAGCATGGCAGGATTCACTATTCTGCATCGGACTATTTTGATCGCTGGATTTGATATGACTAGCCCATAGGCAGAAGCCTGTGAGAACTCCACGTGCCTTTAGGTTTTTCCAAAATTGCAAATAATGCTTGTTCAACAAATAACATCATAGAACAGACCATTACTATACTAATGGCCTTCCCAATGGTGAACGCGGCGGCTGCCAAAAATTGTTCGCATGAAAAGTGACCCCTCATTACTGGGTCCAGAATCGTAAGCGGTGTGTACCCCAATGTGGTTCTCTGCGTAAGTCCAGCTGTCATAACAGTGCCATTTGTGTGCAAAAATAAAAAAGAATTTGTCATCATATTTGGGAATCCCTAAAACTGGAGCTATGCAAATTGCCTTTTTCAATTCGTCAAACCATTATTCCATCTCCTCGTTCCAAACCATTTGTTCCTGATTTACCTGTGCTTTCTTCAAAGCTTGCAACAAGGGTCTTATATATGAACTATAATGAAAGACCCATGCTCTTACATAATTACACAGTCACACAAATCTCTCCATGTGCTTTATCGTGATCGGTTTTACTGTTTTCAAAATAGCCTCAGCCCTCACAGGAGTAACCTTCTTTCCTTCATACGAAATTAGCTTGCCTATATACAGCACTTCCTCTTGACAATACTGCAATTTGTCCGTGTCTACTTTATATCCTTTCTCTGCAAGGATAATCATAAGTTGAACTGAATCGCATCTGCACTCTTCCCCTGAGGTGCTACAGACCAATATGTCATCCACGTACTGTAATACAACACTCTCTAAATCAATATTGCTTATGTCCATCTGTAGGACTCTATTGAAAATCGATGGAGACTCACAATACCCCTGGGATAAAAGAGTGCTTTTCAGGCGAGTTTGTCTGAACGTATATGACGTCAGATCTAGCAAATCTTTATGCAATGGGATTGAGAAAAACGCATTTTTCAAGTCAATCACAGTGAAGTATCGTGCCTTGACAGGTAAATTACATAGAATTGTCGACGGGTTAGGAACTAGAGGGAACTCGGTCTCTACAATCTGGTTAATCGGCCTCATATCTTGAATTAAACGCCACAACCCTCCTTTTCTTTTTTTCACGGGATAAATTGTGGTATTGCATGGTGAGTCTGACATCAGTAAGATACCCTGATACATCATGGCAGATATCATCATAAAAATACCTTCATCTGCCTCTAGAGACATGGGATACTGTTGTGCCGAGGTAAAAATGCGCCTGGCTTCAATTTAATCTTTACTTCCCCAGCCCCCTTCAATAGGCCTACGTCATAGGGGCCTTTTGGCCATAATGAGGCTGGCACCTTTGCCATGTCTTCATCATAATACTGTGGGAATTTCTGGGCCAACATCCTTTTCTGAGGTACCTCACGTTTAATTGCTCTCACCCAATAAGTAATACTCATCTCGAATATCAGGTTATCATCTGTGGGATGATCTCCAAACAGACCCTCATCAGTGACGCCAGTCAATCTGTAATCTTCTCCAATAGCAATCCCTTTGCACCATCGTCTGCCATCATGGTCATTCCCATCAAGCAAAGGCATTTCTCCTCGCACTATGGCTGCTTGTAACGCCAAAGGAAAGACTAGTCCTTCCTCTTCATCCATAGGTATCTTTGGCCGGAATAAGAATTCATCAGGTATTATCACAGTATTGCCCACTGAGCCTGGCAGCCATGTTAACAGAATGCGTACCCCATAGTGAAAAACCTCTGGTTCTAGTGGCGTTGCTTGTATGACCACATGTCCTGCAAATGCCATAATACATTCACTCACGTTTAAATAATGCATTCCTGGTGTTGAGCACACTATGCCTTCATCAATGAACAATGAGCAAAATTGTCATGTTCAACTTGGTCATTAAATCTCAACCCAATATACTGACAGGTGTCTGCCTTGAATCGAATAATGGCACAGACATGTCACACTCTCCTATGGAGACTGGCAATGCATCAGTAAAAGGAACTCTGCGTGTAGCTCCTGTGAATCCTTGAGTATTCATGGCATTTCCAAACATCAAATATTTCCCATCTCGTATACACAAGCGTTTTGCACCCATGTCTACTAAAAAGGAAATGGATTTGCCTCCTATATTAATGTGCGATGGTCAGCTGTATTTCTGACCATGGCTTTGCTTCCATACCCACTAACTTCATGAGCTGCTTCTGTACTGCATCTGGCAGCCCTTGGTACAATATATGATAAAATACAGTTATAGATTTCCCACAAGTCTCCTGTGTCCCCATGAAATAGCTTTTGCCATATTAAGCATGCTGAATAACCTAGCTTTTACTAAAATATATATGTAAAGAGATTTAAAGTAAGTGGCAGGACGCCATCCCTCTTGTTTCAAGAATCATTAGCTCTTAAGTCCTCCCACTTGTTTATGAGCTGACCCTCCAGTTATATAGATTTTATATATAGCACCTACTATACTAGGGTTTTCTAAACCAGCAATTTTGAACTAGTTTTCCAGTTCCTCTTTTTATCAATCTATTGACCATAGCTTGCTTCGCACCCACTTGCTACCCTGGACACTTCATACCCACAATACAACAAATTTTAAGCTTCTCGGAAGAAGAAACCTCTGATATTACTCAGGGACCTACTCTGTTTAATCTTGACGGTGCCCAACAACACATTGCCTCTGCAGCATCAGGGGATGACTTGCTGAAACTAAAAAAGAAATGTTTCCGGACAGAGGTCCAGGGACATTTCCTTATGGAGTACCTAAGAGTCAATATGGTCCCATTGGGCCTCATTGTCCACAATGAACCAGCATTATTCTTGGAGGACCAAGAATATATGCTTGGATTCAGTCAGATATCTACTAAATGTTCACAAGACCTCATGCTCCTGACCATCACCACGGCTCAAAGAATCCATACCAAAATCAACTGGAGGTAGCGACAGAAGAAGAAAAATTCCTCAATAACGCAGATTTACAAAATGCACGAGAGAAACTGAAAGAAATGAACACCACTCTTGATCAATTTATGGCTTCGACATTGGAAAAGAAGCATAAAAAACTGACCAAGGACATTCAGAATTTGAAGATAGAGAATGTCTATCCTTACTTAACAGCAGACTATAAAGATAGAAAAGAAAAAGAAAGAGCTGCCAACCTAACTGGACCCAGGGGAGGAGGCAGAAAATGGGTCTCATTCTCAGATACCTCCACTTCTGGATCATCGGACGATCAACCACAAACACCAGGGAGACGACAACAAGGGGTTATTCTCAACCACCACCTCCCCAGGTTTCTTTTTTAGGGAGAGGGGGCCCCAGAGGCCGATACCGGGGCCCTCCACCTCCAATGCCCATGCCTATGCCCTACTATACTTACAACTAACAACAATGGAGCCAACCACCCAGAGGGCGTCGCAACCAACTGAGACACTAGAAGACATCCCTATTTTCAACCTATCAGGGATTGTACTATCCCAAACTGAAATACAGGTCTTAACCAAGGGTCTCTCATTTGTCCCTTCCACTAGAACCAATTGGTTCCAATTAGATCAGGAAGTCTCAACCTTTTTTAGAACCATAAGACGCAACCCATGGAACAAGATGAAGACTTGGGGGAGTCCCCTCCAACTTTAGTCCAAGAGAAAATGAGATTGCGCCTTCCATCATAACCTTTGAAAAAACCGTCAGAAAAGAACTTTCCAAATTACAGGATGCAACAACAAAAACAAGATCCAACTTGACTAAAGATGAACAGAAAGCCCTCAAGAACCTTTCTTCCAACAACCAAATAGTCATCAAGATGGCCGTTAAAGGTGGGGGCATAGTAGTACAGAATCTCATCCAATACAAGGACATGGTAAGAAATCTTCTCGATGTCAGTACCAACTACAAAAAACTTTAAAAAGATCCTACAATGGAATTTAGGGTCAAAATACAGGAAGCAACTAAATTAGCCTTCGATCGAGGGTGGATATCGGACAAGGAGGAAACCTTCCTCAACACCTCGGAGGGCAGAACCCCGGCATTTTACGCCCTACCCAAAATTCACAAAAACCAACAAGATCCCCCAGGCAGACCCATAGTTTCTGGCCGTGGGTCCATTCTTGAACCAATCTGCAAGTTTGTCGACCACTTTCTTAACCTTTGAGTCAGAAAACCCCAATTTACCTGAGGGACACTATGGCTACAAATGCCATTTTTGAAAATCTGACCTTCCACCCAACAAGGAAACTTTTGGTCACCATGGATATCGCCAGCCTTTACACTAGCATCCCGCAAGACGCTGCCTTGGAATGTATATGTCACCATCTCACACAACATATGACACAAAAGAGGGTCCCAGTCAACTTTATTGTGGAACTGTTGGAATTGGCCCTGACTAACAACTTTTTTTCATTTGATGAGATCTTTTATCTCCAAGTGAGCGGGACCGCAATGGGAGGGGCCTTTGCCCCCAGTCTGGCTATTATTTTTATGTCTGAATACGAACAACACCTCCTCAGCATTAATAACCCATTCAAAGACAAGATTTCCCACTGGTACCGCTTTATCGATGATATCATCTTTATATGGCAGGACAATGATACCCCAGTAGAGAACTTTTTACATTGGGCGAATAAACAAACATAAGAAATCCAATTTACACTCTGCAAAAGCAACCAGATGATTAACTTCCTAGACCTGGAAATTAGTGCCAAAGAACAAAAAATGATCTCCTCCCTATATAGGAAAGAAACAGATAGAAATACCCTCTTGCACTATAGGAGCAATCATCCCAGTAATCTCAGAAACAATCTACCATTTGGCCAATTATTACGACTCAGACGCAATTGCACTGAATTGAACAATACAAAGAACATGCCAGCATCTTGAAAAACAAACTTCTCAGCAGACGCTACCCAAGAAAATTAGTTTGCAATACTACCAAGCGAGCACAATATACTCCACGTGAAACCTTACTTACCCCCAAAATACAAAATATGGATAGCCAACAACTGATGACATGTGTGACTACCTTTGGCCCAAATACAACTAAACTCAAGGTCATCATCAAGAAATGTTGGTCCTTGGTACAACTGAGCCTCCCGAATGAACCAACCCCAAGAATGGCACTCAAGCAGGGCAAGAATCTTAAGTACATGCTGACCCATGCCAGGCTTAATAAAAAAATCCCAAAGGACCAGACTTTGGAATATGTGGGGACTAGTGGGCCATCACCAATGTGGTACATGTAATGTGTGCAGGTTCACTAGGAAAACAACATAATTCCAAATTGAAGGAAAGGAATGGAAGATCAAACATTTCTCAAATTGTAAAACCACAAATGTTGTCTACATCATCGAATGTCCTTGCGGACTCAGATATGTTGGCCAGACTCAGAGGCAAGTCAACAAAAGGATTGGCGAACATCGCTCTAGGATTCGATGTCGAGTCCACACAGCACCATTAGTCTCACACTATATGGAGTATCAACACAGTGTGGACGATATACACTGGTGGATTGTAGATACAATAGTCAATACCGCCAATGCATCCAATGAGCTGAACCATAAGGAATCATGGTGGATTTTTAAACTTAAAGCCACCACTAAGGGTCTCAACGAGGCTATGCCAACCACCTTCAGATGACCGGTCAGTCCCTACCCTTACAACCAATAACTTGGGGGACCTACTACATCTCTGCCCTCACACAAATAGGACAGCTGATTGTCTTGTTGTACTTAAGCAATATGTTAGGTGTGCCATCAACACCCGCCAGTAACTCAGGCTGTAGTACTGCACAAATACACAACATGTCTTCCTGTTGTCAGGTGCTTCGCATCTTTTATACAGTGGAACACTAATTAGCAATGTGCTTTCTTACGTACAACTCGTGAAAATGTACACGCAATCATTTCAATTTCATGCAAATCAATTAATGTTGTGCACAAGGAGTGTGTATTTGGAATGTGTTACATCTTGTGCCAACTTTTCTGCATGTGCTATTGTTCACTTTTACTTGGTATCACCCGTGAATACGCATATATATACTGTATCATCACATGCAAACCAATTTATGCTGTGCATAATAACTCGCAATGCTTGTGTCACTGTTCATTTTGTGTACAATACGAAGCTCACAGCCACCGCGGCAACACACTGCTTTACCATTCACTCCATATGAATCCACTAGCATATGGGGTCTTTACATCTGTGCCCTCCACAATCTCTTCTTACACGCTCCCCTTGTCCAACAGCCCTAATTGTAGTCCACACGATAGAGGGTCTATGTCCATTCTTTTTCCTTTTCCTTTAGGAAATATCGCGCCCTGTACAAACTGAAAGGTTACCATGCCAACCCCCGGGCCTGCACTGATCTCGCATACACAGGGACTCAGACACTCCATACCTGCGCCTGCGCTGTGCGCACCCGAGACACAGCTCTGCTTTTTCACTGTACCTGCACCGGCTCTCGCCGTCGGTATCCGCAGCCCAAGAAAGCGAACGACTCATCTCTGGACCTGCAGGTATGAGCGCCCTGCAGTGCGAGCCACGTGGAAACCAGGGGTCAATCGCCTCCGCCGCGGAAGCCATCCGTGCTTATAGCTCCACCTTTCCACTACGGTTCAGACCAACACAGCAAGGGCCGGCGCCTTTCGCCCCCTGCTTTCAGAAATGTTATTAGCGTCAAAAAATCTTTTTAGCGTCTTCTTTTAAACTTTGCCGTGGTTTTCTACTTTAGGGTCCTGTAGCCACTCCAAGGCACGGCTAAATTCAGACCCCAGAAACCTGGGAGCCCCACAAACACGTGGGCCACCGCCTGATCGCCATATACAAGCATCCTTCAAAGGGATTTCCCAACCGTGCACAGCCAAGAATCTCCAAGCGGCTGCAAGACTACCTACAGGTACTTTTATGCCATTTTTTCAGTCAGGCACACCACTATACATTAGTGATTTTTACCATTTCTGGTCATACTCATTGCCTATACATATATGTTTTTTATAATTTTCCCCATACCGTCCAGCACACCAGCTACCTATCTGCAGGAACCTCCTCCTACAGTTTGAAGAGGTCCGCTACACACCACTCCCAGTTCCCAGCCAACACCGACTGGAAGAAAACACTACCCCCTGACTTCCGTCCAGGTCAGTAACCAAGTGCCAGCAAGCCAGTGAACAATGACACCATTGTTCACCCACATGGTCCAAATTAGATTTTATTGCATGGCAGTATTACTAGCATCAGATTTAATCCTTCTAGATGAGCTATACAACAATTTGAGCCCCTCTCTTTTTCTCTCTTTTCCTTTGTTTCTCACATAGGGGAGACCAAGTCGAGGCCCATGAAGAAGGCTTTCCGCCAAAACGACACGGGACCACATCATTTTGAGGGCTTCATTCCCCCAATCCCGCTCCATAATTCGATCTGTTTCTAGACGTTGACCAACGACTAGGTCCCTTTTCTCTAGGAGCCAGCAATAAATTAACCCAGTTTCAGAAAAGAAATAATGCCTTTTCTCTGACACATGGTTTTGACTCCACACATTCCACATAGGTGTTTGCCATGTGTTTAAATAATATACTATGTTTCTTTGCATTCATTGCACACTTAGGCAAACCACCAATGATTGTGCATCTGTTTGTTTTGTTTGTTAATTTTTCTTAAGCATTTGCCATTCTTTCTTTGTTGCATCTGTTTAATAAGATGAATGTGATTTGATCCACATGTACACCAGAAAACGAAAAAGTTTCATGTTAAACCTAAATGCAGAAAATTCTCTCTGCATTTACTCTGGCTAAATAAAAAGCTACAGTGCACCCTTGAAGGGCTCAATTGCTCATCTTTTTGAATACATATGACAGTTAGCTTAAGGAAATAGCTTTTGCCATATTAAGCATGCTGAATAACCTAGCCTTTACTAAAATATATATGTAAAGAGATTTAAAGTAAGTGGCAGGACGCCATCCCTCTTGTTTCCTATGTGCCCAAGGCCCACTGCTCTTTGAAATTTTGAAAGTAAACAAGCGAATCGTCTCCTTCCTGTATTTTTTTCGTCATTATAGTTCCCACATCTAACGTGTCCGGTTACAGTATTCTAAGCGCTTTCCAGACCGCCGCCCTACAATTAGTGAATGGTGCTCCATCATGGGCAGTGTTCACCATTGTGACTCCAGAATACCCTGCTCTTGACCAAACATCATCAGCCCTCTACCCAAGGATAGCAATCAGGAGACCTTTAATGTCCCCTATAGCTAACGTGTAACCCCCTGTCATTTTCTCTAACTCATGAATCCACTTCCCAGCACCAGATGTTAAACTCGGGAGTTTGCACCTTAATTTATCTTTATCCATCTGTGGCCAAGGTATGTACTGTGGCCTCGTTCCTCCCATTTCTAACAAAGGAAACTGTGAAATCCCAAACTCGCATTCGTCACCCATCGTCTGTCTATCCATAGCAGGGACAATGGTACCACTCCACCTTCTACCTGGCAGTGACCTTAGCCTGCTCACATAAGGTGTAGAGTCCCCTATGTGAGCTAAAGACAGCTACATTGGCTCAAAACTACATAAGGCTCCCTCTTTATTGTACAGCTGAATATTCTCGAATCGATCATTTTTACCCTTCCCCTGCAGCACTTTCTTAGTCTTCATATCATGATAGACTTGATCGATAGAATCCACAGTGCTTCTTGAGATTTGCTCTAGAAGGACCTGCTATTGGCTCATATGCTGGGAAGAACTCTTCTATGTCTTTCCATGACACTACTGTATTATGATCCATTACTTCCTTATCCATACCTTCAATGTTGCATGCTCTCTGCCTTCTCTTTTATTCTAACTCATCGTCAAATTCTCTTTGCTTTCTTGCTTCCTCTCTCCCCCTTTCTTCCTCCTTTCTCTGCATGTCTCTTCTCTCATTTGCCCTGCGTATCTCTTCGTCTCTACGTCTTTGCATTCTTTTATCCCTTAATTTCTGTTCCTTTTCCTCCATTCTCTTCCTTGATAGTTTTTCCTGCTCTTTGATTGCCCTCTACATGTTGTCATATTTTCTCTGCCCTTTCCTGTTTTCTAAATTCCTCCTCTTGATACAATCGTTCCCATCTTTGTCTATCCTTTCTTTTCACCCCATCTTCTTTCAATCTTTCCTCTCTTTCTTTATCCTTCTTATATTGTTCGTCTTGATCTTACCTTTGCCTTACATCCTCGATGCTCTTACCATCAAATTTAAGCAAAATCTGACCACCCATACATTTGTTCTGTATAAGCGATAACTCACCATTCTTATTCTTTTCTCCTTTCCATCTCTTTATATTTCATTCCTATATCTACGGATGTACTTGTTCAATCACTTCTCTCCTTATCGTGTTTCTCTTTGTACCTCGGGACCTTAGAGATTACATCTGTCTCAGTATTTTTCTCTGGGTCCTCGTCACTGCTTTGCTCAGGTGACTTATATGCTGGGTTTCTATAGCCCATTGCTGCCTTAAGATCCCTCAATGGGTACAGCCCGTCATCTTTCTTACTATTGCCGTCTGTTTCAGTTGTGGCGGGTGAAGCAGAAGGCTCCTCACCCCCCTCTTTCTATATATTAAGTATCCAGTTTACAGGAGGCAGGTCTTCCTTCTCCTCCTGATACATCTTCCAGAGCTCTAAGCTCGCTAATCGCTTGTCTAACTTTTTCCCCATATATGCAGCATGCACATATGTCATCATATTCTGCAGAACTGCCTTCGATAATGATCTCCCTTGTGGCCATGGAATGAACATTTTGGGCCTCATTCCGAGTATGGCGCTAACCAATGGCGCTATTAACGCCTTGGTTGACGCCGTACCCGGACCGGCAGCGCCTTGGTGGATGGCGGAATTACCGCCCCATTCCAAGGTTGGCGGGGCGGTAATTCCCCATTCACCAAGGCTCTTCCCCATTCCCAAATGAGCCCCCATAGGGCTCAATGGGAATGGGGAAGATGCAAATAACGGTGACCGTTCATTACGGTCACCGTTATTGGCTTGGAGGCCCCTTTGCGCCCTCGACTTTAACACCTGCTCAAAGCAGGCGTTAAGGGCGAGGGCGCAGAGGGAACTCGTAGTATGGCGGTAAGGGAATACCGCCACCGGTCTCGTTACCGGTGGCCGCTATCCCTTACCGCCATACTCGGAATGAGGCCCTTTGTCTACAGTGCCCCTCACCCACTCCACACTGTACTGTCTAAGCTTAGGCACGTGCTTGGGTAGCTGTTTGCAAAGTTGTATAAGCACAGTAACATCCTCAATTTTGATACGCTACTCTTTGACTGTCTATACTCACCTTTACACTTTGCAGATTTTAAAAGTATGTTTCAGAAAAATAAAACAATATGAGCGTGCACCAATCGCCGCAGGCTCCAAACCCTCTATATTACGTTTTCGATTTCTTTTGATCTATATTTTCACTAAACACCATTAGTTCAATGCCAACAGATAAATACTTAATTTTACAATTCTCATATATTCTTTTTCACCTCTATCAATTCTTCTTCACCATATATAGTTCACATAAAACAAACAGACAAACAAACATACTCGACCGGCCACATATATCTCTCAGTCTTCTCTCTAAGACTGTCCTGCCCTCTAAAAAATACCCCTACAGAGTTTGAACTGTCCTCTTTAAACTCGTCTTTAACCGAGTTCATCTTCTACATCATCCACTAAAGGACTCCATGTACTGTTCCTTCTGTTACATTCTTTAAAACGCAGGTATCTCGGGTGCACTCTTTATTGTGGCTTCTCCTCATGATATTCCTAAATTGCTTGGCCTCTCCTCAAGTCAATTACTTTACTTCCAATACTCATCATTTCTTAAATTACTTTACCCCAGCCTCCCTCCATTACTTGTTTTTCTCTTTATCACTTTCTTCGCCCACTGCCCATTCACACTTTTGCCACCTCATTCAGTTTCTACTCACCATTCCATTGTTCAACTTCTGACTCTCGGGATCGTATGCCACCTCAGTAGCCTTTTCAACTTTCTGGGCCTCATTACGACCCAGGCGGTAAGGGGTTCACGGCAGCGTAAACAGCGCCGACCCTTACCGCCTGAGTACGAGGTCCCTTAGCGCCATGGCGGATTTTACACCTGCTTTTAGCAGGTGTTAAAATCCATGGCGCTAAGGGACCATGGAGTTATTTACGCCACCGTAATTTACGGTGGCGTAATTAACGCCTTCCCCACTCCCATTATGCCCTATGGGGCAAAAATGGGAATGGGGAAGGGTAAATGGGGATTGGGGACTTACCGCCCCGCCAAGGTCGGAATGGGGCGGTAAATCCGCCAACCGTTTACGCCATGGTGGTAAAGTCACGGCCCAGGCGGTAACTTACCGCCTCGGTCGTAATGAGGCCCTCTGTCCATTCAGCATCCTGTAGACGCCAGGAGGGGATTCCGTGGAAACGGGGGAACCCTTCTCACCCTGCCTGCAAACCTTGACACTTCAACTAATACCACTATCTACAGGAGCTTCACGTCCTTTCAGCCAAATGGCAGAGGTAATGCAATATTTCTGGGACCCCCAAGCCTACTTATCTCGATGGATATCTAACCATCCTCTGCTACCACGTGAAGTGGAGCTCCGAGCCCTTTAAGATGAGGTAGCAACACCCTTGAGATGGATGGGGATGCAGAAATTATTCAAACATCAATAATCAAAATGACTCAGGTAGTTGGCAAAAGGATAACTGTTTTAATATCAATTATCTAAAACAGGGAGTACAACGGTCATCAATGGACATCGCAGCGTAAGAACTCTCAATGCATATTAAAAAAAAAGCTCTCTCTAAATCGGCCACCAGGGGGCGCACGGATGATGTCCTCTTCCGTGTGAGCTCTGTCCCCGTAGGTCTGTGGGGTGACCTGGGCCCCCACCTCGTGACCCCCCCACGGTGAAAAGAGCAGAGCATCGTGCGTTGGAATACTCCTGCACCTCCCTGGAGAAAACCTGATCGAAATCGGACCCAGTAAGCCCGATTAAACTTCGGGTGAAATTCTTCGCCGGTGACGGTGTGAAATCGGAAGCGGACGGGCCAGGCCGGCGAACTGGCCCATCGGGATAGTGACGCGCAGCCTGTGCGGCGCTGGTCAATGCGCCCCCCTCCGACCTACAGAGCTGCTCCCTTGCAGTGGCCCCACTCAACCCACGGCGTGGACCCTCCAGCCGCGCCCTCGGGCCGCGGACTATTGGAACACGGCGGAGGCCCCGCCAAGAGGTAAATTGCGCCTCCAACCCTGCACAGCCCACGCTGTCTCACGCGGTGCATCAGAGCGCCGCGGCCTGTATGCAGTGCCCCGGCTCTCAGAGGAACTAGCTGGACTAACGTAGTGGTGGGCCTCCACGACAAACGTTCTGCGTGTCTTGGATGTGTGCCCTGGCACACACGAAAAATGCGTGGGATCAAGCGGGACCCCCATGATTTGAGGAACCCCGCCTTGGGAGCCCTGCACACCGCATATCATCTGCCCCTCCCAGTGCACAGGGCACGGATCCTTCGGACTGAGGGTAGGGCCCCCGAAACAGGGGCGTGTGCCTCCTCACATCCCCGGCACCGATCGGAGTTAAGACCAGGGAGACATCTTTCAACCTCGCTCCTGCACCAGGGATCCAGAAAATTACGAAGATTACCTGCTGGGGGGTGTCGCCAATTTATCCCCCCTACTGGGCGAGTGCATTCCCACTGGTGGACGACTGAGAACTGCGTGAGGTTATAGAGCAGTCTGAGGGTGAAGCCCACACGTCCCTCCCACGCCTGCCCAAACCCGGGACATCGAGGTGAAGCACCTACATATATGCAGGCCAAAATAAAGCTTGCCAATTACGCTTACGCTCCTTCCACCCATACACTCATCGCCCCCACAATGGCAACGGAATCCGTGGCAAATGGAGAGACAGCAGCCATGAAAGGTGACATAGCATCCCTTCTGATGGAGATAAAGAATATGGGGGCCACATAGGCGGCAAGATTGATAAAATCACCCAACGCATGGATAAGATTGAGGACAGGTTGGAGGGGGTAGAAAACAACCAAACCTCCATAGATACTATGGAAATACAACTCGAACACAGAATCACGGATCTTGAACAGCGGGAAGAGGAATACAGGCTAAAGATGGATGATTTGGAAAACCGGGAGAGGCGGAACAATTTACGTTTTTTAGGGATCCCGGAACAGGATGGGGAGACTGAGGAGAGCCTTAAGGTAACACTTCATGATATCATCAAAATCTTGGCGGCAGATGATGAGATTGACGAACCGAGAACTGAACGGATCCACAGAGCAGGTGGCCCACCTGGAGGCCCGAGATCAGTCCTCGCTGGCTTCCATAGATACCAGGACAAAGCAAAGATTCTCGAGAAGGCAAGACGTGGAGGCGTGATCACCCTCAACGGTGCCCAGGTCACCATATATCAAGACCTGTCTGCCATGACATTGGCGCTGAGAAGGATGTGTGGCCCCCTGACGAAATGGTTGAAGGAACGAGACACCAGATACCGGTGGGGATACCCCTTCTCGCTCTCTTTTGAACACGAAGGCATGAGAATCAGACTATGGTCGGAGAGGGAAATAAAGGCCTGCATAGCTGAACTTGTTGATCCCCGCGAACGAGGGGAAGATGGAAATAACCCGAGAAACAAAGGGAGAGAATGGAAACTCCAAGAACCTAAGAGGCAGAGAGTCAAAGGGTCGAGAACATTTCGGAGAGGTAACAGCTCCCCCGAGGGGGACAAGTGAACTGGACTAGAGGCGACTATGTTGACACTATGAGTATGTTCGAGACATGGGCCGTCTTCACCCCAACACAAAAGTTATATTCAATGGTTGTAAGTTGCAGTTGAAGTGGGGTTGGTGGGGCTCAGACCTATGTGGTGTTCATTGATAATTAAAGGACCGCGCGACGATGGTCCCTACTGGTGTTTCGGGGCTAGTTCAGTGAATCTAACTGGACCTGCTCGGACGCCGACACATGGGGGCGAGGGGGTGCGTGGGAAGGAGAGGGAGGGATATGCAAGACAAGGGGGAAGGTGGAACTGTTATAGAACTTTTACTTGCTGCTGAGATGGGACAAACACTAATATTGCTTGAGGGCTCTAAACACAAGGTATGGCAATGCATTGTTGTGAATATTGTACTGTCATATACTGATGGCCACCTCTGATGGTAACACACGAGGCCCCTTGAAAGTCGGGACGCTTAATGTCAAAGGCCTTAACTCACCTACTAAGAGGTTGTTAGTGCTATGGGAATTTCGAAGGGCTAATATTGATATCCTACTCTTACAGGAAACAAAATATATGAAGGGGGAGGAGAGGTCCATTCTGGCATAGAGTTTTGGGGCTCAGGGGCACACTGCGTAAAGGGGGAGTGGGAATCCTTATCAGAAAGGGACTTGATTTTCTTGTCTCCAAGACCTGGTCAGATTCAGAAGGGCGGGCCTTACTAGTTGTGGGGACTATTGGAAAGGTGGAAGTAACGATTGCCACAATCTACTCCCCAATGTAGGACAGCTCCGATTCCTCTCTAAAACTGTCCCCAAAATAATGTTGGAGGCCACCGGCCACCTTATACTAGGCGGGGACTTCAACTTGTGGGCGGATCACGACCTGGACCGGAAAGCGGGCGCCCGGGAGTTGAAGTTCCTGTGAGAGGGGAACGTAGTGACTTTGTAAACATGATGCAGGTATATGCGCTGGTAGACACATGGAGGACGATGCATCCTGATGAAAGAGGGTATACATTGTATTCACCTCCACACAATACTTTTACCCGAATAGATTACATCTACCTTTCAAGAGAGCTGAACGACACCGCCACACATTCGGGGATTACTCCAATAACAGGGTCCGACCATGACATGGTCACAGTTGATATACAATGGGAACATCTGCCAGTTAAGGGTGGGAAGTGGAGATGTAACGAGGCCCTGTGGAGAGACCCTGTTTTCAAAGAAGAACTCGAAACAGAGATCAAAGAATACTTTAATGCCAATGATACTGGGGAGGTCTCTAAGCGGAGTGTGTGGGAGACGGCCAAAGCAACCTGGAGGGGGATCCTGATACGGGAAGGGGCTCGGAAGAAAAGGGAGAGAGCTCTTATCGAGAATAAGCTTCAGAGTGAAATATGTCAACTTGATAGAGAGGCTAGGGTGGGGGACACCATAGGCCCCGAAAAGATCCAAGAGGCTAGGAAAAAACGGGAAGAATTCTGCCACCTAGAACATGGACAGATAGCACGTAAACTACATTTATTGAAGCAGAAATTCTATGAGAAGGGAGACAAGGCAGATGCGCTGCTAGCGGCTAGACTCAGGATCCAACGGGCAGAACGTAGGGTGAAAGAGATCACGGATCCAACCCCTGACCAAGCGCAACATACATCCCCCATCCCAGAACTGCCCTTGGCCCAAAAATTACGACAGGATACCGAAGTAGCAGGCATGCATCTGGGGGAAGAGGAATTTAAAGTAGCGGTGTATGCCGACGACCTACTTCTTCATGTGACGAACCCCACCACATCCATTCCCAGAGCGTTGTACCTCCTGGTCGAAAACGGCCAAGTATCCGGGTTCAAGGTTAACAAATCTAAGTCCACACTTTTCCCCTTACAGGGCTCATTGGAAGGAAACACTGAAAGATACCAGCCCCTGGGCCTTATGATTGAACATGAAAAAATGAATACAGGTCACAAGGTTACTAAAAGATTTATATGAAGCCAATTTCCCAGCGCTTCTCCATAAATTTCACGTAGACGTCGCCAGATGGGATAACCTAACCATATCCTGGTAGGGGCGTTTAAACGTGATAAAAATGACCTGTCTCCCGAGATTTCTATACCCCTTTCAAATGCTCCCCATTCAGATGCCACGCCAATTCTTTACAGAAGTCAAGAAGGCGATTCTGAAATTTCTATGGCAAGGAAAAAAAGCCCAGGATTGCTTACTCCAACTTGACATTACCGACAGACAAGGGTGGAGTGGGCCTCCCAGACATCCAAAAATATTACGAGGCGGCGCAATTACGAATCCTTTTTCCCCATCTCCGTAACCAAAAATTGCCCCAGTGGATCTCTATGGACAATCATTATCTGTCCCCAGCAACAATCTCTGAATGGCTGTGGTCCCCTAGACGGAGAGTACTGAAGAAATCTAAGGCACACCCGATGTTCGCAACCATATGGGACATATGGCGGGAGGGTGGAGATATGGGGAGTATTAAAACATGGCCATCACCATTAAGTCACCTCTGGTCACCGGGCATTAACAACAAGATCCCTAATTCGGAGAGGTTTCAAGCTTGGTATGAGGCAGGCCTGGAGAGGGTGGGACAGCTCTTTATCACGCTTCCTGAACTAGAAGAGGCACTCGGAATAGGCACACTGTCAGCATTCCACTTTCTGCAGATTACGGGAGTTTTGACATAACCAGAATGGAAGGATAAGCTGAGCAGGGAACTTACCCCGTTTGAAATCATACTCGACTCCAGGACAGAAACGAAAGGGTTGATATCTGTTTTGTATAAAACACTAATGGAAGCTGGAAAGGGCTCAACAGAACCGCTTAGGCTAAAATGGGAAAGGGACATGGGCGAGGATATCGACCAGGAGACATGGGATAAGATATGTAGGATTGCACCCAAAGCCTCGATCTCATGCCAGTATAAGTTGCACTCGATCAAACTGTTGAATAGGTGGCAATATGACCCACGCAGGCTCTCTAAGATGTATCAGTCATCTAGTCCAATGTGTTGGCGGGGATGTGGGTCCACAGCGGATTACTGGCACATGTGGTGGCGTTGTCCTCAGATCAAAATTTACTGGAACGAGGTGCTAGGTTGGATTAGGGATCTACATGAGATCCAGCGAACAGCGGACCCCTACCTGATCTTATTTGGTCTCGAGAAAATCGAGGATGAGTTGAGAAGGGTCACAGACATAGCTGCACCACTCTTACTAGCTGTGAGGGCTCTATTGACCATAAAATGGAAATCCCCAGTTACCCCCACAGAAAAAGAATGGGTTAACATGGCCTCCAATATGTGTATTATGGAAAAAATCACAGCATCTATACATGGGAAAGCGAAGCAATGTGACATCTTATGGTTGGAGTTTGTCAATAAATACATCCCCGGAATAGCTCACTGACGCCTACCGGACGATCAGTGCCATGGGTAATGAAACATCATAATGTCCTCCCGAACAAGGTAGGCCCCAAGACCTGACAGACCTATCAACCAATCTGCCAATTGCTAGACAATACATCCCTTGGCGGCATAGTATAAAGTCTTGTGGGGTAGAGGGAGGGGGGAGGGAGGGGAAAAATGGGAGAAGATTAGTCAATGTTTATTGCTGTAAAGAGGAGCTACTTATTGATAGGACAGAATACAAGAATTCTGCTGCAATATAACACTGAATCTTAAACGCGTTCTCTATTTTACTGTGATACCTGCTTCTATGTTATGATTGTTAAATTTGGATGTATAAGCTGTAATCTGTTTGATATAAACTCCAATAAAAGTACATTTTAAAAAAAATCTCTTTTCTAGCAATAAATCATCATAGGTGATGTCAACCTACATGGCAAACTACAAAAAAACCTAATGGCAAGTGTGATAGGGTCTAAGGGAATATCTAAGTATACAATCCATGCTCGTCTAAGGCAGTGAAAGAAAGTGATTTGTTTCTTAACATCAGGTGGGGAAACTAAGCCCTCCACTTAAATAGGTCACTATGAATGTCACTAGATACACAACGTCCTATTGGCTATACAAACTATAGGACCCGTGATACACAACGTCCTATTGGCTATACAAACTATAGGACCCGTGATCATGCAGTCCCCTAGCATTGGTTGGCACTCTAACTTCCGTCAGTACTTTTGCTCCTATGATAGCAGCACACAGGCTGAGCTTCCAGGTGCTGGTGAGCTAGTCTTAATCATAGCTTCCCACCAATTAGCATATTCATCCATCATCACCTCAGTGGTCTCCCGTCAATTAGGGCTGTGAACTTGTCCTTGGGAGTGTTCTTAGCTCTGGAGAATGTAGGGGAGTGCAGGCGCGCTCTGCCCTCATGCGTAGGTGTGACCATCATGTTCGTCTAACTTCATCCATCCACGTGACTGAAGACCACAAAATTCAGTTTCAAGTGTATTAAAATACTATTTTCTAATAAACCTCTGATGTCTTCCTTGTTTTGTTCATGCCTCCTGAACAGGAGTTTCTTTCTTTCACAGAATTTGTATCCAATGTCTGCTCACTCCATTCTGATAAGACCTTGGCTTCTTGGCTTGGTTTCATGGCTCAACCAGACTCGCCTTTCTAAAATTCACTTCGTAATTCATTTGCTTTCTCACTGCGACACACTGGAAAAGAGGCCTTCCCTTTTTAGCCCAGCTCTGCTATAGTTCGTAGTGGAAACATCCAATCTTTACTCACTTATGTATATATGTATATTCACTACAAAAAAAACGTTGTTGAGGGGACGTTATGGTTAAGTTGCCCTACGAAAAACTGTGCACTTCACTAAAAAAAATGTTCACCCTCCCCATTGTGGTTCAAATTAAAACTGAAAAACCCCTGAAATTCGCCAGTTATGGCAGACTGAGCCCCCATACTTGCCATCACCACTGTGCACTGCTAACAGTCACACTCAGAACATGAAAGATGTATCTCAAATGTGACTGTTGACATCACTGACCACATGACATGTTTAGCCCCTTTGTTTTCAGTCCCTGCTCTATATATATAATGTACATGTACATTCAGCAAAAAAAACTTTGTTACCGGGATGTTATACTTCACAGCGAAACCAAAAAACACTGCACATTCCCCCATTATGGTAAGCTCAGCAACCATAACTCGCAGCATCTATGCGCATTGCTAAGACTAACACCCAGGACATCAAAGATGACATCAAAAATTTGGTTTCAATTTGAACCACAATGGGGAGGGCAAAAATTTTTTTTTAGTGCGCAGGTTTTTCGTAGAGCAACTTAACCATAACGTCCCCTCAACAAAGTTTTTTTTGTAGTGAATTTTACAGGTTTTTGGGAGGGCAACGTAACCATTGTGTCCCTGTAACAAAGGTTTTTTTAACTGAATGCCACAGGTTTTTAGTAGTATAAATGCATCATAACTTTAACAAACATTTTCGACTACATTTATCAGGGTTCTAATAGTGACACATAAGCGTACAACTGTAAAGGAACATTTGAAGTAACTGCCCACCTTTCAAAGAATTCCACATTATCATATGCTGACGTACAGCATGGGGGCGTGTTTGAACGGTTCCATGTCATTTCATCGCGGGATTTTTTTGCAGGGTTTTTAGCTGCGATTTTCTTTTTTTTTTTAAACCATCACATTTTTTTTTAATTATTTTCGGGGGGGGTCCCCCCAACCCCCAGATTTTAGAAAAAATTGGATGTTTATTTTCAAAAAAATATTCACGGTAAAAAAAAAACACGAATAAACACTCCACGATGAAATGACATTGTACCGTTTGAACAGTTATACACACTTCACAATGACATGTGTAACTGGTTGATAGTGCGAAAGTACATTGGGTATGCTTGTAAGAACTTCTAACTGCAAAATTTCCGGCGCAGATCTCCACAATGCAAGTGTGCAACACAATATAAGCAAGAGTGCATACCGACGTTTCTGGATCATTCACCCCCATTCCTCCCCAAAGAGTGGGGGATGAATGCCATTGGCATTCAAGATTTTACAGCAGTAATCCGTGGTACCAAGAAAGAGGATTTTTTGTCTTCAACCGGAACGCCTCTGGGGTCCCTGGCTGAAGAAAACAAATCCTTTTTCAAGATGGCCACCATACAAAGCGAAGACGGGCATTGGATAGAAAGTCTTCTTCGCTTTCCATTGCAGGCTGCAGAAAGCAAAAAAGAAACTGTGTTACCTTATGGCAGCACCACATTTGTGTTCCTTGATAAATGTGTGGTGATGAGCAAGACCTTTACCAGAAAGGCAGTCCCTGGTGGACCTGGCAACCTCAGTACAATATTTTCTCCCTTGCGGTAAAGGCCAGTAGCCATATCACCGACATTGTGGCCACTACCCATACATAGAGGCTACCCCTCAGAGACGGAAGCTGTACCGTTGATTTGTTATGTACATTACAACACTTGTTAAATATGAAAAGACTATCACATGCACAACACAAAGCTTTTCACTTGTTGTCAATGCCATCTACATACATGTGTTGTACATGACAGGAGTTGTGTACTTACGTTGACATAAAATGCCAAACAAACTCTGTAATGGGAAGCGCAATGACATCAGAAATACTGGATGCAACACTATTACCACTCAACTTTGGACACATAATTTTGTAAGTGACACAGGTCGAAAGGTGTGAAGATATGTGTATTGGGAGGGTGTAACAATATATTATTGTACAAACATTTCTGTGCATAGGGCATCTGGGTGACAGAAGTTGGGCTAACGGTGACAGAAATTGGCCTGACGGCACTAATGCATATGAGATGGGCCTGACCCTCCCGTAGCCAATGCAAGTGGTATGGAGTACCTTTCTCCATAACATTCCTTGGCAGCTTAAACAAATGCGCCCATATGGACATACGTGCCGTGATGTAGCGCCTACAAAACAACACGTTATGACCTGCAACGTAGCATGCCACATTGTGAAAACAGAGAGTACATTTGTAAAGAAAACAGTAACATTTAAAACATTTTCCAGTAGATTTATTTCACAATAAACTGAGCGAAATCATCGCCCTATGCAAGTAGTAAAGTAGTTTTGTTTCACAATGAACTGTGCAAAAAGATGGCACTATTCCCTTTTCCATAGAAGTATTAAGTTTGCCTCTTTGGTCAACAATGAGAATGTTAAAGGTCACGTTGTTTTTTTTCCACACACAGAAAGTAAGCGTTGCCGCCACAGTAGTCGTTTTCCTCCCACATTGATGTGCAAGACGTCGTCAGCCGCTCTGATCTACACCACCAGAAAAGATGGAATGTTACTTCTTATAGCGACAGCAGCGTAGGGACACAGAGGGCCCACGCGATCTTCCCAGTGAATTATGACGCTCAGACAGCCGGTTATGAACAGTTGCATTGATGGTTAAAGAATGTAACGCTCACCTGATTCTCGCAGAGGCGTCGGTCTTGACTGGGCGACTACCGTATCTTCAAAGGTGATGTGTAGCACCCGGTTGGCTCTTTGGGCTGGACCTCTGTGCACTGTATGCCTGACGTGTAGAGTAAGATGTCTGCAGATAGAAAATATGGGGTTAATAAACTGGGGTTATTGGGGTGTCCCTATCTCTTTCCTCTTCTCCTCTCCTGTAGACCCCCAAAGGTTAACGCTCTCACCTTAGGTAAGTGAATGCCGAGCTCTCCATCTGCCTCGGGGCAGGGTGCTGTAACCAGTTTCTTCACTGGATAGGTAGCGCAGGCCTCTTGACTTCAGAGGACTGCTGTCCGTCGTTTACTGCACGAACGGTAAGTTTCGAGTCATTCAAATGTCTTTAAAGTCTTTAGTAATGATGTCTCTTGTTTTGCAGGGTTCCGGCGATGGCGGATGAAGTGAGTTGAAGATGGAGCCCGTGTGATGAATAGAAGCGCCTGGAAGCACGTAAGTAAGCGCTTGTTGCCTGCTTCACGATGCGCTCTAACTGTCTTTTTATTTTGCAGGTACGAGTTCGGAGCGGCTGCAGGGTGCCGGAATACCCATTGGATTAGATGTGGAAAGGAGTAATGGCACGTGAGTATTAAAGTTCCCCAATGTATTTAAACGCACCTTGTTTTGTCTTTCAGATGCGGGATGCAGCGCCGAAGGCCTCCGGAGCGTGCAAAGAGTTGGTAAGCTTTTGTCTTTCAGATGCCGGAATGCAGAGTGAAGACCTCCGGAGCGCACGAAGAGTAGGTAAGCTTTTGCCTTTCAGATGCCGGAATGCTAACCTGTTCTTTCTTGTCTTTATAGGTGTTGCTGAAGACTGGATTCAGGATGGTAAGCCTTTGCCTTTCAGATGCCGGAATGCTAACCTGTTCTTTCTTGTCTTTATAGGTGTTGCTGAAGACTGGATTCAGGATGGTAAGCCTTTTTCCTAGGCCCAGGACCGGATGCAGAAGACACGATGAGCGTTCTGCTGCAGAGGTTGCAGAATAACGCAAAGCAAGATTCATCCACCGGGTGTGGTTTAAATAGCCTCCTGTAGTGCTTAGGTGTCTCCTTCCACAGCCACGCCTAAGTAAGAAAAGAGTTCCTGGTAAGAAAAGAGTTCCTGCCTTCCAGAAGAGTTCCAGTGTTCTGAATCTAGGGAGTGGCTCCAGCCCCACCCAACAGGAAAAGTAGTTCCAAACAGAAGAGGATCAGAGGCTCAACTGGCAGGCAAGTAAGCAGCATGGTCTGCTGAAGGTAAGTCCACCCAAGCATTATGAGCCCGGCGCTTCCAGCGCTGGGACTGGGCATATTTATGAGCCTGGTGCCACTGGCGCCAGGACTGGGTCCAAAAGGTCCCAATTGGGACTGGTTGGCACTCGGAACCTGGGTTATGGATCTGCTTCCAAGGGAGTTGGGAAAACCCTGACCTTTTGGAAGCAGAGATCATGACAGTACCCCCCCTCAAGGCCCCTCCCAAAACGGGCTTCTCCGGGGGTTTTGGCTTGTCAGGAAATGTTCGGTGAAATCTTTTGATTAGGCGAGGAGCGTGGACATATTCAGCAGGTTCCCAGGATCTCTCTTGGGGGCCGTAGCCTTTCCAGTCAATTAGGTAGAATAGTTTAGATTTGGAGATCTTGGAGTCCAGAATGCTTTTGACTTCAAACTCGAGTTCTCCATCCACTAGGATAGGTTTTGGAGATTTGGTTAGTCGGGTTTGAGGTTGCACGGGTTTTAATAGAGAGACGTGGAAGACCGGATGTATCTTCATGTGCGGGGGCAAGTCCAACTTGACCGCTACTGGGTTTACTATGGTAGTGATGGAATAGGGACCAAGGTATCTTGGGTTGAATGTGCGTGGCCCTTTTAGAGATAGATATTTGGTGGATAACCAGACTTGATCCCCTACTTGATAGTGAGGGGCTTCCTTCCGATGTTGATCTGCTCCTTTCTTGTATTGTTCTTTAGCCCTTTGAAGGTGAGAAACAGCTTCCTTAAAGGCTTGGGTGATTGTAGAATGCAGGTAGTCTACTGCTGGTGTTTCAAGATCTTGGAGGGGATCCAACTCCGAGGTTCGAGGGTGACTGCCGTACAAAAGAAAAAACGGGGTTTTCCCAGTTCCTGAATGGACAGAGTTATTGTAGGCATACTCGGCTATCCAAAGGATATCTTTCCAAGTTTTTTAAGTTTGTTGCAGCATGCAGCGTAAATACTGTTCCAGAGTTTGATTGGTCCTCTCGGTTTGTCCGTCGGTCTGAGGGTGGTGACTGGTCGATAGTCTCACATCAATTTGAGCCGACCGACAGCAACTTCGCCAAAAATGAGAAATAAATTGACTACCTCGATCCGAAATTAGAACCGAAGGAAAACCGTGCAGTCGGACGATGTTTTCGAGAAATTCTCGGGCCAGAGTTGCTGCTGTTGGCAAGCCTTTGAGCGGAATGAAATGCGCCATCTTGGAGAATAAGTCCACGATTACTAGAATCGTATTGTATCCGGAGCATGGAGGTAGATCGGTGATGAAGTCCATAGAAAGCGTATGCCAAGGGCGAGGTGGGATGTCAATAGGGCGTAAGAGGCCTGTTGGTCTTTCCTTTTGACTCTTGTTTTGGGCGCATACTCCACAGGACATTATAAAGTCTCTGATATCTTTTTTCCAAGACGGCCACCAGAAGTAGCGCTTGATCTTTTCTGAGGTCTTGGCTATACCGGGATGACCTTCCATTAAAGAGTCGTGATAACAAGAGATTACTTTTTTCTGTAAATCTGTGCTGGGTAGGTATAATCGTTCTTGGAAATACAATAAGTTGTCCTTTACTGCAAAGTCCTTTCCCTGCAGATGCCAATTCTGTATGTCTGCTGGAGTTACAAGTTGCCTGGCTTTATCCTTAACTTCCTCTATGGATTCTGTGGCGATTACACCCAGAATTCTTTGTTCGGGAATGATTGGTACAGGTTTAGGGTTGATCAAGTGTTCTTCCACTCCCATCCGAGAAAGGGCATCGGCTTTACCGTTCTTTGTACCAGGTCGATAGGTAATTATGAAGTCAAACTCGGCAAAGAATAATGCCCAACGGAGTTGTCTAGAGGATTGGGCTTTTGCGGTCTTCAAATATTGCAGGTTTCGGTGATCCGTAATCACAGTAACGGTGTGTCGGGCCCCCAGCAGATAATGCCGCCAAGCCTTAAAGGCAGACTTGATAGCCAGAAGTTCCTTGTCAGTAATCGTGTAATTGATTTCAGGAGGCGAGAATTTGTGGGACCAAAATGCCACGGGATGCAACTGATTGGTTACCGGGTCCTTTTGTGATAGAACTGCCCCCATGGCAAGGCTTGAAGCATCAGTTTCCACGATGTAGGGGAGTTCGGGGCGAGGGTGTTTTAAGATTGGTGCAGAGATAAATTTAGTCTTCAAATCCTGGAAAGCTTGTTCCGCCTCGGTAGACCATTCAAAACGTTTGTTTTTCTTTAACAAGGCAGTGATGGGCTGGACTATTCGAGAGAATTCGGGGATAAACCTGCGGTAAAAGTTAGCGAAGCCTAACATGCTTTGCACACCTTTTACGGAGGATGGTGATGGCCATTTGAGAACTGCATCGACCTTCTTTGAATCCATACGCACTCCGCCAGGTGATAATATGAATCCCAAGAATTCAACTTCAGTCACGTTGAAAACACATTTTTCCAACTTAGCGAAAAGTTTGTGTTGACGCAATCTTTCGAGGACCATTTTCACGTGTTTCCGATGTTCAGATTCCGATGAAGAATAAACGAGGATGTCCTCAATGTAAACAACAACACATACATCTATGAGCTCTCTGAGGACATCGTTCATAAAATATTGAAAGGCGGCCGGGGCATTGCAAAGTCCGAAGGGCATGACCTGATATTCAAATAGCCCATACTTGGTGCGGAAGGCCGTCTTCCATTCATCGCCCTCTTTTACTCGTACCAAGTGGTAAGCTCCTCTAAGATCCAGCTTTGTATATATGCATGCTTTTCTGACTTGGTCCAGGAGTTCAGGGATCAAAGGTAACGGATATCTATTCTTAACGGTGATCTGGTTCAGGGAGCGATAATCGATACAAGTTCTAAGGTCTCCTTCCTTTTTTGGAACGAAGAACAAAGCTGAAGAAGCAGGGGACTTGGAAGGACGAATAAACCCATTTGCCAGGTATTGATCCAGGTATTGTCGAAGGTGAAGGTTCTCAGGCTCGGTGAGGGCATACATTCTACTACAAGGAGGAGTAGATCCAGGTATCAGGTCTATCTGGCAGTCATAAGACCTATGAGGAGGTAGAGAGTTAGCCTGATCCTTCCGGAAAACATCTTGGTATTCTAGGTATTCGGGAGGTAACTGGGGAGTCTCTGAAGAAATTGCGGCCAGTGCAACACCAGGTGGAGGGTGACAAGTAGAGACACATTCTGGAAACTGGACCGTTCTTGCTCGCCAATCGATCAGAGGATTGTGTTTCTCTAACCAAGGTATTCCTAGAATAATCTGAAACTGAGGGGCCTTGATCACATCGAACACGATCTTCTCATGGTGTCCATCTTGACTTAATAGCGTCACCTCTTGAGTGGTATGCGTTACTGGCCCGGAGGCTATCTCCGTACCATCCACCGTAGTAATGACGTCCTTTACAGCCTTGGGACAAAGAGTTAGATTCATCCTCAAAACCATTTCATGATCCACATAATTGCCGATGGCACCGCTGTCGACGTAAGCTTCAATTGCATGTAATCGATCCGGATTATCAGGGCTAATGAGGACCATAGGTATCACGAAATGCGAGGTCACGGAACTGGTTTTCACGCTCGGCAAGAGGACCTCTATTCTTGTCGGGCGAGGTCGTTTCCCTGCTCAGAGTTTGTAACTTTGGTAACTGCAGCTCCTACTGCTTTCTTGGCAGGTTTCACCGGACAGTCTCGAAGAAAGTGCCCTGAGTTTCCGCAATATAGGCATAATTGCAACTGTTTCCTCCTTTCCCGCTCCCTTTGTGTTAGAGGACCTTTCAGACCCCCTATTTGCATGGGTTCCCCGGAGTCTACTCCTTTGGAAGGAGTTGGCGGTTTGGAAAATACTCGAGCATCAAACTTGGAACGATCGGCCTTCCTGTTCTGCAGCCTGTGATCTATTTGAACGACCAAGTCTATATAATCCGAACAGTCTTGTGGGGGATTCACTACTTGGGCTAAAATGTCTTTGAGCTCTCCACGTAGACCTCTATAAAACAGCGTAATCCTTTTGTCCTCAGGCCATTGAGTTTCCACTATTAGTCTATTGAAAGATGCAATATAAGCCAAAAGGTCTTGATTACCCTGTCGCAACGAAAGAAGCTCATTGTCCAAGGCCTGTCCCTGTGAATGTCTTGCGAACAGTTTTTCCATACTAAGCTGAAAGGCTTGAAAATCATGGAGAACCGGATCATCTTGATTAACTAGAGGGATCGACCAGTCTGCCGCATTGCCACTAAGGTACGAAAGTACAAAAGCTACTTTTGCTTGATCAGTTGGAAAGGCTGCTGGCCGGCATAAGAAGTGCAACCGGCACTGATTGATGAATACTGCAAACCTCTTTGGGTCACCAGAAAATCGTTCGGGCGGAGCCAGAGGTACATTCCCAGGTAGGTTGATCTGCACTGGATTCATAGAGGATGTTGAAGGAAGATTTGCCCCTGATGCGGGTAACGGGGTCTGTCCGGCTTGTGACTGTAGCACTTGTCTAGCAAGATTGTCTGTTCTCTCCTTGGAAATAATTAGTTCCCTTCTTAGAGCATTCGTTTCCTGACGAGCTGCATACACTTCTGCCCTTAGTTCCCCAAGTAACCGGGCTAGGGGGTCAGTATCCGAGGTTTCCATAGCGCCTGGGCGAGAGTTTTGCGGTAGGCTTTGCGTTCTGTAACGCTCACCTGATTCTCGCAGAGGCGCCGGTCTTGACTGGGCGACTACCGTATCTTCAAAGGTGATGTGTAGCACCCGGTTGGCTCTTTGGGCTGGACCTCTGTGCACTGTATGCCTGACGTGTAGAGTAAGATGTCTGCAGATAGAAAATATGGGGTTAATAAACTGGGGTTATTGGGGTGTCCCTATCTCTTTCCTCTTCTCCTCTCCTGTAGACCCCCAAAGGTTAACGCTCTCACCTTAGGTAAGTGAATGCCGAGCTCTCCATCTGCCTCGGGGCAGGGTGCTGTAACCAGTTTCTTCACTGGATAGGTAGCGCAGGCCTCTTGACTTCAGAGGACTGCTGTCCGTCGTTTACTGCACGAACGGTAAGTTTCGAGTCATTCAAATGTCTTTAAAGTCTTTAGTAATGATGTCTCTTGTTTTGCAGGGTTCCGGCGATGGCGGATGAAGTGAGTTGAAGATGGAGCCCGTGTGATGAATAGAAGCGCCTGGAAGCACGTAAGTAAGCGCTTGTTGCCTGCTTCACGATGCGCTCTAACTGTCTTTTTATTTTGCAGGTACGAGTTCGGAGCGGCTGCAGGGTGCCGGAATACCCATTGGATTAGATGTGGAAAGGAGTAATGGCACGTGAGTATTAAAGTTCCCCAATGTATTTAAACGCACCTTGTTTTGTCTTTCAGATGCGGGATGCAGCGCCGAAGGCCTCCGGAGCGTGCAAAGAGTTGGTAAGCTTTTGTCTTTCAGATGCCGGAATGCAGAGTGAAGACCTCCGGAGCGCACGAAGAGTAGGTAAGCTTTTGCCTTTCAGATGCCGGAATGCTAACCTGTTCTTTCTTGTCTTTATAGGTGTTGCTGAAGACTGGATTCAGGATGGTAAGCCTTTGCCTTTCAGATGCCGGAATGCTAACCTGTTCTTTCTTGTCTTTATAGGTGTTGCTGAAGACTGGATTCAGGATGGTAAGCCTTTTTCCTAGGCCCAGGACCGGATGCAGAAGACACGATGAGCGTTCTGCTGCAGAGGTTGCAGAATAACGCAAAGCAAGATTCATCCACCGGGTGTGGTTTAAATAGCCTCCTGTAGTGCTTAGGTGTCTCCTTCCACAGCCACGCCTAAGTAAGAAAAGAGTTCCTGGTAAGAAAAGAGTTCCTGCCTTCCAGAAGAGTTCCAGTGTTCTGAATCTAGGGAGTGGCTCCAGCCCCACCCAACAGGAAAAGTAGTTCCAAACAGAAGAGGATCAGAGGCTCAACTGGCAGGCAAGTAAGCAGCATGGTCTGCTGAAGGTAAGTCCACCTAAGCATTATGAGCCCGGCGCTTCCAGCGCTGGGACTGGGCATATTTATGAGCCTGGTGCCACTGGCGCCAGGACTGGGTCCAAAAGGTCCCAATTGGGACTGGTTGGCACTCGGAACCTGGGTTATGGATCTGCTTCCAAGGGAGTTGGGAAAACCCTGACCTTTTGGAAGCAGAGATCATGACAAAGAAGCCGTCACTGTGCTTCTCCGTGACAATCACAATAGGGAAGGAAGTATATGAGGAGGAAATGGGAATTAAAAGATGTATGAATACGCAACCTTTGGATAAACCACAGTTGCAATACATAACATTTTCAGTAAAAAATGTATTCAATAGGAGGAAATGTAGTGGGACCCTAGGGACGGCGACAATGTGCAATGTCCATAATTGGAAAAATAAATCGAACGGCACAGAAAGCTGGAACGTCATTATTAATAATACAATTCTTGTTTGGAAGTAGCTGCGCGGTGGAAGGGGAAATGCAACGTGTATCAGTGCACAACCTGTGCACAAAACAAAATTGTAACACATACCTTTTTTATTAAATATTATTTTAATTTGGGGAAATGTAGTGGCACCCTACAAACGGCGACAATGTGCAATGCCCATAATAGAAAAAAAATTGCAATGGCACATACAACTTGTAAATCATTAGGGAAAATCATTCTTTTTTTTGCAAACTACAACATAACGTCAATTCAGTATACAGGCAGAAAAAATACACTTACATGATGTGGAATGCCTCCATTGCGTTCGCTGTAGTCAGACACTAGTGTATGTGGAAGACTGCCTGTTCGGGAACTAATTTCTCATGGTCGGTGCAAACGTTTTTGAAGCATATCCTTATCAAACGATATGTTTTTCAAACTGTTACTCCCTACATTCTTTCTACTCTTTCCCTGTACCTCAAGGTTAAAAAACAAGGGACCCTTATGGGTGTCGACAAATATGCGGCCGTACTGAGCTTGTGTTGAAAAGAGAAAATGCAATGGCCTTCACTCCGAATGCAAATACATTCTCATTTTGCAACAACATATCAGCGGGTATTCATGAGAACCGCTAATGGCGTTCACATGCAGAAGGGCTGTGTGTACGAAATAGTGCAGGTGGCTGGCTGAGATTTCAAACAGTAGGACGCCAGCCTCATCGCACTAATTCTGTTTATGTATTGTGCAATGGACACAGTAAATTCATTTCGTACAATGAGTAGCAAGTCCCACTGTACCGTATGACAGTGCTAACAAGAATACTTCAATGTTTGACTTTCTACTACCACATCTCATTAACGCTCACCTTTTCGAAACAGTGTTCCATAAGTGATAAAAGTGCATCGCCGATGTTCGCGTTCAAAAGAAAAAGAAGTAAACATGGCGAACGTATTGAAAGATTACGACGCACTTCACGCTGTGCCATAACCAATTGGTGAAAGCACAACCTGGTCGCAGGCAGCATAGCCAATTGCAATCTTCTCCACGGAGTGAACAGGGAAGTGTGACAACGGAGCGGACATAGATATCACTAATTTTTAGAGACATACTTTTTGATCGTTTTTAAGGGAACTACTGGATGGATTGTCACAAAATTTGCAAAAGCACACTTTCGCACCCAAGCCCCTGCCACTGCCTCAAATTTGGTGCAAATCCGTCCAGCGGTTTGGCCTGTAGCCATGCGCAAAGTTTTCCCTCATTCAGTCTATGGGGGAAATAACGTTTTGGGACCCCCCTGTAACTTTGCCCCCCCTGGACCAAACATCACCAAACTGTGCGACAAAATTCAGAGTGGGCCATATACTTCTTTTGCAAAGTTTGGTGAGGATTTATCCAGGGGAAGCGAAGTTATAAGCCACCCAAAAAGTGTTCTTCCTATGGAAACAACAACTTAACCATAACTACACGGCCACTACCGTGGCCGTATAATGTTGGCGCATGCCGCAATCTATTCACTTCTTAGCTAGCCTCATGAATATTTGTCTGCTTGCATTTCTTTTGCATCTGTACACGTGTAAACTGACTCAATATCTTCATCCATTTTGTAGCATAAGTCTCTTCATCTTGATCCCAAGATGCCACTTATCTTCGATCCTTTCTTGATACCTTATATAATATCAACATTCTTTAATCTGCATCTCTTCTATGTATGTCAGGTTTGATTCTGTGTGATGTCACCACTCATTTTGGCCATTTATTTGCTCAGCTTCTTCTGGGATTTCATTCAAATAGCCATAACACTTCCTTGTACGCAGGTATGGTTTTTTCAATGGAAACCTTGCTTCCAGGATTCTTCTTGATATCAGTATTTATACTGGTACCGCACGTGTCGCACCCTCTGGTTCCCAACATATAGGCAAGACGGGTGAGGCGATTGAGGTGGGGGTACTTAGCTCCTTCTCTACACACCAAATAATCAAACCAACTCAGGAAGAGGGCTAAGTCGTTTTACTGTTTTAACATCAATTGTCTAAAACAGGGAGTTACAACGGACATCAAAGGACGTAGCACAGCATTATCTCACTCGAAGCATGTAGGAGGGGGTGGTACTTCCCGCAGAGGTATTCGGTTGCTCCTCTACACCTTCTTGACAGCAGTGGTGAAATGCACCACCCATACTAACGATACAGATGAGGTTATACGGCGGCCAAGCAAGCAGCACATTTACCAGAGAAAGAATTGTGGTTAAAAAGAGGATGTAAGCAATCCACTACAGATTTATTACAGCTAGAAGAAACATCAGCCAAAGCAATTATGCTGTACGAATTGCTGCTGGTCGCCTTTGACCAACTGCATCACCCTTCCCATGTATCCAAACAACACATCGCTGCAGATGTACAGGAGGACTGCTTTGTCCCCAATCTGCAGGAGGCAATAACAATTGATGATCATCAACTGCACCACATGTCAGAGTTACAGTACTGGTCTTACTTTATGAACTATCCAAGGTACACTGCCATGCCCTACTGGGCCATTCTGTGAGTTGCACATGGACTACGTGGACATGGGCGAAAGATGTAACGGATCCCATTATTTGATAGTGGTTGTGTGTCCTTTTTCACAGTGGTTGGAGGCTGATCCTTGTGCACACCCTGATGCGAAATGTGTGGCCATATTTTTAGTGAGGGAGGTCTTTCCTCCATGGGGCATGTACGAAGTTTTAGGGTTCGATAATGGCATGCATGAAGACAGTCAACAGAGTGTCCATCTACATCCAGAAAGTGGTTCCCATCATGGCGTGCAGGATGGGGGTCAGGACATCTATGCACTAGAGCAATGGGGATTCTGCAAGATGATTGACTAAATGAAAGGTGGGTGAAAAATGCATACATCTCCCATTGAAAAGGCTTACGGGCTGTCTCTGCACGGCATGAAAGCACATGCTTTGTGTAGAGACGGCACAGAAAGTATTGTCTTGAAAAACCCTAATGTAGAGGAACAGTCGAATGCCTCTGCAGGAAGTCCCGCCTCCCTCCCACCTGTATGTTGGAGGCCTGAGATTGTGCCATGCTTAACACCAACAGTTGTGACCATTCTGCAGTGAACCGTCGAGAAAAGGTATCCATTAAGAAAACGTTATCAGATGTATTCCTGGAGAGATGACAATCTAATGTAGGAGCCCCCCAAGAAATATGAAAATGAGAGAAAGAGGAGTTGGTGACATCACAAGAAGCAAGCGTGATGCACAGAGGAGACTGGCTGAAGAAGAAGATGTATGACCCTTATTGCAACTGCTGACAAAATAAAGAATCGAGTAAACTTAATTTGCGAAAAGGAGATTGCACATGTGAAGAGCATTGCAGAAAATGAAAGCCGATCAAGAACTGTACGGATACAGTAATGCAAGTAGACTAAGGGACCATAGAAGCTGGCTATACGTAGTGAAAAGAATGCAGATGGAGCCGCCATTATATAGAAGCTGGACATCGGTGTCCCAACTTTAGTAAGCATAAACCCATGGAGAGAAGTGCTGAGAGCTAAGTCGCAGCAAAGAATTAGCCGAGATCATGGAGGAGTCTGGAAGGGCTGTCTGGCCTGGTGTCAAGGCTGAAGCAGTCAAGACTGGTTATCTATTCTTGAAGGCAATAAACATGATATGCTGAATCATCCCTTGTTAAGGTGTGAAGACAGAACACTGTGAGCCAAGGATGGAAATAGAAACAGGCAAGACGTTCCAGAATGATGATAGTGTGTGCTCATACTCCCTTATATTCCCAGAGGCAAGGATACTTTGCAAGGCCAAGTTCAAAGACAATCTTCATGGCAGAAGGCATGAGGAATGAAAGATGTTGGGCCAAATGGGTGGGGAGGTACAGTCAAGTCCACCTCCTGGCACCTGGGGTATGAGCTTACGTGCTGCTAGTGAGCTGAATGTTCCAGACTGGCACGAGCATGCCAACCAATTGTAGAGGGCCATATAATGAAGGGCCTAGTTTGAGAGCCAATGATATACCGTGTACCTAATAGTGATGATGATGACTTACACTAGAGGTGGGCATAAGTTGTCCACATGATAGTAGATGTCCTATCACAAACCAATCCCTTATAGAAAGTATACTTAGATGTTCCCCATGAGCATATCACAACCCCCTGTCGGTTTGTCTTTTTTGCCACATAGTATGACGTTACGTATGACAAATTTTTACTATATAACTTTTATTTTTTGTATCTATGCCGAGCGAGCTTGTGCGACGTCCATTGATGTCTGTTGTAACTCCCTGTTTTAGACAATTGATATTAAAACAGAAAACTTTGCCATCTTCTTGAGTTGGTTCTGTTATTTGGTGTAAGAGTTAATCTGCTTCCCATCCACTGCATGACATGACACCAAAGGGGCCTTACGTTTACTAATGATGAAGAGGTGCGTTATATCAGGGGCCAAAGATGAAGTAGCTAATGGGTTGCACCAATCGCCTTATGTTTTTGTTTCCGGTTGTAGGTGCTGAAACTATGGGAAAAGAGAATACATGTTGTAAGTCAAACAAGGTCTTCAGGACCGTGGCGCGGGCTCATCAGTTTGGCACATGACTTTGGTTCTTAGTGGGGGTTGGGAAAGACGGTGGGGTAGAATATGCGAGTGTGAACCCCACCTCCTCCATGCAAAAGCACCAAAGTCCTCTTCTATTTACAGGTTTTGCAAATTTCTCGGGTGGGGATGAAGGTTAGAGATATTATTGCCATTAATGGGTAAGGGGCTAAGTAGGGTTCCCCTAGGTGCCCCTTTATCCAGCCAATTCACCTTAATTTCCCGCCAAGTTGACATTGTATGGTGGTGTTTTGTTCTGTTGAGGCAATACACAGTGGCATATGTTCGCATAACTTTGCTTTGCATCTTCTCTGCTGGGGCTTTGGAATTTTGTGGGTTTTATGAAGTTCTTGATATGGGGGTAAGTGATATATTGTTTTTTTATAAGCTATTCTACAAAGAAAATAGATAAAGATCCAGATTCCTCCTTGCCTACAGGAGGGGTCTTCAAAGCCTGGTGCAGGGACGTCATTGAGGGGTGGCCAGGGGTCTCCCTTGTTAACCCTAAAAAATAATTAGAAAATATACGTCTTTTTTTTATTGAGGCTACTGGGCTGTGGCGAGCAGCATGTGGCTCTTTGTTTCTGGAGTGGCTGGTTTTCTGGTACCTGTCGCCAGTAAGATAGCTCAGTGGGTAGAGCGCTCGCTGCGGCAATGTGTGTCTGATCTGCAGGTTCGACTAGCAGCAAGGCCAACGCAGCCTTTTTTCCTGCTGAGGTTGATAAATGAGTACCAACACTGGTTGGGTAATGTTGTATGTACATTTGTTCTATATGAAGTGCTTAAGGGTAAGTGCTATATAATAACGCATCATTATCATTTGGCATTGGGCATCTGCTTGCATTCACAGTAATTTTGTAATATGGGCCTATACGCGCTGATATTAACAATGCATAGGGTGATCCATTCTTCTATGCAATGTATCTCACTTTACAGTGATACCGTAATCATATTTTTCGTAGTGTACTTAGATACAATGCTATATGATGCCACTTCCTGTTTTGTCAAGGGGTGAAAGGACGTGTTCTATCGCTTACCGTGATGTCACTTTGGGGTGGGGTCGGGTCACTTCCTGTGATGTCATCAGAGGTCAAGGGTCGTGAGATGTCACTTCGGCTACCCCTGGCATTTTGGTGAAATGACTTCCCTGGCTAAGTGTGTCTGTTTATATGACCCGGGGCTACAGACCGATTAGGCATTGCTCGATGGCTGCAGGGAGGCGCTGTTGTGATGATCATAGCGCCAAG
The DNA here is from genome assembly GCF_040938575.1 of Ambystoma mexicanum. Taxonomy (NCBI): domain Eukaryota; kingdom Metazoa; phylum Chordata; class Amphibia; order Caudata; family Ambystomatidae; genus Ambystoma; species Ambystoma mexicanum. The sequence continues at coordinate 32,344,672 of NC_090923.1, read as the reverse complement.
AGGCTACGTTTAACCAATCATTCAAAGCGCGTCCTACCTGGAGACAAGGCCGAGGGTGGCTGTAAGAAGCCGGGATCCATGAGATTCCATCCGGCCATTAGGATCAGATTAAGATCCCATGGTGCTCAAAGAAAGGAGCTTCACGCCATTTTAGGAAGAGGGCATTGCTTTTTCCCCATTTAAAGTAGGGAAGGCCATTTGAGCAGAGATCCGCCATCAGAGGCAGAAGTCTCTGGGACTTGGAAAGACAATGCATTGTTCCATCGCTGCATAATATTTACACTTGGTCCAATAAAAGGGATCAAAACATGCTTGTTCGTGTGACAATCAGACATGTAATGTATTGAAGCAACTGCATATGTGTGAACACTGTTCATATTAGTGCCACTGCTGTTGGCCTTCATTGCAATTCATACAGGCGCTGTCTTATTCTTCATATATGTTGATTGCAGAGCATCTGTTTTCGATCGGTTGCTATATTGGTAATCACGTATTTGTTCACAGTATTCACTTTCATAAAAATCAATGTTTTGAAAAGAAATTAAATATTCCATCTTGGAGAGCATGCTTGGTGCTGTGTTATCTTGGAAAAACGAGTATCTTTCAATAGCTTGCTTTTCATGCCCCATAAACGGCATTCCAAGTAAGATGCTTAGCTGGGTGTGTTCACAAGAGAAACACAAACGAACTGTGCATGAATTTTTTTTCTATTATTATGAGAAAAGCAAGTCCAAAACCGCCATGGTGTTTAATCTTTACTCAAGATTGTGCAGGCCATCTCGCCCTCGGCCTTCAGATGGTGACCTGGCCTTACCTTCAAGGTCAGACTAGCATGTCTCTCATCTCGCCCTCGGCCTTCAGATGGTGACCTGGCCTTACCTTCAAGGTCATACTAGCATGTCTCCCATCTAGCCTTACCTTCAGCATGTCTCTCCCACATCAGAAAGCTGCACAAAACCCACATCTTCAGACCAAACCTGCTACAGTCAAATTCAAACTCAGGCGCCGACCACCTATTATGGACTCTTTTCCTGACAAACTCCTCCTCCAGGGGGATTTTCTTCGGGCCTCCCCCACCTACTGACCCCCTCAGGGATAGATGTTAGCCCTCTTCTGCTTCGTGGGAAGCAAATGGGTGCTGAACATAGGAGACGCCAGCAGGTCCTACCATTCACTGCAGTGCACTACAGCAAGTGCATCTGTCAGAGCAGGGGGCTGCAACCTTTGGCTCATCTCTCAGAGCAGGGGGCTGCAACCTTTGGCTCTGCAGATGTTTCAGGCTACAGTTCCTATGATCAGAGCCGGCCTTAGGGGACGCCACCAGGTCCTACCATTCACTGCAGTGCACTACAGCAAGTGCATCTGTCAGGGCAGGGGGCTGCAACCTTTGGCTCTCCAGATGTTCCAGGCTACAGTTCCTATGATCAGAGCCGGCCTTAGGGAGGCCAGCAGGTCCTACCATTCACTGCAGTGCACTACAGCAAGTGCATCTGTCAGGGCAGGGGGCTGCAACCTTTGGCTCTCCAGATGTTCCAGGTTACAGTTCCTATGATCAGAGCCGGCCTTAGGGAGGCCAGCAGGTCCTACCATTCACTGCAGTGCACTACAGCAAGTGCATCTGTCAGGGCAGGGGGCTGCAACCTTTGGCTCTCCAGATGTTCCAGGTTACAGTTCCTATGATCAGAGCCGGCCTTAGGGAGGCCAGCAGGTCCTACCATTCACTGCAGTGCACTACAGCAAGTGCATCTGTCAGGGCAGGGGGCTGCAACCTTTGGCTCTCCAGATGTTCCAGGCTACAGTTCCTATGATCAGAGCCCGCCTTAGGGAGGCCAGCAGGTCCTACCATTCACTGCAGTACACTACAGCAAGTGCATCTGTCAGGGCAGGGGGCTGCAACCTTTGGCTCTCCAGATGTTCCAGGCTACAGTTCCTATGATCAGAGCCGGCCTTAGGGGACGCCACCAGGTCCTACCATTCACTGCAGTGCACTACAGCAAGTGCATCTGTCAGGGCAGGGGGCTGCAACCTTTGGCTCATCTCTCAGAGCAGGGGGCTGCAACCTTTGGCTCTGCAGATGTTTCAGGCTACAGTTCCTATGATCAGAGCCGGCCTTAGGGGACGCCACCAGGTCCTACCATTCACTGCTGTACACTACAGCAAGTGCATCTGTCAGGGCGGGGGCTGCAACCTTTGGCTCTCCAGATGTTCCAGGCTAGAGTTCCTATGATCAGAGCCAGCCTTAGGGAAGCCAGCAGGTCATACCATTCACTGCAGTACACTACAGCAAGTCCATCTCTCAGAGCAGGGGGCTCCAACCTTTGGCTCTCCAGATGTTCCAGGCTACAGTTCCTATGATCAGAGCCGGCCTTAGGGAGGCCAGCAGGTCCTACCATTCACTGCAGTGCACTACAGCAAGTGCATCTGTCAGGGCAGGGGGCTGCAACCTTTGGCTCTCCAGATGTTCCAGGCTACAGTTCCTATGATCAGAGCCGGCCTTAGAGAGGCCAGCAGGTCTTACCATTCACTGCAGTACACTACAGCAAGTGCATCTCTCAGAGCAGGGGTCTGCAGCCTTTGGCTCTCCAGATGTTCCAGGCTACAGTTCCTATGATCAGAGCCGGCCTTAGGGAGGCCAGCAGGTCCTACCATTCAGTACAGTACACTACAGCAAGTGCATCTGTCAGGGCAGGGGGCTGCAACCTTTGGCTCTCCAGATGTTCCAGGCTACAGTTCCTATGATCAGAGCCGGCCTTAGGGGAGGCCAGCAGGTCCTAGCATTCACTGCAGTACACTACAGCAAGTGCATCTCTCAGAGCAGGGGGCTGCAACCTTTGGCTCATCTCTCAGAGCAGGGGGCTGCAACCTTTGGCTCTGCAGATGTTTCAGGCTACAGTTCCTATGATCAGAGCCGGCCTTAGGGGACGCCACCAGGTCCTACCATTCACTGCTGTACACTACAGCAAGTGCATCTCTCAGAGCAGGGGGCTCCAACCTTTGGCTCTCCAGATGTTCCAGGCTACAGTTCCTATGATCAGAGCCAGCCTTAGGGGAGGCCAGCAGGTCCTAGCATTCACTGCAGTACACTACAGCAAGTGCATCTCTCAGAGCAGGGGGCTCCAACCTTTGGCTCTCCAGATGTTCCAGGGTACAGTTCCTATGATCAGAGCCGGCCTTAGGGGGGGCCGGCAGATCCAGGCTACAATTCCTATGATACCTGGCTATTGACTATGCTGGTTAGAGCTGATGGGAGTTGTAGGCCAAAACATCTGTCTCAGACCTTTCTTACTCTATGAGGACCGCTCCATCAAACTAACATGATTACAAATGATTAAACATATTCATTGAAAGTATTTCTTCTCCGGTAGTATCAATGACTTACTACTTGGGAAATGATTCTGATGATGTATTTTATAGAGGGCGCGCACTGGCCAGACGATACGCAGCAAGCAGGTTTGATCCCCGGGTCCGCACTTAGAAACCTCTGGGTAATAAGCGCGTTATACATAACCAATTATGATATATAAAAAAGGAGCAGATCCTCCAATAGGTGCATTAGGCGGCGGAAGGACTTGCATTTTGGAAACGTCTTCAGAAGACGTTGCTTCCAGGCAAACAGTGACCAGCTATAAGGGTGTGCTGGTGCTGGCTGCACTGATGCAAACACACACATGGGGTTTAATTGCTTCTCCTTAAACAATTGCCTTTAATCATCATAACGGGAGCACCTTAAAGCTGGCCTGATGAGAGGACGGTCTAGGCGGGGGTGCTGCACCCTGTGTGGAGGCAGGGGAGCCGATTTATGAATTTCCCGGGGGGGGGGGGACCCAAATACAGGAAGTGACATCACTGGCAGTTATATGACCGCAAATTTGCATCTAGTCGCCAACTTGGTGCAACGGCACGCGGGGGAGGGGAGTGTTGGCGCGCGCAGCGCAGAACAGTGGAAACATTGGCTAGCATGCACTGCATATACTAAAGTCAAGAAAGAAGGAGATTTAAGCCTTTGAGTTGCATTCCAGTAAGACATCACTGCTCCTACTCCACCCCTCTATAATCGTCCAGCAACACAACTAGGATGGGTGAATGAAATGCTTGCTAAACAGAAGGTACAGCTGCAAGGTGGAGTACCACCACTACCACCAAAAAAAGTTCCTAATTCAAGGGAAACGAGAAGTAAAGACGTTTCCCGATTAAAAACTACTGAGCAAGACGTGGGTGGTGCCATAGTTCAGTAAAACATCAACAATTCAAACTTACAATAGTGCTGCTGTAGATTGGCCAGCCACAAGTGACATTTGCTAAAATGTTACCTCTGGGTAACCAGATAGAGTTAGGGATGTAGCTTAATCTTAAACCTTTCAGTGGACACATCAGATGTGCTGCTGAAGTATAATGCAATCCTGGCTGATGTATAATGCAATCCTGGCTGAAGTATAATGCAATCAAGTGAAGTTTCAGACTTGTGGGGAAGAGTGTTAACTGCTTTTAACATTGTAGTTTACCAGAAAGTGTACAATGTTACAAAGCAGTTACCCAGGCTCATCCTGCACCCAAGTGATGTTTGGGACTGATGGAAGCACTCGCGTCTAAATGCTGTAGCCATGTTTGTCTCCATGTTTTAAAAAACTCCCACTTTCCTGGTTTTCAACATTCATTTGAAACACCCCTTACTCAAAAAATGAAGGAGTCAGTAAAAAAAAAGTACACACCACTTATGCTTAATAACGTTTTACCTTCCAGGAAACGAGCATACACCTCATTTGTCAGGGACTGCTATTAGAGGCCCTGGTACTCGCACCATTTTGCACCTACTACAATCAATGGCCAGTTAATACCACTATGGCTGTGCCTGGCAAGTGCCTTTCCCCTGCCTGCACAAAAGCCCAAACGGTTGGCATTGCCAATGCTTGTTTGAGGTTACTGTAGACGGATGCAGAGAGAATTAAAGTGTGCAAAATAGAAAACGGCATTCACCGAAATATTCCAAATTGCTCAAATGAAAGCCCCGCCTATCAAGAACACAACTCTGTGTAGCGACACGAAACAAAGTGGTCCATAGCCATAGCCATGTGGCCCTTCCCAGATGTTGCCCATTGGGATCAAAACACAGGACTGCGATTACTGGAATTAACAGTGACAGCTTTAAAATTTGCCTTAACAAAGCCAACAGGTTTAGCTCCTTTGCCAGCACAGGCTTCCCAACCGAGGGTCCTGGAAAGTGCCATCATGGCGGAAGAACTGCCACTGGAGAGGAGGGCATCAGCCACGTACTCCGATATCCCCCTCTTTGGCCGGCTTTGCATCGCAGAAATTATATTAACTGCCAGGACCATCCTCCATTCCCAGCTACTAATCAGGTGCTTGCACAATTGTCTAGTAAACTAACTACATGTTTGCAATATTGCCAAGAAGGAACGGCAACTGACCAGGAACCTGGGCCATGGACAATGGTTGCCAAAAAATACCCAGGAACTTGCCCCATTGCCATCAACTGCCATGGCTTTCACCCTAATCAAGGATTACCATCAGCTGCCCAGGTATTTACTCCATTGCTAAGGATTGTGATCAACTGCCCAGGTATTTACCTCTCTGCCATCAAATACCTAGCTACATGCTCCATCAATAAGGACGGAAAAACTGCCCAGGTACTTGTGCCACTACCATGGATTGACATCAAAAGCCCAGGTAACAACACATTGCCATCAAATACCCAGGAAAGTATCCGCTTTGTTGCAGATGTGCCTTTAACTGCCCAGATACCTGTCCAGTTAAAGCCATGAGTGCATGCGTCCATGCCTGACACCTAACCTGGTTCTAGTGGTCTTAGTAAAATTCACAAATCACATAGTATGTGAACCATACAATGTATCATTGTCTACAGCTTAAAGGGGGCCACCTGACCCAAAGCAGCACACTAGGAAATGTATTTTGAAACAATCAACATTGTAAACACACCTCTAGTTTAGATTGTAAAGAGTGCTTGTGCTGCAATTACATGCACCCAGTTAATAAAGTCCAGACTTAAAATACTTGATCAGCATTCAGTGAGTAAAATAACCTTGTAAAAATAAAATGCAGCTGTGCATGAAATTAATGTTGCTGTGGGAGAAGTGAGACTTGCGATGGCGACAAATTTAAGATCAATAGCTGCTGTTTATGTTTATGACAAGATGGCAGGCCAGCACAGATCTTAACCACTGAATTCCCACTGAACACCTATAAACCCTTCTATGTCAGCAAGAGGCTGATGTAGAGGAACCAGTGTTAGAAAGCAATTAGGTGATTATACTGTACCATATCCCGTGGGAGGTGATGCCCCCCCAAGACTGAGTGAAGGCCACTCGTGTCAAAAGGTTGAAAAGCCCTGCCGTCTCAGTCCCCACAGTCCTAACTTCTCCCCAGCTTAGAGTGGAAGCAGTCTGCGGCACACAGCTTGTAATGCAAATAGCACATTGCAAGCGTCAGGACAAAAAACAGAGAACTGAATACATTGCTGAGGTAAATGAGTTCTGACTGGCAACACTGGTAATACCGTATAGAGCCACATTATCGCACCAGCCAACTATGAGTTTGAGGGCAAAGGTGAAGGAAAATCCTCCAGTAAGAAGCTGGAGGTATTTCCTCCACCATACCGCTTAAAATAGAAAAATGTGGGGTATTACTACCAGCAAAATCACTACCAGCAGTAATACCGCTGAAATCCACCATGGAGTCCTATGGACTCCAATTAATGGGGACTAACACTGCCTACCGCCACTTGTAATCCGGCAGTAATACCGCCAGACTAAGTGGCAGTAATGGCAGTACAGTTTGGTGGTATCTTGGCAGATTTACAGCCCACACGGAGACATCACCCCTCTACATGTTGTCTTTTATTGTAAAGTGGATTACCAGGTTTCAGACCTGTAAGATACCCCTGTGTCCTCAGGTGACTCAGACCCCCACCATTCCATCCTACATAAACTTGATGCCCCCAGGCTGTTGATCTTCTAGTCTACTTTTATTCTACCCATGTGGATCCAGGAACGTCATCCTCCTGTTACTTTCATGGATTATTTTACTTCGTGTTCCTTAAAGCCAGGGGTCTTAAACATAGAGACTTTATGCCGGCCCTTTACCCACAAACACTGGTTGTTAATATTATACCTTGGAGCTGCACGCGTTAATAGCACTAGTGCAAGAAACAGACGTTCAGGACGGGCGGTAAAAAGACTTCTGTGGGTCGTTTGTGGCCTATGAGTTCACAGGGTTTGGATGACCAGGGAATAGGACACGAGGCATGGAGTTGGGACAGGTTGGCAGGTTAGCTGCTGGCAACCTTTCAGTTGGCAACCGTAAACCCATGAAGAGGGAGCGGAGATGTGCAGTGCTTCTTTGCCCCCCTGATTCTCTGATTTGTCAGAGCTACATTTTCAAAGCCTCTCTCTGAATGGAGCATGAGTGCATTCATCTCTCGGTTGACTCACACAGTTATTGTTCTATCTGCGTCTTTCATTTGTTTGTTATAAAACAGCACCCAAGGTTGGTGGCTCTCAGGGGGTAGGGAGCCTGGGACGCTCCAAGGACAACGACCTGGCAGCCAGGGGGTTTTAGCAATGCGCTACTTTTGTAAACAAAAGGAACCCCCCAAAAATCTTTTTTTTGTGACTGCACCAGTAAATCATCAAGAATTGATGACTGGGAGAAAGGCTGCAGGAGAGCGATCCCCCTTATTTATATGGTACAGTAGGACAGATAGGAGAAAGAGGTTGGTTGGCTCTCGACTTACCTCCACCTGTTCAGTAGCACACAACGGAGTGGGTAGATGAACTGGCTTTGGGGTCCCCGTTTCTCTGCGATAGCATACTCTTGAGGGCATAGTTTTTTTAATGAACATTTAATTGCAACTGCATTTGTATACCAAGTGCTTAATTTGTAAAAACAGTAGGTGCCTGTGCCCAAATATGTTCTAGCACTTCTGTGACACTTGGGCAGTTCCACACCACTGCTGCCACAACCAGGCCTGGCCTTAGGGGGGGCGAGCCAGGTGACCGCCCGGGCTGCCACGCCCCCAGGGCGCCACTAGCCCTGAAGTCTTTCAAGGGCTCCCCCGAGCTGGCGTAGAGGGAGAAGGCGCGGCAGGCGGGCGTATTCAATGACAATCGGGTGCTCAGCACCGCTGTGCCTTCAACATCAAAAGGCGCCATTAGCCCCCCACTACGCCAGCTCGGGGCAGTCCTTCAAGGGCTCTCCCGAGCTGGCATAGTGTCAAAAGGCGTGTCAGGCGCCTCATTATTATTAAATGGACCCTGCGGTGGCAGAGCTCATCTAATAACAACAGGGTGCTGATGCGCCATATTCAAATAATTACCTCCTCGCCAGAGCGAGGTTTAAAAAAAAAAAAAAAATTGCCACTTCTTGGCCCCGCCCCCTTTTGACCAGGGGCGCGTGGGGGAAGGGGGGGCCCAATTCGCCCAGGGCGCTGGGACCCCAAAGGCTCGCCCTGGCCACAACCCATAGTGCGACAGAGGTCGGGCCTTTGTGGGGCCTTAGGCTCCATTAGGAGCCTATTCATGAAGAAAATAAAAAGCGCACACATTCTTTTGCCTTCATAAATAGGCTGTTAATGGAGCCCCAGGCCTCACAAAGGCCCGGCCCCTGTCGCACTAAGCATGTGTGGCAGGGGCCCTGCATCGGGCTGCTGCTTGTTGATGAAGCAACAGCCCGACCCTTTGGTAATTTATCCTTTTTTCTTTTCAAACTGTGGATGCGCGCCCCCCTGGGCATGAGGCTGCGGCCCACCAGAGGGGCGCGCCCCACAGTTTGAATACCGCTGCCCTAGGCCCTCCCCTCCAGGACCATGCACCAAAATGAGTCCTAGAGGGGAGGGCTTACTCGGACATGTTCGCACTTTTACCGGCCGGAGAGAAGTGATGCAGTATCTATGGAAAGGGCCATTGATGCTCTCCGGCCCGGGGGGCTCAGCCCCAACTTGATTTTGCCGGGGAGTTGGGGGGAGACTCGGGCCTCGGAGCCCCCCACCCTACTCGGCACCCCTGTGTGGAGGTGATAGATTAGGAGATATCGAAGCTAATCCAATTATTCACGTGCCTGAAACTTTTCCTCCTGAATGGCGCTGCCACCGCGTGGGGGAAGAGTTCGCCTGCCACCAGATCCGCCTGCAGCGCATAATTATTGCATCACTGGAGTCTATTCCTGGCATTCTCCTCTAATTAAAGGCGCGGGGCACGGCAGCAGCCAGGAGCGCCGCCCTCGCGCATCTCTTCGTTTCCAAGCCTTTAGGAAACAGCATTAGTTGGGCATTGTGTGAGCGGCGGCGCGGGTACCTGCCTGCCCCCCCACACCCGCCTCTGCTGCCGAGAGGAAACGCTCGCCTTTCAGGTATTTCTGTGGCGGTGAAAGAAGAGCAAAGGACGACCAAGTTCGCCTTAACATGTGTCTGCCATCTGCTAAACGTGTGAGGCTCCTCTACCGAGAATGAACAGTTGCAAATAACCCATCCTCTGGCCTTGTGCCCACTCAGGAGGGCCTACACCCATGTATTGGCCCGCTGGGCACTACCAGAGAAGAAATATCCACCGAAATGCCAGGCAATTCTCCTCCGAACACAATAACCACCGCCAACCCCAGACAGGTGCTCCTGCAGGCAGCATCAGGGTGCAGCAGAGGTGCAGTGTCACAGAGAGCAACCCCAGACAGGTGCTCCTGCAGGCAGCCTCGGGCTGCAGCAGAGGTGCAGTGTCACAGAGAGCAACCACAGACAGGTGCTCCTGCAGGCAGCATCAGGGTGCTGCAGAGGTGCAGTGTCACAGAGAGCAACCCCAGACAGGTGCTCCTGCAGGCAGCATCAGGGTGCAGCAGAGGTGCAGTGTCACAGAGAGCAACCCCAGACAGGTGCTCCTGCAGGCAGCATCAGGGTGCAGCCGAGGTGCAGTGTCACAGAGAGCAACCCCAGACAGGAGCTCCTGTAGGCAGCCTCGGGCTGCAGCAGAGGTGCAGTGTCACAGAGAGCAACCACAGACAGGTGCTCCTGCAGGCAGCATCAGGGTGCAGCAGAGGTGCAGTGTCACAGAGAGCAACCCCAGACAGGTGCTCCTGCAGGCAGCATCAGGGTGCAGCAGAGGTGCAGTGTCACAGAGAGCAACCCCAGACAGGTGCTCCTGCAGGCAGCATCAGGGTGCAGCCGAGGTGCAGTGTCACAGAGAGCAACCCCAGACAGGAGCTCCTGTAGGCAGCCTCGGGCTGCAGCAGAGGTGCAGTGTCACAGAGAGCAACCACAGACAGGTGCTCCTGCAGGCAGCATCAGGGTGCAGCAGAGGTGCAGTGTCACAGAGAGCAACCCCAGACAGGTGCTCCTGCAGGCAGCATCAGGGTGCAGCAGAGGTGCAGTGTCACAGAGAGCAACCCCAGACAGGTGCTCCTGCAGGCAGCATCAGGGTGCAGCCGAGGTGCAGTGTCACAGAGAGCAACCCCAGACAGGAGCTCCTGTAGGCAGCCTCGGGCTGCAGCAGAGGTGCAGTGTCACAGAGAGCAACCACAGACAGGTGCTCCTGCAGGCAGCATCAGGGTGCAGCAGAGGTGCAGTGTCACAGAGAGCAACCCCAGACAGGTGCTCCTGCAGGCAGCATCAGGGTGCAGCAGAGGTGCAGTGTCACAGAGAGCAACCCCAGACAGGTGCTCCTGCAGGCAGCATCAGGGTGCAGCCGAGGTGCAGTGTCACAGAGAGCAACCCCAGACAGGAGCTCCTGTAGGCAGCCTCGGGCTGCAGCAGAGGTGCAGTGTCACAGAGAGCAACCACAGACAGGTGCTCCTGCAGGCAGCATCAGGGTGCAGCAGAGGTGCAGTGTCACAGAGAGCAACCACAGACAGGTGATCCTGCAGGCAGCATCAGGGTGCAGCAGAGGTGCAGTGTCACAGAGAGCAACCCCAGACAGGTGCTCCTGCAGGCAGCATCAGGGTGCAGCCGAGGTGCAGTGTCACAGAGAGCAACCCCAGACAGGAGCTCCTGTAGGCAGCCTCGGGCTGCAGCAGAGGTGCAGTGTCACAGAGAGCAACCACAGACAGGTGCTCCTGCAGGCAGCATCAGGGTGCAGCAGAGGTGCAGTGTCACAGAGAGCAACCCCAGACAGGTGCTCCTGCAGGCAGCATCAGGGTGCAGCCGAGGTGCAGTGTCACAGAGAGCAACCCCAGACAGGAGCTCCTGTAGGCAGCCTCGGGCTGCAGCAGAGGTGCAGTGTCACAGAGAGCAACCACAGACAGGTGCTCCTGCAGGCAGCATCAGGGTGCAGCAGAGGTGCAGTGTCACAGAGAGCAACCACAGACAGGTGCTCCTGCAGGCAGCATCAGGGTGCAGCAGAGGTGCAGTGTCACAGAGAGCAACCCCAGACAGGTGCTCCTGCAGGCAGCATCAGGGTGCAGCCGAGGTGCAGTGTCACAGAGAGCAACCCCAGACAGGAGCTCCTGTAGGCAGCCTCGGGCTGCAGCAGAGGTGCAGTGTCACAGAGAGCAACCACAGACAGGTGCTCCTGCAGGCAGCATCAGGGTGCAGCAGAGGTGCAGTGTCACAGAGAGCAACCCCAGACAGGTGCTCCTGCAGGCAGCATCAGGGTGCAGCCGAGGTGCAGTGTCACAGAGAGCAACCCCAGACAGGAGCTCCTGTAGGCAGCCTCGGGCTGCAGCAGAGGTGCAGTGTCACAGAGGGCAACCACAGACAGGTGCTCCTGCAGGCAGCATCAGGGTGCAGCAGAGGTGCAGTGTCACAGAGAGCAACCACAGACAGGTGCTCCTGCAGGCAGCATCAGGGTGCAGCAGAGGTGCAGTGTCACAGAGAGCAACCCCAGACAGGTGCTCCTGCAGGCAGCATCAGGGTGCAGCCGAGGTGCAGTGTCACAGAGAGCAACCCCAGACAGGAGCTCCTGTAGGCAGCCTCGGGCTGCAGCAGAGGTGCAGTGTCACAGAGAGCAACCACAGACAGGTGCTCCTGCAGGCAGCATCAGGGTGCAGCAGAGGTGCAGTGTCACAGAGAGCAACCCCAGACAGGTGCTCCTGCAGGCAGCATCAGGGTGCAGCCGAGGTGCAGTGTCACAGAGAGCAACCCCAGACAGGAGCTCCTGCAGGCAGCCTCGGGCTGCAGCAGAGGTGCAGTGTCACAGAGAGCAACCACAGACAGGTGCTCCTGAAGGCAGCATCAGGGTGCAGCAGAGGTGCAGTGTCACAGAGAGCAACCCCAGACAGGTGCTCCTGCAGGCAGCATCAGGGTGCAGCCGAGGTGCAGTGTCACAGAGAACAACCACAGACAGGTGCTCCTGCAGGCAGCATCAGGGTGCAGCTGAGATGCAGTGTTGATAAGCACAGCGAGCAACCCCTTACAGGTGCTCCTGCAGGCAGATTCAGGGTGCAGCTGAGGTGCAGTGTCACAGAGAACAACCACAGACAGGTGCTCCTGCAGGCAGCATCAGGGTGCAGCCGAGGTGCAGTGCCACAGAGAACATCCCCAGACAGGGGCTCCTGCAGGCAGCATCAGGGTGCAGCAGAGATGGAGTGCCACAGAGAACAACCCCAGACAGGTGCTCCAGCAGGCAGCATCAGGGTGCAGCAGAGGTGCAGTGTCACAGAGAGCAACCCCAGACAGGAGCTCCTGCAGGCAGCATAAGGGTGCAGCTGTCATGCCTGCGCCACGGGCGCATCCATTTACGCTCAATATGGACAATATGTTTATCATTTATTTACAACAGACTCTTGGATCCATCTATATTTATTTTGGGAACTTTATTTCCCATTTGCGAGACTTTGGTGCTTTATTATTTTTTACAACAAACTACGTATACCACAATGCACCTGGCTAAAAGCATCGATTCCTGGCTGTTCCGATTGGTTATCAAAGGAACTACACCCCCCAGAAGCCCTAGGGACTTGCCCTGCTTCCACCAGCCCAGGAACAGAAAGGGAGGTGGCCGATTGCCTGCAGGTGTGCTTAGCCAGGTGCAACCAATTAGCCTGCCTCTGTGCTGGGCTAGGCAGTATAAAGGCTGCTGCCTGCAGTGGCTCAGCCTCTTGCTTCTGAGAGTCCTTCCTCCACCTTTCGCGTCTTTCTACGGATCTTTGTATGCTGTTTACCATCTCTCCTGCTTGGATCCTGCCTTGCAGCTTGCTACACCCTGCTGCCTACAGCCCTAGCCTTCTAGGCTCCCTACCTCAGTCCAGCTCCTCTGGGCTTCCTGCCTTGCAGCCTGTTACACTTCGCTGCCCCCCTGCCATTGCCTTCCAGGCTCCCTGCCTCACAGCCCTGCTCCTTTGGGCTCTCCACATTGCAGCTGATCACGCTCTGCTGCCTTCCAGCTTCCGCCCTTGCCCTGCCGGGCTCTCCACATTGCAGCCGATCACGCTCTGCTGCCTTCCAGCCTCCGCCCTTGCCCTGCGGGCTCCCTACATTTCAGCTGATCACGCTCTGCTGCTTTCCAGCCTCAGCCCTTGTCCTCTGGGCTCCCTGCTCTGCAGCCTGCCTCACTCCGGTTGCCTACAGCCCTTGTCCTCTGGGCTCCCTGCTCTGCAGCCTACCTCACTCCGGTTGCCTACAGCCCTTGTCCTCTGGCCTTCCTACTTTGCAGCTTATCACGCTCCGCTGCCTACTACCTATCTTTTTCCACTGGGTTCTCGGCCTAGCAGCCCGCTACAGTCCTCTGCTACCTTCTACGGTCAGCGGCCCTGCCCCTCAGGGCCCATTCCTTGCCGCCCGGCCCTTCTGGGTTCCTTACCGTGCAGCCTGCTTCACTCTGCTGCCCTAAGCCCTTTTCATTTGGGCTCTCTAACTTACAGCCCTGCTCCTGTGGGCTTGCTCATTGCTTTCCTGCTCCTCTGAGCTCTCAACCTTGTTCCTTACTGTCCTCTGCTATCCTATCCTGTTACACGACTTTCCCTTCATTTCCTTCTGCTAGTTTGCTATCACCTCCTTTCCTGGATTTGTCTGTAGTATCTTCTCTTGTACTGTTTGTAGACCCTTTTGTACAGAGCTTGTCTGTTGGTTCCCATCAGTCAACCTCTGCCCCTTCCCTTGTTTCGTTTCTAAATTACAGACACCCATAGCTGCTGTTCCAAGCCATGAGCAAACAGCGTGGGCCTCTGTTATAGCAAACTGTGTAGAAGGCTAGAGTATTTCCTAAGGTTCGTGGAATACTCTTTTCCTAGATCTGCATACACCCCAAGAGGGAATTCATTCTGTACCTTTTTCCCTTGCTACTCTGGCCTACTCTTTGTTCTCTTTCCTCTCTGCTGTGTGTGTACTTATCTGTCCACTTTATTTTGGCACAACCACCCAAACCCTTTCTGGGTGTCTTGTGCTACTCTTAATAGAGTGCCATCCCTGACAGCAGCCAAGGTGCAGAGTCGATAAGCACAGCGATAAACCCCAGACAGGTGTTCCTGCAGACAGCATCAGGGTGCAGCCGAGGTGCAGTGTCACAGAGAGCAACCACAGGCAGATGCTCTTGCATACAGCATTGGGGTGCAGCCGAGGTGCAGTGTCACACAGAACATCCCCAGACAGGAGCTCCTGCAGGCAGCATCAGGGTGCAATCGGGGTGCAGCCGAGGTGCAGTGTCACAGAGAGCAACCCCAGACAGGTGCTCCTACAGGCAGCATCAGGGTGCAGCAGAGGTGCAGTGTCACAGAGAGCAACCCCAGACAGGAGCTCCTGCATGCAGCATTAGGGCGCAGCAGAGGTACGGTGTCACAGAGAGCAACCCCAGACAGGAGCTCCAGCAGGCAGCATCAGTGTGCAATCGGGGTGCAGCCGAGGTGCAGTGTCACAGAGAGCAATCCCAGACAGGTGCTCCTGCAGGCAGCATCAGGGTGCAGCAGAGGTACAGTGTCACAGAGAGCAACCCTTTACAGGTGCTCCTGCAGGCAGCATCAGGTTGCAGCCGAGGTGAAGTGTCACAGAGAGCAACCACAGGCAGATGCCCTTGCAGACAGCATCGGGGTGCAGCCGAGGTGCAGTGTCACAGAGAACAACCGCAGATAGGGGCTCCTGCAGGCAGCATCAGGGTGCAGCCGAGGTGCAGTGTCAGATTGTAACCCCAGACAGGTGCTCCAACGGGCAGCATTAGGGTGCAGCAGTGGTGCAGTGTCACATAGAGCAACCCCAGACAGGTGCTCCTGCAGGCAGCATCAAGGTGCAACTGATGTGCAGTGTCACAGGAAGCAACCCCAGACAGGTGCTCCTGCAGGCAGCATCAGGTTGCAGCCAAGGTGCAGTGTCACAGAAAGCAACGACAGACAGGTGCTCCTGCAGGCAGCATCAGGGTGCAGCTGAGCTGCAGTGCCACAGAGAGCAACCCCAGACAGGTGCTCCTGTAGGCAGCATCAGGGTGCAGCCGAGATGCAGTATCACAGAGAGCAACCACAGACAGGTGCTCCTGCAGGCAGCATCAGGGTGCAGTCGTGGTGCAGCAGAGGTGCAGTGTCACAGAGAGCAACCCCAGACAGGTGCTCCTGCAGGCAGAATCAGAGTGCAGCTGAGATGCAGTGTCGATAAGCACAGCGAGCAACCCCTTACAGGTGCTCCTGCAGGCAGATTCAGGGTGCAGCTGAGGTGCAGTGTCACAGAGAGCAACCACAGACAGGTGCTCCTGCAGGCAGCATCAGGGTGCAGCCGAGGTGCAGAGTCGATCAGCACAGCGAGCAACCCCTTACAGGTGCTCCTGCAGGCAGCATCAGGTTGCAGCCGAGGTGAAGTGTCACAGAGAGCAACCACAGGCAGATGCTCTTGCAGACAGCATCGGGGTGCAGCCGAGGTGCAGTGTCACAGAGAACAACACCAGATAGGGGCTCCTGCAGGCAGCATCAGGGTGCAGCCGAGGTGCAGTGTCACAGATTGTAACCCCAGACAGGTGCTCCAACGGGCAGCATTAGGGTGCAGCAGTGGTGCAGTGTCACATAGAGCAACCCCAGACAGGTGCTGCCTGCGCAGAGGTGCAGTGTCACAGAGAGCAACCCCAGGCAGGTGCTACTGCAGGCAGCATCAGGGTGCAGCAGAGGTGCAGTGTCACAGAGAGCAACCCCAGACAGGAGCTCCTGCATGCAGCATTAGGGCACAGCAGAGGTACAGTGTCACAGAGAGCAACCCCAGACAGGAGCTCCTGCAGGCAGCATCGGGGTGCAATCAGGGTGCAGCAGAGGTGCAGTGTCACAGAGAGCAACCCCAGACAGGTGCTCCTGCAGTCAGCATCAGGGTGCAGCAGTGATGTAGTGCACAGAGAGCAACCCCAGACAGGTGCTCCTGCAGGCAGAATCAGGGTGCAGCTGAGGTGCAGTGTCACAGAGAGCAACCCCAGACAGGTGCTCCTGCAGGCAGCATCAGGGTGCAGCTGAGGTGCAGTGTCACAAAGAGCAACACCAGACAGGTATTCCTGCAGGCATCATCAGGGTGCAGCTGAAGTGCAATTGACAGAGAGCAACCCGAGACAGGGGCTCCTGCAGGCAGCATCGGGGTGCAGCTGAGGTGCAATTGACAAAGAGCAACGCCAGACAGGTACTCCTGCAGGTAGCATTAGGGTGCAGCTGAGGTGCAATTGACAGAGAGCAACCCGAGACAGGGGCTCCTGCAGGCAGCATCGGTGTGCAGCCGAGGTGCAGTGTCACAGAGAGCAACACCAGACAGGTGCTCCTGCAGGCATCATCAGGGTGCAGCTGAGGTGCAGGGTCGATAAGCACAGCAAGCAACCCCAGACAGGTGCTCCTGCAGGCAGGGTGCTCAGGGTGCAGCTGTTAGGGAGAATTCTCTTATAAGGCTAATTTCCCAAACCTAGTGAGTCCCCCAGCAGCATTGCTGGATTTATGGGGTTTGTTTTTTCTCCTTTTCCTCCCACTCTTAGGCATGATTTGAGGTATGTCTTTGACTTATTGTGTGCTTATGGGCTATGGGGTCTTTTACTCCATAGGGTATAATCTGTTTTAGTGTATGTGTTACACAGCACCCTCAGTGCAGTAACACAGGGGTGTCATAGTGACCACCAAACATAGACTCCAACCCTGGGACTGATTGCGGTCTCCCAGGGCATGTAAAGACACCATTGGCTTTATTAGTCCAACATTGTGAACAGAACCAGTACAAACCATCATATTGTAGAAGTACTGGAAGGGTTAATTAGATTGCCCCTGGGTCTGTTTCCAAGGGGGCACTGTCCAGTCCCCCCTTGTCGAGTTTCTGGCTGGTGGCAGTGGTTACCACGTGAAATATTCCACCGGAATATTTCCTATGGGATTTTCCCATTGATTTTAAACGCACCACTTTTTTGGTGCAATGTTAAAGATACCGCTGGTTTATTTAATTAATATAAAATCACCGCTTGGGTCTTTTCACCAGAAATCATTTCCAAAATGGCGTGTGTGTCCGTCTCTGTAACTCCAACCAAGGTCAGGCCCTTTGTTCCACTTTTTGGCAGGCTTCTCCACAGAAGCCCTCCAACTGGTGCCACTCTCTCTGGGTTCCACAGGATGTGTGGGTGGGGGAATTGGCACCCTAGACTGCATTGCCTTAGCAACCCAAGTCGCACTCTGTTCTGATTGGCCCAGTGGTGAGCCGCCCGGCTCACCACTTAGCATGTATGAGTGACAGCTAGGCTGTTGAATGGGGGTTTTTCTGCATAAAAGCAGGGCTTTTGGGACTGGAACTTCAGAATTCGCCACATGACCTAAGAAATCCAAAAAGGGCAGAAGCTGAGCCATCTGCTACAACCTCACCACTTTCCCGATGACAAGAGAAGATCTTCTGCTGTAAGAGTCTTCTCCCTTTGAGCTGGTGGGAACAACCAGTTCGCCATTCACCTTCTAGGACGTCCCTTGGTCGATTCGCCAGTGCCAAGCACCCTGGCGGCCGGATAGCCAAGCTTCACCACTGTGACCACGAATAAAAGGAACGCACCTTTTAACCGAACAAACTCTGCGGCTGGTCTCTTCCCTGGGCAGTGCAACGACTCCAAGTTTCCTCCTCGACGAGATCTTCTCCTCCCCCGGGTGAAACCACAAACTGCACCCACTTGCAGGAACAACTGCCACCGCTGGAGCTTCCTCACTTTTAAAGGTACTGTGTTCCACCTGGCCTCCCTTTCCACGTTTGCTAAAGGTGACCCTTAAATCCTTGGCTTTCCAACTGGGTTGGCCCCCAGACCTTCTAACTTTACCTTGCGCATCAAACTAACCTCTTTGAACATTTTTGCAAAGACTTTAGTGCATTTTAAACTGTGTGATCTTGGGCACATTCCGCCTTGCTCCATTTAAAGTGGGCCTGGCCTATGAACTTAGGCTCTACAGTAGACTCTGCCTTCACTAGCTTGCTGTGGTTTTAGGAAAGTGTTGGGAACTTTTTTATTTTCATGACCTGCCTTTTTCTCTCCCTTTAACCTAATTATTGGAGTGCCATCTAAGTTACACGCTCACATCTGTTTTTACAAATAGTGGTGTTTTGACCTAGACTTGTCTGATAATTATTAAGGGAGGTGTGTATACTTTTCTGAATTTGTTTGAACTTGCTTTGATCTATAGTGCTTAGTGTATTTCCTAAAGTGTGTTTTAAATAAATAATTATATACTTTTGATACCACGCTCTGGTCAGTGTTTGCTTGCTCTACTGTGTTTTTAGCCCTATTGTGTATCCTCTGTATACTGCCCTACTCATCTTGAGAGAGGTCTGACTGCTCAGCCACAGCTACCAGGTAAATCTGGGTGGTGCAGACTGCTACCAATTGGGTTTACTGCTTACTCCTGTAGTCTTAATCTCCTTGCAGTGTTCCCCAAGGGAACTCACACGATTCTGCCTAACACTGGTGTACAGCGGTGGGATTTGTATTGAGTATACATTATAGAGTGCTTCTGATACTTTGGTGCAACTAACCACAAAGCTTAGCACTAGGAAAGTTTATTTTCTGACAAGTCAACTATGGAAAGTTACAGCCAGGAGTCTCTTACTGCAAATACAGCTGATTGTTTAAGAGCCCTTTGTAGACATAAGAATCTCCCTGTAAAAGGCAAGAAAATAGAATTGATTGAAAGATTGTTAGAAAACCAAAGTCTGGGTAGTGGTTCAAAGGAGCCTACCTCCCCAGCAAATGTAAGCAACAGTAATGAGGTTGATATGAATCAAAGTCTTGATAGTATTGTTGTAGAGTCAGATGAGGAAGGTGATGCCAATGTAACTGTCTCCACTGCCCCTCTGACTGCTCTGCCACCTCAAGCTGTATCTACTGGACCTTTGTCAGGTCCCACATTAAGTCCTGCATTCATTGAACTAGAAAAACCGAGACTTGAATTAGAGTTCAAAAGAATTAGTGCCCAATCTGAACAAAACCACCAAGAACTAAGGCTCAGAGAAATGGAGCTCAAACATGAGCTAGAGATGAAGAAATTGTCTGTGGAAAATGCTTCTCTCCCCGGATCCTCTAGGAGTTCCAGTCCCAAAAGACCACGGATGCCTAAAGAGATTGTGGGTATGTATGAACCTAAATTGGATGTGTTGGATTGGTTGGCTATGTTTGAGTATAATAATGGGCTCCAGGACATCACAGGGAATCAGTTGCTTCCTTGGTTGTTCTCTAGGCTCCCCCATGTTGCATCTGATGTGGTAATGGAGTTGGGGGAGGTATGGACTATGAATGTTTGAAGCTAGCTTTAATAGCTAGATTTGGGAAGACCCCTTCCCAGTACCCTAAGAGGTTTAGGACCCTCAAAAAGCATGATGGTACCCCGTGGGCTGCCTGGGTGAGTGAAAGTTTGAAGAACTTAGAGGGATGGATTAAGGGTTACAGAGTGAACACTTATGAGGGAATGAAAAATCTTTTTTATGTTGGAGTCAATTTATGATGCCTGCTCTCCTGAGCTCAGACAGCACTTGGCTGATTCAAAGGAAATAGATTCCAAGAAACTAGCTAAGGCTGCTGACTTGTGGGTTGCCAACCGGGCTACTCACAAGAATTCTGGGGCAACTCAGAAAAAGGATGAGGGGAAACAGCCTTAAAAAGGACTCCAAAGAGAATTCCAATAATTCCAATTCCAAAGAGGGCCACAAACAGCACTATAAGGGTAAGCCACTAGGGAAACCAAATCAGGCTAGTGTACCTTCTGGTCCCAAACCAGAAGGAGGTCAGAACAAGCCACCATTCGTGAAGGCATTTGGGAAATGCTTTGTTTGTGGCTCTACTGACCATGTGAAAGGAGATCCCAGATGTAAGGGTAAACCTTCAGGAGTCCACACTGTCTACTTAGCCTTCGCTCCAGAGGAGGTAGTATAAATGGCAAGTGGAAACTTTCTACTACTGGCTGATGACCCCATTGGAGTCTCAGCCAGTGTTTCTTTAGTGTCCCTGGGCTTGTGGGAACAACAGAATTTAGATGCATATAATTCTATCCCAGATAATACTAAAGAGTATTATAAGGACAGTGTCCAAGTGAATGGTCAGGAGACTCCTGCCATTAGAGACACTGGGTCCAGCATAACTGTGGTGGACAAATCTTTTTTCAAGGCAGAGGATGTTGCTAGGGCACCCAAACCCCTCACCAAGTTAGCTGTCGGGCCTGTGCAGATGCTTCCCCAGTTACCAGTGCTCATCCAGTGTAATGACATGACCGTACAGATACCTGTCAGTGTACAATGTGAGGTACCAGGAAGGGTTCTGTTGGGAAATGACCTGAAAACTCTTGGAGTATTGTCACATCCCCCCAGACCTCATAGTAAAAGGTTACAGGAGCTAATCAGACCTGCAAGGGAGAAACCCATGAGAGGTACTCCCAAGGAGATGATGAAAAAGGATATTACTCCTACTCCACTGGAGTTACAACTTGCTATATCTGAGCAACAAGAAGCAAAGGGGAAACCAAGACTTCTAGAAGGAAACCAGCAGCAAGCACTCTGGTGCTTCCAACTAGGACTACCCCTAGGTTGTCCAAAGTTAGACCTGTAACTCCACCTCCACCTGAGGCTGGGAAGGAGGTACAACCCTGTGTGGTTGAACTAGACTCTGAAGAGACAGAGCTAGTACAAGGCCAGTAACTTATTGGAGATCTGGATCCTGTTGACCATCCTGAGCTGCAGTCTTTACTGGCAGAGTTTGTCCCAAAGGGCAGACTTCAGTAAAGGACAAAGAGAATGTCCAACTCTGGAAGGTCTTCGCCACCAGGCAGCTTCTCAGGCTGATGGGCAAGAGCCTGGGAAGTATAGGTTACGCTGGGAAGATGGCCTCTTCTACAGTGAACCAACTGAGTCTGCACTTGGAGACTACAAGCGACTTGTAGTGCCTCAAGAAAACAGACTCCAGTTCTTGCAACTAGCCCATGAGATTCCTTTGGCTGGTCACTTGAGTTTCAAGAAGACCAAGAAAGGCTCTCTCTCTACTTTTATTGGCCAAAAATGGGGGCTGAGGTAGAAGTTCTGCAAGAGCTGCCACACCTGCCAAACTTCTGGTAAGAGTGGTTCCAAGAATGTGGCACCCTTAGTGCCTCTCACAAAGGAGTTGAAGGAGGGCACTATGTGAAGAAAACGAGATTTTTCATCACGCACAGGCGTTAGACTGCCGTAGAACAACATCCAGTTCTACTTCAATAAGGACAGCGTAGTCATGGCGACAGTCCTGCCTATTGTGCTTGCACAGAAGTGGGACCCAAGGCGTTCGTGTTTCCACGCGATGCCTTTGGATCCCCATGGCAACGCAAAAATTCTTCTCCCGTCACTACATCCAGTTCTACTCTAATTAGTACAGCGTGGTCATGGCGACAGTCCCGCCTACTGTGCTTGCACAGGGGTGTGACCTAAGGCGTACGTGTTCCCACGCGACGCCTTTGGATCCCCATGGCAACGCATACATTCTGCTCCCGTCATTCGCGCTTGCGCCCCTGCAAACGCGTTTCACCAGCACGGAGCGATTTTGCTGAGTAACGGTAAGAGTGTGTCTCGCGCTCTAGATTAGAATGTGCTGAGTGATATACCTCAGTCTGATAACTTTTCACATAACATTAACAGGTATACTCAGATTGGACACTTATTCTACGGGACCCAGAGCCCTTTGAATAATATGGTACTTTTAACTAATTACCTAATTGCCACACGGTTTAAGTGAATACGCAAGTCGAGTAATATTAATATCTCTAATAAAGATTTCTCTTTTCTGTTTTTTCTGTTCACCACCTCACTGTTGGAAAGTTTAAAAACACATCTTGGAACGGGTATGTGTCATTGCATGCGCTTGTTTTTGGAATTAATGTCAAATGATTATTTTATGATTATGTTGATTAATTGTTTTGAAATAGAGAACGATTAGGCATAACGAAATTATTGTACGGCCCCGACGAAGGTTTTAATAACCGAAATACATTGGCAAACGTACATAGAATTCGAGCCAATATCTTTATGCCAGGCCTCATTGAATATGAAGTAGAATATTCAAGAGAGACGTCACAGCAATTAGAAGTGAAATAAAAATATATTTTTAAGAAAATGATGCACAGTTTCTAATTTGAATCTTCACGTAAATACGAACACACAGTGCAAAAGTGGACATTCCCTATTTTTAGGGCAAACTGAGAGCACCAGTCCTAATAGAGTCAATTCACTCTATTTTTCTTTGGTTATATTTTTGGGTACTTTTGCCATAGGACCTATACAGACTGGTAGCCCCAGGGTAATACTTCAACAAGTGCAATATGATTGTATAATTAACGCACAGAAACGACACGTAGTGCCCTCCTTCAACTCCTTTGTGTTTGCATTTCTTCTGGGCATAACTCAAGGTAGAGGCACACATTGAACATTCAAACTAAATATGTCATTTGCTGACATTGAAGCTTTAACTATAAAGAAAGCTGAAACTTTAGGCTTTTCAGCCGAAGAGGCCACCAAGATACTGGTTTTGATTCAAGACACTGGATTCAACACAATCAGTATCAATAAGGAAGACCCAACACGCCAAATCAAGCAATTGGAATACCTAATCCGTAAGGAAATAAACCGCAAACTGCATGCAATCATGCTGGGCAGATGCTATAGAAACAAAAGAATCCCTAGAGGCTTGTGAAGAGAGCAAAGAGTTTGTAAAAAAATGGGAAGCAATACTTAACAAGTGCTCTTTAGAGCTTATTGTACTAATAATATAAGAACTGGCAAGTAACCTTCAGGATCTGAGTAAGGAAATCGAGGAGATAGAAATCCAATTAGTTGCTACATTCCACAGGGAAGAGGTGGATGCCATCCTTGAAGATATCAACACCAAATTGTCAGAATACAAAACAGAGCTTGAGAACAAAAAAATTAGAAAATTCAAACGCGATACTTATGATTATCTAAAAGATGAGGTGTATAGTTGGATGGATAAATATGGACCACCACTGAGGAAACCCAAGCCAAACAACAGAAGTGAAACATCCAGCTCAGAAACAGATACAGAGAGAGATAGTACACATCAGGAAGAAGAAACAGGTGAAAGCATTTCAGGAGCCACAGGCACAACAGAACCACCAAGAGCTGATAGAATCCCTTTTTTAGACAGAGGAAGAAGAGAACCAGAAGGGGTAAAAGGAAAACAAAAAGCAAAACCGAATACAAGACTACAGCAAAAGAAGAATTAGTAATCAATCTATCTTCCAGGGTACTCACTCCCACAGAGACACAAACCCTTGAGAAAGGACTTAGCTTTGTTCCCACGCACAACAGTACTCTCTTTGATTCTAAAATCGAACTCTGTAAGCTGATTCAGAAAATGAAGTTGAAGGTGTTCTTCAGTGAACTAGAACCGGTGAATTCACCTGATGAGGACCCTCTGGATCTCAAAGAATTCAAAGGAAAAAGCAACTTCATACCACCTATCAGTGTACCATCGATTGACATATTCCAAAAACAAGTCACAAGAGATTTGGAGAGAATCAAGTTTGGCTATTCGAAGAACAGCAACATGAAACCTCATGAATTTAAATTGATCAGAGACCTATACGTAGAAGAATCATTGACAATAAGAGCTGTGGATAAAGGAGGCACTATAGTTCTCTTGAACAGTCAAGATTATGACCACGAATGTGCACGGCAATTGAATGATACAAACACATATGCTCCTCTGGACACAGATCCTACAGAAGAAATAAGAAAGAACCTGGAGACTTTATTGACAAAAGCTGAGGAATTAGAAAGGATCTCACATAACACAAAAAAGTTCCTCACTAACCCACATCCTCGTATACCGCATTTTTATACCCTACCAAAAGTCCACAGGGATCTACACAAACCACCAGGGAGGCCTATAGTTGCAGGTATGAACAGCATTCTGGAACCGTTGGGAAAATATATTGAATATTTTTTTTCAACCCTTAATCCAAAAAACAAGCACATACATCAAGGACTCTACTCATCTTTTGCAACAACTGAGAACAATTCCATTTAATCCTAACCATATCTGTTTCACCGTAGATGTCAAGAGTCTTATACCTCCATCCCGCACGACTTGGGTAGGGAGGCAGTGGAATGGTTATTACTACAAGAAGGTGAGATACAGGCACAGAAAGAATTCATAATGGCACTCTTAGAATTTATCAGCAATAACTCCTACTTCCAATACAAAAACTCATATTTTTTACAAGTGGCAGGCACATCGATGGGGGCCACCATGGCACCTTCTTATGCCAACACATTTATGTACAAATTTGAACTGGAACATGTACTCAAAAATCCTCAATGGCAAAACAATCTGTCGATATGGATCAGACACATAGACAATATTTTTGGCATTTGGACAAACACAGAACCTGAACTTCTAGCTTTTTTTGACTATCTGAACAACATAGACCCCCGCATCCAGTTTACACATGAACACTCGAACAAAATCAACCATTTTTTGGATGTGGAGATAAAAGTTACTAACTGCGAATACCGCACCACGATCTATCGCAAGAATACTGATCGCAATAATCTCTTACAAAGATTATTACCTTCCTGAGCTCTGTTGGGGTCGAGCAGGAGCTCCCTCTCCCACTAGCTGCAGGAGCAGCTCCATGCCGCCTGAAGCCCTGCCTGTTCATAGGTAGGCCTGGAGGCTATACCTCTGCATTTAGGCATCCTCTCCTCATCACATCGAAAATCGCCCATTTTTTTTTCATTATTGAAAGCCTTCAGCTTGTGCAGCCACAGCAAGCTTATCAGCCCCCTGCACTGCATGGACACCAAAAACGAAGTCCATAACACCTAGATTTGCTATTGCAAAAACACGAGGTTTTTGCCTTTTAAAAATGGCCGCCGCCTTTTCCTCTCACCTACTCTGCCTTGTTGTGAAGCCCCAGTAGCCTGCTGCCCTGTGATTGGTTGTCCGCCACATCTTAACCAATCGGGGTGCACCGGCAGGCGAAGCCGGCCCCCGACGAAGGCAACAGACAAAGGCTACCCCCTGACTGAGCCTGGTTACCTTCCTGAGCTCTGTTGAGGTCGAGCAGGAGCTCCCTCTCCCACTAGCTGCAGGAGCAGCTCCATGTCGCCTGAAGCCCGGCCTGTTCATAGGTAAGCCTGGAGGCTATACCTCTGCATTTAGGCATCCTCTCCTCATCACATCGAAAATCGCCCGTTTTTTTTCATTATTGAAAGCCTTCAGCTTGTGCAGCCACAGCAAGCTTATCAGCCCCCTGCACTGCATGGACACCAAAAACGAAGTCCATGACACCTGGATTTGCTATTGCAAAAACACAAGGTTTTTGCCTTTTAAAAATGGCTGCCGCCTTTTCCTCTCACCTACTCTGCCTTGTTGTGAAGCCCCAGTAGCCTGCTGCCTTGTGATTGGTTGTCCGCCACATCTTAACCAATCGGGGTGCACCGGCAGGCGAAGCCGGCCCCCGAGCGCAGCCAGGCGCAAGGCGCTGTCCCTATGCCCAAAAATGTGTATATCTCATCTGGCCTCTAGCACCCTTCCTGCTACCCCGACCACCTACAATGTAAGGTAATCTACGCTACTTGCACTACCTTTGATGTACTTCAGTGTCTTTGAGATACAGCGCTCTGCCTATCATCTAAAGTGACCGCCTCAGCCTGCAAACAATGTGCTTATCTGCAGCAGCCCTTCCTAACACGTGCCATATTGTCTATGTTTTCCTGCTATGCTCCCTGATTGCACTTGCTTCTGACTAACATGTGTGCCTCCTGAATTAATCTGCCTATATCCTGCATTGTCCAAACTTGTTGCTCACATATTATGATCTGCTCCACATGTTTTGTCACACTGCTCTTCTGCCTGATAATGCTTCGACGCACCATGCCTCTTTGATGTCCCATACTCTGGAATGGTTCTCTAGACTGCTCCCTACTTGCCCTCGCCTGATGTATACCTAGTGTACTAGCATAACCTATCCATTGCCTCACTACTGTCTGGTACCCCTGCCTTAAACGTGGCTTTGCTCTCTGCCCTGACCTATTTAGACCCTTTGGTCGCTAACTACTGCACCCTGTGACCTATCTGAGACCCTTTTGGTTGCTCGCCATTGTACCCTGTGACCTACTCAGACCCTTTGCTCGCTAGCTACTGCACCCTGTGACCTATCTGAGACCCTTTTGGTCGCTCGCCATTGTACCCTGTGACCTACTCAGACCCTTTGCTTGCTAGCTATTGCACCCTGTGACCTATCTGAGACCCTTTTGGTCGCTCGTCATTGTACCCTGTGACCTACTCAGACCCTTTGCTCGCTAGCTACTGCACCCTGTGACCTATCTGAGACCCTTTTGGTCGCTCGCCATCGTGCCATTTAAAATTGCCCATAGAATGCCTTCCTAGTAACTATATCTAGATGATTTGAAACTGTCATAGCAGTGATCCACACTCATAGTATTCTTGATTCTGCTCAACTGTTTTTACTACTGCACTTAGAGTGCGGGAACTGTCAAATTTAGGTGCACTCTGCTGTATGCATCTTAGTCGCTGCTGGGATTGTCAAATCCAGGTGCTCTTGCTATGCGCACTTTTAGTTGCTGCTGGGACTGTCAAATTTAGTATTGTTGATTTTGCATTGCCCTAGCTAAATTCAATCCTGCCTATTGTTGATTTTGCATTGCCCTAGCTAAATTCAATCCTGCCTATTGTTGATTTTGCATTGCCGTAGCTAAATTCAATCCTGCCTATTGTTGATTTTGCATTGCCGTAGCTAAAATCGAACCTGCCTATTGTTGATTTTGCATCGCCCTAGTGGCAATTGCACTTGCCCATAGCTAAGAAGCTTACCCCCTTGGTGTTCATCTACCGTGCTCCTTAGGGCGCTCCTCCTTTTCCTGTTCCACTCTCCGCCTTCTGAAACAACAATCCTCACTCAGTCACGCACGTACCTGACACGGCTGATTCTCCCTCAGCCACCTGACACTATGTCTCGCCTCAGTCTTGGCCAACAGACCCTGCGTATGGCGACCTCCGCTATGACACCCACCTCAGGCCTCCAACACCTCACTACCGACCTCAATCCCTACCTCAATGACCCAGCCCTTTGGTTGGAACACTTTGCTAGCAAACCTACGCCGAACCAATCGTGCCCTTCATCTCTTAGAAATAAAAGATTAGGCACCAGATTCCTCATACGCCCTACCCGCTGCAACCTCTCCAAAGAAACACGACACACACTGTCGGGCCCACCATCGGTCCTCAACAACAGCAAACCCCTCTCTACAGAGGCGAAACTGCCTGTCATCAAAGGCGCCCTTATCAATGCAAGATCCCTCCCAGCTCACGCTTTAGTCATAGCAGACCTTATAACATCGTCAGATCTTGATTTCATTGCCATAGCTGAAACCTGGCTACATGCTGCCTCCGGTCCTTCACTGTCCCTTGCTATACCACCTGGCTTTAGCATATTGAGATGTGACCGTACCTCTGCCTCCCACTCTAGAGGTGGGGGCCTTGCCATCATCCATAAAATCACTTTGGACCTAAGAGTAACGACCAATACAAACTTGAATCAGCTGAGCTATTGTCAGTCAAACTCACGTTAACACCCAACCAAACAGCCACCCTCCACCTAATTTACCGGCCCCCAGGCCCTGCACCCTCCTTTGTCGGTGACATATCCACCCTCCTCCTTGACAACGCTAAAACCAATTCACAAATCATCATCCTGGGCGACCTCAACTTGGGACTAGGTGACCCTAAAGATCCTATTGCACTTGATCTGGAAAACTCCCTCTCCAACTCCGGCTTCACCTCGCACATCCAAGAGCTACACATTCTAAAGGCAGGACTCTTGACTGGCTAGCCAGCTCTAATTGTAATATCAATGTCCTGGCCATTACCCCCTGCCTCTGGTCAGACCACCACATTATCACCATTAATATTGAAGCCGCCCGCCCCATCCCAACCGCGATAGCGCGGGCTCTCCCGACCAGAAACAAAAAGGACATAACCAAAGAGAAACTCCTCCCTCTACTACTCCCCTCACTTAAAGCAGCTACTGATTCCTGTAACGATCCGACTGCCTTAGCTGACATCTATAACTGCAGCATGTTGACAGCTATAGATTCTTTGGCCCCCATCAAACTGAGGAAGGCCAAACCACGTGCTCACCTGAACTCTTGGTTCACCCCAAAGCTAAGAATACTCCGTAAATCCAAACGCTGCGCCGAAAACCGATGGAAAAGCCACCCTTCTGACGTGCATAAAGACGGCTTCCTCCTGGCCTCGCTCACTTACAAAGCAGCCATTATAGAGGCAAAAAAAGAATCCCTCAATAATCGCATTCTGCATGCTGATTCCAACTCCAAGGAACTATTTAAGATTTTAAAAGAGCTTGAAACCCCCGTTACTCCCCCTGACACTTGCATTAAAGACAGCAAATGGTGTGCCAACATTCAGGCAGCGTTACTGAATAAAATCACCATGCTTCAATCTAAAATCACAGCCACACATGCTAGCCTGAAACTGGACAATCGCGCCCCCATCCCAGCAGGGGCCCTCCCTCCTGACGTCCCCAACTGCAAACGATTTGCCTTCTCACCGCTCACCATTGCGGAGGTAGAAAACATTATCCTGATGATCAAACCGTCCAACTGCCAGGGCAACCCCTGCCCTTCCCCAATTATTAAGGAATCCGCCCACGTCCTGGCCCCATTTATCACATCCTTTATCAACGCATCCTTCAAAACAGGAACTGTCCCCGACAACCTTAAGGATGCTTGGGTGATCCCCTTGCTCAAAAAACCTTCCCTCGACCCTAGCATACCCACCAACTACCGACCCATCACCACTGTCCCGTTCCTGCTAAAAATCCTAGACCGTGCAGCATACCTGCAAATCCAAGAGCACTTGGAAGCCAACAATCTTCTAGGCCTTAGACAATCTGGCTTCCGACCCAAACACGGAACAGAGACAGCTCTACTTGACTTAAAAACCCAAATCGAAGTGTTAAAGGACAATGGCAAACTTGCCTTATTACTCCTACTCGACCTCTCTGCGGCCTTTGACTTGGTCAGTCACCAAATCCTATGCAAGCATCTTCACTCGGCCGCCCATTTCTCACCATCAGCCACGGCCTGGATCAAATCATTCTTGAGTAATAGATCTATGCGGGTCTTCTCTCAATCTGCAGCTGCAGATCCTTCCCCGATTCATTGCGGCGTCCCCCAGGGCTCTTGTGTGTCGCCAATGCTCTACAACGTCTTTACAAAACCACTTTTTGATGTACTTGACTATCTGGGTGTCTCCTATACGAACTACACTGACGACACCCAGATACTCATTCCCATCACTGGTGACTACCTGGCTGACACTAAGGCCTTGAACGAGGTCTACTTGGTTATCCAAGCTTGGATGGCACAACACCAGTTATGCCTCAATGATGACAAGACTGAGCTCCTCATCTTGGGCACTACGCAACGCCTTAGTAAACTTGAGCCATTCTACCAATCATTTGTCATCGATGGCAACACCATCCAAGTCTCGAAAGACACCAAAACCCTAGGTGTCTATCTTGACGCCACCCTATTCCTATCCAGACAAACAAATGCAGTCATATCCTCTTCAGCATACACCTGCAAACTCATTGCAACTTGCAGGCCATTCCTGACCACCCCCAACGCGGTCACTCTGGCCAGAACTCTTATCATGGCCAAAATTGACTATGCAAGCAGCCTCTACCTTGGAACGAGCCAAGAGAATATGAACAAACTGCAAATTACCCAGAATAACGCTATCAGAGCAGCCCTAAACATCCCACGAAACCACCACATCTCGGAATCTAGATCTAACTTACACTGGCTACCGGTCAAACAGAGAATTTCACTGAAAGCCTTAGGCCTCACCCAAAAATGCCTAGCTAACCAAGCCCCACCATACCTCTGTAGCCGGCTATCCCGACACGCGCCCACCCGTCCGCAAAGAACGGCTCAGACCCACTGCCTAACCATCCCTAGGTTCAAACTACAAAAGGCGGGTGGATCTAGCTTCCCCGTCCTAGCCTCTAAGCTTTGGAATGCCCTCCCTCTCACCATCCGATCCGAAGAACGCTTCAGCCATGATGTCCGGACCAGCCCTGGGAAACTCCTGCTCTAATCTACCTTCTGTAAATATGTATATTGCTGTATGCCTTGTATACTATATACTGTTTAATGCTTTGAATATATTTAATTGTATGCTTATGTAACCATGTCTAAATTGCGCCCTGATGCCTCCGGGCCGGATGGTACGCGTTACAAATAAAACAAATACAAATACAAATACAAATTACGTTTTCAACAACCCAGCCAGAATAAGAATCTCCCTTATAGCCAAATGCTAAGGGTAAAAAGAATAGTCAGTGACCCTATGGACTGCCAAGAATCATTGATGGAGATGGGGAACACATTTTTGGAAAGAGGGTATTCTCAAGAAGAGATAGACAGAGCTACTGCTCGTACAGCCACGCAAAACAGAGAAGAACTATTGAAACCCAAAACAAAAACAGAACAATTGCCCCCACTGGTCTTTGTATCAAAATATTCAAGGCAAAGCAGTCGGATAAAATCCATAATCAAGAAAAATTGGATTACCATAACCTGCGATCAGAGAATAGAACATCTCTTTAAAGAACTCCCTACTTTCGCGTATCAACGGAGCCAGAACCTGAAAGATAAGTTGTTATACACTAAACCAATGCGCAAGAAAAGGGTAACAGAGAGGATAGGCACATTTCCGTGCCTTAACTGCAGTAACTGCAATTACATCATCAAAGGATCGAGTATTAACCACCCACACTCTGGAACTAATATCAAGTTGAAAGACTATGCCACGTGTGACACACAGAATATTGTGTATGGAATCAAATGCCCCTGTGGGCTATTTTACGTTGGTCAGACACAACGGACTGCTAAAATTCGATGGAATGAACATTGTTCATGCATAAGGAATCACACAGTAACTTCGGCGGTGGCCAGGCATTGGCAAGAAAAACACTATAATCTGGCACAGATCAGATTTGTAATCTTAGAAGTGGTCCGCAAATACAACAAATATGAGAATCTTCAAAAAAGACTCGACCAACGAGAAACATTTTGGATAGATCGACTGAGTTCTCTGACACCCAAGGGACTAAATGAAGAAATAAACTATATGTGCGATCTATGAACATCCACTTTGTGGATTAGCATTGTTGCCTTCTTCTAACCCAGTACCACTATCCCGTCATAATTTGACATTGGCCTTATTGTATCAACAGCCCCCTTGTTTGAGTTGACCCTCACATGTGCCTCTGCAATATTCCTATCTTGCCTACTGATCATTGACTCCCTACCACCCTTCCAGACAAGGTATTCATGCCACACTCTCCCATTTTGTTTCTAGTACTTGTTTTCACTGCATTCATGCAATGCACAACAAGATTTTTCAACACGCACAGGCGTTAGACCGCCGTAGAACAACATCCAGTTCTACTTCAATAAGGACAGCGTAGTCATGGCGACAGTCCCGCCTATTGTGCTTGCACAGATCTGGGACCCAAGGC
The DNA here is from genome assembly GCF_040938575.1 of Ambystoma mexicanum. Taxonomy (NCBI): domain Eukaryota; kingdom Metazoa; phylum Chordata; class Amphibia; order Caudata; family Ambystomatidae; genus Ambystoma; species Ambystoma mexicanum. The sequence goes on along the minus strand of NC_090923.1, from coordinate 32,312,713 downwards.
GTACGTGTTTCCCTGCGACGCCTTTGAATCCCCATGGCAACGCAAAAATTCCGCTCCCATCACTACATCCAGTTTTACTCTAATTAGTACAGCGTGGTCATGGCGACAGTCCCGTCTACTGTGCTTGCACAGGGGTGGGACCTAAGGCGTACGTGTTCCCACGCGACGCCCTTGGATCCCCATGGCAACGCATAAATTCTGCTCCCATCATTCGCGCTTGCACCCCTGTAGACGCGTTTGACCAGCACGGAGCGATTTCGCAGAGTAACGGTAAGATTGTGTCTTGCGCTCCAGATTAGAATGTGCTGAGTGATATACCTCAGTCTGATAACTTTTCACATAACATTAACAGGTATATTCAGATTGGACACTTCTTCTACGGGACCCAGAGCCGTTTGAATCATAAGGTACTTTTAACTAATTACCTAATTGCCACACGGTTTAAGTGAATATCGCAAGGCGAACAACATTACCGATCTCTAATAAAGATTTCTCTTTTCTGTTTTTTCTGTTCACCACCTCACTGTTGGAACGTTTAAAAACACATCTTGGAACGGGTATGTGTCATTGCATGCGTTTGTTTTTGGAATTAATGTCAAATGATTATTTTATGATTATGTTGATTAATTGTTTCGAAATAGAGAATGATTAGGCATAACGAAATTATTGTACGGCCCTGACGAAGGTTTTAATATTCGAAATGCATTGGCAAACGTACATAGAATTCGAGCCAATGTCTTTATGCCAAGCCTCATTGAATATGAAGTAGAATATTCAAGAGAGGAGTCACAGCAATTAGATGTGAAATAAAAATATATTTTTTAAGAAAATGATGCACAGTTTGTAATTTGAATCTTCACGTAAATACGAACACACAGTGCAAAAGTGGACATTCCCTATTTTTAGGGCAAACTGAGAGCACCAGTCCTAACAGAGTCAATTCACTCTATTACCCTTAGTGCCTCTCCCAGTAGTGGGAGTCCCATTTGAGAGTGTAGGAATCAACATTGTTGGTCCCCTTGATCCTTCAACCTCCTCAGGCAACAGGTTTATCCTTGTTGTAGTAGACCATGCTACTAGGTACCCTGAGGCAATTCCTATGAGGACTGTTACGGCGCAAGATGTGGCTAAGGCCCTCCATGGTTTTTTTTACCAGGGTTGGGTTTCCTAAGGAGGTAATCTCTGACGGGGGTCAAATTTTATGTCCCACTACATGAAGGCCATGTGGAAAAACTGTGGAGTTACCTACAAGTTCTCGACCGCATACCACCCTCAGACAAATGGATTGATTGAAAGGTTTAATAGGACCATGAAGAGCATGATAGGTGCTTTAGAGGAACCCCTTAAGAGAAAGTGGGATCTTCTACTGCCATGCCTTCTCTTTGCTTATAGAGAAGTCCCTCAGGAGGGAGTAGGTTATAGTCCCTTTGAGCTTCTTTATGACCATCCAGTCAGAGGTCCATTGGCCCTGATTAAGGAGGGGTTAGAGAGTGCTCCTTCCCCCATGCCAGTCAGAGTGACTGACTACATGATAGGACTCCGGAGGAGAATGTCACAGATGATGGCCCACGCTAGTGATAACCTGAAGGCTGGTCAAGCTTTGGTCAAGCACTGGCATGATCAAAAGGCTAACATGGTTGAGTTCACTCAAGACCAGCTAGTTCTTGTTATGATACCAACAAGGCAGAGGGCCTTGCAGGAAAATGGATGGGTCCCTTCAAGATTGTGGGAAAACTTGGAGACGTGAACTATCTGGTGGACTTGAGCAATCCCAAGGAGGCTCCCAGAGTCTTTCACACCAACAGACTGAAGGCTTATGTCTCTAGGCCTGAAGTACGAGCTTTGCTTCTAGCTTCAGCAGAAGAGGAAGAAGAGAGGGAACCTCTCCCTGATCTCCTCAGAGGCTTACCTTTGGATGAAAAGATTGAAGAAGTTATTCTCTCTTCAAATCTGACACCTGAGCAACAAGAGGAGTGCAAATCTATGTTAAATCGGTTTGCCTCCCTGTTCTCACTTTCACCAGGCTTGACCCATTGGGGCCAGCATGATATACTCGCTGGTGACTGTCTGCCTGTCATGATGCATACCCCCGGGCATCCAGACCACGTTCATCAGCCCCGGGAGCAGGCATCATGGTGTCTTGAGAAAACTCAGCAACCCCTGCTAGGGGCTGTCTGGGTTCAATCCTGGCGCCTATGGCGCCAGGCTCATATGGGACATTAGTCCTGGCGCCTATGGCGCCAGGCTCATAGGTGCACACTTACCTGATGCAGACCATGCTGCAAGAAGATCCAAGCCCATGTGAGGCCTGGAAGGGACTACTTTACCTTAGGGACTATTTTGTTACTCAGGTGTGGTCGGGGAGGAATACCTACCTGGGACTACTTTGAAGGCTATTTAAACTAAGCCCGAAGAGCAGCACACGCTTCGCGTTATTCTGCATCCAGCAGCGTAACGTTCACCATGCCAGCAGCAGCATCCAGCCTTCTGCCACGCCCGCCTCGAACCTGGTGCACCTAGAAAGAAGGAAAGAAGCAAAGGTTAGAACAAGAGTATTACCTGATTTCTTACCTGATTCCGGATTCATCGCATCTTCAAACCAGAGGAAAGACTTTGTTTTAAAAGTGTCGCATCGCCAGCAGCAGTGCCGCGCCATACTCACCGTTCCACGCAGCATCTCTTCGGTCCGGCGCTGTCTCTATCTTTACATCGCCGAATCCCGGCACCTAAGGGGGACAAGAAACAACAAGGTGAGCAGAGAGAACAGACAGAGACAATCTCTTTAGCCGCCATATGCTTACCTGATTTTACCGCCGGAGGTATAATTCATCAGCACGCCACATCTGCTTATGCCGCACCTGTAAGATAAGGAGAAAGCAGCAAGTTTAACCCTTGGCATTATTTACCAGACAGTGTTGGGTAACACAGACTTTTACCGGAGCGCTTTCAGCTGTCAATCTTCTTATTGGGTCAAAGCTGCAAGATAAAAGAGGAATTGGACAGGAGTGAACTCCAGACATTTTGAACTCTTACGAACTATATACTTACGGCTCTTGGCCAGGACCTTTTGGAGTCAGGATTCATCTCCAACTCTTCCAATATCCTCAGGCCAGTGAAGTAACTGGTCATCAACGCACCCCTGCGTGCTTCGCAGGATGGAGGGCTCATCCTTCAAGAAAATAAGGGTAGATTGCTGAGAGGGCGCTTCAGAGGTGATTAGTGGGGAGGACAGTGGGGGTGCTATCACTTGAATCCACAAGTGGCTAAATCCATCTCTCCACTTGTAGGAGAATATTTCTACGGGTCAAGCTGACAAGATTAGGAGGGCAGATCCAGTCAGTCATCGCTGCACTACGCATCACATGGGTGGAGGCCGCAGCAGTCCGGGTCCGACCGACGCCCCTGTGGGAGCCAGGTGAGCGTAACACTGCCTGTAAAAAGCAGAGGGTACAGAATTTCAGAGAATGTAAGAACCCACATCAAAGGAGAGGTCAGCAAGATGCTTGACCTCGGGGTAATAGAGCCCTCTACTAGTCCATGGTCTAGCCCAGTTGTGTTAGTACCAAAGGCAGGATCCAAAGAGTTGAGATTCTGTGTGGACTATAGAGCTCTTAATGCAGTCACCAAGACTGATGCCCATCCTTTCCCTAGGACAGATGAACTGGTGGACAAATATGGTTCAGCCAGGTACCTCAGTACATTTGATCTGACGTCAGGCTATTGGCAAATAGCCCTGACAGACCATGCCAAGGAAAAAACTGCATTTTCTAGCCCAGTTGGCTTATACCAATTTAAGGTTATGCCTTTTGGACTGAAGAATGCACCTGCTACATTCCAAAGGATGGTAAATCAGGTTCTGACTGAGATGGAGGACTTCTGCATGGCATACTTGGATGACATTGCAGTGTTCAACCACTCCTGGGAAGAGCATGTTGACCACCTATGACATGTTTTGCAGGCTCTTGAGAAGGCCAATCTGGCCAAAGGCAAGTAAATGCCAGATTGGACAGAGTAAAGTGGTCTACCTTGGACATGAGGTAGGAGGTGGAGAAATAAGGCCTTTGCCCAGTAAAATTGAAGCTGTGCAAAATTGGACAACACCTACTACTCAGACCCAGGTGAGAGCCTTCTTAGGTCTCACTGGGTACTACAGGAATTTCATAGAGAACTATGGGACCATAGCTTCTCCACTGAATGTGATCACCTCTCCTAAATTCCCTAAAAAGGTCAGATGGAATGAGGAGTGCAATCAGGCCTTTGAAAACCTGCAGAAAGCCCTTTGTCAAGCTGCAGTACTAAGAGCTCCTGACTACCACCAAACTTTCATTGTACAGACAGATGCTTCAAATGCAGGCATAGGTGCAGTCCTTAGTCAACTTGATGGGAAAGGTAGGGAGCATCCCATTTGCTTCATCAGTAGAAAACTGAAGGAACCTGAGACAAGGTGGGCAACCATTGAAAGAGAGTGTTTTGCTATTGTGTGGGCTCTGAAGAAGTTTAGGCCATACTTGTATGGTTCTACTTTTGTTATTCAGACTGATCACCAACCCTTGAGATGGTTAATGAAAATGAAAGGGGAGAACCCAAAACTATTGAGATGTTCAATCTGCCTCCAGGGCGTTGTTTTCACCATTGAGCACAGGTCAGGGTGTCACCACCAAAATGCTGATGGTCTCTCTAGGATGTTTGTAACCGACTAGAGATATGAGATTCATCCAGGAGTGGATTCAATCCTCCCGTCCCTTAGTCTGGGGGGGGGGGGCGAGTGTTAGGGAGAATTCTCTTATAAGGCTAATTACCCAAACCAAGTGAGTCCCTCAGCAGCTTTGCTGGATTTTTGGGGTTTGTTTTTTTTCTCCTGCTAAGAGTGAGACTCTTTTCCTCCCACTCTTAGGCATGATTTGAGGTATGTCTTTGACTTATTGTGTGCTTATGGGCTATGGGGTCTTTTACTCCATAGGGTATGATCTGTTTTAGTGTATGTGTTACACAGCACCCTCAGTGCAGTAACACAGGGGTGTCATAGTGTCCCCCAAACATAGACTCCATACCCTGGGACTGACTACTGTCTCCCAGGGCATGTAAAGTCACCATTGGCTTTATTAGTCCAAAACTGTGAACAGAACCAGTACAAACCATCATATTGTGGAAATACTGGAAGGGGTTAATTAGATTGCCCCTGGGTCTGTTTCCAAGGGGCACTGTCCAGTCCCCCCTTGTTGAGTTTCTGGCTAGTGGCAGTGGTTACCACGCTAAATATTCCACCGGAATATTTCCTATGGGATTTTCCCATTGATTTTAAACGCACCTCTTTTTTTGTGCAATGTTAAAGATACCGCCGGTTTATTTAATTAATATAAAATCACCGGTTGGGTCTTTTCGCCAGAACTCTTTTCCAAAATGGCATTCCTGTCTGTCTCTGTAACTCCAACCAAGGTCGGGCCCTTTGTTCCACTTTTTGGCGGGCTTCTCCACAGAAGCCCTCCAACTGGTAGCACTCTGTCTGGGTTCCACAGGATGTGACCCTTAAATCCTTGGCTTTCCAACTGGGTTGGCCCCCAGATCTTCTAACTTTACCTTTCGCATCAAACCAACCTCTTTTGAACATTTTTGCAAAGACTTTAGTGCATTTTAAACTGTGTGATCTTGGGCACATTCCGCCTTGCTCCATTTAAAGTGGGCCTGGCCTATGAACTTTGGCTCTACAGTAGACTCTGCCTTCACTAGCTTGCTGTGGTCTTAGGAAAGTGTTGGGAACTGTTTTATTTTCATGACCTGCCTTTTTCTCTCCCATTAACCTAATTATTGGAGTGCCATCTAAGTTACACGCTCACATCTGTTTTTACAAATAGTGGTGTTTTGACCTAGACTTGTCTAATAATTATTAAGGGAGGTGTGTATACTTTTCTGATTGTGTTTGAACTTGCTTTGATCTATAGTGCTTAGTGTATTTCCTAAAATGTGTTTTAAATAAATAATGATATACTTTTGATAACAAGCTCTGGTCAGTGTTTGTTTGCTCTACTGTGTTTTTAGCCCTATTGTGTATCCTCTGTATACTGCCCTACTCATCTTGAGAGAGGTCTGACTGCTCAGCCACAGCTACCAGGTAAATCTGGGTGGTGCAGACTGCTACCAATTGGGTTTAATGCTTACTCCTGTAGTCTTAATCGTCTTGCAGTGTTCCCCAAGAGAATTGCACAGGATTCTGCCTAACAGCAGCCGAGATGCAGTGTCGATAAGCACAGCGAGCAACCCCTTACAGGTGCACCTGCAGCCAGATTCAGGGTGCATCTGAGGTGAAGTGTCACAGAGAGCAACCCCAGACGGGCTCCTGCAGGCAGCATCAGGCTGCAGCCGAGGTGCAGCAGAGGTGCAGTGTCACAGAGAGCAACCACAGACAGGTGCTCCTGCAGGCAGCATCAGGCTGCAGCTGAGGTGCAGTGTCACAGAGAGCAACCCCAGACAGGTGCTCCTGCAGGCAGGGTTCTCAGGGTGCAGCCGAGATGCAGTGTCAATAAGCACAGCGAGCAACCCCTTACAGGTGCATCTGCAGGCAGATTCAGGGTGCAGCTGAGGTGCAGTGCCACAGAGAGCAACCACAGACAGGTGCTCCTGCAGGCAGCATCAGGGTGCAGCAGAGATGTAGTGTCACAGAGAGCAACCCCAGATAGGTTCGTACAGGCATCATTAGGGTGCAGCAGAGGTGCAGTGTCACATAGAGCAACCCCAGACAGGTGCTGCCTGCGCAGAGGTGCAGTGTCACAGAGAGCAAACCCAGACAGGTGCTACTGCAGGCAGCATCAGGGTGCAGCTGAGGTGCAGTGTCACAGAGAGCAACCCCAGACAGGTGCTGCTGCAGGCATGATCAGGGTGCAGCAGAGGTGCAGTGTCACAGAGAGCAACCCCAGACAGGTGCGCCTGCAGGCAGCATCAGGGTGCAGCTGAGGTGCAGGGTCGATAAGCACAGCAAGCAACCCCAGACATGTGCGCCTACAGGAAGCATCAGGGTGCAGCAGAGGTGCAGGTGAGACACTGTATTTTTCCTTGCAAAGGAATTCTTTTACCACAAACATAGAGGAGGAATTGGCTTATTGCCATTTTGATTTATCTCAACCTCCTACTAAGGATGAAAGGGTAAATCTTGAAGGAGTAACTCAATTTAGGGTTTAACCCAAAGAACCCATCTTATAAAAGGTATGCCAACAGGAACCGTAAAATGTCACTTTTCCTAATCCTTCTGTCTCTTCAAAGGTTAAACCTTATAATTCCTCTTTCAATAATATCCCGGGAGACATATCCATCTTTAAACCTTTGAAAGAAGTAGAGAAATTGAGCATATCTAAAGTGGACTGCATGTTCCAGAATTCCTCAGGGACTGTGAAGAATAAGACGACCGAAGCGGCATGCCGGAGTCAAGGTCAGGCAGACAAGCCTAATTGCTTTTGGCAAGGTCAGTCAATTAATCCTAAGGGCCTCTACCTGAAACCATTTCACCCACCTGGGGTCATAAAAGGCTGCAGCAGGTAGGGGCTGTAGAAAGAAGCTGGAACAGGAGCTGGAAGATCGGCAGTAGCAGAAGCAGAAGAAGCAGAGCACAAGGCTTGAAGTTCACAAGGAAGTATGACCACGGAAGGGAGCCGGAGAAGAGGAAGGGCAGATGTCACCTGCAGGCTCTGAGTTGGTGCTGTGCTCACAAACCCTGTTTGGCAATGGCAGTATTGAAAGAGACTGGAAGAAACAGGCAGTCTTTCCAGGTGCCTAGTTGCTGTGAATACAAATCTGAAATTCTGCATTCTCCCAAGGTCTGTGTGCAGAAGCAAGCCAAGGGAAACTAGTGAGTGGAAGCCTCTCTCTTAATGAGGCTGGATCGGAGACACCCGTGCAGCAGAGTGGTGTGGATCCCAAGAGTGCCCGTAGCAGTAGCAGGCGAAGAAACCAAGCCAGGAAGCTGAAGCAGCCTGCAGTTATTGTAATTGTGGAGTCGGGAAAAGGAAGCTCCAGGCTCCAAATTAACAGAAATACCTTGTTTGTAACTGTAACCAGCTTTATTCACACTCGCGTATACATCTAAGTGAGTAGAAATTGTTCACAGAAGTGGGAAGTCTTTCTAATATGGGAAATGTAACAAACGCTTTTGTTAACAAGCTGAAATACCCACATGTAGTGAAAGCATCTCTTTTCCCCATTATTGGAAATAACTTGTTGCTGAGTGATCGCGTGGCTCCTATTAAGGAGGAGAACGCTGCCGGGTTAAATTATTGAAGCAGAACTGACTTTCCCAAAATGATGCAAGCCTATTTTAAAGAGGCTGCGCATGCAACAGTGTTTCCCAATATCGTAGCGGCTCAAAGCTGACTGAAAGGTGGGAACGTGCATCCTTTGAAGTGGCAGTTCAAGACTAAAACAAAATCGAATGTGCCGAATTTCGTTAAGAAACCCACATCTTGTAAATATACAAACACTAAAAGGAGAAGTTGTAGCAATGGCTGAAGCTGAACAAAAGAACAAGCATTACCCAAGCCCATAGAATGAACTTTTTTAACGTGAACCCTGCTCATTTAAGAAGTATACACTATTAATCTGAAGTCATTGAAGTGTTGTTTCCTGAGTCCTCTAATATTAAGGTGACAAGGTTACCCACAGCTATAAGAGTGGCACAGCAGATTTGGGGTAACCATTGGAGAAAAGGTGTATATGAAGCTGGGGAGGGGGGCTGGGTGCTTGTTAAAAAGAAGTTGTTTTAAATATGCTTGGCTGAGACTGTTTGCATAAGGAGAACTAGTCTGGAAGATAGAGGCAGATTTTGTCATCAACATTTCTTGTCAGAGTTGCATCAATTGGAAGTAGTAGAAGCAAATGTCAGCTGTGGGGCAAGGAAGCCTGCTCATACAGCAGGAATAGTTGAAGGGAATTGCTGAAGAGAGACCAAACCTCAAGTAGAAGCATCCTATTAAACTGTGTACAAAAGACGCTGCAGAAGTTGAAAGCAGAGAAGTTGTACTTTTGTCTTCAACTTTACCCCTTTCTTTCCTGGAAGGAATTTATCCAGGAACCCCCATTGGTGCTGTTATTTTCTTTGTGAAACTGGGAAGGAGAATATTTTTCATCAAGCAGAGAACTAACTGTTACCAGTGGTTTTTTATTGGTGTGAACTTTTGTTTCTTTGGAACTTTTCAAGACTTTGCTTAAGACTTTTCCGTGGAGGAAACTGACTTTGGGACATTCTTGGGGAGCACGAGCCGCTCAGGACCATTAGAAGTCATCCAAGACACTGGTTACTTGGTAACCTTTTTGTTTTGATGTTTTCATGCTGCTTTTAAAGGTTTATGTTGTTTAGAGTGAGGGTTAGTTTTGTGACTGCTAGGAGGTTTCCCTTAGATCCTAGAATAGGTAAGGAATCCACTCTTAAAGTAGGTTTAGTTAGGGTTTATTTTATACTTTTGTGTAAAATAAAAAGTCAAATCTTGAGAAAGCTAAACACAGTCGTGAGTCTCACATTACTGACACCACAAACCCCCTAAGGGTGTTTACCTTTTGCTCCCTGGTAGCAAAGTGATATCACGATAAGATCTTATGTAGTAGTATTTCACTTTGTAGTGTTTATCCAGCTCATTCAGGCTTACCTCAAATGCACTTACATCCACGCACTTAGCTTCAGGCAATTTCAGCAAACTTTTATGCCCTTGTGACCCAGAAAATGATACAGTAAGGAATCCTTCCTCTCAGCCGCAAGTGTAGCACCATACACGCCATATATGTAGCAAAGAAAACCATCTTTCCAATAGACCCAGTTTATGGGGGAGGGTCACCTGGCCACTGTAGAAACAATGGTGGACCAGTTAGATTCTCCATTCCACTGCCATGGTCCAGACCCTCTTGCTCTTGCCATGTCACACTCTGTGTTCACCAGTCAGCCAAATATATAAATACCCATGCAGAAATGCACGAGAATCACCAGTGCATGTGGTTCATGTCCAAGTGTTTAACACCATTCAAAGGTGTCTGCAGTTATTTCCACTGTATTGAATACCATGCACGGTAAGACGTCCGCTGCGCCATATGGTCCTTTCCTCAAGCATCCACTCAGCAGCTCCAGTGTCCTCCAGCGGAATCGCTGCAGGACCGTATACGTGGGTCGGTATGCCGAAAGCCCAGAGGGGGTCGGTACATCCACAGCCATGCTCACCAGTGCTGCACAGGCACCCCTCACTGACCGCTCAAGGAGGCATGCTGAGGACAACAGAGAACCCACACCAACTGTCAGGAAAGCACGACAAATGCAGACAGCGGGCTGCCAGGGCTGCTGCAGGACGGGTTCTCCAGATCCTCATCGCCAGTATTAAGCGGGACACCACGCGGTTACTGTTTCAATTTGCTTTTTTAAAGATGACAAGTTAGCAGCAGCACCAGCTCTCAGTACCTCATCTTTCCACCTTCTCCAACTCTTCTCTTTCAAATCTCTACATCCCATGTTCCACCACCCTGCACTCTAGATTGGAATGCCTCCCTGCACCCACCGTTCTCTCTTGCCGCCCTATGCTTATACATTAACATATGTATAGTACCTTGGTATGGTAACATTATGCAACAGAAGGCATGGCTGATTTTATGGGATTAAATAGAAAGCTCATGAAGCAATAACATGGAGGAGTCACCATCTTACATAAGGCTGGACCTAGCGGCACAATGTTCCAGTCAACAGCTGAGCGGTGATGCAAGGAAGCAAGGGTGGATCAGTGGTGTCCTGTCACTGGTTCAAGAGATGCAGGACTTCCGCAGATCGTAAGTGCTCAGCGAACACGTTTCGCAAGAAACAGCCGAATAGGACACCATGCCCTAGATACTTCTTCTGATATGGGACAATCAGACCCCTTTTGCTGTTTCAAAAGCTCTGACTGTTACGATACCCGATATGGTAACGTCTTCCACTGGTAGGAGTTGGGTTGGTCTCCCCTAGTTCTTTTTGACAGTGTTTCATAGTTGCCCATATTATGGTCAAACCAAAAAGAGTTCTCAGTTCCTCCAGTACTTGACAAGCGTTGGTTCTGGCCCACTGATCCTCAGTCTTCCAGGAGATAGTGGCTTCTCCTGGATCCTCTGGTTTCTGAATGTTCCACACAAACTTGATGAAGGTTCTAAGCAACATTCTATAGAAAAACAGATGTGGATCTCCAACAGGTGAATGCCAATGTTCCCAGGAAGTAGGTGGTGGAATTGCCTTCTGGTAACCAGTCAGCAGGCAAAACAAACCATTCTCAAGTGTTACAATCTCCATGCAAATGCCATTAAGATCAAAGGGCAAACTGCTTGCAAAGGGAGTGGCCACCCACATGGCCTTTTAACCCCTTCTCATGATTATGCTAAGGGTAGGACTGAGGAGGAATCTAAGCTGATCCCTAACTGGAGTCCACCCACCTAGTGGTACACTGTGACGTCACTTCCTCTGCCTGGCTGTCTCAGTTATGTACCCATTCCTGCAGCAAGCTGTCTGTGCCCTCCTGTCTATGGGAACAGATCACCCCCCCCCCCGGCCTCCCGATAGATCTCCATCCCCGGTACTGATGAGGGTAGACATCTGAGACCCCATCAGAGGGGTAAGTGATACCAGCTGCGCCCGGTACCCTGTAGTCTGGCGTGGCCTCCCAGTACTCCTCTCGCTCCCTTAAACTAGTGTTTATGGGTCATCATGACCCTCTCAGAATCACAGCTTGGATCTAAGCTCCACAATCAAGACATGTTGACGAAGCATAGATGGTCCTCATCCCAGGTCCCCTGGCCGCGCTAATAGGATGGTAAAAAGGCCTAACTGGACCTTAGGCATCATTTTTAAACCTTATCAAAAATAAGTTTTGAAGTCAAATTATGGTTACATTGATTCCAGATTATTTCTATTCAAACAGAATTTCATATACATTCCAAAACTGAAAAGCTGTAGCTCACTGTATCCACCAGAAGATATGAACCTACTACAGTGATCTCCCATGAATATGATTTAGGCTTTAGACTATAGAGTCACAGAGGCCTTTCTTGTGCTGTCTCTGCAGGCTCAGAGAATGCAAGTGTCTGCCCCCTCTCTCTGCCACTGTAACACACTATGATTGACACTTGAGACCTCTAGGTCCCAGTGTGTGTGGCAAGCCTTGTGCGCCCTGTGTAATGCCTCCTCTGCACATGGTACGGGCCTTCCGTAGTTCACGCCACAGTACTCGGGTAACGTGTGCCTGAGGAGGAACTTGGCAGTGTTACAGAAGCACAGGTAGATGAGGTTTGCCGTATTGGACTTTAGCTACCGAGAGGAGTGATAGGAAGAATTGAGCTACACCAAAAATAAATAATAAACTTGGGGATATCATAAGCGAGATGGAATCTCTTGCAGGGGAGCTCATACTGGCTTTGCCTCTGACTAGGAGGTTCTATGTGCAAGAATCCCATTCTTAGACTGTAAGGGGTTCACAGCCACAGCAGCACAGAATAGGATGATATCGGGTCCCTTTGACTTTGAGGGTCGTTCTGCAAGAAGCCCATCCTTAGACTATGAGGGAATAGGAGAATATCAGATCCCTCTGACTGGGAGGGTCGTTGTGCAAGAAGCCCATCCTTAGAGTATGGGGGAATAGGAGAATATCAGATCCCTCTGACTGGGAGGGTCGTTGTGCAAGAAGCCCATCCTTAGACTATAAGGGTTTCTCAGCTACAACAGCACAGGCTAGGATAATATTGGATCTCTTTAACTGGGAGGGTCGTTGTGCAAGAAGCCCATCCTTAGACTATGAGGGAATAGGAGAATATCAGATCCCTCTGACTGGGAGGGTCGTTGTGCAAGAAGCCCATCCTTAGAGTATGGGGGAATAGGAGAATATCAGATCCCTCTGACTGGGAGGGTCGTTGTGCAAGAAGCCCATCCTTAGACTATAAGGGTTTCTCAGCAACAGCAGCACAGAATAGGATGACATCAGATCCCTTTGACTTTGAGGGTCGTTGTGCGTAGACTATGAGGGAATAGGAGAATATCAGATCTCTCTGACTGGGAGGGTCGTTGTGCAAGAAGCCCATCCTTAGACTATAAGGGTTTCTCAGCTACAACAGCACAGACTAGGATAATATTGGATCTCTTTAACTGGGAGGGTCGTTGTGCAAGAAGCCCATCCTTAGACTATGAGGGAATAGGAGAATATCAGATCCCTCTGACTGGGAGGGTCGTTGTGCAAGAAGCCCATCCTTAGACTATGAGGGAATAGGAGAATATCAGATCCCTCTGACTGGGAGGGTCGTTGTGCAAGAAGCCCATCCTTAGACTAAATCCTAACCTCAAGAATATGTAGCGCTTAGTGAGAGCAGGCCCGCAATCACACCAAGACTGGAGTTTGTCTCTGCTTTGGTGGCATCACACACATGCCACCTGTGCTCTGCTCTGCCTTCCCAGGCAGGGCCACCATTACACACATGATCCAAGGCCGCCAAAGGCCCACTGACTGGCTCCTTCCCGGGCCAATCTGGTGTCCCTGCAGCCGAGGCTTCTTCTCGTCTTGCTCTACCACCTCACACACCAGTAGCCCCTTTCCCGGGCAGCCATTACTCCCTCCGCGACCAGGCTTCCACTTCCTTCCCATGGGCATCGAGGAAGATCTCTCTGCAGTGGGACCGGGCAGGAGCTAACCATATTAGTGATGTTGCATTGATGCACATGGCCTCCTTTGCCCTGGAAGACATGGTGGCACTGCCCACTTCCTATCTTCATTTTCACAAACCAACGTTAGTTCTAATCGGTCCAATTAATACAAAATGAACAAATACATGCAATAAAACGCAGCCAAGTAGGTTTCATTTCTATTCTTCCCTTACATGTTTCCCCATCAACACAGGAATCTCCGGCTTAGACTGGCCCTATTTCGGCCAAGTGCTGTATCTCCTAGCACTCCTTAGTTGCTCCTCCCTCTGCACCCTCTTGAACCTCCCTCTTACCACTGGGATCTGACATGCCTGCCTCAAAGTAGCTACTCTTGTGTCCATCCGAACCCACCATCACTACACACTACCAGACCGTCTCCCTTCTCAAACACTTCTCTAAACTTCATAAACATAAGGCGTGCACCCTAACCCACCAGCACTTAAAACACTTCTCTAAACTTCATAAACATAAGGCGTGCACCCTGCACCCTAACCCACCAGCACTACACACTACCAGACTGTCTCCCTTCTCAAACACTAATCTAAACCTCTTAGACATATGGTGTGCACCCTAACCCACCAGCACTACAAACTACCAGACCGTCTCCCTTCTCAAACACTACTCTAAACCTCTTAGACATATGTGTGCACCCTAACCCACAATCACTACACACTACCAGACCGTCTCCCTTCTCAAACACTACTCTAAACCTCTTAACCATATGGTGTGCACCCTAACCCACCATCACTACACACTACCAGACCGTCTCCCTTCTCAAACACTACTCTAAACCTCTTAGACATATGGTGTGCACCCTAACCCACCAGCACTACACACTACCAGACTGTCTCCCTTCTCAAACACTAATCTAAACCTCTTAGACATATGGTGTGCACCCTAACCCACCAGCACTACAAACTACCAGACCGTCTCCCTTCTCAAACACTACTCTAAACCTCTTAGACATATGTGTGCACCCTAACCCACAATCACTACACACTACCAGGCCGTCTCCCTTCTCAAACACTACTCTAAACCTCTTAGACATATGGTGTGCACCCTAACCCACCAGCACTACACACTACCAGACCGCCTCCCTTCTCAAACACTACCCTTAACCTCTTAACCATATGGTGTGCACCCTAACCCACCAGCACTACACACTACCAGACCGTCTCCCTTCTCAAACACTACTCTAAACCTCTTAACCATATGGTGCGCACCCTAACCCACCAGCACTACACACTACCAGACCGTCTCCCTTCTCAAACACTGCTCTAAACCTCTTAACCATATGGTGCGCACCCTAACCCACCAGCACTACACACTATCAGACCGTCTCCCTTCTCAAAATCTACTCTAAACCTCTTAGACATATGTGTGCACCCTAACCCACAATCACTACACACTACCAGACCGCCTCCCTTCTCAAACACTACCCTAAACCTCTTAACCATATGGTGCACGCCCTAACCCACCAGCACTACACACTACCAGACCGCCTCCCTTCTCAAACACTACTCTAAACCTCTTAGACATATGGTGCGCGCCCTAACCCACCAGCACTACACACTACCAGACCGTCTCCCTTCTCAAACACTACTCTAAACCTCTTAACCATATGACCATCTCCCTTCTCAAACACTACTCTAAACCTCTTAACCATATGGTGCGCGCCCTAACCCACCAGCACTACACACTACCAGACCGTCTCCCTTCTCAAACACTACTCTAAACCTCTTAACCATATGGTGCGTGCCCTAACCCACCAGCACTACACACTACCAGACCGTCTCCCTTCTCAAACACTACTCTAAACCTCTTAGACATATGTGTGCACCCTAACCCACCATCACTACACACTACCAGACCGTCTCTCTTCTCAAACACTAATCTAAACCTCTTAGACATATGGTGTGCACCCTAACCCACCATCACTACACACTACCAGACCGTCTCCCTTCTCAAACACTACTCTAAACCTCTTAGACATATGGTGTGCACCCTATCCCACCATCACTACACACTACCAGACCGTCTCCCTTCTCAAACATTACTCTAAATCTCTTAGGCATATGGTGTGCACCCTAACCCACCAGCACTACACACTACCAGACCGTCTCCCTTCTCAAACACTACTCTAAACCTCTTAGACATATGGTGTGCACCTAACCAACCAGCACTACACACTACCAGACCGTCTCCCTTCTCAAACACTACTCTAAACCTCTTAGACATATGGTGTGCGCCCTAACCCACCAGCACTACACACTACCAGACCGTCCCCCTTCTCAAACACTACTCTAAACCTCTTAACCATATGGTGCGCGCCCTAACCCACCAGCACTACACACTACCAGACCGTCTCCCTTCTCAAACACTACTCTAAACCTCTTAACCATATGGTGCGTGCCCTAACCCACCAGCACTACACACTACCAGACCGTCTCCCTTCTCAAACACTACTCTAAACCTCTTAGACATATGTGTGCACCCTAACCCACCATCACTACACACTACCAGACCGTCTCCCTTCTCAAACACTAATCTAAACCTCTTAGACATATGGTGTGCACCCTAACCCACCATCACTACACACTACCAGACCGTCTCCCTTCTCAAACACTACTCTAAACCTCTTAGACATATGGTGTGCACCCTAACCCACCAGCACTACACACTACCAGACCGTCTCCCTTCTCAAACACTACTCTAAACCTCTTAGACATATGGTGTGCACCCTAACCCACCTGCACTACACACTACCAGACCGTCTCCCTTCTCAAACACTACTCTAAACCTCTTAGACATATGGTGTGCACCCTAACCCACCAGCACTACACACTACCAGACCGCCTCCCTTCTCAAACACTACTCTAAACCTCTTAGACATATGGTGTGCACCCTAACCCACCAGCACTACACACTACCAGACCGCCTCCCTTCTCAAACACTACTCTAAACCTCTTAGACATATGGTGTGCACCCTAACCCACCAGCTCTACACACTACCAGACCGCCTCCCTTCTAAAACACTACTCTAAACCTCTTAGACATATGGTGTGCACCCTAACCCACCAGCACTACACACTACCAGACCGTCTCCCTTCTCAAACACTACTCTAAACCTCTTAGACATATGGTGTGCACCCTAACCCACCAGCACTACACACTACCAGACCGTCTCCCTTCTCAAACACTACTCTAAACCTCTTAGACATATGGTGTGCACCCTAACCCACCAGCACTACACACTACCAGACCGTCTCCCTTCTCAAACACTACTCTAAACCTCTTAGACATATGGTGTGCACCGACCATCTCCCTTCTCAAACACTACTCTAAACTTCAAACACTACTCTAAACCTCTTAGACATATGGTGTGCACCCTAACCCACCAGCACTACACACTACCAAACCGTCCCCCTTCTCAAACACTACTCTAAATTTCTTAGACATATGGTGTGCACCTGGGCCAGCAATTTCTGGGTCATCAATGGGCGCTCCAATCTGTGTTCCTCAGCTGACGGTAAAGGGAAACAGCACTGACCCGCACATACAACTTTTCCACAAATGCTCACCACTCCAAACTCTCCTCTATCCATCTTTATTGATCTCTAAGCAACCATCAATACTGTCGACCACCTCTGTTGCCTTCAACCCCTCTCCTCCCTCTCCTGCCTTGGCTTTAAGGACTCTTGAAGGACTCTTGCCTCGAGCGCCTCCTACTCGACTGATGCTCCTCCAACTCATGGAACATGACCATGTCCAATCCTACCTCGCTACTAGAGGAGCCCGCCCAATGTTCTGTTCTTTTCCCAATGTTCTCCAACCTCAATAACACCCCATTTAAGAAAGCCTATTAAATCCGTTTGCTTCTCCTCCCAACTTTCTGCTGATGACACTCAGATAATCTGCTCCTTTCCATCCTTTCTGAGTCATCTGTCCAAGTGCATTTGAACGGCCTCTCCTCCATCTGCCACTGAAATGCACTTTCATGCTTTATGCTCACCAGACTGCTCTAATCTACTTTTCTGCATTCAGCACTATTCCCTCTCCCCCACCCCTAAATCATTTCCACTGGACCTTTGTACTCAAACACCCAAGGCTTGCAACCTCAGGTCCCCCTTTGACTGGAAAGTCAAGCTGACACAATTGATGAACTCCCCTTCCCCAGCTTTGAGGCTGAAACTCCACTCCCACAGCTTTGAGGCAGACAGGCCCCTTCCACAGCTTTGAGGCTGAACGTAATGAAAATCTGGCCCTACCTCACGAACCACTCTAGAACTTTCATCTCTCTGCTCTTACTCTGTAAACTCAAGGTTTGTTCTAGCCTTCTTCTGGACCTCCTTCTCTCCCCCCAATACAGTTCTTAACTTTGCTACTGAAACTCTTTGCAATGCCCATTTCTTCTACCCCCTTCCCTCAGTCTGCATGTGTCAGCTGCTTCCCTGCATCTCGCTGATCCCTGTTCACACTTCCCTTACTTTTAAAATCTACCCGGTTGAAGTGCAGAGATCACATGATCTATCTATGGGCTTCCCCCCAAATCTGGAGAATTCTTGCCTCTCAACCATCTTACAGCCTACGCATGGATGCTTTATTCAATTCACCCATCCACCGCCCATCCTAGCCTGGCCCGCTCCTTGCTTTTGCTCATTCTCAATTCTTGCTCTCCATCACTGGAACCTCTGACAGGCTGAAATCAAGAACATCACCTATTGTGTACCTCAACTCTGGGTTTCCCCTTGAAAAATCTCAGTCGCTGAAGACACTGCAAAACTAACAGCCTCATTACGAGTTAGGCGGTAAGTGGTCAGATTGGTGGTAACTGTGTTACCCCCAATTTTACCACTATGTCAAATGATGAGGTTGTGATTTGAGAGGAGGATTTACCTCCCCTGGAGGTAAATCTTACCACTCAATGCCAAAAAAATCTGTAGAATTGGAGGAATTACCACCACAGTAATTCTGCCGCTGTAATTCTGCAAAAAAAGCCCC
The DNA here is from genome assembly GCF_040938575.1 of Ambystoma mexicanum. Classification (NCBI taxonomy): domain Eukaryota; kingdom Metazoa; phylum Chordata; class Amphibia; order Caudata; family Ambystomatidae; genus Ambystoma; species Ambystoma mexicanum. The sequence goes on along the minus strand of NC_090923.1, from coordinate 32,294,040 downwards.
ATTGGGTCAATGGACCCAAAATAAATAGGGAGTTACACAGCCACCACAACTTGTAATCAGGTGGAAATGGACCATATCCGTGAAGCACAGGGCCAACTGTCTCTCTCTCTTGATGGTTTGGTTTTGCCTCCTCATATCCAAGCACAAATGAATAGCATCTGAAACCCTTTTTGGAGCAGGCACAATGGAGGATACCCAGAATGTGGGGTCCACTACTGGCTCTGTTATGTCTTTCTCAAACAATTTATGAAGTTCCTCCTCAACTTGGAGCTGAATGTTGACAGGGATGCCTCTGTAACGCTGCATCACCACCAGGAAAGGTCCTTTGGGGTGACCGTTTGGGGGGCTGGCGATAGGGATCAGGCATGGCCTTATAGCAAAGGAAAGATGCATACCCATAACCCAGAAAAAAAATCCTTTGTGAAAATTCTGAATGGATAAACAAAATAATTCACAACTAATACTTTTGCTGAATGTTTACGACCCACCAAGTAGACATTGGGCCTCATTCCGAGTACGGCGATAACCAATGGCGCTATTAACGCCTTGGTTGACGCCGTACCTGGACCGGCAGCGCCTTGGTGGATGGCGGAATTACCGCCCCATTCCAAGGTTGGCGGGGCGGTAATTCCCCATTCACCAAGGCTCTTCCCCATTCCCAAATGAGCCCCCATAGGGCTCAATGGGAATGGGGAAGATGCAAATAACGGTGACCGTTCATTACGGTCACCGTTATTGGCTTGGAGGCCCCTTTGCGCCCTCGACTTTAACACCTGCTCAAAGCAGGCGTTAAGGGCGAGGGCGCAAAGGGAACTCGGAGTATGGCGGTAAGGGATCACCGCCACCGGTCTTGTTACCGGTGGCCGCTATCCCTTACCGCCATACTCGGAATGAGGCCCAATGTACTGAAGACATTTTTGCTAGTATCACAGAAGTGTTGTGGTGGATGACTGACACAAATGGTATTGTATTGGCAGTTGATTTAAATGCTTATTGTAAAGACCTAACTGAATTGGAAGCAAATGAGTGGGTAACATCTTACTCCATCCTATCACAGCCCAAGACTAACAGTGCTGCCCAATGTTGGTCACTTTTGTGCATGGGTTTAATATGGTGATGCTCAATGGCCGCACTTTGGGAGATATCCCATGGCTATACTTGGCAAAGTGGTGTTAAAAGTGCTGTTATTGATTATGTTTACTGCTCCCAGGAACAAATCCTGTATTTAATATTCAGGCCAATGAGAATAGTGATCATTGTCCAGTAAAAGTACAATTGAATGTACCACTGAAAACACAAAAAGGGCATTTAAAGCTGGGCCTAGAGTAAATAACGGAAGTGATCAGATCAGTTGGTCTGAACGTGATTTGACTAGGATGGGTAGATGTATGGAGGATAGGCCATTAGACAGACTCAAGAACAAACCTGTGTACATGTGCAGTTGGATGGCGGTGTAGCGAGCATCTGCTTGCTCCATACTCATTGTAGGGTCAAGCAGGGTCCTGTGCTCACATCACTTCATTGCAATCTTAAATGTTATGATCTAGCATAGAACTCATGCCGATTGGCTGTCCTACGTGGACTACATTGTGATATTTACCACATTTGTGGGTCTTCGTAGGGTGGCCAACGAACTACGGAGGTATGCTGATCTGAAAGGTTTAGTCATGAATTTTGAGAAGACGAAATTCATGTGCTATGGAAAGGGTTGTAAAAATCAGAATTTGAGTATATCAGAAGGTATTATTGAAAGGGTGACATCATACAAATACCTATGACTAGAAATGGACAATGGGAAAAATGCTGAAATGAAGGATGAAAAAAACATAAAACCAGGTTGGAAACAATGCTCATATAAAGATTTGCGACGGCCGGCTATGGCTACGTAGGTACCGTAAAACGGTGAAAGCAGAGCTTTTATCCTGCCTTGTTGTATGGGCTTGAGGTGGCATTTATGGGTGATCTGAAATGGTTAAAGATGATTGAGGCAGGTTTTGGCGAGCCCTGTTGGGCCTTCGACGGTCTAGCCCGATAGAGCAGATACGTCTGGAGCTCAGGCTGTCCTCACTTATTTCCCAGGTTTTTAGAAGATGGGGTGCGTTATTGATTATGGCACTGAAAGATCCACAGCGTCCTCTATTAAAACATATAGGTCATAGGTGTATGATGAAACCAAGGCAAATGGTCTCTATGAGTGGGCTAAATTATCATTGGATCTTTCTGACTGTCTGAAGTGGTCTCCTAATTGGTCGTGCTGGGAAGGGAGCAAGCACATCCCACCCGCCAGGCACTTTAACGTGAGACAAGCCCCATAATGAACTAGGGGGTAAGAGGGTGCTCTAAAAGTCCACTCACAATCAAAATATTGCATGCGACATAGACATTTAGACATAGTGCACGCAAACAAGCAAACACCATTTTTGTAGATATTAGCAGCCATAGTCCTGCACGGCCATGCAGTATTTAGTGTGTTAAACACAGGCCACGAACCTGAAGGGGAAACCTGGATAGGCCCAAGCACTAAAGAGAGAGGTCCACGCCGGCTGCTTTACACAGAACCCTTCCTTGTTGTAAGATTGTTGCCAATATGTTGTTCTACAAAGAATGTGCCCTGAAAGGCCACGAGATACAACTGGGTGCCTTGGTGTACATGTTATCACACACAGGACAGAGCAGGCCTCCGAACCCCACTCCACTCGACCAACTACGAGTTATAATCCCTACAACTGCCCCTGTCCCGAGACCTCTGAATTTCAAGATCCCAGTTGACCACAGATCACCGACCATAAACCAATCACCCCTAAAGATGTGAGAGTATGGTTGTCTCACCTTTATTTTATAATGACATGGTTTGTATTGTGAGGTATGGGGGGGGATAAATTACAGTTCATAGGCGAGGGTGGAAGCCTTGGGAGCTGCTGACATGATGGGGAGTGAGTGAGGTATGGGTGAGTCTTTCCTTGTGCCAGTCTTCGAGCATGCCAGGTGCACTGCATAGTGATAGAGTAGCACTGTTTACAAATGTTGCAAATTGCTTCTTCGGCTTTGGTTCTCTGGAGATGATGAGCCCAGCAGACCGCACGTGATGGAAGACAGACGGACTTGGCTGGAACCAATGGCCTGGCATCCCCTATGAAGAACGTCAACCATGTATAGTGTTGCACCAACCATCCACGCGGGTTTCTACTGTAAATAGTGATGTGGCCTATGACGCTGTGTCTCCTTATAAGAATCTGCTTGAACATTTTTTGGCAGAACGTTCCGTAGCAGCAGAGTTCTTATGCATTCATATTTTTGTAGAAGTCAGTACCTGTTATCCTTGCAAGAGTGTGTTGGGCCTTTTTCCCTAGCAGCTGTTTTTTGTCCGGTGTGAACGTTTAGGGGCGTGCCTTCAGTTGCGAGACTTCTTCAAGCTAAAAGAGGAGTTTGCAACTAAAGTAAAGACATGGGATTGGATTGCGCATTTTTCTCACCTGGAAGGTGTTACAGGGTATCAGAAGCATAATGATTTATGTTACAAATTTATGACATCACAGCAATACTTAATCAAATGTCCTGCAACATCGGAGCGCATATTCTACCTTCTGTTAATAGTAGATCAGCTGCCAACATTAATTACTATGGGCCTTTAATTGGGTATAGCTAAGGATTTTCATGCATGCTGTATCTGTTTAAAACCTGAAGTGCTAGGAACCGCACAACATGTTCTGACTTCCCGTGAGTATATGGAATTGATATAAGAAACTACTGGCCCTGTTTGATTATAGGTTATAGGGGCTATGATAAGATGCCTTCTGGAAATACTGCCTCAATTCATGTAACAGTTCTTTGATGATTGCTTTATTTAACGTATGGAAGGTAGAAGAGGCAAACGTTGAATCTGGTCCTGGTTGCATGTAAATTAAGATGTGTTTAGTACTATATTTTATTTGTATTTGTGATATGTCTAAATGTTTGGACTGGAGTATGAATATGTGTATAAAGGTTCACTTTTTCTTGTATCTGCTTTTATAGGTACATGTAAAATAGTTTCTTTGAACTGGCATGCCCATTATATTAAATACAAAAAGAAAAAAGAAAAATTTGGCACTGCAACCCACTTCTTTTCATTTATTTATTCATTTATATACAGGAGGGAAAATGTTCTTTTGATCACAAAAGAACGTACAATACATATGAAATCAGATTTGACAGGAAGCAGTGATCTTCTTACAATTAGGTGAGTTTGAGGAACATTCTGACCAGATTTTGGAGGGATGTAAATGGAACAATCAAAAGGGACAATACATAAGGGAACATACATAGGACAGCCAGTATTGGAAATATTTAAGTGCAAGTAGGCGGTACGTCCAGCCGTGCTTGGGATGTGGCCATGGAGTGCTAGAGAGGAGGCAGAGGAAGTGAGGGACAGAGACAGGTTAGAGGCAAGGGAAATATATTAGCTAGCAGGTATATGAGAGGTAGTTTAAGACAGTAACTCAGAGGCAAGGAGGTAGGCTTTAAGTTTGGTTTTGAACAAATCCATGTGGACTGTTTCTCCGCTGGCTGGGGTAAGAGAATTCTATGCAATTGGAGCAAGATGAGAGAAGGAGCAGACGCGAGTGGAAACACAGGGAGGACCAGGAGCCACAAGGGTAGGCGAGGAGGCAGAACGGAGATTAGTAGAAGGCTTATAGTTTGGATGGCGAGGATAGATACAGTGGTGCCTTACTGTGGATAGATTTGTGAACTAGGAGAAGAAATTTAAATATGGCCCTGTTTTGCATCGTCAGCCCTCCATCCTGGTGACGGACGGTACAAGAAAGTCGGTGTGAAGTGAGAGAGTTCAAAGAGAGTCCTGGTAGCAAAGTTAATGATCTTGTCGAGAGGACAGAAAGCATAGTTGGGCAGACCAAAGAGGATGCTTAGTTCCGTTTAGAAAAGACGTTGGTGGTGTTTAAAGGAAAGAGGTGCCTCACTTTCCTAATATTTCAGAGGTTGACGCGAGCTGCTGTTCCAGTTTTGGAGAGGAAAGTAGAGAATGTGTGAGTCACAGATGATGCAGTGAGTTCTAGCTGAAGAAGAGTGGGGAAGGGTGTCAGGTGGGAATTGGATAGGCAGAAGAAGAGATGAGAGCGAGCTTTTGGAAGGGAAGAAGAGCACATCTGTTTTGGTAGAGTTTAACATCAGAGAGTACAAAGCCATCCAATATTTAATGGCAGAGAGACATTTGGACATTTTGATAGAGCGATCAGTGGAGAGGTCAGGAAAAGAGAAGATTTGGTTGTCATCCACAAAGAGTTGGTACGACAACTCAGAGGATGAGATTAATGCCCCAAGAGCAGAGGTGTAGCGTGTAAAGAGAAGCGGACCCACGACAGAGCCTTGTGGAACACCAACAGTCAGAGGAGCCATGAATGTATTTACTATCTGTCCAAGTACCTTCCTTTTATGCATTGTTCTTGTCAATTTCAAACCGAAAAGAATGGGAGGCAGAGCCTTCTCGGTTCTGGCTACCTCTTCATGGAACGTGATGTGTTGTACACTCCAATTCATTCAAGCCCATCCAGTCTTCCGCAGTCTATTGCAAACTCACTTACTTGATATGCTTGCAGTTTGTCTATTGAGGCCGCCGTCATGTGGCTTTTGCGTGGTTGTTGCGTTGATCAGTTGCTGCTTAACCCCAGGACGCATGTTGGCATTTGTGCGCTATAGAAAAATATACACAGCAACATCAATTGGAATGAATGAAAGTTATGTAAGGTGCATTTATGCCAGCCTGTGGGATGTATTTACCCATGCATCCGAGCCCTACCTCAAAACTGTGCAGTATTGACATGGAAAACATCATGATGGCCAGAGCTTCCCAGAAAATGCACAGGGAAATGCATGAAGAATAGGCTGCCACTCATTTTTGCCGATGTTATGGGCACAGAAGGACACTGCCTAAAACCACCATTGGACTACCCACACAGTAGTCTGAAACCATTGGGAATGGCAATGCTGATTGCCAAAAGCAAACCCATAACTGTTGGGAATTCATTTTCTTAAATCCCAAAAAGGGGTGCAGTACCAGTACTCACCACTATCCAAAAGCCGGCGTTTTAAAACCACCAGATTTTACTTTTTTGTAGAAAACTGAATAAATGAACCCAAAACATGCCAAAGAAAGACTTACTGAGAGGTGGATCCAATGTAAAGTTATATTCTGAAGTGACTTGAAGGTTTATAACAAGACTGGCTGAGCTGTGGATTTCAGCAGTTTAAGTAAATTTGGACTGAAAGACACTAAAAAAATCTAAATGTTTAAATTGACTGAGTGACCTACTTTTGAGTGTCACATAGGTTGCAATTGTTTAAATGTCATAGTTTTAAACTTAGAATCAGCATTGTAGCTGCATATGTAAAAATGTTTAGTTTTTTTTTATTTATTTTTTTTTTTTATTTTATTTGTTTTAACCGTTTAGGTTTTTACAAAAACTTCACACATTAAGACATTCAGTCTTTTATCTTTCGTCTTCCTGCTTCCTACTTGGGACACCACTGAATCTGTCAATCAATAATTGAGTCTCGGCTTAGGCTTCGGCAATTTCTAGGATGCTAGAGTCCCCACTGTGTGATGGAATAGCAGACGCCCTTCTTAGGGCTTCAATAAGAAATTTCGCCGTCATCCTAGACCATCTTGCCGAGTCTCCCGCAATTAGACGGAACCAGCGCGTTTTATCGTCTAAGATGATTTCATTAGAAGCCAGTGGTGTCAGGTAAGAGTGTCTTTCATTTGCCATAGCCGGACATTTCATGATGAAATGGTATGGTGTTTCGACTTGGTCTGGATCTTTGCATAGTCTGCAATGGTTCTCCTGCGTGGGAGCTCTTTTTGCCAATATTTCTTTTGTGATAAGAAGGTTCAGACGTGCTCTCATAAAAGTCTTTCTGAGCTTCTTGTCTGGAAATTTTACGCAGTATTTTAAGGGTGATTTCAGGCCATTATGGGTCGGCGGAAGATGTTTTAAGGATTTGTATTGGTGAACTCTTTCACAGGTATTGATCCAATCTTGATCTTCCAATTTTCTTTTCACCTTCCCTGGATTGATTAGCAGCATTTCTGGAGTGCAGGCCACTTCAGTCAATTTTTCAGAAATTTTTGCAACCCAATCACGTAGGGGTTTGCTGGTGCCTTTGGCAATTTCAGAGCTCATAAATTGAAAGATGGGAAGCGAACTAGGGCTCAAAATTTTTGTATATAACTGGACTGCGCTTTGAATTATTACTGCGTTTATCGATTGCAGATGTAAAAATGTTTAGTTTTATTTGAATGCAGAAAACTGGGTAACAAAAAGTGACATTTTATCTGAAACCTGGCTTGAGAAACTGAATTCTGCCTGGCAACTACCCCCATCAGGAGTGAAACTTGAGTCACAGCTGTGTTCCCAGGCCTATCTGCCTTTTACTGGCCACACTAAGAATATGCCATCTCTCTGATAATTGAATTAAGGGGAGCCCCCACAGAATACAGGAGCTCTGAACAAAGCCCTGTCCTGACCCAGGCAGATGGTTTATTGCAGATGTCGTAAAAGTAGCTTCCTCCTGAAGCAAAGGGGAGGGGCACTGCCTGTGAGAGCAAGCTGGCTTGGCAGAACTGGAAAAACCAGAAATTCAACCTTGTGCTGGAGGAAAACTACACCCCTTTGGGGCCAGAACATAACTCTAAAAAGATTAATAACTCATAGAGCGGACATGTGGAAATTTTATAAATGATACCATAATTCTTGTGATTTTTCTGCCCACATTTTAAGAGGTTTTTAGAACCGGTGGTATGTTCAGGGGAGTTTTAGTGGAAAAGAGGATATTACTCAAAATGTGTGCATGTGAAAAATCTGACACTTCATCAACTAATGTCCATACTCCTTGCGCACATGTGTGTAAATTTGGGGTAATGTCCGGTATTGCAAACCAGTTAAAAAGTGCAATATATTGCCATTTCTGAATGCAAGCTCCCAGGAAGAGCAGAGTTTGAACAGGGTATACCTCCTGTAATACATGATGGGTGCATATGATTTTAAAACAATATGTACCTCTGCAAATATGTATTTGGTTCAAATCTAGATTTGTGTGCAAGTTGACAGGAGGAGTGGACTTTCTGCAGGCTGTAAAATGACATCACTCTGACACAACTTAGCTCCCCCAATCAGGGGAGAAATGAAAGCTTGGCCAATGATAAGTGGAGAGGGGTAGGGTCCAGTGATGCTGCACACACACCCATTTTGAAAACACATAAAAGCAGACAGACAGGACAGATAGGGACCTTCAAATCCATTTGCTGCGGGACGCTCTGCTGGAAAATCCATACTTTACCTCCATCAACCTTCAGAGACCCAGACCAGACCAGCAGAGTAGAGCTGACCTGTTAGCAGAACCAGAGAGAGCTGACCCAGATCACTGTGAAGTGCAGAGACCAGAGTCCAGTCTAAAACCTGACCAGATCCGTGGCGAGGCATATTTCAAAGATATAGTGTGAGTACCTAGCAGAACTGTGCAGAACCAATCTCTTAGTTAAAATAATATAATTCAATCCTATTTTAATCTAAGTAGAACTGTCTCCTAACTGTCACCTGTCATTTGTAAAGCTGTCACTTGTCATTTTCTAGTTGCAAGCTGCACTTGTCTTTTTGAACTTTAAAATTTCAAATCTGAAAAACGACCTTTATTTAATCGCTCATATCTCCGTGACCGTTTGTGCTAGAGACTTGCAGTAACTTTCCTCTGAAAGCTGAGCCTAGAACCGTATTCCTACCCCTATAGTTTTGCCGCAATCGTGAAAAACGCATTCGCGAATTTTGCCGCGATTTGCAAATTTCTCCATGTGTGAAAACAGAAGCTTCTTGCTTTCATTTGCCAGAAATTCGTTTAACCTGCTAATTATCCCTGAATCATTGCTAGTGTGAGCCTGGACTAATATTAACTAGATACCACTCACCCTGAACCTCTAGAGGGAATTAAAAGCATTTTAACATATTTTCACTCCATTGCCAGCACATATCAAAGCATTTTGCCTGTGTTTCCAACTTCTGTAGTCTAAGCTTGCTGGGGTTAACTGAATCACATTTAATTGCATTTCTGAGAACTGTGTGCTTTCCTTCCATTTCCTTGCATTGCATAAAAGGGGGGGGGTGAATTGTACAAGAAAGTGGTTACATTGTCTTTGCTGAAATCCTATCAAGTTATTTTCTTTACTGCATTTCATTCCACATTGCATCCATTTGAAACCATAAAAGTATTGTTGCTATCTTATCCATTTCATGTCAACTCCTTAGTGATTATCAAGAAGTGTGCTAGTGCCAGATTCTCCGTTGTTAATCTTTATCATATCAGATTAAGTGTGATATTCAATTATTAATTTATTATAAAGTGTGATAGATATATATTGCTTTACTTCTCAAATAAACCTTTTAACTTGCAAAACAGAACCACTTCTTGGCTCAGTGGGGTCAGGGGGATTCCAACAGAGGTGTGTTATATAGGGGTAGTCATCCAGAACGCATGAACTGGACATAAAGATATATCAATAAGGGTTTTCATTCAGTATTCTAGACTAGGCGTTGACTTAGCTGTAGTGCTGAATTGAATCCTCTTACAAATTGGGGGCTCGTGCCGGACGTTTGGATTAGATCTATCACTTGTGCAGATTAATACAGCGTGCCAGCTGACCAGATACACATATCCGATCGGAGCACACGCTGTGTTACGCTGTAAAGCACTTCTCAAAGGAACGCTCTAAGAAAAAGGTCTGTTTTGCAAAAATAAAATACAAACTTCTGTAAGTCAGGACAGAGACCAATCTCTAGAATGACGACCTTAGTAGACATGAAAATAGCCAGAGAGCACTTCTTACATAAGTTATTTGTGAGAGGTGAGTGGACTCACCAGGACCAAAGAGGCTGGTTGCAGGCCATCACACCCCAAATCACTGAAACAGGGTCAGATATATATAGAGATCAGGGTCCCTTACATGTGGCCCTGAGTGAACTATATATGTCCTCTAAGGCCAAGGATGAGCACAACAAGATTGCCAGGGTAGCGGCATATTTATATTTACATATGGGAGCCATGCAGGACAAATGTGCTGAAGGCCAAGATCTGGCGAGTAGGCAACTGCTGGCATTACAGAAGGCCCAATCTGAGCTGGACTCTTCTGAGCAGAGGCTGCTCAGGAGCCAGGAGTCAGAAAATGACAGTAGGCAGTATATCATTAAAATAAAAGAGGACATGGATATACTGCAACAGGAAAAGGCTGACCAGGATACTAGATTTCTGGCCCTGCAGAAGGAGCACCGAGACAGTTTGGACTCCTTACTGCAGAGCCAGAAAAAGCTGGAGCAACAATTAGACTTTAACAGGGCATGCACGGAGTAGGTAGCCACCCTGCAAAGTCATCTAGATAGAGTGAAGGTAGAGAGCAACAAGCTGATTTCGAAAGACCTGGATACCCAGGCAGAGTTGGATGAAGAACGCAAGAAAGCTGGTGCCTTTCAAAGGCAGAGGGACGACCTGGCGGCACAAATGCAGGCTCTTAGTCAGGAAAGAGACGCCTTAGGCCAGGAAGTCTGCCATTTAAAAAGAAAAATGGAAGAAAATCACCTGGCCCACCAGGGACTGGGTGACCTCCAAAAAGAACACCAGAACTTGTTAGAGCACACCAGGAGGGTGGAGGATGCTCTAGCAAGAAAGGAGCAGGCCAATAGGGACACAGCTCAGGAGGTAACCCTCCTGAAGCAAAGACTGGCCCAGTGCTCCAGGACCAATCAGGAAACACAGAGAGAGAATGAGGCTCTCTGCCAGCACAATGATAGGCTCCAGCAACAGGTAGTGATGCAGGAGAGACTGATAGAGTCTAGTAAGGCCTTGACTGAGGAACTGAAGGCACAAATGCAGGCTCTTGCATTGCAACAGGGAGCAGGGGCGGATAGAGATGAGGTTCGCTGGGAAAGGGAAGCTCTGGAGCATAACCTCAGGAGCCCTAGTACCAGAGGCCCTCATACCTCTCAGTCCCTGGACTCTGCCACCCCCATGTCCCCTGGCGCACATGAGCACAGGGCCACAGGGATGGCAGATTACTATCCAGCCAGAAGCATGGGGCTCATAGGCCAGTACCACCCAGGAATGGAGGGGTGGGCATCCGGGTATGGGCACCCAAGTACAGTACAGTTCAGTGGGGAACCCCAGGAGAGTAGGCCCCTTAAGGGCATCCTGAAAACCTCTGCCCAGTTAGGTCAGTGGGGGGGGTACCCAGCAAATCCTGGCAGCAAGGAGGGATCTGAGGACTCCTCTGAGCACCACAGGAAACAGGAGACCAGGTCCCCACATTCTGCCAGCCATTCCCAGGCTCGCAGAATCCGGGAAAACCTGGAAGAGCAGACAGGAACCTCTGGGAGCAGTGCCTCTGAGTCAGAGGATGAATGGACAAGGGTTACCCGAACCAAAAAGGCCAATAAGGCAAAAAGGGCCTTGCTTAAGGACCCCTTAAAGCAGATTAAGGCGATCAGGAGTGTCATCACGCCTTACCATAAGAACGCTAAGTATTCTGTTTGGGAGCACTTAGAGTTGTTTGAGCAAATGATGGAGACTTTCCATTTGAAGGACAGCCAAAGCTGTATTCAATATGTAAAGTGGACCTTCTCCCCGGAATACTCCAGTTTCTTTGCGGGGCTGGAGGACCAAAATCACTTAAGATGGTCCACCTATAAGGCGGCCATCTTGAAACATTTTTCCATTCATAGAAATCCTCAAGAGGCTCGCAAGGCAGCCTACAATTTGCAATGTGGGGAGGATCAGGCCCCACAAGAATTTGTGCAAGAACTGAAACGTGCCTTTGCGCAGACCACCAGAAGGGTGCGCACAGACAGTAGAGAATTCATTAATACATTTTTTCATGCCTTGCCCAAATACATAATGACCCAACTCGTGAGGGATTTTCACGAGAAAAGATCTTTAGACTGGGTCATTGAACAGGCTACCCGGATCTATGAGGTGCAGAAACCGGTAGATAGCAAAAGTAATGCCCAGAAAAACCCCAAAGCCAACAGCACCCCTGCTGCTGCCAAGGTGGCAGAGGTAAAGGTCACCCCCGTTTTGGATTTGGAGATGGGGGGGCCTAAAAACCTACCTGCACCTAATAATGCTAGGCCCAGAAGGTCCTCGGGCCAGTCACAGACAGGGAGCCAGGGAGGCAGCCCCACAAATGGGGTCCCTCGCTCTCCTGATTATGTAATTCCCCGTTACAAGGGAAATCGACCCATCCTGGGTTATGTGTGGACTCCTCCAGCCCAAGGGGGGGGATCCAGCCAAGCACCTAACCCAGGGAACTTCCCTCCCAACTTCCCACAGGAGGGCAGAAATTCTCCAAATCCTGGGCAGAACTTTTTCCCCAGGTATCCACCCAATTTCCAACCCCAAAATCCTCCACCCTTCTTTCCCCAATTCCCTGAGCCCAGACAACCTAATCCGGGAGAGGGGAGACCAAGGGTGGAGGGGTACCCAAATCTTCCCAACCCGGGGTATTACCAGAGGAGGGACAGCTACCCTTCCCGGGATCAACCCAGGGGAGAAAACAGGGCCCCGTATCAGCCTGAGCGGGTTTCCCAGTTAGAGCGCCAGGTTCAAAACATGGCGCGGGATCTGGGTCACATACTGAGGTCTCAGCAGAACCCTCAGATCGGCATGCCGGCGCAGAACGCACCCAACTCTGGACCTGGTGCTCCAGAACAATGACGGGGGCAGCACCCCGATAACTCACCGGTTCCCAGGGAGGAGGCACAAAGGGAAGGGGGGTGTAAAGCCTTGGAGGAAGCTTCCTTCCCGACTTGTAAACAGCCCCGGGAAACCCAGGAACCGGAAACAAAATCTCTTGCCACTGAAAGTCTGCCTCCTAAGGAGCAGAGGGGGGGGTAGGAGAAACAAAAGACCCAAACAGACTTAGTTTGAGGAGGAGGTACAGATCTTCCAATTTGAGGGAGAGGGATCCTCAGAGGATCCTGGGAAAAGGATCTTCTCCTTCAGAGAGGGGGGAACTCCTCCCAAAGAAAAATGGGTCCCTAGGGATGCAAATCCAGACTGGGGAGATGTGGAGACTGAGCTACCGCCGCCCACCATCTCATCCCAGAACCAACAGCAAGAACATCCCCTGGTTCAAACCCATCCTGGTGACTGCCTCCAAAAAGGGGGGGGCGGCCCGGAACCGGAGCCAGGGGAACCCACAATGGCTCTGATCACCAGTTGGCAACTTTTTCTTTCAGATTCCAAAGGCTCTCCACAGAATTCTGCCCAAATCTCTTCTCCAGCGATGTCCAAAACCAGAAAGTTAGCCCACCAGTTGTCCAAAAATGTGCATTATCTGTGCCCCCTTGAGGAGAAGGAGGGAAGATACTATGCCCCGGTACAAGTACAGGGGCAGGGTACAATTTTGGCACTGGTGGACACTGGATCTCAAGCTACCCTTCTGTCAAGAAGGGCCTTTGACGAACTGAATGCAGGAAGGGGAGGGAATTGCCAAATTCCTCTCACCTTTCTTCCTGGACAACTGCAGAACTTTGACGGGAAGGAAATTCCCGTCGAGGGGACGGCAGATTTGGACATAAAAATTGGGCGACATAAGTTGAAACACCCGGTCATAGTTGTGACCCCAGAGGGCACCCCTTGTTTACTAGGGAATGACCTCCTGAGAAGGTTGTCACCCCTAATAGATTGCGTAAACAAGGTCCTCTGGACCCAGACTAGCCGACCAATAAAATTAAAACAGAGTGTCAACCATGTTAGTTTAAACAGCACCTGCCACATGGTTGAACAAAAATCTGACCAAGTAGAATTTCACTTCCAGAATAGCCAAATTGCAGACGTGACAGTAATAGCAGTAGGACAACAGACTGGTGATGGGGGGTCCTCTCTATTTCTGAAAATCAACCTCCCTTCCAGTCTAAAGTGGTACTCCACGCTGGAAGGAAACACCCTGAAATTCTATACTAATCCACAATCAGAAACTCCCACTCCTATAGTCCAGAAAGATGTGAAATCAGCTCAAAGCCTGGCTGAGATTCAGCAAATTGGAGAGCAGTTGTTCATCCCTGTCCAATTAAATGATGGGAAGGACTCTGTTCTCGATCGAGTGTGTGTGAACAATGGTAAGAGCTTCATCAGCGAAGCCATGTTTCGCCAACTCCCAAAAGATCCAGCCATTCCCAACTTGAAACTGATAGACAAATGGGAAATGGACCTGGAAGCACCTAATTCCAAACATCTCCTGCCAAGCAGGTGTATGCTCAAAATCTCCATTGGCAACAAGAGCATAGTCCACAATTGTTGGGTCGTGCGAGACGTCCCTGCCGCCTTTTACTTAGGCAGTGACATTCTCAATCGCTTTGCCATTAGTTTGGACCTAATAAACGTCAAAGCTTGGTCCCGATTAGCGGATAATCCCCTGGGCTTTGATGATCCAGAAAAAGCATTTAGGTCAGCTCAATTGCTACCTTATGCAGTTGAAATTCAGGTTAAAGAGAAAGTCACCATCCCAGAAAGGACCCGACAATTCTCCCTGGAAGTGAAAGTTAAAAGGGGACAAGAGTTGAAAAACCCTGATGCTTACATACATCTAAATGCTTCTCTCCAACAGCAAGGGTTGGGGGTAAACCCAACTCCATTAGTCAACATAGAACATGACACCATTCTAATAGAGGTGGATAACAGCGACTTAAAGAGTATTACTCTAGCCGCAGGCACCATTATTGGAATGGCGGTTGATGACCGACATTGTTCCATCGACTTAGTAAATGAACTGTTAGGACCAATCCCCAAGGACTGTTTTGACAGTGACAGTGAGGACAAAACAACACCAGACAGGATTTTTACCCGGCATGGGGGGAACTTCCTGGTGTACACTTCCTGCCCCTATGGTAAGGAAGATGTGACTTGTGACTTCAGGAGGGATGAGGTGATTTTCCAGGTCCATGAGGGCTGCCTTTCCCACCTGAAGCCTCCAGTCCAAATCAGCACTCTGACCAGGGACTTCTCCACCCAGCTGGAGGAGGCCGCTGAGATAGCCAAACCAGAAGTCTTTCCAGGCTTCAGGCAGATGGTGGAAGAGAGAGTCAACCTAGCTGATGCCTGTGTGACTTTGGAACAAAAGCAAAAGTTGAAACAAGTTTTCTTGGATTTCCAAGATCTCTTTGCGGTAGACTCATATGACTGTGGTCGCACTGACATCCACACAACAATCCCCACGGACCCTGGCATGACTCCAGTGTTTGTGAAGCAATATCGCTTGCCTCTCGCATCAATGGAGTCCCTTACTGAAATAATTAAGAACCTTGAGTCCAGGGGAATAATCCGTCCCATCCACAGCACCTTCAATAATCCGGTGCTGGGAATATTAAAGCCAAACGGCCAGTGGAGACTCTGCGCCGACCTCAGGGAGCTCAACAAACGGGTCCATACTTCCCGATGGCCTCTGCCCTACATTGACCAAGGGCTGGCCCAGATCCAGGGGTCACAGGTATTCACTGCAATAGACCTGACCAATGGATACTGGACCGTGCCTGTCAGCAGGGAGGACCAATACAAACTGGCTTTTACCTTTGGGGGCCAGCAGTACACATGGACCCGGACTCCTTTTGGATACCTCAACTCCGGCAATGAATTCAACATTTTTCTACATAAGGCCATGCCCGACCTGGGTGCGAGGGGTAACCTGGCGTATGTAGATGATGTCCTCGTCAAAAGTTCATCTGTGGAGGAACACATAGCGGAGATCCGTTATGTTCTGACGCAGTTGAGGGCCGCCGGAGCAAAACTTTCCTTTCAGAAAGCACAGTGGTGTAGAACCCGTGTTAATTTCTTGGGGCATGAGATTACTCCTCAGGGCCTCTGTCCCCAGGAAAAGAAAGTGGAAGCACTTCAGAAACTGAAAGACCCAACAACTCTGCGGGAACTAAGGAGCCTCCTTGGACTGACTAATTACAGCAGAAAGTTCATTGAGGGCTACACAGAGATCACCAGACCCCTGATTCATCTCCTGAAGGGAGAGGTCAAGTGGGAATGGGGTCCAGAACAAGCCGAGGCAGTAAGACAACTCAAAAGAAGCCTCTCACAAGCGCCTTGCCTAGCTTACCCTGTCAGAAACAAGGAGTTCTTCCTGGAGACGGGGTTCTCTAATACGTGCTTGACGGCAGTATTATACCAAAAGCATGACAAGGTCAATAAAGTAATCTCCTATGCGAGCAAAACTTTATCCTCTGTGGAGGAAAAATTCAACGATTGTGAGAAGGCACTCCTGGCGACGGTGTGGGCATTGAAGAATTACCGCCCGTTTATCCAGGGGGAACACATCATAGTGGAGACTCCGCACCAGCCTCTGCAATATCTCCAAAGTGACAGAATCCAGGCCGGAAATGTGAGTAATTCCCGAATTACTTCCTGGATTCTGTCAATGCAAGGCTTTCCTGTGGAGGTCAGATATGGCCAAAACAAGAAGAGTCCCCTTGCGCAAGGTCTGGCTGACTTGCATGATTGTGCCAGAGAAAACTGTCTCGAGGACGAAAGTCTAAAAATAAAGGACAACACGGAGGCATACCTTAATTCCCCACACAAAGTCTTTGAAGAAGACAAGTGTGAGGGAATGCCCACTGTGTATGTGGATGGATGCTCTTACCATGTTGACAACGACGGGGAAAAAGAACTGATGGCTGGCGTAGGGAATGCAGGGTGAATGAGTCCCCAGAATCCTCAGCTGGATACAAAATTGGTCCCCGAAGTAGTCAGGTGGCAGAATTGATGGCTGTGCATCAGGCCATCCTCACTGCTGTCCAGCATCAACTCCACGAACTGGTCATAATCACAGATTCGGATTATGTACGGAACGGATTCGTGGAGCACCTGGTTAATTGGAAAACCAGAGGCATGTTATGTGCTAACAACAAACCCTTGAAACATGGGAAGTTGATCCAAAACATTGATGATCTAGTCACCTCGAATGAGATGACCATCTATTGGAAAAAGATCAAGGGTCATTCCAAAGTAGAGGGACCAGACAAAACTGGAAATGACTTAGCTGATCAGCTGGCCAAAACCGGGGCCATCCAAGGGGATCTAATTGAGATTGAGTCCCTGTTGGGGGAAATCCAGGTCACTGCTATCACTAGGTCCCAGACAAATGCTCACAATGACCTTTCAATTGCACAATGGAGTAAGGAGACCCCTGATGCTGATTTGATTACAGCTCAGAAGGGGGATCCAATTATTGGTAAGTTTTACCAACACCTTGAGGACCCTGAGAACTTTCCCCTGACGGATACCGATTACATTGGGAAAGAGGACCTAAGAGTGTTGATGAAATGTCCAAAAATGTTCCGAATCCAAGACGGTTTGTTGGTAAGGAAATCCAAAGCTGGCCACGATCAGTGGGTGGTTCCTACCTCATTCCGAAGCCTGATGTTAAGTCACGCCCATGATGCGGCCACCGCCGGTCATAGGGGGTTTCACACAACATTGGAAATCTTAAGAGAGGTTGCATACTGGCCACACATGGGGCAGGACCTCGACCAATACTTGAAGGGGTGTCTTGTGTGTGCACAATTTCAGCCATCATCCCTCACGCACCGTGCGCCTCTCCAAAAGAGGGGGATGACACTGCCATGGTCAGATTTACAAATCGACTTTGTAGGCCCCGTGATTCGCTCTGCTAGGGGGAATAAGTACATGTTGACTGTGACATGCTTGTTTATCAAGTGGGTGGAATGTCTCCCAGCCCCACATTGCAAGACAGAAACCGCAGCTGCCCTGATGATTAACCACATCTTTTCCCGTTTTGGTCTACCTCAAAGGATTGAGTCAGACAGGGGTAGCCACTTCACCAGTGAAGTAATGACAAAGATGTGGGAGATACTGGGGGTCAAAAGGAAGTTGCATATTGCTTACCGGCCAGCTTCTTCTGGGGCAGTAGAGAGATATAACCGAACCATTGTGAGCATATTGAAGAAGTTTGTGGCAGATTCTGGGCCAAGTTGGGAAATCCGATTACCTCTGGTCCTAATGGCCATCAGATCTACCCCTTCATCTGCAACCAAAATGTTGCCATTTGAGTTGATGACTGGGCACAAGATGGTGCTTCCTCAGCATTTGCTCTACAGGACCCAAGAGCAGACACTGATAAATGCCTCCACTACTCATGAGTATGTGGAGAATTTAAGGAAACACCTCCAACATGCTTTTGCTTATGCTCAGCGGAATCTAGAAAGATCAGCTGATAGCATGAAGACCCACTATGACCTGAAAACTTCCAGGAAGGAATATCAGGTGGGGGACCGGGTCTATCTATACAATTTCCAAAGAAACCAGGCAAAACAGCGGAAATTCTTGCCTACATGGAAGGGACCCTTTGAGATCATCGACAAGATCTCCCCTGTGGCCTACAAAATCCACATCCCCAAAGGTCCTTTGGCAGAGGGGGAAGACAAGTGGGTTCACATAAACCAGTTGAAATGTTGCCATCCCAGGCACACTCTGCAACAACTGGAGGAATCCTCTGGAATCCTAGCGGGTACTGTCTCAGACTAATTCAGTTCCAACCATAAAACATACAACATCTAGTCTCTAAAATATTGTGATTTGCATGAAACTGTATCTTAGTTATACTGTTTTTTTTTCAAAAATAAGAATGTAATGTTTCGTTATGATGAAATGCATATGCTGCCCCACTATCTCAACAGTGGTGGAAAAAACGTCTATGAATAGGTATTGCCGCTCTTCCTTTGTCGTCCTAGGAGAAAGAAAACCTGGAGACGGGACAAGGAGGACGATCCGGAGACCGGGAGCAGAGACGCAACGGGCCCGGGGTACCGCCCAATATTCCCATCAGGACCGGCGAGGAGAACCGATCGATCCGACCGGATGGAGGAAAAGATGCTGAACTGTGCCATCTATTGGAAGAAGATGAGGAAACATCCCAGATCTTGCGAGTCCCATCAGTGAAACCGAATGGCCATCGCAAGAGGGGGGCTTGTGGGATGTATTTACCCATGCATCCGAGCGCTACCTCAAAACTGTGCAGTATTGACATGGAAAACATCATGATGGCCAGAGCTTCCCAGAAAATGCACAGGGAAATGCATGAAGAATAGGCTGCCACTCATTTTTGCCGATGTTATGGGCACAGAAGGACACTGCCTAAAACCACCATTGGACTACCCACACAGTAGTCTGAAACCATTGGGAATGGCAATGCTGATTGCCAAAAGCAAACCCATAACTGTTGGAAATTCATTTTCTTAAATCCCAAAAAGGGGTGCAGTACCAGTGCTCACCACTATCCAAAAGCTGGCGTTTTAAAACCACCAGATTTTACTTTTTTGTAGAAAACTGAATAAATGAACCCAAAACATGCCAAAGAAAGACTTACTGAGAGGTGGATCCAATGTAAAGTTATATTCTGAAGTGACTTGAAGGTTTATAACAAGACTGGCTGAGCTGTGGATTTCAGCAGTTTAAGTAAATTTGGACTGAAAGACACTAAAAAAATCTAAATGTTTAAATTGACTGAGTGACCTACTTTTGAGTGTCACATAGGTTGCAATTGTTTAAATGTCATAGTTTTAAACTTAGAATCAGCATTCCAGCTGCATATGTAAAAATGTTTAGTTTTATTTGAATGCAGAAAACTGGGTAACAAAAAGTGACATTTTATCTGAAACCTGGCTTGAGAAACTGAATTCTGCCTGGCAACTACCCCCATCAGGAGTGAAACTTGAGTCACAGCTGTGTTCCCAGGCCTATCTGCCTTTTGCTGGCCACACTAAGAATATGCCATCTCTCTGATAATTGAATTAAGGGGAGCCCCCACAGAATACAGGAGCTCTGAACAAAGCCCTGTCCTGACCCAGGCAGATGGTTTATTGCAGATGTCGTAAAAGTAGCTTCCTCCTGAAGCAAAGGGGAGGGGCACTGCCTGTGAGAGCAAGCTGGCTTGGCAGAACTGGAAAAACCAGAAATTCAACCTTGTGCTGGAGGAAAACCACACCCCTTTGGGGCCAGAACATAACTCTAAAAAGATTAATAACTCATAGAGCGGACATGTGGAAATTTTATAAATGATACCATAATTCTTGTGATTTTTCTGCCCACATTTTAAGAGGTTTTTAGAACCGGTGGTATGTTCAGGGGAGTTTTAGCGGAAAAGAGGATATTACTCAAAATGTGTGCATGTGAAAAATCTGACACGTCATCAACTAATGTCCATACTCCTTGCGCACATGTGTGTAAATTTGGGGTAATGTCCGGTATTGCAAACCAGTTAAAAAGTGCAATATATTGCCATTTCTGAATGCAAGCTCCCAGGAAGAGCAGAGTTTGAACAGGGTATACCTCCTGTAATGCATGATGGGTGCATATGATTTTAAAACAATATGTACCTCTGCAAATATGTATTTGGTTCAAATCTAGATTTGTGTGCAAGTTGACAGGAGGAGTGGACTTTCTGCAGGCTGTAAAATGACATCACTCTGACACAACTTAGCTCCCCCAATCAGGGGAGAAATGAAAGCTTGGCCAATGATAAGTGGAGAGGGGTAGGGTCTAGTGATGCTGCACACACACCCATTTTAAAAACACATAAAAGCAGACAGACAGGACAGATAGGGACCTTCAAATCCATTTGCTGCGGGACGCTCTGCTGGAAAATCCATACTTTACCTCCATCAACCTTCAGAGACCCAGACCAGACCAGCAGAGTAGAGCTGACCTGTTAGCAGAACCAGAGAGAGCTGACCCAGATCACTGTGAAGTGCAGAGACCAGAGTCCAGTCTAAAACCTGACCAGATCCGTGGCGAGGCATATTTCAAAGATATAGTGTGAGTACCTAGCAGAACTGTGCAGAACCAATCTCTTAGTTAAAATAATATAATTCAATCCTATTTTAATCTAAGTAGAACTGTCTCCTAACTGTCACCTGTCATTTGTAAAGCTGTCACTTGTCATTTTCTAGTTGCAAGCTGCACTTGTCTTTTTGAACTTTAAAATTTCAAATCTGAAAAATGACCTTTATTTAATCGCTCATATCTCCGTGACCGTTTGTGTTAGAGACTTGCAGTAACTTTCCTCTGAAAGCTGAGAATCGTGGCTTTCCTACGAACCTAGAACCGTATTCCTACCCCCTATAGTTTTGCCGCAATCGTGAAAAACGCATTCGCGAATTTTGCCGCGATTTGCAAATTTCTCCACCTGTGAAAACAGAAGCTTCTTGCTTTCATTTGCCAGAAATTTGTTTAACCTGCTAATTATCCCTGAATCATTGCTAGTGTGAGCCTGGACTAATATTAACTAGATACCACTCACCCTGAACCTCTAGAGGGAATTAAAAGCATTTTAACATATTTTCACTCCATTGCCAGCACATATCAAAGCATTTTGCCTGTGTTTCCAACTTCTGTAGTCTAAGCTTGCTGGGGTTAACTGAATCACATTTAATTGCATTTCTGAGAACTGTGTGCTTTCCTTCCATTTCCTTGCATTGCATAAAAGGGGGGGGTGAATTGTACAAGAAAGTGGTTACATTGTCTTTGCTGAAATCCTATCAAGTTATTTTCTTTACTGCATTTCATTCCACATTGCATCCATTTGAAACCATAAAAGTATTGTTGCTATCTTATCCATTTCATGTCAACTCCTTAGTGATTATCAAGAAGTGTGCTAGTGCCAGATTCTCCGTTGTTAATCTTTATCATATCAGATTAAGTGTGATATTCAATTATTAATTTATTATAAAGTGTGATAGATATATATTGCTTTACTTCTCAAATAAACCTTTTAACTTGCAAAACAGAACCACTTCTTGGCTCAGTGGGGTCAGGGGGATTCCAACAGAGGAGTGTTATATAGGGGTAGTCATCCAGAACGTATGAACTGGACATAAAGATATATCAATAAGGCGTTGACTTAGCTGTAGTGCTGAATTGAATCCTCTTACAAGCCCCCTAAAATTCTCAAAAACAGAGGAGGCAGAGAAGAGCAGGCAAGCTGTATCTGTTTGGTAAAGACTGCATAACAAACCAAGGATGGAAAAGGAGGAAGGAAAGAGTAAAGTAATCTCTAGCCTTTCGGCACATTACTGAATCGACCAGACCACTCACTTTCTGCTTCTCTTCATCTGAGTGTGAGACTGATCCGTCGGATTCTGTTATACACCAGATAAACTGTATGGTATTGCTTCTCTTAGACATACCTCTCAACTCACATGCTTTCTGCGGCTGTGACCCGCCCTGTAGGAAGCTATCTCACAGACCTCTCAACTCACATGCTTTCGGCGGCTGTGACCCGCCCTGTAGGAAGCTATCTCACAGACCTCTCAACTCACATGCTTTCGGCGGCTGTGACCCACCCTGTAGGAAGCTATCTCACAGACCTCTCAACTCACATGCTTTCGGCGGCTGTGACCCGCCCTGTAGGAAGCTATCTCACAGACCTCTCAACTCACATGCTTTCGGCGGCTGTGACCCGCCCTGTAGGAAGCTATCTCACAGACCTCTCAACTCACATGCTTTTGGTGGCTGTCATCCGCCCTACAAGCAGCTGCCTCACCCGCCAAGCTCTCTACCCGCCCATATAAGTCACTGAGCTTTCACCCGCGAAAAATGAATGTGGGTGTTTTCACCCACTCTGGGGCCACATTACTGCATAGAGAGCCTTAATACGTATGACAACTGTATCATGCTATGCTGTGTCGGGTGGCTGTGTTCACTTGCTCATATTTGTCCACATTAGGGTATTCCCTTTCACAGACACATTTTGAATGTCATGAAGACATTAGGAACTTGTTGGGTGCTCAATGTTTAAATGCAGAAAAGCCTGGGTGAAAAGCGTGCACTTGCCAGCAGCAGTCTCGAGCTCCATTCTGTGAGCTTAGGTGCTGTACATTCGGTCAATTTTGCGGGGTGACTTGGTGGAGGAGGCCCACATATATCTGAGCCCAAGCACCAAAAAAGCTGTAAGAAGGTCCCGGATGGAATAACAGTGTTATGCTGACAGCCACTGTCTATTTGCCGTGAAGGAGCATAGTGCTTTTTAAGTCAGCCTCATAGCACTAGCAATGAAAGGTAAGGAGGCTATGCTTATATTTGCACTGTCGTCGCTGGTGGTAGGGAAATTAAAACAGATCTTGTGGAGGGAGAATACTGCTGTATACAAAGCAGCTTTCAAACTGTTAACCACAAACGTGAGATAAATTAACTTTCCGCGATTGATCATGGAGACAGAACCAAGATCTTTGAGCCACAAACCAAAGTCCTCACCACTAGACCCACCCGCCTCCAAGAAAGGGGCACACGTGATGTGTATGGGTTCTGGGAAGGCCTCTGGGTGGTATTAACATAAACAGATACAGTGACACACATAAACAGATACCGTGACACGGGATCCTGCGCCCACATGGGCGCCTCCACAAATGTCTACTCAATTAAACCCAGTAAAAAGCAACCCAACTCAATCTCTGGCCACCAGCAGCGTGCCAATGCCGCCGCTTGGAGTTCTCTGCCCGACAGAGCTGCATATCATCATGGCAGGCAGTTATGAGAGCTTAAATGGTCTTCACTCTTCCATTTAAGCCAAGGACTTGTGGCTACAGTTCTGTGTATTTTAAATTGAGGCTGTCGGTGTAAAACGATGAATACAGCTTTTTGTAATAAAGGGATAATCGTTTTTCACACATAAACAAGAGGAAGTCTGTTGGTTAACGATGTCAGCCCATGAAAGCTGAGGCTGCACCACAAGAATGTTGCTGTGCGGCAACATAACACGGTCACATGGCCTACACATGCCCACTCTAGCCAACCAAAGGCTCCAGCAAGTTGTGTTTCTCTCCACGAGCTCAGCCACTTCCGGTGTTCGGACACTTCCGCTGCCTGTGCTCCTCTGCCACAGCGACACCTGCTGGAGACCGTTGGAGAGATCCCAGGTCCAGGCTCGCTCAGACCTGCCATTGCAGGCTCCTTCCTGCCAACAAACACTTCTCTCAGGACTCGTAAAAAAAGCTGGGGCGGTTATGCACAATTTCTTCTAAAACTACATTAACTGTCAGTAAAACCAAAACACGCTCTGACAGACCAGGAACCCCGGCCAAGGCTGCACTCTTTTTCCAAATAAAAACATCTGTTTTCTTCTTGACGTCTTCCTTCCCTCCCTCCCTGAGAACGTGGGCAGAAGAAAGTAAAACAAATGAGGCAACTGCATTCAGGCCACAAAAGCAATGTGTGTGCTAGTTAAACAAGCATTGGCAATGCCAATAGTTTTGGCGTTTACTGATGTTCTTTACCTTTTGCATTTATAGGTGTAAGGAGGAGAGTGCAGAGTTTCAAGGGATGCATTAAGGGGTGCAGGCGTTCAATAGAAAGAGAAGGTGAATCGAGCAAGGGAGGAAGCCATTGTTAGAGGGTGCCATCGATGAGCAAGAGGAAATATGAGCGAGAAAGGGTGAGAGTGAGAGAGTAAGAAATAAAGCGAGTGTGTGAGAGGAAGGAAGAGGGGGGATAGGGAGAGGGGGTAATGTAGGTGGATGAACAGAGGGGGTACTGTGGCAAGCGGGTGTCATGAGTGCCCACGATGATTGGATTCTCGCGAGACTTAGCGCATGGCGGTGCGTGAGCAAGCGAAAGCGCACAGACAGGAGCAGGACATTGCCGGAGCAAGTCGAGTGGCCTGCCGCGCCTTCCTAAAGACTCCTGATGCGCTAGAATTACGATAGCACCTGCAGATTAACCAGCAGAGACTGCCTTTGTATATATAGATCAGTGCTGTAACTGACCATTGTGCTGCTTATCTAAGACTGAGTAAGCCCTAAATGAGTCACTCACACTGGGTGTAGTCTTCATCATACAACATATGGGTGGCAAGGGGCCGAAGAATCTCTGTGCGGTCAAGATGCAAGGCGCTACTCTACTGCATGCTTTTCTCCAAGTGCCACTTAGGCAGTGGCAGATTTAAAGCAAAGGGCCCCGTGGGCAGCACCTGACACAGGGCCCTAGGTTGGCGGGTCATGGAGGCGGAGCTTTGGGTGGGCGGAGTTATTTGTGATCACAGGTGCACAATGGCAATCTTTAGGGACAAAAGCTATTTTTTATTACGTTGGAGGTCATTACGACCCAGGCGTTAAGGGTTAACGCCGTTGTTAACCCTTAACGCCTGATTCCAATTTTAACGGCTGCTTTTAGCAGGCGTTAAAATCCATGGCGCTAAACCGCCTTGGTGCTAATTACGGCACCGTAATTTACGGTGTCGTAATTAGCGCCTTCCCCACTCCCATTATGCCGTATGGGGCAAAAATGGGAATGGGGAAGGGTAAATGGGAAATGGGGATTTACCGCCCCACTCACCTTGGAATGGGGTGGTAAATCCACCATCCACCATGGTGTAAACATGGTTTACACCATGGTGGTAAAGTTGGTGTACTTACTGCCTGGGTCGTAATGACCTCTGTTGTCTTTATTACAGTTACCTAGGGGTCTGAGTAACTGGAAACGGGCAATGCTCGGTATTAGTTCAGTAACGTGGCGTAACATGCTCTTTCTGCTACCCTGTTTTTGCAGCTTTTCCTGGATGTGGGGATTAGGTCTGGCGGTATTCCGGGTGTGAGCGGGGTATAAGTTGTTCTAATGTCAGAGAGTATTCTGCATCATTTCTATGGGGCATAGAGTATGGCCGTGAAAAAACGCTCCCTGTAAGAGAAACACATACGGCCTGATTTACACACATGTTTTTTTTAACACTGGAAAGTCACAATGAAAACATGTTTTGTAAATCCGGCCCTTGGAAAATAAATCGCTATTTTAAAAGCATTGTGAATAACTACTACACAATGTAATTTGAAGTGGCTAATTTATAAGTATTTTAAACACGTATTCCAAACTGTAATTTGAAAAGGGCACGACGATGCTGTCTGTGGCCAAAGGCCGCCTTGTATTTGGGAACCGTGTAATATACATGCGTTAAAATATTACACAAGCAAGTGGGCGCTAATACATTACACCTTTAAAGTGCTTCAGACCGAGATACAAATTATTTTAAAAACGTGCTTTTTAGTATGAAAAACGGTGTCTAGGGCAATCTTTCATTTTCATAAGTGCGGACAATTATATTCGAAGGAAAAAGCACATTTAATTGTAAACATGCCCATATAAATTGCTTAACTAGAGCAGTAAACGGGGTTTATAAAAAATACACTTGTCAAGGGCATGCATTAAAGGTTCCCCGTCTTTCAGCGAGGGGATGCACTTGGGCAATCTGAGCTCAAGCTGTTCCCATCACAGTAGGACCGTAGCCAAAAAATTGGACTTATACAGGATAAACCGAGCCGCTTTGACCAGAAGAGCGCTTCGCGGCCGACCCAAGAGCTTCAAAGGGGCTTTCACGTTTTCCAAATACACGTTGAGCAAATCAGCCCGCACACAGATTGCCACACTGCTCTCCCCTGCACTTATAATAGTGCCTCAGAGAAACAGGACCCTGCTGACAGTCAGGCAATGGTCTATAAAAACTGCTGAGCTGCAACTAAAACAATACACATTCCTCTATAAAAGGAAGCATCGAAGCAGTGCAAATCACTGCCCTTTAAATATGTCTAGACAGAAGTTTAATCAGAGGGATCACATCCAGGGAGCTGGACTGGAGTGATGTCACAGCAGAAAGGGCCCTGTGCTGTGTGGAAGGGGCAGGGCCTGGCACAGGGGCCTGCTCGCCATTTGTCTGTCTGGCGAGCGTTAAATCCACCTCTGCAGTTAGGCCTCCCATTCCGTGGCCTCAGTGGGAATCCCTTTTTACCCCCATAATGAATGCAGTGGGAGGCACAGACTACCCCCCTTCTGAGCCATGTTACTGAACACCATGGAGGTGGAAGGGCAGAGGATATTTGCAGGCTTAATTCCCGAGCTGGTGGAGGACGCCGATAATGACATCTTCAAAGTAGCCATCAGGCACATAGTGAATCGGTTTTCCAACAAAGACAAGACCATCTTGCAGCGGTTAACATTCTATAATAGTAAACAAGACGTTTCAGAGCCGATGGACAACTATGTTTTCAGATGCGAGCGTTGGCGGCCTTTTCAGATTTTGGCAACAACACAAAGATCATGATCTGTGACATGCTTGTGGTTCACACCAACTCGAGAAAGGTCCAAGACATATGTATTGTGGAGAAAGAATTGGTGCTCGATAAAGTGTTTCGCATTTTCATAATCGTTGAGGAAACCTCCACGAGGCACAAGGAAATGGCGGGACGCTCCCCAAACCCAGAAGTGCATGCCATATAGTTCCAGGGCCACAAAGAGAAACCAAGATGGTATAGCAAAGATGACCGAGACAGCAGAAGAAAACCATTGAAATGCCACAGGTGCACCAGGACCCGACATTTAGCTATCGATAGGGAATGTCCATCAGAAGCAAAGAGTGCTCAAATTGCCGCAGATTCGGACACATAGCGTTTTCTTGCAAATAAAAGGGCAAGAAAATTACGCCAGTGGAAGTGAATAGTGGTGCAAGAAGTGATGAATCGTCGGATGAGGACAAGCCGTTCATCATTACTGTCAAAGGTGTCACCACAAGAAGAGAGGAGCCACACTGCATGATCAGAGTTGACGGAATGGAGACCAGAGTCATTGCTGACTCCGGCCCAGACGTAACCATTTTGCCAATACACACATACACACGGAAATGATGGGCCAAGACATGGTGGAAGTTGTGAGAACTAAATCCAAACCTAACATGTTTGATGGCACATCCGTCAGCCTGCTGGGGTCCAGCAATGGCACAGCTCAGTTCAAGGGGAGGAAGACATGTCCCAAAGTATACTTCGCAGAGGGTGGCCCGGTAGTGCTTGGGTGCAATGGCCAAGCGAAGGTAGACCTAAAACTCAGCCCTAATGCAAATGATCAAGTCCTGTCAGTGACAAGTGGAGGAGGCCAGCATTAGGACAGGATTTCCCAAAGTTATTCTCGAATCAAAAACTTTGTGCACAAAATCAGGCTATGCCAGAAAGCCGACCCAGTCAAACACAAAGTCAGACTGCTACCGGCAACAGCAATGCAGGCGCAACAAAAGCAATTGGAGTAGATGGTCAATGAGGGCACCATAGAGAGCATAGAGTCATCAGAGTGGCTTAGCTCAGTAGTGCTCATAAAGAAGCAAGGGTCAAACGACTTGAGAGTATGCATAGACTTGCGCAGTCTGAGCTTGGAAATCATCACTGACAGTTACCCACTTCCCAGCATCAGCAAGCTCATTTTAATGATGAAGGAGTCGGAAGTCTTTTCTAAACTAGACATGTGTGTTGCGATGCATGAAATCACGCTGCACAAGGAGATAAGAGCATCGACAGCATTCTTCATCCCATTTGGCACGTTTCAATACACCAGAATGCCATTTGGGTTGCCCTCTGCTGCCTCTGCATTCCAACGAGGACAAATCAACGATCTTACTAGGCCTTATGTAATTCAGATCGCACAAGTGAGGGAAAGAGGGAGGAGAAAAGTGCCAGGGGGTGCAGAGACAGTGCAGGTAGCTCAGTAAGTGCTGCTGGAGAGTGGCTCGTAAGTGCAGAGAGACAAGGGACTGTATGGTTGCAGATACAAACCCTTAAGTGCTGGAGGAGCCTAGAGGCCGTGTGGGTGCAACTGATCATGCAGGAGCCTGGTGCCCAGTGAGACTCTGAGGGTAGCCAAGCAACCAGTCGCTGCAGCAGACAGGCAGCTTGGCAAGGGAGAGAGAGAGAGAGAGAAAGCAGAGTAGAAAAGGAAGGTCTTGAGCTGCTTCTGGAAACTCAGTTGGCCTGGCTCAAGTTTAAGAGGGGCAGGTAGGCCATTCCAGGGGGAGGCACCTACAGAGGAGAAAGATCTACCCCCACCTCTCTGCCTGGAGAAGCGTCTGGCCATCAGAGAGTTTGAGGTAGCTGAGCGAAGGGCTCGATAAGGAAGGTATTTTGGAAGAGCGAGTTGGATGTAGTGCGGGAGCCGACCCTAGAAATCCTTGTGCGCGAGGCAGAGGGTCTTGAACTTTATCCTTGCAGCCACCGGAGAGATTTCAGGGATGGAGACATACAGACCCTGGGCTTGAGGCCAAGGACAAGTCTTGCAGTCCTGTTCTGGATTAGTTGCAGAGGGCGGAGAATAGAGAAAGGCAGATTGAGAAAGAGGCTAGGGCAGTAGTCCATCCTCGAGAGAACCAGGGCTCTGGATGCAGTGAGATTCAGCGGGAAATTGAGAAAAAAAAGAATACCTCTAAGGAGGTGCAGCTGGTAGTAGGCCTTAGAGAGTGGAGGTAGAGAGAATGCTGGTAGGGTGATTGGGCATGGAGAGAGAGTAGGGTTAGAGTGGGTGAGAGAAAAGTGAGTGGGTTTAGAGAGAGATGGGTTAGGGGTGTATATAGAGAGTGGGTGGGTGGGGGCAGAGAGAAGGGAGTTAGTGTGGGTAGAGAGAATGGGGGTAGGGTTGGGGTGGAGAGAATGGGGGTAGGGTGGGGGGATAGAGTGAATGGGGTAGTGTGTGTGGTAGTAGAGAGGATGGAGGTAGGGTGGGTGGGGGTGGAGAGGATGGGGGTAGGGTGGGTGGGCATAGAGCAGACGGGGTAAGGTGGGTGGGGGTAGAGAGGATGGGCCTAATAAACCACAGATAGCACCAGGAGGTGGCACAGGAGACACGCTTATATCATCTGATAAGTCGATGTTCGCAGCTTTCCATGCCTGACTCTGATTCCCTCGCCAAACTCCGGGTATGTTCATCAATTTGAATCGAGTTAATGAATTAACATTCAGGTTTATCGACCTAAAGCCTTCTCCTAGAAATGTGGCTCGAGGCTCATCCGTTCCTTAACAGTGGCTGCTTTTGTGCAGATCTTCTTTGCATGGCAATTATGTTTTCCAATCCAATAACACACCAGAATGCCGAAGCTAGGACGGAGCGCTCGTTCGCGGACTACTCGTGACCTTAAAACCATCCATGCTCATTGTACAGTCAAGTGTGAACCATTTCAGTGAACACTTTGCAATGGCCGTCTGGCTAATGACAGCGTTGGTTGGGGCGCTGCACTTAAATGAACAAACAACTGTGCTCTTTAGTTTGACAGAATAGTAAGAGGTTAGGCCACTGAAACCTATATGGCTATTAATACGGTGAATCCGGTTTGCTTGTTTTCTTTGTTTGTTTTTTATTTATAAAGCGCACCACACCCTAGGGTATCCGGGCGCATTTACAAGACAGCTTGAAATGGTAGGTGGATACATACATACAACTTAGAGAGGGGCAATGGGTAGGTACACCGTGGTGAGCAGGCAAAACAATGAGTCCAACATAGAGTCTAAACCTGCATAGGCTCAAGATAACATACTGGCTGAACAGGCAAACAATAAGTACAGCATAGACTATGAACATACATAGGCTCAAGTTAATGTATAGTCAGTAACTGCAAGGATGAGAGCAGTTGGATAATGTGCTTAAATAATCTAAAAGTTCTAGTGGTTGGTATCCTTCGTAAGGAGCCATTTTTTAGTATTGGACCTGAAGTTGTGGAAGGTTTGGGCAGTTTGAAGGTTAAGTGGGAGAGTCTTCCAGGCTAGGGCTGCTTGCACGGGGAAGCTGGTGCCTCCTGCTCTTTTAAGGTTGAAGCGTGGAGTAGCAACACTGCAGGAATTGGCAGATCTTGTGGGTCTCACCGAGGTTTTCATAATGATTTTGTCTTTCAGGTACTGCTGTGCAGCATTGTTGAGACATTTGTGCGAAAGGGAGACTAGTTTGTAGTAGATTCTGTCTTGGATTGAGAGCCATTTGTGTTGTCTTCTGGTTTCAGTGATGTGATCTCTCCTAGGGATGTTCAGAGCTGTTCTCAAGGCGTTATTTTGTAGGATTTGAAGTTTGTTTAATACTTGCTTATTTGCTCCTGCATACAATGCATTGCAGTAGTCAAGCTTAGACAGGATAAGAGCTCTCACTAGCGTGATGCAGCTGTCTGTGGCGAGGTATGTTTTGCAGGCATGAATAAGCTTGCAAGTATAGGCAGTAGCTGATGCCATCGTGTTTACTTGCTTCTTAAGGTTCAGTGTTGCGTCTATGTAAAAGCCTAAGGTTTTAGTTTCTTTGGCTGTTTTGATGGTATTTCCATCTATAATAAAAGATGGGTATTTTGAATCAATTTTGTTAATGTTGGCAGGAGTGCCTAGAATAAGAATTTCGGTCTTCTCAACATTCAGACATAGACTGTGGGTTGCCATCCATGCCTGAATGACGAGGTAAATTTTGTTTAGTAGGGCAGCGTCTTGGTCGTAGTTGCCAGAAAGTGGAATGAGTATCTGGGTGTCATCAGCGTAGTTTGCATAGATGACACCTACATGACCCAGTTTATCAAATAAAGGTTTGGTAAAGACAATATACAAGGTTGGGGAGACGCAAGAACCTTGCGGCACTCCTCATGTAATGAGGGTTTGGTCTGCGGCATCAGAAGGAGAGAAGACTCTCATCATTGATCCAGGTTGCGGCCTCTTGTGAAAAGTTGACTGCTAACGAGAGATGTTCACAAGAGTATGTTGTGGTCCACCAAGTCGAAAGCGGCGGACAGGTCTAGCAGAAGGAGTAGTGCACATTGTCTCTTGTCTTTCAGTTGGTCTGTTTGTGTTTTCAAATCAATTAAGGTCGTTTCTGTTCCGTGAAGAGGCCTAAAGCCAGATTGTCTGAGTTCAAGTAGGTTGTGGGTCTCAAGGTAGGTCTGGATTTGGATGTATGCTGCTTAGTCGATTATTTTAAGTAGAAAAGGTACCGTTGTTATGGCCCTGTAGTTCATCGGGATGTTAGAGTCGAGAGAAGCTTTCTTTAATAGTGGAAGTACCCAGGCATCTTTGAGGTTAGAGGGTACCTGGTAGGTCTTGAAGGAAGCATTGATTAGTTTAATAATAAATGGGGATAGGTCTCTGGCTGCATCTTTGATTATTTGTGCTGGGCAGTTGTCACCTTGACATCTTGAGGATTTCAGGGAGGTTATAATTTTACAACCTCAGGTGTGGTGACTTGAGAGAACTGTAATTCTTGGAGAGTCTTTAAGGCTGTTTTCTTTTTTGGAGTTTCTCGTTTGACCCTGTGCTGCTGATGTTGAGTCGTTTGGTCGCAATTTTGTTTTGTAGTGTAGTGATTTTGTTGGCACAAGGCATTTTGGATGCCTGTGCACCATTCTTTATTTTTAGGGAGTGAATCGTCAGGAGATATAGGAGATTCTAATTCCCTAAGGATTCTGAATAGTTCCTTGGTACTGGATCTAGCGTTCTGAATCCTGTCATTATAAGTTTCTTGCTTAGTTCGAATGATCTCCACATTATAGAAGGTGGAGAAACGGTTCCCGGTATGGTCATTGTGGGGTGCATTCAAAGGCCGCAAACAGAAGTCCCTTTCACATGAACAGCAGGATTTTAAACACTGAACAAAAAACGGCCCGCCCTGTGTTTGTATTTCAAGTAAAATTGAAGAGCCGTGTGGAAAAGGGGCCTAGCTGTCATTACGAAAGGAAAAGCAGCATTTTAATTCACAAAAGAAGGAGGAATCAAAGGTCCTTTTCACATGGAAAACAGGATTTTTAAACAGTGACACAAAACAACTTGCATAGGTGTGCACTGTTAGGAAAGATTTCCATTTCATGTGTAATTTTCCCTCCAGTTGTGTACCCCCCAACTTTTTGCTGATGTCTGAACACCATAGTCTGACTTTACCACAGGAGCACAGCCTTCTGCTGCGCTCCCCAGGGCTTTTCACTCAATTTTAATGGGAAAACTGACATGCCCTTAAAGACAGTCAGCACTGGGAGACTTTGTTTCCCTTAGTTCTTGTCCATGTTGCACCTTTTTCTGCAACATGTAACAAGTTTACAATGTACCTTACAGTACAGTGCACTTGGGTCTAGCCATTTCCAGAT
The DNA here is from genome assembly GCF_040938575.1 of Ambystoma mexicanum. NCBI lineage: Eukaryota > Metazoa > Chordata > Amphibia > Caudata > Ambystomatidae > Ambystoma > Ambystoma mexicanum. Next base: position 32,261,096 of record NC_090923.1, on the reverse strand, counting down.
GCCCTAGATACTCTCGAAGGATTTTTTAAGAGAATGTAGATGTGCCTTGGACAGGGCTGGTGGCAGCTTATCATTTCGCATATTTTTAACCCTTTCTTACCAGGTAAACCGTGATTACCGCGTGTGGCACCGTTAGGTGGCCTGGCTCCAAAATGGCCACGCCACAAGGTTATTTTTCCTGTCCTTTGGCCATCTTGCCCCTTCACCTTCCCCAGGTCCAGCCGACCCGGGTCAGTCCTTATTTGGTCATGCATTTTCCCACAAAGCGCCAAGCGGGCTTGTGTGCGCGTTCCCAGGATGTAGGCTGGAACGTATGGTTCCAATACACATCCTGGGTGCCAGAGAGTCTAGAGTGCTGTGAATGCCTGGGACCACCGTGGTCCATGATTGGTCCATGTATAGTATGCCTGTATGTGAGCAGATCTCCCATTGGGTCCTTTTCGTTTTAGCGCAAAGGAGATTCTTGATAAAAGAAGGCCCCAAACACCAATACCATGTCGATCTCTGGAGATCTCACTGAACGATGGATAGGATCCAAGTATCCTGAAACTAAGAAGCTGAGTCGAGGAACCGCTGGTGACCCGCTGGAAGGTATGGCACCCTGAGACCGCTGTCGTCCCGGTTGACCCTTCTGCATCTGATCGTCCTAGAAGGTCTGCGAAGGTGCTTCAACCCATTGGAATAGTGGGACCAACTATTCTCGCCACCTTCATCCTAACCTGCAAGTAAGCCTTTTCAGAAGTGTCCCTGGGCCATCCAGTGGACTGACCAGCTTGCGCTGATATCGCCGCCGTTGGGAGGAGGCCCTTGAAACTTGGTACATCACAAGCTCTGTGTTGACGGCACTCTCACACCGAATTTCAATCACTTGGCATTCCCAGGTCTGGAGTAAAGTGAGTGCGCCCGAACCAGAGTTTACGCGGTTGCCGTGTCACCCAGCCGTAGTGCGAACTTTGCAAGTTCATTCAAGCTATAGTCCTCTGTGCCCTAAAGCCTGCTACAGAGGAACTGGCCTTATACATCCACCAAGGGTGGAGAAATGGCCACTGTCCCGTAGGGGAATCAACACTGTAACTTTGTTGCTGAAAGCCGCAGAACCACAAGATTGCCGTATTTCAAACTGCAACCGAAGTGGACTCAACTGCCGAAGTTTGGTCCGGAGTGCGCCGGGGCTCGGTGAGTAATCGCAACCCTAACAGGTGGCCCCTAGCACATCCATCCATTTGTACGCACGAGTGGCCCCTGAGGGTCTCTCTCCTTTCCACTGCTAGTGCGAACTAGCAAACTATTCGCAACTCTTGGAATCAACTCTGCCCTCAAGTGGAGGCCCTCCTCGAATAGTGGGAACCTATTCTTCATCGCCTCACCCACCTTCCTGAGCTGTTACAGACCCTTGAAGAGACCCCATTTTTCCCATTTGAACTACCACATGCACCAGCAGTGCAAGTACATTTGAGCAATAGGCTCCACTCTTAGGGATTGTACTGCCTCTTAGTTAGGAGTGTGTTAGGTGCAGAAGGGAATAAAGAATATTTGCACTGCCTGTTTCCTTCCCCTTTTAGGTTGTGGACCTATTTCGTGCATTAACACTTTACACCCAATTGGTCTTGTATATATGTATTTAGATCGGATTCTGTTGGCTTAAAAGTATTACTGTGATTTGATTTGTGTGTTGAAACGCAAAGTCCTTGAAATAAATGTATTTGTATTTTATATATATATATACACCTAACTGGAGTGATTTGTAAGTGTCTTTTGCTTTGTGTGCTCATTGAGGTCTTTTAGTCACCCTCACCCCTCCTGAGACCTAGCCTTGACCACCGCCATAGCTACCTTTATTGGTCTAGCGTGTCAAGAAGGTTACTCTGTTCCAAGAAACTAGGCTGGCCTTCTGAACCTTTGCCCACCAGGTCAGAGTTCAGAAATCTGTCTTAACATGCATGCAAAAGCCGTTTAAATGTGAAAATGTAACACTGCTCACAGAAAAATGTCAGGGAAAAGACATGATGTGCAGGGTGACAAAAAGAAATGTAAATTATGTTTCACATACAAAGTACTAGTGACATTTTTAAAAACACTTTGTTTTCATGGAAATATGTTAGCCTGAGGCAAACCCCTTTTGCTGGCTGTGGGTAAACTTCACAAGGAAATCACCCACTGCCAGTCTGGATGTTACATTTCCCATCTAATTGCCAACTGCAATAAAGTGTCCTGCTAAAGGTGTTGAAATACAGTGTTCTCCAGAGCTGCTGGCTCTGAAGGCATTGACTGCAGGAGAAGTTCCCCTTGGCTGGAGCATGACCAATATGTGTGAATATGGCAGCAACAACTTCAAAGACCAAGCTTCCAACACAAAGAGACGGATGAAAACAAAGTCTGGCTACAGGCTGACCCAGTGAACACAAATGGCTGGAAGGCAGGAGAATCGCCATTTGTCCCACATGAAGAATCACAATTAATTTTAAAGGACTACTATCATTTAGGCCTTTTTCTCAGCAACCATAAGCCTTTCTGGTTTCATGTATGTGCTATTATTTATGTAATTTGTAGGCGATTGCAGTGAATCTGAAAATATGTATATTGTGGCAGTTGCTAGTAAAATTAGGAAGTTATGATACATAACTACTTTTTGTCAAAAAAATTGAAAGGAGAACAAATGGCGATTACAAATGGGAATTGCCATATGTTGCCCCAGACTCCTAACCCAATCCTGACTTGGAGGCTGAGTTTGGGAGGAGAGAGAAGAGTAACTGGCGAATCCTAGTTGCAGGAATTATTGCAGGTTACTTCCCCAAGATTGTAAATTTGGTGGTGTCATCGCTGCTATATAAGGGGGGCTGCACTAGAAGGAAGGGACACACAAACAGGAACAGGAGACAGAGAGACAGAAAGGGCTGCTGAAATGTATGATCTGACAGCTGTAAGGAAACACCAGAGGAGATTGCTGAGAGTGCATCTGGGTGGAGCTGTCTATTTCTAGCAAGGCCTCAAAGCTTACTGGGTCCTATGGTGGAGAGCGGGATCCCATCTTAAAGAGTGGAGTGTCCAGATGCCTGCCCTATCCTTCCAGAGTGTCCTGAGATGCAGCTGGCTTTCCAGAACTTTAAACAGAGGCTTTCTATGTAATGAGCCCTAGGACACCAAAAGGTGGGTGAGTCTGCTTGCCTTAATTCCTTTCCCTTTATAGTGGGTGAGAGAGGAGGGTCAAAACTGTGTAGATCCTTAGCCTGTTATTAATTTAATTAATTCCTCATTTGGCAGAACACAACAGGGTGAACTTTGTTAAAATTCAAAATTAACAAAGCTTACCTCCCAGTGTGCCCTGAAAACTATAGCCTATAATTTCATTGGGTAAAGCTTTTTGTCATGTTGACATCGACATCTTAAAGGAAGAGGTGTGTCTTTGTTCTTAAATCAGTCCATTCTTTTTGTCCAGCTTCCCCAGCGAAGGCCTTTCAGTGGAGGGGGGCTTTGAAAAACAAACCGCTAAATCGCCCGGTGTTTATTTTAAACCAAAACTAAGGGCGAAATCATAATTGCCAAATGTTTTTGTACCAATCTTGAAATCTTACTGCTAGCCTCTAAGCCTGCAAGAAAATAAAATTGCACAACACTACATGATAATTGCTTTCGTTGTTGATCAGTGTAATTATTTTTTTAAGTTAAATTTGCATAAAGCGAAGAATTGTGATTGTGTTCATTTCAACTCACTTTTGTGATTTATTTTTGCTGAGAGAAGTTGATTGTGTTGTGTCTTTACTAAAGTGGCATTTTCGTGCAAATTTCTATCACTTTTGATTTAAATAAATACCAATATATTTCCCGTACACCTGTCTGGTTCTTGGCTCATTGTTAGCTCAGGGGGGATCCAAGGGGCATGATATGTGTCTGAAGTAGGGCTGAAGAAAAGAATCTGTTAAATAGTTTGTTGTGAGACACCTTGAGTGGGGAGGGAAGGAAGTCCCTGTGTTGAGGGTGGTCTCTCAATAAACCGTTACATAGTTGGACAAAAGGAGTTAAATTAGTAAAGTGACGGGTAACCCTCCCTGCAACCAGGAGAGAGAGGTACTGTAGATCTGCGTACCAAGCACGGATAATTTCACGGAAAATTGGGAGAAATTTTGATTGAGCACAATTATGTGCCGTAAGCAGCGGTATTGGCGGGTGAAGCAGTCAGAAAGAAATAAAATGTGCATGCTACTTAGGCCACACAGGCACATTAGTGAGCGTCTATTGTCCAGTGCCCAGTGAAAGCAAGCATTCAAATAGTACGTCATTAATGTTTTCGGCCTGGTGGGGCAACGCCCACACAATCTTCAGGTACAAAGAAAGCTCATATGCGGAGGAACCTGACCCCCACGCCTATCTGTATCAGGCTTAGTACCTAGCCCATCCTTCATTTTCATGTGATAGGCCATGACTCAATTTTAAAGACCGTCTCGCAACCAATAACGGTGCGCACCTTACCCTTCTTGTTCTCGTTCAGCTGCCGCTCGAACTCAAACCGCTGACACTGCTACCGGGTGTTCCGCTTACCCCCTTGCGCCACTGCCAGAGAGAGAGGCAATTGCAGTCTATTCCGCCTGAGGTATCTTCTGAGAAAAAAGGGGTGGAGTTCACACGAGGCTACCCAACCTGCTCCACGAAGCCTTCTCAAACAATATGTTACTACTGCAAAAAAAGAGGCGACCACTGAGAAAGCAAGACAGCTTTATTGGCCAATCAAAAATTATTTTTCTTACGTACACAAGTACCCAATCAAAGGGTGGCCTGCTGGCTGTCTCAGTCTCCGTCTCACAAAGAGATCACTCTGCGGCAGCGTTGAAAGTCACACAGACACGTGACACCTGACAGTACTACTGATTGGGAGGAAATATGTTAAAAAAGCAACTATTGGATTACATCCGTGTAGTACAACAGGAATTAACACTTTATGTATTGGCAATTGTATGCCACGGCATTTCTAGTTGTCATGCCAACCACAATGACTACTTCTTGGCACCCCTTTTTTCTTGTAGCATTGTTTTGGTGATATTTGGTTGCTTACGCATTCATATAGGTTACTGGACTATATTACTATTTCAAGTCAGTTTCAACCATGCTCTAGCTACGTGGCAATTGTGCTCACGATGGGCACTCACTTGTAGTTTTGCTGTCCACCATTACACAGAATTTGGTAATTTCATGGCTCTATCTCTTTTTTCCGATTTGGCACATTGGCCAATTGCTTCCTGCACATGGCACATGGCACAGATGGTGACCCTAGATGTTACCCCTGGTTTCCTCTTTGGCAAAAGTTAGTTTTTATACAGTAGTCTGCATTGCATATCTTTCACAGATTTTGTCAGTCTTTGAGTTATTTAACACTCCTTTAACACTTCTTCAAAGTGTGTTGTCCAACTGTTGGGAGGGATGGAAGTGATGTCCCCCTTTTCATTTCCCCAAACCCCTTTTGTGACCAGTCTTCAGAAGGCTTTAACATTATTTTCTTGGATGACCCTGTGTAAGTGGTCCCACTGTTTTTCTGTAAACTGATATTTCTTTTCTTTAAACTGTTTTATATAGGCACATTTCTGGTCATGGAGGGATGTGGTCAGGATAATGCTTCTACTTACAGCCCAGTTTAGTCTCCAATTCACATATCTTCACTCTGCGTCAAACTATGAGGTATCCCCTGCGTTTCTTCTTGCCCCACCATATTCCTTTCCCGTTGGGATCATTAGTGTATCCCGAATGAACAGTTATTTGAATAAGGGGGGGGGGTGTGTGTCCCCACATGGTAATGCCTTCCAAATGACTTAACAACTTAAAAGATATCTGTGCCAATTTTTAGAACTTTTTAAAAAATGGCTTTGTGGGGACTTGTGTTTATTTTGGTGTGTTGATTTTTTACTCAGCTCTGCCCCCGCAGGCTGGGTGTGGTATTGCAGTCATCAACACACGGACAGGAATTTAAACACACTTGATAAATCAGATGCCCTACATGCTTAGGCAGCAGACAGCAGATTCATGGGAACCATTTATACACAAATTCAATTGTGTTTTAAATGGCCTGAACTCTGCGTTTAAATGTAAAATAATGAAATTAAGCTGTTTTTTGTGCATTTTGTATGTTTACAGAATTGGATATAATTGATACGCAACATAAGTCTTCCCTCATTGCACAACACACTTCCAGATTCATTTTAAGAATTGGCTACTTTTGTAACAAACCAATCACCATGTGACTTACTTTACTTCCTTATTTTTCTGTGATTTTGTTGAAGTCCCCATAGGGGTGGTGTGTGATGATGTTATGTTATGTTAACGGTACTTATATAGCACACCGTCACAAACAGAATTGGTCCCCAGGTGCTCTGGAGGATCTGTAAATGGGAAGGTGGGATGGGTTAGTAAGGTGAAGAGGACGTAGGATAGTGAGAGGAGTGGTGTACTGTTGGCAGCTTCAACTTGGTAGACACCGGGTGCTGAGCTTTGGTACGAGTATTGGATCGGTGTCAGTCCGCGTGTGCTGTTGCTGCGGCTTATGTGTTGTTGCAGTGTGGTGAAGTGCGTGCAGCTGGTTGTGCGAGAGATGGTTGTGTGAGTTTTATAAGTATGCAGAGAGTTAGAGTTTATATTGGTTAGTGGGTTATGTGGCATTTAACATGCAAGCATTCACAGTTCTGTCTAAGTGTAGCACGTGCTGACCTACACAATTCAGTCTGAGTGTGGCACCCACCAACCCTCACAATACCATCTAGATACCGCACAGGCTAATGTTCATAATTCTATCCAAGTGCGGGACATGCCAACATTCTCAATTCCTTTTAAGTGTAGTGCTTGGCAATCTTCATAATTCCGTCTAGGTGTGGCACTCGCTAACATTCACAATCCTGTCTAGATACAGCGCAGGCTAATGTTCTCAACTCTAAGTGTGGCACATGCTAACATTCACTGTGTTGCTACCCAATATCTGTGGGAACCTTAATTAGTTGCTCAAAGGCCATACTGTCAAATGTCTTTTCCAGATTACTCTGCATTGCGTTATTTAGGGTGAATTGATATTGAATTCCACACTGTGAAGACAGCACATTATGTGCACTGATGTCATCTTGTCCACACTGTGAAGACAACACATTATGTCCACTGATGTCATCTTGTCTATAGTATGATATGTGAATTAATTGAATGTTGGCATCACATTTTGTCTGATTATACAAACATATTCACAGGGTTAATGTTTAATTGATACTAATTTGGTTTCATTACAAGTTCATCTCTAAGGGTCAAAGTGGCAGTACTGGAATTGCTGCCACGTTGATCAATCAGTTGATATAAGGGTTATTGAAAATGGACGCTAATTCCTCTGGTGCAATTAACCCTGAAGAAATTAGCACTGGAGGAATAAGCAATGAAAACCAGTGATTATTCCCCCGGGGCTAAATCCTCCAGTGGAATTAGAGCTTGAAATAAAAATGCTAATTGCATCCTATCTTCAGGTTAAAATACTGAACGAAACACTGCCAAAAATAGTGGCCGATTTAACCAAAAATACCCAAAAGGCAAAGGAAAATGCATTCAGGTGATGCAAATGAAGCCACAGATGCACCCAATTGGCCATACAAAGGAATGTGAATATGAATGTAATGATGCTGAAGTCCCCATAGAGCTGATATGATGGTACTGAGTCCACCAAAAGGATGGTGTGTGGTCATGTTCAGGTCCCCACTGGGATGTTGTTTGATGACATAGAGGGCCTCACAGGGATGGTGTGTCATGGCATATTAGGCCCCATAAGAATAGTTTGTAATTATGCTCAAGGTCTCAGTAGAGATGGAAGGCAATGATATTGAATCCTCCAACTGGATGGTGTGTGCTGATGTTGAGGTCCCCACTGGGTTGATATGTGATTATATTTAAGTCCTCACATGGAGGGTGTGTGCTGATGGTGAGGTCCCCACAGGCTTGATATGTGATGATATTTAAGTCCTCACATGGATGGTGTGTGCTGATGGTGAGGTTTCCACAGGGTTGATATGTGATGATATTTAAGTCCTCACATGGATGGTGTGTGCTGATGGTGAGGTCCCCACAGGGTTGATGTGTGATGATATTTAAGTCCTCACATGGATGTTGTGTGCTGATGTTGAGGTCCCCACATGGATGATATGTGATGATATTGAAGTCCTCACATGGATGCTAGGGAGAATTCTCTGTAGAGGCTAATTTCCCGAACCTAGTGAGTCCCCCAGCAGCTTTGCTGGATTTTTGGGGTTTATTTTGTTCTCCTGCCAAGAGTGAGACTCATTTCCTCACACTCTTGGACATGATTTGAGGTGTTCCTTTGACTATCTTTGTGTTTGATGGGCTATGGGGGTCTTTCACCCCATAGGGTTTCATGTGTTTTTTTCTATGTGTGTTACAAAGCACCCTCCGTGCAGTAACATAGGGATATCATAGTGGCTCCCAAACATAGACTCCATACCCTGGGAATGACTACTGTCTCCCAGGGCATGTAAAGTCACCATTGGCCTTACTAGTCCCAAATTATTAACAGAACCAGTACAAACCATCCTATTGTGGACGTAATGGTAGGGACAATTTGATTGCCCCTGGGTCTGTTGTTCGAGGGGGCACTGTCCCGTCCCCCCTGAGCGAGTTTTGGCTGGTGGCAGTGGATACTACTTTTTATATTCGACCGCAAATATATTCCTATGGGATTTTCCCATTGTTCGAGGCTAATACTTTTTCAACATAGCCTCAGACATACTGCCAGTTTATTAAATTAATATTAATTCACCGGTTGGTATTTTCTGCCAGAACTCGGTTCTAAAATGGCGATGGTGTTCGCCTCTGTAATTCTAACCCAAGGTTGAGCCCTTTGTTCCACTTTTGGTGGGTTTCTGCACAGAAGCCCTCCAAAGTGGTGCCACTCTGTCTGGGGGTGTGTGAGGGGGTTTAGGCAGCCTGGACTGAGTTGCCTCGACAACTCAAGTCGCACTCTTGTGTGCTCACCACTTAGCATGTTTGATTGACAGCTAGGCTGTGTGAATGGGGGTTTTGGTGCATAAAAGCAGGGCCTTTGGGGACTGGAACTTCAGAAGTCGCCACAGGACCTAAGAATCCGAAGAGGGAGAAGCTGAGCCGACCTGCAACGACAACACCACCGGTGGAGCCCTGCTGAACCGACTCGCCACTTCCCAACGACAGAGGAGATCTCCCTGCTGGAGAGTCTTCTTCCCTTGACTGGTGGGAACAACCAGTTTTGCCTTTCTTTTCATCACCCCCGATGTCGTGTGGTAGAATTGCCCGTGCCAAGCACCCCGGCAACCGGATAGCCACACTTACCACGGGACCGCGAACAAAAGGTGGTGCCTTGTGACCAAGAACTCCGAGGCTGGTTTCTTCCCTGGCAGTGCAACGATCTTCAGCTTTCCTCCATGTCGAGATCTTTTCTTCCTCCAGGCAAAGCCCTGACTTGCATCCGCTGCCAGGAACAACTGCCCCCGCTGGAGCTGTCTCCCCACTTTAAAGGTACTGTGTCCGCCTGACATCCCTTGTAACGGTTAGAGTGGGGTGTCCCGTAAATCCTCACCTTTCCACTGGGTCGTCCTCCAGACCTTCTTAAACTTTCTCTTCGAAACTGGTCCAACCGTTCTGTGACATTTTTCTACAAAGACTGGAAGTGCTTTTCCACTGTGGTGTTTGAGACATTCAGCCTTGCTCTCTCCAAGAGTGGGCCTGGCCCTTGACTTTGTGGGCTATACAGTAGATTTTGCCTGCCTGACTTGCATTTGTCTCTTAAAAGTGTTGGTACTGAGTTGGTTTCATACCCTGCTTTTTTCCCTCCCTTTTTAACAAATATTAGAGTGCCATCTAGGTTATGCGCTCACCTCTGTCTGAAAATAAGTGGTGTCTTGAACCTAGACTTGTCGAATATTTATAAGGGGGTTGTATATACTTATAGTGACTGTGTTTGAAATTGCTTGCCTCATTAGTGTTAGTGTATTTTTACAAAGTGTGTTTTAAATAAATAAATCTATACTTTTTAATACCAAAGCTCTGGTCAGTGTTTGCTTATTCTACTGTGTTACCCGCCCTTCTGTGTATGCTCTATATACTGCCTAATTCTTTCTTGAGAGAAGTCTGACTGCTCAGCCACAGCTACCAGGTAACTCTGGGTGGTACAGACTGCTACCAATTGGGTTTACTGCCAACACCTGTAGTCTTAAACATTTTGCAGTGGTCCCAGAGGGAACTGCACAGGTTTCTGCCTAACAATGGATAGTATGTGATGATGTTGAAGTCTCCTTAATGAAGATGTATTATGATATTAAACATTTTGTATGTGGGCTCTTTGATATTAAATGCCTTACAGATATATAATGCTTCAAGGAAGTAGAAGAGAGGGTTGGTGAAGATGTTGAAATAATTTAAGAAAGTATTTATAGGCCTGAGTGTGTTTTATGTTAACTTGAACTCATGTAATGGCAATGTTACATCAACCTCCGCTTAGTACATGGCCAAATCAGAAATTGAATGAAATCTCACCTGACAATGGAGGTTATTACGAGTTGGGCGGTATTCTGTCTGTGAATCCACGTGTCTTACCGTTATAAACACTTGGTCTGGCAGATTTACCGCTGGATCACATGTGGTGGCGGCGGAGTATGTTCCCATTTTTTCAGACTCCATTGGACTCTATGGGGCTTTTCTGGCAGAATTACTGCAGCAGTAATTCCACCCCAGTAATTTCGCTGAAAATGGGTAGAAAGTCAGCAGATTTACCTCCAGCTCATTGCTGGAGGTGAATCTTTTACATTTCTGCCACACTCATAGTTGGGTGGTGTGGTAATGTGGCGTGAATGCTATTACTGCTGCATTTTTACTGCACCGTCCAACTCGCAATGAGTCCAAATATCGTTAGTTTCTCTTCTGTGCAACTGTGAGGTCTTCTGCCACATTTCACCTACTTCTTGTGCCCATTTATTTAGCGTGAAATTCATGACTGTCCTTCTTTACCGGCAAGTTGAAGCTGTCCCTCAACTGTCCATTTAGGAGATTCGTTGTTGCTTCAGAGACCACAGCCAAAAATTCAAAAGATAACTTGGCCAAGCTACAGGATGCATTTCGTGCTTTCAGGGCAAGGATGCCCGTAGTTGATATATTGTGCATCCAGCCCCTTGCTCCCCTGTCAGGAGACAAAAGGGGGAAAATGTGGTTTGGAAGCTAGCCATCATGACCTTCACCACCAAACCTTATGGGTATGCATTGGTTGAGAGCGGCAAGACCACCCCCTTACATTTCTTGGAGGCACTGCTGAGCTCACCTCTGGAGTGCCTATACCTATCCCATCCTACCCTACCTTGACCTAGGCATACCTACCCTTTCTCTTCTCAGGGTTAGTGTACATATTTCTAGTGTAAGTTTCCATTTTTCTATCGTGTAAATAGGTTTTTTGTGCACATTTGTGGATAGGGATTTGTTTATATTCTTGAATAAATTGTGATTTGACACCACAGCAGATAGCCAGGCACCAGCTTCATGAATTGGGTTCTGGTAGCCAGCTGGACTGAGCGTGAGGGGATTAAGACTGACCATTAATTCATTATAGGCAATGTCCCATGGAGCACACCCCTACAACAGGTGCTCAAAATGACCATGTCTGTCGAGTCCCTCACAGGCTAGGTCAAGTGCTTGGGTAAAGACCTTGGCCTAGCAGAGACCAGCATCCTGGTCTGCCATGGCCCTAAGAAAGTCGACCCTGAGACATTGCCCCTTACCATCCACATGTGTGACTCAATAGTGTCCTATCCTCTTTGGGCATTCAACATCTGGCCAGTGTTATAGGCTAGCCTACCATCCACACCACCTATGCCTAGCTCAAGCCCTGCCCTGCCTTGACCAACACTGCACACATTCACCCTGCAGTGACCACTGTAGGTGCCATCATAGCTGCACCCACAAGCAACCCTAGTTCACCTGGGTGTAGCACGCACCAGTTCTACACCAGAGGATAGAGGCACCATACTGAACGCTTCCTCATGGCGAATGCTGTCAAGCATATGTTGAATGGAGGGGGTCATGACACCAGCAGAACATGGACCCTATATCTGCCTGAGACCCTTCTTAGGTGAGAAACCGACCCCGAGATGTGAAGAGGAATATTGGTTAAGGGTGGACCAGACCAACCAGATAATCCACGACTGGAGAGCTCCTGACAGGGAGACAAGGCACTGTGCTCTTGAGAGTGTCTGATGTCTTGCCACACACCCAAACCCCACATCAAAGGACATTATTCATGCTGGATGGAGTCTTTGGAGCCACTGATTCAGATCTAGAGCTGACATTTAAGTATTATGCCAACCACCTCCAACACAGTGAAAGTCTCTCAGAATATATGGCCAGAACTGAACCGATTCTGCAGCTGCCTTACAAGCAGAAGGAGGTTGAGCCAAACAACCTGAAACTGGTCAGGCAGCAACACGTAATGTGTGTAGCAAGATCAGTGCTGCTGATGTTTCTGCAGCTACGACTCTGAGAACGGATCCCGAAACCACCTTCCTTTGATGAACTGGCCCGGAAGGAGAGATGAAGGACACAGTGTATAGTCTACCTAGTCAACTGGTGTCTCCTTACACAGCCCCAGGATATGACCGGAGACATCAAGTGGTGAAATTGAATCAGACCAGCTTGGTGATGCAGTTGCAGAGGGCGCCAGCCAGGACACTGCCTTTATGGTCACCCATGCTACCAGAGCTTGGAAGAGACTCTACACTCTCCGCCCAGGAGAGGAAATGCCAGCTCTTCGAGCTCAAGAACCACGGCTGCCCAAAGTGTACCAATGGTGAACAGCACCGCTGGAGTCCGGGCAGTTCTGCCAAAGGTGTGGACAGCAGAGCAGCACTTTCTGTATATGCACAAACCCACCAGATTACATCCGAGTTGCAGAGAAGTTCCAGGCCTTGAACATTCCAACATGCGCAATGGTGGGAAACGCCAGTGAGGACCAGACGGAGGAGCAACTGAATCCTCACAATTATTATGCACCGACAGTGTAAAGACAGAGAACTGCAAGTCTGTGCCACCAGACAGGTCCAAAGCTGCAGTGGCACCACTTGTGGGAAAGTCATCTGAGAACCAGCATCCACCCAAACTGGCTAGCCCACCTACCTGTGAGGTAGATCACCTGTAATCTAACTACCATCAAGAGAAGCACTGGAACACTTTGTACCTAAAGGGCTCCCATGACCACCAGCCACTGTGACAGTTACCATTGATGGATAGCAGGCACAAACGCTACTGCAAAGCAGCTCACAGATGAACATAGTGTATGAATGGTTCTATAGAAAACCCCTAACTGATATCCCATTGGATCCCTTGACTGGACTGATCCTCCTCTGCAAGAGAGATCACCCCTACAAATATCTGGCGTACATCTGATGCAGGCTGCAATTTCCATGCAATGTAGCTGGAGTCAGCACCTCCATCGTCTCCATGGCTTTGTTGTGCAGCAACCGGAGTGAGGAACCCACTCACTGGTGGTGATTAGAACCAATTCCTCGATGTTCAATGCATTGGCTGCACTATGTTGGGAGATGGCTGAACCACGATATGTCAGCACAGTATCCATGCACCCTATGTGCCAGTAGGCATGCTTGCAGATAGATATTCGGTCCAGAGATTTACCTGATGGACCCGTTGTAGATGTCCACAACAACTGGTTGGACCAGATCACAGTCCTGGCACATGCCACAGTGAGGGTTCCTGCCAGAGTGCGACTCAGTGGGGAGCAACACCCAAGATGTCTGGTGATGGAGTCATCAGAATTAGGGGAGATCCCAAGGGGTTTATTAGTACAAGAGACCATGTTGACAATGGATAGCATGTGCCTCAAGACCATCAAGGTATTGGTCATTAATGTGGCCAATAGGACCATATGTTTACCAGAATCCATCATCATCATCATGCAGTCACACCTGACCCCTCCTGTAGCCCTAGCAGGTGTTGCTACCAGCCAATCAGAGAATGTACTGTTCACCTGGTTTCCACAGGGGCGTTGCATGAAGCTGTTACTCCCCGCCGTGCACATCACTCTAGAAGACGGGCTTGTTCTTTAAAAGGTACGCGCAAACATGTTTTCCTTCCTTATGTTATGCGGCGCTTCATTCCCCCATTCCTTTCACAATGGAGATTGCGGCAGGGATTGAACAAACTACGAGTACCATGATGCTCCACTGCACTATCATGTGCCCTGCGCCTCCAATCACCATGCTCTGACGTTTTGCTTTCTCTTTCGGATAAATGCAGTCTTTTCATTCAGCTCGCTGCTTCTGATTGAAGTTGCTGACGCCTTTGAAGTTTCGTCTTCGTCCTTTCTTGATAATCTGGAATTCTTGACCTTTGCCTGCCTAACGGACCGTCTTGTCTGCTGCTTTGTACTTTACTGCCAGGTTAGTGTACCAGGACCTATTTCTTGTCTTCATGGACTGCCTTGGCAAATCGATTTTGTACTTCTGCTGCCCGCACGTTAACTGCCGTTTGTTTCACCTTGGATTGATCCCAACACTACTAGTGGTAAGGAGTGTTTCTTTCCTATTCCAACCTATTGTCATAGTTCCTTGAATAGTCTTGACAGGGATATTGTCTTGAGGTAGAATTAATCCATCCCCGGTCTGCAATTATAGAACTCATCTCTTCTTCTTTATTTTTACAGCTGGTAAACCGTGGCGGTGTGTTCTCCCCGCTCTTTTGGGTGATCGGGCTCTTGTACTGTTTTAATCAGTAGGGGGTCATATCATTTTAAAGATCTATTCCCTCACAGAGAGGAGGCTCCGTTGGAGGCCCCATCCGAGCTCTTCAATCAAACCCTGTGAATAACGGTCCTGGTCACCTCCTTATCCTCATCCTGGTTGGTGAGTAACAGAATCAGAAGCCTTATTAATATGGAAGGAGAGGACCCCTTAGCCGCCATGGTACGTCTGGTGGCAGAACTCCGGGCTGAGATTTCAGTAGCTCATGATGCTCTGAGTCACAGGATTGATAATCTACAAAGATTTCCGCAGCCGCAGTCTTTGGGGATAGACGTCTCAAACGCTTCTGCATCGACTTCAGGGGTCTCTAATCCCTCAACATCGGGGTTTGCTGCGGCCCCAGTACTGGTGGCTTCCCAATTCCCGTTAGCTCCTCCTGAGAGATTTCTTGGAGACCCGAAAAATTATAGGACCTTTATTAATCAGTGCAAGCTGCACTTTCTTTGTCGCCCTACGGCCTTCCCTAATCCAACGACAAAAGCTGCCTTTATCCTTTCCAATTTTGGTGGAACCGCTGCAGCCTGGGCTAACCCTCTACTCGAGTCAAACAGCTACCTGCTTTATGACTGCGATGCCCTCATCGCAGCTATGAACCGGGTTTTTGACACTCGTTACAAATCCCAGGCTACTGACCTTGAGTTCCTGAATTTACGCCAAGGGACATCCTCTCTGTTTACCTACCTTACTAGGTTTAATCAACTGGCAGCCGAAACGGACTGGCCAGAAGAGAAAAAATCGGCAGTCTTTTACAAAGGGCTATCAGAGGAATTAAAAGATGTATTAGCAACCGTACCTACAGTTCCCACGGCTTTTGGTGAACTCCTGGATTTGGTTTTGCAGATCGACGCCCGAAGAGCAGAAAGAAAAGGGGAACGCAAACCAGCAGGTTTGACCCCTACACTGCTGGAAACCGCCAGTTCTTCCTTGTCCGCCCCTGAACCCATGCAAGTGGGGGCTATACGGGGTCCTCTTACTCCAGCCCAAAGGGAACACCGCAGATCTAACAATCTTTGTATGTATTGCGGTTCGGCGGACCATCTACTTAAGGACTGTCCAAAGAAACCTGTTGGGAAGGCGGGAAACGCCAAAACCCGGCACTAGTAAGAGTCCCTACGCCGGGGGTACATTCTTTGGACTCACACGGGGTCACCTCTGCCCCTGTTAGCTTACCTGTGGTCTTTACAGCGACTCCTGACATCTCTTTTTCTTCTTTAGCCATTATTGACTCCGGCGCCACAGGGAACTTCATGGACTATGACTATGCTAGTTCTCATAATGTGCCTATGGTGTCTAAGGTACGTCCAGAAACCGTTCATGCAGTGGACGGTACCTCCTTGGTATCTGGGTTGGTCACCCAAAACACTTCTCTGGTTCGAATGCAAACCAAAGAAGGGCATACCGAGAACATAACATTCGACTTGATCATGGCCCCCCAGTTCCGGGTCATTTTAGGGGTTCCCTGGCTTCAACAACATAACCCTGCCATTGACTGGGCTAAGGGGGTCGTTCAGTTTCCATCCCCGCTCTGCAATGAACAATGCTTTCTAAGCACTAATGTGTCACCCGATTCTTCCTGTCAGGCATTAGTCGCCTCCACAGCCCTTATCGGGGCTGTTACCACTGCTCCCGATATAACTATTCCATTGGAATATCAGGCCTACCGTGATGTCTTTGACAAGGGTGGAGCCGACCACTTACCACCACATCGTCCATACGATTGTCCTATTGATTTAACACCTGGGGCCAAAATTCCAACTGGCAGAGTGTACTCCCTTACGTTACCAGAGGATAAGATATTAAAAGACTATATTGAGACAGCCTTGAGCAACGGGTTCATCAGGCCGTCCAGGTCCCCTGCAGCCTCTCCGCTCTTCTTCGTTCCTAAGAAGGAGGGTGATCTTCGCCCTTGCATTGACCATAGGGCCTTAAATTCGGTCACAGTAAAAAACCAGTACCCTCTTCCGTTAATCTCTGTTCTTCTGGATCAATTAGGTACTTCTGTTATATTTACCAAACTGGATCTGAGGGGAGCGTACAATCTTGTACGTATACGCAAGGGGGACGAATGGAAGACGGCGTTCAAAACCCGGTACGGATTATTTGAGTATCTTGTCATGCCCTTTGGGCTATGCAATGCTCCGGCCACGTTTCAGGCCTTTATGAACGATATCTTCCGTGACTGTTTGGACCAGTTCGTAGTAGTCTACCTGGATGATATCCTTATATACTCTTCATCTAGGCAGGCACATAAGGAACATGTGCTTTTTGTTCTGCAGAGACTGCGAGAGAACCATTTATTCATTAAAGCCGAGAAATGTGTCTTCAATACCACTGAGGTCGAATTCCTTGGTTATGATCTCACTAATCAGGGTATCAGAATGAGTCGTTCGAAAGTTAAGGCAGTCTTAGAATGGCCTATTCCCACCTCAGTCAAAACACTTCAGTCGTTCTTGGGCTTCTCAAATTTCTATAGATGTTTCATACACTCCTTCTCCTCCTTCTCAGCTCCTTTGAAAGCATTGACTAGTTCCAAGCAACCCTTCCGTTGGACTCCTGACGCATAAGAGGCCTTTGATGCTCTAACAGAAGCCTTCTCCTCTGCCCCGGTACTACAGCACCCTAATCCACTGTTACCATACTTGGTGGAAGCGGATGCTTCGGGATCCGCTGTTGGGGCCGTCTTATCTCAGCGTTGTCCTGATTCTGGTGAAATACACCCTATAGCTTATTTCTCTAGGAAACTCACTCCCTATGAGAAGAATTACCCCCTTACGGAAAGGGAATTGCTGGCCATCAAGGAGGCTTTTTCAGAATGGAGACATCATTTGCTGGGTGCACAGCATCCTGTTACGGTTTTTTCAGATCATCGCAGTCTGTTGGCTTTCAAATCTATGAAGTGTCTCACTGCTCGTCAGGCCCGCTGGCACCTCTTCTTTTCACAGTTCAACTTCACTATCACCTATCGTCCGGCACGTCTCAATACATGGGCTGACGCCTTGTCTCGCCTGCCTCAAGATCCTCAGAGTACCATTCTTGACCGACCTTTGGTTTTACCCTGCAGGGTGGTCTGCGGATGCACCCCACATTCGTCTTTGCGTTCCATAGTTACGGAATGGGTTGCCACTCATGCAAAGGAATGCTTCGACCTCAATCTTGACATTGTTCAGGGGTTGCTTTACATCCAGGGTCGGCGACACTTACCTCCCGGAGAAGCACGTCTTTGTGCTTTTACCTGGTCACACGACTCGATTTCGGCAGCTCATCCCGGTCAACAGAAGACTTTGGAGGCTATTCGCCGTTGGGCTTGGTGGCCCTCGATGTCTAAAGATGTCATTGACTACCTTGCCTCCTGTTCAGTCTGCTCCCAATGCAAAACTACTCGGTCCAAGCCCATGGGCCTCCTACAACCGCTCCCTGTGCCACATAAGCTGTGGTATATGGTATCCATGGACTTTGTAGTGGACTTACCTCCTGTGAACGGCTTTAACACCATCTGGGTTGTGGTCGATTATTTCACGAAACTGGCCTTATTTGTTCCCTGTATCGGTCTCCCGTCTGCCCCAGCATTGGCGTCCCTCTTTCTTAAGAAGGTTTTTAGGTTCTTTGGCCTTCCCTCTATCATCGTTTCAGACTGTGGGTCCCAATTTACGTCACGCTTCTGGAGAGCCTTAACGGCGTCGCTTCAGATCGAGGACCGTTTCAGTTCGGCCTTTCATCCACAAACAGATGGCCAGACAGAGAGGGTTAACGCCACCATGGAACAGTATCTCAGGTGTCTCTGTCTTCAGATCCAGTCGGATTGGTTGGTGATGCTCCCACCGGCTGAATTCGCATACAACAATTCCTTACACTCCTCTTCTGGTGTTTCTCCCTTCTTTGCTTTATACGGGCAACACCCTCGTTCCTTGCCTCTGGATCCGGCTCTTCCAATTGATAACCCGGCAGCTCTGGATTGCGTCCGGAACATGCAGACGGTGCATGACTCAGTTCTTGGACACCTATTGAAGGCTCAGAGACGGGCCAAATTCTATGCCGATAAGCATCGGATCCCTGCACCCGATTATACGGTAGGCATGAAGGTATGGCTCTCCACGCGCAATCTGAACATACCTGGCAAACGTGCGCTCCTTCCGAAATTTGTGGGTCCCTATTCGGTGACGGCCGTGATCAACCCGGCAGTGGTGCGTCTTTCTTTGCCTTCTTCGTGGAAAGTGCATCCTGTGTTTCATGTGAGTCTGCTGAAACCATGTATTGCCTCCACCAGGCTGCCGGCTCGTCCTTCTCCAGTGCACGTGGATGGTGACCTGGAATATGAAGTGGCTGGCATACTGGATTATCGTCTGCGCAGGGGTCGTCCCTTCTACCTGGTTGATTGGAAGGGCTATGGTCCCGAGGACCGGTCTTGGGAGCCTTTGTGCAATATACATGCGCCTGCCCTTTTGCGCCGTTTCCATGCCCGTAGGGGGTTGGCGCCGTTTTTGGGGGTGGATACTGTTACACCCCGCCGTGCACATCACTCCAGAAGACGGGCTTGTTCTTTAAAAGGTACGCACAAACATGTTTTCCTTCCTTATGTTATGCGGCGCTTCATTCCCCCATTCCTTTCACAATGGAGATTGCGGCAGGGATTGAACAAACTACGAGTACCATGATGCTCCACTGCACTATCATGTGCCCTGCGCCTCCAATCACCATGCTCTGACGTTTTGCTTTCTCTTTCGGATAAATGCAGTCTTTTCATTCAGCTCGCTGCTTCTGATTGAAGTTGCTGACGCCTTTGAAATTTCGTCTTCGTCCTTTCTTGATAATCTGGAATTCTTGACCTTTGCCTGCCTAACGGACCGTCTTGTCTGCTGCTTTGTACTTTACTGCCAGGTTAGTGTACCAGGACCTATTTCTTGTTTTCACGGACTGCCTTGCCAAATCGATTTTGTACCTCTGCTGCCCGCACGTTAACAGGACCCTTTCAAGTCTTGCTCCTAGCCCCGAACAGCACATCTAACAGGATTACCGTCTGGGATTCATTGACATTTCTATCAAGTCTGATATTGGACATTGGGAATTGTGTTTACCTTTCTTCAACAAGTGCACAGGGGGACGCTGCGCAGAGTGTGCACCAACCCGGAACTAGTGCGCTCCTCGTGCCGTTCGGGTTAGAACCCTCACTAACTTTCCCATTTATTATTTTATACTGCCGTTTGTTTCACCTTGGATTGATCCCAACACTACTAGTGGTAAGGAGTGTTTCTTTCCTATTCCAACCTATTGTCATAGTTCCTTGAATAGTCTTGACAGGGATATTGTCTTGAGGTAGAAATAATCCATCCCCGGTCTGCAATTATAGAACTCATCTCTTCTTCTTTATTTTTACAGCTGGTAAACCGTGGCGGTGTGTTCTCCCCGCTCTTTTGGGTGATCGGGCTCTTGTACTGTTTTAATCAGTAGGGGGTCATATAATTTTAAAGATCTATTCCCTCACAGAGAGGAGGCTCGGTTGGAGGCCCCATCCGAGCTCTTCAATCAAACCCTGCGAATACCGGTCCTGGTCACCTCCTTATCCTCATCCTGGTTGGTGAGTAACAGAAGCTGAACAGTGAACGTCTGCGCGCGTCTCTTCCTGTCCCACTGCTTCACTCACGCTTGGGCTCTACCCTAAAGTGATGAACGGGGAAGTTAACTTGCTGCTTAGGGTGGGCAAGACTCCCACCTCCCTCAAACCTCCAACTGCTTCCCTCTGTGCTTATGTCTCACCTTAGGTATCTTAACGTTGGGCTCTCCGTCCTGCATCTGTGATTCCGTAAGCAAGTCTTGGTACCAACTGGTTCTTGGTAACTGTTTTTGCTCAAGTGTTTCTTCTTGTTGCCAAAGTTTACCTATTGTCCTTATTATTTTGCAGAAGCGGTCTTGGAGATGCCAGATTAAGCAACGGACTCCTGAATATGGCGTCGAGCAGTATTTATGCAGGTGAGTGCTAGCGCTTGAGCGTGGCGTCAAAATGTACTTTAAAATAAGTATTTTTCTATTGCGCGGCTAACCTGGTGTCTCTTTTTCCTTCCTCTGCAGGTGTGGTGATGCTCCGGAGTAGCGGCCGCGTGGACCGCTTCGATGGAATCCTGAGATGACTGATGCCTCCGGGTAAGTTTCGTTCTCTCTTCTTGTCTCCTTTCTGCAGGTGCGGTGGTCCTCAGGAGCGGCGGGTGAAAGAGCCGCTCGGATGGAATTGGAAAGACTGCTTCTCCTAGGTAAGAACTTAACTAATGTTCTTCTTCTTGTTTTTCCCTTGTTCGGCAGGTGCTGATGGTCCGTGGTTCCCGATGAAGTTAATAGGGTGTGGCTGAAGTCCAGGTAAGCAGGAGCAGAGCTGGCACAGTGAGCGTTACGCTGCAGGAGTGCAGAATAACGCGAAGCGTGTTCTGCTCTTTGGGTGTGGTTTATATAGCCCAGGTAAAGTAGTCCCAGCTAAAGTAGTTCCAGGACCAGCTACACCCTAGAAACTAGACTGCATAGCTCAGTTCTTCAGGACTGGGCTATGTGTGCCTCTATGTTCACTGGAACTTTATTCCATGTGGTCAAATAGCATGAACCTGGTGCCAAAGATGCTAGGACTGGCTCCAGGAGAGCCTCTGATAACAATTTGTGGCCTTTAAAGCCCCATTGGAAGCCTGCAACTTGGAAAGGGTGGCTTGGCCCTGAAGACTGGGGACATGCATCATGACAGGTACTGGATTTGAAGACCTTGGACTTTAGCTACTGATGTCAGAAAAGGACCCAGACCACCTGAGAGAACAGGTCGCCATGTGCGCCAAGGCTTTTTCCACCAGCCCCTGGGACATCGGCAAGGCCCAAACAGTGCAATACTGGATTTGTCTGAGTGACGAGATGCCCTTCAGGGAGTGATTATGATGCCTAGACCCAGGAGATGTAGAGGATTTACTCCACTACCCGGAGGATCTTCTGGAGGCAGGGATCATCCAAGAGTCCAAGAACCCCTACACTTCTCCTATCATTGATTACCATCAACTCTGTGGACCATTTATACCATCCACATGAGCCCTTTGATGATAGGTGGACCAACCAATACCAGGAGGCATTCGAGGAGCTCAAGCAGACCCTCACCACTTGAGCTCCTTGAATTCTCCCTCCAGTCCTGGCCTACACGGATCCTCAGTTGCCTTCCATCCTGCACACACATTGATGCAAGTCTGCAGGGATTGGGAGCTGTCCTTTGCCAGGAGAACAATGATGAGAAGAGATTGGTGAGGTCTGCATGCATAGCAGAGGAACTACCCAGTCAAGTTGGCATTTCTGGTATTGAGGTGGGCTTTCACAGACAGGTTCCAGGATTACCTCTATGGTGCGACTTTCAGAGACCAGAGAGAGAGACAACAACCCCCTGATGTATGTGTTGAAGTCAGTTAAGCTGGATGCTTCCAGACATCGATGGCTATCATGACCCAGAACAGGCTGCAATGCTGAAGGAGTGGAAGACACTTGTGCAGATGGGAGGAATCCTAAATGAGGTAAGTAAAGTTGGAATTTGGCTATTGCATTGCCTGATTTTACCACAGAGGATCTATTGAGCAGTAGTGTATGCATTTCTCGACCAGCATGGACATCTTGGCAGTGACTGATCTTTTGTTTGGTCCACTCGAGGGTTTTCTGGCCTACACTAGCAGCAGATATGCAGTATTATTGTCAGCACAGTTCCAGGTATGTCACCAAGAAGACTGCAACTCATCATGCTGCTTATTTTCATCACCTGCAGGGTTCGCATAGACCTCAACTACATCGACTTTATCATGTTGCAGATGGACAAGCAAGGTGTGCAGAACTTCCTGCTGGTGACAGACCACTTTACTCTGAACATGCAGGTGTTCCTTCCTAATGATCAGTGTGCCACCACCGTTACCAGGGTGCTGTGGGAGAAATCATTTGTGCACTATGGTTGGACAGTAAGGATTCAGTCCAACCAGGGACCGGATTTTGAGTCGACACTTGTAAAGCAGATACTGGAGCTGGTTGCCATCAAGAAGACCAGTATGCCTCCATACCAATCTTAGGGGAATGCCAAAATAGAGAGGTTCAATCAAACCCTCTCGCCGATGCTGGTCACCCTAATGCCAGTTGATAAGAACAGGCGGTGTCAGCATGTGGCTAATTTGACCCATCGTTATAATTGTTCCAAGAATGAAGCCACCAGGTTTACACCATACTACTTGACGTTGGGAAGAGATGCCCAACTGCCTGTAAACTTGTATTTTGGAGTATCCGCAGATGGAACATGTGACAAGAACTATGCCAGCTATGTGAAGCAGCTGAAACATCAACTAGAGCAAGGTCATCAGCTTGTCCAAGTTGCTGTGGAGAAGGCAACAGAGGGAAACAAACGCTGCTAAAACACCAAGGTTAAGTTTCACGCTCTTCCGCCTGGCGATTGTGTGTTGATCCATAGCCTGGGAAAGAGTGGACAGAACAAGCTGGGAGACAAGTGGGAGGTTCCACCATTCATCACTGAGCAACAATTAGAAGAGTTACCTGTCTACAAGGAGTACAGCCAAGGAACATCAAGACATTACAACGGAAACAACCGCTCCCAGTCCAGGTTGAGTCCAGGTTGAGTTTGAGCTGACACTAGCAGTGAGAGAAGAGGACATGAACCTATGAATTATAGGGTACTGTGGCAGGTGGCCCCTAGCTAGAAATCATGGCTCAATTATTTTAATATTATTATTATTATTATTATTATTATTATTATTATTATTATTATTATTATTATTATTATTATTAGTGTATTTGGAAGGGGAAGGCGGGAAAGGGATCTCCAAGCAATCAGGGGAGGGAGGAAACAGTGAGGAGCAGATCACCCAGTCTCAGGTTGGATGCAGAGTGGAAAGTGTGTGGAGCTAGGTGTTAGCTGGATAGATTTATAAATCAGGCCAAGGCTATCCTCAAGGTTTGTGATATTTAAATGGGGGGAAGCATGCAACAAGTAGAGTGAAAGGCACCCGTGTATGATGCAGCACAGAGATTCATTAAAAAAAGGAAAACGTTTGTGGCGCGAGCAGAGCTCCTTGGGGCCAGTTGGTCTCAACCTTCACTGAGGAGGGTGGAACAGTGTTCCACCCGTACCTTTGCTGGTTCTTTTTCACCTCTGCGGACCCAAGCTGAACCTGACAGGTAGGGGAGTGCTAGAACCCACCACCGCCTCCTGGCAGTCCTGTCACTGCCGTGGCCTGGCCCCACAGTGCTCCCTGAGCGGTAAGCGCCCCCAGTCATTGCCCCCTCTCTCGCTCTGTCAGGCTCAGCGCTCTCTGGTATAGAGAGGGGTGCGCTGTGTAATGATTTAAGGCCTGGCCCCTGCCAAGACAGGCCTCTGAGACTTCCAGGGCTGCATCTGCCAGGTGCAGCGTGGGTGGAGCATTGGTTTGGACCCTGCTCCCAGGCTGCCATCAATGCTGGACTGCCCCTAGCATAAACTGCCCATCCCCAAAAACATTGGGACTCGCCCCACATGCTGCTGCCATACCTGCCATAGAACCATCACAACACAGACTTTTATATTTTGGAAGAACTGATTATATTTTAAAATAACTCTTTTCTCTGCTGTTTTTAGTCATTCAGCTGCTTAGGAAGGTTAATAATGTAAATGGTATTGTGTGATTACCCCTTTTTATATAAAAATATAAAAATCTACTGGTGTACTGGGAGAAGGGAAAAATCTTAAGATCAACTAAACAAACCATACACCAGCATTTTGCTGTCTGCCTTTACGTTTTGTGTGCTAAAAGGCTTACCCAGTGTAACCTGTGCATTTTGATCCCACGTCCACTTCCCAACGAGGTGCACCAAGGCAGGGTCAGACTGGGGCATGAAATGAGTACAGGCACCAATGAAAAAGTGGCCCACAATCACACATTACTATTGATTACTATCCAGAACAGACTGTTTGAGTACTATCCAAGGCGTAGTAAAATTGGTTAAAACTAGTGTGGAAACAAATGAAACAGGCCTACTCTGTCCAAAAGTGGTCCATGCTGTAAACAAATACCTGGCCCATTATAGAATCATTGGCTGGCGCTTTCGGGCAAAGCCCTATAGGCCAGTCCGAGCCAGCATGCTCTAACGTCTGAGTCACTGGATCTTGCTCCAGAGAGCATATTGATGTGTATTATGACATGGCAGTCAAAGGTGTAATGGATGAAGATGCTCCTGGGAACTAGCAATGTCGGTTGGGATAAACAAAGGTACTGGTCTGAACCATTTGAAATGGAAATAAAGATAAAAAACAATATTTGTATAACAGTAAAAAAGCATTACACACAGAAATATGACCTATGTCCACCCAATGCACAGCTGAACCTACCAATTTGACTATTTTCAGGCCAATGAGGGGACTTGAACCTGCAGTTTGTAAACACATGGTCTAACCTCTGAGTCACTGGGGATCCCTTCAGAAACCATAGCTTTCTGCAATATGACATGGCAGTCCAAATTGGAATGGATGAAGTTTCATCTGGGAACTAGCAATGCTGTTTGGGAGAAACAAATGTGCTATCAGATAGGCAAAGGAGGAGTATTATAGAACACTTAGTAGTGGCAGGGAGAAGTAAAGTTGGGTAGATATTTGGATGAAGGTGAGGGATAGATATGATGCACAGGAAGTCATGAGTAGGAAAAGGTAGAGGAGCTATGTGTACAATTGTATTGAATACATTGTGGGACTCAACTGTATTCTATGGGGCTCAGCACCAAGAGAAGAGACAGCTGGAGAGCAGGTGTCCAATGCACAAGGTGGTGTATCTCTGGAATGCACTCACTGCATGGGGAGCATGATGCACAAGGTGGTGTATCTCTGGAATGCACTCACTGCATGGGGAGCATGAAGAGACAGCTGGAGAGCAGGTGTCCAATGCACAAGGTGGTGTATCTCTGGAATGCACTCACTGCATGGGGAGCATGAAGGGACAGCTGAAGAGCAGGTGTCCAATGCACAAAGTGGTGTATCTCTGGAATGCACTCACTGCATGGGGAGCATGAAGAGACAGCTGGAGAGCAGGTGTCCAATGCACAAGGTGGTGTATCTCTGGAATGCACTCACTGCATGGGGAGCATGAAGAGACAGCTGAAGAGCAGGTGTCCAATGCACAAAGTGGTGTATCTCTGGAATGCACTCACTGCATGGGGAGCATGAAGAGACAGCTGGAGAGCAGGTGTCCAATGCACAAGGTGGTGTATCTCTGGAATGGACTCACTGCATGGGGAGCATGAAGAGACAGCTGGAGAGCAGGTGTCCAATGCACAAGGTGGTGTATCTCTGGAATGGACTCACTGCACGGGGAGCATGAAGAGACAGCTGGAGAGCAGGTGTCCAATGCACAAGGTGGTGTATCTCTGGAATGCACTCACTGCACGGGGAGCATGAAGAGATAGCTGGAGAGCAGGTGTCCAATGCACAAGGTGGTGTATCTCTGGAATGCACTCACTGCACGGGGAGCATGAAGAGACAGCTGGAGAGCAGGTGTCCAATGCACAAAGTGGTGTATCTCTAGCATGCACTCACTGCACGGGGAGCATGAAGAGACAGCTGGAGAGCAGGTGTCCAATGCACAAGGTGGTGTATCTCTGGAATCTACTCACCGCACGGGGAGCATGAAGAGACAGCTGGAGAGCAGGTGTCCAATGCACAAGGTGGTGTATCTCTGGCATGTACTCACCGCACGGGGAGCATGAAGAGACAGCTGGAGAGCAGGTGTCCAATGCACAAGGTGGTGTATCTCTGGCATGTACTCACCGCACGGGGAGCATGAAGAGACAGCTGGAGAGCAGGTGTCCAATGCACAAGGTGGTGTATCTCTGGCATGTACTCACCGCACGGGGGGAGCATGAAGAGACAGCTGGAGAGCAGGTGTCCAATGCACAAGGTGGTGTATCTCTGGCATGTACTCACCGCACGGGGGGAGCATGAAGAGACAGCTGGAGAGCAGGTGTCCAATGCACAAGGTGGTGTATCTCTGGAATGGACTCACTGCACGGGGGGAGCATGAAGAGACAGCTGGAGAGCGGGTGTCCAATGCACAAGGTGGTGTATCTCGGGAATGCACTCACTGCATGGGAAGCATGAAGAGACAGCTGGAGAGCGGGTGTCCAATGCACAAGGTGGTGTATCTCTGGCATGCACTCACTGCATGGGGAGCATGAAGAGACAGCTGAAGAGCAGGTGTCCAATGCACAAAGTGGTGTATCTCTGGCATGCACTCACTGCACGGGGAGCATGAAGAGACAGCTGGAGAGCAGGTGTCCAATGCACAAGGTGGTGTATCTCTGGAATGGACTCACTGCACGGGGAGCATGAAGAGACAGCTGGAGAGCAGGTGTCCAATGCACAAGGTGGTGTATCTCTGGAATGGACTCACTGCACGGGGAGCATGAAGAGACAGCTGGAGAGCAGGTGTCCAATGCACAAGGTGGTGTATCTCTGGAATGGACTCACTGCACGGGGAGCATGAAGAGACAGCTGGAGAGCAGGTGTCCAATGCACAAGGTGGTGTATCTCTGGCATGGACTCACTGCACGGGGAGCATGAAGAGACAGCTGGGGAGCAGGTGTCCAATGCACAAGGTGGTGTATCTCTGGCATGTACTCACTGCACGGGGAGCATGACGAGACAGCTGGAGAGCAGGTGTCCAATGCACAAGGTGGTGTATCTCTGGCATGGACTCACTGCACGGGGAGCATGAAGAGACAGCTGGAGAGCAGGTGTCCAATGCACAAGGTGGTGTATCTCTGGCATGTACTCACTGCACGGGGAGCATGAAGAGACAGCTGGGGAGCAGGTGTCCAATGCACAAGGTGGTGTATCTCTGGAATGAACTCACTGCACGGGGAGCATGGACTAACTGCATGGGGAGCATGAGCATTATTATGCCATGTCCCTGAACACACAGATAGCAAAGCCCATGTGCTTACTTCCTTAGGTCCCCAACAACATTTGGGAGGGGTTGTATGCTAGAAATTCGAATTTACAAGTAAAACGGAAATGAATTGGCGAATATACTGAAAAAGGTTTTTGCCATAATCAAAACATTACCAGCTGAGAGTAATAAAAGTACCATTTCGAGACAGCCTTCAACACAGTATTTATTTAAAAATGAAATTGTATATTACTTACCCCATGACAAAGGAAGGACCCTAGATTGGGTAGCCAACCTTAACTGTGATACTATAATTACATCTATTAGACCCCAATCTTGGGCATATCATTATCTATTGTCATTTACTCTCTCAGCTAATACTCTGAAAATTCAGGTCCTCAACAACTCCCCTTGCTTATGGTCTGACCATCACATCATAACTTTGAACATTGAAGCTACCCCGCGGGCTCCGACACAGATAGCCCCAGCATTCCCCACTCGTAGTAAAAAAAACATAACTAAGGAACAACTCCTCCCACTGCTACTTCCTTCCCTCAACGCGGCTACCAACTCATGTTCTGATCCCACCTCCCTAGCAAACAACTACAACCAAACTATGCTCACGGCGATAGACTCTATAGCAACCATCAAACCTAGGAAGGCCAAACCACAAGCACATCTTAACTCATGGTTCACTCTACAGCTAAGAATCCTCCGCAAAGCGAAAACGCTGTGCGGAAAATCGCTGGAAAAGCCACCCGTCTGATGAGCATAAAGATGGCTTCCTCCTCACCTCCCTGACCTACAACGATGCCATCATCACTGCTAAAAAAGAGTCGCTTAACAATCATATCCTGTAAGCTGATTCTAACTCCAAGAAACTCTTTAGAATCCTAAAAGAGCTCGAAACCCCAGTCTACCCTCCTGACACCTGCACGAAAGATAGTAATTGGTGTGCTAGCATTGAAGCAGTCTTACTAAATAAAATGCCAATGCTTCAATCCAAAATTAAAGACAAGCAGGACAGCCTGAAGCTTGACAACCGCGCACTCTCCCCAGCTAGGTCCCTCCCGTCAGACACTGCTAACACCATACCTTTCACTTTCTCACCGCTCACTGTTACTGAGGTAGAAAATATCATCCTGAGAATTAAACCATCCAACTGCCAAGGTGACCCATGCCCAGCTCCCATCATTAAGGACTCTGCCCATGATCTAGCTCCATTCATTACGGCCTTCATCAACTCCTCCTTTAAAACAGGTGTTGTCCCGGACAACCTTAAGGACGCATGGGTGATCCCGTTACTCAAAAAACCTTTCCGAGCCCAAGTATACCTACGAACTTCCGACCGATCACTACAGTACCGTTTTTGCTTAAGATACTGGACCGCACAGCTTACATTCAGATCCAAAACTACTTTGAATCCAACAATCTGCTAGGTCTACGACAATCCGGATTTCGGCCCAGACACGGGACTGAAACTGCTCTAATAGACCTAAAAACCCAGATCGAAGTATTGAAGGACAAAGGCAAATTAGCAATGTTATTACTCCTCGACCTCTCCGCCGCATTTGATTTGGTCAACCACCAGATCCTTTGCAGGCACCTCCACTCTGCTGCCAACTTCTCCTCCTCCGCTGCGGCCTGGATCAAATCCTTTCTGAGCAACAGATCCATGAGGGTCTTTGCACCATCCGCAGCCGCGGACCCCTCCCCTATACACTGCGGCGTACCTCAGGGTTCTTGCATGTCACCTACACTTTACAACATCTTTACAAAACCACTCTTTGATGTGCTTGACTATCTGGGTGTCTCCTACACTAACTATGCGGATGACACCCAGATACTCATTCCCATCTCAGGTGATTATCTAGCTGACACCAAGGCCATCAATGACGTCTACCTGGTCATCCAAGCCTGGATGGCCCAACACCAGCTATGTCTAAATGACGATAAGACGGAGCTCCTTATCCTGGGTACCGCACAACGCCTGAGCAAACTGGAGCCGTCCTATCAGTCATTCATCATAGACGGTAATACCATTCGTGTCTCAAAAGACAACAAAACGTTAGGCTTTTACCTTGACTCCACCCTATCCTTATCCAGACAAACAAACGCAGTCAGGTCTGCCTCTGCTTACACGTGCAAACTTATTGCAGCCTGCAGACCGTTTCTTACCACCCCCAACAGTGTCACACTAGCTAGAACCCTCATTATGGCATAAATTGATTATTGCAGTGCTCTCTACTTAGGTACCAGCCAAGAGAACTTGAGCAAACTCCAAACCACCCAGAATAACGCCATTCGGGCGGCCTTGAACATCCCCCGCAACCACCACATTTCAGAAGCCAGAACCAACTTAAAGTGGTTACCTGTCAAACAGAGAATCTCCTTAAAAACACTTGCCCTAACGCACAAATGCCTGGCCAACAAAGCCCCGATCTATCTCTGTAGTCGGCTATCTCGCCACTCTACCGCCCGACCACTAAGAACTGCCCAGACTCATTGTCTATCGATCCCTAGGTTTAAGCTTCAAAAAGCGGGGGGCACCAGCTTCCCTGTCCTAGCCTCTAAACTATGGAACACCCTCCCTGCCACTATCAGAGCTGAAGATTCTTTCAACACCTTTAAGACCAAAACCAAATCGTGGCTCTTTGATCAGCAATAAGGCATGCTCTGCGTCTGTCTCACATACTCCGGTCTGCTTCCTCTGATACTATTTCTGGCCTGCTACCGCCGTACTGTTACTGTACACCCTAGGGTATATCCTCTGTTATTCCTAGCGGCACTGTAATCTTTGTAATATATGTTATTAGAAAGATGGTTAATATGCTGTTACTGTAAATTTTGTAATGTAATTTATTGTCTGTTTTTCTTTTTCTGCAACTTTGTACAAATTGCGCCCTGATGCCCCCTGGGCCTGCTGGTTTGCGCGTTATAAATAAACAAAATACAAATACAAATAACCTGATAGCGCCTCCATGTCCTACAAGGAACAAACGGAACATTACAACAGATGCTATCCTGCCACAAGTGATCCCTACTCTGAATTCCCTAGAGGGCACCACTGATCCCAACAAGTTAGTAGAGATCTATTGTGCCACTATGACCAAGGCATTGGACATTATTGCCCCTCTCAAAATGTGCAAAGGCAAACCAAGAGTTTACCTGAACCCCTGGTTCACTCCGCAGTTAAAATCTTTACAGGCTGAAAAAAGAAAATTGGAAACTCTGTGGAAACACCTCCCTTCCGCAGAGAATAAAACCAATCTGATTAATGTATCTGCCAAAAAACAAGGAAGAGATACTTCATACTAAACGCGAGTCGTACAACAATAGAATTAATCAAGCTAGCTCCAGCACTAAAGAGCTCTTAGTTATCCGTAGAGAGATGGAGACACCCATTACCCCTACGGATCCGTGCCTAAAGGACAAACTCTGGTGCACAAACATTCAGAATGCTCTCACCAATGAAATAGGCACACTGCAAAGTAAAATTGCTGACAAATGCCTAAACTTACAAAACTCAGATACTCCACACCACACCCAAAAGCCATCTATTAAACCATCCCAATGCTTTCAATTCTCCAAAGTCTCCGTCCCGGAGGTACAAACAATTATTGCATCCCTTTAACCCTCAAGGTGCCAAGGAGATAGTTGCCACTAGAGACATGGCGCCATTCATATCCAAACTAATTAATGCTTCATTTACTTCTCGTATTGTACCCATCAACTTAAAGGAGTCGTGGGTTCTACCCCTCCTTAAAAAACAATCACTGGACCATACAATTCCAACAAATTACAGGCCAATCTCTATGGTCCTGTCCTTACTGAAGATACTGGATAGGGTAGGATAACTGTAGATCCATGAAGACTTAGAGACTAACCATCTCCTACGGACTTGGCAATCTGGGTTAAGACCTCAATATGGTAATGAAACAGCGTTGATTGATTTAAAAACCCAGATTGCCGAACTCAAAGACAATGGGAAAATCACATTGTTACTTCTGTTGGATTTATTGGCTGTGTTTGATCTGGTCGACGATAGAGTACTATGCAATCACCTCACTTCAGCAGCTCACGTCTCTCAGAACGCTATTACATGGATCCAATCCTTTCTAAATAACAGGACAATGAGAGTCTTTACACGATCAGCAGCAGCTGGCCCCATTCCCATTACATGTGCAGTCCCCCAAGGCTTCTGCATATCACCGACTATGTACAACATTTTCACGAGGCCCCTATTCGATGACCTGGACCATCTGCGTGTCACCTACACTAACTATACAGAGGACACCCAGATCCTCCTCCCATTAACGGGTACTTATGACACTGGTGTACACTAGTGAACACAATGTATCTAATCTTTCAGGCATGGATGGCCACCCATGGCCTCTGCATGAATGACAATAAAACCGAGCTTCTGATCATAGGGTCCCCAGCTAACCTGAATAAACTCAACACAGATTACGCCTCCATCAATATCAATGGGAACAATATCCTAGTGGCTAAAGAGCTAAAAACATTAGGTTTTTCTCTAGATTCCACACTCAATTTACAAAAACAAGTTAACGCCACAGCTTCGGCTACTGCCTATACTGGTAAATTGATAAGGGCTTGCAAACCTCTGCTCTCTAAGGAGTGTTACCTTAGACTTGCCAGAGCCCTCTTCCTGTCCAAGTTGGATTATTGTAAGGGACTCTACTTAGGTGCAAGTAAGTACGTTATCAATAAATTACAAATCCTGCAAAATAATGCACTTAGGACTGCTTTGAGTATATCAAGGAGAGAACATATCTCCCAAACAAGAAGACAGCATAAATGGCTGTCGATCAAGGATAAGATCCAACTCAAAAACATGTCTCATGTACAAATCCCTGAACCATGTAGCCCTCCATAATTAACTGCAAAATTCAACATCAGATCTTCAGTATGGGTCACCAGGTCATCAAATACCTCCTGTCTGGTAGTCCCAGGTACAAACTAAAAAAGCAGGAGGAAACAGTTTCCCAGTTATGGCAGCCCAGCTATGGAACTCACTCCCACTCTCCCTGAAGATGACCCAGTCTTTCTCTGACTTCAGAAGAAAATCTATCTTATGGCTAACTAAGATGTACCTACGCCAAGAATAGGTTTTCAGCACCGCCAAGGGCACATACTGTACATAATTTATCTCTGCACTGCTATTGTTCCCATGACTGGACATCACCTGTAACCAATTGTCCTACTCATTGTTTTATTGTATTTTTCTGTATTCTGTGATCATGCCTATCTGTAACACTTGTAACGGTTCCAATGCGCCCTGATACCTCCAGGTTCGGTGCACTATAGAAATAAAACAAACAAACAAACAAACTTCTTCAGAGTTCCTGCAAAGCCTAACAATTAAAGCATTCAGGTGAATTCTTCATTTATCAATGATATGTCTGTAGGGTGACCAGATGTCCCAGTTTTGCCAGGACTGTCCCAAAGTTCAGCAATCTGTCCCCCTGACCTGAGAGTTTTTGATTTGAAAACCCCATCCTGGAAGAAATGAGTTTCAACCTCCTTTTTACAAACAGACCTCTTCATTTATTTGCTATACATTAAATAAACATAATTGGTGATTTAATTGTAATGCCTGAAGCCAACCGCCCTTGTGTGGACTTGAACCACCATCCTATCAGTTAGCACCCCATAGTACTAACCAATTGTACCACAGACACTGCTTGGTAAACTGCTTTCCAGACAGGACTACAATATCAATCTGAGCAAAAGCACCTTTGTATTTAGTGTCCTTAAAGTCACAGGTATATCACAGTATAAGCCCAGAGTAAATGCCTAGAATCACAACACCACTCCCACCCGACCACTCCGTTTTCCCCACTACTAAAGTGTAATCACAGCTGTCAGTCACTGTCATGGGTTAGTCCTGCTTTTATATCGTTGGCCTATCCAGTTTCTGCTTAAGAAACACTGCTACACGCATACGACTGATCACCACTGCCAAGGCCAATTATGACCAAAAGACCATTGCCAAGGCCAACAATGATAGCAGAGCCCTCTTCAAAGCTATCAAGAACTCCATCAACATTCTGCCTGACCTACCTGTACAATAATCCATAGAAAAATCCAGTGCAATCAAGTCTTTCTCCTTCATCAAGGTCAGTATGACCTGCCAACACATAGACGCTAACGCCACAACTGACAGCACACTACACATCCCATCCCCGAAAACCAAAACTACCTGGACACCTTTCAAGACACTCACTATTGAAGATCTCACTGGCACCTTAGCATCCCTCAAGTCAACATTGCACATGGACGTAATCCTCTTTTTCTGTACGCAAGATCCTTCTGGCTGAAGCACTCCCCCGAGACCTAACGATCATAAACAGCTCCCTTACCCAAGGCATCCTCCCCTAGTCCCTTGAGACTAGACAAATCCTCCCACTTCTCAAGAAACCAACATTTGATCCTGACGACATCAGAAGCTACCGCTCCATCACCCATCTTCCCTTCATAGGTAAGATCCTTGAGAAAGCAGTAGCCACTCAAATCCTCCAACACGTCGAGGTTAACAATCTCCTTCAGTCCTACAAATCTGGCTTCAGAACAAGATGCAGCACAGAAACAGCTAAGCTATCACCAAGGTGATCAATGATTCCTGTAAAACATTTAATGATGGCCATCCTTGCTTCCTTGCTCTCCTTGATATCTCAGCAGCATTCAAAACAGTAATCAACAAACACTCACCAAAAATCTACATCTCCACATGGGGATATCTGAGTTCATCCTCAGCTGCTTCAAATACTACCTTGCTAAAGGCCACCAGTTCATACAAATGGATTCCTCTAGATCACCAACCCTACCAACCACCTGGGGAGTCCCGCAAGGATTTGTCCTTTCCCCCGTGATCTTCGATCTTTAGATGGAACCACTTGGAACTCTCCTCGCTTCACACAACATCCACACCCACCAATACGCAGATGGCATGCAGATCTTCCTCAAGAGTTCCTCCCTCAAAGGAATCCACAGGCTTAAGGCCAGCCTCACATTGATCCTTTCACGGATGTCTAGTGCTTACCAGAAGCTGAACCCCTTCAAGACTGAATTCCTACTGCTGACTAACAACTCCTAACACCCTGACATCCATAACTTGCTCTATGCTATGCTTCTCAAGAATTCAAACCCCAGCTGCCCACCTGCGCCAAATCTCTTAGGTATGACACTGGCAGACACCTCTCCTTCAAACCCAACATACCAAGGAGGACACAAACAGCTTAGTAACAACTCGCTCTCCTGTGAAAAATCAAGCCGTTTATCCCAGAAAACAACTTCAGATCTACTGTCCAGGCCTTGGACCTCTCACACCTGGATGATGGCAATGCCCTTTTGGAAGGCCTCCCAGTGACTACCATAGCACCCCTGAGAGGTGTCCTGCATGCTCCAGCTCGTCTTATCTCAAATGACTCTGCACATTCGACCACATCACCCCGACACTCATCCTGCTGCATCATCTACTAGGCTTCTACCCTGAAATCCCCAAACTTCCTCACTGAGAAACTCTGTATCTCCTGAGGCCTACAATACACAAGAAGTAATGATACATGCAGACTTGAACTCCGGAGGTGCAGGAATGCGGGAACCAGAAGACAGGTCTTCTGTGTCTACAGCCCACGACTCTGGAATCTCCTCCCATCACCATTAGAGTTGGCCTATCACTTCTAAAGTTCAGGGAGAAGATCCTTCTCTTCAGGGAATTTCTCCCCTTAACACCTAGGTCCACACATTAACCACTTCACACCCTATCAGGGACTAGGTGAACTGTCCCCCAATGTTTCCTCCCCGGTTGTTGTAGATCCCTTGCTGCTAAATAGCGTATACTGTCCCTCCCCTATTAGCTGCCCTTTCCCTCATTGTTCTGCTTCCCTCACCATTTTCTTCCCCCTACAGCCACGCCCGCATCTTGGCAGCCTCTTAGAACTCGGCCGTACCTTTCAAAATCTGCAAGGAGCTGGCCAAACCTGCTTCAGTCTCTACCTCTCCTGTTCCCTCCAAGGCCCTTTGCACATCCTTAGCATCTCATTTCACCACTAAAACTCAGGACATTCTGTCCACTCTCTCTTCCTCTACCTCCTCTTTCTCTCCCTTTACCTTTCCAGGCCCCTCTCTGGCTGGTTCTCCTCCTTCCACTGGTTCACTCCCCACAGTGTTTCTAGACAAGTCTGATCTATGAAAGTCTTGTCAAATCAGGTGCTCCCCTGCTCCTTCAGAACCATCAAGGACCACATTGACACCCTTGCCCCAGCCCTGGCCGATGTCTGCAATCACTCTTTTGCCACTGGAACCTTCCCCTCGCCCCTTAAGCACTCCCTTGCAAACCCCCTTCTTAAGAAGCCTTCTGCCTATCTTTCCTCTCCAGCAAACTATCGGCCAATCTCTCACCCTGGGCAAACTCCTGGAAAAGCTGGCCTTCTCCCAGCTTAATCTACATACTGAATCTGTTGGCTGTCTCCATGACCACCAGTCTGGCTTCAGAGCAGCCAGGAGCATGGAAACTGCTCTCCTGAACACCAATGAAGACTTGCTCTCCAACCTTTACTCTAACCTACATTCTGTCCTCATTCTCCTTGATCTATTCTCTGCTTTTGAAACGGTTAACCACGCCATCCTGTTCAATTGTCTCTGAGACAACCTGGGTATCTTTGGTCAGGCCCTTGCCTGGTTGACCTTCTTTCTCACTGATCGACCCTCCAAGATCCAACTTGGGTCTTTCCTCTCATCTATCGCTCTCTACTTGTGGTGTTCCCCAGGGCTTTAACCTCTCTCCCTGGCTATTTAACCACTACCTGTCACCTCGGGCCTCGGGCCAACTGCATCTCTACTTTCTGCCCTAACTTTCAGTGTTACGCAGATGACAGCCAGTTCTCCTTCAGGCTCCCCTCAGCCTCCACTGCTCCTTCTCTGATACCAGACTATCTGTCCACTATTCAGGAATGGTGTGCCTCCAACGATCTCTGCCTTAATGCCAGTAAGACTGAGATCCTCCTCATTGGGACTCTTGCTCCAGCCTTCCTGCACTCTGGCTGCCCACGCTGGGCCCTCAACCTGCTCCTTCCAGGGAGGCTAAGAACCTTGGGGTCATCTTCGACTCCACCCTCTCCTTCCCTCCTCACATCTCTGACGTCTCTAAGAAGTCACGCTATCAGCTGTACCTCCTCATGCGTATTCTTCCTTTTCTCTCTTTCCCCCAGAAGCTTGCTGACTCCAGAGCCCTGGTCCTCTCTAGGCTGTACTACTGCAGCAGACTTCATCTAAATCTGCTTGCCTCTACTCTTCACCCTCTACAAATTATCCAGAACAGGACAGCGAGACTTGTCCATGGACTCAAGCCCAGAGATTGTATCTCTCCAGCCCTGAAATCTCTTCACTGGCTCCCTGTGGCTGCAAGGATCAAGTTCAAGATCCTCTGCATCGTCCACAAGGCTTTCTGGGGCCGAGGACCACACTATGGGCCTCATTACACGGTAGGTGGTAAGGGTTTACCGGTACCGGTAAGGGCACCGGTACCAGTAAACCCTTACCACCCTATTCTGAGGTCCCTTTGCGGGTTCCCACCTTAACGGCTGGTTTTACCAGCCGTTAAAGAATGGACCCGCATAGGGACCTTGGTGCTAATTACAGTACCGCAATTTGCAGTACCATAATTACCGCCTTCCCCATTCCCATTGAGCCCTATGGGGCAAAAATGGGAATGGAGAAGGGCCATGGAGAAAGGGGGAATTACTGCCCCGCCAAACTTGGAATGGGGTGGTAATTCCCCTTTTCTCCATGGTGGTACCGGTATGGTACCGGCGGCAACCATGGTGCCAATAGCACCATGGTTTACCGCATAACGTGTAATGAGGCCCTATATCCAATGTTGTCTTCCTAAGCATCTTCCTTTTCAAGCCCTCCGTTCATCCACCTCCAACTCTCTTAGGGTCAGACGCTTCTCCAGGCAGAGAGTGGGGGGTAGATCTTTGTCCTCAGCTGGGAGCTCCCTCTGGAGCAGCCTCCCCGCCTCTCTCAATCTTGAGCAGGACCACCTAAGGTCCCGGAAGCAACTCAAGACCTTCCTTTTTGATTCCGCTTTCTCTCTCCCTCTCCTTTGCTGATGTTCATGTCTGCTGCACATACTGGTTACCTGGCCACCCACTGAACTTAAACGACCAGGCTCCTGCATGACTGGTTGCCCTTGCACTGCCTTTGGGCCCCGCAACCACTTAAGCAACCGTACAGTCCCCTGACTCTCTACACTTATGAGCCACCTGCCGCCTAGCCTACACTTACTAGCTACTTGCACTCTCCCCTCCCCTACGGCACTTCTCTCCTCCACCCCGCGCACTTGAGTGATCTGAATGACACAAGGCCTAGTAAGATTGTTGTTTTGTCGTCCTTCTGTCCTCCCTTACTTGTCTTGTTGTGCCTAGAAACACTTGTGTACAGGTGCGTTATAAATGACTTATATCAAACTATATCGTATAACATATCATATGATAGTAAAGTGCTCCATCACATCCTGAAGAAAGGTCAGTGCAGTTGATAGAGCATAATGCATTTTCAGATAATTTTGAAGGACTTTATTTTTATGGAAAAAGCCTACATTATTATTCCTTTGGAAATATTGGCCATGTCAATCACCAATGCTACATGGTAAGCATGCAGTAACGGGAGGGATATGCATGATTCAATAGGTATTCCCACATTTTGGAGTGCCATTACATTCCACTGTGGAAATGTGGTATTAACACATGGTAACAGTATATGCCATAATGCACAGTGCAAAAAAACTAGGAATTTGGTGGATGTTATATGTGTAAATGTTTGTCTTCACATAAGTGTTTTCATGTCCAGATGCAGCCCTCCTTATTACTCTACCCTCCACTCACAATTCTCCACAATCACACACTGGGACTTATTACGAATTTGGTGGTAGTTTTATTCAGCCAAATTACCACCAAACTCGTTTACCATTACCACCATTTGGTCTCATGGGTTTACTCCTTCAATACAATTGGTGGCAATTTCCCATTTTTGGAGTGCTTAGGGCTCCATGTGGAATCTTGGTGTATATATATATATCAATGGCAGAAGTATTGCAGGTTAAATATGCCATTTTGCAAAGGTTAAGTGACTGTTTTACCTCCAGCTTGTTGCTGTAGGGAAATTGTCCACTTTGCCTCCAAAGTTATAATTTGGCTGTGCGAGAAAAACTGTGGTAATTTCGTTACTGCCAAACATAGTGGGGGTCATTACGACCTGGGCGCAAAGGGATACCGGGCACCGGTGAGGACACCGGTGCCGGTAAACCCTTTGCGCCCTATTCCGAGGTCCCTTTGCGGGTCCCTCCCTTAACGCCTGGTTTTAGCAGGCGTTAAGGACGGGACCCGCAAAGGGATACCAGGATCAATAACGGTACCGTAATTTACGGTACCGTTATTGCTGCCTTCGCCCTTCCCATTGAGACCTATGGGGGCTCAAATGGGAATGGGGATTGACATTTTCAATGGGGATTTACCGGTCCCGCAAAGGTCGGACTAGACCGGTAAGTCCCCATTGAACCAGGGCGGACACGGTACCGGTAATGGTGCTAGTCATGGCGCTAATAGCACCATGACTAGCACCAACCTCGCTGAACTTGTAATGAGACCCAATACATAGGGTTCATCCCAATGCCCCCCATCCAAAACTTTGCACTAAAATGGTGTGCCATTAAATAAGTGCAGTGAAATCCAAATTTCCGTATATACCATTTGCAATGCATTGGTGCGCAAAATGTATAAAATTGTCTAACCATAGTAAAAGCGTTATTACACTGCAATCAAAATGCGAATATCTGCCTTTTCCATTTGCAAAACAACCCGTTTCTGTAGGAAAAATGACCACAATACAATGACAAAGATTAAAAGTGACACCATTACTTAAGTGTTGCTTAACTTTAAAAATAAAAAAAAGCATTATCCAATTTAAGACTATCAAAATACTGTGCAGCTTTTTAACAACGTTTATTTTCTAAATTAAACACCAACACATTTGGTTTTGCTCATTTTAGAACAAGCTGAATGCGAGGTTTCACTTGCAACTGCATGTTTTGTTTTCCCCTTGGCTGTAGTGATGCCAGTGTTATCTAGGGAGAGGCCACTTCCAGCCTGGGAAGGGCTATTGTAATGCAGATGCTCCTGGGCTCAGGGGAATTTAGCACCTAATTACAACACCAGTGGCTTTGCATTCCTTAGTGCTGTGGAGGAGGGGGGATGGTTGCTGCAGCCTTTGCCGTAGAACAAACATTTGCAAACTTGCCTGTTCTGAAAGGTTTCAGTAAAGAAGGCACTTTTGGCGGGCACCCGTGTTTTTGATTTTATCTAATATGGGGCAGCCGAGGATAGCAGGACTCTCATAGTATGGGTATTTTTAAACAGTATTAGCAGCCCCCGCCCTTTTCTATATGTTTTCACAGAGGCATGCCATTTCTATCTGCATGGCCAACATTCTGTAATGATGTACTGCGCATGATTGAAAGGCATATAATACATGAATTGCAGACATAACTCCCATTTTAAAAATAACTGTAACGATGGTTACCAAAATGCAATATAATCATAAATGCTACAATGCTAAAAATGACAAACATTTTTTTGATTGTGACAAAATGACATTTTATTTTTCACACAATTGAATATTTGCATGAAACAATAAGATTTAATACTGGCTGATAGAAGGATCAAATGAACAGAGTTGCTGACATTCTACAGTGTTCAATGGCTCTCTGCTCGTTTATTATACATAGTTATCATGAAACTCTTGTGTATAGGCGCGTTATAAATGCCATATCATATCATATCCTATCATCTTTCAAACCGTTATTTCAAACATGTTCCATTTGTGATGCATCAAGGTTGTGAACTTTCTGCAATACGTTGTTCACAATTAATCTTTGCAAACCTTACTAAAAGCTAAAATATATTTTGACCAGAGCTTTCAGGTTTCTCAGCTCCATGTGTGTGTAAACCATCCAGTTCTGTCTTTTTTTAAACTTATAGCAGTTGTATGACACTGAACTGAGAAACTTGAAAGCTCTCATTGGTGTGCATTTTAACCCACCATCGCCCAATACAGCACTGTCAACCATTCAACCTTTCAATAAGTAAAATGCTAGACAATAAATGATATAAATGTCTAATTGTCAGCTGCGCAGAGAATATTGATTCTGCTATTCACCTGCTATTCTAAAGTTATTGATAAGGAAACTGGGGTACAGTGAAATAAACAAAAATAAATGGCAGAGTTTGCACAGTATTTCCAAGTCGGAAATTGTGTATTTAACTTATGAGTTATGGTTCCATGGCCATGTCGTAGAAACTGGAGAGGAAGGAGGTGAGGAGGTGCAACCTCCGAGACACCTTTGACTCTCCCTCCCCATTGCTCTGTTGGCGCTTTGAAACAGAATTAATTTGCTGTATTTTCCTTCCAAAATAGAAGCAGGTGAGTGCAGTCTTCCTTGTTGCTCCATTTTGCCCATTGTATTTTGTAAAAGTAATTCTAGGCCCTGTGTGCCTGCACCCCCTCGATCCCCGGCATCTCTTCCTGGTTTCCCTCTCCCTCCCACCTCCCGACCCGCCCACCGCCTATGAGTGGCAGAAAACACCAGTTGCTTCGGGTCTAGCGATCCATATCCCCCCTACTGCCTCCCAGTGTTCCCCACCTGCTGCCCCACTGAGGTGTGCCCTGGTCAATTCACGCTCCCTACCAGCACACACCTTAGATGTGCAAGACCTTATCATTAGGGACAACATTGACTTACTGATACTAAGTGAGACCTGGCTGAATGAAACCTCTGGCCCCGTCCTGGCCCTCGCCATCGCAAGTGGCTACACCTTTTTTCAGGCAGGACCGCTCCTCTCATAGGGGCGGTGGGGTAGCTGTCATTGCTAAGGAGACTATCAGAAGGATTGAAGGGGAACTTGTGCAGAATTCAGACTACCGTCAGCTCAAAATGAGGCTCTCCCCCAACTGTACCATCTCGCTCCATGTCGTTTACCACCCACCTGGCCCTATCACCGATTTTTGTGAAGCACTAATCCATGCGCTCTCAGACAACCTAATAAACTCATTTAAAGTCATACTCCTGGGTGATCCCAATCTAGGGCTTAATGACCCTAACAATGCCCACGCCACTGCCCTGAATAAAGTCTTATCTACCCTAAGGTTTACCCAAGCCACCTCTAAGCCTAACCACATTAAAGGTTGCACGCTCGATTGGGTGTCTCACCATAACTGCTCCCTCTTGGTCACCGATATTAATCCCATTCCATGGTCTGACCACCATTGCATTAAATTTGACCTCATTGCCTCCAAAGGGCCCCCTAAGCCAATGATCCCTCTCCCTGCAGCACACTCGAGGAGCTCCCATCAGCTCACCATGGAGAATATCACCCCCTACCTCACGGTTCCTGCCGTCTTGCCCCCTTTCTCCAAGGACCATGAGATTCTTGCTAGTAAATTCAAAATGGTCATCACCCAAGCTGTTGATAACGTTGCCCCACTCACCCTAAAGAAAGCTAAGAGAACAAAGCATTCTAATGCCTGGTTTGCCCAGGAGCTTCTGGAGCTACGCTCCAAAAAAAAAGGGCAGCGCTCGCCACCTGGAAAAATAACCCCAATGACGCTTCGAAAGTAGACTTCAAAGTTATCTCCAAAGACTATAAAACTTCCATCATCAAGGCTAAAGCTGCAACCTTCAACACTAGGATAGCTAATGCAAAATCTGGGACAAAAAAAATCTTTGCCATCATTAGAGAGTTGGAAACTCCCTCCACCACGCCACCTACTCTCATGAAGGATGAACTCTGGTGTAACAAAATTCAATTTGCCATGCTTGATAAGTTGCACACCCTGCACACCAAAATCTTAGCCCACCAACAGGCACTTACCAACGTTATAGCCAACAGTCACAGTAACCCGTCCCCAGTAACCAACTCTAGACATTCCCCAATGTTTGAATTCAAGGATATGAGTGAACCGGAAGTCATTGCCCTCCTCAAATCCATTAAACCTTCCAACTTTAAAGGGGATGCCTGCCCGGCCAAGGACATCAAAGACTGTGCCCCTTACCTTAGCCCATTCATCACTGCATTCATGAATGCCTCCTCCCAGCCTGGCCATGTCCCAACTGGAATTAAGGAAGCCTGGGTTTGACCGCCCCTTAAAAAACCCTCCCTCAACCCATTGGTTCCAGGGAACTATAGACCCTTTACCACTGTCCCTTTTCTGCTAGAAATCCTGGACAAAGCAGCCTACCTGCAAGTCTAAAAATCCCTTGAAGATAACCACCTTCTTGGTCTTTGGCAGTCGGGTTCCTTCCATGACATGGCACCGAAACGGCCCTGCTAAACCTTAAAAATCAAATGGATGACCTCAGATACGCATGCAAAC
Organism: Ambystoma mexicanum; assembly: GCF_040938575.1. Lineage (NCBI taxonomy): Eukaryota > Metazoa > Chordata > Amphibia > Caudata > Ambystomatidae > Ambystoma > Ambystoma mexicanum. The sequence goes on along the minus strand of NC_090923.1, from coordinate 32,217,934 downwards.
CTGCACTCCTTCTGCTCCATGATTTGTCCGCTGCCTTTAATCTGGTGGATCACAAGACCCTCTGCCATCACCTTTCTACTGCGGCCAACTTCTCCCTGAGGGCTTGTGCCTGGATAACATTGTTTCGAGTGGATTGTGTCCTCCAATGTATGCCTCATCTTAGATGTATTCCATCCAGCTTTAGCTGCTTTGGAAACATTTTTTGGCAGAGGGTGCCGATGTCGTTGAGTCGATGGTCCCTCAAAGGCCTCCGTCGAGGGTGACATCATTGGGTGTACAAGCAGGACGCGCTGCGCCCGTTGGCCTCAGTTCCATTTTTCCGTGGTACATGTTGCTTCGGAGATTCGGCATGCCTTGAGTTCTGTGACGCAGTGAATATTATTAGAGAAATATCGATATGTCCTCATCATTGACACAGACTACGACCACGCGATCGGGTTTCAAAAAATGTAAATCTTGCGGTTTGAAAATGTCTATCATGGACCCGCATCGAGAATGTATGTGGTGTCTCGGGGAAGGCCATGACACGGAGGCCTGTACGAAGTGTCAGGCGATGACGGGGAAGGCCTTGCGATTGAGGAAGGGAAAACTACAGGTAGGTTGTAAATCTGACTGAAAAGCCTCTAGCGTCGAGTCGAGGTCCCGTGAGGAGAAATCTCCTCGACGCGAAAGGCATCGGTCCAGGTCCCGAAGCGATTCCCATCGCTCGTCGTCTTCGACAAAGAAATCAAAGAAAAGACACCACAGGTCCCCCTCCACCTCGTCCTCGGACGAATCTCCGAAAAGAATGAAATTCTCCACAAAACATTCTTCCTCCGAGAGTGGGAAGCATTCAGAATTAAAATGATGGAGGTGTTCGAAAAAGCAAAGCCTCGATCCACGCCTTCTCCGGAAGCCGGCCGGGAGCGTCATCGCTCCGACACTCGCGTGCCCTCGAGCCCAGGTGATCGAAGAAGGAAGGATCGAGTACTTTCCAGGACGCCAAGTGAAAAAGACAGCGCGAGTCAAGTCGACCGCTCGAGGTCACCAACGCCATCCAAAACCCAACACACCTCGAAGAGCGCCTCGACGCCCTCGAAGGCGACACCGTCGACGACCACTATTCCGTCGGTGCCATCAACGCCCTTGTCGATGTCGACCCCGAAGCCCTCGGCGCCAAAGGTTCCAAAGTCTCCAGTTCAACCAACTCGACAAGAAGTGAAGGATGCAGAGCCTGTAAGACCTTCAGGGTCCACTAACACACCTCCTCCGCCTCTCCCAGAAAAGGTTTTTAAACCTCTTCCTAGGAAGGAATTTTTCAAGTCCTTGACCTCAATGTTTGAGGAACAGGAGCGATCTGATGAGGAGAATGTGCCTTTTGGACTGGAATATGGCACCCCAAATGTCCCAGAATGCCTGATTTCGGAAGAAAGCAGGATGAGGGACCTGCTGGAATCCTTACATAATGCAAGTGGCATTGATACATCTCCTGAAACAGACTTTGGCAGACCAAATCCAGGAGAGCATGCCAGTCCCTCATACCGTCAACTAATGACCAAAGTGGCCGATTATTTAGGATGGGCTAGACCACCAACCCAATGCATCCAGGATGATTTGACTGATATATTGGACCATAGTCCCACCGAAGATCCAATACTACCCTTTCATGTAGCCTTGCAAAATAGGGTGGCCAAGAATTGGGAGACTCCGGATTCTATTCCTCCAGTGAATAATTCCCTTACTTCAAAATACTGCCCTGCCAGTAGCGATCCTGGCTATCTGTCTAAACATCCCACTCCAGAGAGTCCGGTGGTACAGGCAGCCACAGCTTCAAACAAAATGGCGTACCCTTCTATCCGTCTGTACAGGGACGATAAGCGTGTGTATGGCTTGGCACGCAAGGTATTTTCAGCTGGGAGTATGGCGTTAAAATCAGCCAACTCCACATGTGCCTTGGCAAAGTTTTCGTACACTCTGTGGGAGTGCATTGCAATGGCGGCGGAGCACATACCAGAAGGGGAAGAAAGGGAAGGATTCCTAGCCATTGTTGGAGATGAAAGGAAGCCATTCAGGAATCCCTTGAATCTGGATTGAACACTGTAAATAGTGTGAGCAGGTCCATGGGAACTAGCACTGTAATACACAGATTTGCGTGGTTACGGAAGTCGGGTTTCGCACCAGATGTACAGAACCGCCTTCTGAACATGCCCTTTGACGGGTGTCACCTTTTTGGCAGCAAGGCTGACGAGAGCCCTGAGAGGTTGCAGACCTCCAAAGCAGCTGCCAAATCTTTAGGAGCTGCTATTAGGCAACCTCAGCCTTTTCGTGCACCAGGTCAATCTTGGAGGGGACGATCCTATCGTTACTAATCTTCATATGGAAAGGCGAGAGGAATGGCCAGTCAAAGAGGCCAGAAAAAGGCCACTCGTGGTGGACGAGGAAAACGTGCAAAGCCAGCTCCAGCTGCAGCCTCTTTGTCATCAGCGGCTACAGCAACCGCCACAAAACCACTTTGAGGACTTGCATCACAAGACACCTGTGGGAGGCAGGCTGTCACAGCATCTGCAAGAATGGCGAGCCATTACTTCAGATGTTTGGCCTCTAGAATTAATATCCCAAGGTTACTGCCTTCCTTTTCTAATGCAACCTCAAAGCAATCCACCAGGGAGACACCCTTTGAGGTTTTCAGACCCTCTCTTACAGCAGGAAGTTCTAACCTTGCTGGAGAAAGGTGCTATAGAACCAGTACCTGTAGCAGAGAGGAACAAGGGATGGTACTCCCCGTATTTTTTGATTCCCAAAAAGGACAGAGGACTGAGACCCATTGGACTTAAGAAACTTGAACAAGTTCCTCAGGAAGGACAAGTTCAAGATGGCAGATCCTTTAGGCCCTCCAACCTCAAGATTTTTTGGTGTCATTGGACCTCCAGGATGCTTATTTTCATGTGCCAATTCACCTCAAGCACCGAAAATACCTGAGGTTCGTAGTTGGCGTCTCACACTATCAGTTTCGCGTCCTGCCATTTGGATTGACCTCCACCCGAGGGTCTTCACCAAGTTAATGGTAGTGGTGGCAGCGCACCTCAGGAAAGGGGGGATTCATGTCTACCCCTACCTGGACGATTGGTTGATCAGAGCACGTCCTGCTGAACAAGCCTTGGATCATCTGAAAGTCACCTGCCACTTCCTCCACAAACTGGGCTTCTCCCTCAATTTCAAGAAGTCACAGATGACACCTTCCCAACAGCTTCAGTACATAGGAGCTGTCCTAGACACATCCTTAGGAAAGAGCTCGCCTCCCAAGTCGAGGCTCAAGACATTCTTCAGATGGTTTCCAAATTCCAAAATGCCCAAAATCTCCAGGCCTACGACTTCTTAAGGTTGCTCGGCCTCATGGCATCCAGCATCTTCCTAGTGCCAGAAGCCACGTTTCAGGATGAGATCCCTTCAATGGGCTCTAAAGACTCGGATTCCCGTCATTCCTCAGGTCATCAGGAGACTGAGACGGTTCGGAAACCACATGATCCTAATTGCCCCGGATTGGGCCAGGAGAACGTGGTACCCGGACTTTCTAGACATGTCCATCTGTCCCCCGGTACGTCTTCCTCAGAGAGAAGACCTTCTCTCTCAAATGGAGGGTCAGGTACTCCATCCAGAGGTCAAGATTCTCAACCTTCACGCTTGGTATCTGAAAGGCTGAGATACAAGGATTGGGACCTTCCAGATGGCGTCATGGAGGTGTTGCTTTCGGCAAGAAGACCAGCAACAAACTCTCTATACTGTTGCCATTGGAAATAGTTTTGCAACTGGTGCCGAGAAAAGAATGTTGATCTGTTTCTATGTTCTATTCTGGAAGTACTTTCCTTCCTCTTGTCCCTAGCACATAGAGGTCTAAATGTGGGGAGCATAAAAGGTTATCTTGCAGCGCTTTCCATCTTCAAGCGCTGTCGGAAGAATGCTCCTATTTCAAAATTCCTTTAGTAGTACAATTCTTAAAAAGGACTTACCAATGTGTTTCTTCCTTATCCTTTCCAAGAACCAATGTGGGATCTCAATCTGGTTCTAAAATTCTTAATGTGTGCCCCTTTTGAACCCTTGCACACTTGTCCATTAAGATATCTGACATGGAAAACTGCTTTCCTAGTTACTCTAACATCTGCAAGAAGAGTGAGCGAATTGTAGGCACTGTCTTCTGGGCCACCCTATATATATGTGTTCCATAGGGACAGAGTGGTATTGAGGGTTACACCCTCATTTTTGCTTAAAGTTGTGTCTGATTTACATCTAAATCAGAAAATTGTTCTACCCGCATTCTACCCTCCACCTCATCCTAGTAAGGAGGAGGAAAGATTGCATAGGTTGGATCCGAAAAGAGCTCTAAGCTTTTACATCTCTAGGCTCTCCAAGCCTAGAGTGGATAATCAACTTTTCATCAGCTACACCGGAAGGAAATTGGGTCAATCGGTGTCAAAGCAAACCATATCACGTTGGATTGTGCTTTGCATTTCGGAATGCTACAGATTAGCAGGGAACGACCCACCAGAGGGCTTAAGGGCCCATTCTACCAGAGGCATCGCCTCTTTGACAGCCCTTCAAAGAGGTGTTCCCATAAAATCCATTTGTGAAGCAGCAAACCGGTTGTCGCTGCATACTTTTTCAAAATTCTATAATCTGAATGCTTCCCAGTCTAAGGAGCTGAATTTTGGTAAAGCAGTACTATATTAAGCCATTTGAGGGTATCAAAAAATCTACTCCCTCCTCCAGAGAATTGTCAATAATGCTTTGGGAGTCTATCTAAGATGAGTAATACTTTGGAGGACACAATCCACTCGAAGAACAAGTTACTTACCAACTGGTAACTTTTTTTCAATTGGATGTTCCTCCAACGTATTCCTCATCACCCCCCCAGCCTACCCCTCTGTAGATTTTTCCGGTTTATTGCCACTTCAACTCTCGCAAGGCTGATACCTGGTTACCGGCACAATCTACACAGTAGAACAAAATTGAGGTGGAAAAACAGAACTGAGGCTAACGGGCGCCGCGCGTGCTACTTGTACAGCCGATGACGTCACCTTCGACGGAGGCCTTCGAGGGACCATCGACTCAACGACATCGACGCAAGGTGCTCTCTGCCGAAATTCTTTTCTGAAGCAGCTAAAGCTTGATGGAATACATCTAAGATGAGGAATACGTCGGAGGAACATCCAATCGAAAGAACGTTACCAGTTGGTAAGTAACTTGTTCTTCTTCGGGAAAGAGCTATGAAGGTGTTCTCCGAATCGTCATGTGCCAATCCAAGTCTCATCAAATGCGGGGTCCCACAGGGCTTGTGCATTGCCCCCACCCTGTACAACCTTTTAACGAGGCCTCTGTTCAACATTCTGGACACACTGGGCATCTCATACACAAACTATTCTAATGACACCCAGGTGCTCATTCCCCTCTCCGGTGATTATCTGTCTGACCTGAACACCCTCAACTCCATTTACTCAACGATCCAATCCTGGATGGCAGAAAACTAGTTATGCTTCAACAGCGGCATAACCGAACATCTGTTAATTGGATCGCCGGCCACCTTGGGTAAACTGGACAAGCAATACAGCTCCTTCACCGCTGATAATATCCCCATCTCTGTCTCCCAATCTGTTAACACCCTGGGCGTCTACTTTGACTCTAACCTGACGATGAATAGGCAGGTCAATGCCATTGCCTCCTCCTCAGCTTACCACTCCAAATTGCTTAATGCAGCTAGACAGTTCTTATCCCAACAGAATTGCCTCAACATTGCTAGGGCAATAATTGGGTCAAGACTGGACTACTGTAATGTCCTCTTCATAGGGACCTCCTGCAAGAACATTACTAAATTACAGCTAGTACAACATAATGTCCTTAGGGCTGCCACAGGCATCTCACAAAGGAACCGCATCTCGGAGGTTAGGAGGCAGGTCCACTGGCTTCTTGTTAAGGAAAAGATTGTTTTTAAAACCCTCGCCCTGACGCATGAGTGTGTCCATGACTTGGAACCCCTCTACCTGGTCCAAAGGATTACCAAACCTACCCCAGCTAGGCCTACAAGCACGACATACACCAACAGGATCTCTGTACCCAAGACCCGCAGAGTTTGTGCGGGCGGTACCAGTTTCCCAACCATGGCAGCCACTTACTGGAACTCCCTCCCCTCTCATATCAGGCTAATTGACTCACACAGCTTTCCGGAAAGCCATCAAAACCAGGCTATTTGTATGACACTGCACCTGTACCCTCCCCTTTGCTTCTTCTGCTCTGTATCAAACATGCTGTTGTTGTTACCCTCATAACTACCTCTATGTATCTGTGTAAATGTAACCAAGTAACATGTAGCAGGTAAACTTGCTGTTGGGCTGCATTCCTGTAACCCTGAAGTAAGCCTACCTACTCTCACCTGTAATAGCGGCTTGATGCCTGTGGGCTGTAGTGCGCTCTACAAATCCCAAAATAAAAATAAAATAAATAAATGCAGAGAGAGGGGACTGTAGGGTTACAGATACAGACCACAAGTGCTGGGGGAGCCAAGAGGCATTGCGAGGTGCAACAGGACAGGCAGGGACCTTGGTCCAAGTTCAGAGGGTACCCATGTGACCAGTGCCTGGAACATATGGGTGATCAGCAGGGGAGAGGAAGAGAGAAAGCGGAGTTGAAGAGGAAGATCTGGAGTTGCTTCCGGAACCAGAGATGGTTCTGCTCAAGTTTGAGAGAGGCAGGGAGGCTGTTCCAGAGGGTAGCTCCAGCCAAAGAAAGAGATCTACCCCCAACTCTCCGCTTCGAAAAGCGACTGACCACCAGAGAGTTGGAGGTGGCTAAGCGGAGAGCTCGAGATGGGAGATACGTAGGAAAAGAGAGTAGGTGGTAGTGCGGTCCCAGGCCCCAGAAAGCTTTGTGGACAATGCAGAGGGTCTTGAACTTGATACTTGCCACCACTGAGAGCCAATGAAGAGATTTCAGATCTGGAGAGATACGATCCCTGAGCTTGAGGGCAAACACAAGTCTTGCAGCCCTGTTCTAGATAAATTGTTGATGACAGAGAGTAGAGGCATGAATGTTTAGAAAGATGCTGTTGCAGTAGTCCAGCCTGGAGAGGCCCAGAGCTCTGGAGACAGTGAGCTTCTGGGGGAAAGTAAGGAAAGGAAGAATACCTCTGAGGAGGTGCAGCTGATAGTTTGACTTCTTAGAGATGTCGGAGATGTGAGGAGAGAAGAAGAGGCTAGAGTAGAACATGACCCCGAGGTTCTTAGCCTCACAGGTAGGAGCAGGAAGAGGACCCAGAGTGGGCCGCCAGACAGAGAGAGGAAAAGAGGGAGCTGGTGTTCTGATGAGGAGGATCTCCATCTTACTGGCATTAAGGCAGAGATCATTGGTGGCACGCCATTCCTGATTTGCAGACAGACAGGTAGGAATGAGAGAAGGAGTAGAGGTGGCCGAGGGTAGCGTGAAAGAGAGTTGGGTGTCATTGGCATAACACTGAAAATTTGGAACAGAGAGCAGCGATGCGGTGGGCAAGAGGTGCCAGGTATTGGTTGAACGGCCTGGGAGAGTTGTTATACCCATGGGGAACACCACAGGTAGAGAGAGATAGAAGAGAGAAAGGACCCCAGTTGGACCTGCGAGGGTCGGTCAGTGAGAAAAGAGGTCAGCTAGACCAGGGCCTGATCAGTGATACCCAGGTTATCACAGAGGCGCTTAAGCAGGATGGCATGGTTGACTGTGTCGAAAGCAGAAGAAAGATTGAGGGGAGTGAGAACAGAAGGAAGGTTAGAATCAAGGTTCGAGAGCAGGTCTTCACAGATGTTCAGGAAAGCAGTTTCCGTGCTTCTAGTCGCTCTGAAGCCAGACTGATGGTCATGGAAACAACCAACAGATTCAGTATGAAGGTTAATCTGGGAGATGGCCAGCTTTTCCAAGAGTTTGCCCAGGAAAGGAGTGATAGAGATCGGGTGATAGTTAGCCGGAGAGGAAGGATCGGCAGAGGGCTTCTTTAATTGGGCACTCCGAGCTACCCATTCCATCCCCTTTACTCATATTTTCCTGCACCGGCAAGCAACCTAGGGGTAGCCTAATGTATAAGGAGCGGGCACTAGCTGGCTCCACTGTATTCAGGTATAGCTCCATGCCTTGCGTAGCTTTAAGCTCTAAGTTGTTTGAACCAGTTGCCAAGGCTAATGAGATTTCCTGTGCCCTTATTAGTTTATATCTATGAAAAGTCACCTTGACTCTCCCTTCTCCCAAAGTCTGTGGGTTTTGCCAATATGGAGATAAACACAAGGGGGCAAGCCATTATTTTTTATGTGGGCCAACCATTGAATCATGTGCCATCCCCCGAATGTCAATACATGCTCTAATGCTTCCGGTATTTTACTAGCTCCTGGCTTCCCCAAACTCAGAGCCAGTAATAAACCAGTCTAATGCTCATTTCTTCATCAGTGGGAGAGAGTCCACACTTCATACAAACTGTACTAGTGGGGGTGCTTTGGGGAAGCAACAATATCACTTTCATAAATGTGTTCTCTGTAATTGTTAGGGGGGTGGCATCAGCGTAGCCCCAGACTTCAGCGCCATATAATGCTGCTAGCGCCATATAATGCTGCTGCCTTAGCCTGCGGTACGTATAGCTTTAGGGCCGGGCATATTGCACCCCTTCCGTGCCTAGCATGTTAGGCTTTCAGGGCCCCACTGTTTTGTTTGTAATAGAGTGTTGGCTTTGGCAACCTCACCAACCCAACGACCCCCACGTGAGAACCGAATTCCCAGAAAATCATACCAACCCACTTCTTCTAGAATTGTACCCCCCACCTCGAATTTCAATGGTTTGATTCCAAATGATTTTGATGTAAAGACCATAGCCTTAGTCTTTGAGGCATTTACCTCGAGCCCAAATTTACCACATTCATCTGCTAGAGTGGACAGGGCAAGGCACAGTCCCATAGGGGTGGTGAACAATAGGACTGCGTTGTCAGCGAAAAACAAAACTGGGATGTGGTTCCATCACAATCTTGGCAGATCCGTGCTCACCGCCAATAGTCACTCAATAATAGAGTTAATATACAAACAGAATAATACCAGAGCAAGGACACAACCCTGTTGGACCCCTCGGTCCACTCTGAAAAATTCTGTGCGTTTGCCTCCTCTCCCACAGCAGACAGTTGCTGTATTGTCATTATACAAGAGTTGGATCGCTCGCAAAGGTTCACTGGGGATATTTTTGGCATGCAAAACTGCCTGCAGGGTTTCTCTAGGGACGCTGTCAAATGCTGCCTTGAGATCCACGTATACACCATATAAATTGGTGTTTGCGATTCTCAGTTGTTTTTGGACCACTAAGTAGAACCGGAAGCACTTATGTATCATGTGTTTTCCTGCCTAGAACCAGGCCTGAAGATGGCTCAATTGCTTGGTATCATCCACCCATGCCACTAGGTGCCGCAGCAGGACCTTAGCAAATGTCTTTCCTGTGGCATCCAGTAAGGTAATGAGTCTATAATTTCCCTGGTCTGCCCGGTCACCCTTTCTGTACATGCAGACTATTACTGCTGATGTCTAGGTATTAGTCACCCAGTCACTCTGCATTACAGTGTTAAATGCCATGGTTAATACTAGGGCCCAAATTGCAAGCATGCTTTTATAGAGACCCACCAGCACCCCATCGGGTCCCGGCGCTTTACCTGCCTTCTGTACTCTTATAGCCCTCTCCACTTCTGCGAGTATGAATGTTAAGTTGCCAAGTCCATCATGCACAGGTCCAGTCCCCCTCCAATATGGGACTCATACATGCTCCCTTCCCCTTAGATTGAAATGAGTACAAACCTTCAAAGTGGGCATACCATCTGGTCGGGCTTATACTTTCAGGGTCGATTGCATCACCCTTTATATCCATATCTGTAATAAGATGCCAGACCCAACTTGGTCTCCACTCTGCACACATTTGATCAGGGTAGGCCACCTACTTTGTAGGTACTGAGATTTCTTACTGGCTGTGATCCTCTTATATACACTCCGTAACCATTGTACATGAGCTCCAGCTACCTGGCCAGTGCCCCTCAGGCATGTGACCAGGGCCTGCTTTGCTTCCCCGCACACCTTGTCGAACCAGAAGTTTGATTTTTTACCCTCCTGTCTTGGTCACCTTTCCGGCATGGTCAGGGATTCTCCTAGCTACTCAATTAAAGTGAGATAACTTGCACGTTTACTTTCAAGAGAGGTACTTGCCTCACAAATGCACTTGTGCAGCACTATAAATTTACTGTACCAAACTGGAGCAACATCAACCAGGTTCAGGCCCACCCATTTCACAGAGCGCCTGGCTTTACCATGAACCATCACAGACACTGCCCTATCCACTGTCAGGTCTGGCTCAGGTGAAAGGTCTTTAATTGGAGAAGTATCAGCATATGATCTCTCTCTAAGCACCCTGAAACCCTTCTATTATCTGCCAGTCTGATTCTGACACTAGGGCACAATCTATTCTAGAGTGACCTTCCGGGCCGATAAAAGTATACCCAGCTGGTTGGTCAGTAGCAAACCGGCCATTGGAAAGTCTCAGTCCAGCATTATACAATCTTCTATCGATCTCTGAGGCGGCTGGGTGTAATCTTGCGGGTCTATTAGCAATTATGCGGGGCATACTTTCTCTGGGCCGAATGGCTGCCAGAGAATTGACCTTATTTGGATTAACACTGAAGATTGGCCTTTGATGGTAAATGTCCCTATACTAAATCGCAATGAGAGTGACGGCAAGCCGCTCACGAGTTCCATCTGTTTAGTCACCTGCGTTATAGCACACCAATTCAATGCGTCCAGATCTGTAGGGATAGACAGTGTGGAATGCAACAAGAAGGGTAAAATGGGGAGACGTGTTGGTGAAAAAATCTCAAAACCAAAGTGTGTCAGACCATCATACACGAAATAGAAGCAATTAGCACCATTCCATTTGGTTCTATAACCATTTTGGATTATTATAAAGTTATGACACAAAGTCTTCAGGATGCATTCACCAGGCCTGTCAGACAAACCAAGCATAAGGAGTAAGCAAAGGACGGGTGGTTCGACGAGGAATGCAGAGCTGCCAAGTGTGATTTAATATGCTGTCTCAGTGAGGGCACACTGGTAAATCTGCACAATCCCAGGTCTGCATACAAATCTTTGATTCTGAAGAAAAAGGCAGACTTTAACCAGAATAGATGGGACGAGTTGCACTCTGCATGTGTAAATGGCAACTCCCATCAGTTCTGGAAAATGGTTGCACTTTAAGATCGTAATGCTCCCAATGCCCTCCAGTGCATCATACCCCCTTCATGGCGCAAGCACTCTGGGAAGCTGTGCCAAGTTAGGGCAGACCAGCTGGAGGAACGCTTAAAATCAGACAATATGCTCCCCCCATTTGCAAATGCCCTGGTCCTTACAGAGAGGCAGGTAGAAAGAGCTATACAAGCACAAGCTAAGGGTAATCTATACAAAGATGAACCCTCAATATTGGCTCCCTTATGGTGCTGCGCCTTTAATGTAGTAATGGAAAACAGGGCAACACCAAGGCCATGGAGGAATGCAGAAAAAGTTCTGATCTTCAAGAAGGGGACAGGGAACAACCTGGGAATTACCGCCCCATTTCACTTCTAGATGAGGCTGGGAAAATGTTTGCCAAAGCTATCCTGGAGCGATTACAGAACTGGAAAGAATCAAGAGGGTTCATTAGCCACCTACAAGTTGGTTTTCGGAAAAGGTACAGCACAATAGATCAGAGCTTCCAATTCCATCTAATCCTGGATAAATAGTCAGCCCTTAGTCGTGTCAGGATATATGCAGTCTTAGTAGATCTAAAGGACACTTTTGACTGTGTTCCCAGAAATTCCCTTTGGCAAGTGCTAAGAAACAAAGGTATCCCCCAGAACTTCTTGATCAAAATCCAACAGCTGTATACTGATAACACATTGTTTGTATGCTGAGGTTTGAGGGGCGAGTTGACAGACCCAATTGCTATTCAGAGAGGTGTCCGGCCAGGCTGCATGCTAGCCCCACTCCTCTTAACATTTATATCAATGAGGTTATTGACCCACCTAGATTGGGCAGCAGCAGGCTCCCTGCACTGTTATTTGCGGATGATGCAGTGTGGCTGGCCACATCCCCAATGTGTCTTAAGACCACTCTGGCAAAGTTCATTGACAAATGCAATGAATTGGGTCTGGAGCTCAATAAAGAGAAAACAAAGACACTTGTCATCAGACCTCGCCTGGCACAATCCTTGAGCTTGACATTAAGGTGGATGGAACAAATCTAGAACATGTCCTATCCTATGACTACCTTGGAGTCAGGTTCATGGACAACGGTTTGTGGTTGCAGTAGGTAACTAACGCAATGGCCACTCGTAAAATGTATTGTGGCGGCATAGGGCATTTTTACCGAATGCATCACAGCAATGCCATTAGCCCATTCCTGCTATTACACCGGATGTAGGCCACTTCCTTGTCACTATATGGGGCTGAGATATGGGGACACATGGGTTTCGAAATCTCTGGCCATTGTTGAAAGGACATTTTTAAAAATGCTATTCATATTACCAAGTTCTTCGCCTAGCACTAGTATATTTATGGAATGCAACCTTCAACCGGTCGAAGATCAAGCATTGGATGAGGATTTGGACCTCGCCGGATTTGGCCGTATATAAAGATGCCTGGGTGCATATTTTGTCTCTAGTGGGGTCCAAGTCCCTCCCATGGTTCAGATAAGTGAAAACAGAATTATCTAAACTGAATCTGGACCAGTACTGGAGAACTGAAGCGACAGATCAAATGCGCAGGTGGTACCCTCCCCCATTGCAGGTTAGAAGAGGAATGCACCGCTCTTAAAACCGCTTTGTATTATTTATTGTATAAACCTGATTTGGGCTTGAGCATTACATGGACCTGATTAGCCCGAGAAATGTCTGGCCGCTATATATATACAGTTCTCTCTCAATACTCTAAAAGTGGGATCTTTTACACAGAATTGGCCAGTGTCAGGGGGTTCTTTGATTCTGTCATAAAATGACTGGAAAAAAGACAGACACCGATTGTTTGATGCAGGTAATGTTATGTTATGAGTGAATATTTTTCTACCAAACAGTGTAGTAACTATGTGTTCCACTTTTCTTATCAGCCAATCAATCCGTTATTATTTTGTTTTACCTCAACAGTTATCAAGGGATTGGAAAGTGTAAATTATAGTTCCCAAGCAGTTATAAGCACTTTTCTTGTACAAGTGGTTAATTTCTTCTCTAAGCACCGAGTAATTCACTTAGAAAATGTTCACTGACTGTTTTTTAGCTAATTTAAATGTTCTGCCCTAAACATGCTTGGGTAGGGTTTAGTGTAATGCTTCAATAAGGCATAGAGAAGCAGTTTGTTGGCTTATTCAATTCTTGACAAATGCCTTGTTTTTACTAGAGTTGTGACTTACTGAGGTGATCTGTATTTATGGGCTTGGCCATCTGAGGAAGAAACACATCCTTTCTCTTTTTGGGGGTGAGGGAGTTAATTATATTTATGTGCAGTCTTTAACATCATTAATATCACACACTATATCTGCTGTGACGTGTTCATCATCATCATACACCATCTCCATGGGGACTTAAACACAATATGTATCACACATTATCTTTGGGAGGGACTTTAACATCAATGAAAGCCCTCACCATCTCTGTAAGGACGTTAATATCATTATAATCGCATGCTCTCTCTGTAGGAACTTGAGCACGAGTGTTATGATACAAAATCTCTCATAAGTATCATGCACCATCTCTCTGGGGACATTAACATCATTATAAATCACACACCATAACTGTAGGACATTAACACTATGTTAACTACTTACTACCTCTGAGGGGGACTTTAACATCATTGTTAGCCCAAACCATCTTTGCGAGGATTATAACACCATTCTAATCAGATATTAAAATGAGTGTTAAGATAAAATGTCACTGTGGTTCTTTGACAACATTGTTATCACACACCATCTCTCTGAGGACTTTATCATGATTATAATTACACATCATCTCTGTGGGAACTTGGATATCATTATTATCACACACCATCTCTGTGTGGACCTGAACATCAGTATCACAAAACACAATCTCTACAGGGTCCTCAACATCGCCAACATTGCACACCATTTATACGGGGACATTAACATCATGATAATCACACACCCTCAATGTAGGGACTTAAACATTAGCATTATGATACAACATCTCTGTGGGATCTTTAACACCATTTTCACACATCATCTGTGTGAGGACTTTATCCTCATCACATCCCATCTCTATGGGGACCTTAATACAATTTATATCACCTATTATCTCTCAGTGGAACCTCAATGTCACTAATAGTCCACACCCCCTCTGTGAGGACTTTAGCATCATTGTAATCACACACCATCTCTCTGGAGCCTGCAGATATTACTATTAAAACAATCTTTGTGTGGACGTTTACTTTACCATAATCACGTACCATCCCTTTTTGGAAATGCCACTTTTGTCCCAAAGAGGACAGTAACATCTCTATCATCACACCAATCCGAGAGAGGCGATGTGGTTCAGTGGGCAAGTATGTGACCTTGTAGCAATCCAAATCCCTGCTGCCCACTGGACCACAGTATGTGATGCTTTATTATTCACCTCATTGTTATTTGGGGTGTTGTAATAGGGTTTAATGCCCAAATGAAGTTCTGTTAAGTGAATATCTTACAGGAAGTGCAACGACATTACCATCCATCGGTTGTATGTCTCTAGGATGTGGAACAGGATCAGGAACAAGTTATGTACCTCTGTCAAGACCTGAAAGAATCTTTGCACACCATCCCTGTGGGAATGTATCATTACTACAATCGCACACCATTCTTGCAGTTACTTAAACCTCATCATCATCATCATCATCACAGAAATAGGGGGAAGTTATCATCATTGTATTGTCCCTTGTTAAGACATTAAATTGCCCTCACCACACACCTCTGTAAGGACTTAAATTTCACGGACATCATACCATCCATGATGCAACTCCAATATCCGACATCACACGCCATCGATGTAGGTACTTCAATGCCACGATCATCACATACCTCTTATCTAATGAATATAACACCCACCCATTACGCACGTCTCTGTGGTGACTTAAATATCCCCAACAAAACACACCATATCTGTGGCAACTCCAATTTCACAGTCATCCCACACCATCTCTGTGAGGACTTCAATAGCTTAATCATCACACAACATCTCTGTGAGGACTGTACCATGTCCTTCTTCATTCACCCCCTCTTTTGGGACTTAAACATTTGTGACATCACACATATTGTCTGCGGTCACTAAAAAGCATCTTTTAAACCTTAATGTCATCCTCATTCACATAACACAACATCCAGGTGTGAACTTTAACACCACAATGTCCACACAACATCTTTGTGGGGACTTCAATGGCATGATCATCACACAAAACCCCTACAAGGACAATAAAACTCAGCTCATCACACATAAAATCTGTTAAACATCCCAAACAACATATACTTTATGTGTGTACACTCAAAATCTCAGTCATAACACACCATCTCTCTGGGGACTTCCGTAGCACAATCGTCACACACCATCTCTGTGAGGACTTTACCATACCCCTCCTCTCTCAATCCCACTGAGACCTAAACATTTCTAATATCCTACACAATGTCTTTGGTTACTTACACATCTCTGTTGGTCCTTAATGCCATGCTTCACTCTCATCACACAACATCCATGTGGGGACTTTAAAACCACTATATTCACACGCCATCTCTGTAGGGACTTTAATGCCATGATTATCACACACATCACTGTGGGTACTTTTAGTGCCACCATCATCACACACCAGCATTATGAGGACTTTAAAACCACACTCATCAACAACATCCCTGAGGAGGCATTCATCTCACGGTCAAAATAGATCAACAAAATACACCATCCTAAATCAGAGAGCAGATAGTAACACCATTATATCATGCCATTCTTGTGGTAGGGCTTATTGTAAAGGTTACATTTATGACTGTGAACCCAGGAAGCCTACATCTCAATCACAGATTCCTCTCTGTATTACATAGTGAGAGTCACAATCAAACATTTAAAACCCTGAAGCAAATGGAATGTGGCTACTGGTCAAATTAAGTGTATTTAAGTGAACATGCAAATGGGACTTGGACCGAAATTAAACATATTAAAACGATACCTTATTGTCATTGTAATCACACACCATCTCTATGGGGACCTTATCATCATTGTAATCACACACCATCTCTGTGGGGACCTTATCATCATTGTAATCACATACCATCTCTGTGGGGACTTTAGTGTTATCATAATCCCTTGCCATATCTGTGAGGACCATATTTCATATTTGTATTTTTTGTATTTTATTTAGATTTATATAGCGGCTAATGCCCAAGCGCTTAACGGCACCATAATTACATACTGGGCCTCATTACATGGTAGGCAGTGAGCCATGGCGCTATTAGCGCCATGGCTCATGCCGGTAAAATACTGGCATCGCCTTGGCGGAAAGGGGATTTACCGCCCCATTCCAAGGTTGGAGGGGCGGTAAATCCCCCTTCCACCATTGCCCTTCCCCATTCCCATTTCTGCCCCATAGGGCTCTATGGGAATAGGGAAGGCGCTAATTACGGCACCGCAATTTTGCAGTGCCGTAATTAGCTCTGAGGTCCCTTAGCGGGTTGGATTTTAACGCCTGCAAAAAGCAGGCGTTAAATCCCCCAACCCGCAAAGGGACCTCGTAGTAAGGCGGTAAGGATTTACCGGTACCGGTATTTTACCGGTACCAGTAAATCCCTACCGCCATCCGTGTAATGAGGCCCATCGTCTCTGTGGGGACTAAAGTATAGTCCTAATCACACACCATCTCTATGGGGACCTTATCATCATTGTAATCACACACCATCTCTGTGGGGACTTTAGTGTTATCATCATGACTTGCCATACATGTGGGGACCATATTTTGTATTTGTATTTTTTGTATTATATTTAGATTTATATAGTGGATAATGCCCAAGCGCTTAACAGCACCGCCTTGAAACACTTGCGTAAAGGCGTGTTATAAATGCATTATCGTATAATATCACCATAATTACACACTGGTCAAATTAAGTGTATTTAAGTGAACATGCAAATGGGACTTGGACCAAAATGAAAAATATAAAAATGAAAAATATTAAAATATATTCACTGTAAATCGTCTTAGATTCCTTAAATTACTTATATTTGAAGATACAATTCTGTAATTAGTTTGTGTTGTTTTAAAACAGCCATATCTACATTTGAAAATGAATGCCCAAGCGCTAACAGCCACATAATTACACACTGACTGAACAGGGCAAGGCACAGTCCTAATCACACACACCATCTCTATGGGGATCTTACCATCACTGTAATCACACACCATCGCTGTGGGGACCTCAACATGATTGCAAGTACACAATGTCTCTGTGTGGAGTGTTTCATGATTATCGCACACAATCTCTGTGGAAAATGTAACTTTTCCATAATCAAACATGACCCCTATAGGAAAGTTAACTCCACTATTACTATATACATTCCAAAAGAAGAAAGCAACATCATTTCCATTACACCATTTCTAAAGAGGAGATATGAGTTAGCAGGGAGGTGATGCCTGTGAAAGAATGAAAGCTGAATTTGAATTAATGATTCCTTTTTGGCCACAGTGTGCCAGCCTGGGTCAATCGAGTCATCTCCTATGTCGCAGTTATCTTTTCTGGAACATTTTAAGTGTTTATAATAGTGTTTAATGCCAGAAACTAGGTGCCTTTTTAAGGTTTAATGCAAATTAAACATCTTGTGGGAAATGCCAAACCATCAAAATGCACCTGTTGTGATAGCTATAATGCAGGCAGGTACTCACATGTATGAATACAATTTTATAATGTATATTGAGTATTATAAAGTAAGCATTTTTCCATTTGCTTATGGGGCAATCCATCCCCAATAAGAATAATAAAGTAAGTCCCTACAAGGATGGTAACACGCGTCCAAGTCCCCACAAAGATGGTACCGGACACGCGAGTAAAAATAAGCATTTTTGCAAATATGAAGTTGGATCCTTTATTGTGAATTTTTTCTGAACCTAGTTCTGCTATTAGCCAATTTCTAAAACATTGGGAAAGGATAGTCCCCACGAGGCAGGTCCCCACATATAGTCCCCACAAGGTAGGTAAAACGTGTGTGTGTGTGTGTGTGTGTGTGTATGTGTGTGTGTGTTTGTGTGTGCGTGTGTGTGAGAGAGAGAGAGAGAGAGAGAGAGAGAGAGAGAGAGAGAGAGAGAGAGAGAGAGAGAGATAATGGTGTGTGGTTTGGGTTGGGGGACACTGTAAGAATGGTACCACTGGATCGGCTATTTGAGAAATATGTAAGGAGAGACATGGGAAGATCTATGCGTACCCCACTCGAGTATATGTGTTCCGCAGTACCAGGTAAAGATACTCAGATAACATTGTGAGTGGGTTGTGGATACAAAAGGGGTAATGTACACGCCGTGGCCTGAAGAGGGCTCAAATGTTGGGTCATATGTATGTGTATTTGGCTGTGAAGTATAAAGGGAAAAAGTTGAAAAGTAGACTGGGTGTCCTCGAACTCTGGAGGATCTCCGCCCTTTGACCAATATCGTGGAGGCACCATTCCTAGTTGTACTGAATACCACAACAATTATTTTTAACATACCAACTATGGCCACATATTCTACTGTGATTGATTTGAAAAAAATATTTTCTCATTCCCATTGCACCATGTTTATGTATCGTGGGGAGCAATTTCAACATACAAGGCTCCTTCAGGGGTACTGTCAGTTTACCAGTATATTTAACAGAGTATTGCATATGGATTTGGGTAACATACACGTTCACAGCATCATTATTCAGTATGTAGATGACCTCCTAGTGTGTAGTAACACCAAAGAGCAGTGCAGAGAGAACTCAGTGGCACTACTGACTTTGTTTGTAGAAAATGGGCACAATGTGGACAAAGACAAGATGCAGTGTTGTCAGAAGGAAGTGGTATATCTAGGGCAAATTATATCTTCATCAGGAAAAAGGGTAACCCCAGGGAGAGCAACACCCCACAGCCTACCACTGTGATAGAGATGGAACAATTTCTCGAATTGTGTAATTATTGTAGAGTGTGGATTTTTGACTACTCTAGTTACTCAAAGCCCTAGTTGCAAGGACTCAAAGAATCAGGAAGTTAAAGGGTCGCTCACATGAACATGAGAAACGATCACATGCTTCCAAGAACTTAAGAATGGTATAATTAACACTCCAGTGTTAGAATTCCCTTGTGTAATTGAAGGTTGCTATTTGTTCTCACATTCCAATGGGGAAGTAATGACAGCAGTGTTGACCCAGGCAACAACTATGGGACATAAACCTTTGGTCTATTACAGTGGGACCTTGCACTCAATAATGCAGGGCCAATTCCCTTGCAAACGGGTGTTAGCAGCTGCTGCTTTTGCGATTGAAAAATCATCAGCAATAACAATGGGGTGCTCAGATTATATGGAGCATGCAGTTTTTGCCATTCTGGAATGGTCCAATCCAACCCTCACTACCCTCACTACCCAGAGAGCATCAGGTATTATCAAATCCTTCCATTCACATTGTAAGGTATTGCACAGTGAACCCTGCGACGTTCATTGCAATACCTTTACAGCCACGGGAGGAGGTGCATGACTGTGTCACATATGATGGTTCTGATGATGACCCAATTCATGCGAGGGAGGATTCCATCGAAGAGGGGGGGGTGCTTTTCGTTGATGGTTCATCAACGATTTATCAGGAGACTGGCCAAAGGCATACCGGTGTCGTGTGAAGCAATTCGTAATGGGGAGTACCAAGTCGCAGTTTAAAAGAGGTTACCAACACATTATTCAGCACAAGCAGCAGATGTGATTGCACTGATTGAAGCACTAAAAGATCCTCAAGGGTGTTTAGTAACGATATATTCTGATTCGGCATACGTCACATCCACAGTACATTCAAGGTTGTCTACATTGCGAAAGAGAGGGTTTAAGAGGGCCAATGGGACGCCTGTACATCATCAAACATTGCTAAAAAGATTAATGTGTGCCTTATATCGCCCCTCAGTAGCGGCGGTGGTGAAATGCCCTGCTCACACCCGGGACACAGACTTTGTTTCACTTGGTAATGGTGCTGCAGACAGGGCCGGCAAAGAAGCAGCATATTTAGAAGTTCTAGATGATACAGCAAATCCCGAGGTAGCCATACACCAATTGCAGCTATCATTTCCTTATATAGCAGTCCCACTCACTCAGATAATTGAATTTCCAGGTCAGGCAAACCAAGAGGAGAAGGATTTGTGGGTGAAATGGGGGTGCTCACTGTCACCGACAGATCTGATCTGGAGACAAAACATTACAGGTAAAGATATAATACTGCAGGAAATTCTCATGGTTGCTCTTGAGCAACCACACAGCACATCTGTCTAAACAGTATATTGCAGCTGAAATCCAGGAGGACTGGTTTCTCCCCAACCATCAAGAATATGTTGATGCATTCATGGCAAATTGCACTTCCTGCCACCTCTACAGCACTGGGGACACACTCAGGATGTTGCATGGCACATTACCCCATCCAACAGCACCTTTCTGGAGCTCCACATGGACTATGTGGATATGATAAACAAGTGCAGTAACTATCGTTATCTTATTGCTGTTGTGTGTCCGTTTTCCTGATGGATTGAGGTGGGCCATTTTGCACAACCAGATGCTAAATCAGAAGCCAAATGTTTTGTACGCAAGGCCTTTCCTCATTGGGAATATGTGATGTCCTAAAGTCAGAAAAAGGTACTCTTTCAACAAATTATTTAAAGAAGACAGTAAATTAGTTAGGTATGGTACTGTGCCAGTGTAAATTATAGTCAGGTCAACCGTGGATAAACTAAAGGATTTTATTTGATGAATTGTCTGTCCTTTGGTTCGATCTTAGGTCCTCCTAGGCTTCACAAAACCTTTTTAAGCCAACAGTAACTAAATGGTGGCATGTGCTAATGTTTCACTCTAAATCTGGCTTTCTCAAGGCATGGTAATACATTTTCAACAATAGAAAAAAATTCCCTGTTTCAAATCACAGGTATTTGTGTGTTAGTAGCATTGTGAATCACATTCAATCAGTTGTCTATATTTCCTGGAAATGGTAATTCACAACTCTTGGATGTTAGCAACCTTGGTTAGTAACATTGTTTTATCAAATTGTGAAGTTTCCCATTGGTTAGTACCACATTGTCACATCAGTGACACATTAGTTAGAATTGACATTCCTTGTATTCATGTAAAGGTTATATTTACAATGGGCCACTATCCATGTTATAAATAATCATGTGGAAGCAATGATTGCAGAGGAAAGGAGAAAAGATTGAAGAGGGGTGTTAGGGAGACCATTCTATATGTGAAAGTCATTCATCAAGGAGAGTTGCGGTGTCCAAGTAATCATCTTGCAGTACAAGTTTCTATTCTTGGTTTAGATTAATTATTCATTTATTTCTACACAGGATTACTCATTTTCTAGACTTCTTAACCAGTGTCTACTTATGAGCATATATACTCTCTATCAATACAAATGGGTGAGCCTGATTATAGTGGTTGGTTACCAGTTAGCCATTCTGTAATGGGCAAGTTACAGTGCTTGGGTGTAAATAAGTGCTTGCATACTTTTAACTTGAGTTTATAGTGCGCTATACTTCAATGTGCATGCAGGCCCCAGACCAATTCTCTGTCTCCTGGAACAACACCACCTCTCAACTCATTCCTTTGTTGGCGTTTCACAATGCCCGGTCTTGGGTCTGATCCTCTACACTCTACACCTCTGCTCTTGGGGCACTAATCTCCTCCTTTGGGTTCACGTACCAACTCTTTGTGGACAACACCCAAATCATCTTTGCTTTTCCTGAACTCTCCTCTGATTTCTATATCAACATTTCCAACTCTCTACCATTAAATATTGGGTTGATTTGCACTCTCTTATGTTAAACTCTACTAAAACAGAGGTACTCTTCTTCCCTGCCAAAAGCTCTCATCTCTTCCTATCTAGTTCTCACCAGACACTCTCCCCTACTCTTCTTCATCTAGAAACCTCGTCATCTATGACCCTTCTCATACCTTCATTACTATGCTCTCCAAAAGTGGAACAGCAACTCCCCTCAACCTCCTAAATATTAGGAAAATCAAGCACCTTCTTCATTTCAAAAAAGCCAAGCATCTCTTACCACTCTTGTCTTCTCTAAACTGGACTACTGTTCCAGCATCCTCTTTGGTCTCCCCAACTATGCTTTCTGTCCTCTTGACAAGATCATTAACTTTGCTACCAGGACTCTCTTTAGACTCCATCACTTCACACCGACTTCCTCAAACCGTCTCCAGGCTGGATGGCTGATGATGCAAAACGGGGCCAGATTTAAATGTCTTGTCCTGGTTCACAAATCTATTCACGGTAAGGCACCACTGTATCTATCCTCTTATATTCAATGCAATAAGCCTTCTCGTGATCTGTTCTGCCTCCTCGACTACCCTAGCGGCTCCTGGCTCTCCCTGTGCTTCCTCTCGCTTCCACTCTTTCTCTCTTCTTGACCCACCTGCATGGAATGAGGGACATTAGAATGTCCCTCAAGCTCACCCCATCATAAGAAGCTCACAGGTTCCTGTTGAATCGATTTCGTATCTATTGTACATTTGTTTGTGTTCAAAATAGCATTGTTCCTCCTGTATATAAATAGATTTACAAAATACTCTGTTTCATAGAGATAACTTAGAAAGAACACAGAATACATTATGAATCAACCTGAAAAATGACTATGATTAGCTTTATTTTCACCAGTCTAAATGAAACACTACAAGTACCAGAATGCAGAGTAATGTCAGCCTACAGCTAATAGCAATTTAAAATCTTTGTTCCCAGAACCCGGGAAGAGTCAGGATTACCATGGAAATGAAGGGCAGGGCTCCACTTGGAGCCGCTCTTCCATTTCCATGGAAATGTCCAAGAAGGTTTTCTGAGCGTTATCCATTTCTCAAATAATTAATTAATCAACTGGATTCTTAAGTCAATGTCTACTTATGACCAGGAATCCTGAGTCTAAACATACATGGATGGGCCTAATCAGAAGGGTGGTTCCCAGTGAACCTATCTGTTGTTGGTGTTCTATAGAGCACACATTTAAATCCAAGGCGAGCTATATCTTTCAACATAAGCTGTGCTGCACATCGATGAGAATGGGTATCCCAGGTTTAAGGCTAATTACCTTGGCAGTATCCTGTGCAACGTTATAAAAGAAGTCCTTCAAGTACTTATTGCAGGTTTGTCTTAATACAAAGTAACCATAGTTTTTGAGTGAGAATTATTTTAGTAAAATAGGTCAATTACTACCATAGGGCTGCATTTATTTACTTTCCTTATGTCAGCAAGGGGTGCTTGTATATAAAGGAGGGTGCATTTCACTTTTGAAACCATGAGGTCCTTAAATCAGTAACATGTCATACTCTGGATGGGATCTAGAATGACTCTTACACCAAATAATAAGACCGATTCAAGAAGATGGCAAAAACTCTCTCCCGGCTGTTTTATTTTCAATTGTCTAAGAGAGTTACAACGGACATCAACGGATGTCGTACAGAATTTTCAATGCATTTGATAAAAAATTATACTTTTATAGCAATACTCGTCATACTATGTGGCAAAGTAAGAAAATCCTACCTGGGGTTTTGGTTGGCTTAAGGGGAATGTCTAAGTATACTTTCTATATAGGGACGGGTTGCGATTGGGTCTCTGCAGTCAGGTGGACAACTTATGCCCACCACTAGTGCAAGTCATCTTCATCAGTTATTAAGTACATAGTACATAATTGGCTCTCAAACTATAAGGCCCTTCGTTATATGGCCCTCTACAGCTGGTTGTCACTCTTGTGCCCTACTGGAACATTCGGCTCACGAGCAGCACGTAAGCTGGTACCCCATGTGTCAGTGGGTGGACTTGACCGTGTCTCCCCACCCAATTGGCCCAATATCTCTCATGGCTCATGCCGTCTGCCATTCAGATTGTCTATGAACTTTTCCTTGTAAAGTGTGCGCGCTCCTGAGAACAAAAGGGTGTAAAGGCACACTCTTATCATAGTTCAGGTCTGTACGCCCAACTCCTATTTCCATCCTTGACTCACGTGACAGGAGACGGTATTTCGGCCTGTTTTGCAGCATTTGATTGTCTTGAATTAATAAATTTGACACTTGTGTTATTCTTTCTTTGTACCTTAACACGGACTGATTCAGCTTCTGATATTCACTGTTCTTTAAGGATAGATAACAAGTTATTGGCCGCTCGATCCTTTCACACCAGGCCAAACAACTATTTCAGGCCTTTCCTCGATCTTTTCTCTGTGGGTCTGAGCTTACTAAATATGTGACGCTGATGACCAGAACTCTATATAATGACGGCACCGCCTGCAGTCTATTCACTGCGTATAGCTAGCCTTTAAGATCACTTAGTCTACTTGGGTTGCTGCATCTGTACAGTTATAAACGGCTTGCATTTTCTGCAGTGCTCTTCACAGGTGCAATCTTCATTCCGCATATGAAAGTTCACTTGAATCCTTATTTCTTCATCAGATTCTAAAAGGTCTATACATTCTCTTCTTCAGCCACTCTTCTCAGTGTGTCACGCTCGTTTCTTGTGACATCACCAACTCCTATTTCTTTCATCTTCATATTCCTTCGGGGACCTCCTCCAAGAGATTGTCATCTCTACGGGGATTCGTCATACAGGGTCTTCTTAATAGATACCTTTTCTCGAAGACTCTCTGCGGAATAGGCACAGTCACTGGTGCTGTGCATGTCGCGATTTCCGGCTTACAAACTATTGGTAGGCTAGGGGCGGAGTGGTGGGACTTCCTGTAGTGACATTGAGCTGCTCCTCTCCACTCCCCCCTCTGGTTGATTCATCGACCACTCCTTCATCAATCTTCGCATCTTGGTATCCACTCTTGAAGAAGTGCTTCTTCGGTGTCCAAATCTTCACTATTTCCTTCCCGGATCCTGCTGATTTTACATGTTCATCAGTCCTTTTGGTCATGTGGCTGCACTGTCCATTCGGGCTACAATAGATCCATTGTGCTACGTACTTCTTGTGATTTGTTGGATGCAGGAACTTTGTTCCCTCAGGTGCTAAAATGCTGGCCTCTACATATTTTCTGATCTCTTCATCTGTCAACTCTTTGAGTCCAAACCCTGATTCGAGATTGATCATGATCTTCATTCCTACTGCATTTTTGCTGTCTTCTTGCACTGTGTAATTAGTATCCTGATCACACAGAATCCAAACATCACCATCACTAATACTGCTCCAAGGAACTTGAAGATATTCGCCATCCATTGTGGAACCCATGAGAAGATCGATGCAAACCAACTGTCACCTGCAATATCTTCTGTCTCATCTTCCATCTGATTGTGCAGATCGTCAGCAACGTTATGGCCTCTGTCAAGGTCCCATTCTCGTCATCATGAGAAAGTATGCATGTGCCTAACTCGTTACCCAATGCATTCCTAATAATATGAACAGTAAGATTGTTAGAGCATATGAATAATGGTGTGTAATCTATGTATATGCACGAGGGAGAAAAGTCAACTCTGGCACAGCGGTTGAAAAACTAAAGTAGAATAAGATAAAGTTCACAACTAGGGAACTCCTGTCACTCGCACACTTTCCTGGGCCCAAAAGTAAGAGCCAAACGTTTTATACAATAGTGTTTGGTGTTGTACAACACTTCACAACAAATGTGGTAAAATAATGTGGTAAAATAAAAGACAATCTTTCAAAATAACATCTTCTGTGCATTCAGTTATTCTTCAAAATAAGTAAAGTAGTACTTGGAATCCAAATATCCACAAAGAGATATTTCACTGATTTTTCATACAGGTTTATTCCTCATGCCCAACACGTTTCGAGTTCAAATATCTCTTCATCAGGGGCTGTGTTCTACAAAAATTCTAAAAAAAGTGTAAATAAGGTACATTCAGTGGAGTATTTCAAATTGACAAATAATTACAATGCACTCATTTATTCAATAGGCATTCTCATTAATAAACTCAACAACAGTATGACCATTATGTCTTATGATCTCCATGGAATCAGTGACTAGAAATGCTGCAATCAATCTCTAGACCATTGTAACTTTCTTGTCTAGTGAATCCACTTATACCCTATTTTAAAACCGAACCATAGTCCATAAAATCTTCATATTTGCGATCTTCTAGTTCAGTGGTCGTAAAGATAATGTACGGTTCACTAAAATTTTACTTTTAAGAGCCGAGATGGCATGATGTTATAACTTACTAATGTTCCTATAACTTGATACAATGTGCTATGCCACTTGAAAGGTTGTCCAAAAAACTAAAATGAGCTCACCTCTCTGCAGGTGTAGTGATCCTAGAGTAAGAACATCAAAAACATTTGTGAAGATCATCACAATGCTCACAAGGGGTTGTGCAATCCAAGAAATAAACAATGTATGTATATATCACAGGCTGAAATACCTATGTCTTGTCATACAAGTGTAAAAGAATGGTATGGCTTTATTGAACAGTGGTAAGTGATTAGGTCAATAACCCATTACCCACCATGGGAATCCATTCATGGATCAAGGATAGTCCCAGGATGGTTCCAAAAAGCTAGATCATCTCCTGGTGTGGCCAAATTCTGTCAGAAATATATATGATAAGGACCTGTCTCTATGTGTTACCCTATGTCTAGCCAGCTACCCCCTTAAAACACTTGAATCTCTTCTGCCTGCTCCGGGTTTCACTCTGCAGTGCTGCTATTAAAGATATACCGAACTAACCTCACCCAAGATTTGAGTCTGCCAAATGATTTCTGTGACACAGTTGGCACTGCTTGACTAACATGTATTGTTGATGATAATAAGGGTCAGTGCTGGGCCGGTATTGATTGGTCAGTGTGTAGTTCTCAAACCCCATTGTCAAGGGCCTTTTAAAGCCAACAGAAATATCATGTATTCTTCATTATGAAGGCTCTTTAGTTGGCTTGGTTTGCTTGAAAATGCACAAATCTGGCATAACGTTTCTGAACATTTCTGTTGGATGCAAAGAGCTTAAATATTCCCCTCTAAAATGGCCTTTGGTTGTACCATGAATACCCCTGTTGTGATTCACAGAAATGTGGTAGAGCGGTGGTGCGGTGGTGTAGGGGAATCATCCCTTTATTGGTCAATGTATTTCTGGGTTTATCGTCAAGCGAAAGAGTGGCCGGTTAAGAGAATTACATCTCTACAGTGTTAACAGGGAGTGGAAAGAAGAGTTGTTGCCAAAACGTTATGGCAAGCTTTAGCTCAGTGGTCCTCAAACTGTGGGGCTGGCCCCACAGGGGGCCTGAAGGATATACAGGGGGACACGAGGCTCTGCAAAAAGCAAGTATGTGTTTGCTTTTAATGAGGCGATATGCCCCGAGGTGGTGGGCCGACCCTGTACGTAACGGGCCACCATCCAAGTTAAGAGGCAGAGCACAGCGAGGTTCCCTTAACGAGGGTGGCAGTGCTGTTACCGAAAGGGTTAGCCTGCCACCAAAGGGCATATCGCCATTAGCGCCTAATGTTTTTTTTTAATAAAAACCAAAAATAGAAATGTACCTTTCCTGCTTGGCCCCGACGGGGCCGCACAGTGCTGCTGAAATCCTCCGTCTATTTGACATTTGATGACTTTGACATCATCCGCATGGAAAGTGGACTGAGGGGGAAGCTGCACTGCAGGCGCCGAGCTGTGCTGGAAAGGTACTTTTCTTTTAAAAAATGTTAAGGTGCCTTAGGCACCCATGTAGGAAACTACAAAGGTGCGATGGCGAGGGGGAGAGGGGAAGTGAAGGGGGTGCTGGATGCCCAGGCATTGGGAACATGGGTTTGTACCATACAGTACAGTCCACCTCCCGAGCCTCCGGGTTTGGCTGGCATCCCCTTCAGACTACTAATAAAAAATATAAGCAAATATGGCACATGGTGGGCCCGGCAACAATATTTTTACTTAAGGGGGGGTGCTCGGCAACAACATTTTTTACTCAAGGGGGGCTCAGCAACAAAACATTTGAATGCCACTGCCTTAGGTCAATGTGGAGAGAATTGGGGGGAATAGAGTGTACGTAGTCTGGTAGTGAGCATGTATCTTTCACCCAAAATTCTCTGTTCATGCGAGGAAGACACTTGGGTGGACGCATGTGTTCACCGGCTCCACAACTTTAGGCTGAGTCCCAGCAACACTCCGAAGCACAAGTATTTAAGGAGAAGAGCCTTAAAACTCAAGGCTTTGAAAGACTTCTTGTCGAATGAAGAAATAGCATTGTTGTTTCCCTTGTTCCTGACGAGAGTTTCTTCTCTTGGATGCTGCTTCTCCGAGCCAAGTCCATACTTCACCTAAAAGCAGAGGACCAGAATAGGATCCTATTCAACCTAGAAGCAGCGACCCGTGGAAGCGCCACAACACATCCACCCACCCAGAGGTATTTTCCCCAGTCATCCTCTGCTGCCTCTACAGAGGTGGCGGGAGGCTTCAGTGAAGGAACGTGCAAATATTGTCATTGTCAAAGACAAGGGGGAATTATGCACCCCGATAATGACTGATATTAGCATGACCTTGCCACGACATTGCCACCAAACAGCCATCAGGCTAAAAAAAAGTCTGCACCTACCCTGACCAAGCTGATTTAACAACTAGCTCTGCCCCCTGGACTATGAGTGGTCCTAGCTTTCCCTTATTTGGGGGTTCCTTAAGCTTTCCCTTATTTTAGGGATGCTTAAGCTTTCCCTTATACGGGGATCCTTAAGCTTTCCTTTATTTGGGGGATCCTTAAGCTTTCCCTTATTTGGGGATTCCTTAAGCTTTCCCTTATTTGAGGGATCCTTAAGCTTTCCTTTATTTGAGGGATCCTTAAGCTTTCCCTCATTTGAGCGATCCTTAAGCTCTCCCTTATTTGAGGTTCCTTCATTTGAGGGTTCCTTAAGCTTTCCCTTATTTGGGAGTTCCCTAAGCTTTCCTTTATTTGATGGATCCTTACGTTTTCCCTTATTTGGGGTATCCTTAAGCTTTCCCTTATTTGAGGGATCCTTAAGCTGTCCCTTATTTGAGGGATGCTTAAGCTGTCCCTTATTTGAGGGATCCTTAAGCTTTCCTTTATTTGAGGGATCCTTAAGCTTTCCCTTATTTGGGGGATCCTTAAACTTTCCCTTATTTGGGGGTTCCTTAAGCTTTCCCTTATTTTAGGGAGCCTTAAGCTTTCTCTTATTTGGGGTATTCTTAAGCTTTCCCTCATTTGAGGGATCCTTACGCTCTCCCTTTTTTGGGGTTCCTTTATATGAGGGATCCTTAAGCTTTCTCTTATTTGGGCATCCTTAAGATTTCCCTTATTTGGGGGTTCCTTAAGCTTTCCCTTATTTGAGGGATCCTTATGCTTTCCCTTATTTGGGGTATTCTTAAGCTTTCCCTCATTTGAGGGATCTTTACGCTCTCCCTTATTTGGGGTTCCTTCCTTTGAGGGATCCTTAAGCTTTCTCTTATTTGGCGATCCTTAAGCTTTCCCTTATTTGGGGGTTCCTTAAGACTTCCCTTATTTGAGGGATCCTTAAGCTTTCCCTTATTTGGGGTATTCTTAAGCTTTCCCTCATTTGAGGGATCCTTACGCTCTCCCTTATTTGGGGTTCCTTCATTTGAGGGATCCTTAAGCTTTCCCTTATTTGGGGGTTCCTTAAGCTTTCCTTTATTTGAGGGATCCTTAAGTTTTCCCTTATTTGGGGTATCCTTAAGCTTTCCCTTATTTGGGGATCCTTAAGCTTTCCTTTATTTGAGGGATCCTTAAGCTTTCCCTTATTTGGGGGATCCTTAAAATGTCCCTTATTTGAGGGATCCTTAAGCTTTCACTTATTTGGGGAATCCTTAAACTGTCCCTTATTTGGGGGATCCTTAAGATGTCCCTTATTTGAGGGATCCTTAAGCTTTCCCTTATTTGGGGAATCCTTAAGCTTTCCCTTATATGAGGGATCCTTAAGCTTTCCCTTATTTGGGGGTTCCTGTTAATGATAGCGTCACGAGGGCGCTGCGTACCTGTTCGTCCAGTTTGGGGCCTCGAAGATGATGCCAGACTGTCTGATGATCTGTGGAGATGTGACAGATGGCGCGGGAAACCAGCCCAGCTCCCGCCCAAATGGAACCGGATTGGAGGTGAACCGGCTGCCAACGCCACGGGTTCGCTCACGCCTGATTAGCGTGGCGTCGGGACGGTGCAAGCACTGACAGGGGAGCCTCCTTGTCGATAGTTCAGGGTCCACAGAAGGCAATAGGATCCGGATGGAAGCTGAAGAAGACCAGAAGGCTTGTGGTAGAATAGTTCTTCCAAGTATCAGCAACAAGGCAGCTAGAGACAGAGGCAGGCAGGCAAGGAGAACCAGAAGGAGCAGTAGGACCCAGGACCAATGGGAAAAGGCCTGCAGGGGGAACCACCCCAAAACCAGAATGGGAGCCAGGAAGAACAAGGATCCCCAACCCCAGGAACGGAAGGAGAAGGGAACAGGGGAAAAGACTAGAAGGGAACCAGGAGGGATAACAGGCAGAAACAAGGGCAAGGCAGAAGGACTCAGGAAAAACAGGTAAGTAGAACTAGGAACCAGCGTAGACACGGTCCGAAACAAATCGCGTTGAGACGTGGTTTGAATAAGGACCGGGGCTCCTTATATGTGGCCACCAATACCTGGGAGGCTTGCCACGCAAGCCATGCTGTTTCCCAGGCATTGGTCTGCCCACAAGGCTTGGGCCGTAGAATCCCCCGAACCGAGCACTCTGCGCACTGCGCATGCGCGGAGAGCGGCCACCCGCGCATGCGCCGAGCAACGCACACAGAAGACCCGGAAGCGCCCGAGACCCAGGACAGCCCTTGGCCCCGAAGACGGAAGCGCGGGTACACCCTGCAGGACGGGGAGCGCCGCAGCAGGTAAGGGAGCCCCAAGACAGGTGGCGTGACACTATGCCCCCTCCCAGAAAGACCCGGGGCCCCAGGCTTCCAAGGAAAAC
The DNA here is from genome assembly GCF_040938575.1 of Ambystoma mexicanum. Taxonomy (NCBI): domain Eukaryota; kingdom Metazoa; phylum Chordata; class Amphibia; order Caudata; family Ambystomatidae; genus Ambystoma; species Ambystoma mexicanum. Next base: position 32,186,789 of record NC_090923.1, on the reverse strand, counting down.
TAAGGAAAAAGTCACGGACAAGCCGGGGTGCATGCACATTATAGCGCGGCTCCCACGTGCGATCACACGCAGGGTAACCCTTCCAATCAATCAGGAATTGGAGCACACCCCGACGAATCCGTGTATCACAAATTTCCTGAACTTCAAACTCAGGAACCCCCCGTACCTGAACAGAAGAGGGATGTGGACCGGAGCGCCTAAAGACATCCTATACATAGGGCTTAAAAAAGGAGACATGAAATACAGTATGTACTCGCCAAGAGTGGGGTAATACTAGCCGAAATGCCACCGAGGACAAGCGCTGGCAACCTTGAAAGGTCCATAGAACCGGGGTGCCAACTTAGTGGGTAAATTGCGTACTAGCAGGTTCTTAGAGGATAACCAAACCAAATCGCCCACCTGGAAATCAGGCTCTGCGGTCTGGGCCCTTATCTGCCTGCTCCTTCATGCGCTCTCGTGCCTCTGCAAGGGTACTCCAGGCCAGGTCGTGTTGTTTCTGGATTTTGAAGACCAATTGATCTACAGACGGAGCAGCGCTGGATAACACAGGAGAGAAGGGAACAAGCTTGGGATGTAGTCCGGCCGAACAAAAAAAAAGGACTGATACCGGTGGCGGCATGGGTTGCATTATTATAGGACACTTCAGCCAGATCCAGGTACCTCATCCAGTTGGACTGAGTGGCATTGGCATAGCATCGTAAGTACTGCTCCAGGGTTTGATTAGTCCTCTCAGTCTGACCATTGGTGTGTGGGTGATAGCCTGAGCTCAAGGCTCTGCGGATACCAAGATGATTGCACAACTGATTCCAGAAAGAAGAAAGAAATTGTGAACCGCGATCTGAGATGATCTTCTCTGGTAGACCATGTAACCGGTAGATGTTGTGTAGAAATGCCAGAGCCATCTGGGAGGAAGTCGGGATTTTAGAAAAAGGAATAAAGTGTGCATACTTTGTGAAACAATCCACAACCACCATAACACATGTGTAACCCTCAGAAGGTGGAAGCTCGACAATAAAGTCAGTGGCGATTATATGCCAGGGGTAGGGTGGTGTTTCAGTAGGCTTAAGTAAACCCAAAGGCTTTCTCCTGGGCGTCTTGGTCTGAGCGCAGATTGGACAACTCTCCACATACTGTTTAACTTCTTTGGCCCATCCGGGCCACCAGAATTGTCTGGAAATCAACTCTTGGGTAGCCTTGATACCGCGATGACCAGCTATCTGCGAATCGTGAAACCCATGTAAAATGTCCAACCGAAGAGTACTCGTTGGTATGTATAATCGGTTCAAAAAGAACAGAAAACCATCGCGTTCAGTGACTTGTAGTCTTTTCAGTAGGTTAACTCGTTCTGGGTCCACCAAGGTCTCTTGCATGATTCTCTGCAGATGCAGAGTTATGGTCAGTAGGAAATGTTTGGAAGATATCATCGGAGTGTTCAAACCAATACCTTCTTTTTCCTTCTCCAGAGAGCGGGATAAGGCATCAGCCTTCTGGTTCTGAGAGCTAGGAATGTTGGTGATGCTGAAGTCATAGTGGGAAAAGAAGAAGGCCCATCTGGCTTGGCGAGCGGTGCGACACTGCAAAGATCGCAAGAACTGCAAGTTGCGATGATCTGCACGGACTTCTACGGGGAAACGGCCACCAAGCAAATGGTGCCTCCACTCCTCAAACGCCGTCTTGATGGCCAATAGTTATTTTTCTATGACTGCGTAATTCTGCTCACTAGAAGTGAGTTTCTATGAGAAATAGGCCACAGGGTGTTCATCGCCGGATGTAGGGTGTTTCTGTAAGAGGACAGCGCCAACAGCGAAGTTGGAAGCATCAGCCTCGATGACATAGGGCATCTTGTCGTTAGGATGGCGCAAAACGGGAGCTGTACTGAACGCCGTCTTTAAACGATCAAAAGCTGCTGACGCCTCTTGATTCCAAAGGAAAGGTATCTTGACACTGGTCAAACGTGTCAATGGAGCCGTGACACGCGAAAAGTGTGGGATAAAACGCTGATAAAAATTGGCGAACCCCAAGAACCGCTGGAGAGACTTCAAGTTGTGCGGTTGTTTCCAGTTCCGGATAGCCTTTACCTTGTCAGAATCCATGTGTATTCCTGCATTGCTAATCACGTATCCCGGGAACTCCATACTACTCCGATGAAAAGAACATTTTTCGGCCTTGGCGTACAATTGATTTTGTGATAGTCGTTGAAGTACTTCTCGGACATGCGAGACATGTTCCTTCAGATTGTCTGAGAAGATCAGGATGTTGTCCAGGTAAACCCAGACCGAGATGCCAATCAAGTCACCGAAGACGTTGTCCATAAACCGTTGGAAGACGGCTGGGGCATTACACAACCCGAAGGGCATTACCCTGTATTCGTAATGCCCAAAGGGTGTCTTGAAAGCAGTCTTCCACTCATCGCCCTCTTTAATTCTGACCAGGTGGTAGGCTCCACGGAGATCCAATTTGGTGAAGACATTGGCCGAACGCAAGACTCCATGATGTTCCGAATCAAAGGTAATGGGTACCTGTCCTTTAGAGTTATGTCATTCAATTGGCGATAATCGATACAGGGCCGCAAGGTCCCTTCCTTTTTCTTGACAAAAAACCGCAGGAATCCGGCGGAGGATCTGGAAGGTACAATGTACCCCTTCCTTACACAATCATCAAGGTAGTCCCGGAGTACCTGTCTTTCGGACTGAGTCAGAGCGTATATCTTCCCATGAGGAATCACTGCACCAGGAATCAGGTCAGGTTGGCATACACGTTAGGAATCTGGGACAAAGAACATAGACCAGATGAGTCCCTTCCGGGAACAAGAGGGATCGAAGTTGGAGATTCCAAAGACTTCCTGCGACAGCAACATTCTCGAAGGCAAAGAGCAGAAGCAAACACCAAAGTGCAGGACTCCCAATTAATCGTGGGATTGTGTCGCAAAAGCCAAGGCAGTCCCAACACCACTGTATATGAAGGTGACTTGATAACGTCGAGAGCTCTTCTTTCTTCATGTCCCTCAATCCGTAATAGCATGCCGACTGTATGCAACCGTATGGGACCGGAAGCCAAAGGAGTACCATCAATGACCTCCACCGGTATGGCAGTTCTTCTGGTAAGTAATGGCATGCCAATGTTGATGGCGAAATCCTCATCTATGTAATTTCCGGAAGCCCCACAATCTAATAGACCATGGATTTCAATCGTCTTGTCAAGCCATTTTAAAGTGATCTTCAAAATCATCAAGACGGCCGGCTGCATAGGAGGCAGTTCAAAACTGGGACAGGAAAGGTCTGGAAGTAAAACAGGACCTGTCGTAGCCTTTCCCTTTAATGACAGGTCCCCTAGTTTCCCCCTTTCTTGATAGGATGCAGAGGGCAGGTACCCAGATAGTGACCAGCACCTCCACAGTACAAACACAGTCGCTGACTTCTCCTGCGCTTCTTCTCTTCTTCGGATAAGGGACCCCTTACAGATCCCAGTTGCATTGGCTCCGGGGATGAATCCGAAGGAGCTGACATTCCAGTTGGTAGAGTCAGCGGTCTGGGGTAGGACGTCTCAAACCTCCGTCTCTCTCCTCTTCTCTCGGCCAATCTCTGGTCTATCCTCAAAACTTGTTCGATAAGTTTCTGAAGATCTTCAGGTTCAGGAATGTTTAACAATTCATCCTTGTATTCTTCTCTTAATCCCCGGCGAAACAAGGTCTTTTGCGTTATCTCTGGCCATAGGGAGTCAGTCGCCAATTGACGGAAACGGCTAATGTATGTGATGATATCGGTATTGGCTTGTTCTAGATCCATCAATTGGTTCTGCGCTGCTGATGCCAGATTAGGAGATTGAAACACTTCCAGGAATGCCTTCTCAAAGGCTACGAAATCACTCAGAATAGGGCTATTGGTAACAACCAAAGGGTTGCCCAAGCTAAAGCGTTTCCAGACAAGTTGCCCAGTATGTAGCCGATCTTGGCCTTATCATTGTTAAAGTGAGATGAACGGTAGAGAAAATGTATGCGACAATGGTTGCAGAATTCACCCACACGTCTGGGATCTCCATCGAACTTGATTGGTGCGGTGTGAGCCATGGAACTTTCAGGCATGCGCGGAGAGCGGAGAGCGGCCGCCCGCGCATGCGCCGAGCAACGCACACAGAAGACCCGGAAGCGCCCGAGACCCAGGACAGCCCCGGGCCCCGAAGACGGAAGCGCGGGTACACCCTCCAGGACGGGGAGTGCCGCAACAGGTAAGGGAGCCCCAAGACAGGCGGCGTGACAGTTCCTTAAGCTTTCCTTTATTTGAAGGACCCTTAAGCATTCCCTTATTTAGTGGACCCTTAAGCTGTCCCTTATTGGAGGGATCCTTAAGCTTTCCCTTATTTGGGGGACCCTTAAGCTTTCCTTTATTTGAGGGATCCTTAAGCATTCCCTTATTTAGTGGACCCTTAAGCTGTCCCTTATTGGAGGGATCCTTAAGCTTTCCCTTATTTGGGGGACCCTTAAGCTTTCCTTTATTTGAGGGATCCTTAAGCATTCCCTTATTTAGTGGACCCTTAAGCTGTCCCTTATTTGAGGGATCCTTAAGCTTTCCCTTATTTGGGGGACCCTTAAGCTTTCCTTTATTTGAGGGATCCTTAAGCTTTCACTTATTTGGGGGATCCATAAGCGTTCCCTTATTTGAGGGATCCTTAAGCAGTCTCTTATTTCAGGGATCCTTAAGCTTTCCCTTATATCAGGGATCCTTAAGCTTTCCCTTATTTGAGGGATCCTTAAGCTGTCCCTTATTTGAGGGATCCTTAAGCTTTCCCTTATATCAGGGATCCTTAAGCTGTCCCTTATTTGAGGGATCCTTAAGCTTTCCCTTATATCAGGGATCCTTAAGCTTTCCCTTATTTGAGGGATCCTTAAGCTTTCCCTTATATCAGGGATCCTTAAGCTGTCCCTTATTTGAGGGATCCTTAAGCTTTCACTTATTTGGGGGATCCATAAGCTTTCCCTTATATCAGGGATCCTTAAGCTGTCCCTTATTTGAGGGATCCTTAAGCTTTCCCTTATATCAGGGATCCTTAAGCTGTCCCTTATTTGAGGGATCCTTAAGCTTTCCCTTATATCAGGGATCCTTAAGCTTTCCCTTATTTGAGGGATCCTTAAGCTTTCCCTTATATCAGGGATCCTTAAGCTGTCCCTTATTTGAGGGATCCTTAAGCTTTCACTTATTTGGGGGATCCATAAGCTTTCCCTTATATCAGGGATCCTTAAGCTGTCCCTTATTTGAGGGATCCTTAAGCTGTCCCTTATTTGAGGGATCCTTAAGCTTTCCCTTATATCAGGGATCCTTAAGCTTTCCCTTATATCAGGGATCCTTAAGCTTTCCCTTATATCAGGGATCCTTAAGCTTTCCCTTATATCAGGGATCCTTAAGCTTTCCCTTATATCAGGGATCCTTAAGCTTTCCCTTATATCAGGGATCCTTAAGCTTTCCCTTATTTGAGGGATCCTTAAGCTTTCCCTTATATCAGGGATCCTTAAGCTTTCCCTTATATCAGGGATCCTTAAGCTTTCCCTTATATCAGGGATCCTTAAGCTTTCCCTTATATCAGGGATCCTTAAGCTTTCCCTTATTTGGGCTGCTAATGTTAGACTCGCAAGCAGCTGAAACTTGCGGCTCTCCAGATGTGATGAACTACAACTACTCTGATCCCTCACCATGCTGGATAGGCTGATGGATATTGTAGTTTCAAACATCTGGAGAGAAAAATGTTGAAGACCCTCTGTGTTAGAGAGTGCTGTCCCAATTTGATATTTTAAGTATTTCTTCCTGAAGCGTGGAACTTCTGCAGAGGCTCCAATCTCTTTCTTCTGGCCCACCTGACGATGGTATTTCAAATCGCTATGCGCATCGCGCATCCTTGGGCCATGGGACTAGTGAACATCCAACGCTTTATGGGATGAAACAGGTATAGAATCGACCCAAACTGATTTTTCTCTTGATCAAAAAACCAGCCCCGTAGTAAAACAGGAGATTGCAGAGACAGCAGTTGTGTTCAGGGCATGAGTGCAAACTTTTGAATATAGCTACGTGGCAGAAATTGCCACACCGAGTGAAGAGAGGGAGCCGTACCCATCCCAAGGATGAAACATCACATTTTACAGTACATTTTGCAGCAGGAAATGGATAACAGTGAAAGGGCCAGATTCTCAAAAACGAATGCAAATGAGAAAAGAGGAATACACTTCGGGGGATGCGGGGCGCATGTACCCAGACCATGCACTTTGTTCATTTGCGTTAGTTTTAGCAATACGCTGGTCGCATTATTCTCAAAGGTGACCTGCCATTTCTTGGGGGCTGGGCGACTTCACAGAAGATTTGCTGCCCACCCCCTTGCATACATAATGTATGACCAGCTTTTAGCACCCACGTGGGTAATAGGAGCGCATTTCACAGTGACAGGAATGTCACTGTGAAAGGTAAACAAATAGCATTCCGTGCTTATTTAGATGATGGAAATGTCAGGGTGACAGCCACGGTCAGACTTAAAGACAAATGCAAGACAGGGTCAGATGGAACCCTGTCATGATTTGCACATCCCCTGCATCTGTTCCGAACAGGCGCAGGAGAAGTGCCTCATTTCTGTGCATTCAAAAGCGCATCCCCTTTGTGAATTCGGGATGCTCATTTAGATGCGCAAAAACGCCCCCTGATATGCGCAAATGCGCAAAGGTGAAAACGGGCTTCAGAATGAATGCATCTAACATGCACACATACAGATGACCCTTGTGAATTGGGGGGCTGCTTTTTTGGTGCAAGTGATGAGGTGTATTTCATCTCTTGCACCCACAAAAGGTTTTGAGAATCTGGCTCAGAGCGTTTACAAGAAGGTGTAAACATATAATATCTAAGCAACAGTTGCCTAACCGGTTGAGCTGTCTTCATAGCATTCTGCTTTAGGATCCCCCTACTTCCCCCTACTGCTCACCCACCCACCGAACACTGTGGCCAGAGCCCTCCCAATCAAGTCTCTGGTGTTCCATTGGTGAGGTGTCCTCCCACCTTGAAGTGAGCAGCACGTGCTAGAGCTGCAAGATGCAGGGCAGCACTTCAGCAAGCCTGAGCTCAGCAGGCCAGGAGCCCTGCTGCAAAGAGGGATTTAAAAAAGACACAGCACTCTATCCCATTCTTTTGTGTTCGCCCCGTGTAAAAAGACACTCCTGCCCGGTTGCTTCAACGAGAGCAGGGGCAATTTGCCCCTCCCCCCATGTTCTCGGCAACTATGCCTGTGTGTACCCCGGCTTTCAGTCCTTTCCCAGGTTCCACCTTCTTGCAGCTGCTCCTTGCCTGACCTTTCACCTCCTGCTTCACCCACTCGTTTGGGAACTCTTTGGGAGCACTCAGGGAGGTTTGACGCTGAGGAAGTGCCCAACGTAGGCTGGAGGGAAACTCATTTGCGCAAGCAGGGCACATGAGTGCACTATTGATTGTGAGCCCTCTCCCTTCGAACCTCTGATCATATCAGAAACCTCCCCCAACATGCTATCCCAGTACAGCACTAGAGGTTATGGCAGCCATTGTAAAAACATACCCTGTGAATTAAACTGCTTTTGGAAGTTCCTTTTAATTCAATGGTTTTCAAATTTTTTCATACCAAGCCCCCCATTTAGTAAAAATATTGCTTCTGGCCACACCCTCTTTGTATATGCCTCTCAGCATGCACTGTGTCTGTCTGACCACACCCTCTTTGTATATGCCTCTCAGCATGCAGTGTGCATGTCTGACCACACCCTCTGCATGCAGTGTGCATGTCTGACCACACCCTCTTTGTATATGTCTCTCAGCATGCACTGTGCATGTCTGTCCACACCCTCTTTGTATATGCCTCTTAGCATGCAGTGTGCATGTCTGGCCACACCCTCTTTGTATATGCCTCACAGCATGCAGTGTGCATGTCTGACCACACCCTCTTTGTATATGCCTCTCAGCATGCAGTGTGTCTGTCTGGCCGCACCCTCTTTGTATATGCCTCACAGCATGCAGTGTGCATGTCTGACCGCATCCGTACGTATATGCCTCTCAGCATGCAGCGTGCATGTCTGGCCGCACCCTCTTTGTATATGCCTCTCAGCATGCAGTGTGCATGTCTGGCCGCACCCTCTTTGTACATGCCTCACAGCATGCAGTGTGCATGTCTGACCACACCTTCTTTGTATATGATTCACAGCATGCAGTGTGCATGTCTGACCACACCCTCTTTGTATATGCCTCTCAGCATGCACTGTGTCTGTCTGACCACACCCTCTTTGTATATGCCTCTCAGCATGCAGTGTGCATGTCTGACCACACCCTCTGCATGCAGTGTGCATGTCTGACCACACCCTCTTTGTATATGTCTCTCAGCATGCACTGTGCATGTCTGTCCACACCCTCTTTGTATATGCCTCTTAGCATGCAGTGTGCATGTCTGGCCACACCCTCTTTGTATATGCCTCACAGCATGCAGTGTGCATGTCTGACCACACCCTCTTTGTATATGCCTCTCAGCATGCAGTGTGCATGTCTGACCACACCCTCTGCATGCAGTGTGCATGTCTGACCACACCCTCTTTGTATATGTCTCTCAGCATGCACTGTGCATGTCTGTCCACACCCTCTTTGTATATGCCTCTTAGCATGCAGTGTGCATGTCTGGCCACACCCTCTTTGTATATGCCTCACAGCATGCAGTGTGCATGTCTGACCACACCCTCTTTGTATATGCCTCTCAGCATGCAGTGTGTCTGTCTGGCCGCACCCTCTTTGTATATGCCTCACAGCATGCAGTGTGCATGTCTGACCGCATCCGTACGTATATGCCTCTCAGCATGCAGCGTGCATGTCTGACCACACCCTCTTTGTATATGCCTCTCAGCATGCAGTGTGCATGTCTGACCACACCCTCTTTGTATATGCCTCTCAGCATGCAGTGTGCATGTCTGACCACACCCTCTGCATGCAGTGTGCATGTCTGACCACACCCTCTTTGTATATGTCTCTCAGCATGCACTGTGCATGTCTGTCCACACCCTCTTTGTATATGCCTCTTAGCATGCAGTGTGCATGTCTGGCCACACCCTCTTTGTATATGCCTCACAGCATGCAGTGTGCATGTCTGACCACACCCTCTTTGTATATGCCTCTCAGCATGCAGTGTGTCTGTCTGGCCGCACCCTCTTTGTATATGCCTCACAGCATGTAGTGTGCATGTCTGACCGCATCCGTACGTATATGCCTCTCAGCATGCAGCGTGCATGTCTGGCCGCACCCTCTTTGTATATGCCTCTCAGCATGCAGTGTGCATGTCTGGCCACACCCTCTTTGTATATGCCTCACAGCATGCAGTGTGCATGTCTGACCACACCCTCTTTGTATATGCCTCTCAGCATGCAGTGTGTCTGTCTGGCCGCACCCTCTTTGTATATGCCTCACAGCATGCAGTGTGCATGTCTGACCGCATCCGTACGTATATGCCTCTCAGCATGCAGCGTGCATGTCTGACCGCACCCTCTTTGTATATGCCTCTCAGCATGCAGCGTGCATGTCTGACCGCACCCTCTTTGTATATGCCTCTCAGCATGCAGCGTGCATGTCTGGCCGCACCCTCTTTGTATATGCCTCTCAGCATGCAGTGTGCATGTCTGACCACACCTTCTTTGTATATGATTCACAGCATGCAGTGTGCATGTCTGACCGCACCCTCTTTGTATATGTCTCTCAGCAAGCATTGTGTCTTACCACACCCGTCTTGCAGCTTCCGCTTGTGTGTGTCTCATCGTGTCGCTGTGGCCTTGCTCTGCTGTCGTGCGCTTGCTGAAGGACTGCTGCACACATACACTTTCTCCGGAATTGTCCCCTTTGAGAAGCAGGTCGAGAAACTCTAAGATCTGCCTCGGATGGGTACCCCCTCCGCCCTCAGCCCCTCCACCCCCATAGCAGGAATGAGCACTAATTGCTGCCATTAATGCCCAGGGCCCTTTGCGCCGATCCTCTTTTCTGCTTAGCCGCCTTCCCAGGAGGATCAGGGGCGGCCCGGCGCTGCGAGGGCCGGTGTGGAGACCCTTCCCAGGGGGATCATGGCCGGCCGAGTCCAGGATTAGCCATAGGGAGGAAATCCGCCGCGAGACCGACCGGGCAGCGTCGGGGCGCTTACCCCGAGCAGGGTCGCCCTCCAGAGAGAAGGCTCTTCGTTGTATGGGGGCGTTTTAGGATTTCCTTCTGGGGGGAACCAAATCCAGCCCGTGTGATCCGAGTGACGTGGGCTTGTGTCTTGTGGCTTGTGTCCTCGCCGGATCTCAAGCACGTGAAGTTGTGGGGTTAACATGATCCTATTAGGGTTCATGAATAACCGTGGCCCCATGCACAGTTCACTAACTACATCTATTTCCTCGCTGCATGCAAAGGGGGCAGGTGCATCTACTGAGAAGGGGCGGGGAGGGGGGGGGGTCACACTTCTCAGCATTCTTTTACATCTCGCCCCTAAAAGCATCTTTATCCATTCCAAACGCTTGATCTCAAGGTATGAATATGGTCCAATCAGGGGACGTGAACCTGCCATTAGAAGAAAGGACCTGTGTATTTCACGCAGTGTTGACCCCAGTCTGAGCCTTTCCCAGTGTCCATACGCTCTGCGTCCACTCCTCTCTTAGCACCAGCGGTGCCACGTCTCTCACCGACATCAGCCCTTCACTTACCATCAATTGGTTCACCACAAAATTCAACCTACTCCCCAAAGCACTGCCTTAAGCCTTCTTCCCCCTGCAGCTGCAGCTGCAGTGCAGTGGTGCTGCACAGAAGTAGCTTCGCTGCACAGTTTACTGGTCAGTAGAGGGTCAGTGAAAGTCATCAGCGTTCAAGCAGATTAGGCAATGACTCTCAATAGCTTCACTACCCACCTTGCTACCCATCCATCCACACTTGATGGTCGCAGTACCAATGACAACCTTGCTACCCATCCCTCTAGAGTGTCTGATGTCCACATTAGTGAAAACCTTTCTACCTATCATTCCACAGAGCCCGATTGCTGCATCACTGCCAAGCTTGCTGCCCATCCCTCGAAAAATGTTTAAAGGCCACATAACTACCAGCCTTGCTACTCAGCCCTTCATAGTGTCTGATGGCCGCATCACTGACAGCCTTGTTACCCAGGCCATTCCAGTGTCTGATGGCTGCACCACTGACAGCCTTGCTACCCAGCCCATCACAGTGTCTGATGGATGCCCCACTGACAGCCTTGCTACCCAGCCATTACACAATGAAGGGCTGGGTATCAAGGATGTCAGTGATATCACTGAAAGCCTGGCTATCCAGCCTGTCAGTGGCTGCGTCACTGACAGCCTTGCTACCCAACCCTTCACAGTGTCTAATGGATTCACCACTGACAGCCTTGCTACCCAGCCCTTCAGTGTCTGATGGCTGCATCACTGACAGTCTGGCTACTCAGCCCTTCACAGTGTCTGATTGCTGCACCAGTGACAGCATTGCTATCCAGCCCTTCACAGTTTCTGATAGCTGAATCACTGACAGCCTTGCTACTCAGCCCTTCACAGTGGTTGATGGCTGCATCACTGACAGCCTTGCTACTCAGCCCTTCACAGTGCCTGATGGCTGTATCCCTGACAGCCTTGCTACCCATCCAGTCACTGTGTCTGATGGCCGCATCACTGACAGCCGTGCTACCCAGCCCTTTGCAGTGTCTGATGGCCATATCACTGGCAGCCTTGCTACCCAGCCCTTTGCAGTGTCTGATGGCCGTTTAACAGACCACCTCGCTACCCAGCCCTTCAGTGTCTGATGGCCGCATCACTGAGAGCCTTGCTACTCAGCCCTTCACAGTGTCTGATGGCTGCATCACTGACAGCCTTGCTACCCAGCCATTCACTGTGTCTGATGGCTGCATCACTGACAGCCTTGCTACCCAGCCCTTTGCAGTGTCTGATGGCCGTATCACTGACAGCCTTACTATCCAGCCCTTCAGTGTCTGATGGTTCCATCACTGACAGCCTTGCTACTCAGCCCTTCAGTGTCTAATGGCTGCACCACTGAGAGCTTTCCTATCCAACCCTTCACAGTGTCTGATGGCTGTATCACTGATATCTTGCTACCTAGACCTTCAGTGTCTACTGGCTGTACCACTGACAGCCTTGCTACCCAGCCCTTCACAGTGTCTGATGGCTGCACCAATGACAGCCTTCCTATCCAGCCCATCAGTGTCTGATGGCTGCACCACTGACAGCCTTGCTATTCAGCCCTTCACAGTGTCTGGTGGTTGCATAACTGACAGTCTTGATACCCATCTCTTCAGTGTCTAATGGCTGCACCACTGACAGCCTTGCTATCCAGCCCTTCACAGTTTCCGATAGCTGAATCACTGACAGCCTTGCTACTCAGCCCTTCACAGTGTCTGATGGCCGCATCACTGACAGCCTTGCTACTCAGCCCTTCACAGTGTCTGATGGCAGTATCACTGACAGCCTTGCTACCCAGCCATTCACTGTGTCTGATGGCCGCATCACAGACAGCCTTGCTACCCAGCCCTTTGCAGTGTGTGATGGCCATATCACTGGCAGCCTTGCTACCCAGCCCTTTGCAGTATCTGATGGGTGTATAACTGACCACCTCGCAACCCAGCCCTTCAGTGCCTGATGGCCGCATCACTGACAGCCTTGCTACTCAGCCCTTCACAGTGTCTGATGGCTGCATCACTGACAGCCTTGCAACCCAGCCATTCACTGTCTCTGATGGCTGCATCACAGATAGCCTTGCTACCTAGCTCTTTGCAGTGTCTGATGTCCATATCACTGACAGCCTTGCTACCCAGCCCTCAGTGTCTGATGGCTGCATCACTGACAGCCATGCAACCCATCCCTTTGCAGTGTCTGATGGCCGTATCACTGACAGCCTAGCTACCCAGACCTTTGCAGTGTCTGATGGCCATATCACTGACAGCCTTGCTGCCCAGCCCTTCAGTGTCTGATGGTTGCATCACTGACAGCCTTGCTACTCAGCCTTTCAGTATCTAATGGCTGCACCACTGACAGTCTTGCTATCCAGCCCTTTACAGTATTGGATGGCTGCATCACCGACAGCCTTGCTACCCAGACCATCAGTGTCTACTGGCTGTACCACTGACAGCCTTGCTACCCAGCCCTTCACGGTGTCCGATGGCTGCGTCACTGACAGCCTTGCTACCCAACCCTTCACAGTGTCTAATGGATTCACCACTGACAGCCTTGCTACCCAGCCCTTCAGTGTCTGATGGCTGCATCACTGACAGTCTGGCTACTCAGCCCTTCACAGTGTCTGATTGTTGCACCAGTGACAGCATTGCTATCCAGCCCTTCACAGTTTCTGATAGCTGAATCACTGACAGCCTTGCTACTCAGCCCTTCACAGTGGCTGATGGCTGCATCACTGACAGCCTTGCTACTCAGCCCTTCACAGTGCCTGATGGCTGTATCCCTGACAGCCTTGCTACCCATCCAGTCACTGTGTCTGATGGCCGCATCACTGACAGCCGTGCTACCCAGCCCTTTGCAGTGTCTGATGGCCAAATCACTGGCAGCCTTGCTACCCAGCCCTTTGCAGTGTTTGATGGCCGTTTAACAGACCACCTCGCTACCCAGCCCTTCAGTGTCTGATGGCCGCATCACTGAGAGCCTTGCTACTCAGCCCTTCACAGTGTCTGATGGCTGCATCACTGACAGCCTTGCTACCCAGCCATTCACTGTGTCTGATGGCTGCATCACTGACAGCCTTGCTACCCAGCCCTTTGCAGTGTCTGATGGCCGTATCACTGACAGCCTTACTATCCAGCCCTTCAGTGTCTGATGGTTGCATCACTGACAGCCTTGCTACTCAGCCCTTAAGTGTCTAATGACTGCACCACTGAGAGCTTTCCTATCCAGCCCTTCACAGTGTCTGAAGGCTGTATCACTGACATCTTGCTACCTAGACCTTCGGTGTCTACTGGCTGTACCACTGACAGCCTTGCTACCCAGCCCTTCCCAGTGTCTGATGGCTGCACCAATGACAGCCTTGCTATCCAGCCCATCAGTGTCTGATGGCTGCACGACTGACAGCCTTGCTATCCAGCCCTTCACAGTGTCTGGTGGTTGCATAACTGACAGGCTTGCTACCCAGCCCTTTGCAGTGTCTGATGGCCATATCACTGGCAGCCTTGCTACCCAGACCTTTGCAGTGTCTGATGGCCGTATAACTGACCACCTCGCAACCCAGCCCTTCAGTGCCTGATGTCCGCATCACTGACAGCCTTGCTACTCAGCCCTTCACAGTGTCTGATGGCAGTATCACTGACAGCCTTGCTACCCAGCCATTCACTGTGTCTGATGGCCGCATCACAGACAGCCTTGCTACCCAGCCCTTTGCAGTGTGTGATGGCCATATCACTGGCAGCCTTGCTACCCAGCCCTTTGCAGTGTCTGATGGGTGTATAACTGACCACCTCGCAACCCAGCCCTTCAGTGCCTGGTGGCCGCATCACTGACAGCCTTGCTACTCAGCCCTTCACAGTGTCTGATGGCTGCATCACTGACAGCCTTGCTACCCAGCCATTCACAGTCTCTGATGGCTGCATCACAGATAGCCTTGCTACCTAGCTCTTTGCAGTGTCTGATGTCCATATCACTGACAGCCTTGCTACCCAGCCCTCAGTGTCTGATGGCTGCATCACTGACAGCCATGCAACCCATCCCTTTGCAGTGTCTGATGGCCGTATCACTGACAGCCTAGCTACCCACCCTTTGCAGTGTCTGATGGCCATATCACTGACAGCCTTGCTGCCCAGCCCTTCAGTGTCTGATGGTTGCATCACTGACAGCCTTGCTATTCAGCCTTTCAGTATCTAATGGCTGCACCACTGACAGTCTTGCTATCCAGCCCTTTACAGTATTGGATGGCTGCATCACCGACAGCCTTGCTACCCAGACCATCAGTGTCTACTGGCTGTACCACTGACAGCCTTGCTACCCACCCCTTCACGGTGTCCGATGGCTGCGTCACTGACAGCCTTGCTACCCAACCCTTCACAGTGTCTAATGGATTCACCACTGACAGCCTTGCTACCCAGCCCTTCAATGTCTGATGGCTGCATCACTGACAGTCTGGCTACTCAGCCCTTCACAGTGTCTGATTGTTGCACCAGTGACAGCATTGCTATCCAGCCCTTCACAGTTTCTGATAGCTGAATCACTGACAGCCTTGCTACTCAGCCCTTCACAGTGGCTGATGGCTGCATCACTGACAGCCGTGCTACCCAGCCCTTTGCAGTGTCTGATGGCCAAATCACTGGCAGCCTTGCTACCCAGCCCTTTGCAGTGTCTGATGGCCGTTTAACAGACCACCTCGCTACCCAGCCCTTCAGTGTCTGATGGCCGCATCACTGAGAGCCTTGCTACTCAGCCCTTCAAAGTGTCTGATGGCTGCATCACTGACAGCCTTGCTACCCAGCCATTCACTGTGTCTGATGGCTGCATCACTGACAGCCTTGGTACCCAGCCCTTTGCAGTGTCTGATGGCCGTATCACTGACAGCCTTACTATCCAGCCCTTCAGTGTCTGATGGTTGCATCACTGCCAGCCTTGCTACTCAGCCCTTAAGTGTCTAATGACTGCACCACTGAGAGCTTTCCTATCCAGCCCTTCACAGTGTCTGAAGGCTGTATCACTGACATCTTGCTACCTAGACCTTCGGTGTCTACTGGCTGTACCACTGACAGCCTTGCTACCCAGCCCTTCACAGTGTCTGATGGCTGCACCAATGACAGCCTTGCTATCCAGCCCATCAGTGTCTGATGGCTGCACGACTGACAGCCTTGCTATCCAGCCCTTCACAGTGTCTGGTGGTTGCATAACTGACAGGCTTGCTACCCAGCCCTTTGCAGTGTCTGATGGCCATATCACTGGCAGCCTTGCTACCCAGACCTTTGCAGTGCTGATGGCCGTATAACTGACCACCTCGCAACCCAGCCCTTCAGTGCCTGATGTCCGCATCACTGACAGCCTTGCTACTCAGCCCTTCACAGTGTCTGATGGCAGTATCACTGACAGCCTTGCTACCCAGCCATTCACTGTGTCTGATGGCCGCATCACAGACAGCCTTCCTACCCAGCCCTTTGCAGTGTGTGATGGCCATATCACTGGCAGCCTTGCTACCCAGCCCTTTGCAGTGTCTGATGGGTGTATAACTGACCACCTCGCAACCCAGCCCTTCAGTGCCTGGTGGCCGCATCACTGACAGCCTTGCTACTCAGCCCTTCACAGTGTCTGATGGCTGCATCACTGACAGCCTTGCTACCCAGCCATTCACTGTCTCTGATGGCTGCATCACAGATAGCCTTGCTACCTAGCTCTTTGCAGTGGCTGATGTCCATATCACTGACAGCCTTGCTACCCAGCCCTCAGTGTCTGATGGCTGCATCACTGACAGCCATGCAACCCATCCCTTTGCAGTGTCTGATGGCCGTATCACTGACAGCCTAGCTACCCAGCCCTTTGCAGTGTCTGATGGCCATATCACTGACAGCCTTGCTGCCCAGCCCTTCAGTGTCTGATGGTTGCATCACTGACAGCCTTGCTATTCAGCCTTTCAGTATCTAATGGCTGCACCACTGACAGTCTTGCTATCCAGCCCTTTACAGTATTGGATGGCTGCATCACCGACAGCCTTGCTACCCAGACCATCAGTGTCTACTGGCTGTACCACTGACAGCCTTGCTACCCAGCCCTTCACGGTGTCCGATGGCTGCGTCACTGACAGCCTTGCTACCCAACCCTTCACAGTGTCTAATGGATTCACCACTGACAGCCTTGCTACCCAGCCCTTCAGTGTCTGATGGCTGCATCACTGACAGCCTTGCTACTCAGCCCTTCACAGTGCCTGATGGCTGTATCCCTGACAGCATTGCTACCCATCCAGTCACTGTGTCTGATGGCCGCATCACTGACAGCCGTGCTACCCAGCCCTTTGCAGTGTCTGATGGCCATATCACTGGCAGCCTTGCTACCCAGCCCTTTGCAGTGTCTGATGGCCGTTTAACAGACCACCTCGCTACCCAGCCCTTCAGTGTCTGATGGCCGCATCACTGAGAGCCTTGCTACTCAGCCCTTCACAGTGTCTGATGGCTGCATCACTGACAGCCTTGCTACCCAGCCATTCACTGTGTCTGATGGCTGCATCACTGACAGCCGTGCTACCCAGCCCTTTGCAGTGTCTGATGGCCGTATCACTGACAGCCTTACTATCCAGCCCTTCAGTGTCTGATGGTTCCATCACTGACAGCCTTGCTACTCAGCCCTTCAGTGTCTAATGGCTGCACCACTGAGAGCTTTCCTATCCAACCCTTCACAGTGTCTGATGGCTGTATCACTGATATCTTGCTACCTAGACCTTCAGTGTCTACTGGCTGTACCACTGACAGCCTTGCTACCCAGCCCTTCACAGTGTCTGATGGCTGCACCAATGGCAGCCTTCCTATCCAGCCCATCAGTGTCTGATGGCTGCACCACTGACAGCCTTGCTATCCAGCCCTTCACAGTGTCTGGTGGTTGCATAACTGACAGGCTTGATACCCATCTCTTCAGTGTCTAATGGCTGCACCACTGACAGCCTTGCTATCCAGCCCTTCACAGTTTCCGATAGCTGAATCACTGACAGCCTTGCTACTCAGCCCTTCACAGTGTCTGATGGCCGCATCACTGACAGCCTTGCTACTCAGCCCTTCACAGTGTCTGATGGCAGTATCACTGACAGCCTTGCTACCCAGCCATTCACTGTGTCTGATGGCCGCATCACAGACAGCCTTGCTACCCAGCCCTTTGCAGTGTGTGATGGCCATATCACTGGCAGCCTTGCTACCCAGCCCTTTGCAGTGTCTGATGGGTGTATAACTGACCACCTCGCAACCCAGCCCTTCGGTGCCTGATGGCCGCATCACTGACAGCCTTGCTACTCAGCCCTTCACAGTGTCTGATGGCTGCATCACTGACAGCCTTGCAACCCAGCCATTCACTGTCTCTGATGGCTGCATCACAGATAGCCTTGCTACCTAGCTCTTTGCAGTGTCTGATGTCCATATCACTGACAGCCTTGCTACCCAGCCCTCAGTGTCTGATGGCTGCATCACTGACAGCCATGCAACCCATCCCTTTGCAGTGTCTGATGGCCGTATCACTGACAGCCTAGTTACCCAGCCCTTTGCAGTGTCTGATGGCCATATCACTGACAGCCTTGCTGCCCAGCCCTTCAGTGTCTGATGGTTGCATCACTGACAGCCTTGCTACTCAGCCTTTCAGTATCTAATGGCTGCACCACTGACAGTCTTGCTATCCAGCCCTTTACAGTATTGGATGGCTGCATCACCGACAGCCTTGCTACCCAGACCATCAGTGTCTACTGGCTGTACCACTGACAGCCTTGCTACCCAGCCCTTCATGGTGTCCGATGGCTGCGTCACTGACAGCCTTGCTACCCAACCCTTCACAGTGTCTAATGGATTCACCACTGACAGCCTTGCTACCCAGCCCTTCAGTGTCTGATGGCTGCATCACTGACAGTCTGGCTACTCAGCCCTTCACAGTGTCTGATTGCTGCACCAGTGACAGCATTGCTATCCAGCCCTTCACAGTTTCTGATAGCTGAATCACTGACAGCCTTGCTACTCAGCCCTTCACAGTGGCTGATGGCTGCATCACTGACAGCCTTGCTACTCAGCCCTTCACAGTGCCTGATGGCTGTATCCCTGACAGCCTTGCTACCCATCCAGTCACTGTGTCTGATGGCCGCATCACTGACAGCCGTGCTACCCAGCCCTTTGCAGTGTCTGATGGCCATATCACTGGCAGCCTTGCTACCCAGCCCTTTGCAGTGTCTGATGGCTGTTTAACAGACCACCTCGCTACCCAGCCCTTCAGTGTCTGATGGCCGCATCACTGAGAGCCTTGCTACTCAGCCCTTCACAGTGTCTGATGGCTGCATCACTGACAGCCTTGCTACCCAGCCATTCACTGTGTCTGATGGCTGCATCACTGACAGCCTTGCTACCCAGCCCTTTGCAGTGTCTGATGGCCGTATCACTGACAGCCTTACTATCCAGCCCTTCAGTGTCTGATGTTTGCATCACTGACAGCCTTGCTACTCAGCCCTTCAGTGTCTAATGGCTGCACCACTGAGAGCTTTCCTATCCAACCCTTCACAGTGTCTGATGGCTGTATCACTGATATCTTGCTACCTAGACCTTCAGTGTCTACTGGCTGTACCACTGACAGCCTTGCTACCCAGCCCTTCACAGTGTCTGATAGCTGCATCAATGACAGCCTTCCTATCCAGCCCATCAGTGTCTGATGGCTGCACCACTGACAGCCTTGCTATCCAGCCCTTCACAGTGTCTGGTGGTTGCATAACTGACAAGCTTGATACCCATCTCTTCAGTGTCTAATGGCTGCACAACTGACAGCCTTGCTATCCAGCCCTTCATAGTTTCCGATAGCTGAATCACTGACAGCCTTGCTACTCAGCCCTTCACAGTGTCTGATGGCCGCATCACTGACAGCCTTGCTACTCAGCCCTTCACAGTGTCTGATGGCAGTATCACTGACAGCATTGCTACCCAGCCATTCACTGTGTCTGATGGCCGCATCACAGACAGCCTTGCTACCCAGCTCTTTGCAGTGTGTGATGGCCATATCACTGGCAGCCTTGCTACCCAGGCCTTTGCAGTTTCTGATGGGTGTATAACTGACCACCTCGCAACCCAGCCCTTCAGTGTCTGATGGCCGCATCACTGACAGCCTTGCTACTCAGCCCTTCCCAGTGTCTGATGGCTGCATCACTGACAGCCTTGCTACACAGCCATTCACTGTCTCTGATGGCTGCATCACTGACTGCCTTGCTACCTATCCCTTTGCAGTGTCTGATGTCCATATCACTGACAGCCTTGCTACCCAGCCCTTCAGTGTCAGATGGCTGCATCACTGACAGCCATGCAACCCAGCCCTTCAGTGTCTGATGGTTGCATCGCTGACATCCTTGCTATCCAGACCTTCACAGTGTTGGATGGCTGCATCACTGACAGCCTTGCTACACAGACCATCAGTGTCTACTGACTGTACCACTGACAGCCTTGCTGCCCAGCCCTTTGCAGTGTCTGATGGCCAAATCACTGGCAGCCTTGCTACCCAGGCCTTTTCAGTGTTTGATGGCCGTTTAACAGACCACCTCGCTACCCAGCCCTTCAGTGTCTGATGGCCGCATCACTGAGAGCCTTGCTACTCAGCCCTTCACAGTGTCTGATGGCTGCATCACTGACAGCCTTGCTACCCAGCCATTCACTGTGTCTGATGGCTGCATCACTGACAGCCTTGCTACCCAGCCCTTTGCAGTGTCTGATGGCCGTATCACTGACAGCCTTACTATCCAGCCCTTCAGTGTCTGATGGTTGCATCACTGACAGCCTTGCTACTCAGCCCTTAAGTGTCTAATGACTGCACCACTGAGAGCTTTCCTATCCAGCCCTTCACAGTGTCTGAAGGCTGTATCACTGACATCTTGCTACCTAGACCTTCGGTGTCTACTGGCTGTACCACTGACAGCCTTGCTACCCAGCCCTTCCCAGTGTCTGATGGCTGCACCAATGACAGCCTTGCTATCCAGCCCATCAGTGTCTGATGGCTGCACGACTGACAGCCTTGCTATCCAGCCCTTCACAGTGTCTGGTGGTTGCATAACTGACAGGCTTGCTACCCAGCCCTTTGCAGGGTCTGATGGCCATATCACTGGCAGCCTTGCTACCCAGACCTTTGCAGTGTCTGATGGCCGTATAACTGACCACCTCGCAACCCAGCCCTTCAGTGCCTGATGTCCGCATCACTGACAGCCTTGCTACTCAGCCCTTCACAGTGTCTGATGGCAGTATCACTGACAGCCTTGCTACCCAGCCATTCACTGTGTCTGATGGCCGCATCACAGACAGCCTTGCTACCCAGCCCTTTGCAGTGTGTGATGGCCATATCACTGGCAGCCTTGCTACCCAGCCCTTTGCAGTGTCTGATGGGTGTATAACTGACCACCTCGCAACCCAGCCCTTCAGTGCCTGGTGGCCGCATCACTGACAGCCTTGCTACTCAGCCCTTCACAGTGTCTGATGGCTGCATCACTGACAGCCTTGCTACCCAGCCATTCACAGTCTCTGATGGCTGCATCACAGATAGCCTTGCTACCTAGCTCTTTGCAGTGTCTGATGTCCATATCACTGACAGCCTTGCTACCCAGCCCTCAGTGTCTGATGGCTGCATCACTGACAGCCATGCAACCCATCCCTTTGCAGTGTCTGATGGCCGTATCACTGACAGCCTAGCTACCCACCCTTTGCAGTGTCTGATGGCCATATCACTGACAGCCTTGCTGCCCAGCCCTTCAGTGTCTGATGGTTGCATCACTGACAGCCTTGCTATTCAGCCTTTCAGTATCTAATGGCTGCACCACTGACAGTCTTGCTATCCAGCCCTTTACAGTATTGGATGGCTGCATCACCGACAGCCTTGCTACCCAGACCATCAGTGTCTACTAGCTGTACCACTGACAGCCTTGCTACCCACCCCTTCACGGTGTCCGATGGCTGCGTCACTGACAGCCTTGCTACCCAACCCTTCACAGTGTCTAATGGATTCACCACTGACAGCCTTGCTACCCAGCCCTTCAGTGTCTGATGGCTGCATCACTGACAGTCTGGCTACTCAGCCCTTCACAGTGTCTGATTGTTGCACCAGTGACAGCATTGCTATCCAGCCCTTCACAGTTTCTGATAGCTGAATCACTGACAGCCTTGCTACTCAGCCCTTCACAGTGGCTGATGGCTGCATCACTGACAGCCTTGCTACTCAGCCCTTCACAGTGCCTGATGGCTGTATCCCTGACAGCCTTGCTACCCATCCAGTCACTGTGTCTGATGGCCGCATCACTGACAGCCGTGCTACCCAGCCCTTTGCAGTGTCTGATGGCCAAATCACTGGCAGCCTTGCTACCCAGCCCTTTGCAGTGTCTGATGGCCGTTTAACAGACCACCTCGCTACCCAGCCCTTCAGTGTCTGATGGCCGCATCACTGAGAGCCTTGCTACTCAGCCCTTCACAGTGTCTGATGGCTGCATCACTGACAGCCTTGCTACCCAGCCATTCACTGTGTCTGATGGCTGCATCACTGACAGCCTTGCTACCCAGCCCTTTGCAGTGTCTGATGGCCGTATCACTGACAGCCTTACTATCCAGCCCTTCAGTGTCTGATGGTTGCATCACTGCCAGCCTTGCTACTCAGCCCTTAAGTGTCTAATGACTGCACCACTGAGAGCTTTCCTATCCAGCCCTTCACAGTGTCTGAAGGCTGTATCACTGACATCTTGCTACCTAGACCTTCGGTGTCTACTGGCTGTACCACTGACAGCCTTGCTACCCAGCCCTTCACAGTGTCTGATGGCTGCACCAATGACAGCCTTCCTATCCAGCCCATCAGTGTCTGAGGGCTGCACGACTGACAGCCTTGCTATCCAGCCCTTCACAGTGTCTGGTGGTTGCATAACTGACAGGCTTGCTACCCAGCCCTTTGCAGTGTCTGATGGCCATATCACTGGCAGCCTTGCTACCCAGACCTTTGCAGTGCTGATGGCCGTATAACTGACCACCTCGCAACCCAGCCCTTCAGTGCCTGATGTCCGCATCACTGACAGCCTTGCTACTCAGCCCTTCACAGTGTCTGATGGCAGTATCACTGACAGCCTTGCTACCCAGCCATTCACTGTGTCTGATGGCCGCATCACAGACAGCCTTGCTACCCAGCCCTTTGCAGTGTGTGATGGCCATATCACTGGCAGCCTTGCTACCCAGCCCTTTGCAGTGTCTGATGGGTGTATAACTGACCACCTCGCAACCCAGCCCTTCAGTGCCTGGTGGCCGCATCACTGACAGCCTTGCTACTCAGCCCTTCACAGTGTCTGATGGCTGCATCACTGACAGCCTTGCTACCCAGCCATTCACTGTCTCTGATGGCTGCATCACAGATAGCCTTGCTACCTAGCTCTTTGCAGTGGCTGATGTCCATATCACTGACAGCCTTGCTACCCAGCCCTCAGTGTCTGATGGCTGCATCACTGACAGCCATGCAACCCATCCCTTTGCAGTGTCTGATGGCCGTATCACTGACAGCCTAGCTACCCAGCCCTTTGCAGTGTCTGATGGCCATATCACTGACAGCCTTGCTGCCCAGCCCTTCAGTGTCTGATGGTTGCATCACTGACAGCCTTGCTATTCAGCCTTTCAGTATCTAATGGCTGCACCACTGACAGTCTTGCTATCCAGCCCTTTACAGTATTGGATGGCTGCATCACCGACAGCCTTGCTACCCAGACCATCAGTGTCTACTGGCTGTACCACTGACAGCCTTGCTACCCAGCCCTTCACGGTGTCCGATGGCTGCGTCACTGACAGCCTTGCTACCCAACCCTTCACAGTGTCTAATGGATTCACCACTGACAGCCTTGCTACCCAGCCCTTCAGTGTCTGATGGCTGCATCACTGACAGCCTTGCTACTCAGCCCTTCACAGTGCCTGATGGCTGTATCCCTGACAGCCTTGCTACCCATCCAGTCACTGTGTCTGATGGCCGCATCACTGACAGCCGTGCTACCCAGCCCTTTGCAGTGTCTGATGGCCATATCACTGGCAGCCTTGCTACCCAGCCCTTTGCAGTGTCTGATGGCCGTTTAACAGACCACCTCGCTACCCAGCCCTTCAGTGTCTGATGGCCGCATCACTGAGAGCCTTGCTACTCAGCCCTTCACAGTGTCTGATGGCTGCATCACTGACAGCCTTGCTACCCAGCCATTCACTGTGTCTGATGGCTGCATCACTGACAGCCGTGCTACCCAGCCCTTTGCAGTGTCTGATGGCCGTATCACTGACAGCCTTACTATCCAGCCCTTCAGTGTCTGATGGTTGCATCACTGACAGCCTTGCTACTCAGCCCTTCAGTGTCTAATGGCTGCACCACTGAGAGCTTTCCTATCCAACCCTTCACAGTGTCTGATGGCTGTATCACTGATATCTTGCTACCTAGACCTTCAGTGTCTACTGGCTGTACCACTGACAGCCTTGCTACCCAGCCCTTCACAGTGTCTGATGGCTGCACCAATGACAGCCTTCCTATCCAGCCCATCAGTGTCTGATGGCTGCACCACTGACAGCCTTGCTATCCAGCCCTTCACAGTGTCTGGTGGTTGCATAACTGACAGGCTTGATACCCATCTCTTCAGTGTCTAATGGCTGCACCACTGACAGCCTTGCTATCCAGCCCTTCACAGTTTCCGATAGCTGAATCACTGACAGCCTTGCTACTCAGCCCTTCACAGTGTCGGATGGCCGCATCACTGACAGCCTTGCTACTCAGCCCTTCACAGTGTCTGATGGCAGTATCACTGACAGCCTTGCTACCCAGCCATTCACTGTGTCTGATGGCCGCATCACAGACAGCCTTGCTACCCAGCCCTTTGCAGTGTGTGATGGCCATATCACTGGCAGCCTTGCTACCCAGCCCTTTGCAGTGTCTGATGGGTGTATAACTGACCACCTCGCAACCCAGCCCTTCGGTGCCTGATGGCCGCATCACTGACAGCCTTGCTACTCAGCCCTTCACAGTGTCTGATGGCTGCATCACTGACAGCCTTGCAACCCAGCCATTCACTGTCTCTGATGGCTGCATCACAGATAGCCTTGCTACCTAGCTCTTTGCAGTGTCTGATGTCCATATCACTGACAGCCTTGCTACCCAGCCCTCAGTGTCTGATGGCTGCATCACTGACAGCCATGCAACCCATCCCTTTGCAGTGTCTGATGGCCGTATCACTGACAGCCTAGCTACCCAGCCCTTTGCAGTGTCTGATGGCCATATCACTGACAGCCTTGCTGCCCAGCCCTTCAGTGTCTGATGGTTGCATCACTGACAGCCTTGCTACTCAGCCTTTCAGTATCTAATGGCTGCACCACTGACAGTCTTGCTATCCAGCCCTTTACAGTATTGGATGGCTGCATCACCGACAGCCTTGCTACCCAGACCATCAGTGTCTACTGGCTGTACCACTGACAGCCTTGCTACCCAGCCCTTCACGGTGTCCGATGGCTGCGTCACTGACAGCCTTGCTACCCAACCCTTCACAGTGTCTAATGGATTCACCACTGACAGCCTTGCTACCCAGCCCTTCAGTGTCTGATGGCTGCATCACTGACAGTCTGGCTACTCAGCCCTTCACAGTGTCTGATTGCTGCACCAGTGACAGCATTGCTATCCAGCCCTTCACAGTTTCTGATAGCTGAATCACTGACAGCCTTGCTACTCAGCCCTTCACAGTGGCTGATGGCTGCATCACTGACAGCCTTGCTACGCAGCCCTTCACAGTGCCTGATGGCTGTATCCCTGACAGCCTTGCTACCCATCCAGTCACTGTGTCTGATGGCCGCATCACTGACAGCCGTGCTACCCAGCCCTTTGCAGTGTCTGATGGCCATATCACTGATAGCCTTGCTACCCAGCCCTTCACTGTGTCTGATGGCCGTATCACTGACAGCCTTCCTACCCAGTCCTTCACAGTGTCTCATGGCCGCATCACTGACAGCCTTCCTACCTAGCCCTTCACAGTGTCTGATGGCCGTATCACTGACAGCCTTGCTATCCAGCCCGTCAGTGTCTGATGGCTGCACCACTGACAGCCTTGCTATCCAGCCCTTCACAGTGTCTGGTGGCTGCATAACTAACAGGCTTGATACCCATCTCTTCAGTGTCTAATGGCTGCACCACTGACAGCCTTGCTATCCAGCCCTTCACTGTTGCTGATAGCTGAATCACTGACAGCCTTGCTACTCAGCCCTTCACAGTGTCTGATGGCAGTATCACTGACAGCCTTGCTACCCAGCCATTCACTGTGTCTGATGGCCGCATCACTGACAGCCTTGCTACCCAGCCCTTTGCAGTGTCTGATTGCCATATCACTGGCAGCCTTGCTACCCAGCCCTTTGCAGTGTCTGATGACTGTATAAATGACCACCTCGCAACCCAGCCCTTCAGTGCTTGATGGCCTCATCACTGACAGCTTTGCTAGTCAGCCCTTCACAGTGTCTGATAGCTGCATCACTGACAGCCTTGCTACCTAGCCATTCACTGTGTCTGATGGCTGTATCACTGACAGCCTTGCTACCCAGCCCTTCTCAGTGTCTGATGGCTGCACCACTGACAGTCTTGCTACCCAGCCCTTCACAGTGTCTTATAGCTGCACCACAGACAGCCTTGCTACCCAGCCTTTCACAGTGTCTGATGGCTGCACCACTGACAGCCCTGCTACCCAGCCCTTCATGGAGTCTGATGGCTGCATCACTGACAGCCTTGCTACCCAGCCCTTCACAGTGTCTAATGGCTTCAGCATTGACAGCCTTGCTACCCATCCCTTCAGTGTCTGATGGCCGCACCACTGACAGCCTTGCTACCCAGCCCTTTGCAGTGTGTGATGGCCATATCACTGGCAGCCTTGCTACCCAGCCCTTCACAGTGTCTGATGGCAGTATCACGGATAGCCTTGCTACCCAGCCATTCACAGTGTCTGATGGCTGCATAACTGACAGCCTTGCTACCAGCCCTTCATTGCGTATTGGCTGCTCCACTGACAGCCTTGCTACCCAGCCCTTCATGGTGTTGGATGGCTGCATCACTGACAGCCTTGCTACCCAGACCATCAGTGTATACTGGCTGTACCACTGACAGCCTTGCTACCCAGCCCTTCACGGTGTCTGATGGCTGCGTCACTGACAGACTTGCTACCCAGCCCTTCACAGTGTCTAATGGATTCACCACTGACAGCCTTGATACCCATCCCTTCAGTGTCTGATGGCTGCATCACTGACAGCCTTGCTATTCAGCCCTTCACAGTGTCTGATGGCTGCACCAGTGACAGCATTGCTATCCAGCCCTTCACAGTTTCTGATAGCTGAATCACTGACAGCCTTGCTACTCGGCCCTTTACAGTGGCTGATGGCTGCATCACTGACAGCCTTGCTACACAGCCCTCCACAGTGTCTGATGTCTGTATCCCTGACAGCCTTGCTACCCAGCCAGTCACTGTGTCTGATGGCCGCATCACTGACAGCCTTGCTACCCAGCCCTTTGCAGTATCTGATGGCTATATCACTGGCAGCCTTGCTACACAGCCCTTTGCAGTGTCTGATGGCCGTTTAACTAACCACCTCGCTACCCAGCCCTTCAGTGTCTGATGGCCGCATCACTGACAGCCTTGCTACTCAGCCCTTCAGAGTGTCTGATGGCTGCATCACTGACAGCCTTGCTACCCAACCATTCACTGTGTCTGATGGCCGCATCACTGACAGCCTTGCTACCCAGCCCATTGCAGTGTCTGAATGCCGTATCACTGACAGCCTTGCTACCCAGCCCTTCAGTGTCTGATGGCTGCATCACTGACAGCCTTGCTACTCTGCCCTTCAGTGTCTAATGGCTGCACCACTGAGAGCCTTGCTATCCAGCCCTTCACAGTTTCTGATAGCTGAATCACTGACAGCCTTGCTACTCAGCCCTTCACAGTGTCTGATGGCTGCATCATTGACAGCCTTGCTACTCAGCCCTTCACAGTGTCTGATGGAAGTATCACTGACAGCCTTGCTACCCAGCCATTCACTGTGTCTGATGGCCCCATCACTGACAGCCTTGCTACCCAGCCCTTTGCAGTGTCTGATGGCCATATCACTGGCAGCCTTGCTACCCAGACCTTTGCAGTGTCTGATGGCCGTATAACTGACCACCTCACAACCCAGCCCTTCAATGCCTAATGTCCGCATCACTGACACCCTTGCTACTCAGCCCTTCACAGTGTCTGATGGCTGCATCACTCATAGCCTTTCTACCCAGCCATTCACTGTGTCTGATGGCTGCATCACTGGCATCCTTGCTACCTAGCCCTTTGCAGTGCCTGATGGCCGTATCACTGACAGCCTTGCTACTCAGCCTTTCAGTATCTAATGGCTGCATCACTGACAGCCTTGCTACCCAGCCCTTTGAGTGCCTGATTGCCGCATCACTGACAGCCTTGCTACCCAGCCCTTCACTGTGTCTGATGGCCGTATTACTGACAGCCTTGCTACCCAGCCCTTCACTGTGTCTGATGGCCGTATCACTGACAGCCTTCCTACCCAGTCCTTCACAGTGTCTCATGGCCGCATCACTGACAGCCTTCCTACCTAGCCCTTCACAGTGTCTGATGGCCGTATCACTGACAGCCTTGCTATCCAGCCCGTCAGTGTCTGATGGCTGCACCACTGACAGCCTTGCTATCCAGCCCTTCACAGTGTCTGGTGGCTGCATAACTAACAGGCTTGATACCCATCTCTTCAGTGTCTAATGGCTGCACCACTGACAGCCTTGCTATCCAGCCCTTCACTGTTGCTGATAGCTGAATCACTGACAGCCTTGCTACTCAGCCCTTCACAGTGTCTGATGGCAGTATCACTGACAGCCTTGCTACCCAGCCATTCACTGTGTCTGATGGCCGCATCACTGACAGCCTTGCTACCCAGCCCTTTGCAGTGTCTGATTGCCATATCACTGGCAGCCTTGCTACCCAGCCCTTTGCAGTGTCTGATGACTGTATAAATGACCACCTCGCAACCCAGCCCTTCAGTGCTTGATGGCCTCATCACTGACAGCTTTGCTAGTCAGCCCTTCACAGTGTCTGATAGCTGCATCACTGACAGCCTTGCTACCTAGCCATTCACTGTGTCTGATGGCTGTATCACTGACAGCCTTGCTACCCAGCCCTTCTCAGTGTCTGATGGCTGCACCACTGACAGTCTTGCTACCCAGCCCTTCACAGTGTCTTATAGCTGCACCACAGACAGCCTTGCTACCCAGCCTTTCACAGTGTCTGATGGCTGCACCACTGACAGCCCTGCTACCCAGCCCTTCATGGAGTCTGATGGCTGCATCACTGACAGCCTTGCTACCCAGCCCTTCACAGTGTCTAATGGCTTCAGCATTGACAGCCTTGCTACCCATCCCTTCAGTGTCTGATGGCCGCACCACTGACAGCCTTGCTACCCAGCCCTTTGCAGTGTGTGATGGCCATATCACTGGCAGCCTTGCTACCCAGCCCTTCACAGTGTCTGATGGCAGTATCACGGATAGCCTTGCTACCCAGCCATTCACAGTGTCTGATGGCTGCATAACTGACAGCCTTGCTACCAGCCCTTCATTGCGTATTGGCTGCTCCACTGACAGCCTTGCTACCCAGCCCTTCATGGTGTTGGATGGCTGCATCACTGACAGCCTTGCTACCCAGACCATCAGTGTATACTGGCTGTACCACTGACAGCCTTGCTACCCAGCCCTTCACGGTGTCTGATGGCTGCGTCACTGACAGACTTGCTACCCAGCCCTTCACAGTGTCTAATGGATTCACCACTGACAGCCTTGATACCCATCCCTTCAGTGTCTGATGGCTGCATCACTGACAGCCTTGCTATTCAGCCCTTCACAGTGTCTGATGGCTGCACCAGTGACAGCATTGCTATCCAGCCCTTCACAGTTTCTGATAGCTGAATCACTGACAGCCTTGCTACTCGGCCCTTTACAGTGGCTGATGGCTGCATCACTGACAGCCTTGCTACACAGCCCTCCACAGTGTCTGATGTCTGTATCCCTGACAGCCTTGCTACCCAGCCAGTCACTGTGTCTGATGGCCGCATCACTGACAGCCTTGCTACCCAGCCCTTTGCAGTATCTGATGGCTATATCACTGGCAGCCTTGCTACACAGCCCTTTGCAGTGTCTGATGGCCGTTTAACTAACCACCTCGCTACCCAGCCCTTCAGTGTCTGATGGCCGCATCACTGACAGCCTTGCTACTCAGCCCTTCAGAGTGTCTGATGGCTGCATCACTGACAGCCTTGCTACCCAACCATTCACTGTGTCTGATGGCCGCATCACTGACAGCCTTGCTACCCAGCCCATTGCAGTGTCTGAATGCCGTATCACTGACAGCCTTGCTACCCAGCCCTTCAGTGTCTGATGGCTGCATCACTGACAGCCTTGCTACTCTGCCCTTCAGTGTCTAATGGCTGCACCACTGAGAGCCTTGCTATCCAGCCCTTCACAGTTTCTGATAGCTGAATCACTGACAGCCTTGCTACTCAGCCCTTCACAGTGTCTGATGGCTGCATCATTGACAGCCTTGCTACTCAGCCCTTCACAGTGTCTGATGGAAGTATCACTGACAGCCTTGCTACCCAGCCATTCACTGTGTCTGATGGCCCCATCACTGACAGCCTTGCTACCCAGCCCTTTGCAGTGTCTGATGGCCATATCACTGGCAGCCTTGCTACCCAGACCTTTGCAGTGTCTGATGGCCGTATAACTGACCACCTCACAACCCAGCCCTTCAATGCCTAATGTCCGCATCACTGACACCCTTGCTACTCAGCCCTTCACAGTGTCTGATGGCTGCATCACTCATAGCCTTTCTACCCAGCCATTCACTGTGTCTGATGGCTGCATCACTGGCATCCTTGCTACCTAGCCCTTTGCAGTGCCTGATGGCCGTATCACTGACAGCCTTGCTACTCAGCCTTTCAGTATCTAATGGCTGCATCACTGACAGCCTTGCTACCCAGCCCTTTGAGTGCCTGATTGCCGCATCACTGACAGCCTTGCTACCCAGCCCTTCACTGTGTCTGATGGCCGTATTACTGACAGCCTTGCTACCCAGTCCTTCACAGTGTCTGATGGCCGCATCACTGACAGCCTTGCTACCTAGCCCTTCACAGTGTCTGATGGCCGTATCACTGACAGCCTTGCTACCCAGTCCTTCTCAGTGTCTGATGGCTGCACCACTGACAGCCTTGCTACTGAGCCCTTCACAGTGTCTGATGGCTGCACCACTGACAGCCTTGCTACTCAGCCCTTCACAGTGTCTGATGGCTGCACTACTGACAGCCTTGCTACCCAGCCCTTTGCAGTGTCTGATGGCCATATCACTGGCAGCCTTGCTACCCAACACTTTGCAGTGCCTGATTGCCACATCACTGACAGCCTTGCTACCCAGCCCTTTGCAGTGTCTGATTGCCATATCACTGGCAGCCTTGCTACCCAGCCCTTTGCAGTGCCTGATGACTGTATAACTGACCACCTCGCAACCTAGCCCTTCAGTGCTTGATGGCCTCATCACTGACAGCCTTGCTACTCAGCCCTTCACAGTGTCTGATAGCTGCATCACTGACAGCCTTGCTACCTAGCCATTCACTGTGTCTGATGGCTGTATCACTGACAGCCTTGCTACCCAGCCCTTCTCAGTGTCTGATGGCTGCACCACTGACAGCCTTGCTACCCAGCCCTTCACAGTGTCTTATAGCTGCACCACAGACAGCCTTGCTACCCAGCCTTTCACAGTGTCTGATGGCTGCACCACTGACATCCCTGCTACCCAGCCCTTCATGGAGTCTGATGGCTGCATCACTGACAGCCTTGCTACCCAGCCCTTCACAGTGTCTAATGGCTTCACCATTGACAGCCTTGCTACCCAGCCATTCAGTGTCTGATGGCCGCACCACTGACAGCCTTGCTACCCCAGCACTTTGCAGTGTGTGATGGCCATATCACTGGCAGGCAGCCTTGCTACCCAGCCCTTCACAGTGTCTGATGGCAGTATCACTGACAGCCTTGCTACCCAGCCATTCACTGTGTCTGATGGCTGCAACACTGACAGGCCTTGCTACTCAGCCCTTCAGTGTCTAATGGCTGCACCACTGAGAGCCTTGCTATCCAGCCCTTCACAGTGTCTGATGGCTGCATAACTGACAGCCTTGCTACCAGCCCTTCATTGCGTATTGGCTGCTCCACTGACAGCCTTGCTACCCAGCCCTTCATGGTGTTGGATGGCTGCATCACTGACAGCCTTGCTACCCAGACCATCAGTGTATACTGGCTGTACCACTGACAGCCTTGCTACCCAGCCCTTCACGGTGTCTGATGGCTGCGTCACTGACAGCCTTGCCTCCCAGCCCTTCACAGTGTCTAATGGATTCACCACTGACAGCCTTGCTACCCATCCCTTCAGTGTCTGATGGCTGCATCACTGACAGCGTTGCTATTCAGCCCTTCACAGTGTCTGATGGCTGCACCAGTGACAGCATTGCTATCCAGCCCTTCACAGTTTCTGATAGCTGAATCACCGACAGCCTTGCTACTCGGCCCTTCACAGTGGCTGATGGCTGCATCACTGACAGCCTTGCTACATAGCCCTCCACAGTGTCTGATGGCTGTATCCCTGACAGCCTTGCTACCCAGCCAGTCACTGTGTCTGATGGCCGCATCACTGACAGCCTTGCTACCCAGCCCTTTGCAGTATCTGATGGCTATATCACTGGCAGCCTTGCTACACAGCCCTTTGCAGTGTCTGATGGCCATTTAACTGACCACCTCGCTACCCAGCCCTTCAGTGTCTGATGGCCGCATCACTGACAGCCTTGCTACTCAGCCCTTCAGAGTGTCTGATGGCTGCATTACTGACAGCCTTGCTACCCAGCCATTCACTGTGTCTGATGGCCGCATCACTGACAGCCTTGCTACCCAGCCCATTGCAGTGTCTGAATGCCGTATCACTGACAGCCTTGCTACCCAGCCCTTCAGTGTTTGATGGCTGCATCACTGACAGCCTTGCTACTCAGCCCTTCAGTGTCTAATGGCTGCACCACTGAGAGCCTTGCTATCCAGCCCTTCACAGTTTCTGATAGCTGAATCACTGACAGCCTTGCTACTCAGCCCTTCACAGTGTCTGATGGCTGCATCATTGACAGTCTTGTTACTCAGCCCTTCACAGTGTCTGATGGAAGTACCACTGGCAGCCTTGCTACCCTGCCATTCACTGTGTCTGATGGCCCCATCACTGACAGCCTTGCTACCCAGCCCTTTGAAGTGTCTGATGGCCATATCACTGGCAGCCTTGCTACCTAGACCTTTGCAGTGTCTGATGGCCGTATAACTGACCACCTCGCAACCCAGCCCTTCAGTGCCTGATGTCCGCATCACTGACACCCTTGCTAGTCAGCCCTTCACAGTGTCTGATGGCTGCATCACTCATAGCCTTTCTACCCAGCCATTCACTGTGTCTGATGGCCGCATCACTGGCATCCTTGCTACCTAGCCCTTTGCAGTGCCTGATGGCTGTATCACTGACAGCCTTGCTACCGAGCCCTTCGGTGTCTCATGGCTGCATCACTGACAGCCATGCTACCCAGCCCTTCAATGTCTGATGTTTGCATCACTGACAGCCTTGCTACTCAGCCTTTCAGTATCTAATGGCTGCATCACTGACAGCCTTGCTACCCAGCCCTTTGCAGTGCCTGATTGCCGCATCACTGACAGCCTTGCTACCCAGCCCTTCACTGTGTCTGATGGCCGTATTACTGACAGCCTTGCTACCCAGTCCTTCACAGTGTCTGATGGCCGCATTACTGACAGCCTTGCTACCTAGCCCTTCACAGTGTCTGATGGCCGTATCACTGACAGCCTTGCTACCCAGCCCTTCTCAGTGTCTGATGGCTGCACCACTGACAGCCTTGCTACTGAGCCCTTCACAGTGTCTGATGGCTGCACCACTGACAGCCTTGCTACTCAGCCCTTCACAGTGTCTGATGGCTGCACTACTGACAGCCTTGCTACCCAGCCCATTGCAGTGTCTGATGGCCATATCACTGGCAGCCTTGCTACCCAACCCTTTGCAGTGCCTGATTGGCACATCACTGACAGCCTTGCTACCCAGCCCTTCACTGTGTCTGATGGCCGCATCACTGACAGCCTTGCTACCTAGCCCTTCACAGTGTCTGATGGCCGTATCACTGACAGCCTTGCTACCCAGCCCTTCTCAGTGTCTGATGGCTGCATCACTGACAGCCTCGCTACCCAGCCCTTCACAGTGTCTAATGGCTTCACCATTGACAGCCTTGCTACCCAGCCATTCAGTGTCTGATGGCCGCACCACTGATAGCCTTGCTACCCAGCCATTCACAGTGTCTGATGGCTGCATAACTGACAGCCTTGCTACCAGCCCTTCATTGCGTATTGGCTGCTCCACTGACAGCCTTGCTACCCAGCCCTTCATGGTGTTGGATGGCTGCATCACTGACAGCCTTGCTACCCAGACCATCAGTGTATACTGGCTGTACCACTGACAGCCTTGCTACCCAGCCCTTCACGGTGTCTGATGGCTGCGTCACTGACAGACTTGCTACCCAGCCCTTCACAGTGTCTAATGGATTCACCACTGACAGCCTTGCTACCCATCCCTTCAGTGTCTGATGGCTGCATCACTGACAGCCTTGCTATTCAGCCCTTCACAGTGTCTGATGGCTGCACCAGTGACAGCATTGCTATCCAGCCCTTCACAGTTTCTGATGGCTGAATCACTGACAGCCTTGCTACTCGGCCCTTTACAGTGGCTGATGGCTGCATCACTGACAGCCTTGCTACACAGCCCTCCACAGTCTCTGATGTCTGTATCCCTGACAGCCTTGCTACCCAGCCAGTCACTGTGTCTGATGGCCGCATCACTGACAGCCTTGCTACCCAGCCCTTTGCAGTATCTGATGGCTATATCACTGGCAGCCTTGCTACACAGCCCTTTGCAGTGTCTGATGGCCGTTTAACTGACCACCTCGCTACCCAGCCCTTCAGTGTCTGATGGCCGCATCACTGACAGCCTTGCTACTCAGCCCTTCAGAGTGTCTGATGGCTGCATCACTGACAGCCTTGCTACCCAACCATTCACTGTGTCTGATGGCCGCATCACTGACAGCCTTGCTACCCAGCCCATTGCAGTGTCTGAATGCCGTATCACTGACAGCCTTGCTACCCAGCCCTTCAGTGTCTGATGGCTGCATAACTGACAGCCTTGCTACTCTGCCCTTCAGTGTCTAATGGCTGCACCACTGAGAGCCTTGCTATCCAGCCCTTCACAGTTTCTGATAGCTGAATCACTGACAGCCTTGCTACTCAGCCCTTCACAGTGTCTGATGGCTGCATCATTGACAGCCTTGCTACTCAGCCCTTCACAATGTCTGATGGAAGTATCACTGACAGCCTTGCTACCCAGCCATTCACTGTGTCTGATGGCCCCATCACTGACAGCTTTGCTACCCAGCCCTTTGCAGTGTCTGATGGCCATATCACTGGCAGCCTTGCTACCCAGACCTTTGCAGTGTCTGATGGCCGTATAACTGACCACCTCGCAACCCAGCCCTTCAATGCCTAATGTCCGCATCACTGACACCCTTGCTACTCAGCCCTTCACAGTGTCTGATGGCTGCATCACTCATAGCCTTTCTACCCAGCCATTCACTGTGTCTGATGGCTGCATCACTGGCATCCTTGCTACCTAGCCCTTTGCAGTGCCTGATGGCTGTATCACTGACAGCCTTGCTACCGAGCCCTTCGGTGTCTCATGGCTGCATCACTGACAGCCATGCTACCCAGCCCTTCAATGTCTGATGTTTGCATCACTGACAGCCTTGCTACTCAGCCTTTCAGTATCTAATGGCTGCATCACTGACAGCCTTGCTACCCAGCCCTTTGAGTGCCTGATTGCCGCATCACTGACAGCCTTGCTACCCAGCCCTTCACTGTGTCTGATGGCCGTATTACTGACAGCCTTGCTACCCAGTCCTTCACAGTGTCTGATGGCCGCATCACTGACAGCCTTGCTA
The DNA here is from genome assembly GCF_040938575.1 of Ambystoma mexicanum. Lineage (NCBI taxonomy): Eukaryota > Metazoa > Chordata > Amphibia > Caudata > Ambystomatidae > Ambystoma > Ambystoma mexicanum. The sequence continues at coordinate 32,150,978 of NC_090923.1, read as the reverse complement.
CCTAGCCCTTCACAGTGTCTGATGGCCGTATCACTGACAGCCTTGCTACCCAGTCCTTCTCAGTGTCTTATGGCTGCACCACTGACAGCCTTGCTACTGAGCCCTTCACAGTGTCTGATGGCTGCACCACTGACAGCCTTGCTACTCAGCCCTTCACAGTGTCTGATGGCTGCACTACTGACAGCCTTGCTACCCAGCCCTTTGCAGTGTCTGATGGCCATATCACTGGCAGCCTTGCTACCCAACACTTTGCAGTGCCTGATTGCCACATCACTGACAGCCTTGCTACCCAGCCCTTTGCAGTGTCTGATTGCCATATCACTGGCAGCCTTGCTACCCAGCCCTTTGCAGTGTCTGATGACTGTATAACTGACCACCTCGCAACCCAGCCCTTCAGTGCTTGATGGCCTCATCACTGACAGCCTTGCTACTCAGCCCTTCACAGTGTCTGATAGCTGCATCACTGACAGCCTTGCTACCTAGCCATTCACTGTGTCTGATGGCTGTATCACTGACAGCCTTGCTACCCAGCCCTTCTCAGTGTCTGATGGCTGCACCACTGACAGCCTTGCTACCCAGCCCTTCACAGTGTCTTATAGCTGCACCACAGACAGCCTTGCTACCCAGCCTTTCACAGTGTCTGATGGCTACACCACTGACAGCCCTGCTACCCAGCCCTTCATGGAGTCTGATGGCTGCATCACTGACAGCCTTGCTACCCAGCCCTTCACAGTGTCTAATGGCTTCACCATTGACAGCCTTGCTACCCAGCCATTCAGTGTCTGATGGCCGCACCACTGACAGCCTTGCTACCCCAGCACTTTGCAGTGTGTGATGGCCATATCATTGGCAGGCAGCCTTGCTACCCAGCCCTTCACAGTGTCTGATGGCAGTATCACTGACAGCCTTGCTACCCAGCCATTCACTGTGTCTGATGGCTGCAACACTGACAGGCCTTGCTACTCAGCCCTTCAGTGTCTAATGGCTGCACCACTGAGAGCCTTGCTATCCAGCCCTTCACAGTGTCTGATGGCTGCATAACTGACAGCCTTGCTACCAGCCCTTCATTGCGTATTGGCTGCTCCACTGACAGCCTTGCTACCCAGCCCTTCATGGTGTTGGATGGCTGCATCACTGACAGCCTTGCTACCCAGACCATCAGTGTATACTGGCTGTACCACTGACAGCCTTGCTACCCAGCCCTTCACGGTGTCTGATGGCTGTGTCACTGACAGCCTTGCCTCCCAGCCCTTCACAGTGTCTAATGGATTCACCACTGACAGCCTTGCTACCCATCCCTTCAGTGTCTGATGGCTGCATCACTGACAGCGTTGCTATTCAGCCCTTCACAGTGTCTGATGGCTGCACCAGTGACAGCATTGCTATCCAGCCCTTCACAGTTTCTGATAGCTGAATCACCGACAGCCTTTCTACTCGGCCCTTCACAGTGGCTGATGGCTGCATCACTGACAGCCTTGCTACATAGCCCTCCACAGTGTCTGATGGCTGTATCCCTGACAGCCTTGCTACCCAGCCAGTCACTGTGTCTGATGGCCGCATCACTGACAGCCTTGCTACCCAGCCCTTTGCAGTATCTGATGGCTATATCACTGGCAGCCTTGCTACACAGCCCTTTGCAGTGTCTGATGGCCGTTTAACTGACCACCTCGCTACCCAGCCCTTCAGTGTCTGATGGCCGCATCACTGACAGCCTTGCTACCCAGCCATTCACTGTGTCTGATGGCCGCATCACTGACAGCCTTGCTACCCAGCCCATTGCAGTGTCTGAATGCCGTATCACTGACAGCCTTGCTACCCAGCCCTTCAGTGTCTGATGGCTGCATCACTGACAGCCTTGCTACTCAGCCCTTCAGTGTCTAATGGCTGCACCACTGAGAGCCTTGCTATCCAGCCCTTCACAGTTTCTGATAGCTGAATCACTGACAGCCTTGCTACTCAGCCCTTCACAGTGTCTGATGGCTGTATCATTGACAGCCTTGTTACTCAGCCCTTCAAAGTGTCTGATGGAAGTACCACTGGCAGCCTTGCTACCCAGCCATTCACTATGTCTGATGGCCCCATCACTGACAGCCTTGCTACCCAGCCCTTTGAAGTGTCTGATGGCCATATCACTGGCAGCCTTGCTACCTAGACCTTTGCAGTGTCTGATGGCCGTATAACTGACCACCTCGCAACCCAGCCCTTCAGTGCCTGATGTCCGCATCACTGACACCCTTGCTACTCAGCCCTTCACAGTGTCTGATGGCTGCATCACTCATAGCCTTTCTACCCAGCCATTCACTTTGTCTGATGGCCGCATCACTGGCATCCTTGCTACCTAGCCCTTTGCAGTGCCTGATGGCTCTATCACTGACAGCCTTGCTACCGAGCCCTTCGGTGTCTCATGGCTGCATCACTGACAGCCATGCTACCCAGCCCTTCAATGTCTGATGTTTGCATCACTGACAGCCTTGCTACTCAGCCTTTCAGTATCTAATGGCTGCATCACTGACAGCCTTGCTACCCAGCCCTTTGCAGTGCCTGATTGCCGCATCACTGACAGCCTTGCTACCCAGCCCTTCACTGTGTCTGATGGCCGTATTACTGACAGCCTTGCTACCCGGTCCTTCACAGTGTCTGATGGCCGCATCACTGACAGCCTTGCTACCTAGCCCTTCACAGTGTCTGATGGCCGTATCACTGACAGCCTTGCTACCCAGCCCTTCTCAGTGTCTGATGGCTGCACCACTGACAGCCTTGCCACTGAGCCCTTCACAGTGTCTGATGGCTGCACCACTGACAGCCTTGCTACTCAGCCCTTCACAGTGTCTGATGGCTGCACTACTGACAGCCTTGCTACCCAGCCCTTTGCAGTGTCTGATGGCCATATCACTGGCAGCCTTGCTACCCAACCCTTTGCAGTGCCTGATTGGCGCATCACTGACAGCCTTGCTACCCAGCCCTTCACTGTGTCTGATGGCCGCATCACTGACAGCCTTGCTACCTAGCCCTTCACAGTGTCTGATGGCCGTATCACTGACAGCCTTGCTACCCAGCCCTTCTCAGTGTCTGATGGCTGCATCACTGACAGCCTCGCTACCCAGCCCTTCACAGTGTCTAATGGCTTCACCATTGACAGCCTTGCTACCCAGCCATTCAGTGTCTGATGGCCGCACCACTGATAGCCTTGCTACTCAGCCCTTCAGAGTGTCTGATGGCTGCATAATTGACAGCCTTGCTACCCAGCCCTTTGCAGTGTGTGATGGCCATATCACTGGCAGCCTTGCTACCCAGCCCTTCACAGTGTCTGATGGCAGTGTCACTGACAGCCTTGCTACCCAGCCATTCACTGTGTCTGATGGCTGCAACACTGACAGGCCTTGCTACTCAGCCCTTCAGTGTCTAATGGCTCCACCACTGAGAGCCTTGCTATCCAGCCCTTCACAGTATCAGCCTTGCTACCAGCCCTTCATTGCGTATTGGCTGCTCCACTGACAGCTTTGCTAACCAGCCCTTCATGGTGTTGGATGGCTGCATCACTGACAGCCTTGCTTCCCAGACCATCAGTGTCTACTGGCTGTACCACTGACAGCCTTGCTACCCAGCCCTTCACGGTGTCTGATGGCTGCGTCACTGACAGCGTTGCTACCCAGCCCTTCACAGTGTCTAATGGATTCACCACTGACAGCCTTGCTACCCAGCCCTTCAGTGTCTGATGGCTGCATCACTGACAGCCTTGCTATTCAGCCCTTCAAAGTGTCTGATGGCTGCACCAGTGACAGCATTGCTATCCAGCCCTTCACAGTTTCTGATAGCTGAATCACTGACAGCCTTGCTACTCGGCCCTTCATTGTGGCTGATGGCTGCATCACTGACAGCCTTGCTACACATCCCTCCACAGTGTCTAATGGCTGTATCCCTGACAGCCTTGCTACCCAGCCAGTCACTGTGTCTGATGGCCGCATCACTGACAGCCTTGCTACCCAGCCCTTTGCAGTATCTGATGGCTATATCACTGGCAGCCTTGCTACACAGCCCTTTGCAGTGTCTGATGGCCGTTTAACTTATCACTTCGCTACCCAGCCCTTCAGTGTCTGATGGCCGCATCACTGACAGCCTTGCTACTCAGCCCTTCAGAGTGTCTGATGGCTGCATCACTGACAGCCTTGCTACCCAGCCATTCACTGTGTCTGATGGCCGCATCACTGACAGCCTTGCTACCCAGCCCATTGCAGTGTCTGATGGCCGTATCACTGACAGCCTTGCTACCCAGCCCTTCAGTGTCTGATGGCTGCATCACTGACAGCCTTGCTACTCAGCCCTTCAGTGTCTAATGGCTGCACCACTGAGAGCCTTGCTATCCAGCTCTTCACAGTTTCTGATAGCTGAATCACTGACAGCCTTGCTACTCAGCCCTTCACAGTGTCTGATGGCCTCATCACTGACAGCCTTGCTACTCAGCCCTTCACAGCGTCTGATGGCAGTATCACTGACAGCCTTGCTACCCAGCCATTCACTGTGTCTGATGACCCCATCACTGACAGCCTTGCTACCCAGCCCTTTGCAGTGTCTGATTGGCGCATCACTGACAGCCTTGCTACCCAGCCCTTCACTGTGTCTGATGGCCGCATCACTGACAGCCTTGCTACCTAGCCCTTCACAGTGTCTGATGGCCGTATCACTGACAGCCTTCCTACCCAGCCCTTCTCAGTGTCTGATGGCTGCATCACTGACAGCCTCGCTACCCAGCCCTTCACAGTGTCTAATGGCTTCACCATTGACAGCCTTGCTACCCAGCCATTCAGTGTCTGATGGCCGCACCACTGATAGCCTTGCTACTCAGCCCTTCAGAGTGTCTGATGGCTGCATAATTGACAGCCTTGCTACCCAGCCCTTTGCAGTGTGTGATGGCCATATCACTGGCAGCCTTGCTACCCAGCCCTTCACAGTGTCTGATGGCAGTGTCACTGACAGCCTTGCTACCCAGCCATTCACTGTGTCTGATGGCTGCAACACTGACAGGCCTTGCTACTCAGCCCTTCAGTGTCTAATGGCTCCACCACTGAGAGCCTTGCTATCCAGCCCTTCACAGTATCAGCCTTGCTACCAGCCCTTCATTGCGTATTGGCTGCTCCACTGACAGCTTTGCTAACCAGTCCTTCATGGTGTTGGATGGCTGCATCACTGACAGCCTTGCTTCCCAGACCATGAGTGTCTACTGGCTGTACCACTGACAGCCTTGCTACCCAGCCCTTCACGGTGTCTGATGGCTGCGTCACTGACAGCGTTGCTACCCAGCCCTTCACAGTGTCTAATGGATTCACCACTGACAGCCTTGCTACCCAGCCCTTCAGCGTCTGATGGCTGCATCACTGACAGCCTTGCTATTCAGCCCTTCAAAGTGTCTGATGGCTGCACCAGTGACAGCATTGCTATCCAGCCCTTCACAGTTTCTGATAGCTGAATCACTGACAGCCTTGCTACTCGGCCCTTCATTGTGGCTGATGGCTGCATCACTGACAGCCTTGCTACACATCCCTCCACAGTGTCTAATGGCTGTATCCCTGACAGCCTTGCTACCCAGCCAGTCACTGTGTCTGATGGCCGCATCACTGACAGCCTTGCTACCCATCCCTTTGCAGTATCTGATGGCTATATCACTGGCAGCCTTGCTACACAGCCCTTTGCAGTGTCTGATGGACGTTTAACTTATCACTTCGCTACCCAGCCCTTCAGTGTCTGATGGCCGCATCACTGACAGCCTTGCTACTCAGCCCTTCAGAGTGTCTGATGGCTGCATCACTGACAGCCTTGCTACCCAGCCATTCACTGTGTCTGATGGCCGCATCACTGACAGCCTTGCTACCCAGCCCATTGCAGTGTCTGATGGCCGTATCACTGACAGCCTTGCTACCCAGCCCTTCAGTGTCTGATGGCTGCATCACTGACAGCCTTGCTACTCAGCCCTTCAGTGTCTAATGGCTGCACCACTGAGAGCCTTGCTATCCAGCTCTTCACAGTTTCTGATAGCTGAATCACTGACAGCCTTGCTACTCAGCCCTTCACAGTGTCTGATGGCCTCATCACTGACAGCCTTGCTACTCAGCCCTTCACAGCGTCTGATGGCAGTATCACTGACAGCCTTGCTACCCAGCCATTCACTGTGTCTGATGACCCCATCACTGACAGCCTTGCTACCCAGCCCTTTGCAGTGTCTGATGGCCATATCACTGGCAGCCTTGCTACCCAGACCGTTGCAGTGTCTGATGGCCGTATAACTGACCACCTCGCAACCCAGCCCTTCAGTGCCTGATGATCGCATCACTGACAGCCTTGCTACTCAGCCCTTCACAGAGTCTGATGGCTGCATCACTGATAGCCTTCCTACCCAGCCATTCACTGTGTCTGATGGGCCGCATTACTGACATCCTTGCTACCTAGCCCTTTGCAGTCCCAGAGGGCCGTATCACTGACAGCCTTGCTACCGAGCCCTTCAGCGTCTCATGGCTGCATCACTGACAGCCATGCTACCCAGCCCTTCAGTGTCTGATGTTTGCATCACTGACAGCCTTGCTACTTAGCCTTTCAGTATCTAATGGCTGCATCACTGACAGCCTTGCTACCCAGCCCTTTGCAGTGTCTGATGGCCATATCACTGGCAGCCTTGCTACCCAAACCTTTGCAGTGCCTGATTGCCACATCACTGACAGCCTTGCTACCCAGCCCTTCACTGTGTCTGATTGCCGTATCACTGACAGCCTTGCTACCCAGTCCTTCACAGTGTCTGATGGCTGCATCACTGACAGCCTTGCTACCTAGCCCTTCACAGTGTCTAATGGCTGTATCACTGACAGCCTTGCTACCCAGCCCTTCTCAGTGTCTGATGGCTGCACCACTGACAGCCTTGCTACTGAGCCCTTCACAGTGTCTGATGGCTGCACCACTGGCAGCCTTGCTACTCAGCCCTTCACAGTGTCTGATGGCTGCACCACTGACAGCCCTGCTACCCAGCCCTTCATGGTGGCTGATGGCTGCATCACTGACGGCCTTGCTACCCAGCCCTTCACAGTGTCTAATGGCTTCACCATTGACAGCCGTGCTACCCAGCCATTCAGTGTTTTATGACTGTATCACTGATAGCCTTGCTACTCAGCCCTTCACAGTGTCCGATGGCTGCATAACTGAACACCTTGCTATCCAGCCTGTCAGTGTCTGATGGCTGCAGCACTGACAGTCGTGCTATCCAGCCCTTCACAGTGTCTGATGGCTGCATAACTGACAGCCTTGCTACCAGCCCTTCATTGTGTAATGGCTGCTCCACTGACAGCTTTGCTAACCAGCCCTTCACGGTGTTGGATGGCTGCATCACTGACAGCCTTGCTACCCAGACCATCAGTGTCTACTGGCTGTACCACTGACAGCCTTGCTACCAAGCCCTTCATGATGTCTGATGGCTGCGTCATTGACAGCCTTGCTACCCAGCCCTTCACAGTGTCTAATGGATTCACCACTGAGAGCCTTGCTACCCAACCCTTCAGTGTCTGATGACTGCATCACTGACAGCCTTGCTACTCAGCCCTTTAGTGACTAATGGCTGCACCACTGAGAGCCTTGGTATCCAGCCCTTCACAGTTTCTGATAGCTGAATCACTGACAGCCTTGCTACTCAGCCCTTCACAGTGTCTGATGGCTGCATCACTGACAGCCTTGCTACTCAGCCCTTCACAGTGTCTGATGGCAGTATCACTGACAGCCTTGCTACCCAGCCATTCACTGTGTCTGATGGCCCCATCACTGACAGCCTTGCTACCCAGCCCTTTGCAGTGTCTGATGGCCATATCACTGGCAGCCTTGCTACCCAGACCTTTGCAGTGTCTGATGGCCGTATAACTGACCACCTCGCAACCCAGCCCTTCAGTGCCTGATGTCCGCATCACTGACAGCCTTGCTACTCAGCCCTTCACAGTGTCTGATGGCTGCATCACTGATAGCCTTCCTACCCAGCCATTCACTGTGTCTGATGGCCGCATCACTGACATCCTTGCTACTTAGCCCTTTGCAGTGCCTGATGGCCGTATCACTGACGGCCTTGCTACCGAGCCCTTCGGTGTCTCATGGCTGCATCACTGACAGCCATGCTACCCAGCCCTTCAGTGTCTGATGTTTGCCTCACTGATAGCCTTGCTACTCAGCCTTTCAGTATCTAATGGCTGCATCACTGACAGCCTTGCTACCCAGGCCTTTGCAGTGTCTGATGGCCATATCACTGGCAGCCTTGCTACCCAACCGTTTGCAGTGCCTGATTGCCGCATCACTGACAGCCTTGCTACCCAGCCCTTCACTGTGTCTGATGGCCGTATCACTGACAGCCTTGCTACCCAGTCCTTCACAGTGTCTGCTGGCCGCATCACTGACAGCCTTGCTACCCACCCCTTCTCAGTGTCTGATGGCTGCACCACTGACAGCCTTGCTACTGAGCCCTTCACAGTGTCTGATGGCTGTACCACTGACAGCCTTGCTACCCAGCCCTTCACAGTGTCTGATGGCTGCACCACTGATAGCCCTGCTACCCAGCCCTTCACAGTGTCTGATGGCTGCACCACTGACAGCCCTGCTACCCAGCCCTTCATGGTGTCTGATGGCTGCATCACTGACAGCCTTGCTACCCAGCCCTTCACAGTGTCTAATGGCTTCACCATTGACAGCCCTGCTACCCAGCCCTTCAGTGTCTGATGGCTGCATCACTGATAGCCTTGCTACTCAGCCCTTCACAGTGTCCGATGGCTGCATAACTGAACACCTTGCTATCCAGCCTGTCAGTGTCTGATGGCTGCACCACTGACAGTCGTGCTATCCAGCCCTTCACAGTGTGTGATGGCTGCATAACTGACAGCCTTGCTACCAGCCCTTCATTGTGTAATGGCTGCTCCACTGACAGCTTTGCTAACCAGCCCTTCACGGTGTTAGATGGCTGCATAACTGACAGCCTTGCTACCAGCCCTTCATTGTGTAATGGCTGCTCCACTGACAGCTTTGCTAACCAGGCCTTCACGGTGTTGGATGTCTGTACCACTGACAGCCTTGCTACCCAGCCCTTCATGATGTCTGATGGCTGCATCACTGACAGCCTTGCTACTCAGCCCTTCACAGTGTCTAATGGCTGCACCAGTGACAGCATTGCTATCCAGCCCTTCACAGTTTCTGAAAGCTGAATCACTGACAGCCTTGCTACTCAGCCCTTCACAGTGGCTGATGGCTGTATCACTGACAGCCTTGCTACTCAACCCTCCACAGTGTCTGATGGCTGTATCCCTGACAGCCTTGCTACCCAGCCAGTCACTGTGTCTGATGGCCGCATCACTGACAGCCCTGCTACCTAGCCCACTGCAGTGTCTGATGGCCATATCACTGACAGCCTTGCTACCCAGCCCTTCAGTGTCTGATGGCTGCATCACTGACAGCCTTGCTACTCAGCCCTTCAGTGTCTAATGGCTGCACCACTGACAGCCTTGCTACTCAGCCCTTCAGTGTCTAATGGCTGCACCACTGAGAGCTTTTCTATCCAGCCCTTCACAGTGTCTGATGGCTGTATCACTGACATCTTGCTACCCAGCCCGTTGCAGTGTCTGATAGCAGTTTAACTGACCCCCTCGCTACCAAGCCCTTCAGTGTCTGATGGCCGCATCACTGACAGCCTTGCTACTCAGCCCTTCACAGTGTCCGATGGCTGCATAACTGAACACCTTGCTATCCAGCCTGTCAGTGTCTGATGGCTGCACCACTGACAGTCGTGCTATCCAGCCCTTCACAGTGTGTGATGGCTGCATAACTGACAGCCTTGCTACCAGCCCTTCATTGTGTAATGGCTGCTCCACTGACAGCTTTGCTAACCAGCCCTTCACGGTGTTAGATGGCTGCATAACTGACAGCCTTGCTACTCAGCCCTTCACAGTGTTTGATGGCTGCATCACTGACAGCCTTGCTACCCAGCCATTCACTGTGTCTGATGGCTGCATCACTGACAGCCTTGCTACCCAGCCCATTGCAGTGTCTGATGGCCATATCACTGACAGCCTTGCAACACACCCCTTCAGTGTCTTATGGCTGCATCACTGACAGCCTTGCTACTCAGCCCTTCAGTGTCTAATGGCTGCACCACTGAGAGCTTTCCTATCCAGCCCTTCACAGTGTCTGATGGCTGTATCACTGACATCTTGCTACCTAGACCTTCGTTGTCTACTGGCTGTACCACTGGCAGCCTTGCTACCCAGCCCTTCACAGTGTCTGATTGCTGCGCCAATGACAGCCTTGCTATCCAGCCCGTCAGTGTCTGATGGCTGCACCACTGACAGCCTTGCTATCCAGCCCTTCATAGTGTCTGGTGGCTGCTTGCATAACTGACAGGCATGATACCCATCTCTTCAGTGTCTAATGGCCGCACCACTGACAGCCTTGCTATCCAGCCCTTCACAGTGTCTGATGGCAGTATCACTGACAGCCGTGCTACCCAGCCATTTCCTGTGTCTGATGGCCGAATCACTGACAGCCTTGCTACTCATCCCTTCACAGTGTCAAATGGCTGCATCACTGACAGCCTTGCTACTCAGCCCTTCACAGTGTCTGATGGCAGTATCACTGACAGCCGTGCTACCCAGCCATTTCCTGTGTCTGATGGCCGAATCACTGACAGCCTTGCTTCCCAGCCATTAACTGTGTCTGATGGCTGCAGCACTGACAGCTTTGCTACCTAGCCCTTTGCAGTGTCTGATGGCCGTATCACTGACAGCCTTGCTACCCATCCCTTCAGTGTCTGATAGCCGCATCACTGACAGTCATGCTACCCAGCCCTTCTGTGTCTGATGGTTGCATCACTGACCGCCTCGCTACTCAGCCTTTCAGTATCTAATGGCTGCACCACTGACAGTTTTGCTACCCAAGCCCTTCGCAGTGTCTGATGGCTGCATCACTGACATCTTGCTACTGAGCCCTTCACAGTGTCTGATGGCTGCACCACTGACAGCCTTGCTACTCAGCCCTTCACAGTGTCTGATGGCAGTATCACTGACAGCCTTGCTACCCAGCCATTTCCTGTGTCTGATGGCCGCATCACTGACAGCCTTGCTACCCAGCCCTTTGCAGTGTCTGATGGCCGTATAACTGACCACCTCGCAACCCAGCCCTTCAGTGCCTGATCGCCGAATCACTGACAGCCTTGCTACCTAGCCATTCACTGTGTCTGATGGCTGCATCACTGACAGATTTGCTACCTAGCCCTTTGCAGTGTCTGATAGCCGTATCACTTACAGCCTTGCTACCCATCCCTTCAGTGTCTGATGGCTGCATCACTGACAGCTTTGCTACCTAGCCCTTTGCAGTGTCTGATAGCCGTATTACTTACAGCCTTTCTACCCAGCCCTTCAGTGTCTGATGGTTGCATCACTGACAGCCTTGCTACTCGGCCTTTCAGTATCTAATGGCTGCACCACTGACAGTTTTGCTACCCAAGCCCTTCACAGTGTCTGATGGCTGCATCACTGACATCTTGCTACCTAGACCAGCAGTGTCTACTGGTTGTACCACTGACAGCCTTGCTACCCAGCCCTTCACAGTGTCTGATGGCTGCACCACTGACAGCCTTGCTACCCAGCCCTTCACAGTGTCTGATGGCTGCACCACTGACAGCCTTGCTATCCAGCCCTTCACAGTGTCTGATGGCTGCACCACTGACAGCCTTGCTACCCATCCCTTCAGTGTCTGATGGCTGCATCACTGACAGCCTTGCTATTCAGCCCTTCACAGTGTCTGATGGCTGCACCAGTGACAGCCTTGCTATCCAGACCTTCACAGTTTCTGATAGCTGAATCACTGGCAGCCTTGCTACTCGGCTCTTCACAGTGGCTGATGGCTGCATCACTGACAGCCTTGCTACACAGCCCTCCACAGTGTCTGATGGCTGTATCCCTGACAGCCTTGCTACCCAGCCAGTCACTGTGTCTGATGGCCGCATCACTGACAGCCTTGCTACCCAGCCCTTTGCAGTATCTGATGGCTATATCACTGGCAGCCTTGCTACACAGCCCTTTGCAGTGTCTGATGGCCGTTTAACTGACCACCTCGCTACCCAGCCCTTCAGTGTCTGATGGCCGCATCACTGACAGCCTTGCTACTCAGCCCTTCAGAGTGTCTGATGGCTGCATCACTGACAGCCTTGCTACCCAGCCATTCACTGTGTCTGATGGCCGCACCACTGACAGCCTTGCTACCCAGCCCTTCAGTGTCTGATGGCTGCATCACTGACAGCCTTGCTACTCAGCCCTTCAGTGCCTAATGGCTGCACCACTGAGAGCCTTGCTATCCAGCCCTTCACAGTTTCTGATAGCTGAATCACTGACAGCCTTGCTACTCAGGCCCTCACAGTGTCTGATGGCTGCATCACTGATAGCCTTGCTACTCAGCCCTTCACAGTGTCTGATGGAAGTATCACTGACAGCCTTGCTACCCAGCCATTCACTGTGTCTGATGGCCCCCTCACTGACAGCCTTGCTACCCAGACCTTTGCAGTGTCTGATGGTCATATCACTGGCAGCCTTGCTACCCAGACCTTTGCAGTGTCTGATGGCCATATAACTGACCACCTCGCAACCCAGCCCTTCAGTGCATGATGTCCGCATCACTGACACCCTTGCTGCTCAGCCCTTCACAGTGTCTGATGGCTGCATCACTCATAGCCTTTCTACCCAGCCATTCACTGTGTCTGATGGCCGCATCACTGGCATCCTTGCTACCTAGCCCTTTTCAGTGCCTGATGGCTCTATCACTGACAGCCTTGCTACCGAGCCCTTCGGTGTCTCATGGCTGCATCACTGACAGCCATGCTACCCAGCCCTTCAGTGTCTGATGTTTGCATCACTGACAGACTTGCTACTCAGCCTTTCAGTATCTAATGGCTGCATCACTGACAGCCTTGCTACCCAGCCCTTTGCAGTGCCTGATTGCCGCATCACTGACAGCCTTGCTACCCAGCCCTTCACTGTGTCTGATGGCCGTATTACTGACAGCCTTGCTACCCAGTCCTTCACAGTGTCTGATGGCTGCATCACTGACAGCCTTGCTACCTAGCCCTTCACAGTGTCTGATGGCCGTATCACTGACAGCCCTGCTACCTAGCCCTTCTCAGTGTATGATGGCTGCACCACTGACAGCCTTGCTACTGAGCCCTTCACAGTGTCTGATGGCTGCACCACTGACAGCCTTGCTACTCAGCCCTTCACAGTGTCTGATGGCTGCACTACTGACAGCCTTGCTACCCAGCCCTTTGCAGTGTCTGATGGCCATATCACTGGCAGCATTGCTACCCAACCCTTTGCAGTGCCTGATTGCTGCATCACTGACAGCCTTGCTACCCAGCCCTTCACTGTGTCTGATGGTTGCATAACTGACAGCCTTGCTACCAGCCCTTCATTGCGTATTGGCTGTTCCGCTGACAGCTTTGCTAACCAGCCCTTCATGGTATTGGATGGCTGCATCACCGACAGCCTTGCTACCCAGACCATCAGTGTCTACTGGCTGTACCACTGACAGCCTTGCTACCCAGCCCTTCACGGTGTCTGATGGCTGCATCACTGACAGCGTTGTTACCCAGCCCTTCACAGTGTCTGATGGATTCACCACTGACAGCCTTGCTACCCAGCCCTTCAGCGTCTGATGGCTGCATCACTGACAGCCTTGCTATTCAGCCCTTCAAAGTGTCTGATGGCTGCACCAGTGACAGCATTGCTATCCAGCCCTTCACAGTTTCTGATAGCTGAATCACTGACAGCCTTGCTACTCGGCCCTTCATTGTGGCTGATGGCTGCATCACTGACAGCCTTGCTACACAGCCCTCCACAGTGACTGATGGCTGTATCCCTGACAGCCTTGCTACCCAGCCCTTCACAGTGTCTGATGGCAGTGTCACTGACAGCCTTGCTACCCAGCCATTCACTGTGTCTGATGGCTGCAACACTGACAGGCCTTGCTACTCAGCCCTTCAGTGTCTAATGGCTGCACCACTGAGAACCTTGCTATCCAGCCCTTCACAGTGTCTGATGGTTGCATAACTGACAGCCTTGCTACCAGCCCTTCATTGCGTATTGGCTGCTCCGCTGACAGCTTTGCTAACCAGCCCTTCATGGTGTTGGATGGCTGCATCACCGACAGCCTTGCTACCCAGACCATCAGTGTCTACTGGCTGTACCACTGACAGCCTTGCTACCCAGCCCTTCACGGTGTCTGATGGCTGCATCACTGACAGCGTTGCTACCCAGCCCTTCACAGTGTCTAATGGATTCACCACTGACAGCCTTGCTACCCAGCCCTTCAGCGTCTGATGGCTGCATCACTGACAGCCTTGCTATTCAGCCCTTCAAAGTGTCTGATGGCTGCACCAGTGACAGCATTGCTATCCAGCCCTTCACAGTTTCTGATAGCTGAATCACTGACAGCCTTGCTACTCGGCCCTTCATTGTGGCTGATGGCTAGATCACTGACAGCCTTGCTACACAGCCCTCCACAGTGACTGATGGCTGTATCCCTGACAGCCTTGCTACCCAGCCAGTCACTGTGTCTGATGGCCGCATCACTGACAGCCTTGCTACCCAGCCCTTTGCAGTATCTGATGGCTATATCACTGGCAGCCTTGCTACACAGCCCTTTGCAGTGTCTGATGGCCGTTTAACTGACCACCTCGCTACCCAGCCCTTCAGTGTCTGATGGCCGCATCACTGACAGCCTTGCTACTCAGCCCTTCAGAGTGTCTGATGGCTGCATCACTGACAGCCTTGCTACCCAGCCATTCACTGTGTCTGATGGCCGCATCACTGACAGCCTTGCTACCCAGCCCATTGCAGTGTCTGATGGCCGTATAACTGACAGCCTTGCTACCCAGCCCTTCAGTGTCTGATGGCTGCATCACTGACAGCCTTGCTACTCAGCCCTTCAGTGTCTAATGGCTGCACCACTGAGAGCCTTGCTATCCAGCCCTTCACAGTTTCTGATAGCTGAATCACTGACAGCCTTGCTACTCAGCCCCTCACAGTGTCTGATGGCTGCATCACTGATAGCCTTGCTACTCAGCCCTTCACAGTGTCTGATGGAAGTATCACTGACAGCCTTGCTACCCAGCCATTCACTGTGTCTGATGGCCCCATCACTGACAGCCTTGCTACCCAGACCTTTGCAGTGTCTGATGGTCATATCACTGGCAGCCTTGCTACCCAGACCTTTGCAGTGTCTGATGGCCATATAACTGACCACCTCGCAACCCAGCCCTTCAGTGCCTGATGTCCGCATCACTGACACCCTTGCTGCTCAGCCCTTCACAGTGTCTGATGGCTGCATCACTCATAGCCTTTCTACCCAGCCATTCACTGTGTCTGATGGCCGCATCACTGGCATCCTTGCTACCTAGCCCTTTGCAGTGCCTGATGGCTGTATCACTGACAGCCTTGCTACCGAGCCCTTCGGTGTCTCATGGCTGAATCACTGACAGCCATGCTACCCAGCCCTTCAGTGTCTGATGTTTGCATCACTGACAGACTTGCTACTCAGCCTTTCAGTATCTAATGGCTGCATCACTGACAGCCTTGCTACCCAGCCCTTTGCAGTGCCTGATTGCTGCATCACTGACAGCCTTGCTACCCAGCCCTTCACTGTGTCTGATGGCCGTATTACTGAGAGCCTTGCTACCCAGTCCTTCACAGTGTCTGATGGCCGCATCACTGACACCCTTGCTACCTAGCCCTTCCCAGTGTCTGATGGCCGTATCACTGACAGCCTTGCTACCTAGCCCTTCTCAGTGTATGATGGCTGCACCACTGACAGCCTTGCTACTGAGCCCTTCACAGTGTCTGTAGGCTGCACCACTGACAGCCTTGCTATTCAGCCCTTCACAGTGTCTGATGGCTGCACTACTGACAGCCTTGCTACCCAGCCCTTTGCAGTGTCTGATGGCCATATCACTGGCAGCCTTGCTACCCAACCCTTTGCAGTGCCTGATTGCTGCATCACTGACAGCCTTGCTACCCAGCCCTTCACTGTGTCTGATGGCCGTATCACTGACAGCCTTGCTACCAGTCCTTCACAGTGTCTGATGGCTGCCTCATTGACAGCCTTGCTACCTAGCTCTTCACAGTGTCTGATGGCCGTATCACTGACAGCCTTGCTACCCAGCCCTTCTCAGTGTCTGATGGCTGCATCACTGACAGCCTCGCTACCCAGCCCTTCACAGTGTCTAATGGCTTCACCATTGACAGCCTTGCTACCCAGCCATTCAGTGTCTGATGGCCGCACCACTGACAGCCTTGCTACTCAGCCCTTCACAGTGTCTGATGGCTGCATAATTGACAGCCTTGCTACCCAGCCCTTTGCAGTGTGTGATGGCCATATCACTGGCAGCCTTGCTACCCAGCCCTTCACAGTGTCTGATGGCAGTGTCACTGACAGCCTTGCTACCCAGCCATTCACTGTGTCTGATGGCTGCAACACTGACAGGCCTTGCTACTCAACCCTTCAGTGTCTAATGGCTGCACCACTGAGAGCCTTGCTATCCAGCCCTTCACAGTGTCTGATGGTTGCATAACTGACAGCCTTGCTACCAGCCCTTCATTGCGTATTGGCTGCTCCGCTGACAGCTTTGCTAACCAGCCCTTCATGGTATTGGATGGCTGCATCACCGACAGCCTTGCTACCCAGACCATCAGTGTCTACTGGCTGTACCACTGACAGCCTTGCTACCCAGCCCTTCACGGTGTCTGATGGCTGCATCACTGACAGCGTTGCTACCCAGCCCTTCGCAGTGTCTAATGGATTCACCACTGACAGCCTTGCTACCCAGCCCTTCAGCGTCTGATGGCTGCATCACTGACAGCCTTGCTATTCAGCCCTTCAAAGTGTCTGATGGCTGCACCAGTGACAGCATTGCTATCCAGCCCTTCACAGTTTCTGATAGCTGAATCACTGACAGCCTTGCTACTCGGCCCTTCATTGTGGCTGATGGCTGCATCACTGACAGCCTTGCTACACAGCCTCCACAGTGACTGATGGCTGTATCCCTGACAGCCTTGCTACCCAGCCCTTCACAGTGTCTGATGGCAGTGTCACTGACAGTCTTGCTACCCAGCCATTCACTGTGTCTGATGGCTGCAACACTGACAGGCCTTGCTACTCAGCCCTTCAGTGTCTAATGGCTGCACCACTGAGAACCTTGCTATCCAGCCCTTCACAGTGTCTGATGGTTGCATAACTGACAGCCTTGCTACCAGCCCTTCATTGCGTATTGGCTGCTCCGCTGACAGCTTTGCTAACCAGCCCTTCATGGTGTTGGATGGCTGCATCACCAACAGCCTTGCTACCCAGACCATCAGTGTCTACTGGCTGTACCACTGACAGCCTTGCTACCCAGCCCTTCACGGTGTCTGATGGCTGCATCACTGACAGCGTTGCTACCCAGCCCTTCACAGTGTCTAATGGATTCACCACTGACAGCCTTGCTACCCAGCCCTTCAGCGTCTGATGGCTGCATCACTGACAGCCTTGCTATTCAGCCCTTCAAAGTGTCTGATGGCTGCACCAGTGACAGCATTGCTATCCAGCCCTTCACAGTTTCTGATAGCTGAATCACTGACAGCCTTGCTACTCGGCCCTTCATTGTGGCTGATGGCTAGATCACTGACAGCCTTGCTACTCGGCCCTTCATTGTGGCTGATGGCTAGATCACTGACAGCCTTGCTACACAGCCCTCCACAGTGACTGATGGCTGTATCCCTGACAGCCTTGCTACCCAGCCAGTCACTGTGTCTGATGGCCGCATCACTGACAGCCTTGCTACCCAGCCCTTTGCAGTATCTGATGGCTATATCACTGGCAGCCTTGCTACACAGCCCTTTGCAGTGTCTGATGGCCGTTTAACTGACCACCTCGCTACCCAGCCCTTCAGTGTCTGATGGCCGCATCACTGACAGCCTTGCTACTCAGCCCTTCAGAGTGTCTGATGGCTGCATCACTGACAGCCTTGCTACCCAGCCATTCACTGTGTCTGATGGCCGCATCACTGACAGCCTTGCTACCCAGCCCATTGCAGTGTCTGATGGCCGTATCACTGACAGCCTTGCTACCCAGCCCTTCAGTGTCTGATGGCTGCATCACTGACAGCCTTGCTACTCAGCCCTTCAGTGTCTAATGGCTGCACCACTGAGAGCCTTGCTATCCAGCCCTTCACAGTTTCTGATAGCTGAATCACTGACAGCCTTGCTATTCAGCCCTTCACAGTGACTGATGGCCTCATCACTGACAGCCTTGCTACTCAGCCCTTCACAGCGTCTGATGGCAGTATCACTGACAGCCTTGCTACCCAGCCATTCACTGTGTCTGATGGCCCCATCACTGACAGCCTTGCTACCCAGCCCTTTGCAGTGTCTGATGGCCATATCACTGGCAGCCTTGCTACCCAGACCTTTGCAGTGTCTGATGGCCGTATAACTGACCACCTCGCAACCCAGCCCTTCAGTGCCTGATGATCGCATCACTGACAGCCTTGCTACTCAGCCCTTCACAGAGTCTGATGGCTGCATCACTGATAGCCTTCCTACCCAGCCATTCACTGTGTCTGATGGCCGCATTACTGACATCCTTGCTACCTAGCCCTTTGCAGTCCCTGAGGGCCGTATCACTGACAGCCTTGCTACCGAGCCCTTCAGCGTGTCATGGCTGCATCACTGACAGCCATGCTACCCAGCCCTTCAGTGTCTGATGTTTGCATCACTGACAGCCTTGCTACCCAGCCCTTTGCAGTGTCTGATGGCCATATCACTGGCAGCCTTGCTACCCAACCCTTTGCAGTGCCTGATTGCTGCATCACTGACAGCCTTGCTACCCAGCCCTTCACTGTGTCTGATGGCCGTATCACTGACAGCCTTGCTACCAGTCCTTCACAGTGTCTGATGGCTGCCTCATTGACAGCCTTGCTACCTAGCTCTTCACAGTGTCTGATGGCCGTATCACTGACAGCCTTGCTACCCAGCCCTTCTCAGTGTCTGATGGCTGCATCACTGACAGCCTCGCTACCCAGCCCTTCACAGTGTCTAATGGCTTCACCATTGACAGCCTTGCTACCCAGCCATTCAGTGTATGATGGCCGCACCACTGACAGCCTTGCTATTCAGCCCTTCACAGTGTCTGATGGCTGCATAATTGACAGCCTTGCTACCCAGCCCTTTGCAGTGTGTGATGGCCATATCACTGGCAGCCTTGCTACCCAGCCCTTCACAGTGTCTGATGGCAGTGTCACTGACAGCCTTGCTACCCAGCCATTCACTGTGTCTGATGGCTGCAACACTGACAGGCCTTGCTACTCAGCCCTTCAGTGTCTAATGGCTGCACCACTGAGAGCCTTGCTATCCAGCCCTTCACAGTGTCTGATGGTTGCATAACTGACAGCCTTGCTACCAGCCCTTCATTGCGTATTGGCTGCTCCGCTGACAGCTTTGCTAACCAGCCCTTCATGGTATTGGATGGCTGCATCACCGACAGCCTTGCTACCCAGACCATCAGTGTCTACTGGCTGTACCACTGACAGCCTTGCTACCCAGCCCTTCACGGTGTCTGATGGCTGCATCACTGACAGCGTTGCTACCCAGCCCTTCGCAGTGTCTAATGGATTCACCACTGACAGCCTTGCTACCCAGCCCTTCAGCGTCTAATGGCTGCATCACTGACAGCCTTGCTATTCAGCCCTTCAAAGTGTCTGATGGCTGCAACAGTGACAGCATTGCTATCCAGCCCTTCAAAGTTTCTGATAGCTGAATCACTGACAGCCTTGCTACTCGGCCCTTCATTGTGGCTGATGGCTGCATCACTGACAGCCTTGCTACACAGCCTCCACAGTGACTGATGGCTGTATCCCTGACAGCCTTGCTACCCAGCCCTTCACAGTGTCTGATGGCAGTGTCACTGACAGTCTTGCTACCCAGCCATTCACTGTGTCTGATGGCTGCAACACTGACAGGCCTTGCTACTCAGCCCTTCAGTGTCTAATGGCTGCACCACTGAGAACCTTGCTATCCAGCCCTTCACAGTGTCTGATGGTTGCATAACTGACAGCCTTGCTACCAGCCCTTCATTGCGTATTGGCTGCTCCGCTGACAGCTTTGCTAACCAGCCCTTCATGGTGTTGGATGGCTGCATCACCGACAGCCTTGCTACCCAGACCATCAGTGTCTACTGGCTGTACCACTGACAGCCTTGCTACCCAGCCCTTCACGGTGTCTGATGGCTGCATCACTGACAGCGTTGCTACCCAGCCCTTCACAGTGTCTAATGGATTCACCACTGACAGCCTTGCTACCCAGCCCTTCAGCGTCTGATGGCTGCATCACTGACAGCCTTGCTATTCAGCCCTTCAAAGTGTCTGATGGCTGCACCAGTGACAGCATTGCTATCCAGCCCTTCACAGTTTCTGATAGCTGAATCACTGACAGCCTTGCTACTCGGCCCTTCATTGTGGCTGATGGCTAGATCACTGACAGCCTTGCTACACAGCCCTCCACAGTGACTGATGGCTGTATCCCTGACAGCCTTGCTACCCAGCCAGTCACTGTGTCTGATGGCCGCATCACTGACAGCCTTGCTACCCAGCCCTTTGCAGTATCTGATGGCTATATCACTGGCAGCCTTGCTACACAGCCCTTTGCAGTGTCTGGTGGCCGTTTAACTGACCACCTCGCTACCCAGCCCTTCAGTGTCTGATGGCCGCATCACTGACAGCCTTGCTACTCAGCCCTTCAGAGTGTCTGATGGCTGCATCACTGACAGCCTTGCTACCCAGCCATTCACTGTGTCTGATGGCCGCATCACTGACAGCCTTGCTACCCAGCCCATTGCAGTGTCTGATGGCCGTATCACTGACAGCCTTGCTACCCAGCCCTTCAGTGTCTGATGGCTGCATCACTGACAGCCTTGCTACTCAGCCCTTCAGTGTCTAATGGCTGCACCACTGAGAGCCTTGCTATCCAGCCCTTCACAGTTTCTGATAGCTGAATCACTGACAGCCTTGCTATTCAGCCCTTCACAGTGACCGATGGCCTCATCACTGACAGCCTTGCTACTTAGCCCTTCACAGCGTCTGATGGCAGTATCACTGACAGCCTTGCTACCCAGCCATTCACTGTGTCTGATGGCCCCATCACTGACAGCCTTGCTACCCAGCCCTTTGCAGTGTCTGATGGCCATATCACTGGCAGCCTTGCTACCCAGACCTTTGCAGTGTCTGATGGCCGTATAACTGACCACCTCGCAACCCAGCCCTTCAGTGCCTGATGATCGCATCACTGACAGCCTTGCTACTCAGCCCTTCACAGAGTCTGATGGCTGCATCACTGATAGCCTTCCTACCCAGCCATTCACTGTGTCTGATGGCTGCATTACTGACATCCTTGCTACCTAGCCCTTTGCAGTCCCTGAGGGCCGTATCACTGACAGCCTTGCTACCGAGCCCTTCAGCGTGTCATGGCTGCATCACTGACAGCCATGCTACCCAGCCCTTCAGTGTCTGATGTTTGCATCACTGACAGCCTTGCTACTTAGCCTTTCAGTATCTAATGGCTGCATCACTGACAGCCTTGCTACCCAGCCCTTTGAAGTGTCTGATGGCCATATCACTGGCAGCCTTGCTACCCAAACCTTTGCAGTGCCTGATTGCCGCATCACTGACAGCCTTGCTACCCAGCCCTTCACTGTGTCTGATGGCCGTATCACTGACAGCCTTGCTACCCATTCCTTCACAGTGTCTGATGGCCGCATCACTGGCAGCCTTGCTACCTAGCCCTTCACAGTGTCTAATGGCCGTATCACTGACAGCCTTGCTACCCAGCCCTTCTCAGTGTCTGATGGCTGCACCACTGACAGCCTTGCTACTGAGCCCTTCACAGTGTCTGATGGCTGCACCACTGACAGCCTTGCTACTCAGCCCTTCACAGTGTCTGATGGCTGCACCACTGACAGCCCTGCTACCCAGCCCTTCATGGTGTCTGATGGCTGCATCACTGACAGCCTTGCCACCCAGCCCTTCACAGTGTCTAATGGCTTCACCATTGACAGCCGTGCTACCCAGCCCTTCAGTGTCTGATGGCTGCATCACTGATAGCCTTGCTACTCAGCCTTTCACAGTGTCCGATGGCTGCATAACTGAACACCTTGCTATCCAGCCTGTCAGTGTCTGATGGCTGCACCACTGACAGTCGTGCTATCCAGCCCTTCACAGTGTCTGATGGCTGCATAACTGACAGCCTTGCTACCAGCCCTTCATTGTGTAATGGCTGCTCCACTGACAGCTTTGCTAACCAGCCCTTCACGGTGTTGGATGGCTGCATCACTGACAGCCTTGCTACCCAGACCATCAGTGTCTACTGGCTGTATCACTGACAGCCTTGCTACCCAGCCATTCACTGTGTCTGATGGCCCCATCACTGACAGCCTTGCTACCCAGCCCTTTGCAGTGTCTGATGGCCATATCACTGGCAGCCTTGCTACCCAGACCTTTGCAGTGTCTGATGGCCGTATAACTGACCACCTCGCAACCCAGCCCTTCAGTGCCTGATGTCCGCATCACTGACAGCCTTGCTACTCAGCCCTTCACAGTGTCTGATGGCTGCATCACTGATAGCCTTCCTACCCAGCCATTCACTGTGTCTGATGGCCGCATCACTGACATCCTTGCTACCTAGCCCTTTTCAGTGCCTGATGGCCGTATCACTGACAGCCTTGCTACTCAACCCTTTGCAGTGCCTGATTGCCGCATCACTGACAGCCTTGCTACCCAGCCCTTGACTGTGTCTGATGGCCGTATCACTGACAGCCTTGCAACCCAGTCCTTCACAGTCTCTGATGGCCGCATCACTGACAGCCTTGCTACCCACCCCTTCTCAGTGTCTGATGGCTGCACCACTGATAGCCTTGCTACTGAGCCCTTCACAGTGTCTCATGGCTGCACCACTGACAGCCTTGCTACCCAGCCATTTCCTGTGTCTGATGGCTGCACCACTGACAGCCTTGCTATCCAGCCCGTCAGTGTCTGATGGCTGCACCACTGACAGCCTTGCTATCCAGCCCTTCACAGTGTCTGATGGCTGCATAACTGATAGGCTTGATACCCATCTCTTTAGTGTCTAATGAATGCACCACTGGCAGCTTTATTACCCAGTCATTCACAGTGTCTGATGGCTGCACCACTGACATCCTTGCTACCCAGCCCTTCAGTGTCTGATGGCTGCATCACTGACAGCATTGCTACTCAGCCCTTCAGTGTCTAATAGCTGCACCACTGAGAGCTTTCCTATCCAGCCCTTCACAGTGTCTGATGGCTGTATCACTGACATCTTGCTACCTAGACCTTTGTTGTCACTTGGCTGTACCACTGACAGCCTTGCTACCCAGCCCTTCACAGTGTCTGATGGCTGCACCAATGACAGCCTTGCTATCCAGTCCGTCAGTGTCTGATGGCTGCACCACTGACAGCCTTGCTCTCCAGCCCTTCACAGTGTCTGATGGCTGCTTGCATAACTGACAGGCATGATACCCCTCTCTTCAGTGTCTAATGGCTGCACCACTGACAGCCTTGCTATCCAGCCCTTCACAGTTTCTGATAGCTGAATCACTGACAGCCTTGCTACTCAGCCCTTCACAGTGTCTAATGGCTGCATCACTGACAGCCTTGCTACTCAGCCCTTCACAGTGTCTGATGGCAGTATCACTGACAGCTTTGCTACCCAGCCATTTCCTGTGTCTGATGGCCGCATCACTGACAGCCTTGCTACCCAGCCCTTTGCAGTGTCTGATGGCCATATCACTGGCAGCCTTGCTACCCAGCCCTTTGCAGTGTCTGATGGCCGTATAACTGACCACCTCGCAACCCAGCCCTTCAGTGCCTGATGGCCGAATCACTGACAGCCTCGCTACCTAGCCATTCACTGTGTCTGATGGCTGCATCACTGACAGCTTTGCTACCTAGCCCTTTGCAGTGTCTGATAGCCGTATCACTTACAGCCTTGCTACCCATCCCTTCAGTGTCTGATGGCTGCATCACTGACAGCTTTGCTACCTAGCCCTTTGCAGTGTCTGATAGCCGTATCACTTACAGTCTTGCTACCCAACCCTTCAGTGCCTGATGGTTGCATCACTGACAGCCTTGCTACTCGGCCTTTCAGTATCTAATGGCTGCACCACTGACAGTTTTGCTACCCAAGCCCTTCACAGTGTCTGATGGCTGCATCACTGACATCTTGCTACCTAGACCAGCAGTGTCTACTGGTTGTACCACTGACAGCCTTGCTACCCAGCCCTTCACAGTGTCTGATGGCTGCACCACTGACAGCCTTGCTACCCAGCCCTTCACAGTGTCTGATGGCTGCACCACTGACAGCCTTGCTATCCAGCCCTTCACAGTGTCTGATGGCTGCACCACTGACAGCCTTGCTACCCATCCCTTCAGTGTCTGATGGCTGCATCACTGACAGCCTTGCTATTCAGCCCTTCACAGTGTCTGATGGCTGCACCAGTGACAGCATTGCTATCCAGCCCTTCACAGTTTCTGATAGCTGAATCACTGACAGCCTTGCTACTCGGCCCTTCACAGTGGCTGATGGCTGCATCACTGACAGCCTTGCTACACAGCCCTCCGCAGTGTCTGATGGCTGTATCCCTGACAGCCTTGCTACCCAGCCAGTCACTGTGTCTGATGGCCGCATCACTGACAGCCTTGCTACCCAGCCCTTTGCAGTATCTGATGGCTATATCACTGGCAGCCTTGCTACACAGCCCTTTGCAGTGTCTGATGGCCGTTTAACTGACCACCTCGCTTCCCAGCCCTTCAGTGTCTGATGGCCGCATCACTGACAGCCTTGCTACTCAGCCCTTCAGAGTGTCTGATGGCTGCATCACTGACAGCCTTGCTACCCAGCCATTCACTGTGTCTGATGGCCGCATCACTGACAGCCTTGCTACCCAGCCCATTGCAGTGTCTGATGGCCGTATCACTGACAGCCTTGCTACCCAGCCCTTCAGTGTCTGATGGCTGCATCACTGACAGCCTTGCTACTCTGCCCTTCAGTGTCTAATGGCTGCACCACTGAGAGCCTTACTATCTAGCCCTTCACAGTTTCTGATAGCTGAATCACTTACAGCCTTGCTACTCAGCCCTTCACAGTGTCTGATGGCTGCATCACTGATAGCCTTGCTACTCAGCCCTTCACAGTGTCTGATGGAAGTATCACTGACAGCCTTGCTACCCAGCAATTCACTGTGTCTGATGGCCCCATCACTGACAGCCTTGCTACCCAGCCCTTTGCAGTGTCTGATGGTCATATCACTGGCAGCCTTGCTACCCAGACCTTTGCAGTGTCTGATGGCCGTATAACTGACCACCTCGCAACCCAGCCCTTCAGTGCCTGATGTCCGCATCACTGACACCCTTGCTACTCAGCCCTTCACAGTGTCTGATGGCTGCATCACTCATAGCCTTTCTACCCAGCCATTCACTGTGTCTGATGGCCGCATCACTGGCATCCTTGCTACCTAGCCCTTTGCAATGCCTGATGGCTGTATCACTGACAGCCTTGCTACCGAGCCCTTCGGTGTCTCATGGCTGCATCACTGACAGCCATGCTACCCAGCCCTTCAGTGTCTGATGTTTGCATCACTGACAGCCTTGCTACTCAGCCTTTCAGTATCTAATGGCTGCATCACTGACAGCCTTGCTACCCATCCCTTTGCAGTGCCTGATTGCCGCATCACTGACAGCCTTGCTACCCAGCCCTTCACTGTGTCTGATGGCCGTATTACTGACAGCCTTGCTACCCAGTCCTTCACAGTGTCTGATGGCCGCATCACTGACACCCTTGCTACCTAGCCCTTCACAGTGTCTGATGGCCGTATCACTGACAGCCTTGCTATCTAGCCCTTCTCAGTGTATGATGGCTGCACCACTGACAGCCTTGCTACTGAGCCCTTCACAGTGTCTGATGGCTGCACCACTGACAGCCTTGCTACTCAGCCCTTCACAGTGTCTGATGGCTGCACTACTGACAGCCTTGCTACCCAGCCCTTTGCAGTGTCTGATGGCCATATTACTGGCAGCCTTGCTACCCAACCCTTTGCAGTGCCTGATTGCCGCATCACTGACAGCCTTGCTACCCAGCCCTACACTGTGTCTGATGGCCGTATCACTGACAGCCTTGCTACCAGTCCTTCACAGTGTCTGATGGCCGCATCACTGACAGCCTTGCTACCTAGCCCTTCACAGTGTCTGATGGCCGTATCACTGACAGCCTTGCTACCCAGCCCTTCTCAGTGTCTGATGGCTGCATCACTGACAGCCTCGCTACCCAGCCCTTCACAGTGTCTAATGGCTTCACCATTGACAGCCTTGCTACCCAGCCATTCAGTGTCTGATGGCCGCACCACTGACAGCCTTGCTACTCAGCCCTTCAGAGTGTCTGATGGCTGCATAATTGACAGCCCTGCTACCCAGCCCTTTGCAGTGTGTGATGGCCATATCACTGGCAGCCTTGCTACCCAGCCCTTCACAGTGTCTGATGGCAGTGTCACTGACAGCCTTGCTACCCAGCCATTCACTGTGTCTGATGGCTGCAACACTGACAGGCCTTGCTACTCAGCCCTTCAGTGTCTAATGGCCGTATCACTGACAGCCTTGCTACCAGTCCTTCACAGTGTCTGATGGCTGCATCACTGACAGCCTTGCTACCTAGCCCTTCACAGTGGCTGATGGCCGTATCACTGACAGCCTTGCTACCCAGCCCTTCTCAGTGTCTGATGGCTGCATCACTGACAGCCTCGCTACCCAGCCCTTCACAGTGTCTAATGGCTTCACCATTGACAGCCTTGCTACGCAGCCATTCAGTGTCTGATGGCCGCACCACTGACAGCCTTGCTACTCAGCCCTTCAGAGTGTCGGATGGCTGCATAATTGACAGCCTTGCTACCCAGCCCTTTGCAGTGTGTGATGGCCATATCACTGGCAGCCTTGCTACCCAGCCCTTCACAGTGTCTGATGGCAGTGTCACTGATAGCCTTGCTACCCAGCCATTCACTGTGTCTGATGGCTGCAACACTGACAGGCCTTGCTACTCAGCCCTTCAGTGTCTAATGGCTGCACCACTGAGAGCCTTGCTATCCAGCCCTTCACAGTGTCTGATGGTTGCATAACTGACAGCCTTGCTACCAGCCCTTCATTGCGTATTGGCTGCTCCACTGACAGCTTTGCTAACCAGCCCTTCATGGTGTTGGATGGCTGCATCACTGACAGCCTTGCTACCCAGACCATCAGTGTCTACTGGCTGTACCACTGACAGCCTTGCTACCCAGCCCTTCACGGTGTCTGATGGCTGCGTCACTGACAGCGTTGCTACCCAGCCCTTCACAGTGTCTAATGGATTCACCACTGACAGCCTTGCTACCCAGCCCTTCAGTGTCTGATGGATGCATCACTGACAGCCTTGCTATTCAGCCCTTCAAAGTGTCTGATGGCTGCACCAGTGACAGCATTGCTATCCAGCCCTTCACAGTTTCTGATAGCTGAATCACTGACAGCCTTGCTACTCGGCCCTTCACAGTGGCTGATGGCTGCATCACTGACAGCCTTGCTACACAGCCCTCCACAGTGTCTGATGGCTGTATCCCTGACAGCCTTGCTACCCAGCCAGTCACTGTGTCTGATGGCCGCATCACTGACAGTCTTGCTACCCAGCCCTTTGCAGTATCTGATGGCTATATCACTGGCAGTCTTGCTACACAGCCCTTTGCAGTGTCTGATGGCCATTTAACTGACCACCTCGCTACCCAGCCCTTCAGTGTCTGATGGCCGCATCAGTGATAGCCTTGCTACCCAGCCCATTGCAGTGTCTAATGGCCGTATCATTGACAGCCTTGCCACCCAGCCCTTCAGTGTCTGATGGCTGCATCACTAACAGCCTTGCTACTCAGCCCTTCAGTGTCTAATGGCTGCACCACTGAGAGCCTTGCTATCCAGCCCTTCACAGTTTCTGATAGCTGAATCACTGACAGCCTTGCTACTCAGCCCTTCACAGTGACTGATGGCCTCATCACTGACAGCCTTGCTATTCAGCCCTTCACAGCGTCTGATGGCAGTATCACTGAGAGCCTTGCTACCCAGCCATTCACTGTGTCTGATGGCCCCATCACTGACAGCCTTGCTACCCAGCCCTTTGCAGTGTCTGATGGCCATATCACTGGCAGCCTTGCTACCTAGACCTTTGCAGTGTCTGATGGCCGTATAACTGACCACCTCGCAACCCAGCCCTTCAGTGCCTGATGATCGCATCACTGACAGCCTTGCTACTTAGCCCTTCACAGAGTCTGATGGCTGCATCACTGATAGCCTTCCTACCCAGCCATTCACTGTGTCTGATGGCTGCATTACTGACATCCTTGCTACCTAGCCCTTTGCAGTCCCTGAGGGCCGTATCACTGACAGCCTTGCTACCGAGCCCTTACGGTCTCATGGCTGCATCACTGACAGCCATGCTACCCAGCCCTTCAGTGTCTGATGTTTGCATCACTGACAGCCTTGCTACTTAGCCTTTCAGTATCTAATGGCTGCATCACTGACAGCCTTGCTACCCAGCCCTTTGAAGTGTCTGATGGCCATATCACTGGCAGCCTTGCTACACAAACCTTTGCAGTGCCTGATTGCCGCATCACTGACAGCCTTGCTACCCAGCCCTTCACTGTGTCTGATGGCCGTATCACTGACAGCCTTGCTACCCAGTCCTTCACAGTGTCTGATGGCCGCATCACTGACAGCCTTGCTACCTAGCCATTCACAGTGTCTAATGGCCGTATCACTGACAGCCTTGCTACCCAGCCCGCCTCAGTGTCTGATGGCTGCACCACTGACAGCCTTGCTACTGAGCCCTTCACAGTGTCTGATGGCTGCACCACTGACAGCCTTGCTACTCAGCCCTTCACAGTGTCTGATGGCTGCACCACTGACAGCCCTGCTACCCAGCCCTTCATGGTGTCTGATGGCTGCATCACTGACAGCCTTGCTACCCAGCCCTTCACAGTGTCTAATGGCTTCACCATTGACAGCCGTGCTACCCAGCCCTTCAGTGTCTGATGGCTGCATCACTGATAGCCTTGCTACTCAGCCCTTCACAGTGTCCGATGGCTGCATAACTGAACGCCTTGCTATCCAGCCTGTCAGTGTCTGATGGCTGCATCACTGACAGTCGTGCTATCCAGCCCTTCACAGTGTCTGATGGCTGCATAACTGACAGCCTTGCTACCAGCCCGTCATTGTGTAATGGCTGCTCCACTGACAGCTTTGCTAACCAGCCCTTCACGGTGTTGGATGGCTGCATCACTGACAGCCTTGCTACCCAGACCATCAGTGTCTACTGGCTGTACCACTGACAGCCTTGCTACCAAGCCCTTCATGATGTCTGATGGCTGCGTCATTGACAGCCTTGCTACCCAGCCCTTCACAGTGTCTAATGGATTCACCACTGAGAGCCTTGCTACCCAACCCTTCAGTGTCTGATGACTGCATCACTGACAGCCTTGCTACTCAGCCCTTTAGTGACTAATGGCTGCACCACTGAGAGCCTTGGTATCCAGCCCTTCACAGTTTCTGCTAGCTGAATCACTGACAGCCTTGCTACTCAGCCCTTCACAGTGTCTGATGGCTGCATCACTGACAGCCTTGCTACTCAGCCCTTCACAGTGTCTGATGGCAGTATCACTGACAGCCTTGCTACCCCTGCCATTCACTTTGTCTGATGGCCCCATCACTGACAGCCTTGCTACCCAGCCCCTTGCTACCCAGACCTTTGCAGTGTCTGATGGCCGTATAACTGACCACCTCGCAACCCAGCCCTTCAGTGCCTGATGTCCGCATCACTGACAGCCTTGCTACTCAGCCCTTCACAGTGTCTGATGGCTGAATCACTGATAGCCTTCCTACCCAGCCATTCACTGTGTCTGATGGCCGCATCACTGACATCCTTGCTACCTAGCCCTTTGCAGTGCCTGATGGCCGTATCACTGACGGCCTTGCTACCGAGCCCTTCGGTGTCTCATGGCTGCATCACTGACAGCCATGCTACCCAACCCTTCAGTGTCTGATGTTTGCATCACTGATAGCCTTGCTACTCAGCCTTTCACTATCTAATGGCTGCTTCACTGACAGCCTTGATACCCAGGCCTTTGCAGTGTCTGATGGCCATATCACTGGCAGCCTTGCTACCCAACCCTTTGCAGTGCCTGATTGCCGCATCACTGACAGCCTTGCTACCCAGCCCTTCACTGTGTCTGATGGCCGTATCACTGACAGCCTTGCTACCCAGTCCTTCACAGTGTCTGATGGCCGCATCACTGGCAGCCTTGCTACCCACCCCTTCTCAGTGTCTGATGGCTGCACCACTGACAGCCTTGCTACTGAGCCCTTCACAGTGTCTGATGGCTGCACCACTGACAGCCTTGCTACCCAGCCCTTCACAGTGTCTGATGGCTGCACCACTGACCGCCCTGCTACTCAGCCCTTCACAGTGTCTGATGGCTGCACCACTGACAGCCCTGCTACCCAGCCCTTCATGGTGTCTGATGGCTGCATCACTGACAGCCTTGCTATCCAGCCCTTCACAGTGTCTAATGGCTTCACCATTGACAGCCCTGCTACCCAGCCCTTCAGTGTCTGATGGCTGCATCACTGATAGCCTTGCTACTCAGCCCTTCACAGTGTCCGATGGCTGCATAACTGAACACCTTGCTATCCAGCCTGTCAGTGTCTGATGGCTGCACCACTGACAGTCGTGCTATCCAGCCCTTCACAGTGTCTGATGGCTGCATAACTGACAGCCTTGCTACCATCCCTTCATTGTGTAATGGCTGCTCCACTGACAGCTTTGCTAACCAGCCCTTCACAGTGTTAGATGGCTGCATAACTGACAGCCTTGCTACCAGCCCTTCATTGTGTAATGGCTGCTCCACTGACAGCTTTGCTAACCAGCCCTTCACGGTGTTGGATGGCTGTACCACTGACAGCCTTGCTACCCAGCCCTTCATGATGTCTGATGGCTGCATCACTGACAGCCTTGCTACTCAGCCCTTCACAGTGTCTGATGGCTGCACCAGTGACAGCATTGCTATCCAGCCCTTCACAGTTTCTGATAGCTGAATCACTGACAACCTTGCTACTCAGCCCTTCACAGTGGCTGATGTCTGTATCACTGACAGCCTTGCTACTCAACCCTCCACAGTGTCTGATGGCTATATCCCTGACAGCCTTGCTACCCAGCCAGTCACTGTGTCTGATGGCCGCATCACTGACAGCCTTGCTACCTAGCCCACTGCAGTGTCTGATGGCCATATCACTGACAGCCTTGCTACCCAGCCCTTCAGTGTTTGATGGCTGCCTCACTGACATCCTTGCTACTCAGCCCTTCAGTGTCTAATGGCTGCACCACTGACAGCCTTGCTACTCAGCCCTTCAGTGTCTAATGGCTGCACCACTGAGGGCTTTCCTATCCAGCCCTTCACAGTGTCTGATGGCTGTATCACTGACATCTTGCTACCCAGCAATTTGCAGTGTCTGATAGCAGTTTAACTGACCCCCTCGCTACCTTGTCCTTCAGTGTCTGATGGCCGCATCACTGACAGCCTTGCTACTCGGCCCTTCTCAGTGTTTGATGGCTGCATCACTGACAGCCTTGCTACCCAGCCATTCACTGTGTCTGATGGCTGCATCACTGACAGCCTTGCTACCCAGCCCATTGCAGTGTCTGATGGCCATATCACTGACAGCCTTGTTACACACCTCTTCAGTGTCTTATGGCTGCATCACTGACAGCCTTGCTACTCAGCCCTTCAGTGTCTAATGGCTGCACCACTGAGAGCTTTCCTATCCAGCCCTTCACAGTGTCTGATGGCTGTATCACTGACATCTTGCTACCTAGACCTTCGTTGACTACTGGCTGTACCACTGGCAGCCTTGCTACCCAGCCCTTCACAGTGTCTGATGGCTGCACCAATGACAGCCTTGCTATCCAGCCCGTCAGTGTCTGATGGCTGCACCACTGACAGCCTTGCTATCCAGCCCTTCATAGTGTCTGGTGGCTGCTTGCATAACTGACAGGCATGATACCCATCTCTTCAGTGTCTAATGGCTGCACCACTGACAGCCTTGCTATCCAGCCCTTCACAGTTTCTGATAGCTGAATCACTGACAGCCTTGCTACTCATCCCTTCACAGTGTCTAATGGCTGCATCACTGACAGCCTTGCTACTCAACCCTTCACAGTGTCTGATGGCAGTATCACTGACAGCCGTGCTACCCAGCCATTTCCTGTGTCTGATGGCCGAATCACTGACAGCCTTGCTTCCCAGCCATTCACTGTGTCTGATGGCTGCATCACTGCCAGCTTTGCTACCTAGCCCTTTGCAGTGTCTGATTGCCGTATCACTGACAGCCTTGCTACCCATCCCTTCAGTGTCTGATAGCCGCATCACTGACAGTCATGCTACCCAGCCCTTCAGTGTCTGATGGTTGCATCACTGACCGCCTCGCTACTCAGCCTTTCAGTATCTAATGGCTGCACCACTGACAGTTTTGCTACCCAAGCCCTTCGCAGTGTCTGATGGCTGCATCACTGACATCTTGCTACCTAGACCAGCAGTGTCTACTGGCTGTACCACTGACAGCCTTGCTACCCAGCCCTTCACAGTGTCTGATGGCTGCACCACTGACAGCCTTGCTATCCAGCCCGTCAGTGTCTGATGGCTGCACCACTGACAGCCTTGCTATCCAGCCCTTCACTGTGTCTGATGGCTGCATAACTGATAGGCTTGATACCCATCTCTTCAGTGTCAAATGAATGCACCACTGGCAGCTTTATTACCCAGTCCTTCACAGTGTCTGATGGCTGCACCACTGACATACTTGCTACCCAGCCCTTCAGTGTCTAATAGCTGCACCACTGAGAGCTTTCCTATCCAGCCCTTCACAGTGTCTGATGGCTGTATCACTGACATCTTGCTACCTAGACCTTCGTTGTCACTTGGCTGTACCACTGACAGCCTTGCTACCCAGCCCTTCACAGTGTCTGATGGCTGCACCAATGACAGCCTTGCTATCCAGTCCGTCCGTGTCTGATGGCTGCACCACTGACAGCCTTGCTATCCAGCCCTTCACAGTGTCTGATGGCTGTATCCCTGACAGCCTTGCTACCCAGCCAGTCACTGTGTCTGATGGCCGCATCACTGACAGCCTTGCTACCTAGCCCACGGCAGTGTCTGATGGCCATATCACTGACAGCCTTGCTACCCAGCCCTTCAGTGTCTGATGGCTGCATCACTGACAGCCTTGCTACTCAGCCCTTCAGTGTCTAATGGCTGAACCACTGAGAGCTTTCCTATCCAGCCCTTCACAGTGTCTGATGGCTGTATCACTGACATCTTGCTACCCAGCCCTTTGCAGTGCCTGATAGCAGTTTAACTGACCCCCTCGCTACCAAGCCCTTCAGTGTCTGATGGCCGCATCACTGACAACCTTGCTACTCAGCCCTTCACAGTGTTTGATGGCTGCATCACTGACAGCCTTGCTACCCAGCCATTCACTGTGTCTGATGGCTGCATCACTGACAGCCTTGCTACCCAGCCCATTGCAGTGTCTGATGGCCATATCACTGACAGCCTTGCTACACACCCCTTCAGTGTCTTATGGCTGCATCACTGACAGCCTTGCTACTCAGCCCTTCAGTGTCTAATGGCGGCACCACTGAGAGCTTTCCTATCCAGCCCTTCACAGTGTCTGATGGCTGTATCACTGACATCTTGCTACCTAGACCTTCGTTGTCTACTGGCTGTACCACTGGCAGCCTTGCTACCCAGCCCTTCACAGTGTCTGATGGCTGCACCAATGACAGCCTTGCTATCCAGCCGGTCAGTGTCTGATGGCTGCACAACTGACAGCCTTGCTATCCAGCCGTTCATAGTGTCTGGTGGCTGCTTGCATAACTGACAGGCATGATACCCATCTCTTCAGTGTCTAATGGCTGCACCACTGAGAGCCTTGCTATCCAGCCCTTCACAGTTTCTGATAGCTGAATCACTGACAGCCTTGCTACTCATCCCTTCACATTGTCTAATGGCTGCATCACTGACAGCCTTGCTACTCAGCCCTTCACAGTGTCTGATGGCAGTATCACTGACAGCCGTGCTACCCAGCCATTTCCTGTGTCTGATGGCCGAATCACTGACAGCCTTGCTATCCAGCCCTTCACAGTGTCTGATGGCTGCATAACTGATAGGCTTGATACCCATCTCTTCAGTGTCAAATGAATGCACCACTGGCAGCTTTATTACCCAGTCCATCACAGTGTCTGATGGCTGCACCACTGACATCCTTGCTACCCAGCCCTTCAGTGTCTAATAGCTGCACCACTGAGAGCTTTCCTATCCAGCCCTTCACAGTGTCTGATGGCTGTATCACTGACATCTTGCTACCTAGACCTTCGTTGTCACTTGGCTGTACCACTGACAGCCTTGCTACCCAGCCCTTCACAGTGTCTGATGGTTGCACCAATGACAGCCTTGCTATCCAGTCCGTCCGTGTCTGATGGCTGCACCACTGACAGCCTTGCTATCCAGCCCTTCACAGTGTCTGATGGCTGCTTGCATAACTGACAGGCATGATACCCCTCTCTTCAGTGGCTGATGGCTGTATCACTGACAGCCTTGCTACTCAATCCTCCAAAGTGTCTGATGGCTGTATCCCTGACAGCCTTGCAACCCAGCCAGTCACTGTGTCTGATGGCCGCATCACTGACAGCCTTGCTACCTAGCCCACGGCAGTGTCTGATGGCCATATCACTGACAGCCTTGCTACCCAGCCCTTCA
Organism: Ambystoma mexicanum; assembly: GCF_040938575.1. Taxonomy (NCBI): domain Eukaryota; kingdom Metazoa; phylum Chordata; class Amphibia; order Caudata; family Ambystomatidae; genus Ambystoma; species Ambystoma mexicanum. The sequence goes on along the minus strand of NC_090923.1, from coordinate 32,116,016 downwards.
GTGTCTGATGGCTGCATCACTGACAGCCTTGCTACTCAGCCCTTCAGTGTCTTATGGCTGCACCACTGACAGCCTTGCAACTCAGCACCTTCAGTGTCTAATGGCTGCACCACTGAGAGCTTTCCTATCCAGCCCTTCACAGTGTCTGATGGCTGTATCACTGACATCTTGCTACCTAGACCTTCGTTGACTACTGGCTGTACCACTGGCAGCTTTGCTACCCAGCCCTTCACAGTGTCTGATGGCTGCACCAATGACAGCCTTGCTATCCAGCCCGTCAGTGTCTGATGGCTGCACCACTGACAGCCTTGCTATCCAGCCCTTCATAGTGTCTGGTGGCTGCTTGCATAACTGACAGGCATGATACCCATCTCTTCAGTGTCTAATGGCTGCACCACTGACAGCCTTGCTATCCAGCCCTTCACAGTTTCTGATAGCTGAATCACTGACAGCCTTGCTACTCATACCTTCAGAGTGTCTAATGGCTGCATCACTGACAGCCTTGCTACTCAACCCTTCACAGTGTCTGATGGCAGTATCACTGACAGCCGTGCTACCCAGCCATTTCCTGTGTCTGATGGCCGAATCACTGACAGCCTTGCTTCCCAGCCATTCACTGTGTCTGATGGCTGCATCACTGCCAGCTTTGCTACCTAGCCCTTTGCAGTGTCTGATGGCCGTATCACTGACAGCCTTGCTACCCATCCCTTCAGTGTCTGATAGCCACATCACTGACAGTCATGCTACCCAGCCCTTCAGTGTCTGATGGTTGCATCACTGACCGCCTCGCTACTCAGCCTTTCAGTATCTAATGGCTGCACCACTGACAGTTTTGCTACCCAAGCCCTTCGCAGTGTCTGATGGCTGCACCACTGACAGCCTTGCTATCCAGCCCGTCAGTGTCTGATGGCTGCACCACTGACAGCCTTGCTATCCAGCCCTTCACTGTGTCTGATGGCTGCATAACTGATAGGCTTGATACCCATCTCTTCAGTGTCAAATGAATGCACCACTGGCAGCTTTATTACCCAGTCCTTCACAGTGTCTGATGGCTGCACCACTGACATCCTTGCTACCCGGCCCTTCAGTGTCTAATAGCTGCACCACTGAGAGCTTTCCTATCCAGCCCTTCACAGTGTCTGATGGCTGTATCACTGACATCTTGCTACCTAGACCTTCGTTGTCACTTGGCTGTACCACTGACAGCCTTGCTACCCAGCCCTTCACAGTGTCTGATGGCTGCACCAATGACAGCCTTGCTATCCAGTCCGGCCCTGTCTGATGGCTGCACCACTGACAGCCTTGCTATCCAGCCCTTCACAGTGTCTGATGGCTGCTTGCATAACTGACAGGCATGATACCCCTCTCTTCAGTGGCTGATGGCTGTATCACTGACAGCCTTGCTACTCAACCCTCCACAGTGTCTGATGGCTGTATCCCTGACAGCCTTGCTACCCAGCCAGTCACTGTGTCTGATGGCCGCATCACTGACAGCCTTGCTACCTAGCCCACGGCAGTGTCTGATGGCCATATCACTGACAGCCTTGCTACCCAGCCCTTCAGTGTCTGATGGCTGCATCACTGACAGCCTTGCTACTCAGCCCTTTAGTGTCTAATGGCTGCACCACTGACAGCCTTGCTACTCAGCCCTTCAGTGTCTAATGGCTGAACCACTGAGAGCTTTCCTATCCAGCCCTTCACAGTGTCTGATGGCTGTATCACTGACATCTTGCTACCCAGCCCTTTGCAGTGTCTGATAGCAGTTTAACTGACCCCCTCGCTACCAAGCCCTTCAGTGTCTGATGGCCGCATCACTGACAGCCTTGCTACTCAGCCCTTCACAGTGTTTGATGGCTGCATCACTGACAGCCTTGCTACCCAGCCATTCACTGTGTCTGATGGCTGCATCACTGACAGCCTTGCTACCCAGCCCATTGCAGTGTCTGATGGCCATATCACTGACAGCCTTGCTACACACCCCTTCAGTGTCTTATGGCTGCATCACTGACAGCCTTGCTACTCAGCCCTTCAGTGTCTAATGGCGGCACCACTGAGAGCTTTCCTATCCAGCCCTTCACAGTGTCTGATGGCTGTATCACTGACATCTTGCTACCTAGACCTTCATTGTCTACTGGCTGTACCACTGGCAGCCTTGCTACCCAGCCCTTCACAGTGTCTGATGGCTGCACCAATGACAGCCTTGCTATCCAGCCCGTCAGTGTCTGATGGCTGCACCACTGACAGCCTTGCTATCCAGCCCTTCATAGTGTCTGGTGGCTGCTTGCATAACTGACAGGCATGATACCCATCTCTTCAGTGTCTAATGGCTGCACCACTGACAGCCTTGCTATCCAGCCCTTCACAGTTTCTGATAGCTGAATCACTGACAGCCTTGCTACTCATCCCTTCACATTGTCTAATGGCTGCATCACTGACAGCCTTGCTACTCAGCCCTTCACAGTGTCTGATGGCAGTATCACTGACAGCCGTGCTACCCAGCCATTTCCAGTGTCTGATGGCCGAATCACTGACAGCCTTGCTTCCCAGCCATTCACTGTGTCTGATGGCTGCATCACTGACAGCTTTGCTACCTAGCCCTTTGCAGTGTCTGATGGCCGTATCACTGACAGCCTTGCTACCCATCCCTTCAGTGTCTGATAGCCGCATCACTGACAGTCATGCTACCCAGCCCTTCAGTGTCTGATGGTTGCATCACTGACCGCCTCGCTACTCAGCCTTTCAGTAAATAATGGCTGCACCACTGACAGTTTTGCTACCCAAGCCCTTCGCAGTGTCTGATGGCTGCATCACTGACATCTTGCTACCTAGACCAGCAGTGTCTACTGGCTGTACCACTGACAGCCTTGCTACCCAGCCCTTCACAGTGTCTGATGGCTGCACCACTGACAGCCTTGCTATCCAGCCCGTCAGTGTCTGATGGCTGCACCACTGACAGCCTTGCTATCCAGCCCTTCACTGTGTCTGATGGCTGCATAACTGATAGGCTTGATACCCATCTCTTCAGTGTCAAATGAATGCACCACTGGCAGCTTTATTACCCAGTCCTTCACAGTGTCTGATGGCTGCACCACTGACATCCTTGCTACCCAGCCCTTCAGTGTCTAATAGCTGCACCACTGAGAGCTTTCCTATCCAGCCCTTCACAGTGTCTGATGGCTGTATCACTGACATCTTGCTACCTAGACCTTCGTTGTCACTTGGCTGTACCACTGACAGCCTTGCTACCCAGCCCTTCACAGTGTCTGATGGCTGCACCAATGACAGCCTTGCTATCCAGTCCGTCCGTGTCTGATGGCTGCACCACTGACAGCCTTGCTATCCAGCCCTTCACAGTGTCTGGTGGCTGCTTGCATAACTGACAGGCATGATACCCCTCTCTTCAGTGGCTGATGGCTGTATCACTGACAGCCTTGCTACTCAATCCTCCAAAGTGTCTGATGGCTGTATCCCTGACAGCCTTGCTACCCAGCCAGTCACTGTGTCTGATGGCCGCATCACTGACAGCCTTGCTACCTAGCCCACGGCAGTGTCTGATGGCCATATCACTGACAGCCTTGCTACCCAGCCCTTCAGTGTCTGATGGCTGCATCACTGACAGCCTTGCTACTCAGCCCTTCAGTGTCTAATGGCTGCACCACTGACAGCCTTGCTACTCAGCCCTTCAGTGTCTAATGGCTGCACCACTGAGAGCTTTCCTATCCAGCCCTTCACAGTGTCTGATGGCTGTATCACTGACATCTTGCTAACCAACCCTTTGCAGTGTCTGATAGCAGTTTAACTGACCCCCTCGCTACCAAGCCCTTCAGTGTCTGATGGCCGCATCACTGACAGCCTTGCTACTCAGCCCTTCACAGTGTTTGATGGCTGCATCACTGACAGCCTTGCTACCCAGCCATTCACTGTGTCTGACGGCTGCATCACTGACAGCCTTGCTACCCAGCCCATTGCAGTGTCTGATGGCCATATCACTGACAGCCTTGCTACACACCCCTTCAGTGTTTTATGGCTGCATCACTGACAGCCTTGCTACTCAGCCCTTCAGTGTCTAATGGCGGCACCACTGAGAGCTTTCCTATCCAGCCCTTCACACTGTCTGATGGCTGTATCACTGACATCTTGCTACCTAGACCTTTGTTGTCTACTGGCTGTACCACTGGCAGCCTTGCTACCCAGCCCTTCACAGTGTCTGATGTCTGCACCAATGACAGCCTTGCTATCCAGCCCGTCAGTGTCTGATGGCTGCACCACTGACAGCCTTGCTATCCAGCCCTTCATAGTGTCTGGTGGCTGCTTGCATAACTGACAGGCATGATACCCATCTCTTCAGTGTCTAATGGCTGCACCACTGACAGCCTTGCTATCCAGCCCTTCACAGTTTCTGATAGCTGAATCACTGACAGCCTTGCTACTCATCCCTTCACATTGTCTAATGGCTGCATCACTGACAGCCTTGCTACTCAGCCCTTCACAGTGTCTGATGGCAGTATCACTGACAGCCGTGCTACCCAGCCATTTCCTGTGTCTGATGGCCGAATCACTGACAGCCTTGCTTCCCAGCCATTCACTGTGTCTGATGGCTGCATCACTGACAGCTTTGCTACCTAGCCCTTTGCAGTGTCTGATGGTCGTATCACTGACAGCCTTGCTACCCATCCCTTCAGTGTCTGATAGCCGCATCACTGACAGTCATGCTACCCAGCCCTTCAGTGTCTGATGGTTGCATCACTGACAGCCTCGCTACTCAGCCTTTCAGTATCTAATGGCTGCACCACTGACAGTTTTGCTACCCAAGCCCTTCGCAGTGTCTGATGGCTGCATCACTGACATCTTGCTACCTAGACCAGCAGTGTCTACTGGCTGTACCACTGACAGCCTTGCTACCCAGCCCTTCACAGTGTCTGATGGCTGCACCACTGACAGCCTTGCTATCCAGCCCATCAGTGTCTGATGGCTGCACCACTGACAGCCTTGCTATCCAGCCCTTCACAGTGTCTGATGGCTGCATAACTGATAGGCTTGATACCCATCTCTTCAGTGTCTAATGAATGCACCACTGGCAGCTTTATTACCCAGTCCTTCACAGTGTCTGATGGCTGCACCACTGACATCCTTGCTACCCAGCCGTTCAGTGTCTAATAGCTGCACCACTGAGAGCTTTCCTATCCAGCCCTTCACAGTGTCTGATGGCTGTATCATTGACATCTTGCTACCTAGACCTTCGTTGTCACTTGGCTGTACCACTGACAGCCTTGCTACCCAGCCCTTCACAGTGTCTGATGGCTGCACCAATGACAGCCTTGCTATCCAGTCCGTCAGTGTCTGATGGCTTCACCACTGACAGCCTTGCTATCCAGCCCTTCACAGTGTCTGATGGCTGCTTGCATAACTGACAGGCATGATACCCCTCTCTTCAGTGTCTAATGGCTGCACCACTGACAGCCTTGCTATCCAGCCCTTCACAGTTTCTGATAGCTGAATCACTGACAGCCTTGCTACTCAGCCCTTCACAGTGTCTAATGGCTGCATCACTGACAGCCTTGCTACCTAGACCAGCAGTGTCTACTGGCTGTACCACTGACAGCCTTGCTACCCAGCCCTTCACAGTGTCTTATGGCTGCACCACTGACAGCCTTGCTATCCAGCCCGTCAGTGTCTGATGGCTGCACCACTGACAGCCTTGCTATCCAGCCCTTCACAGTGTCTGATGGCTGCATAACTGATAGGCTTGATACCCATCTCTTTAGTGTCTAATGAATGTACCACTGGCAGCTTTATTACCCAGTCATTCACAGTGTCTGATGGCTGCACCACTGACATCCTTGCTACCCAGCCCTTCAGTGTCTGATGGCTGCATCACTGACAGCATTGCTACTCAGCCCTTCAGTGTCTAATAGCTGCACCACTGAGAGCTTTCCTATCCAGCCCTTCACAGTGTCTGATGGCTGTATCACTGACATCTTGCTACCTAGACCTTCGTTGTCACTTGGCTGTACCACTGACAGCCTTGCTACCCAGCCCTTCACAGTGTCTGATGGCTGCACCAATGACAGCCTTGCTATCCAGTCCGTCAGTGTCTGATGGCTGCACCACTGACAGCCTTGCTATCCAGCCCTTCACAGACATCAGTGTCTGATGGCTGCTTGCATAACTGACAGGCATGATACCCCTCTCTTCAGTGTCTAATGGCTGCACCACTGACAGCCTTGCTATCCAGCCCTTCACAGTTTCTGATAGCTGAATCACTGACAGCCTTGCTACTCAGCCCTTCACAGTGTCTAATGGCTGCATCACTGACAGCCTTGCTACTCAGCCCTTCAAAGTGTCTGATGGCAGTATCACTGACAGCCTTGCTACCCAGCCATTTCCTGTGTCTGATGGCCGCATCACTGAAAGCCTTGCTGCCCAGCCCTTTGCAGTGTCTGATGGCGATATCACTGGCAGCCTTGCTACCCAGCCCTTTGCAGTGTCTGATGGCCATATAACTGACCACCTCGCAACCCAGCCCTTCAGTGCCTGATGGCCGAATCACTGACAGCCTTGCTACTTAGCCATTCACTGTGTCTGATGGCTGCATCACTGACAGCTTTGCTACCTAGCCCTTTGCAGTGTCTGATAGCCGTATCACTTACAGCCTTGCTACCCATCCCTTCAGTGTCTGATGGCTGCATCACTGACAGCTTTGCTACCTAGCCCTTTGCAGTGTCTGATAGCCGTATCACTTACAGCCTTGCTACCCAGCCCTTCAGTGTCTGATGGTTGCATCACTGACAGCCTTGCTACTCGGCCTTTCAGTATCTAATGGCTGCACCACTGACAGTTTTGCTACCCAAGCCCTTCACAGTGTCTGATGGCTGCATCACTGACATCTTGCTACCTAGACCAGCAGTGTCTACTGGTTGTACCACTGACAGCCTTGCTACCCAGCCCTTCACAGTGTCTGATGGCTGCACCACTGACAGCCTTGCTATCCAGCCCTTCACAGTGTCTGATGGCTGCACCACTGACAGCCTTGCTATCCAGCCCTTCACAGTGTCTGATGGCCGCCTCACTGACATCCTTGCTACCCAGCCCTTCAGTGTCTGATGGCTGCACCACTGACGTCCTTGCTACCCATTCTTCCACATTGACGAATTACCACATCAGTTTCAACATTTCTACCCTGCCTTCCACAGTATTATTATTATTACTGGTTGTTGGTCACATCCCCCTGGACTCAAAGAGTCGGCTCTAGACCCCGCCGCGGTAAAGCCCGCAGCAAGGGCGCAGTGTTTGGTACTGATGGTGTTTGGAGCAACGACTGGCGTGAGGCAATACAGGGCAACCCTGTTCTCCCCTGAAGATTCGAGGTGAGAGCTCCATGAAAGAGAAAGTGGAGGATATTTAAGACTGACTGGCAGTTTTCGGTTTTCATTAAAAATTATTCTGTCCTCACCTATGGAGCTCATGGCGTCCATGGAGCCTCCACTCGTTTCCCCCATCCCCCACTTCTTTTCTGCACCTCCTTACATGAAGCACAGGACCAGCGTCGGGGTAAGAAGTTGGCCGTGAAGAGGCAGCAGGGGGGACACTAAAGTCAGATCCTGGTGGGACATCCGAGCTGTTTGCACCTTAGCCCAGCATCTCGGGCAGGGGGAGTCTGGGGGCGAACTTGTTAGTTGGAGAGGACCATCATTTACTGGGGGTCAGCCAAAATGTCTTGGGAGGAGTGCCAATAGCCCTTGAGGGCTGCCACCACGGGGTACTGCCCAGCAAATCAGGCGGGCTGTTAGCTATCCACCTCGGAGTGGGCGAAACTGAGGGGAATCTGGTAGACTCGGTCACCATGGGGAGTGCCCCCCTTATCAGAAGTATTCCTAGAAGTACGGACAGTAAAGGAACTGTTGGAATGGAAGTTCCTCCTTTTCCAATCCCAGTTGATGCTCCCTGCTATCCTGATCCCCTCAATCTCATCCCCACTGTGCCCACTCTACGTTCGCCATTTCACTCAACATGCTATGGCCTAGCGATGTCGCTAGCATCTGTGATGGAGAACTTTCCCTTAGAAGCCGCTGTTAGCTGCAGTCTGCCCCCTAGCTCCACTCTGTGACCGACAACCTGGCCCCCGTTCCTGCATCAGCCACTGGCTTCAATGATGACAACTCAACAGGTCCCCAAGAACCATCTCTCCTGGACTCTGCGGGTGCAGTGTTCTGCGCCGCCGCTGTAGATGTTAAGCCCGCTTCTAGCCAGACTGGCTCCTCCGGTGCCTCCAGTACTGCCTTGAGTACCTTTCATCCATAAACCTAGGGGGCAGTTCCTTTATTCGGCTAACCCCACTCAGAGCCCCTACACCCATTGGTTATGCAACTTGAATCCCATTCTGCCTGCCAAGGATGCCTGCACAGTCAGGGTCTGTAAATGTAATCAGGTACTTGCTGAGCTGTCAGACATTAAAAAACTGCTCCTGGTATTTCTGGAAAATCAGGGTAGGGGCAGAGAAAGAGTGCAAGCAGAGTTTCCTATTGCCCCACTTGCGGCTAGGGGTCCTAATATTCTACCCCAGGAAAGTCCTTGGTGGCAGGTTTACCGGAGTCCGGCAACACCCAAGGAACATGCTGTCTGGTACAGTTGGGTCACCTAGAAGATCACACCCTATTAACGCTCCCATTGCTCAGGGATCAAAGTGGGGTGTCCAAGTCTAAGGCAAAGTCCTCCCCTGCAGTGGATCAGGTCTCATGTTTTGTACAAGGTCCAGGTTCGAAAGAATCTGGAGTGTTTATCCTATGGCATAGGGGGGGGGCACCACGACCAGGGTGGGCTCAGATGCACCGCAGTTTACTTACATGGGGTACCAAAACTGGCAGAGAACAAGGTTGAGCCAAGGGATGTCCTACTAAAGAAGTGCTAGCACTGGTTGCAGACCCTTGGAGCCTGAGGGTTTGTGTCTAGGGAAGCTATAGTGGGTTGTTTCAGAGCCCCAAACTAGGGGTCGAATTCCGATGACATTGTTAAACTGGCTTTCCGGGACTGGAGAGTGGCCTATGGGGTCTTGGGAAGAATTGGGCGGGATGGTCAAGAGTGGGATTTCAATCAGTCAGTACCCCCACCAAGCACTGGCTGTCCTGTCTGGAATAACCCCATCCAGTACTCTTCTAACTGGTGCGAATCCTATACCTCTGGGACGATGACAGGCTGGGGTCTAATGCAAATGGGCCCACTAGGTTTGTGCAACCTCGAACTGGGCTGATTCGTCTCCATTACTGTCTGGTTGTTTCTATCTTTTTTTCTGCGTTGTGCTGTAACATGATCTTTGTTATTAAGGGTACGTGATAGGATGTACTCTGATGGCCCGATGACTGAAAAAAGTTATTACAACATTATTATCGTCATCCTCCACAATGTGTGACGGCCTGCATCCCTGCCACACGAGGTATCCTGCCCAACACAGCTTCTGATTGCCTTCAACACTGCGAGCCTTGCTACACCTCCTCCACAGTATCCGATGGCCCGCATCACTGCCAGCCTTGCTACTACATCCCTCTACAGTGTCTGAGCACCCTTATAGCTATTTACCTTGCTACCCACCCCTCCACAGTGTCCCATAGCTGCATCACTGCCAGCCTTAGTACCCATCCTTACATAGTGTCTGATGGCCACATCACCGCCAGCCTTGCTACCCATCCTTACACCATGTGTGACAGACCACATCACTGCCAGCCTTGCTACTCATCCCTCCACCATGTGTGATGGACCACATCACATCACTTCCAGTCTGCTACCCATCCTTGCACCGTGTGTGACGGACCACATCACTGCCAGCCTTGCTACCCATCCTTCCACCGTGTGTGACGACCACATCACATCACTGCCAGTCTGCTACCCATCCTTCCACCATGTGTGATGGCCCACATCGCTGCCAGCCTTGCTACCCATCACTCCACAGTGTCCAGCGGTCTGCCACACTGCCAGCTGTAAGTGACTTCAATGCAGCACTCCAACTAAGTCAATGCCTAGTCTGGGATGCCCAATGGAAGCCCTTATTGATATATTTTTTATGTCAAAGTTCTTTAAATCTGGATGATGAACCCTTATATAACGCCACTCTCCTTGAATCCCCCTGACCTCACTGAGCCAAGAAGTAGGTTTGTTTTGCAAATTAAAAAGTTTATTTGAATAATTAAACAATATATATATATATCACACTTTTCTGAATAAAATAATATTTGAATAGCACACTTATGAACATGGACGGTAATCAACAATGGGTAATATTACAAAATTGACAATCTCTTTAATCACTTAGGAGTAGGAATAGGAAGGATAAGGTAGCAGAGAATACTTTTATGGTTCAAGGAAATGCAATAATGGGAAAAGAATGCAACACAGGAAGAAACTTGATATGATTTCAACAAAAGATAATATGATCACTTTTTCCCCTGTGACTACTCACTCCCCCCTATGCAATATGAAGAGATGGAATTGAGGGCACACCGGTTTCGACATACAATCAAGAATGCAGTTCAATTCTAGTTTCCCCAGCAAGCTTAGAGAAAACAGGTATGATTTTAAATCACAGGTCAAAACGCTTTGGAATGTAATTGCAATGGACGTAAAAATATGCTAAAATGATTTTAATTCACTAAAGAGATTCAGGATAAGTGATAGTTGCTTTAGATTGGTTCAGGTCCACACTAGCAATGATTCATGAATGATTAACAAATTGGAAACGAAATTCAGCAGTGGAAAGCAAGAAGCAGCTATTTTTACAAGTGGTGAAATGGAGCTAAATTGCAATTTGCTGCAATTTTTACGAGGGCATAAATCGTGATTACAGAAAAACTATAATGAAGCTTAGGATCTCAGAAATGACAACTTATTCACGATTTTGGTGGGTTTTCCAAGATTGGTTCTGCACCAAATTTTACACAAACATACACACTCTCTCTGAGCATATTACTATAGGTTTTTATGTTTCTAGCATAAACACTTATCTACAATATTAATAAATCCCGGGTTTTGGTCTCAGAACATCACCCGGGGTCCCGCTTAGTCTTGAATTATGAGTGAATTTTTCATTTTAACCGTCTCAAAGTTTGACATTTTGGTCAGCTTGGTACAATATTTTAGAACCATTTTCCTTAAACATAGTGAAATTTCTTCTCTCCTTCTAGACAAAACCAAAATCAACTCACAATCAATCATCCTAGGCGACCTTAATCTAGGTCGCGGCGACCCTAAAGATCTTGTAGCAACTGATCTGGAGAATGCGCTCACTGACCTTGGCCTCACCTTGTACATCCAAGAACCGACCCATATCAAAGGTAGGACTATTGATTGGTTAGCAGGCTCCAACTGCAACATCCAGATCCTCAACATCTCCCCTTGCTTATGGTCCGACCACCACATCATAACGTTCAACATTGAAGCTTCCCCACGAGCCCCAACACCAATGGCCCCAGCACTCCCCACCTGCAATAAAAAAAAATAACAAAAGAACAACTCCTCCCACTGTTACTCACTTCCCTCAATGCGGCCTCCAACTCATGCTCTGATCCCACTTCCCTCGCAGACACCTACAACCAAACGATGCTCACGGCCATTGACTCCATAGCACCCATCAAACCGAGAAAGGCTAAACCGCGAGCACACCTCAACTCTTGGTTCACTCCACAGCTTAGAATCCTCCGAAAAGCTAAACGCTGTGCGGAAAATCGCTGGAAAAGCTACCCGTCTGATGAGCATAAAGATGGTTTCCTTCTCGCCTCCCTTATTTATAAAGATGCCATCATCACTGCTAAAAAAGAATCGCTCAACAATCGTATCTTGCAAGCAGATTCAAATTCCAAGGAACTCTTTAGAATCTTAAAATAGCTCGAAACCCCAGTCTCCCCCCCAGATACATGCACGAAAGATAGCAAATGGTGTACCAATATCCAAGCAGCCCTACTAAACAAAATCGCTGTGCTTCAATCCAAAATTAAAGATAAACAGGACAGCCTCAAGCGTGACAACCGCTCCCGCTCCCTTACCAGGCCCACCCCTCCTAAAATGGCTAATACCGAACCCTTCACCTTCTCACCGCTCACTGTTACTGAGGTAGAAAACATCATCCGGAGGATCAAACCATCCAACTGCCAAGGTGACCCATGCCCAGCTCCCATCATCAAGGACTCTGCCCACGACTTAGCCCCATTCATTACAGCCTTCATTAACTCCTCCTTTAAAACTAGTACTATCCCGGACAACCTTAAGAACGTGTGGGTGATCCCGCTTCTAAAAAAACCCTCTCTTGACCCAATCATACCTACGAACTTCCGACCTATTACTACAGTCCCATTTCTGCTTAAGATATTGGACTGCGCAGCCTACCTGCAGATCCAAAATTACCTTGAATCAAACAATCTGTTAGGTCTACGTCAATCTGGATTTCGGCCCAGACACGGGACCGAAACAGCTCTATTAGACCTAAAAACCCAGATCGAAGTACTGAAGGACCAGGGCAAATTAGCTATGCTACTACTTCTCGACCTCTCCGCCGCATTTGACTTGGTTAACCACCAGATCCTTTGCAGGCATCTCTACTCTGCTGCCAACTTCTCACCGTCATCTGCGGCCTGGATCAAATCCTTTTTGAGCAATATATCCATGAGGGTTTTCACACCCTCCGCAGCAGCGGATCCTTCTCCTATTCATTATGGCGTACCCCAGGGTTCTTGCGTGTCACCTACACTTTACAATATCTTTACGAAACCACTCTTTGATGTGCTTGATTATCTGGGTGTCTCCTACACCAACTATGCGGACGACACCCAGATACTCATTCCTATCTCAGGCGATCATCAAGCTGACACTAAGGCCCTCAACGACGTCTACCTGGTCATCCAAGCTTGGATGGCCCAGCACCAGCTATGTCTGAATGACGATAAAACGGAGCTCCTTATCTTGGGTACCTCACAACGCCTGAGCAAACTTGAGCCGTCCCATCAGTCATTCACCATAGACGGCAATACCATACGAGTCTCGAAAGACACTAAAACATTAGGCTTCTTCCTGGACTCTACCCTATCCCTAACGAGACAAACAAATGCAGTCAGGTCTGCCTCTGCCTACACGTGCAAACTTATCTCAGCCTGCCGACCGTTTCTCACCACCCCTAACAGTGTCACACTAGCCAGAACACTGATCATGGCTAAAATTGATTACTGCAGTGCCCTTTACTTAGGCACTAGCCAAGAGAACCTGTCCAAACTTCAAACCACACAGAACAATGCCATTCGAGCGGCCTTGAACTTACCCCGCAACCATCACATCTCAGTAGCCAGAACTAGCCTAAAGTGGTTACCTGTGAAGCAGAGAATTGCCCTAAAAACTCTTGCCCTCACGCATAAAGGCCTAGCCTACAAGGCCCCACTCTATCTCTGCAGTCGGCTTTCGCGCCACTCTACAGGCCGACCACTAAGAACTGCTCAGACACATTGCCTAACTATCCCCAGGTTTAAGCTTCAGAAAGCGGGAGGCACTAGCTTCCCTGTCCTAGCCTCTAAACTTTGGAACACCCTCCCTGCCACCATCAGAGCCGAAGATTCCTTCAACACCTTCAAGACTAAAACCAAATCTTGGCTCTTCGACCAGTAAAGACTCGCCCGACTCTCTCTGTCCTACTTCTCTGCCCGTCTGCTACCTATGCCAACCTTTTGTTCACCCAGGTTATATCCTCTGTTACTCCCAGATGCATTGTAACCTATGTAATATATGTTATTAATAAGATTATTTTTATATTCGCATTGTTTAATTTCGTATTGTATTCTCCTGCCTGTATGTTTCATTCTTGTAACCCTGTACAAATTGCGCCCTGATGCCCCTGGGCCTGATGGTTTTGCGCGTTATAAATAAATAAACAAACAAACATATATTTGGTGCAATGTTAAATACACATCCCAGTCTGGTCCGCCCCCTAGAGCTGGGTGAGTCAGATGGTCACATGGCCTGTCTCTCCCAGAGCAGTTGTTGTTGACAGTAATACCCACATTTAGCATATTCTATTCAGTCAAGGAATCTATTGTCTCTTTTTCCTGCCAGCAGGGGGAATCTCCTCCTCTGATAACAGTTCTAATTAACATGTCCATGTGAAGTCCTCTCCTGTTGGTAGGAAGGCCAAGGTGTGAAGGGTTCTTGCCAAGGGCAGGGGAAACTTCTTTTGTCCAGGGAAAGGTGTGGAATTTGTTTGATCCCAGTGTGGGAACTTCTTAACTCTGCAACCAATGTCTACAATTTGTCTTTTCTTACAATATAAACCACATTTTTAATACATACATTAAACAATTGCTTCCTTCAAGTCATTTCAGAATATATTTTTAAATTGTCTCCACCGCATAGGCTTCTGATAGCAAGGATTTCTTGGCATAGTTTGGGGCTCCATGTTCAACCTTTACAAAGAACTGGTTTTAAAACGCCGGCTTCTGGTAGTGGTGAGCAACGGTACTACACCCATTTTTGACAGCTGTCTATCTTTAAAAGGGGATTTAGCTTGATAGCATATGATTCTTGCTGATATTGCATTGATGTGGATTCTTGCAGTAGAATAATGCGGAACACCCAACAAGAAGGTTGGATCTTTTTGGTGATTTGTGAGGCAGGATTTTAGAAATTGTTGACATTCAAGAAACGGATTGCCACACAGCTCTGTGTTGCTTTTGGCAATCAGCATTGCTTTTTCCAAGTGGTTTCAGACTGCTTTGTGGATGGCCCAATGGTGGTTTTAGGCATTGATCTCCTGTGCTCACTAATATAGGCAAAAGGGGATGGCCGCCTATTTTTCAGGTTTTCACTGCACATTTTCTGGTGATTTTGAGCTAGCAGCATGCTTTCCAGTGGCCATTCTTATGTTTCCGTTGCCAGCAATGCACAGTGATGTTTCAGGGCTTGGATGAGTGCATTAAGACATCCCACAAGCCCCCCTCTTGTGATGGCCGTTGTTCTTTCATCGATGGAACTTCGCAAGACTGGGATGTCCGCATCCACTCTCTGGATTCCACAGATGGCAAAGTTCAGCATCTTTTCCTCCATCAGAGGTGGATCGATCGGTTCTCCTCGCCAGTCCTGATGGGAGTATTGAGCGATACCCTGGGCCCCTCGGATCTTTGTTGCCGGTCCCTGGGCCGTCCTCCTTGGTCAGTCTCCATGTTTTCTCTCTCCTAGGATGACAAAGCAAAAAGGCAACAACATATTCATAGACAGTTCCCCACCACTATTAATGTAGTGGGGTGGGAATATACATTTTATAAATCAGGAGACATTTGCATTCTTATTATTGCATTTTATAGACTATATGTGGAATGGTTTTAGAGTTGGAAATTTATTGATCTGGAGTGGCCCCCTCTGGGGTTCCAGAGGACTCCTCCAGTTGCTGCAGAGTGTGCCTGGGATGGCAACACTTTAGCTGATTAATATGGAACCACTTATCTTCCCCCTCTGCCAAACTGCCTTTGGGGATGTGGATCTTGTAGGCGACTGTTGAGATATTGTCTACAATTTCAAAAGGTCCCTTCCAGGTAGGCAGAACTTTTCACTGTTTGGCCTGGTTCCTTTGGAAATTGTATAGATAGACCCGGTCTCCTACATTGTATTCTTTTCTGGTAGTCTTCAAGTCATAGTGGGTCTTCACGCTATTGGCTGATCTTTCTAGATTTCGCTGAGCATAGGCAAAAGCATGTTGAAGGTTTTCTTACATTTTCAACATAGTCATGAGTTGTGGAGGCATTGATCAATGTCTGCTCTTGGGTCCTGTAAAGCAGATGCTGGGGAAGCACCATCCTGCGTCCAGTCATCAGCTCGAACTGTGACATTTTAGTTGCAGATGAAGGGGTAGATCTGATGGCCATTAGGACAAGAGGTTATCGGATATCCCAACTTGGCCCAGAATCTGCCACAAACTTTTTTAAGATGCTCACAATGGTTTTGTTGTAACGTTCTACTGCACCACTAGAGGCTAGCCGGTAAGCAATATGTAGCTTCCTTTTAACCCCAAGTATCTCCCACATCTTTGTCATTACTCCGCTGGTGAAATGGCTACCTCTGTCTGACTCAATCCTTTGGGGTAGTCCAAAACGCAAAAAGATGTGGTTGATCATCAGGGCAGCTGCTGTTTCTGCCTTGCAGTTTGGGGCCAGGAGACATTCCACCCATTTAGTAAATAAGCATGTCACGGTCAACATGTACTTATTCCCCCTAGAGGAGTGAATCACGGGCCCGATAAAGTCAACTTGTAAATCTGACCATGGCAGTGTCATCCCCCTCTTTTGGAGGGGTGTTGACTGAAATTGTGCACACACAAGACACCATTTCAAGTATTGGTCGAGGTCCTACCCCATGTGTAGCTAGTATGCAACCTCTCTTAAGATTTCAAGTGTTGCATGAAACCCCCTATGACTGGCTGTGGCCGCATCATGGGCATGACTTAACATCAGGCTTCGGAATGAGGTAGGGACCACCCACTGATCATGGCCAGATAGGGATTTCCTTACCAACAAACCGTCTTGGATTCAGAACATTTTTGGACATTTCATCAACACCCTGAGGTCCTCTTTCCCAATGTAATCGGTATCCGTCAGGGGAAAGTTCTCAGGGTCCTCAATGTGTTGGTAAAACTTATCAATTATTGGATCCCCTTTTTGAACCATAATCAAATCAGCATCTGGGGTCTCCTTACTCCATTGTGCAGTTGAAAGATCATTGTGAGCATTTGTCTGGGACCTAGTGATAGCAGTGACCTGGATTTCCCCCAACAGGGACTCGATCTCAATTAGATCCCCTTGGATGGCCCCGGTTTTGGCCAGCTGATCAGCTAAGTAATTTCCAGTTTTTTCTGGTCCCTCTACTTTGGAATGACTCTTGATCTTTTTCCAGTAAATGGTCATCCCATTCGAAGTGACCAGATCATCAATATTTTGAATTAACTTCCCATGTTTCAAGGGTTCGTTGTTAGCGCATAGCATGCCTCTGGTTTTCCAGTTATCCAGGTGCTCCACGAACCCCTTCCGTACATAATCCAAATCTGTGATTATGACCAGTTCGTGGAGTTGATGTTGGACAGTGGTGAGGATGGCTTTATGCACAGCCATCAACTCTGCCACTTGACTACTTCGGGGACCAATCTTGTACCCAGCACAGGGTTCTGGGGACTCATTCACCCATATGCATTCCCTACGCCGGCCACAAGTTCTTTTTCCCTGTTGTTGTCAACATGGTAAGAGCATCCATCCACATAGACAGTGGGCTTTCCCTCACACTTGTCTTCTTCAAAGACGTTGTGTGGGGAATTGAGGTATGCCTCCACGTTGTCCTTGATTTTTAGACTTTGGTCCTCGAGACAGTTTTCTCTGGCACAATCATGCAAGTCAGCCAGACATTGCGCGAGGGGACTCTTCTTGTTTTGGCCATATCTGACCTCAACAGGAAAGCCTTGCATTGACAGAATCCGGGAAGTAATTCGGGAATTACTCACATTTCTGGGCCGGATTCTGTCACTTTGGAGATATTGCAGAGGATGGTGTGGAGTTTCCACTATGTTGTGTTCCCCCTGGATAAACGGGCGGTAATTCTTCAATGCCCACACCGTTGCCAGGAGTGCTTTCTCACAATCGTTGAATTTTTCCCCCACAGAGGATAAAGTTTTACTCGCATAGGAGATTACTTTATTGACCTTGTCATGCTTTTGGTATAATACTGCAGTCAGGATGAACTCCTTGTTTCTGACAACGTAAGCTAGGCAAGGTGCTTGTGAGAGGCTTCTTTTGAGCTGTATTACTGCCTCGGATTGTTCTGGACCTCATTCCCACTTGACTCCCCCTTCAAGAGATGAATAAGGGGTCTGGTGATCTCTGCGTAGTCCTCAATTAACTTTCTGCTGTAATTAGTCAGTCCATGGAAGCTCCTTAGTTCCCGCAGAGTTGTGGGGTCCTTCAGTTTCTGGAGTGCTTCCACTTTCTTTTCCTGGGGACCGAGACCCTGAGGAGTAATCTCATTCCCCAAGAAATTAACACGGGTTCTACACCACTGTGCTTTCTGAAAGGAAAGTTTTGCTCCGGCGGCCCTCAACTGTGTCAGAACATAACGGATCTGCGCTATGTGTTCCTCCACAGATGAACCTTTGATGAGGACATCATCTACATAAGCAAGGTTACCCCTCTCACCCAGGTCGGGCATGGCCTTATGTAGGAAAATGTTGAACTCATTACCGGAGATGAGGTATCCGAAGGGAGTCCGGGTCCATGTGTACTGCTGGCCCCCAAAGGTAAAAGCCAGCTTGTATTGGTCCTCCCTACTGACAGGCACAGTCCAGTATCCATTGGTCAGGTCAATTGCAGTGAATACCTGTGACCCCTGGATCTGGGCCAGCCCTTGGTCAATGTAGGGAAGAGGCCATCGGGAAGTATGGACCCGTTTGTTGAGCTCCCTAAGGTTGGCGCAGAGTCTCCACTAGCTGTTTGGCTTCAATATCCCCAGCACCGGATTATTGAAGGTGCTGTGGGCTGGACGGATGATCCCACGGGACTCAAGGTTCTTAATTATTTCAGTAAGGGATTCCATTGATGCGAGAGGAAAGCAATATTGCTTCACAAACACTGGAGTCATGCCCGGGTCCGTGGGAATTGTTGTTGTGTGGATGTCAGTGCAACCACAGGCATATTAGTCCACCGCAAAGAGATCTTGAAACTCCAAGAAAACTTGTTTCAGCTTTTGCTTCTGCTCCAGAGTCACACAGGCATCATCTAGGTTGACTCTCTCTTCAACCATCTGCCTGAAGCCTGGAAAGACTTCTGGTTTCGCTATATCAGCAGCCTCCTCCAACTGGGTGGAGAAGTCCTGGTCAGAGTGCTGATTTGGACTGGTGGCTTCAGGTGGGAAAGGCAGCCCTCATGGACCTGAAAAATCACCTCATCCCTCCTGAAGTCACAAGTCACACCTTTCTTACCATAAGGGCAGGAAGTGTACACCAGGAAGTTCCCCCCATGCCGGGTAAAGATCCTGTCTTGTGTTCTATTGTCATCACTGTCACTGTCAAAACAGTCCTTGGGGATTGGTCCTAACAGTTCATTCCCTAAATCTATGTAGAAATGTCGGTCATCAACCGCCATTCCAAGAATGGTGCCTGCGGCTAAAGTGATACTCTTTAAGTCGCTGTTATCCACCTCTATTGGAATGGTGTCATGTTCTATATTGACTAATGGTGTTGGGTTTACCCCCAACCCTTGCTGTTGGAGAGAAGCATTTAGATGAATATAAGTATCAGGGTTTTTCAATTTCTGTCCTCTTTTAACTTTCACTTCCAGGGAGAATTGTCGGGTCCTTTCTGGGATGGTGACTTCCTCTACAATCTGAATTTCAACTGCATAAGGCAGTAGTTGAGCTGACTTAAATGCTTTCTCTGGATCATCAAAGCCCATGGGATTATCCTCTAATCGGGACCAAGCTTTGAAGTTTATTAGGTCTAAACTAATGGCAAAGCGATTGAGAATGTCACTGCCTAAGTAAAAGGCGGCAGTGACATCTCGCACGACCCAACAATTATGGACTATGCTCTTGTTGCCAATGGAGATTTTGAGCATACACCTGCTTGGCAGGAGATGTTTGGAATTGGGTGTTTCCATATCCATTTCCCATTTGTCTATCAGTTTGAATGTGGGAATAGCTGGATCTTTTGGGAGTTGTCGGAACATGGCTTCGCTGAGGAAGCTCTTACCATTGTTCACACACACTCGGACGAGAACGGAGTCCTTCCCTTCATTTAACTGAACAGGGATGAACAACTGCTCTCCAATTTGCTGAATATCAGCCAGGCTCTGAGCTGATTTCACATCTTTCTGGACTATAGGAGTGGGAGTTTCTGATTGTGGATTAGTAAAGAATTTCAGAGTGTTTCCTTCCAGTGTGGAATATCACCTTAAACTGGAAGGAAGGTTGATTTTCAGAAATAGAGAGGACCCCCCATCACCAGTCTGCTGTCCTACTGCTATTACTGTCACGTCTGGAATTTGGTTGTTCTGGAAGTGAAATTCTACTTGGTCAGATTTTTGTTCAACCATGTGGCATGTGCCGTTTAAACTAACATGGTTGACACTCTGTTTTAATTTTATTGGTCGGCTAGTCTGGGACCAGAGGACCTTGTTTACGCAATCTCTTAGGGGTGACAACCTTCTCAGGAGGTCATTCGCTAGTAAACAAGGGGTGCCCTCTGGAGTCACTACTATGACCGGGTGTTTCACCTTGTGTCGCCCAATTTTAATGTCCAAATCAGCAGTCCCCTCGACGGGAATCTCCTTCCCGTCAATGTTTTGAAGTTGTCCAGGAAGAGAGGTGAGAGGAATTTGGTATTTCTCCCCCTTCCTGAATTTAGTTCATCAAAGGCCTTTCTGGACAAAAGGGTAGCTTGGGACCCAGTGTCCACTAGTGCCAAAATTGCACCCTGCACCTGTACTTGTACCGGGGCATAGTATCTTCCCTCCTTCTCTGTAAGGGGGCACAGATAATGCACATTTTTTGGACAACTGGTGGGCTAATTTTCTGGTTTTGGACATGGAGAGAGAAGAGATTTGGGCAGAATTCTGTGGGGAGTCTTGGGAATCTGAAAGAAAAAGTTGGCAACTAGAAATAGGAGAAGTTTTGGGTTCCCCTGGTTCCGGTTCTGGGCTGCCCCCCCTTTTTGGAGGCAGTCACCAGGATGGGTTTGAACCAGGGGATGTTCTTGCTGTTGGTTCTGGGATGGGATGATGGGCGGCGCTAGCTCAGTCCCCACATCTACCCAGTCTGGATGTGAATCCCTTGGGACCCATTTTTCTTTGGCAGGAGTTCCCTCTTCTCTGAAGGAGAAGATTCTTTCCCCAGGATCCTCTGATGATCCCTCTCCTTCACATTGGAAGATCTGTATCTCCTCCACAAAATGGGTCTGTTTGGGTCCTTTGTTTCTCCTACCCCCCCTCTGCTCCTTGGGTTGCAGACTTTCAGGGGTAGGAGATTTTGTTTCCGCTTCCTGGGTTTTACACCCCCTTTCCCCTTGTGTCTCCTCCCTGGGAACCGGTGGGTTGTCAGGGTGCTGCTCCTGTCATTGTTCTGGAGCACCAGGTCCAGAGTTTGGGACATTCTGTGCCGGTATGCTCATCTGAGAGTTCTGCTGAGCCCTCAGCATGCGACCCAGATCCTGTGCCATATTTTGGACCTAGCGCTCTAACTGTGAAACCCGCTCAGGCTGATACAGGGTTCTGTTTTCTCCCCTGGGCTGATCCCGGGAAGGGTAGCCATCCCTTCTCTGGTAGTACCCCGAGTTGGGAAAATGTGGGTACCCCTCCAACCTTGGCCTCCCCTCTCCTGGATTAGGTGGTCTGGGCTCAGGGAATTGGGGAAAGAAGGATGGATGATTTTGGGGTTGGAAGTTGGGTGGATACCTGGGGAAAAAGTTCTGCCCAGGGTTTGTTGAATTTCTGCCCTCCTGGGGGAAGTTAATAGGGAAGCTCCCTGGGTTAGGTGCTTGGTTGGATCCCCCCCTTGGGCTGGAGGGGTCGACACATAACCCAGGATGGGTCGGCTTCCCTTGTAGCGGGGACTTACAAAGTCAGGGGAGTGAGGGACCCCATTTGTGGGACTACCTCCTTGGCTCCCTGTCTGTGACTGGCCCGAGGGTCTTCTGGGCTTGGAATTATTCGGTGCAGGCAAGGTTTTAGGCCCCCCATCTCCAAATCTAAAATGGGGGCAACCTTTACCTCTGCCACCTTGGCAGCAGCAGGGGTGCTGGTCGGTTTGGGGCTTTTCTGAACATTACTTTTATTTTCTATGGACTTCTGCACCTCATAGATTCGGGAGGCCTATTCAATGCCGCAGTCTAGTGACCTTTTCTCATGAATATCTCTCACGTGCTGGGTCATGATGTATTTGGGTAAGGCATGGAAAAACATATTTACAAATTCTTTACTGTCTGTGCTCACTCTTTTGGTAGTCTGCGCAAAGGCACGCTTCAACTCCTGCACAAATTCTTGTGGGGCCTGATCCTCCCCACATTGTAAATTGTAGGCTGCCTTGCGAGCCTCTTGGGGATTTCTTTGAACAGAGAAGTGCTTTAAGATGGCCGCCCTGTAGGTGGACCATCTTGAATGATTTTGATCCTCCAGCCCCGCAAAGAAACTGGAGTATTCTGGGGAGAATGTCCATTTTACGTACTGAATGTAGCTACTGCTGTCTTTCAAATGGAAAGTCTCCATCATCTGCTCAAAGAGCTCCTAGTGTTCCGAAACAGAATACTCGGAGTTCTTATGATAAGGAGTGATGACTCTCCTTATTGCTTTGATCTGTTTAAAGGGGTCCTTAAGCAAGGCCCTTTTGCCTTATTGGCCTTCTTGGTTCGGGTAACCCTGGTCCATTAATCCTCTGACTCAGAAGCACTGCTCCCAGAGGTGCCCGTCTGATCTTCCAGGTTTTCCCGGATTCTGCGAGCCTGGGAATGGCTGGCAGAATGTGCGGACCTAGTCTCTTGTGTCCTGGGACGCTCAGAGGAGTCTTCAGATTCCTACTTGCTGCCTGGATTTGATGGGTACCCCCCCACTGACCTAACTGGGCAGAGGTTTTCAGGATGCCCTTAGTGGGCCTACTCTCCCGGGGTTCCCCACTAAATTGCACTGTACTTGGGTGCCCATACCCGGATACCCGCCCATCCATTCCTGGGAGGTACTGGCCTATGAGCCCCATACTTCTGGCTGGATAGTAATCTGCCATCCCCATGGCCCTGGGCTCATGTGCGCCAGGGAACATGGGGGTGGCAGAGTCCAGGGACTGGGAGAGATGAAGACCTCTGGTACTAGGGCTCCTGAGGTTATGCTCAGGTGTTTCCCTTTCCCAGTGGACTTCATCTCTATCAGACCCTGCTCCCTGTTGCCATGCAAGAGCCTGGGCGTTCAGTTCCTCAATCAAGGCCTTTCTAGACTCTATCAGTCTCTCCTGCATGGATACCTGTTGCTGGAGCCTATCATTGTGCTGACAGAGAGCCTCATTTTCCCTCTGTGTTTCCTGGTTGGTCCTGGAGTGCTGGGCTAGTCTTTGCTGCAGGAGGGTTACCTCCTGAGTCCCATCCTTACTGGCCTGCTCCTTTCTTGCCAGAGCATCTTCCACCCTCCTGGTGTGCTCCAACAAGTTTTGATGCTCTTTTTGGAGATCACCCAGTCCCTGGAGGGCGAGGTGATTTTCTTCCAGCTTCCCATTTAAGTGGCAGACTTCCTGGCCTAACGTGTCCCTTTCCTGAGCAAGAGCCTGCCTCTGTGCCACCAGGTCGTCCCTCTGCCTTTGAAGGGCACCAGCTTTCTGGCGTTCATCATCAAACTCTGCCTGGGTATCCAGGTCTTTCAAAATCAATGTATTGCTCTCCTCTTTTTCTTGATCCAATTGGCTTTGCAGGGTGGCTACCTGCTTTGTGCATGCCCTGTTGAAATCTATCTGTTGCTCCAGCTTTTTCTGGCTCTGCAGTAGGGAGTCCAAACCTTCTTCATACTCCTTCTGCAAGGCCAGAATTCTGGTATCCTGGTCTGCCCTTTCCTGCTGCAGGATACCCATATCCTCTTTTATTTTAATTATATACTGCCTGCTATCATTTTCTGACTCCTGGTTCCTCTGCAGCCTGTGCTCAGAAGAGTCCAGATCAGATTGGGCCTTCTCTAATGCCAACAGTTGCCTAGTTGCCAGATCTTGGCCTTCTGCACATTTGTCCTGTATGGCTTCCATATATAAATATAAATATGCCGCTATCCTGACAATCTTGTCGTGCTCATCTTTGGACTTAGGGGCCATGTATAATTCACTCAGGCCACGTGTAAGGAGCCCTGATCTCTCCAGATATCTAACCCAGTTGCAGTGACCTGTTGTGTGATTGCCTGCAACCACACATTCTGGTCCTGCTCAGTCCATTCACCTCTCACAAATCATTTATGCAAAAGGTGCTCTCTAGCTATCTTGATATCTACCAATGTCGTCATTCTGGAAATTGATTTCCTTCCTGACTTACAGAAGTTTGTTATTTTATTTTGCAAAACAGACCGTTTCCTGAGAGCGTTCCTTTTTGAGGGGTGCTTTTATGGCATAACACAGCATGGTAGCCCAACAGGATTTATGTATCCTATTAGTTAGCACACTGTATTAAGCTGCACAAGTGGTAGGTCTAATCCAGAATCCCAGATGAGCACCCAATCAGTAAGCGACTTCAATGCAGCACTCCAACTAAGTCAATGCCTAGTCTGGGATGCCCAATGGAAGCCCTTATTGATATATTTTTTTATGTCAAAGTTCTTTAAATTTGGATGATGAACCCTTATATAACGCCCCTCTCTTTGAATCGCCCTGACCTCACTGAGCCAAGAAGAAGGTTTGTTTTGCAAATTAAAAGTTTTATTTGAATAATTAAACAATATATTATTATTATTATTATTATTATTATTATTATTATTATTATTATTACTATTATTATTATTATTATTATTATTATATATCACACTTTTATGAATAAAATAATATTTGAATAGCACACTAATGAATATGGAGGGTAATCAACAATGGGTAATATTACAAAATTGACAATCTCTTTAATCACTTAGGAGTAGGAATAGGAAGGATAAGGTAGCAGAGAATACTTTTATGGTGCAAGGAAATGCAATAATGGGAAAAGAATGTAACACAGGAAGAAACATGATATGATTTCAACAAAAGATAATATGATCACTTTTTCCCCTGTGACTACTCACTCCCCCCTATGCAATATGAAGAGATGGAAATGAGGGCACACAGGTTTCAGGAATACAATCGAGAATGCAGTTCAATTCCAGTTTCCCCAGCAAGCTTACAGAAAACAGGTATGATTTTAAAACACAGGTCAAAACGCTTTGGAATGTGATTGCAATGGATGGAAAAATATGCTAAAATGATTTTAATTCACTAAAGAGATTCAGGATGAGTGATAGTTACTTTAGATTGGTTCAGGTCAACACTAGCAATGATTCATGAATGATTATCAAATTGGAGACGAAATTCAGCAGTGGAAAGCAAGAAGCAGCTATTTTTACAAGTGGTGAAATGGAGCTAAATTGCAATTAGCGGCAATTTTTCCGCGTGCGTAAATTGTGATTACGGAAAAACTATAATGAATTGGAATGTCGTTTTGGGTTTGTTGGAAAGCTTCTAGGACGTGCGGTTCAAAAGATACAGATGGTTTTGTGAAGGTAGATTTTCAGAAATAAAGTCACGATTTCAGAATGACAAATTGCGCGTTACAGATTTGGAATCAACAGGATGAACACAGGACTCTATAATGCAGTTCTGGATAGGTTGAAATGAATGGAGGAGGATTACTTTAAACTAAGAGATTGGTTCTGTACAATTCTAGACTAGATACTCACTCCTAGTTTTGGAATGAAATGGAAATGGGCCTCGTCACCGATCTGGTCAGGTTTGGACTTCGCCACCGGACGGTCTCAGGCACTGGTTCTGCTCACAGCACGGCCTCTCGTCTGGGTCTGACGGTTCTGGATACAGCACTGCTCTCTCTGGGCCTGGATCTGGGTTCTAGCACAGGGTTCTTAGCTAGAACAGCAAAACAGCTCAGCCAGGCTGTTGGATTTTGAGATGCCCCTTGGAAGTTTAGGGGTTAGAATCAGGTTGCAAAATTTCTGAGGCCTGCTGAGAAGGATTCAACTTGTGAATTAGGCCTTTGCTTCAAAGTTCTGGATTCTGGATTCTGGAGCTTAGTTCTAGAGTCTGGTCTCTGGATCTATCTGGATTCTGGAGTCTTCCGGCAGAATGCTTTGCAAGGAATCAGTTGAAGAGTGGAAAGATTGTGTTCCCTATCTGTCCTAAGCAGTCTCTTTTTATGTGTTTTCAAAGTGGGTGTATAGGCTGATTCTACATGCCCAACCCTCTAAGGATTTAATAGGTTAGGGATTCTCCTGTCCCCTGACTGGAGAAAATGTCATGCCTGTCATGAGGTGTCATCATGATGCTGTGTATATGGCTTATGGCTTAGCTAAAATCCCTCCCCTCTGCTTTTACCTAGAAAATCAATTTTTCCCAAGAACATATTTCCCAGATACACAGGTTGTTCATAATACATACACACATCACAAATTATTTAAGGTACATCTCTGTTCGAGTCCCATGTTCCTACGGACTTTGGTTCAGAAATGACAACTTATTCGCAATTTTGGTGGGTTTTCCAAGATTGTTTCTGCACCAAGTTTTACACAAACATACACACCCTCTCTGAGCATATTACTGTAAGTTTTTATGTTTCTAGCATAAACACTGTATCTACAATATTAATAAACCCCGGGGTTTGGTCTCAGAACATCACCCGGCGTCCAGCTTAGTCTTGAATTGTGAGTGAATTTTTCATATTAACCATCTCAAAGTTTGACATTTTGGTCAGCTTGGTACAATATTTTAGAACCATTTTCCTTAAACATATAATTGGTGCAATGTTAAATCCACATCCCAGTCTGGTCCGCCCCCCAGAGCTGGGTGAGACAGATGGTCACATGGCCTGTCTCTCCCAGAGCAGTTGTTGTTGACAGTTACACCCCAATTTAGCATATTCTATTCAGTCAAGGAATCTATTGTCTCTTTTTCCTGCCAGCAGGGGAAATTTCCTCCTCTCACAACAGTTCTAATTAACATGTCCATGCGATATCCTCTCCTGTTGGTAGGAGGCCAAGGTGTGAAGGGTTCTTGCCAAGGGGAGGGGAAGCTTCTTTTGTCCAGGGAAAGGTGTGGAATTTGTTTGATCCCAGTGTGGGAACTTCTTAACTCTGCAACCAATGTCTACAATTTGTCTTTTCTTACAATATAACCCACATTTTTAATACATACATTAAAAAATTGCTTCCTTCAAGTCATTTCAGAATATAGTTTTAAATTGTCTCCACCCCTTAGGTTCTGATAGCAAGTATTCCTTGGCATAGTTTGGGGCTCCATGTTCAACTTTTACAAAGAACTGGTTTTAAAACGCCGGCTTCTGGTAGTGATGAGCAACGGTACTACACCCATTTTTGACAGCTGTCTATCTTTAAAAGGAGATTGAGCTTGATAGCATATGATTCTTGCTGATATTGTATTGATGTGGATTCTTGCAGTAGAATAATGCGGAACACCCAACAAGAAGGTTGGATCTTTTTGGTGATTTGTGAGGCAGGATTTTAGCAATTTTTGACAATCAAGAAACGGATTCCCACACAGCTCTGTGTTTCTTTTGGCAATCAGCATTGCTTTTTCCAAGTGGTTTCAGGCTGCTTTGTGGATGGCTCAATGGTGGTTTCAGGCATTGATCTCTTGTGCTCACTAATAAAGGCAAAAGTAGATGGCTGCCTATTTTTCAGGTTTTCACTGCACATTTTCTGGTGATTTTGAGTGAGCAGCATGCTTGCCAGTGGCCATTCTGATGCTTCCGCTGCCAGCAATGCACAGTGATGTTTCAGGACTCGGGTGAGTGGGTTAAGACATCCCACACATCCTTGCTACCCATCCTTCCACCTGGTGTGACGGCCCACACCACTGCCAGCCTTACTACCCATCCCTCCACAGTGTCCAGTGGTCTGCCGCACTGCCAGCCTTGCTACCCTTCCTCCACAGTGTCCAGTGGTCTGCCGCACTGCCAGCCTTGCTACCCTTCCTCCACAGTGTCCAGTGGTCTGCCGCACTGCCAGCCTTGCTACCCATCCTCCAGATTGTTGACGGTCCATATTACATTTTATTGCATCCCAGATTAAAATATTAACCTTACACTGTTGCCTTCAGTCTCCTACTCCAATCATTGAAATATGCAATGCACTAACGCTCTCTCTTGCATGGTCCATGTTCTGGCACCATGTTAAATCACTTCCCTCCAATCACACGTCTGCTTTCCTAAAAACCACTATAACTCTATGTTGTTTATATTGGTCCGTGGCTCAATGTTATTGAAAGGTGTGAATGCCTTGAATCCGGCATCAACGCCGCTTCAACGTCTTTCAATCACGCCACACCACGTGTTCATTCATTTGCATAGCGGAGAGGAGGCAAACATGGCAAGCCACGCCCACAAAAGAAATGAAAACCTCCCCACATGAAAGGATGTCGGGCAGGGTTTTGTTTCAATTGTACGCACTCACTGCCTCACATGCAAGGATGTTGGGCAGGGTTTTGTTTCAGTTGTACGCACTACCTGCCATGCTCGCATGTTGGTGAGGATGCATAAAGCAAGCGGTCCACATAGGCATCTCCAGCATCTGTGCCGCCGTGAAAAACAATGCCGCAAAGATGCAGGAGCATTTGTATGGTGGAGAGGAAGGGAACAACAGAAACCCAAGTTGTGTTCCGACCTTGCGACTTCTGCGCCACCACTCACTGTGTGTTCAAGTAGCATGCCATGCGCATGTCAAATCACATTGCGGCTGGGTGGCAACAGCTCACACTGTGGCTGAATGGCAACAGATCACACTGGGGCTGGGTGGCAACAGCTCACACTGGCGCTGAGTGGCAACAGCTCACACTGAGGCTGAGTGGCAACAGCTCACACTGCGGCCGGGTGGCAACAGCGCACACTGCGGCTGGCTGGCAACAGCTCAAATTTCTGCAGGACCGTTCTATAGGAGGTCAGGGAGTACTGTCTAACCCTAACCTAAAGGACCTATCTGTATTTTTGGGGGGTTCTTGTGCATGCTGCTTCGGAGCAGGTCAAAGTGTGAACTATTCGAGGCCATTGAATACGTTTAACGAGTTAAAAGGCATAATTCAACCAAATGTTCTTTTAAGTAATAAAGCAATGTGACCCCAAAAATAATCTCTTCAGAGTTTTACAACTGTACTTTCAAGACATAGAGCAAAGAACACTGTGTGATACAGGTAACTGCTTTTAGTCATTGTTTGACATGGGCATGCAGATTGTTGTGTGCGATGTGATGAACATCTTGAAGTGCTAAATAAAGGAAATAGGGTTTATTCTGTTTTTTTGTAGTATTAGATTTAAAAATGAGATGTGAGGGGGCTTTGGGACCAGATGCGCCTATTGCTGTGTGGATGACTCAAATATTCACACTTACCGGGAAGACTTATCACAGGCAATGGAGCGGCATTCATGGCAGCACAGTGAGCACATGTAACTTCACCACATGTTAAAAACACATGTCAGTATTACCCCACTATAAAGTATTCCTTTTATTGGCTGCGTAAAGATAAAAGAAAGAGTTGGTGTGGCCAGAAGCTATGCATATGCATTTTTTCCCGCATGGTGCAGAGCAGGCATTGTAAAATGCATGCACCTGCTGAAGCAAGATATGCAGATAAATTGTGATGTGTTTCCTCTCCTAACATCATCCCTGCATGCACATGCCTGTTTTAAAAAAATAAATGTCCAACCAGAACTCTTACATCATGTTCTATAACTCTTTGAATTTGTGTTGCATTCAATAGTGCATGCCTGCACATATCCATGCAGGACTATCTTCCATGTTTGAAGTGAACTAAATAGCCATGACTGGTTCATTATTTTACACCTGCCATGGCACAACTTGAGATCTACTACGCCTAGCATGGCTGCATTTCTTTCAGACTTACTTGTGAACCAAAAGAACCTGTGTGTCAGGCAGGCACCTGCTTGAAGTCATTGTTTAACACATGGAGGTTTTCATGATACTTTGTGTATTATGCATAACATTTTTAAATCTGCAGGTAAATGTGTAAATCCCTTCCAGCAGATGGCCTGCTTGGGTGGGTCATGGTAATATCAGGATTTGTGGGATCTATTTGTTTTTTGCTTTATAAAGAAGGTGTTTCTGCAGAGACTCCTGGGGCTTTCTTTATGGCTGAGGACTAAATGCATGTGAGAGAGAGCTCTTAATATGGAGGTTCATCACTTTTACATTGTAGCCTCTCTCTCTCTCTGGCTGCCCACTCTGGGCCCTTTCCTGCTCCTTCCTGTGAGGCTAAGAACCTTGGGGTCATCTTCTACTCCACCCTCTCCTTCTCTCCTCACATTTCTGACATCTCTAAGAAATCTCACTATCAGCTGCACCACCTCAGAGGTATTCTTCCTTTCCTCACTTTCTCCCAGAGGCTCACAGTCTCCAAAGCTCTGGTCCACTCTAGACTGGACTACTGCAACAGCCTCTTTCTAATTCTGCCTGCCTCTACTCTTCGACCTTTATAACTTATCCAGAACAGGACTGCGTGGCTTGTCCTTGGCCTCAAGTCCAGGGATCCTATCTTTCCAGCATCAAATTCTCTTCACTGGATCCCCGTGGCTGCAAGGATCAAGTTCAAGACCCTTGGATCGTCACAAGGCTTTCTGGGTCCTGGGACCGCTCTACTTCCAGCTTTCTCTTGCCAAACATCTTCCTTCTCGACCTCCCCGCTCATCCACCTTCAACTCTCTGAGGGTCAAACGCTTCCCCAAGCAGAGAGTTGGGGGCAGATCTCTCTCCTCGGCTGAGGCCTCCCTTTGGAACAGCCTCCCTGCCTCTCTCAAACGTGAGCAGAACCACCTCCGGATCTGGAAGCAACTCAAGACCTTCCTTTTCGCTTCAGGTTTCTCTCTTCCTCTCCCCAGCTGATGTCCCTGACTGCTCCGTGCACTGGTCACCTGGATACCCTCTGAACTCAGGCCCAGGCTCCTGCTTCTCCTGTTGCCCCTGCACTGCCTCCGGGCTCCCCCAGCCCTTAAGGGTCTGTTCCTGCAAGCCTGCAGTCCCTCCTCACTACACTTATGAGTGGTTACATGTCTTTACACCAAAGTAATTTATAAAGAATGCACATATATCACATTTTTTATATTGAAATTTGTTATAGTGAAAGCACCTTTGGGGGGAGGGAGGATTGCCCACCAAACCCCCGTTTCACACCTCTAAAAACCCATCCCGGCGGTTTACAAAAAATATTTAACCCTTTTACCCCACCTGAAATGCATTCACTATAACATTTTTCAATATAAAATATTCAATATCTGTTCATTCTATAGAAAGGATTTGACTCTGTATACCCTTATGAGCCCCCAGCTGGCTGCACTTCTTGATTGACCTGCACTTTTCCCTTCCCCTCCCCCACTAGCAATTCTCCCCTTCCCTCTTCCCTGCACTTGCGCGATCTGAATGACACAAGGCCTAGTAAGATTGTTGTTTCCCCCTCCTTGTCTTGTGTACAGGTGCTTATTAAAAATGCCATATCATATCATGTCATATCATATCATGTCATATCATATCATGTGCATCCAACAACCTACATTCAGAGAAGGGAAAGGCTTCCCAAAAAAAAGCAAGTTCACTTCTGTGCCCAGACGCCATTTGCACCAATGGAAGTCACAGACATCGGTGAAATGATTTCATGAAATACACGAAATGACGTGCTGGTGCTAATGGGTGTACATACCACCACCGTAGTGGCCCAAAGGACTGAGACTTGTCCTGAGCACACCACCACCGTAGTGGCCCAAAGCCCCGAACCTTGTCCTGTGCATTCCACCCTGTAGTGGCCCTAATGCGCCAAGCCTTGTCCTGTGCATACCAGCACTACAGTGGCCTCAAAGCACAGAGCCTTGTCCTTTACATACCACCACCGTAGAGGCCCCAAAAGACAGAGCCTTGTTCTGTGCATGCCAGCACCGTAGTGGCCCCAAAGCACCAAGGCTTGTCCTGTGCATACCAGCACCCTAGTGGACCCAGAGCACCGCGTCTTGTCCTGTGCATACCACCACCCTAGTGGACCCTAAGCATCGAGCCTTGTCCTGTGCATACCACCATCCTAGAGGACGGTAAGCACCGAGCCTGGTCCTGTGCATATAGACCCTAAGCACCAAGCCTTGTATACCCTAAGCATTGAGCCTTGTCCTGTGCATGCCATACCCTAAGCATTGAGCCTTGTCCTGTGCATGCCACCACCGTAGTGGCCCTAATGCACCGAACCTTGTCCTAGCATACCACCACTGTAGTGGCTCTAATATACCAAGCATTGTCCTGTGCATTCCAGCACCGTAGTGGACTCTAAGCACTGAACTGTGACCTGTGCATACCACCACCGTAGTGCACCCTAAGCACCGAACCGTGTCTAGTGAATACCACCACCGTAGTGGCCCTAATGCACCAAGACTTGTCCTGTGCATACCACCACCGTAGTGGCCCTAATGCACTGAGCCTTGTCCTGTGCATACCACCACCCTAGTGGACCCTAAGGACCGAGTCTTGTCCTGTGCATACCAGCACCATAGTTGCCCTAATGCACCGAGCATTGTCTTGTGCATACCTCCACCGTAGTGGCCCTAATACACCGAGCCTTGTCTTGCGCATACCACTACCGTAGTGGCCTTAATGCACCGAACTTTGTCCTGTGCATACCACCACCATGGTGGCTCTAATATACCAAGCCTTGTCCTGTGCATTCCAGCACCCTAGTGGACCCTAAGCACGAACTGTGTCTAGTGCATACCACCACCGTAGTGGCCCTAATGCACCAAGACTTGTCCTGTGCATACCACCACCATAGTGTCGCTAATGCACTGAGCCTTGTCCTGTGCATACCACCACCCTATTGGACCCTAAGGAACGAGCCTTGTCCTGTGCATACCAGCACTGTAGTGGCCCTCATGCCCCGAACCGTGTCCTATGCATACCAGCACCATAGTATACCCTAAGCAAAGAGCCTTGTCCTGTGCATACCACCACCGTAGTGGCCCTAATGCACCGAACCTTGTCCTGTGCATACCACCACCATAGTGGCCCTAATATACCAAGCCTTGTCCTGTGCATTCCAGCACCATAGTCGACCCTAAGCACTGAACCATGTCCAGTGGATACCACCACCGTAGTGGCCCTAATGCACCAAGCCTTGTCCTGTGCATACCACCACCGTAGTGGCCCTAATGCACCGAGCCTTGTCCTGTGCATACGGACCCTAAGCACAGAGCCTTGTTCTGTGCATACGGACCCTAAGCACTGAGCCTTGTCCTGTGCATACATTCCCTAAGTACCGAGCCTTGTCCTGTGCATATGGACCCTATGCACCATGCCTTGTCCTGTGCATACCACCACCATAGTGGCCCTAATGACCAAGCCTTGTCCTGTGCATAGCAGTACTTTAGTGGCCACAAAGCACAAAGTCTTGTCCTGTGCATACCACTACCGTAGTGGCCCCAAAACACAAAGCCTTGTCCTGTGCATACGGACCCTAAGCACTGAGCCTTGTCCTGTGCATACCACCACCGCAGTGACCATAATGCACCAGGCAATGTCTTATGCATAGTACGACCGTAGTGGACCCTAAGCACCAAGCCTTGTCCTGTGCATACGGACCCTAACCACTGAGCCTTGTCCTGTGCATATGAACCCTAAGCACCGAGCCTTGTCCTGTGCATACGGAACCTAAGCACTGAGCCTTGTCCTGTGCATTCCACCACTGTAGTGGCCTAATGCACCGAGCCTTGTCCTGTGCATACCAGCACCATAGTGGACCCTAAGCACCGAACTGGGTTCTGTGCATACCACCACCGTAGTGGCCCTAATGCACCAAGCCTTGTCATGTGCATAGTACCACCGTAGTGCACCGTAAGCACCAAGCCTTGTCCTGTGGATACGGACCCCAAGCAACGAGCCTTGTCCTATTTGTATGGACCCTAAGCACCGAGCCTTGTCCTGTGCATACGGACTCTAAGCACTGAGCCTTGTCCTGTGCATACGGACCCTAAGCACTGAGCCTTGTCCTGTGCATATGGACTCTAAGCACTGAGCCTTGTCCTGTGCATACAGACCCTAAGCACTGAGCTGTGTCCTGTGCTTACGGACCCTAAGCACTGATCCTTGTCCTGTGCATACCACCACCGTAGTGGACTCTAATCACTGAGCCTTGTCCTGTGCATACCACCACAATAGTGGACCCTAAACACTGCGCCTTGTCCTGTGCATACCACCACTGTAGTGGCGCTAAATCACTGAACCGTGTCCTGTGCATACCACCACATTAGTGGCCCTAATGCACCAAGCCTTATCCTGTACATACCACCACCGTAGTGGACCCTAAGCACCAAGCCTTATCCTGTACATACCACCACCGTGGTGGCCCTAAAGCACCAAGCTTTTTTCTTAGCACACCACCACCGTAGTGGACCCCAAGCTCTGATTCTTTTCCTGTGCAGACCACCACCGTAGTGGACCCCAAGCACCGAGCCTTGTCCTGTGCAGACCACCACTGTAGTGGACTCTAAGAACTAAGCCTTGTCCTGTGCAGACCACCACTGTAGTGGACCCTAAGCACTGAGCCTTGTCCTGTGCATACCACCCCTGTACTGGACCCTAAGCACAGAGCCTTGTCCTGTGCATAAAACCACCGTAGAGGCCCTAATGCACCGAGTCCTGCCCTGTGCATAACAGCACCATAGTGGACCATAAGAACTGAGCATCCTGTAGTGGCTCTAATGCACTGAGCCTTGTCCTGTGCATACCACCATCCTAGTGGACCCTAAGCACCGAGCCTTGTCCTGTGCATACGGACCCTGAGCACTGAGCCTTGTCCTGTCCATACCAGCACCGTAGTGGACCTGAAGCACTGAGCCTTGTACTGTGCATACAGCACCGTGTAGTGGCCCCAAAGCACTGATTCTTGTCCTGTGCATACCACCACCATAGTGGCCCTAATGTGCCGAGCGTTGTTCTGTGCATACACCGACTGTAGTGGACCCAAAGCGCCGAGCCTTGTCCTGTGCATACCACCACTGTAGTGGACCCTAAGCACCGAGCCTTGTCCTGTGCATACCACCACCATAGTTGCCCCGTAGCACTGAGCCTTGTTATGTACATACCACCACCGTAGTGCTCCAAAGCACTAAGCTTTGTCCTGTGCATACCACCAGCATAGTACCTCAAAGCACCAAGCCTTGTCCTGTGCATAGCACCCCTGTAGTGGACCCTAAGCACAGAGCCTTGTCCTGCGCATACCACCACCATAGAGGCCCTAATGCACCAAGCCTTGCCCTGTGCATAACAGTACCATAGTGGACCATAACAACTGAGCCTTGTCCTGTGCATACCACCCTGTAGTGGCCCTGATGCACTGAGCCTTGTCCTGTGCATACCACCATCCTAGTGCACCCTAAGCACCAAGCCTTGTCCTGTGCATACGGACCCTAAGCACTGAGCCTTGTCCTGTGCATACCAGCACCGTAGTGGACCCGAAGCACCGAGTCTTGTCCTGTGCATACCAGCACCGTGTAGTGGCCCCAAAGCACGGAGCCTTGTCCTGTGCATACCACCATCCTAGTGGCCCTAATGTGCTGAGCCTTGTTCTGTGCATACCACCACCGTAGTGGACCCTAAGCACCAAGCCTTGTCCTGTGCATACCACCACTGTAGTGCCCCTAATGCACTGAGCAGTGTCCTGCGCATTCCAAAACTGTAGTGGCCCTAATGCACCAACCCGTCTCCTGTGCATAGCACCACCCTAGTGGCCCTAATGCACTGAGCTGTGTCCTGTGCATACCAGAACCATAGTGGCTCTTGTGCACCAAGCCATGTCGTGTGCATACCACCACCGTAGTGGACCCTAAGCAACGAGCCTTGTCCTGTGCATACCACCACCATAGTGGCCCTAATGTGCCGAGCGTTGTTCTGTGCATACCACGACTGTAGTGGACCCAAAGCACTGAGCCTTGTCCTGTGCATACCACCACTGTAGTGGACCCTAAGCACTGAGCCTTGTCCTGTGCATACCACCACCATAGTTGCCCCATAGCACTGAGCCTTGTTATGTACATACCACCACCGTAGTGCTCCAAAGCACTAAGCTTTGTCCTGTGCATACCACCAGCATAGTACCTAAAAGCACCAAGCCTTGTCCTGTGCATAGCACCCCTGTAGTGGACCCTAAGCACAGAGCCTTGTCCTGCGCATACCACCACCGTAGAGGCCCTAATGCACCAAGCCTTGCCCTGTGCATAACAGTACCATAGTGGACCATAAGAACTGAGCCTTGTCCTGTGCATACCACCCTGTAGTGGCCCTAATGCACTGAGCCTTGTCCTGTGCATACCACCATCCTAGTGGACCCTAAGCACCAAGCCCTGTCCTGTGCATACGGACCCTAAGCACTGAGCCTTGTCCTGTGCATACCAGCACCGTAGTGAACCCGAAGCACCGAGTCTTGTCCTGTGCATACCAGCACCGTGTAGTGGCCCCAAAGCACGGAGCCTTGTCCTGTGCATACCACCATCCTAGTGGCCCTAATGTGCTGAGCCTTGTTCTGTGCATACCACCACCGTAGTGGACCCTAAGCACCAAGCCTTGTCCTGTGCATACCACCACTGTAGTGCCCCTAATGCACTGAGCCGTGTCCTGCGCATTCCAAAACTGTAGTGGCCCTAATGCACCAACCCGTCTCCTGCGCATATCACCACCCTAGTGGCCCTAATGCACTGAGCCATGTCCTGTGCATACCAGAACCATAGTGGCTCTTGTGCACCAAGCCATGTCATGTGCATACCACCACCGTAGTGGACCCTAAGCAACGAGCCTTTGTCCTCTGCATACCACCACCATAGTGGACCCTATGCACAGAGCCTTGTTCTGTGCATACCACCACCGAGATGGCCCTAAGGTGCCGAGCCATATCTTGTGTGTACCACCACCGTAGTGGACCCTAAGCACCGAGCCTTGTCCTGTGCATACCACCACTGTAGTGGGCCCTAAGCACCGAGCCTTGTCCTGTACATACAACCATCATAGTGGCCCTAATGCACCGAGCCTTGTCCTGTGCATACCACCACTGTAGTGGACCCAAAGCACTGAGCCTTGTCCTGTGCATACCACCACTGTAGTGGACCCTAAGCACCGAGCCTTGTCCTGTGCATACCACCACCATAGTAGCCCCAAAGCACTGAGCCTTGTTATGTACATACCACCACCGTAGTGCTCCAAAGCACCAAGCTTTGTCCTGTGCATACCACCACCATAGTGCCCCAAAGCACCAAGCCTTGTCCTGTGCATACCACCACCGTAGTGGCCCCAAAGCACCAAGCCTTGTTGTGCATCCCACCACCGTAGTGAACCCTAAGCACCGAACCGTGTCCTGTGCATACCACAACCGTAGTGGTCCTAATGCACTGAGCCTTGTCCTGTGCAGACCACCACTGTACTGGCCCCAAAGCACCGAACCGTGTCCTGTGCATACCACCACCATAGTGGACCCTAAGCACCAAGCATTGTCCTGTGCATGCCACCACCATAGTGGCCCTAATACACCAAGCCTTGTCGTTTGCATACCACCACTGTAATGGGCCCTAAGCACCGAACCGTGTCCTGTGCATACCACCACCTTAGTGGACCCTAAGCACCGATCCCTGTCCATTGCATACCACCACCGTAGTGGACCCTGAGCACTGAACCGTGTCCTGTGCATATCACCACCGTAGTGGCCCCAAAGCACCGAACCTTGTCCAGTGCATACCACCACCGTAGTGGACCCTAAGCATTGAACCGTGTCCTGTGCATACCACCACCATAGTGAACCCTAAGCACTGAGCCTTATCCTGTGCATACCACCACCATAGTGGCCCCAAAGCATCGAACCTTTTCCAGTGCATACCACCACCATAGTGGACCCTAAGCACTGAACCGTGTCCTGTGCATACCACTACCGTAGTGGCCCTAATACACCAAGCCTTGTCGTGTGCATACCACCACCGTAGTGGACCCTAAGCACCGAACTGTGTCCTGTGCATACCACCATGGTAGTGGACCCTAAGCACCAAACCGTGTCCTGTGCATACTACCACCATAGTGGACCCTAAGCACCGAACCGTGTCCAGTGCATACCACCACCGTAGTGGACCCTAAGCACCAAACCGTGTCCTGTGCCTACCACCACCATAGTGGACCCTAAGCACCGAACCATGTCCAGTGCATACCACCACCGTAGTGGCCCCTAAGCACCAAACCGTGTCCTGTGCATGCGACCACTGTAGTAGCCCCAAAACACCAAGCCTTGTCCTGTGCATACCACTGTAATGAAGGTCCCGACTTATATATATATATATTGAATCAACAGCTGAATGAAGTAGAGGCCCCCCCACTTAAACCTAAATAGAGAAATTCAAAGGGACTTAAGTGTTGTTGCAATTATGCGAAAATGGTATTTATAATGTTACAATATACTAGTATTCAAAAGGCATTGTGTTTATAATGTTAAAAATGGCATTACCATGATGTTATAAGGTGGCAAGGTACATAATGGACAATTGGACAATGAGATATTCTATACACAGACAGAAAATCGTTCTGGTTAAAATGCCTAATGGAAATACATGTAACCAAAATGTGCCTAAAATAAGAAGAAACTGAGTAGTGCTCGAAGTGTGTAAAGATGAGATCAATTTAAAGTTGAGACATTCAAGGATACCATGCTTTCAGAAAGTTGACTAATGGGCAGAAACCAGACATTAAATTGGGCCTGGTCGAAACCCTTATCTGAGGAGTCCAGCTGCAGAAACTATAAATCGAACAGAATACCGGAGGACAAGTCAGACATGCATGCTAGAGCGTATTTCATTCTGAAGGGTTAATCCGATTAAAATGAATTGCCCAATGAGCTAATGTTTAACGATAAAGTTGTATAAGACTGTGCAGCAAAAGGAAGGGGCAGATTTGCTGCCTCTCATTTTGCTATAAAATGAGCTCTGTGTAATGCTGGGGAAGAGAGTTGAGTGAGGGAACTTGACTATCGTGGATAGGTGTGCTCTGAGGCAGCTGTGACATGAAATAAACCCTTTTGAACTTAACAGTCTCTGTGCTGATCCATTGAGTGGTCCTTATTGAATTGTGTTGGAGTATGTGAATCCTGCATCCCAAACTCCTCAAATTGGAGCTACCTTGTTTTACAGGTACTAGAGGGTGTGCTCTGACCTATGGGCCCGTCAGAAGACTGTGCACCCTCCTGTACACATGGCAGCAGAGGACGGTTTTTGACCATCAATTATTGATTAAAACAAGTCACCTAATGGCTGTTGACACAAAGTAACTCTTGGTCTTCGGCAATATCACAAGTGCTTTGCCATTTTGGGATGAGTAGACTGTGAAGTTCCCCATAGACATTAGTAGTATAATTAAGACTGCAGTCAGAGCCTGAAGGGAATCGGGTTATCTCTTCCAATCTTTATGGGCGGCGGACCAGACGAAAACCTGAAGAAGGCAGTGATCGAGAGGGTCGGGAGAACAAAAAAGGTGAGTGAAAACTGCCCTAGCCAATAGAGACAGGGACACAGGGAAAAAGAATAATGGCAGTCCAGATTTGGGAACAAACCAAAACCATTAACTACATTTAAAAATCAATGACAAGAGTAAAATATTAATGAGGGACATGCATGCAGGTGGTCGGAGTTTGTGTCTGACTTGTTACATGTCACACTATGTATGTGTCTAAATTTGTATGTTGTGGCAGTTCATTTGGCTCGCTTCGTGGTATAACTGTCTGCGTGCGCAGTTAAAACATTGGAGCTAGTATAAAAATGATATTTTAAGCTGAATAAAAAAATTGGCGTCAAGCCAAGATTTTGAAATTCCAAAAAATTGCATTAAAATAAGTGGTCAGATATTATAGTTTAAAGCACACAAATGTGTGGTGATTGCAGCCCAAAAAGAGTTAGACAACCTGTCAAAAGTGCAAAAATGCTGGTACAATTTAAGTAAACACATTGTGTTTCAAACCAGTAGCTATGGAGTTAAAGTTGTATTTCCTTGTAGCAGGCAAGATAACTGATAAATCGTGCTAAGAACGATGGATTTTCGCATTGAAATGGATGAGTTGTAGTGACTTAGGGAAGTGCTGTTCTCGTGCATTAAGAGCGCGACAAGAGAAATAAAAACATGCTTGCTTCATGGCCCACGAAAGTGAGCAGTGATTTGTCAAGAAAGGAATGTGCAAAGACAGTTTTGAGATAAAACACTGCCCGGCAAATGACCCTGCCTTGCAAAGCTGTATGGGAAAAGAGACAGGCTAACAGCTGATGTAATTGTGAGGTTATTTCAGTGATCTATAGAATGTTTGAGTGCATGTGTGTTATACATTGCATTTAATTTCTAAAACAGAGTGCCTTGCATGCAGAATGAATGTGCCTCACTGCAGAGCAGCCCCAGCAATTGTAGGAAAAGGGCTTGATTGCATATTAATGCGTCCGGCCTGTTGTGGAAAGCACTGCAAGATTCTTACATTTTAGTACTGGTGAGCAGACATCCCAGCTCGTAGGAGCCGGATGACTAAAGCTAGGCCCCATTATGGAGTTTCATGAATAGGCATACATTATTGGGGTGACGTGCAGGATATGGGGAACTAACAAGAGTGATTAATTCCGATAAGGATGAATGAGCGCGGACGAAAAGACATCTTTTGCGTGGTGCCAATGAGTTTGGCAAAGAAATGCATTCGTTTTCTGATAGCCTGTGCGCGTCTCAACCGGCTTATGAGAGGCATCTATGTGGGAACATTCAGTATTGCCTAGAGGCCTTACTCTCTGTGAGACATACTATGCGGCCGTGCAGCATTTAAGACAAGCATTTAAAATGTATAAAAGATTAAATGAGATGCCCAGGATCACACAGTGTTTAAGGGGTGAAGCTGGGATTTGTGCCAATATTGCAATTCCAAGCAGTTGAGCACTTTCTCTTCCAGCTCTCAACATGAACTAAAACAATATAATGTTATAAAACTGACTTGCAAGAGTATGCAACCTGTATTTCCAAACCTGACAATTCTAAAACCCAACATGGGAAATATTTTAGCGTCAGTTCTCGATTATCAAGGGGAGTTCCAGCATGCAAGTAGGTAAAACTTCGCAGAAAACAGCACAGTAGTGCAAGGAATCCTATATTCTTTGACCAGGATCACTGTGCCGTCTTCTGGCATAGCCAGGATATAAGCATGAACACTTTTGCTGCACAGTCTCAAATTTGCATACTTGTTTGCCGCTTGGACAGATATTCTATGCATATCTTTTAAGGGATTGCTTAGGGATTAAGAATGCCCAGCTGAGAAAACTAATTTTAACCCCTATCTGGTGCAGGAACAGTGCTGCTAATCGCGCCGCTTGTGCTGCAAACCCAAGTTATTGTGCAGGTATATTTGTGAACTTCCGATTTAAAAACGGTTCAGCCAGCCTCACTGGGATGTGCCCTTCTGATCCCTCACATGAACACATATCCCTACAATAAGTGCTTAACACACTGAGACAACTTCTAAACCTCTGTGGATGAATATGGATTTCAACTTTGGCTAATGCGCGCGATCAGCAACATTCCCACAGAGGGGAAGTAACGCTACAAAGGTCGTGTTACCCAAACTATGTATTCCACAATGAAAATGAAAGGCATTGAATGTTTTAATTGAACAAGGCAGAATGTACTTGTCAAAATCGACAGGCAATGGGTTAGGAGCCTCAGCAGCATGCAATCAAAATTTCCTGGCATGTGCTATTGATGCCTAATGTAAACTGGAATCTTGCTTTAGACAAGGCAGCATTGTGGGGGGCCCTAGGCAGCTACCCCATGGGCCCTCCAATAAAAACATCTCTGGGGTCTACTGATGTCGGGCAAGGAATGAGCGATTCCTAGTAGCATGGAGCATGCAGAAGCCCGTAGGCATTGTGGTGCTATTACAAGGAAGGGGCTTGCAGATTACAATAAGGAGGCATACACTAGGGGCTGCGGGATGAAGCATGCATCGCCTGTGGTTATAGGACAAATAGATATATTGTAATTACTATGAATGAGCTGCATGTT
Organism: Ambystoma mexicanum; assembly: GCF_040938575.1. Lineage (NCBI taxonomy): Eukaryota > Metazoa > Chordata > Amphibia > Caudata > Ambystomatidae > Ambystoma > Ambystoma mexicanum. The sequence goes on along the minus strand of NC_090923.1, from coordinate 32,074,221 downwards.
AAGCTCACACTAGATAGAGTACATTAAGTAAAACACAGCATAGTGGTTAAATTAGCAAAATGGGGATAAGTACAGACACTGCTGGGGGAACTGACAGAGGCAGGTAACCAAAGTAGGGTTGAGAATTTTGCGAGAAATGAGGAGGGTTGTTTCTGCACCAAGTTCACTGGAATAAGCATTCCATGATTTGGGGACAAGACGGGGGAGCTTAGCCCTGCGGCATTAGCTTCTTTGGTTAATGGGGACAGCAGCTAGTGACACAGAGTCCATAAGCAAGAGCACTGGGCAGTAGCGCAGGATTTAAGACATGCTTGCTTCTCGCATTACATGTCGGAAAAGCTTCTCACCTAGGTATGTCGAACAGAAAATCATATTGTGCCTCCTATACTCTATGAATATATGTATATTGGCCTATACTAAGCCACTTGCGAAGAAATCCACGTTGCAAGGCCTTGACCTTAGATCAGTGTAAACCGTCATTTTAGGTTCACCCGCCATTTTAGATTCTCCCTTTAAAGTCACCCTGTGTTCGAAAATGGTAGACAGTGTGATTCTGAATGTAACATGGCCTTTTTGACCTCTGTGTACAAACAAATATGTAACTTGCCTGGAGGCCACATGTTGGGGTCATGAACTGAGACCTTGTCCTTCGTTGACCTGTGTGTAGAGGACTACCTATGCCAATGAAGCTGATCCGCAAGCATATGTTAAACACAATGTTGTGTAAATACGAAACGTGAACACTTGTTGAACTGCATTATATTTAAATATGTACTAAGGCTTGTGTCAAATCCGAGAATGTACAGTTGCCATTGTGATTTGTTGAATATGTAAACTGAAGGTGATCCATATGCATATAGCTGGGCGAGTCAGAGGTGGACTCGGCATGGACCCTAGATACGTGATGTATTAACTGGTATTAACTTGTAGGTGGGCTGAACATCGCGTTTTTGACTGAATAAAAGGTGTGACTATTCTAATGTACAGTCCCACTCACTGAGCACACCAAACCGAGGTGGAGTTCGCTGTGTTGTACTGAGGGCCGATAGCTATCTGTTGCTTTGTCCTTTGAAACTGTTCAGTATAGAATAAAGATCTTTGCATCTTTCTTTGTAACCCGTGTTTGGTGTATTTCCTTTTGGTGTACTCAGCCTCAATATTTTCTTTTTGATTTCACAGGTAGGTCTTGCAGCGACGTGTGTGTATGTGTTATGTATTGTTAAGTGCTGTATTGAAACAGAATACTTGCAGTAGTGGTGATTTTTAACACTAAGGTTGGAGGGTGAGCACGCATAACTGAATTGTTAAATGGGGATTTTAATCCTTGCATGGGGAGGGGAATTCAAGGCTGTGTATGACCATCCTGCGCACCCAATAGGGAACCAGTGATGACAATGAAAAAGATCTTAGCTCCATTTCTATTTCTTTATATTGTGGGGTGGCAAGCAGCCTGGTGCAGGTAGGCAACCTGGCCTGGCAGAGCATCACAGAAGATATTGGCTGGGTCAGTGCGCCAGCAGTCCCAGTGGCACATACATGCAGGACTGCCAGCAACTTAGGCAAATGGAATATGGCAGTCAGTGTATGAATGTTGCTTTCTATACCATGCGTGGCTCTGAAGGAGCTAGAGAATGGAGGTCATAGTCCAATTTAGCTGTCTCCTCGCTCTCAAACCCTTTCTGGGCTAGCAGAGATCCTGTAAAGGGCAGAGTCTGTGTCTGTGCATAGCTGTGAATGCCACCAGCCTCATACATGTCACTCAATGGTGTGCTATTTGGACACGTGGCTTTCATACCCTTTGGTTGCAGACACCGTGGCTCAGATATTGCTTTGTATTTCTGATATGTGGACTTTTAGTTAAGTCTGTTGTGTATGTGCATTTTATGGCAGAGGCACAGTGGTCCCAGTTTTTTGTGAACTGCCTTTGGGGGTGATGATAGGTGCTTTATTTTAGAAAATTGTATTTGTATGCATTATTTGTTAATGCCTTCCCATTAGTCCAGTCCAGACGTCCGTGAGTTAGGAAAAAACCATTGCCGACATTCAGTGGATTCCAGCTGTTTAGACTCATAATTAGGCCCGGATTTGTGATGTCATATTTCTGTGGGCTTGGACAGTAAATTGCACATCTTGGAAGCCATTTTTCCCAAAATGTCTTGCAGAGGGAGAAGCCACCGGCACACTGAGTGGTGTGAGGTGGCCTAGCTCGCTCCCAAATTCCCACCAAGATGTGTATGCCTCACCAACTTCCAAAGTCACCAGCCGCCACTGGGCTGAACTGACCACAGCAGCACTCTGCGCTTTTAGAGCTTGTGAAGATTTTGTAAGATGCCTGCAAGAATGGCGGTGTAGTAATACAATTTAACACTGATAAGGACACGAGAAATGAATGAGCAGGTGGTGTAAATATGGCAGAGAAAGGAAAGGGCCGGCGGCATTAGCAAATGAGATAGTGAAAGAGAAGTAATGACACAGGGACGTCACTCCACCAAAATGATAGAGGTAGCGAAAGTGACATCTCATGAGCCTTGACCTCTAATGAGACCATTATAGGAACATTTCTAAACATTTTTTTTAATTTTTAGGGTAGCAAAGGGGAACGCGGGGCAACAAGGGTTTCCTCCGGGGGTGCAGCCACAACCCCTGGCGACCCCCAAATGACGTCCCTGTAATGGCACTCTAACGATAAAGTGCAACAAACAGTGTAGCATGTAACCTGGCATGGTATGAGGAAGGGTTATGTTACAGCTACAAAAGTAGTGTTAGAATTAAAAGAGGTAGTGATAAACTTCATGAGATCAGGAGCAAGTGTATTTACATGGGGTTTTAAAACAACGTGCAGACAGGGGCAGGCACTGCCCTGTAGCTGAATGGTCCATTGCCATTCATGCGTTCTATCATTTTTGTTTTAGAATGCCCACTGAAATTAAAGGAGGTTGCTGGATCATCTGTGACCTGCTTTTGGGGAATTTTGGGGATAGCACACATGTAGTGAAGGGGGTTTTTGGGGAGCTCCTAAAGGCTTTTTCTAGGAGCTTCACCGTGACTGGTAGGACAGTCTGCATGGAGTCATACCAGGGGTGGTAGTTTACAATTTTGAGGCCTTGTCGGCCGGAGTGGAGAACATTTTTATTAAATAGGGAAAAACTTTTGGCTTGAGACGAGCAGTTGAGATTCTGGTATCGTAGGAATTAGATGAATGAAGAAAGGCTTGAATAACAAAGCGTGAAAGCATGATGACAGTGTTGGGGTTACCAGGGAAACCCTGTTCATTTAGGGCATGCCCTAGTTAAACGCAAGCAATTTTGAAGGCATGAACGTGGCAGCAGGCCAATGAGATTGGGTGAGCGAGAAGTAAAAGATTTCAGTATTTCTGCAGCATAATTAATATAGCCAGCGGTATGACGTGGTACAGAAATAATGACATATTTTTTAGAAATTCAAGCGCAGGCTGCGAATTATGAACATTTACAGACATGAGGTAGAAACAGCCTCCAGGAAAATAAAGGCAGCCATAAAATAGGGAAATATGGCAAATAAATAAAAGAGCAAGCAGAATGAAATAAGAATCATGAAGGACAGTAGTGGTTCAAGTAAGGAATCTGGGGGGGCACACGAGAGAAAACGTAAGGATTCCGGGGGGGTACCTGAGAGAAAACGTAAGGATTTCTGGGGGGGCACCCGAGAGAAAACGTAAGGATTTCTGGGGGGCACACGAAAGAAAACATAAGGATTCCGGGGGGGCACCCGAGAGAAAACATAAGGATTACCAGGGGGACACCTGAGACAAAACGTAAGGATTCGCCTTGTCCTTTGCTTTAAAGAGTGGTCAGAAGAAACGTCAACCCAGAGCCCACATAATAGGGGACGACTAGGCTACGGTGATGATTAAAGATGGCACACATGGGGTTTGTTTACACCACATGTCGGGGTATTGATTAGAAGGCAGGTATATGTGTGTCCAGCTGGTGTTTATCTAGTCTGTCAAGTGTCTGTTATACATGTCCTGTTGTATGTGAAATGTAAGGAATTGTGTCTCCTTGTTGGTTGAAATCAAGTAAAAGTTTAATGCGATTCTACAGTTGAGAAGGGATCGCACATAGATTGATGTTCTTGAGTAAATTGGCGGTATAAATAATTTGGCGGAAAGGGACTGGGTTGGATCTTGCTGCATTTGATGCTCGCTCATTGTAATGGGAGTTTTGGACTCACATAAGGATATCAATAGAAACAGAGTTAAGCCCGGAAAACATTGCTCCAATTAGAGGAGTGGGTTATAGGTACCGCCCACAAGATGTTTATGCCACGGCCACAAATTGAGTCTTCATCTAAAGCCATTTTACAACGCATGACAACTTACTTGCATGCCGCATATACAAGCAAAAAGTTAGGAAACGCTATGCTGTTCTCGACTTGTGAAAAATATAAGAACAAGGACAGGAGGAAGAGCCTCGAGCAGCTTAGATGCTAAAAAATATGCACTGAGGGGGGGTTAGACACCTGCAGCGACGCCTGCCCCCCCCTGAAACAGGAACCGAGGGATGTAAGCCAAGAGACTCTACCCGTTAAAGAGAGCTAAAAGCAGCCACAGTGTATAGCAACCCCGCTTATGAGTCGCTTACATACAGTAGTAACAAAAATCAAGGGAAGGATAAGGACAAGAATCTCACATCCCGAGCCCCAAGGGACAAGGGGAGACACGATGATGCGTTAATAAAGGAGGGGATGAGGCACAGACAAGTGCATCTCTCAACAAGGGAGAGAGGGAAGGAAGAGGAAAGAAAGTGAAGACAGAACTGATGAGATAGCATTTACAAAGGACGAATGGATGGGAGGACAAATCTCATTGAAACTCGATGGGAAAGAAAGTGATGATGGGAGGCCTAAAGAGAAGTTAGATGAGGCACAAAGGAAAGAAGAAAGAGAAGGAGTTAAGGGATGGAAGGATAAGAAGGAAAGATGGGCTAAGGCGGAAACAGCTGTATCGCGAAGAGCAAGAAAAGAAGCTTGATCGCAAACCAGAGAGCAGCCGAAGATACGAGATAGACTGAAATAGCAGAGGTTAGAAGAAAGCAAAAGGTATGTGAAAGAAGGGATGAGAAAGTTCAAAGGAAAGATGAATGGAATAAAGGGAAAAGAAGAAGGTAGGGTCAGAGAAGAGGCGAGGAAGCACAAAAGGATTGGTCACAGAAAGAAAGAAAGAAAGAAAGAAAGAAAGAAAGAAAGAAAGAAAGAAAGAAAGAAAGAAAGAAAGAAAGAAAGAAAAAAAAGAAAGAAAGAAAGAAAGAAAGAAAGAAAGAAAGAAAGAAAGAAAGAAAGAAAGAAAGAAAGAAAGAAAGTGAGTGGTTGTCTTGAATAAAAAATGAATAAAGAGAAAATTGAGAAATGGGAAATGAATAAAAGGATAAGGGGTACACTCAAAAGCATAAAGAAAAAAAAGAAAAAAGTGGAAAACAAAATAGCACTTATGAGGTTTCCTGGCTAACAGAAAAAAGGAGCATTGGGCAATAGAAAATATCAGGAGACCATGAAGACCAGGAAAAGGAGTATGGCTGATAAAATTGGGTCAATTAAACGAAGGAAACTCGCACAAGCCATTTTAAGTAAATATGATGAAGTAAAGCAAAACAACTTGTGAATGCCAGTAACAATTTTGATTTATTTTACAGGCAAGCTATGGATCTCTTGCGTGAAAGCACAAGAAATTGTCTAAATGTCCTTAAACTAGGGAGAAAAAGAAAAAGGTAAGTACTAGTTCACGCCAAAAGGGCGTGGACACGTCAACACTAAAGGTAAGAGGATCCAGGTGAGTAACAGGAAAAAGGTAGTAAGAGACACAAGGTCTTCAAAAGTTAGCTGTTTTTCCCAAGATCGGCATAGTCAGGTGTGAAAAGAGTAGAGAGATAGATGTCAATATGGCCATTCCAGACAACCAGAGAAAACAGAAGTAAAATTGAAGGTGAGTAATAATTTTTCGTGTTCATAATGTCAAAAGGATTGATATGATAGAGATATAAAAGCATTGGAATAGGCAAACATTAATGGGAACAATAAAGGTGGAGGCACGTAGTAAGAATTGGTGCCATAGTGTTAGAAGACAGGGGTAGGCTAGATCAAGTTAGACAGGGACGGTGTGCAGCGAAACGCCTCTGTTTTATCTCCCTAGAATGAACACAAAGCACAAACATAGACCATGGTCCAACTAGAAAAAAAAAGAATAGGAAGAATGGCTGTTAAACTGAAGAAGTATTTGCAGCTAACCAGAAAGAAATGACTGCTAAGCTGAAGAAGTATGTGCAGCTAACCAGCAAGAATTTACTGCTAACCTGGAAGAATACAGCTAAACTGAGCAAAGAACCCAGCCGACACTAAGTATCCCCGCGGGGTGGTTGGGAATTAGTTGTTTATGTGCACCAACGAATAGGGGAGAATGACCCAGAGAGTATTTTTCGCTAGAACAAAAGGAGGAAGGGGGCTAAAGTCAGGAAGAAAACCTGACCCCTTGCAAATGCCCGAATTACTTTTGCCTTTATTTTGACTTTCTACAGACAACGGGGATCCCCAAGGACATTTCCGTCATCTACTACGGACGTGCCTAGAAGACCAGGAAAGAAGAAGACATCTTTCTTCAATTGTTTTGTCTCCTTAAGATGCATGTGGCACCTGGAAGGGGAAATGTGTCCCATGAAGGACGTGATGTATTGAGTGGTATTGAAAACAAAAATCATTGTCTAAGCCAGCTTACACAGAGCTAGGAATGGGGGGTATTTTAGTTATGGTGTGAAAATGACCCACAAAGGGAAATGTTTATAAGGAAATGTTTTGTAGCTTGTCTAGGAGGCAGGGGTGTCAAGTAAGAAGGAGTGTCTCAATTTCTAGGGAATAGGGTAAAGAGCAAATGTGGAAAGAGGTTTTAAGGAAATGGGTTGGTAGGAAATGTGTTAGATAAGTAGAGACCTGGTTATTTTACAAAAGAAACTCATCCGTTTTATAATACAGGTATACGTTGAGGGAGCTGTATGCCTTGGAAAATTGACGTTGAACCACGTGAGGAGAGAGTGAGGTAATAGAGAAACCCAGGGAGAACCAGACCTTGAATTATGTCTGCAAAAGACTCCCCCAACCCTGCATCCCCATGCTGAACCGTCCCCTCTTGTGGACTCATTGAACAATGAACCCTTTTGAAAGAGAGACACTCTGGAAAAAACACTGAACCTCATGTGGTAAGAAAAAACAATGGACTTCTGGTCTAAGCATCAAAGAAACCTGGGAGACAGACTGTGAAAACAGCACAGTGGAAAGGAAAAGGCGACAGGACGCAGACGGTCCACTAACGCCAAACTCATGACAACTACAACAGAAGATACAGAAAAGGAAAGAGTGTGGACAAGAGGGAAGGACAAAGTGAAATGATATTCATGGGCAGTAGAAGATGCTCAAGGAGAGATTATACTTCGTTGGGGTGGGAGTTGCAGACAAGGTGTGACATACGAAGTGACAATGGGCTAATGGGTTACCTCAAAGCTTGACCAAACCTCTTGAGTCTCACAATGGCTGTGAATCGTCCAAGGCATACATTTAGATTAAAGGTACACAATTACAGGAAGTACATGGAAGGAGATGACACACACAGGTTTGTTTTAAGTATGACAATATGTTAGTATATGCCAAATTATAAGAACGTGCTAAGAAATGTCCCCTCTTTTTTCGTTGTTTTGTTGTACTTTGCCCCCGATTCGGTGGCTGCTTTGGTTATGTCAAAATACAATAAAAATGTTTTATCCAAAAAAAAGAAATGTTTAGATAAATGTAAGGAGAATGGAAATATAATATGGTTTAAAGTTGTTGTTTTACAAACAACTGAACTTTCAAGATGGGGGGAGTGTAATGAAGGTCCCGACTTATATATATTTCTATATTGAATCAACAGCTGAATGAAGTGGAGGCCCTCCCTCCCCCACTTAACCCTAAACAGAGAAATTCAAAGGGACTTATGTGGTGTTGCAATTATGCGAAAATGGTATTTATAATGTTACAATATACTAGTATTCAAAAGGCATTGTGTTTATAATGTCGAAAATGGCATTACCATGATGTCATAAGGTGGCAAGGCCCATAATGGACAATGAGATATTCTATACACAGACAGAAAATCGTTCTGGTTAAAATGCCTTTAATGGAAATACATGTAACCAAAATGTGGCTAAAATAAGAAGAAACTGAGTAGTGCTCGAAGTGTGTAAAGATGAGATCATTTAAAAGTTTAGACGTTCAAGGACACTATGTTTTCAGAAACTTGACTAATGGGCAGAAACCAGACATTAAATTGGGCCTGGTCGAAACCCTTATCTGAGGAGTCCAGCTGCAGCAACTATAAATCAAACAGAATACTGGAGGACAAGTCAGACATGCATGCTAGAGCGTATTTCATTCTGAAGGGTTAGTCCAATTAAAATGAATTGCCCACTGAGCTAATGTTTAACAATGAAGTTGTCTAAGACTGTGCAGGTAAAGGTGGGGGCAGATTTGCTCCCTCACATTTTGCTATAAAATGAATTCTGTGTAATGCTGGGGAAGAGAGTTGAGTGAGGGAACTTGACTATCGCGGATAGGTGTGCTCTGAGGCAGCTGTGACATGAAATAAACCCTTTTGAATGTAACAGTCTCTGTGCTGATCCATTGAGTGGTCCTTATTGAATTGTGTTGGAGTATGTGAATCCTGCACCCCAACCTCCTCAAGGTGCAGCTATCTTGTTTACAGGTACTAGAAGGTATGCTCTGACCGATGGGCCCGTCAGAAGACTCTGCGCCCTCCTGCACACCACCACTGTAGTGGCCCCAAAGCACCGAGCTTTGTCCTGTGCATAAAACCACCATAATGGCCCTAATGTGCCGAGCCCTGACCTGTGCATGCCAGCACCATAGTGGACCCCAAGCACCGAGCCTTGTCCTGTGCATACCACCACCGTAATGGACCCTAAGCACTGAGCCTTGTCCTGTGCATACCAGCACCCTAGTGGACACTAAGCACTGAGCCTTGTCCTATGCATACCAGCACCCTAGTGGCCCTAATGCACAGAGCCTTGTCCTGTGCACACTACCACCGTGGTGGCCCTAATGCACTGAGCCTTGTCCTGTGCATACCATCACCCTGTAGTGGACTCTAAGCACCAAGCCTTGTCCTGTGCATACCACCACCCTAGTGGCCCTAATGTGCCGAGCCTTGTCCTGTGCATACCAGCACCCTAGTGGCCCTAATGCACAGAGCCTTGTCCTGTGCACACCACCACTGTAGTGGCCCTATTAAACTGAGCCTTGTCCTGTGCATACCACCACCCTGTAGTGGACTCTAAGTACCGAGCCTTGTCCAGTGCATACCAGCACCGTGGTGGCCCTAATACACTGAGCCTTGTCCTGTGCATACCAGCACCCCAGTGGACCCTAAGCACCGAGCCTTGTCCAAGCAACTTCAGAGCCAAGTAAATCATGATTGTGGATTTTTGAAAAATGAATACAATGAAACTAAATTAATTTGAGGGGCTGCCAATTTTGAAGTATTGGGGACAGGCAATTCCGACACGTTCGGCAGTGTGAGATTAAATTAGCTCCCCACGCTCACACACTTTTGACCTGGTCTGCCGTTTTGGCATTGGACTGCATGTGTTTCCCCAATTCTTGTCATACAATTACATCTGAATGTGAGAAGGCAACCGTTCCACCAATGACAGCACAGTACTATACACTGAGATCAGATGTGTTGCCCAAGATCACAGCATCATCCGGTGGCAAAGCAGGGATCTGGGCCGTGACTCTTTCTCTGCGTTGCTGCCTAATCACCTCTCCCCATTAATGCATCATGCTTTTCAATGGGAGTGGATGCCCAGTTTTTACAAACCTAGTTTGAAGGACCATTATCTAGACCTGCACAATATTCATGCTAAAAAATGCTTTTATAACTAGCGTGTTGTGGTGCCGCTACTTTGCAGGTACGTTGTTTTCTAGCACAGCAAGCTTCACGGCCACCAAAGTGTATGTACTCAAGATTATCAACCTCAGAGGGCCGACAGACTGAATCTCCCGTGACAGGATGTGTAACGCCGATCTTTCCAGTGAAAACAGAGCTCTGTAACATGTGCTTGACAGACTGAGCTGTCTTCTGAAACATCATGGCACTCAACTGCTCATTAAGCATGGCAAATTTGGTTATGTGGTCAAAATATTCCCAAAGAAAGGTTAACAAAAAATAGACTTAGATTCTACGGTGAACGAACACACTGAATGCACTACAGTGAACACAGAGTGCATTGCAGGATTAATTGATCAATTCTGACCTTAGTGATCAAGAACAGTTATGCGATGGTATAACGTGCTATTTCTTATTATGTAAAAATGTGCACTTACTTACTTGTCTCAGAGAGCTTGTGGGCGCCCCTCCAGATGTTAGGGGTGATCAGTGTTCCAGATAACTGATGCACAGGGCAGCTTCCACTGCACACTCGCCCCTCCTGTGTATGCAAAGTCACAGTTTGAGCCCAGGAGAAAAGGCGGCTACACCACTATACCTAAGCGGCCCCACTCCTATACCACTCCCTCCACTCCTCTGCTCCCCCACCCGCCCTCCCTGTGTGGCACTCCAGAACACATATCGCTAGGTTTAGGCTGCATAAAGACCTAAAGCACACATAAAGTGCCTCGATGCCTTTGGGCTGTAGTGCGCTATACAAATTCAAATAAATAAATAAATAAAGGTCAATGCATGGGTCAAACTGTTCATTTGTGAAGTACTGATGTACTATGTGAAGTGCATTTGTTGAAGGTGTCTTTCAACGTCCAGCTTCTAATAAGGCGTTAGAGGCCACGCCAGACGGCTCTATTGTGTGGTAGACGGTCGCTGTCCAAGTCAGTGCTCCTCAGGGGATAGGGAGATTGCATTGCGGCATAATCCTCAGGGGTTAGGGAGATTACATTGCGACACAATCCTCAGGGGATAGGGAGATTGCATCGTAGCAGAACCCTCAAAGCATAGGGAGAGTACATTGCGACACAATCCTCAGGGGATAGGGAGATTACATTGCGACAGAATCCTCAGGGGATAGGGAGATTGCATCGTAGCAGAACCCTCAAAGCATAGGGAGATTGCATTGCGACAGAATCCTCAGGGGATAGGGAGATTGCATTGCGACAGAATCCTCCGGGGATAGGGAGATTGCATCGTAGCAGAACCCTCAAAGCATAGGGAGATTGCATTGCAACAGAATCCTCAGGGGATAGGGAGATTGCATTGCGACAGAATCCTCAGGGGATAGGGAGATTGCATCGTAGCAGAACCCTCAAAGCATAGGGAGATTACATTGCGGCAGTACCCTCGGGGGTTAGGGAGATTATTACATTGTGGCAGAATCCTCGGGGGATAGGTAGATTACATCGCAGCAGAGGGATAAGGAGATTACATTGTGGCAGAATCCTTAGGAGTTAGGCAGATTACATTGTGGCAGAACCCTCAGGGGATAGGGAGATTACATCGCGGCAGAGGGTTAGGGAGATTATATTGTGGCAGAATCCTCAGGGGTTAGGGAGATTACATTGCGGCAGAATCCTCAAGGGATAGGGAGATTACATTGCGGCATAATCCTCAGGGGATAGGGATATTACATTGTGGCAGAATCCTCAGGGGATAGGGAGATTACATTGCGGCAGAATCCTCAGAGGATAGGGAGATTACATTGCGGCAGAGGGATAGGGAGATTACATCACAGCAGAATCCTCGGGGGATAGGGAGATTACATTGCGGCATAATCCTCAGGGGATAGGGAGATTACATTGCAGCAGAATCCTCAGGGGATAGGGAGATTACATTACGGCAGAGGGTTAGGGAGATTACATTGTGGCAGAATCCTCAGGGGATAGGGAGATTACATTGCGGCATAATCCTCAGGGGATACTGGAGATTACATTGCGGCAGAGTGATAGGGAGATTACATTGTGGCAGAATCCTCAGGGGATAGGGAGATTACATTGCGGCAGAGGGATAGGGAGATTACATTGCGGCAAAATCCTCAAGGTTTAGGGAGATTGTAGTGTGGCAGAATCCTCAGGGGATAGGGAGATTACATTGCGGCAGTACCCTCAGGGGTTAGGGAGATTATTACATTGTGGCAGAATCCTCAGAGGATAGGGAGATCAAATTGTGGCAGAATCCTTAGGGGTTAGGGAGATTACATCGTGGCAGAATCCTCAGGGGAAAGGGAGATTACATTGTGGCAGAATCCTTAGGGGTTAGAGAGATTACCTTGTGGCAGAATCCTCAGGGGATAGGGAGATTATTACATTGTGGCAGAATCCTCGGGGGATAGGGAGATTGCATCGCGGCAGAGGGTTAGGGAGATTACTTTGTGGCAGAATCCTCAGGGGATAGGGAGATTACATTGCGGCAGAATCCTCAGGGGATAGGGAGATTACATCAAGGCAGAATCCTCAGGGGATAGGGAGATTACATTGAGGCAGAATCCTCTGGGGATAGGGAGATGACATTGCGGGAGAGGGATAGGGAGATTACATTGCGGCATAATCCTCAGGGTATAGGGAGATTACATTGCGGCAGAATCCTCAGGGGATAGGGAGATTACAGTGCAGCAGAATTCTCAGGGGATAGGGAGATTACATTGCAGCAGAATTCTCAGGGGATAGGGAGATTACATTGCGGCAGAATTCTCAGGGGATAGGGAGATTACATTGCGGCAGAATCCTCAGGGGATAGGGAGATTACATTGCGGCAGAATCCTCAGGGGATAGGGAGATTACATTGCAGCAGAATCCTCAGGGGATAGGGAGATTACATTGTGTCAGAATCCTCAGGGGATAGGGAGATTACATTGCAGCAGAATCCTCAGGGGATAGGGGGATTACATTGTATCAGAATCCTCAGGGGATAGTTAGATTACATTGCGGCAAAATTTGTCGAATTCGAACTCGTAATTTATTTGGACAAATTTGTCTGCAACTATATGTGGGGGGCGGTAATCGTGATAATAGCAAAAGAGGGAGGTGGGAGGGGGTTTTCAGGGGTCTTCCCCTGCATATATTGAGGGCCAAATGTATACAAAGCTAAATCTACAAAATCGAATTCGACAAACAAACTCTACCAAATCACATAGAATCATCCTCAGCAGAAGGTGATAGCCTCTAAACAGGATAGAAGTCCTCTAACACACAATAGAGCTAGGTGATGAGGGCGCTGACGCTATTAAAACGTGTGCAAGAGAACAAAGGGTGCCCTCATGCAGGGCTTCCTGTGACCCAGCTTGTCCATGCCTTCTTGCTTAGGGCCCAGTGTGTGCACATCACACAGGGAAGCTTGGCAGGCAGCTTCTGTAAGTGGTTAGAGACTCCAATTCAAGCGTGCTGATTGGCTAGAGAGCTGGAAGGTGTGAGAAGAGCCAGGGAGAAGCGTAGAAGGCAGACTTCGACTGTGCTCAGAGCCTATAGTCGACACTTGTTAACTGTCTAAAGAAGAATAACAAGGTTCCAGTCCATTTTCTCCTGAACCAGCTGAGTTTAGCTCCTCCTATGCTGACCACCAATTTGTAGTCGAACCCTCAGTTCAGCCCGACCTCTGAAAGCTAAACTTGGCCACACAGTCTGCCACAGTCCCATCTTCCTGAGCCACCTCGCTGCCTCTGTTTTAGCGGGGAAATCCCACAACTGCGCCTCTTCTGGTTGTAGCATATCTCACCACATTCAGCCTCCTAACCTTCCACCATCCTGCCAAGACCTCCCGAGCGTTCCCCGAAATAAAGAGCCAGGACCAGTTTTCAAAGGTGGAAGTCACAATGCCGCAGCAAGCTTTATTGCATAAAGCCAGGAGTTATTTTACAGGTGATCCATTTCTCCACTACACCTCAGGATAGTTCTACGCTGGGTGTGGCTCCTTAAGCACCTCCCCCACCCCCGTCAGTGTCCAGAGGACCCTGCCGGGTAGGCCCGTCCCTACATAACCATTCCCTCTCTACCCATGGCCATGTCTTTGTTTTACTTTTCACTTTCGTTTTTCTGTATTTCTTTATTTCATTTTTCAATTCATGTACTTTTCTTTCATTCTAATTCTATTGCTTAGTGTCCATGAGCTCTTCTTGAATCCATTTTCTATTCAGTTGTTCTTTCTAACATTCTAATATTCTAATTCTCAGTTCTTTCTTCCCCATTCTACCCGTCCTCATTGTTCTTCCACTTTCGTTCTAATTCCAAATCCTTTCCTTCTCCCCCCACTACCCAGGACCCTTTTCCCGTCTGCCCCCCTTCATTCCAGAGTCTCTTCTTCTCCTCCAGTGCTTTCGCCTCCCTCTGATTTTATTCCATTTCCATCGCCCCTTGTTTCCATATTCAGTTCTATCTATTCCCCAAGTTGCCTGCCCCGCCCCCCCCCATCTAAGCCATAATCCCCCAGCAACTTCTTTCCCCAACCTTCTAATTCCTCCCAGACCTGTCAACCTTTACCCCCAGAGCCCTTTCAGTCCCCAACTCTTCACCTTCCCCTAGAAACGTCCCCTTCCCCCACTTCTTTCCTTACCCAACTCCTTCCTTACCCCACCTGCCTTATCCATTCCCCAAATTCTTCCTTTACCCAAACCTCCCTGTAACCAAATTCTTCTTGTTCCCCCACAACCTTCCCTGACTTTCCCCCCAGTTTCCATTCTCACTTCCCCACACGCCCTGCGTTTGGAGTTGGAAGGACTTCCAAGCCCCCTAAGGCCTCCCCGTTTTCCCAGGGCCTCCCCTGAGTCTAGTACTCCTGGGCGCCGTTACTTCTAAGCTATTGGCTGCGCAGTCCCCTTTGCGATCTGTCACTTCTTGTTCTCGGGGTCACCAGGTAACTCCGCTGGGTGTTCTGGAAGAGAAAACAACACTCATCTCGAGACAGTAACATGACCATATAACTGCAGTGGGATGGGTGGCTGGGAGGGGGAGCTGGACCAAGCTGGTGCCCCAGGGGGGTCAAGGCCTTATAAAGCCCCGCACCTCTCTTGTTCCTGCTCCCCCTCCCTCGCCCCGCTCGTGAGGTACTTCCGCCCCCACCCACCCACTCATGTGGATAGGGGCCGAGACATCCTAGTCCATCGTTCCTTTTCTCCTGTGTGGGCTGGGTGTGTGCCCCCACTAAGGGCAGGGCCCGCCATTTGCCACCCGGAGGTTGGTGCCTACGCCTGCCAGAAGCGCTGGGTAATTTGCCACATTTCAAATCTCCTCCATTAGCATCTAAGTGCCACTCGCGGACGCGGCCGCGGCTCAAGCCGCCAAGATAATGAGAGCCCTCCAATGGCCGCTCTCTGCACTCATATTGGAATGATTGCAGGTGTGGCAGCAGCTTGCGCGCGGTTCATGTCGCGACACCACGGGTCCCGGAGAGTTCTCTTCATGCTGTTGTCAGCAGGGCCGCTAGCAGCAGGTCAGCTTGACTCCGCGCTGACTCCTGTGGCGCGCTCGGCAGGGTGTCGGGTCACCTGCAAGGAGTTGGGCCATTAGTAGAAGGTATTGCTAGCCAGGCTCTTAAAATAGCCAGGCCTTAATACAATAATTGGGGCAGGCTTTGTGCTCACAAGGCTCTTCTGATCTCGGATCATCAAAGAGGGAAAGGGATCTCGATGGCTGCAGGCAATATGCGAGCTATTGGGCTGAGTAGCCATTAGGGCGACGCACGCATGCATCTAATTCACTGTGAATCACTCTTCTTTGCTGCGGCTCATTGTGGGGCAGACGCTTCCAACCTACTTCCAATTAAGGCTGAGTCAGGCAGTGGCACTACCTGGTCCTAGTTCACCTGACAGTGGGCCTCATTATGAGTTTGGTGGTAACTCGGCGGTATAACTGCTGGGGTACCACCAAATGGATTTACTGATACCGCCACTTGGTCTGGAGGAATTACCGCCAGGGATGCCAGTGTTGGTCCCTCAGGAGTTCAGCAGAATTCCCACCAGCGGTAATTCCCCAGAAATTGAATTTTTTGAGTGGTAATGTGGTGGGAATTACCTCCAGCATTTTGCTGGACGTTTTTCATTTAACATACCATCAAACCCATAGTTCAGTGGTCGAGTAATTCGGCGGTAATTCAGTGGAAACTCCATCAGCTCAATTTTTGGCCACACCACCAAACTCATCATGAAGCCGTCTTTACGCCAAATCAATTGTGAAAATGGCAGTTCTAAAAATGTCGATTTCAAATCCATAATGTCCGTCATATAGGTATTGTGAGGTGTGGGTAGGACTCTTCTCTCCATAGATCGGCTAGACCCATTTTTGTGTAAATCTTTGAGAACGCGATCTATCAATGCGCCAGGCGTTTCTCTGCCAAACTGATTTTCTCTATTGAATTCATGCTGTGTCAACCTTCAAAGTCCCCCTGTGCTGCGGGCACCTTTAAGGGCACCCCCACTGGCCCTCGGTTCTGTACATTGACACTCATAGCAGCGGCGTATTTATTATTTATTTATTGTGAGTTTTATAATGCGTTAACTCGCGGCCGTGGCACTCTGCATCAGAGAGCTGGGCTGAGAGTTGGCTTCCATAGTGTGGGTGATGCTTTTGCTGAAGCACCATTGGTTTCAGAAACGAGGTTAGTTTATTAGGGTCTACCACTCACAGCGTCACTCGGTTACTACCAGGAAAGGCACAAACCAAAATCAAAATCCTAGTGGAACATTCCTCCGGCAGCCAATTTTGGTTCATTTTCCGGCCTCTTATTGGCAGGTATTCACTGCCATGGGTTCCAGCCTGCCTTATATGAGATTTTGAAATAATGAAAAACAAAATCGTTGACATGAGTAGGTATGACATATTACATCAGCTGTGTTCAGATTTTGGGGCTGCGGGGGGGGGGGTTGTCAAAGATTTGCCGAACAGAAGATCATCTCGGAACGCCGCTTTGACTTTATCAACCCACCGTCGCTGTTCTGTGATGTAATGTAATGTAGGTGGTCTTGTATAGCGCCTTCTGCCACTGTGTAGGTGGTCTTGTATAGCGCTTTCTGCCACTATGTAGGTGGTGTGGTATAGCGCCTCCTGCCACTATGTAGGTGGTCTTGTATAGCGCCTTTTGCCACTGTGTAGGTGGTCTTTTATAGCCCCTTCTGCCACTATGTAGGTGGTCTTGAATAGCGCCTTCTGCCACTATGTAGGTGGTCGTGTATAGCACCTTCTGCCACTTTGTAGGTGGTCTTGAATAGCGCCTCCTGCCACTATGTAGGTGGTCTTGTATAGCGCCTTCTGCCACTATGTAGGTGGTCTTGAATAGTGCCTTCTGCCACTATGTAGGTGGTCTTGAATAGCACCTCCTGCCACTATGTAGGTGGTCTTGTATAGCGCCTCCTGCCACTATGTAGGTGGGCTTGAATAGCGCCTTCTGCCACTATGTAGGTGGTCTTGTATTGCGCCTCCTGCCACTATGTAGGTGGTCTTGAATAGCGCCTTCTGCCACTATGTTGGTTGTCTTGAATAGCACCTTCTGCCACTGTGTAGGTGGTCTTGTATAGCGCCTCCTGCCACTATGTAGGTGGTCTTGGATAGCACCTTCTGCCACTATGTAGGTGGTCTTGAATAGCGCCTTCTGCCACTATGTAGGTGGTCTTGTATAGCGCCTCCTGCCACTATGTAGGTGGTCTTGAATAGCGCCTTCTGCCACTATGTTGGTTGTCGTGAATAGCGCCTTCTGCCACTATGTAGGTGATCTTGTATAGCGCCTTCTGCCACTATGTTGGTGGTCTTGAATAGCGCCTTCTGCCACTATGTAGGTGGTCTTGTATAGCGCTCCTGCCTCTATGTAGGTGGTCATGGATAGCGCCTTCTGCCACTATGTAGGTGGTCTTGAATAGCGCCTTCTGCCACTATGTAGGTGGTCTTGTATAGCACCTTCTGCCACTATCACTCCACTAGGAGATACTTCTTTTAATCATGCGGACTGGAGTGGGGCATGAAACACTCCTCAGACTGCCCAGGACTTGCAATGGACATGGGCGCCAGCTACTAATACTGAATGTGATTGGTTGGGCCTGGACTCCATCTCTGTTGAGAGTTTGCCCTCTGGAAAACTTTGCCTTATCACAAGTGGCAGTATTTCCGGTGATGAATCCACCGGAATACCGCCAAGCAGAATTGCTGTTACCGCCACTTACAAGTGGTGGTATGGTGGTGTTAGTTCCCATTTATGGAGTCGATAGGGCTCCCTGGGGATTTCAGGAAGAACTACCACTGGGGAAAATTCCACCCGTGGTAATTCTGCCACCGTGCTGGCTTTTTGGCAGCACGGTGGCAGTGTCACATCTTGGAGTACCTGGCGACTTTGGGATAGATGGAAACGGCACCCTCCATTGCTGGTTCCATCACGTAAAGTAAAGCGTAGAGTGCTGGTCTAGTTTTCCTTGCAGCGCATTCTGACGCCGGTAGTTATCTTTCCCCCACTTCCGTTTTCAGAGGCGTTGCAACGCGTTCTGTTCTTCTGGGCTGCTCCTTGATTCCCGTTGTTTTCCCTGTTAGCCCTTTGCGGTACTTTTCCCCTTCTGCTTTCGATTCTACCTTACTCGCTGATTTCCTCTCCTGTGCTTCCTTTCGTCCTCTCATCCACTGCTGGACCTATTCCCGCCTGCCTTCCCACCATACCACCACCTTGTGTGTGTTTCCTGTTACTCTTGGTCTTTTCCTCCTTTAGCACTGCCTTGCTCTGCTTTTCTTTGGCCTTCCTGTGAACTTAACCGGCCAGCCTTTTGGATCTGCTGTGCCTTATCTCTGTGACAGTGTTGTTCTTCTGGTTCCTCTACTCTGCCTGTCCCCGGACTGCTTTCGCCTCCCTTGTTCGGAGTACTTGGTGCTTACTTGTGCTTGGTGATGCTGCCCAGATTGCTACTCGGCCACCATTTAGGGTGCTGTTGTGGCCAGATTCTCCTCCACAACCCATTCATCCACCAAACTCCATCATTGTTGCTGCCCTCAGATATTGTTCAAGTGCTACAGGGATCTCATCATCACATCCAACGTATAAGGACCATTTTGGGGTTTTTTATGCCACTGGCTTTTTCCCCACTTTTAGGCGGCCGCGGAGGATAACCACAGCTTACCTCTTAGGTGACACTGTGGCGTCCTTCCACGGTCGCCCCTATCTACATAAAAAAAAAGAAGAGAACCTGAACCAAAGACAACCCGAAGCCAACACAACGTTGGAAACATAGAGGTGAGGTGGAAGGGGAGGTGGGAGGAACACATTCGTCCCAAGGGGAGGAAGATATTACCGACTCTTCTGACAGGCAGATCTACCTCCAACATTTTGCTAGAGGTTTTTCCTCCACCTCACCACCAAAGTTGTAGTACAGCTGTGCAGTAACAAGGCAGTAACACAGTGGTAACAGAGTTACCACGTCATTACCGCTGTTTTTCCCACAACGCTGGACTGGGAATTAGGGCCATCCCAGAGTGAAAGAAGTGTTATGTTATGATACGATGCGCTATGATGTTGGGGTTTATACGAACCTTCGCTGCCATTTGCATGGTCTCCAGGAGCTCTGGCGGATCTGAAAGAGACAGGGCTTGTGAGGCTTGAGGGGGAAAAAGGGACATTTCAAAATAGCTTTGCTGTTGTGTTGATACATGTAGGCCCTGCATAGGGATCGATTTCCAAGAGTCACGTGGCAAGAGCACAGAAGCATTTGTGACCAGATACGAACCACGCATGCCCGCGGTGCTAGGATGCATTTGCGAAAGGTGGTTTTGAAGGTGTATCACGCTGTTGTTTGATGTCTGCTGGGTGGAGTATCCTAGCGCCTGACAGTCACTCAAATTCACAGGTAGCACCTTTATAAATCCAGCATAAAAATAATAAATGTTATTCATTTGCAGTGTGAGAGGGGCTTAGATTGATTGTGTAGCGTGTGTCTGAAAATCTAAGTGCAGAGAGGTCAGTGGGGGCCTGGTGGGCAACTTGGAGCATCGATCCAGTGTTGCCCTGGCAACAGCTCAGTAGTGGTGCCCTTCGAGTAAGATACTTGCGAGAATATGTCCAAAGCTACCCTTGAGTAAGTTGGTATGTCTGGCAGTGGACAGTGGGCCGCAGACTTTCTTGGTTAAGAGTGCGGGGAACGTGGGGGCGGTGGGCCATAGGGAGATGAAACACCGGGGAACAAGTAGACGGTGGGTGAGACAAGTGAAGTTCAGAGTAGATATTCCAGAGACGGAAGAGTCCTGTTGGAGTCCGTGGGAACAGCTCTGCATGCTACGAGGTGAGATGAGTTCCCAGGTGAAGTTCAGAGTAGATATTCCAGAGACGGAAGAGTCCTGGTGGCGTCCTTGGGAACAGCTCTGCCTCCTACGAGGTGCGATGAGTTCACAGGTGAAGTTCAGAGTAGATATTCCAGAGACGCCAGAGTCCTGGTGGCGTCCTTGGGAACAGCTCTGCCTCCTACGAGGTGAGATGAGTTCACAGGTGAAGTTCAGAGTAGATATTCCAGAGACGGAAGAGTCCTGGTGGCGTCCTTGGGAACAGACTATCAAAAATTGTGTGGGATCGCTATAAAGCTGTGTGCGCTCGTTCCCACTCAAAAAACTTGTAATGAACAGGTTGGCTGCAGGTTATATCCTACCCTCAAGCTTCCCACAAAGCTTGTAAAAGTGAAAATTAGAATACAAGGTTCGGGCGGATATCTTGCGCTCTAACCATATGTTTTTTAACTGTAGATTCAGAAATAATTATTTTTACAAGTCCATCCTTTTTATCCTTAGATTACTTCCAAGTCAATTCAAAAAACCGCTGGCATAATATATCTCCAAAATGAGTGAATTTATTCTTCGAGCAAACACAGCCGACACGTGTTTCGACCTCAGGTCGTTTTCAAGGCTGTACCAAGTTACATATTCATCACGTATATACATTTGTGTATGTTTTTTTAAGAAACAAAGATCGATAATAATTAAAATTATAATCCATACCATACAGTGTCACATTCCAGGGCATGATGATGGGAAAGTCAGGTCATATTCAAATAAATAAATTCCAATTTCAAAGAAAAACAAAATAGAAACCTCAAATTAGTGTTAAATTTGGGTTCAAATAAACAACATTATATGAGCCTCATATATGGCTAATTATTATTTGTAAATTGGTGTCCCACACTCCATGTGACCCATTCCAGCAATCCCACATTGTGAGTACCTAATTAGAGACTAGAAATATATTCAAATAACATGTTGGTGCATTAAACACAGAATTTAAGGGTTTTATGGGATTTGTGCTTACCCTAAAAGTTCTCCCTATATCTTTTTGATTTCGGTTGTCAGTACCCGACAATTTCATTTGACAATTCCTTTCAAGCCTATATAGAAAAAACTCTGATATATTATATATTATTATGAGCAGTATCTACAGTTCCATAAGTTGGTTCTTGTATAATTGAAAAAAGGTTATAAGAAAAATTCACTAACCTGGGCGGATGATTATGTTCGAGTATTATATCGGTAAGTTATTTTTAGTGCTCCAAAGCTCGTGGACCAACTACAAATGAATAATTTTATCTTAGTAAAGTCATATTTAAATTGTAACCATTCAAGATAATAAAAATTGAATTTCTCCTTAACCGAATGTCCCCATCTTTCTTTGAATCTTATTTTGTCAGTTCCCATTATCCCATGTCTTTCTATATTCCTCAGTTTCCCGTTAGTAAATTGAACCACGATAGACTAACTTTGTCCCATAGAGAGTCAAAAAAGATTCAAACTCACCTCGTCACAGGCTCAATCCCAGATGCAATTCTTTAATGAGTGCTCCAAAGAGGAGTCACACGAGACTGTGCTTACTTTATAAACACCAAAGACATTCAAGAGTGAAATCCACATCGCGATGACGTCCCGCGCACGCGTACGCGATGACGTCACACGCATATAACACAATGACGTCACCCGGGCGCGAACGCAGCGACGCCACACTCGCATGTAATGTAAACAAAGCACTATGAGTTAATAGAACACTGTTTATGACTCGGGAATCCCAAAAACGACTTTTTTGATTTGCTGATATATGCTAGTATCGTGTTCTCACATGTGATACAACCTAATATATGATCATTACTATTTGTGATTCCATTCCAGCCCTACCCACAATGGAGTAACACACAGTAACCTTCTGTCTAATTTCATCTATAAACCCAGTATAATGTTCAAATACGTGATAATGACACATGGGAATGCAACAACACAACTCTGTTGGGAGATTATTAATCTAGTAATGATCATATATTAGGTTGTATCACATGTGAGAACACAATACTAGCATATATCAGCAAATCAAAAAAGTCGTTTTTGGGATTCCCGAGTCATAAACAGTGTTCTATTAACTCATAGTGCTTTGTTTACATTACATGCGAGTGTGGCGTCGCTGCGTTCGCGCCCGGATGACGTCATTGCATTATATGCGCGTGACGTCATCGCGTACGCGTGCACGGGACGTCATCGCGATGTGGATTTCACTCTTGAATGTCTTTGTTGTTTATAAAGTAAGCACAGTCTCGTGTGACTCCTCTTTGGAGCACTCATTAAAGAATTGCATCTGGGATTGAGCCTGTGACGAGGTGAGTTTGAATCTTTTTTGACTCTCTATGGGACAAAGTTTAGTCTATCGGGGTTCAATTTACTAACGGGAAACTGAGGAATATAGAAAGACATGGGATAATGGGAACTGACAAAATAAGATTCAAAGAAAGATGGGGACATTCGGTTAAGGAGAAATTCAATTTATATTATCTTGAATGGTTACAATTTAAATATGACTTTACTAAGATAAAATTATTATTTTATAGTTGGTCCACGAGCTTTGGAGCACTAAAAATAACTTACCGATATAATACTCGAACATAATCATCCGCCCAGGTTAGTGAATTTTTCTTATAACCTTTTTTCAATTATACAAGAACCAACTTATGGAACTGTAGATACTGCTCATAATAATATATAATATATCAGAGTTTTTTCTATATAGGCTTGAAAGGAATTGTCAAATGAAATTGTCGGGTACTGACAACCGAAATCAAAAAGATATAGGGAGAACTTTTAGGGTAAGCATAAATCCCATAAAACCCTTAAATTCTGTGTTTAATGCACCAACATGTTATTTGAATATATTTCTAGTCTCTAATTAGGTACTCACAATGTAGGATTGCTGGAATGGGTCACATGGAGTGTGGGACACCAATTGACAAATAATAATTAGCCATATATGATGCTTATATAATGTTGTTTATTTGAACCCAAATTTAACACTAATTTGAGGTTTCTATTTTGTTTTTCTTTGAAATTGGAATTTATTTATTTGAATATGACATGACTTTCCCATCATCATGCCCAGGAATGTGACACTGTATGGTATGGATTATAATTTTAATTATTATCAATCTTTGTTTCTTAAAAAAACATACACAAATGTATATACGTGATGAATATGTAACTTGGTACAGCCTTGAAAACGACCTGAGGTCGAAACACATGTCGGCTGTGTGTTTGCTCGAAGAATAAATTCACTCATTTTGGAGATATATTATGCCAGCGGTTTTTTGAATTGACTTGGAAGTAATCTAAGGATAAAAAGAATGGACTTGTAAAAATAATTATTTCTGAAACTAAAGTTAAAAAACATATGGTTAGAGCGCAAGATATCCGCCCGAACCTTGTGTCCTTGGGAACAGCTCTGCCTCCTACGAGGTGAGATGAGTTCACAGGTGTAGTTCAGAGTAGATATTCCAGAGATGGAAGAGTCCTGGTGGTGTCCTTGGGAACAGCTCTGCGTGCTACAAGGTGAGATGAGTTCACAGGTGAAGTTCAGAGTAGATATTCCAGAGATGTCAGAGTCCTGTTGGGGTCCTTGGGAACAGCTTTGCGTGCTACGATGTGAGATGAGTTTGCAGGCCAAGTTCAGAGTAGATATTCCAGGGACGGCAGAGTCCTATTGGGGTCCTTGGGAACAGCGTTGTGTGTTACGAGGCGAGGTGAGTTCACAGGCGAAGTTCAGAGTAGATATTCCAGAGAGGGCAGGGTCCTGGTGGGGTCTTTGGAATAGCTCTGCCTGCTACGAGGCGAGATGAGTTTGCAGACGAAGTTCAGAGTAGATATTCCAGAGACAGCACATTCCTGTTTGGGTCCTTGGGAACAGCTCTGTATGCTACGAGGCGAGATGAGTTCACAGGCGAAGATCAGAGTAGATATTCCAGGGATGGCAGAGTCCTGTTGGGGTCCTTGGGAACAGCATTGCCTGCTACAAGGCGAGCTGAATTCACAGGTGAAGTTCAGAGTAGATATTCCAGAGACGGCAGAGTCCTGGTGGCGTCCTTGTGAACAGCTCTGCCTCCTACGAGGTGAGATGAGTTCACAGGTGAAGTTCAGAGTAGCTTCCAGAGATGGAAGAGTACTGGTGGCGTCCTTGGGAACAGCTCTGCGTGCTACAAGGTGAGATGAGTTCACAGGTGAAGTTCAGAGTAGATATTCCAGAGACGGAACAGTCCTGGAGGCGTCCTAGGGAACAGCTCTGCCTCCTACGAGGTGAGATGAGTTCACAGGTGAAGTTCTGAGTAGATATTCCAGAGACGGAAGAGTCCTGTTGGGGTCCTTGGGAACAGTTATGCGTGCTACGAGGTGAGATGAGTTCACAGGTGAAGTTCAGAGTAGATATTTTAGAGACGGCAGAGTCCTGATGGCATCCTTGGGAACAGCTCTGCCTCCTACGAGGTGAGATGAGTTCACAGGCGAAGTTCAGAGTAGTTATTCCAGAGACGGCAGAGACCTGTTGGGGTCCTAGGGAACAGCTCTGCCTGCTATGTTGTGAGATGAGTTTGCAGGTGAAGTTCAGAGTAGATATTCCAGAGACGGCAGAGTCCTGGTGGCGTCTTCGGGAACAGCTCTGCCTCCTACGAGGTGAGATGAGTTCACAGGTGAAGTTCAGAGTAGCTTCCAGAGATGGAAGAGTACTGGTGGCGTCCTTGGGAAGAGCTCTGCGTGCTACAAGGTGAGATGAGTTCACAGGTGAAGTTCAGAGTAGATATTCCAGAGACGGAACAGTCCTGGTGGCGTCCTTGGGAACAGCTCTGCCTCCTACAAGGTGAGATGAGTTCACAGGTGAAGTTCTGAGTAGATATTCCAGAGACGGAAGAGTCCTGTTGGGGTCCTTGGGAACAGTTCTGCGTGCTACGAGGTGAGATGAGTTCACAGGTGAAGTTCAGAGTAGATATTTCAGAGACGGCAGAGTCCTGATGGCGTCCTTGGGAACAGCTCTGCCTCCTACGAGGTGAGATGAGTTCACAGGCGAAGTTCAGAGTAGTTATTCCAGAGACGGCAGAGACCTGTTGGGGTCCTAGGGAACAGCTCTGCCTGCTATGTTGTGAGATGAGTTTGCAGGTGAAGTTCAGAGTAGATATTCCAGAGACGGCAGAGTCCTGGTGGCGTCTTCGGGAACAGCTCTGCCTCCTACGAGGTGAGATGAGTTCACAGGTGAAGTTCAGAGTAGCTTCCAGAGATGGAAGAGTACTGGTGGCGTCCTTGGGAAGAGCTCTGTGTGCTACAAGGTGAGATGAGTTCACAGGTGAAGTTCAGAGTAGATATTCCAGAGACGGAACAGTCCTGGTGGCGTCCTTGGGAACAGCTCTGCCTCCTACAAGGTGAGATGAGTTCACAGGTGAAGTTCTGAGTAGATATTCCAGAGACGGAAGAGTCCTGTTGGGGTCCTTGGGAACAGTTCTGCGTGCTACGAGGTGAGATGAGTTCACAGGTGAAGTTCAGAGTAGATATTTCAGAGACGGCAGAGTCCTGATGGCGTCCTTGGGAACAGCTCTGCCTCCTACGAGGTGAGATGAGTTCACAGGCGAAGTTCAGAGTAGTTATTCCAGAGACGGCAGAGACCTGTTGGGGTCCTAGGGAACAGCTCTGCCTGCTATGTTGTGAGATGAGTTTGCAGGTGAAGTTCAGAGTAGATATTCCAGAGACAGCAGAGTCCTGGTGGCGTCTTTGGGAACAGCTCTGCCTCCTACGAGGTGAGATGAGTTCACAGGCAAAGTTCAGAGTAGATATTCCAGAGATGGCAGAGTCCTGTTGGGGTCCTTGGCAACAGCTCTGCCTGCTATGAGGCGAGATGAGTTTGCAGACGAAGTTCAGAGTGGCTATTCCAGAGACGGAAGAGTCCTGTTGGGGTCCTTGGGAACAGCTCTGTGTGCTACGAGGCGAGATGAGTTTGCAGACGAAGTTCAGAGTAGATATTCCAGAGACGGAAGAGTCGTGGTGGGGTCCTTGGGAACAGCTCTGCCTGCTATGAGGTGAGATGAGTTCATAGGCAAAGTTCAGAGTAGATATTCCAGGGACAGCAGATTCTTGTTGGGGTCCTTGGGAACAGCTCACCTGCTACGGGGCGAGATGAGTTCACAGATGAAGTACTGAGTAGATATTCCAGAGACAGCAGAGTCCTGTTGGCCTTTTCAAGAGGTCTATGTTCCAGGAAACATCAAGGAGGCATGGATAAGCCCACTGATAATGAAAGAGAACCTTGATCCAATAGCCCCAGGGAACTAAAAACCTATTACGAATGTTTCATTTCTACTCAAGATAATTGATAAAATTGCTTGTACCGAATATCAAAACTTTATGGAACACAACGATATTCTGGCTACTGAACAATCTGGTTTTTGTATGAATCATGGGATGGAGACAGCCCTTCTAGATTTAAAATCCGATATTACAGGTATTATCACGGAAGGTAGTGCAGCTTTACTCTTGCTGTTAGATCTTTCATCAGCGTGTGATTTAGTCGACCATGCATTGCTGGTGAATAGACTGACTGAGGGTGGGAAATGCACCCCTCTAACTGCAAATTGGTTCAAGTCATTTTTGGGACCAAGGACGGCTACGGTGGCCAAAGGAAATGCCAACTCGCAAAGAACACTTTTATCCTCTGGTGTCATTCCGGGATCATGTTTATCTGCATTGCTTTTTAACGTGTACTCTAAACCCCTATGTGATCTGCTTGCCTCTCGGCGTGTCCAGTTTGAAAATTTTGCAGACGACACCCAGATAGTCTTTAAACTAGCCGGGATTTGCAGAGAAGATGTGGACAGAGTTAATAAAGTATTTGAAGCCACACGGATATGAAAGGCTGTAAATTCACTGGCTCTGAATGACTCAAAGACAGAGTTGCTTGTCATCGGTACCCAGCAAAAGTAAAAAAACACTCAACCCCCCCCAGTACTAATGCCATTACAGTTTCAGACTCAGTTAAAAATTAGGTGTCTTCTTTGACTCACATCTGTCCTTGAAGAAACATGTCTCACATCTTAAATCGTCCTGCTCCTACTATACGAACATATTGTGGCAGATCCGACTGTACCTATCAGAGACACACAGAACCGTGATTGCTGCAGCTATTGTGAATACGAAGCTGGACTATTGCAACAGTATTTTGGTGGACACTTCTAAGGGCAACACAAAAAGGCTCCATGTGGCACAGAACAGAGCAGTCCACGCTGTATGTAGACTGGGTCGTCGTTCCCAGATTTCTGCATCTCGTAGGAAGCTGCATTGGCACCCAGTTCTTCTCTGTGAAAGATAGTGAGCTAAAGACTCTGGGTAAGTCTCTCGTAACCAGGACTAATGTCTGGCAGAGGGACTCCCAGGACCCCCCTTGTTAATTTGCATATTTAAGTAACTTTGGGTCTCACCCTAAATTACTAGGGGAATCCAGACGTGGACCCCTTGCTCACTATTCTTAGAGAGGCACAGCTCCACCTCACTGATGAGGTCCAACCAGACCGAAACACGTGTCTGGGCTTTCTGTTGGTACTCTTGTTCAGAGAAGAATTGCCTAGCATTTCAGTGCTGGACTGCCCCAGGGCAGGACAAAGACTGATATGTTTGGGATATTTCTTCTCTGTGAAAGATAGTGAGCTAAAGACTCTGGGAAAGTCTCTCGTAACCAGGACTAATGTCTGGCAGAGGGACTCCCAGGACCCTCTTGTTAATTTCCAAGTGGCACAGAACAGAGCTGTCCACGCTGTATGTGGACTGGGTCGTCGTTCCCAGATTTCTGCATCTCGTAGGAAGCTGCATTGGCTCCCAGTTGAGCAGCGTATTCAATTTAAGGGTTCCGTACTGGTGTTCAAATGTCTCTCGGGTGAAGCCCCTTTCTATCTAGTGTCGAGGATAAAAAAGAGCTCCTTTCGGGCAGACCCTCCATTCAAACATTAGCATGATGCTACACCAACCACGCGTGTCTCTAAAAAGGATTGGTGGTGCTGGCTTTAATGCCTGGGCGTCCACCATCTGGAGTTCACTCCCTTTGGATCTTAGGATCTGTGCAACCACAACTCAAGTAAAAAAAACAACTGAGGACTTTACTGTTTGATAGAGCGATAGATTAATGAGTACAGGGTCCCTGTGATAACTGATATACCATCCATTGTAGTCCATTATTTGTTTTCTGTTTCTCTGTCATGTGAGCGCCATGAGGACTTTGGGCGAGTGACGCAATATAAAACACAGAGATAGATAGATAGATAGATAGATAGATAGATAGATAGATAGGAGCTAGATAGATAGATAGATAGATAGATAGGAGCTAGATAGATAGATAGATAGATAGATAGATAGATAGATAGAGATAGATAGATAGATAGATAGATAGATAGATAGATAGATAGATAGATAGATAGATAGATAGATAGATAGATAGATAGATAGATAGATAGATAGGAGATAGATAGTATGTTGAGCAGATTAGAGAGGGACGCAAACAATCATGCCCCAGAAAGCAAGGCATAACATGACCTCACACGGCAAGATAAGGGCATGGCCAGGCATAACAAAGCATTAGAAGTTGTAGCACAGCATGCAAAGGCTTAACATGGCAAAGCAAACTGACAACCCTCTCACCCCCCCCCCACATTCCTACCACTGGAATCTGCAACCAGCTGACTGACATTTCACTTTCTAACTTTGCCAGTGTCAATCTTTGTCCAAAGGCCCCTAGTGACATTTTACGACCCATTGCTCCCTTTGTGCCGAAACCAAGTATCCTTGAACGATTGCGATTAATTACTATACCGACTACCCTCCTGTCAGTATCCAGAGTGCACCCATTTTCCTTCTTGATGTGATAATAATAAAGTAGGCATTTTTATAGAACCTTGACTGGAGAGTCCCTTTTATCATTGGGTAATAATTGTATTTTCGCTGTGTTGCAACTAACCAACAATCCATGACCTTGCGGAGATAAGCCTGCTGTCCCGTCCACGTTACCAAAATTGGACAAGGAGGTTTATAATTTGCTTGTGTTTCCAATCTGTTCGGATCTCTTCTGGTGTACTAGAGGTGTGGGGCTGATTGATGGTTTAGAAACCGATATTCATCCCTGGACCACTGGTGCCCCGGAAGTTGATTCGTTGCGATGATTCACTGCACTTGTGACACTGCACCAGCCCTTGGAGGGGGATACCAGACACAACACTTGTCACATTAAAACGGCGGGTCCCTCTGGACAGGATCCTTCGGAGGGTGTACTCTCACCCAAGTCCAAGTGGTGTCGCTTTCTTAAAACAATGCGATACATTTTCCATAAACATCAGTATTCTTTTGAAAAAAAACACTGGAAATGGAAGCGCGTGCTCCATGTTTATTGGGACCCAGAACAGTGCCCATGTGGCTGCGGCACACGTGTGAAGGGCATCGGTGCACATGTCCTGTCTTATTATGGCTAGTGGCATCTGTTTTCCTTTGCTACATTTTGTGAATCTTTGCATGGTGTTAGTGCCACTCTGTCTGTGCCCCTTCCCCTGCCCCGTGGCGTCCTTTCGGAGGGGTACCGTTGATGGCTTCTTGCCCCCCACCCACCTCTGCCTGAGCCTCTTATCACTCCATGTGAGAGGCTGCTTCTAGAGCGGCGGCCTTGGTGGGCGCTCTTACTGCTGCAGCCAGGGTTGTTTAAGCCGCAGCGCTAAGCTTAGCCACCAGTGAGTCCGCTTTGCAGGGCCTGGGAAGCCAGTCGTGTGGGCATCTCTCCACGGATCCCACACTCAGATCAGCTGCAGTGGTGTGAAGCGAGTGCAGCTTCTCTGACTGGGGTGCACCTCAGCATTGCAGTAGAAATGGCGTGTGATCTGTTGTCCTCCGCGCCCAAGCTAAAGCATGCCCCTAATTAAACTTGACCTAACCTCTGGCACTGTTCAATCCTGCTGCATTGGGGTAACACCCGTGCCGTGCACCGCTCTCCTATTATTCCAGCAGGGGTTGATGTGCACCTGCCACTGAAATCCCTTTCCTGTGGTGGTCTGTGTGTGGCTGAACAGTGGAGAAGAAGCTGAGTGGTAGGGATAATGCTGGACTTGAAGAATTAAAGCATTACTCCTGATTATAGGGATGACCTGAAATGTCTACAAATCACATAATAAAGCAACTTCACAGTTTGGAACTCGCTTTAGTACCATATTGAGTGAATAGAGTGCAGCTAATGTTGGGGTTCCACATAAAGTATGTGTAGGGGATTGGCTACCTTTACACTTTTGCATAGATTGGTCCCTGCCGCGCAATTTTCAACATTTGCACAGCAGAGTGCAAATGTAAAGAGCAAAAAGGTGGCACACACGCCGGTACGTCACCATTTTGAAAATATGCTGTGCAAAATAGGTAAACGCTGCCTGTCATGTACGCAAAGGACACGTTTAGAATGTATTCCGCTGGGGCTGCCAGCTTTTTTGCTGGTGTTAAATGAACACGGACACCACTTCGGTGGCATTTGTACCAGCATGAAAATAAGAGCTGGCAAACTGTGTGGAGTATTTGTATGGCAGAGAGGACGTTGGAGGTGGAATCTTTACTTACAATCTGTGCCTCCCCTCTGTTATACAAATGAATGAAAATTAGGTTTAACGTAAATGAAATGCGTAAATGACGCCTTACATTTGCAGAGACGCTATGTCCAAGTTGCGTGAATACTCGAATTACCTTCCCGCCACTGCCATCCTAAATTCTTGCCTTTCTGTTTTGCGCCTTCCTTTATTTTCCTGTCCCAATTCATATCATTATTCCTCTTTGCTTCCATGTCCTGGTACACAGCCCTACAGATAAGGGGTGTATCGGACACTTTTACTCCCTAAAAATAGGAAAATACTCCCAAAAAAAATAAGGAGTACAAATACTCCCAACAAAAAATAAGACACAGTGATGTAGGGCCATGTGCCCCGGCTTTCACCCAAACCGCTCCATGGGTGTGTTTGGACCAGTAGTGCTTGGAGGGTAAGAGGAAGACATTACTATTAGACCACTCTAACCTCAGTCTGGTGGGGGCGACTGTGATGCTGGAAATGCATTGGAGGCACAGGGCCTCCTTGTCGTTGTGCTGTAATCCCTTTATCATGTGTGTTCTCTGTTATTTTCTGCAGAGCCAGTGCAGCTCTTCCTCTTTTTGGTTTGGTGAACAGACCCTTGGGATACCATTATGGTACCCACGGGTGGGGGTACAACCCTGTACCCCTATTGTATGTTTTTGGGCACCTGTGTGTGGCCCGCAGGGTATGGCTGGTGGCAGCTCCATGCTGAATTTGACAGGAGCTCTGGGGTATCCTCCATTTTGGGATACCCAGGCCCTGCCATTGGAATCATTTGATACCTGGTAGAAGACAAGATGGCCCCTGTGGCCATCTTGCTTTCTATTGCCTGTTACCTTGTTTTCCCAAAGTCCTGGGAAGCCCTGACTCTGTCCCTTCTCCTGATTCATTTTGGGTGGAAGTTCCTTTTATGGTGTTGTGGGGAAGTCCAAGCCAGACTGGCTGGAGCCTTCCCAATGACTGTATGTTGTGGGTACACTCTTATGGTGGGACGTGGGTGAATGGAGTGTGTGACCAATGTGCATTTCATGTTATGGGTGTCTGGTTTCTGGTATGTGACACAAAGACTGAGACAGCCCTGCCGGAAACTGGTATGAATGCAGTATGGAGTGCTGAATGGCTGGGTGCTTGTCCCAATCCACATTCCTTGTTGTGAGTGTCATGGATTGACCACCGTTTGGAGAATCGCCATAAACACTGGAGGCCCGTCAAAGCCTTGTTGCCCAGAAGCCCGGCAGCTTGACGCTGTGCCGTCGACGACTGGAGCTGCAGCGATCCATTGCCTAAGAACACTTTGAATCAAGGACTCCCTTGCTCATCACCGTCGACCACTTTGTCCCGTCGGATAAAGTCAAGGTCGCCGCCGAACGGCGGAGAATCTGCCAGTTGGTTTCCCGCCACCCAAAGTCCTCAAAAGACACCGACGAAGATCCGAAAGCCAGACGTCGTCGAATCCCTGTCACCTACACCAAACGCTGATGACCCGACGCCCTTGCTGGGCCTACGTTCTTCATTGACTCTTTGCGGCAACAAACTACCATTGTCGAGTTGCACTGCCCACCTCATTTTTGCAGGACGTCCACGGCCGATCGTGGACAAGCACCGCCAGTACCAAAGCTGCTGCCTCAACACCATTGTTCACCCTTTTCTTCGAGGGATCTCAACGATTTGTGGCTCCTGCCTTAAAGGGAGTTCACTCAAGAAGGATCTGTCAACGACCGGACATCGAACTCTGCTAAACCAGGTACATTGGGGTAGTAGAACATTTGGAGATGGAAATAAGACTCTGCTGAACATTATATGGACTATGCTTCTTTATTATATTATTTACAGGTTGCCGAGGTGGGGGGATCCTTACACAGAACTGTGCCTGGTGGTAGGGGCCCAGTACTCTGACAATTGTTTAACCATTTGTTTCCCTTCCAAACGTTTATGGGTGATACCTTTTGCTATTGATTTGCATGCCATTTGAAACTGTCAGCAGTTAATGGAGTCAAAGAGTAATTGTGGTACCACATAGAAATTGTGTTATTGTGTGTGTATATAACTTAAAACGTATTTATATAAAGAACTGTGTTATCACTAACATAGTGTGTGGACATTCCTTTGTGGGGGCTTGGGGACTACACTGTACTAAAGAACCAGCCCGCATAACCTCCTGAGAGCTTAAGCCTTGATTGCTCGTCCAACGTTACCATATAGAGAATCTTGGCTGGGGTGCTATGTGCTTCTTCTCTGCCATATAGAGGGCAGGAGTACAGAAAACCCCCCTCCAGTCTTTACATATGGGTACAAGTTTTCAACTTCCACAACGTTGCTGTTTTGTCTTAGTTTACTCCCCTGCCAATTAGGGAGTTGTCTCTGTGTAACCTCAGCGTCTCGTACCCTCTCCATGTGGTGTGGGTCCTTTACACACAAAGCGTTGTCTCCCCTAGGTTCACTCTCCTGCCAAGTGGGCAACTCTCTGGCTTCCTTCAGGGTTCCAGAACTTCTTGTTGAAGTGAGGTTCCGCTACTTGCACAGTGGCATTGTCTCCCCTTGCATCACTCTCCTGTCAGGTAGACATCTCTCGCGGACTTCCTTCAGGGTCCCAGACCCTCTTGTCGCAGTTCACATGCTCAGCCCCATGCCTCCCCGGAACTCTTGTAGTCCCCGGGCAGCCCGCGT
Organism: Ambystoma mexicanum; assembly: GCF_040938575.1. Classification (NCBI taxonomy): domain Eukaryota; kingdom Metazoa; phylum Chordata; class Amphibia; order Caudata; family Ambystomatidae; genus Ambystoma; species Ambystoma mexicanum. The sequence continues at coordinate 32,040,682 of NC_090923.1, read as the reverse complement.
ACCTGATTCTTCTCTCCAGGTTGGTATGGGTGTTCTCCAGGCTTCGGCTGCTTCCCTGGAGGCTCTGGTCGCTCTCAGGATACATGACGGTTGACAGTGGTTCATTTGGCATCTACTCCTTCCCGGCATGGTGTCCTTTCCCCAGGATCGTTCACTGGTGAAATCGGACCCGGGAGGTCTCTCACGGCAGTAACGTGAAGAGTCCTGGCGTCGGGCACCACTCTTGTGCTCTTCGCCTCCATGCTTGGCTTCCCAGGGGCTAGCTATCGTCTCGCACTCTGCTTCCCAGCATTCTGCTACAGCTGAGCCTGAACTTCTTCCAAACTCCTGCCAAAGATATTTATTTTGCTTCAAGCCAATCACCGGTCTCAGGGGTCTAGACCGTTCATTCTGTTTCACAGACTTAATCATTGTTCTCACGGTCCTCCTCCTCGTCCCAGTACTAGCCTTTTATTTATGTTATTTTATTTTGCATTTGTAGAGCGCGCCTAACCCGTGGGTATCTGGGCACTAGTCAGGCATTTACAGACTTATTACGGTTGCATAGGAATGAGCTGGCATGTTATACAATTTACGATGTACAGTATTTACATAGGTTTCAGATATTTACAATATGCGCAGAACATTGCATCATCTTGGATCTAGGGTGCTACTGTCTGAAAGTAAGGAGACAGTTTTTGAGTTTTCTGCGGAATTAAGGGTGTGAAGGGTCGGATTTGATGGCTAACGGGAGAGTGTTCCATTCTTTGCCAGCTATTACTGGAAAGCTGCATCCTCCGGCCTTGGTTCTTTTGAATTTTGGAACTGTTAGGGGAAAGGCTGTGGAGGCGCGTGCATGTTTTGTTGTTTGAACTTGTAGCAGCAGGTCAGTGAGGTATGTGGGGGCTGTGTTAATAAGGCATTTGTGTGTTGTTGCCAACATTTTCAATCTGATTCTGTCCTGGATCGGCAGCCAATGGGCTTTACGTTGTTTCCGAGATATGCTCTCTCCTAGAGATATTTAAGGCAGCTCGAAGGGCGTTGTTTTTGGTGACTTGGAGTTTTCGATGCTGCTGTTCCAGGCGCCAGCCAAGAGTGTGTTGCAGTAATCAAGTTTGGATAGTATAAGGGCTCTCGCTAGAGTCTGCAAGCATTAATGAGCTTGGCTGTATAGGATGCAGCTGAGATAGATGTGTTGCCTTGTCTTGAAAGTGTCAGTGAGGAGTCCAAAACACCATCTATTGTGAATCTTTTGTGTTTCAGGTCACTTTCTTTTAGGCAGGTTTGGGTGCCGACTAGCAAGAGCTCAGTTTTATCATCATTTAAACAGATTTTGTGCTGGGCCATTCACCTTTGGATAGTCAGGTAGATGTTGTTGCTACTGGTAGAGTCTATGTCATAGTCTCCTGTGAGGTGCAATAGGATATGCGTGCCATCCGCATAATTGGTGTAGGACACTCCGGGTTCGTCTAAGCGATCAAACAAGGGCTTAATAAAGACGTTGTACAACGTGGGTGACACACAGGATCCTTTGGGCACTCCACAGAGAACTGAGGCTGGGGCTGCTTTTGCTATGTTGGAGAAGACCCTCATTGTGCATTCTGAGAGGAAGGATTCTATCCAGGCAATGGCTGGAGGAGAATTTGCCAGCGCTGGCTATGTGGTGGCATAACATTTTATGGTTTACTAAATCAAAGGCTGCCGAGAGGTTTAAGAGCAGTAAGATCTCTAGGTTACCATTGTCAATGAAGGCGTCCATTTGGTTTTTAAGGTCGAGGAGCACCGTTTCCGTGCCATTTCTGGGTCGGAAGCCAGATTGGTGCAGGCCTAAGAGGTTATTTGTTTCCAAGTGTTCTTGGATCTGGAGGTAGGCCACACAGTCTAGAATTTTCAGGAGGAAAGGTACGGCGGTTATGGGGCAGTAATTCGTAGGGATGTTAGGGTCAAGCAATGTTTTTTAAGAGTGGGAGGACCCAGGCATCTTTTAAGTTCTTGGGGATGATACATTCTTGTTGATAAGGGATGTGATGAATGGGGCAAGTTCAGTGACACATTCTTTGATGAGTGATGCCGGGCATGTGACGCCCTAACATCTAGAGAGTTTCTGGCTGGATATGATTTTGGTGACTTCTACGATGGAAACAGGCCTGCATTCAAATGGTGAGCAAGGTGTGTCCTCGTCATGGGAGTCGCTGCCGGTATCTGTGATGGTTATCGTGTCTTTTTTGTTAGCTAACTTAGTTTTTAGCATGAGGACTTTATCCATAAGTGCATTCTGGATGTTGGTGCACCATGTTTCATCTTTGTGACATGTTTCAGGCAGGCTTGTGTGGAGTCTCCAGTTCCCTCAATATGGTAAAGAGTTCTTCGGACCCAGATTTGGCGTTGGCAATTTGCTCATTGTATGGGAGACTCTTTGCTTGGAGTATGGCTTGTTTGTATTTTTTTGCAGAAATGAGGAAGAGATCTCTTGGCATTAGTGGGTGCGTCTTTCCAACGAGATTCTGCAGCGGGTTTATTAGCTCTTGGATTTTTAAGGTTAGGTGTAAACCAGGAATTGAGGTGAGCTTTGGGTTTAGGTTTGCAGTGCTTGACTGGGGCAATATTGTCCATGGATTGAAGGATAGTGGCATTGCACAAATCTACTAGAGCGGCTGGATTGTCAGGCCAGTAGTTACACTCCGTGATTGGACCTAATAAATGGAGCATGGTTGGTACTGGTGATGTTCCGTGCATTTCTGGCGAGGGAGGAGGTGCCAGTTGCGGGGCAACTTTATAAATGGGTTGTCTAAATAAGGTGAAAGTGATGGCATTGTGGTCTGACCAAGGGCACAGTGAGTTGCCTGTGATGTTAGTCATACCATTCAGGTCAGCAAGCCAATCCTAAATTGGACCTTTGTCGTGTGTGGCCCGGTCTATGCGCTGGGTGAAGCCTTGGGCGGCAATAGTGTTCTGTATGATAGTTGCGTGGGTGCGCGCGCGCACACACACACACACACACACGCCCACCCCTCCCCTTCTCTTATCTGCATAATCCTCTACCTGTGTGTCCCCTGCAGGTGAGCAGGGGACACACTGTGTATGTACTGTCCTGGTGTTCTGGGGGAGGCCGCCCCCTAGGGAGGAAGGGACGACATCCTCCGACTCGTCACTGTGGGCAAAGGAACTCTATACTATTCATCCAGACATATTAGTCCAGTGCAATCGGACACCCTGCCCTCACGTCTGTAGTTGCTATGTTAGCCGGGAAGGTTCTACTTTGTTTTCTAAATGGCTAACCAACTTCTTCCCCCTGCTGGCTGTAGCCCAGGCCCCTTCTTGAATGTATCCCTTCCCGCCATCCCTCCATTCCTATTCCCACCTCTTGGCTCTTCAACGGGGTTTGGAGCAATTTGTTGCAGTACAAAAAGGGCAATACATAACAATAGAACTATTGCCGCAATAGCGCCTGGCAAAGTCACCATATGAAAGGTAAAGCCGTCATTTACCAAGTGCAGACTCAAACGCCCAATAATCCTGCCAGTGCACTCGCCATATGTAAGGTGAGTCTTGCGCGTGCACTTGGCAAGTGCAGCCACAAAGCCCCAATAGCACAGACCTTTACATTGCGAATCCCAGGGGCTCGTAACGGGTAACATTGTTTAGGTGAAAGGTGCTGTTTTTATGGAGCTCAAGACAAGGGCAGGCGGAGTGGACGCGAGGGGATTAGAACCCGTGACAGTGAGGCGCCATTAACGCACTGAGCTATCTTAATTTCCAGCACATGTCGGCTGGCACACACACGCTCTCACAGCACCATACTATCACACTGAGGCAGGCCTAGTGCTTAAACAGACGCATCCTGCCTCCAACACAACCACGCGCTGCCCCGGTTTGGCGGTCTGCTTTTTATTTTGCTATTTCAAAATTAAATAAATGTTTATAATTACTTTGAAGCTCACGCAGTGGTGGGAAGGCCAGTCAGGGCGCTACCATTTTCCACATTTTCTTAAATTGTCAGGACGAATCTTGTCAGACAAATTAAGTTGTTATTCTTGTCATAATCCTTTATTGGTCGAGCATTGCAGCACAATCTTTGTCCCACAATGCATTTGTACTAATGGAAGAGCCCGTTCCATTTTGCCCCATGGATATTTTCAAGCACTATTATTTCTCCAGCAGTACCCAAACAATTAATTGATTAATGTATGTGTGTTGGGAGAGGAAAGAGGCTGGGAAAGTGTCATACACTAGGAGTTGGGAAAGTGTCATACACTAGGAGTTGGGAAATGGACATACACTAGCAGTTCGGAACGCGATACACACTCGGGGTTGGGAAAGCGGTACACACTAGGGGTTGGGAAAGCGACATACACTAGGGGTTGGGAAAGCGACATACACTAGGGGTTGGGAAAGCGATACACACTAGGGGTTGGGAAAGCGACATACAATAGGGGTTGGGAAAGCGACATACACTAGGGATTGGGAAAGCGATACACACTAGGGGTTGGGAAAGCGACATACACTATGGGTTGGGAAAGTGTCATACACTAGGAGTTGGGAAATGGACATACACTAGCAGTTGGGAATGCGATACACACTAGGGGAAAAGCGACATACACTAAGGGTTGGGAAAGTGACATACACTAGGAGTTGGGAAAGCGACATACACTAGGGGTTGGGAAAGCGATACACACTAGGGGTTGGGAAAGCGACATACACTAGGGGTTGGGAAAGCGACATACACTAGGGGTTGGGAAAGCGACATACACTAGGGGTTGGGAAAGCGATACACACTAGGGGTTGGGAAAGCGACATACAATAGGGGTTGGGAAAGCGACATACACTAGGGATTGGGAAAGCGATACACACTAGGGGTTGGGAAAGCGACATACACTATGGGTTGGGAAAGTGTCATACACTAGGAGTTGGGAAATGGACATACACTAGCAGTTGGGAACGCGATACACACTAGGGGAAAAGCGACATACACTAAGGGTTGTGAAAGTGACCTACACTAGGAGTTGGGAAAGCGACATACACTAGGGGTTGGGAAAGCGATACACACTAGGGGTTGGGAAAGCGACATACACTAGGGGTTGGGAAAGCGACATACACTAGGGGTTGGGAAAGCGACATACACTAGGGGTTGGGAAAGCGACATACACTAGGGGTTGGGAAAGCGATACAGACTAGGGGTTGGGAAAGCGACATACACTAGGGGTTGGGAAAGCGATACACACTAGGGGTTGGGAAAGCGACATACACTAGGGGTTGGGAAAGCGACATACACTAAGGGTTGGGAAAGCGACATACACTAGGGGTTGGGAAAGCGATACACACTAGGGGTTGGGAAAGCGACATACACTAGGGGTTGGGAAAGTGATACACACTAGGGGTTGGGAAAGCGACATACACTATGGGTTGGGAAAGTGTCATACACTAGGAGTTGGGAAATGGGCATACACTAGCAGTTGGGAACGCGATACACACTAGGGGAAAAGCGACATACACTATGGGTTGGGAAAGTGACATACACTAGGAGTTGGGAAAGCGACATACACTAGGGGTTGGGAAAGCGATACACACTAGGGGTTGGGAAAGTGACATACACTAGGAATTGGGAAAGCGACATACACTAGGGGTTGGGAAAGCGATACACACTAGGGGTTGGGAATGCGATACACACTAGGAGTTGGGAAAGTGACATACACTAGGAGCTGGGAAAGTGATAAACATTAGGGGTTGGGAAAGTGACATACACTGTACTAGGGGTTGGGAAAGTGACATACACTACGATTTGGGAAAGTGTCATACACTAGGAGTTGGGAAATGGACATACACTAGGAGTTGGGAAAGCGATACACACTAGGGGTTGGGAAAGCGACATACACTATGGGTTAGGAAAGTGACATACACTAGGAGTTGGGAAAGCGACATACACTAGGGGTTGGGAAAGCGATACACACTAGGGGTTGGGAAAGCGACATACACTAGGGGTTGGGAAAGCAATACACACTAGGGGTTGGGAAAGCGATACACACTAGGGGTTGGGAAAGCGACATACACTATGGGTTGGGAAAGCGATACACACTAGGGGTTGGGAAAGTGACATACACTAGGAGTTGGGAAAGCGACATACACTGGGGGTGGGAAAGCGATACACACTAGGGGTTGGGAAAGTGACATACACTGGGGGTTGGGAAAGCGATACACACTAGGGGTTGGGAAAGCGACATACACTAGGGGTTGCGAAAGCGATACACACTAGGGGTTGGGAAAGCGACATACACTATGGGTTTGGAAAGCGACATACACTATGGGTTGGGAAAGTGACATACACTAGGAGTTGGGTAAGCGACACACACTAGGGGTTGGGAAAGCGATACACACTAGGGGTTGGGAAAGCGACATACAGTAGGGGTTGAGAAAGCGATACACACTAGGGGTTGGGAAAGCGTCATACACTAGGGGTTGCGAAAGCGACATACACTAGGGGTTGGGAAAGCGACATACACTAGGGGTTGAGAAAACGATACACACTAGGGGTTGTGAAAGCGAAATATACTAGGTGTTGGGAAAGCGACATACGCTAGGGGTTGGGAAAGCGACATACACTCGGGGTTGGGAAAGCAACATACACTAGGGGTTGAGAAAGCGATACACACTTGGGGTTGGGAAAGCAACATACAATAGGGGTTGAGAAAGTGATACACACTTGGGGTTGGGAAAGCGACATACACTAGGGGTTGGTAAAGCGACATACACTAGGGGTTGGGAAAGTGACATACACTAGTGGTTGGGAAAGCGACACACACTAGGGGTTGGGAAAGCGACATACAGTAGGGGTTGAGAAAGCGGTACACACTAGGGGTTGGGAAAGTGACATACACTAGGGGTTGGGAAAGCGATACACACTAAGGGTTGAGACAACGATGCACACTAGGGGTTGGGAAAGCGACATACACTAGGGGTTGGGAACACGACATACACTAGGGGTTGGGAAAGCAACACACACTAGGGCTTGGGAAAGCGACATACAGTAGGGGTTGAGAAAGCGGTACACACTAGGGGTTGGGAAAGCGACATACACTAGGGGTTGGGAACACGACATACACTAGGGGTTGCAAAAGCGACATACACTGGGGGTTAGGAAAGCGACATACAGTAGGGGTTGAGAAAGCGGTATACACTCGGGGTTAGGAAAGCGACATACACTAGGGGTTGGGAAAGCGACATACACTAGGGGTTGGGAAAGTGACATACACTAGGGGTTGGGAAAGTGACATACACTCGGGGTTAGGAAAGCGACATACACTAGGGGTTGGGAAAGCGACATACACTAGGGGTTGGGAAAGCGATACACACTAGGGGTTGGGAAAGCGACATACACTAGGGGTTGGGAAAGTGACATACACTCGGGGTTGGGAAAGCGACATGCAACTGGGCGCAAACCATCTACTGATGAGCTTGTGCCTCACTTGAATGGCTCTGCTCTGCTCCAATAGCTTAGAGTGAATCCTTCTTCATAGATTCTATAGTAGTCTTTCAAAATATTCGTGAAGGCATCTTCCTTGCCTTCCAGATTGCATTCCACCTGTACGAGGGAGGCCGATTCTGCACGTTCTGACAACCGTTCCTCCACACTCTACCCAGGGGTGGACTGGCCTGTAGGGAGCTCTGGAGATTTCCCGGTATGCCTCTGGGCAGGGGTGGACTGGCATATAGGGAACTCTGGAGATTTCCTGGAGGGCCTCTGCACCCTGTCCTGATGTGAACTGGCCTATAGGGAGCTCTGGAGATTTCCCAGTAGACCTCTGCCCAGGGGTGGACTTGCCTATAGGGAACTTTGGAGATTTCCCGGATTGCCTCTGCACCCTGTCCCAAGGTGGACCGGCCTATAGGGAGCTCTGGAGATTTCCCGGTAGACCTCTGCCCAGGGGTGGACTGGCCTATAGGGAACTCTGGAAGTTTCCCGGTAGGCCTTTGCACCCTGGGCAGGGGTGGACTGGCCTGTAGGGAACTCTGGAAGTTTCCCGGTAGGCCTTTGCACCCTGGGCAGGGGTGGACTGGCCTATAGGGAACTCTGGAGGTTTCCCGGTAGGCCTCTGCACCATGGGCAGGGGTGGACTGGCCTATAGGGAACTCTGGAGGTTTCCCGGTAGGCCTCTGCACCCTGGGCAGGGGTGGACTGGCCTGTAGGGAACTCTGGAAGTTTCCCGGTAGGCCTTTGCACCCTGGACGGGGTAGACTGGCCTATAGGGAACTTTGGAGATTTCCCGGAGGGCCTCTGCACCCTGTCCCAAGGTGAACTGGCCTATAAGGAGCTCTGGATATTTCCAGGTAGACCTCTGCCCAGGGGTGGACTGGCCTATAGGGAACTCTGGAGGTTTCCCAGTAGGCCTTTGCACCCTGGGCAGGGGTGGACTGGCCTATCGGGAACTCTGGAGGTTTCCCAGTAGGCCGTTGCACCCTGGGCAGGGGTGGACTGCCCTATAGGGAACTCTGGAGGTTTCCTGGTAGGCCTCTGCACCCTGAGCCTTTTTTGGTTCCCAGTCCACTACTGCCTCTACCTCCCTCGCAATCCAGCTCTTCTTATTTGCTGCCAGATCCCGCCTGACTCTCAGGTCATTGCATACGGTCATTTTCCTGGACAGGGCTATACTTTGCCCTTTGAGCCTTGTATTTTCTCAGGTTTCTCCTTCTGCCACTTCGTCAATGATGGGCAAGAGAACAGCATGCGGCTCGGTGACCAATAGGAACGCAGGACAACATCTCCGCAATATTAATTCTTCAATATGCAACGGTGCTATAAAGGCTCTTTCATAAAAAGAAGAAGTGCTTGGAGAACTCAGGAGGATGTATGTACTGCAGGACTAGCCTCCCCGCATTTCTAGTAGGGCAGTGTCAGGGTTGGTAGGGTACTCCCTGTATGCTTCTCAGAATGCGGTGTCAGGGTTGGTAGGGTACTCCCTTTATGCTTCTCAGAATGCGGTGTCAGGGGTGGTAGGGTACTCCCTGTATGCTTCTCAGAATGCGGTGTCAGGGTTGGTAAGGTACTCCCTTTATGCTTCTCAGAATGCGGTGTCAGGGGTGGTAGGGTACTCCCTTTATGCTTCTCAGAATGCGGTGTCAGGGGTGGTAGGGTACTCCCTTTATGCTTCTCAGAATGCGGTGTCAGGGGTGGTAGGGTACTCCCTGTATGCTTCTCAGAATGCGGTGTCAGGGTTGGTAGGGTACTCCCTTTATGCTTCTCAGAATGCGGTGTCAGGGGTGGTAGGGTACTCCCTTTATGCTTCTCAGAATGCGGTGTCAGGGGTGGTAGGGTACTCCCTGTATGCTTCTCAGAATGCGGTGTCAGGGTTGGTAAGGTACTCCCTTTATGCTTCTCAGAATGCGGTGTCAGGGGTGGTAGGGTACTCCCTTTATGCTTCTCAGAATGCGGTGTCAGGGGTGGTAGGGTACTCCCTTTATGCTTCTCAGAATGCGGTGTCAGGGGTGGTAGGGTACTCCCTTTATGCTTCTCAGAATGCGGTGTCAGGGGAGGTAGGGTACTCCCTTTATGCTTCTCAGAATGCGGTGTCAGGGGTGGTAGGGTACTCCCTTTATGCTTCTCAGAATGCGGTGTCAGGGGTGGTAGGGTACTCCCTGTATGCTTCTCAGAATGCGGTGTCAGGGTTGGTAGGGTACTCCCTTTATGCTTCTCAGAATGCGGTGTCAGGGGTGGTAGGGTACTCCCTTTATGCTTCTCAGAATGCGGTGTCAGGGGTGGTAGGGTACTCCCTGTATGCTTCTCAGAATGCGGTGTCAGGGTTGGTAAGGTACTCCCTTTATGCTTCTCAGAATGCGGTGTCAGGGGTGGTAGGGTACTCCCTTTATGCTTCTCAGAATGCGGTGTCAGGGGTGGTAGGGTACTCCCTTTATGCTTCTCAGAATGCGGTGTCAGGGGTGGTAGGGTACTCCCTGTATGCTTCTCAGAATGCGGTGTCAGGGTTGGTAGGGTACTCCCTTTATGCTTCTCAGAATGCGGTGTCAGGGGTGGTAGGGTACTCCCTTTATGCTTCTCAGAATGCGGTGTCAGGGGTGGTAGGGTACTCCCTGTATGCTTCTCAGAATGCGGTGTCAGGGTTGGTAAGGTACTCCCTTTATGCTTCTCAGAATGCGGTGTCAGGGGTGGTAGGGTACTCCCTTTATGCTTCTCAGAATGCGGTGTCAGGGTTGGTAAGGTACTCCCTTTATGCTTCTCAGAATGCGGTGTCAGGGGTGGTAGGGTACTCCCTTTATGCTTCTCAGAATGCGGTGTCAGGGGAGGTAGGGTACTCCCTTTATGCTTCTCAGAATGCGGTGCCAGGGGTGGTAGGGTACTCCCTTTATGCTTCTCAGAATGCGGTGTCAGGAGTGTTAGGGTACTCCCTTTATGCTTCTCAGAATGCGGTGTCAGGGGTGGTAGGTACTCCCTTTATGCTTCTCAGAATGCGGTGTCAGGAGTGGTAGGGTACTCCCTTTATGCTTCTCAGAATGCGGTGTCAGGGGTGGTAGGTACTCCCTTTATGCTTCTCAGAATGCGGTGCCAGGGTTGGTAGGGTACTCCCTTTATGCTTCTCAGAATGCGGTGTCAGGGGTGGTAGGTACTCCCTTTATGCTTCTCAGAATGCGGTGCCAGGGTTGGTAGGGTACTCCCTTTATGCTTCTCAGAATGCGGTGTCAGGGGTGGTAGGGTACTCCCTTTATGCTTCTCAGAATGCGGTGCCAGGGTTGGTAGGGTACTCCCTTTATGCTTCTCAGAATGCGGTGTCAGGGGTGGTAGGGTACTCCCTTTATGCTTCTCAGAATGCGGTGTCGGTGTCAGGGTTGGTAAGGTACTCCCTTTATGCTTCTCAGAATGCGGTGTCAGGGGTGGTAGGGTACTCCCTTTATGCTTCTCAGAATGCGGTGTCAGGGTTGGTAAGGTACTCCCTTTATGCTTCTCAGAATGCGGTGTCAGGGGTGGTAGGGTACTCCCTTTATGCTTCTCAGAATGCGGTGTCAGGGGTGGTAGGGTACTCCCTTTATGCTTCTCAGAATGCGGTGTCAGGGGAGGTAGAGTACTCCCTTTATGCTTCTCAGAATGCAGTGCCAGGGGTGGTAGGGTACTCCCTTTATGCTTCTCAGAATGCGGTGTCAGGAGTGGTAGGGTACTCCCTTTATGCTTCTCAGAATGCGGTGCCAGGGGTGGTAGGGTACTCCCTTTATGCTTCTCAGAATGCGGTGTCAGGAGTGGTAGGGTACTCCCTTTATGCTTCTCAGAATGCGGTGTCAGGGGTGGTAGGTACTCCCTTTATGCTTCTCAGAATGCGGTGTCAGGAGTGGTAGGGTACTCCCTTTATGCTTCTCAGAATGCGGTGTCAGGGGTGGTAGGTACTCCCTTTATGCTTCTCAGAATGTGGTGCCAGGGTTGGTAGGGTACTCCCTTTATGCTTCTCAGAATGCGGTGTCAGGGGTGGTAGGTACTCCCTTTATGCTTCTCAGAATGCGGTGCCAGGGTTGGTAGGGTACTCCCTTTATGCTTCTCAGAATGCGGTGCCAGGGTTGGTAGGGTACTCCCTTTATGCTTCTCAGAATGCGGTGTCAGGGGTGGTAGGGTACTCCCTTTATGCATCTCAGAATGCGGTGTCAGGGGTGGTAAGGTGCTCCCTTTATGCTTCTCAGAATGCGGTGTCAGGAGTGGTAGGGTACTCCCTTTATGCTTCTCAGAATGCGGTGTCAGGGGTGGTAGGGTACTCCCTTTATGCTTCTCAGAATGCGGTGCCAGGGGTGGTAGGGTACTCCCTTTATGCTTCTCAGAATGCGGTGTCAGGGGTGGTAGGGTACTCCCTTTATGCTTCTCAGAATGCAGTGTCAGGGGTGGTAGGGTAGTCCCATTATGCTTCTCAGAATGCAGTGTCAGGGGTGGTAGGGTAGTCCCATTATGCTTCTCAGAATGCAGTGTCAGGGGTGGTAGGGTAGTCCCTTTATGCTTCTCAGAATGCAGTGTCGGGAGTGGTAGGGTACTCCCTTTATGCTTCTCAGAATGCAGTGTCGGGGGTGGTAGGGTAGTCCCATTATGCTTCTCAGAATGCAGTGTCGGGGGTGGTAGGGTAGTCCCATTATGCTTCTCAGAATGCAGTGTCGGGGGTGGTAGGGTACTCCCTTTATGCTTCTCAGAATGCAGTGTCGGGGCCCTTCTGACACACCTCACTTTCTAGTCCGCCCCTCTCTAGAGTCTTGAATAACACTCGCTCGGCTGTTCGGATAGCCGTCTCATGTCTCCAGCTTTCTCAGGCACTCTTTTGGCTCCTGCCTCCTAGTGTGGGGTCACTGACGTCTCAGGTGAAGCAGTGGCACCACCATAGAGTCGAAAAGGGGGGCCACGGCCTCCCTTATAAAAAGACTGTCCCCTGCACGGGCACGCCTGCGCCTCATACAGGTCAATGAATGTGCCGCCCAAGTGACCTCATCAGGCACCCCTATGAGAAATGTCTGGGGGCGCAACTGAGGTGAAGATCTCTCTCCTGGACTCTCTGAAATGTTCCAGCCAATACGTCCAGACCTCAGAACCCCTGTAACCGCATTGACTTTCTAGGTTAATGCAAAGCAGAGAGCCGCCTGCTGACGGCCCTCTCTGGTGCATCTCTTCTCCAGCCTCTGTCTCTGCTGCTTCTCCCACTCTGCTGTGTCACTTCCCTACCTCATCAGGCACCCCTAAGAAACATGTCTTGGGGTGCCACTGAGGTGTAGATCTCTTTCCTGGACTCTCTGAAATGTTCCAGCCAATAGGTCCAGACCTCAGAACCCCTGTAACAGCACTGACTTTCTAGGTTCATCCAAAGCAGAGAACCGCCTGCTGGCGGCCCTCTCTAGTGCATCTCTTCTCCAGCCTCTGTCTCCCCAGCTTCTCCCACTCTGCTGTGTCACTTCCCTACCTCATCAGGCACCCCTAAGAAACATGTCTTGGGGTGCCACTGAGGTGTAGATCTCTCTACTGGACTCTCTGCCACGTTCCAGCCAATAGGTCCAGACCTCAGAACCCCTGTAACAGCACTGACTTTCTAGGTTCATCCAAAGCAGAGAACCGCCTGCTGGCGGCCCTCTCTAGTGCATCTCTTCTCCAGCCTCTGTCTCCCCAGCTTCTCCCACTCTGCTGTGCCACTTCCCTACCTCATCAGGCATCCCTATGAAACATGAATAGGGGTGCCACTGAGCTGGAGATCTCTCTACTGGACTCTCTGCCACGTTCCAGCCAATACGTCCAGACCTCAGAACCCCTGTAACAGCACTGACTTTCTAGGGCCATCCAAAGCAGAGAGCCGCCTCTGGTGCATCTCTTCTCCAGCCTCTGTCTCCCCAGCTTCTCCCACTCTGCTGTGCCACTTCCCACCTCATACTTACATACATGGGAACAATTGTGGAATTGTCACAAGCTGAGTTGCCACTGATGGAATTTCTCCAATACCCAATGCAGTCTTACTAGTGTGGCCTAAGCAGACTGCCGGCTTCTACGTTCTGAAGACATTGTAAATGGTGCATCAACTCCTTAGGGAGTCCCTGGTGGTCACTGATGGTCTTGCAGGCGATGCAGGCTAGTCTGAAGATAGGTGACCAGTGCAGTTTTCTAAGGATGGGAGGTGTGTTCAAATGTCTATTATTCTGCGATCGGGCAAGCAGCGGCATGTTGAATAGCCAGGAATCGAGCTAGCAAGGCATTCCTGTATGCTACAAGACTACAATATTACCATACCTACACTCCTTTCCCTGGCACCCTAGGCTTCATGGGCTGTTAGTAGACAAAGGGCCCGATTCATAGATTTTTTTGCACGGTTCAAAGTGACTTTGCACTGCCGACACAAACCCTGATTCATGGAACTGCGCAAAGTGTATTTTTGAAGTGCAAAGTCAGTGGAAAGTCATTTTTGCAGAACAAAGTCACTTTGAACCGTGCAAATAATTCCAGGAATCGCGCCCAACGAATCACAAATAAGGCTCAATGGTGTGCCTTTCTTGGCTCTTCACATTTTAACTTTCTAATTTGCTCAGGCCCAGCCCACAGGTAGGATGTCTGGCCCTGGGTAGGTCCGCTGTAGAGGTGCCAGCCAGCTCGGCAGCTACTAGTGGATACGCCGCCCCAGCCCTCCCAGCCTCCTGCTGAGGCCCTAGACCTACTGGTGAGAACATGGAGTGCTTAGATTGGCAATCCATAGTGACGCATTCCGCGTGTTCGACTGCACGCGCCTGCTTAATGCTATCCAGGCAGGGCCCGGCGTTCCCTTGCAAAATGTACAAGGAACACGTGCAAGGGTCGATTACATAAAACTCCACATTCCTTCCGCGAAGAGCTAATATTTATAGGCCCTGTCAGTCCAGACCTCCTGGGCCACAGGGCTGCCGGTGGCAGCTCCACAAAAACTGCCCACCCAGCCGTGCGTGCACTCAACAGTTTACATTCCAGCTTACAGGCCGTGCATCACTGCAACGTCACCACTGCAGGAGGATGAGAAAGGCGAGACAATGGACAGAATGGCTCCCAGCCAAGTCTCTAGTCTGAGCGACGTACGAGGGCCAAAATAGTCGACAGAGGTCCCGTTCCTTCCCCGTTTCTTTTTTTCTCCATTTTATACTTTTTAGATGTGATTTAGTTAATAAAATCACACTAGTCAAAGAAATCCAGACAAATCTTAATCAAACGTATTATATAAAGCAAATAAGATAAAAAGAGTGAAAAGAAGGCAATTAGTAACAGGGGCCTTTATGTTTGTGAACTACAAGTCATAATTCTAAACAGGCACGTGATTTATCTCTCTCCCTCTCCCTGTCTCGTGAAGAAGATTGCAAAAGTTGAATGCGGAAGCCCACAACTTCGTTTGGATGCAGCCCTGTGATTGGGCTCTGGGCATCATGGCCGAACCCAATTCCCCATAATTATGCTCTGCATCGCCATTGGACGAAATGCAATACCGAGATATCCTGGCTCCAAGCTGCACCCATGCAAGATCCTGCCAGACGGCTCAGCTCCGCCCTGAACCTGCCTGGCCCAGAGTTCCATCCGACAGAGTGGCGCCCAACCTGCTGCTTTCTTACCTTGACCCGGAAGCACCCGCCCCCTCTCTCTGAGTGTGCCTGCCTCTATAAAGCTTGGTTGCCTCTTCTAGGTGCCACAGGGATCGAACCTCGGACCCTTCCTGTTCAACCTCTTCACCAACGACATCCCGACAGATCTCCACAAGACGAACCTGGCGCTGTATGCAGACGATGTTGCAGTCATCTCCCAGTCATTCAGCCAAAAGGAAGTGGCGAAGAACCTGCAAGCTTCATTGGATACCATTACAAAGTGGTACAGCGACTGGCGGATAGAACTCAACACCAGCAAGACAACTGCAACGCTGTTCACCAGAAAGAAGATCAAGGAGCACCCACACATCAGCCTCAACGGGGACACCATCAAATGGGAGAGCAGCAGCCGCTACCTCGGTGTGACCCTGGACAGCAAACTCAACTGGGAAAGCCACATCGAGAATACTCAGCAGAAGGCAACAGGAAAGATGGCAGCGCTGTACCCACTCCTGAAGAGCAAGTCCATACCCCTCCGGACAAAGATCAACGTCTACAAGGCGATCATCAGACCAACCCTGACTTATGCCTCCCCAGCATGGATGACCTGCCATGAGCGACACCGGAAGAGTCTTCAGATAGTCCAGAACAAGGCCCTGCGGATATCGTCTGGAGCTCCAATCTTCACAAGGATAGCAGACCTTCACAGAGACCTGGACATCGAGATGTTGGATGAACATCTAGCGAAGCTGAGTAAGAACTTCTGCCAAGAACTGGATCAGAACCCGAACCCTCTGATCAGAAGACTCACTCCCACCACTGCAAACCCCTTCGACCGCTACCCGCGGCCCATCACTGCGAAGACCCTGTGAAACCGGCCCTACTGTGACAAGACCACACGGACCAAGAAGAATCCTAACACACGACTACACACTCAACCTGAGAAGATGGAGTAATGAGGCTCAAGCCTCGGTATCCAAAAATCACAGCTGATGGATAAAAATCTATCAGCAAGAAGAAGAACAAGCGCTCGCTAGGTGCCTTAGACAAATGAAAATGACCTTAAGCAAATGCTTTAGACGCAGGCTTCCCTGCCTCCCAAAGTAAAGTTCAGAATGCTTCTGTTCACCTTTCCCTTGGCTACACAATAACAGGTTGCTTCTCTTAGGGAGTCACTACACTGCCTTCTCGTGCACTGCAGAATTTCTTTCAAGATAGTGGGCCTAATTACAAGGTTGCCGGTCCGGATACAACCAGTAAGCTTACCGGTACCGTTGTATCTGGACCGGCAAACTCTGAGCTGTGCTTGCAGGTGCCTTTCATACCTGCCAGGTCTGACCTGACGGAATGAAAGGCACCCGCGAGCACAGCTTGCCTGTAGCACCGGCACGGTAATGAATCGTGCCGGTGCTATAGGCATTGAGCCCTATAGGGCTGAAATGGGAATGGGGATCACCCGATTCCGGGACACGCAAAAGGGCAATTACCGGGTCTGGTGAGGCCGGAATACCCTGGTAATTGCCCATTTACGGGTGCCTGAAAAAAATGGATACCGGCGGCAGCTGTGCCTTTAATACAGGCTCGGCTACCGCCAGCCTCGTAATGAGGCCCAATGTGTTTTGCTTGTAAAAATATTCATGGCTTTGTCCCCAAGTACTTGCAAGTAAAGCTACTCCACTGGTAGTGGGGGCGGGAGAGCCTGAGCTTTTTTTCATTTCTAATGATAAAATGAAGTGGGTAATCAGCTGTTAGTTTTATAACGCTCCTTCACCAAAAAGCAAAATAAACACATGTACCTTGCTGTGACCGTCACCTGCCACCCCGAGCAGCTGCCCTAAATGGCTGGTCCAAAGGGCACATGTGCATTCCTGAACACAGCTGCTGGAACTCAAAGTTCCAACAGGCCAAGGTAGCTTTATAACTCTCTGCACCCCAGGTTCAAAATATCATGAGGTGTACACCAGAAGCCTGGTGGCAGTTTTTAAAATCTAGAGATATGGCATGTCTACTTTTGACATAGTGGCTACTACGATTACACAATTATACCTCTATGAGCATTTGATGTCATTCATAGTCAGCTTGGTGAACAGTGACTCGTTCATGACAGGGTGTAGTGTGTATTATGCCGACAGAGCTTGGGGTACTCACAAGAACACTGTTAGCTTCTATTTGTTCCCCCTGAGAAATGTTGTCACCTTCCTCCAGGGAACGGGAAGTCTCCCTGAGAGGTCCCGTGGGAACCAGAGCTTCAAAAACAAGCCTGTGATTGCAATGGTCACCTCGCAACACAGTGCATAGTGCTGGAGACCTTTTGAAGTAGACAGATAGAGGAAGGAGGCGAAGTTAGAGTAGCCTAGAGCAGAGGTTCAGTCCACAGAGAAGTCGAACCATCTTGGATTTTGCTAGAACTACCAAACTTGCTGTCCACCCTCCCCACTTCCTGCAACACAGCACTCTGGGCATGACACCGTCAGGCATTGGACACTTGTTACAGCAGCCCAGATTGGACCCTTAACAACAAGGCTTACTGTGGAGCAAGTCACTGGAGCGTTTTGCACGTAAAAAGGGGCGATAACTCCCCTTAATTGATTTTTCTTTGAAATACTCTTGAAGAAGGATTCACCCTGAACTCTGTAGGGGGTCCAGTCTACGCCATCATCCTCTGCCAGAGAGATGAAGGCAGAGAGCTTCAAGGAGAGAACATCTCTTATTCCTAACCATCCCTAAGGGCTTATTTGAGTTGCCCAACTGGCTGGACAAGCCCTACTGCATACAGGTACCCAGGTCCCTGTCATTGGAGTGACAGAACCATGCAGATGCTCTCTGCACACCTTCATGGCTGAACAAGGCAGAACAAAGGATTTGCCTTTCCACTGAGATCCTGGACTGGATCTGCTAGAGCTTGCGAAGGGGAGAAGCCATGACTACACCACGAGGGATCTCCCCTTGTGAAAGGGGTACCCACTAAGCCACCGGGGATGGCTATAATGATTGAAGGCCTCCATGAAGGCCTCATTAATAGCACTAACCCACCAGGGATGTATTTTAAAAGCCTAGGCCTCCATGAAGGCCAGGTTAGTAAAGATCCCACCAAGAACCAGGGAATCACATATTCCAAATAAGCCTCCCAGGCGGCCTGCATAGGATGAAGCAACTGCTCCTTATGCGCCACAGCGGGCTCGATGGTAAGAAGGGGTGGGGCTTACAGGTCCCTTTAAAGCCTCTCTAAGCCCTTCCCCTGTCACGCCCCTCCAGAAAGGTAAGTGGACTGGTCAGGGTAAGTTGGACATGCCTAGGAGGTGGAGGTCTATTTAAGGGATAGCATAAGTGAAATGTGGTGTGGGTTAGTTGAGTGAGGACAGGAGGCGGAGGATGGTGTCTGAGAGACCACAGGAGGAGGGCGCAGAAGGAGTGTGGAGGTTATTGGAGAGAGGGTTCTGCGGAGTGAATGTGCTTGACTCTTAGGAGTGAGTGCAGTAGGAGTAAAGAAGGGGTGGTAGTAGTGGTAAGTGGAGGTAATGGTAGTCGGAGTAATGGGTAGTATTAGGAGCAGGAGGCAGTAGCAGTATTAAGAAGTAGTGGTAGTAGTGGGACTAGAGAGAGACAGTGAGAAGTAGCAGTAAAGGTGGAATAGTAGTAGCGAGGGGGGTAATGGTGGTAGTGAGAAGCAGTAGGGGTAAGAGCAGAGAGTTTGTACTAGTAGCGGAGAGGTAGTAGTGGCAAGGAAGTGTACTAGTAGGAAGGAGGTGGGCAGAGACCAGTTGCGAGAGTATCAGAGGGTTAGTTGGAGGCAGTTGTAGGAGTGAGAGAAGAAACTGGATCGGGGTTGGAAACCCCCATCTAGAGTCAGGAGTGATGCCCAGAGTGTAGCGCAGGCTCTAGGTGATGAAACGCACGATTATTTGACATGTACGACGACCAGTGTTTCTTTCATTTCAGATCAAGTCAAGCATCGGATGGAGGAGTTAAGGAACACATGAGAGGATGACCCAGTAGCCATTCCATGTGAATTATTGCCACCACCAAAGTTGCATGCTAGAGATCAAGTGCTTATTAAAAATGTCACACGTAGGTGGCACGAGCCAAGATTTAATGGACCATTCCAGGTAGAGGAAGTTTCCCCTGCTGCAGTTAGGGTGTCTAGAAGAAGAGCTTGGTTACATTTGGGGCGACTCACTAGTACCCGCTGACTGGGAAGCAAGACAAGAAGAAGAATTGCCACATGTACAGACTCGATCGATGACCAAGAAGAAGGATGATAAAGCAGAGTAATTTAAAAATATTTCTTTTGGACTGGAATTCATTGGCCACTCCTTAAAAATTAGCAGGAAGCGCATGGACCTGCAGATAATTGCAGAGCTTAAACTTACTTTTTTATAGATTCTTTGAAAAAGTAAAATCATATGGGCACTACGCCCAAGCACCAACACCTTATGAAAAATTGGAAGAGAGCTCAATTCCCAGATTCATTGTTGGGAAATTATCTATTTTAGGAATAACACATGATGCCAGTCAATAGTGACACACAAAGGATTGTGGTTGCAGTCTTTATGTTTATACTTCAGTAATACCCTAATCTCGTTAGGAGAGATGTTAATATTCTCGCTTTACTCCACGATCCGAAGAACGGTCCAGTTATAAGAAGGCTTTTTATTGCAATAATTGACAAAATTGTGCAACTACGAATGTAATTTGAGTAAATGTATTAAAAATGATTCAGGGAGAAGAAAATGCAGTTGCAGGAGGATGGCCATTGAACGAGAAATGGCGTGGCACACAAAATGTTTTTCTAGACTCTTCTGCATGATATATATATATGTATGTATGTGTTTTCTTCTTTTTGTATCTTACATTTTGAAGTCTTCATCATTCTGATGGTTCAATTGAAAACACGACACGTGTGATTTTTCCCAGTGTAAGTACAAATGATGATAATGTCTTTGTCTTATTGGGGCATGTCAGGCAACGTAAGAGGGACGCAGAAGAAGGTAACCAGGGGATAAATACCTAGCTTGATAATTCCTCCCACTGGGGTAATAATATGTGGAACCAACATATGAAAAAGGTGGGGAGTAGAGCATCTGATGAGAGCTGCTATGTCCCCTCTCTCATC
Source organism: Ambystoma mexicanum (assembly GCF_040938575.1). Taxonomy (NCBI): domain Eukaryota; kingdom Metazoa; phylum Chordata; class Amphibia; order Caudata; family Ambystomatidae; genus Ambystoma; species Ambystoma mexicanum. Next base: position 32,020,548 of record NC_090923.1, on the reverse strand, counting down.
CCCTATGCTATGAATACAGTAAGAGCATTCATTTCAAAAGAGATGTCAGCACATGATGCAAAGTGCCTCAGCCATCTAGCAGCATGTACTACCAGAGGGCAATTCCAAGGGAATAGGGCAACCCTGCAATGGCGATCAAGACAGACATTGCCATACCAGGATGATTATATCAAGACAAAGCAAATGGAAAAGGAGCCTGGATGGACAGAAAAGATGCTGGTGTATCCTTCTGAGGGACAAGACAAAGTAATAATTGAAGAAATTAAGAGGATGAATTGCTCTGACAAAACTGAAAAGACTGGAATGCCTGGATGCTGGGAACGCTGAAAGCTGTTAATCTATGGACAAGTGATTATGACCAAAGGATGGGAAGATGGGATGATGTCCTGTGCAGCTCATCTACTAAGGAAGGAACCAGTGCAAGAGGTGCAGAAAGTGAATGATGATTGCCTAAAGTCACTGGCCAAGAACTCAACTGCTGACATGGGTGGATGATGAAGCAGGTCCAGTGGCTGTTGTCCCATTGATTAATGCAACAAAGTGCTTTCGAAGCGTAGATAAAGTCTGAGAGTTAGTGAGAATAAAGAGTGGAAGAACATAATTGATGTCCCAGGAATGAGGAGAGGGACTGCTGTCCTAAAGGATCGCTATTGGGCCTGTGGATCCAGAGCATATATGAAGTAGCCCAGGAACTGGGGAAGAGTGTGTTCTATTGTACTCATCAATGTTCCAGCCTCTGTGATTTCTCAGAGCGACCTGAAGATTGAAGGATTTCCAAATGTGCATGAGCACCTGAGAAACAAAGAAGGTCACTTGCACTCCAGTGGATGAAAAGGGAGAATTATTTATCATCAAAATCAATAAAGGCTTATGAAGACATTCCTGATGAACACAAGTTGTTCAGCAAGACTGCTATGATAATGACATGCATGTTCATGCCTGCACTTCAGGCAGTATTGAATGATAAATGGTTACAAATTACCAGATGGGAGCTGTTCCAGTCAATCAATGCCACTATAAAAGGATCTAACGCCATAAAGGAAGAATTGAGGGCAAGAAGGCTAACGACGCTCCAGAACCAGTAGCTCCTTGACATGATTACAGCAATGGAAGGCGGTGTATGTTCCATGGTCAAGCCTCCTTGCTGTGCTTTCATAGCATCTATTACTGTGTGGACACAATAGCACACGAACATGGGGGAGGAGACAGAGGCTATTGAGAAGACTAATGGCTCTCATTTCTGTTTGCATGGGTTCCTGACTGGATGGCAAATATATTCAAGTTCTTTGGCGCAATATTGGTGATGATAATGTTCGGATTCTGTGTTGTAAGGATGATAATTGGACAATGCCAGAAAACAACAATGAAAGCAGTGGAAATGAAGATTATGATTGATGTGAAGAATGAAACAGAAGACAACGTGCAGACTGAAAGTACCATCATAGACCACATAAAAGCAAGTATTGTGGCACCTAAAGGAATGAAATTCCTGTATCCAAGAGATCATAAGAATTATGTGGGACCTTGGGTCTTCTGTACCCCAAGTGGAGAATGCATTTTCATGACCTGGAGTGTGGACAAACATATAATAAATGCGGGCACCCTTAGGGGGGCGATGAATATATGATAGCAAAGAAACATTTTTTCAAGAGAAGATTCAAAGAAGCAGGAAAACTTGAGGAGGTGGTCAGGGACTCGACCAGAGGGGGGATTGTAGAGGAGCAGACATACTCATCGCTGGGGAGCCTACCCCGCCACCTCCCCTGTATTGGAGACATGAGACCGTGCCCTGTCTAACACCAGCTATTGTACCAATACCGCCGCGAGTATTTGGAAGAAGGTATCTATTAAGACAACCAAAACGAATGTACCCTCGAGTTGATGACGGCTTTCAGGAGGAGATTCCTGAAAGAACATGAGAAAGAGTTGAGAAAATGGACTGATGAAGTCATAAGAAAGTGTGCACAACATCATGAAATACTGAATGAAGACGATGTTTGGATCCTAGTGAAGAAATGACGAAGTAAAGAATCAAGTGAACCTTAAAAGTGTGAAAGAAGAAGATTACATGTTAACAAGTTCTGCAGAAATCAGAGGTTTAATGAATGTACAGACGCTGAAATGCAAGATAGATCACGTCATCGTATAGTCGAGCTACAAGTATAAATAGAATGCAGGCAGAGTCGCTATTGTACAGAAACTGGACATCGGTATCATGAAATAATTAAGCCAAAGAACTATGGAGAGAAAATGGAAGGCTGTGACGCAGTAGAATAGCAGGTTGTTGGAGCTGCATTGAGAGGCTGTCTGGCCTGAAGTCGAGGTCAGCTATCTACGCTGAAGCGGAACGTGTGTATGGAGGATGAATCTTCTCATGTTAAGGTGCAAGGAAGAACACAGAGGATGCCAAGTCTTCATTAATTTAAAACATTTAAAAGCTTGCAGAATGAACAGAATCGTGGTCTCTTGTCACGTGAGTTGAGGCTGGAAATAGGGCTTGAAACTGGAGTGCCAGGCACAATAGCGAGAGCCCTCACTCCTATTGCATTCTGAGGACAAGAATAATCTGTAAGGCCAAGTACAGAGAGAATGTAATGGTAGAGGGCATGGATGATGAGAGATACTGGGCTAATTTGGTGGTAGGGCAGCTTCATGTCCTATATACTTGCACCTGGGTCTTGACTTATGTGCTGCTAATTTAACCGAATGTTCCAGACATGGCACAAGCGTATCAACCAATTGTATTAGTCCATATAATTATGGACCTTATAGCTTGAGAAACCAATGAAAGACTGTGTAACTGATTTTTCTTAAAATGACATGTTTGAAGAGGTAGTTTTGAGTTGTCCAGCTGATATCGGACAGCCAATAACAAACCTAGCTCCTATATGATTGTATAACCAATTCCGACCCTTGATAGGTTTTTCACTATTGCCACGTAGTGTGACATCATTCTGACGCACTAAGAGAGTATATAATGGTTTTTCATGTGGGAAATCGGGGAGAATGAGCGTACGTCAGTTGATATTCGTTGGAAACTCCCTGTTTAAGGTAACTGCTAATAAAGCAGCAACTTGCCATCTTCTTTAATTTGTCCTGTTATTTGGTCTCAGATTTATTCTAGTGTAATCCCATCCAGTAACAGATGTACGTTCCAAGGGCCATAAGCTCACTAACATATCCCATTCATATTTAACTACACTGGATACATATGAAATTGCAACATTGCACCACGTTCACTGCACCCCAGTCAAAAATATGGCCCACGGAACATGAATTGTGCAAACAAAACTGTACTTACAGGCACCTCCCACAATGCCCCCGACTCTCCTCCACACCCCCACCCCCCACTCCAATCCTAAATTGGAAATTCTGGGAAGGATCTGTTAAAAAATAAATAAGTTATTAAGAAAATTGAAAAAACACAGTTTCGGACTAGTCTCCATTCAATTTTCCATAGATGAAAATGTGCAATTTATGCATAGCGCACAGCAAATATCGCTGGATGGAACTGGACCAGGTGCAAAACTACTTGGGCACAAAGCGTAGGCTCGATTTTCAGGGTCTGTCTAGGGTTAATGCGTCCAGTAGTTTTTAAAATATTTGACGAAGAAGGAGATGCTCCTTCCCTCAAAATTATAGTGATATCTCCCACGGTTTCAGAAATGAAAAAGCCGGCATTTATTTTTTGCTAGATGTGATCGGCATTTTGCGAATATTCGAGGTAATATTCAGGGTAATTCAAAAATGAAAATTTGAACAGATGCCATTTGGAGGAGGAAAAGGGAAGAAAGGGAATCAGGCTAGAGGTGTGGAGGGAGAAAGAGAACATCATGTGAAATTGGGGAGTTTGGGGGGGGATCTGGGGACCAAGTTCGGAGCTTGATCATGTTTACATATTCAGGGTTTTCAGTAAGTCCGTCACATGTATAATAACCGCAAATATGTTTGGAATATGCTGGCTTATGTGTAGTACATTGTTATTATAAGTGCAATAAAAAAGATAGTTAAAAAATGAGAATAACACAAAAAAGTGGAATTCTAAATCTGAAGTGAGGTGTGGTGTAACCTATTGGGACAAGATTTAAAGGGGTGCAACATGGCCTGGGCCAGTGAGCACGAAGGTCGTGTTCATGCTGTTGCCACCCAGTGGGTCAAAAAGAAACATATTGGGGAAACATGTACAAAGGACACGGCCAAAGGCCGTGACAAATGACCATGCCCTTGTTGCCCAGTCATTTTTTAAATTTACAGTGGGCGCAATAGAAGACTGTCTTTCATCTTGATCTTGTCCTTGTTCACTAATGCCTTGTATTGATCGATGGGAATGATCGTTCATTAAGTCCGAACCTGAGACTGCCAACTACTTATTTGGATTCCGATCGATGAGTTGGGTTTTTCCCCTTCAGCAGCTTTTTTTGATCAATGTCTAAGATGACAGCATCAAAATCTCCATTCTATCCATCGCTACGATCAAGGCTGGTCATGGTGGCCATGTGCTGCAACCAACTGGCCTGACAGGCTTTGGCTGGATGACCAACTCAAAGACTTACGGAAGACTCTTTGTCTTGCTCTGGGCAGTACCTGTTGGCAGCATTGCATGAATCTCCATTGTTCCTTGTTTGTGGCGACCTGTTTCTGAGTATCCGCACTGTTGTGTACTTTTGGCCAGGGTTTCTATATTGGGAGTTTCCATATTGCCAATTCTTGATGATCGATATCTTTCCTTCTCACTGTGTTCCTCTATGGACTACGCCACAGCCAGAGGTCTTTTGACTGCAGCAACTTCTCCTGGATCTTCTGACTTCACATTGTATGACCACTGTGTCTCTGATCATGTTAGAAATTTGATCCTTGAATTCACTAGTAACTGCTACCTCCTCTAACACTCACACAAAGGCTTGATTGGATTTATGGTTCCCTTACGTTCTTGTAAAAACGTTCAATCTGTGGAGGTCAATGTTGGGTTTGCTGTAAAAACACAGACCTAGCCTTTGCTTTGCTGCCAAGAACGTGTCAAGGGTGTCATCACCATCCTGGGTTAGCAGAGAGAGCAACTCTTTAAAGACTCTGCTGCTTGAATTGCCAGTACCTGGCTCTCCTCTGCCATCCTGAAGGTACGGGATTTCCTCTGACAGCTATGTTATGTTATCAAATTCTTCTGTAGATTGCTATCATCTGAGGGTATCCTGGTGCTGGGTTTTGGGAGAGCTTAAAGGAGAGGATTCACAAAGAGTTGGTTCATAAAGGTTATTTATGGTACAGAAAGGTCTTTAGTGCTTTCCGACATTTGGCGTAGCCCTCCATCAAGCTCAGGGTTGGTGGAAGAGTGTTCCAAAGGAAAGGATCCACCATTGAAATGGCTCTACCACCCACAGAGATCTTCTGAACCCTCGGGACCGCAAGAAGACTTAAGATTCAATGAACAAAGAGCTCTAGCTGGTTCATAAGGGACGATTTTCTCCTGAAGGTAAGAAACACCTAGCCCATATAGAGCTGTGTGAGTCAAGCAGATGGCTTTGATCGTAATCCTACTATCCACTGGGAGCCAGTGAAGTTGATGCAGTAATGGAGAAATATATGCGAACTTCGGTAGGCCCGCGACAATGCCAGCTGCTGAAGCTTTAAGAATGTGAAGCTGGTTGAGATGGTATTTGGACTCGGCCAGCTGTGTCAAGAATCACTAACACTGCAGATGCCGTCACAGGCCCCATTAGTGAGTGCGGAGACTGCCTGTTTTGGCATTTTTAGTTTAAAATAGCTTGCGCTACATCGAGCACTGACTTGAAGACAGCCAGAAATGTTATTCTCAATATTTTTTTTCCGAGTCCACCTGAGAAGGGAACGAATCAAAGGTGGAAGGCCAAAAATCAGGCGCCCAGAGGGAAGTCCAATCACAAAGACTTGGGTCTTGTCTCCCTTCAGTTTCAGCCAGTTGTTCATCCACTCACCTACGGCCGCTAGACAGCTCCTCAAATGTAGAGCCCTCTCCTTCAAATTCTGATCAACTCTCAGGATGAGCGGAGTATCATCAGCACATGCGTAGAGACGGCATCCGTGAGAGTGAATAAGGCCAGCCGAAGGACAAGCGTAAAGACTACAGAGTCGAATAGAAATGGACCCCACAAGCAAGGGCTGATGGCACCAAACTATACAGAGCAAGAGAAAGCGTCTGTGATCGGTCTTAGAGAAAATACCTGAACCGGTTACATACTGTCCCTGAAATGCCGACACCAGCTAGGCTGCGACACAGAATGGAGTGGCCAATGGTATCGAAAGCTGTGGAGAGGTCCAGCAGAAGCAAGAGACCAACTGCACCCTGGCCACTCATCCCAGTGAGGTGGTCATCGATAAGTGATATAAGCCCGGATTCCATGGGTCTAAAATACAAGCATCCTCAAACGAGCTGTGGGACATCGCGAAGCACTGATGCCGCGGAATCGGGAGCTTTCCTGGTACTGGCAGAAAGGACGCAGTGCTTTAACCCCTGCCTGGTGGTGGCGTCTATATTGCTGCTCCCTTTGCAGCGGAGCGCAGGGATGGGTGGTAGACACTAGATCGCCACAATGTGCGTCGTTGCCATTTGGCTGGAGGGAAAAGAGAAGGGCACAGTGCAGACCCTGCACAGCCTTGCTGCCAGCATTCTCGAGTCATTTATTCAGAGGCCGGCTTCATACACTGGACAGAGGCCTCCTCTAAGGATGAGGTACTATGCAGAAGCAAGGAATCTAGAATCTAGGCTTCTGCTGCGCCTTCCAAGATGGCGGACACCAGAGAATTCCTCTCTTTCTGTTTGGAATCCCTGATGTGGACCAATGTGTTCTCCTTCTCATGAGAGTGACTCATGAGAATGATTGTATTTATGTGCACGCTGTAAAACGCTGTACATAGAATATTTCCATACCGTTATCACCCAATCGATGTTGACACTCATTGATCGACCTGAGATGGATGAAAGGCTGAGTGGGTCCTGTTGAGATTTGAACCTGCGACCTGCAGATCACACAGATACCAGCAGCCAGCGCGTAACCCACTGAGCTATCTTACCACCTTGAACATAGCTCAGGATGGACAAGAGACATATTCTACAGGGCACAGCAGAGGACCAGCCTTACTGACATTCACCCAAAGGTACTCCAAACAACTCTTTAAATGCTGTCTGAAAAGAATCTTCTCATTACCCCGGGATATTTTCATGACCAATGCCCCCTCTTCCCATCACAGATGACAGGACTAGTACACAGCACCCCAGGGTAGCACACAGCAGCCCAGACTCTGTAAATCCGGCCACATGTGCAGTTTTGAAGAAATGCACGTGGAGCTGAGGCGAGTCAAGAAGAATTGAAGCAAAGGTAAAAAACAACTGACCACATACTGCAGCTGAGGGCTGTGCCTTTCCCTCCACTGCAGCGGAGGGCATACTTCCAGTTCTACCAGTATACTCTTGCTTTGCCCCTGCGCTTGCCTCACCCCTGCTCCTCAGGACGGGGCCTTTCCCTCCACTGCAGCGGAGGGCAGACTTCCGGCTCTGCCAGTATGGTCTTGCTTCCCCCCTGTGCTTGCCTCGCCCATGTTCCTCTGGGCCTTTCCCTCCACTGCAGCGGAGGGCATACTTCTTGCTCTACCTGTATGCTCCTGCTTCCCCCCCTGTGCTTGCCTCGCCCATGCTCCTCAGGACTGTGCCTTTCCCTCACTGCAGCGGGGGGCAGACTTCCGGCTCTACCAGTATGCTCTTGATTCCCCCCTGTGCTTGCCTCGCCCATGCTCCTCAAGAATGTGCCTTGCCCTCCACTGCAGCAGAGGGCATACTTCCGGCACTACCTGTATGCTCTTGCTTCCGCCCTGTGCTTGCCTCGCCCCTGTTCCTCAGAACCGTGCCATTCCCTCCACTGCAGAGGAGGGCATACTTCTGGCTCTGCCAGTATGCTCTTGCTTCCCCCCTGTGCTTGCCTCGCTCCTGCTCCTCGGGACTGTGTCTATCCCTCCACTGTAGCAGAGGGCATGCTGTACCAGAATGCATTTGCTCTCTCCATGTGCTTGCCTCGCCCTGGCTCCACGGGACTGGGCCTTTCCCTCCACTGCAGCAGAGGGCATACTTCCGGCTCTGTCAGTATGCTCTTGCTTCCCTACCTGTGCTTGCCTCACCCCTGCTCCTCAGGACTGTGCCTTTCCCTCCACTGCAGCGGAGGGCATAGTTCCGTCTCCACCCATATGTTCTTGTTTCCCCCCGTGTGCTTGCCTCGCCCCAGCTCCTTGGCACTGTGTCTTTCCCTCCACTGCAGCGGAGGCCATACTTCTGGCTCTACCAGTATGCTCTTGCTTCCCCCTTGTGCTTGCCTCGCCCATGCTCTTCGAGACTGTGCTTTTCCCTCACCTGCAGCAGAGGGCATACTTCTGGCTCTACCAGTATGCTCTTGCTTCCCCCACTGTGCTTGCCTCGCCCCTGCTCCTCTGGACTGTGCCTTTCCCTCCACTGCAGCTCAGGGCATACTTCTGCCAGTATGTTCTTGCTTCCCACCTGTGCTTGCATCGCCCCTGCTCCTCAGAACGGTGTCTTTCCCTCCACTGCAGCAGATGCCATACTTCTGACTCTACCAGTATGCTCTTGCTTCCGCCCTGGGCCTGCCTCGCCCCTGCTCCTCAGGATAGTGCCTTTCTCTCCACTGCAGCGGAGGGTATACTTCCGGCTCCATACGTGTGCTCTTGCTTGCCCCCTGTGCTTGCCAGCCCCTGCTCCTCAGAACTGTGTCTTTCCCTGCACTGCAGCAGAGGCCATACTTCTGGCTCTACCAGTATGGTCTGGCTTCCCCCCTGTGCTTGCCTCGCCCATGCTCCTCAGGACAGTGCCTTTCCCTCCACTGCAGCGGAGGGTGTACTTCCGGCTCTGCCAGTATTCTCTTGCTTCTGCCCTGTGTTTGCCTCTCCCCTGCTCCTCAGGACGGGGCCTTTCCCTCCAGTGCAAGGGAGGGCATACTTCTGGCTCTGCCAGTATGCTCTTGTTTTCCACCTGTACTTGCCTCGTCCCTACTCCTCAGGACTGTGCCTTTCCCTCCACCGCAGCGGGGGGCAGACTTCGGGCTCTACCAGTATGCTCTTGCTTCCCCCCTGTGCTTGCCTCGCCCATGCTCCTCAGGACTGTGCCTTTCCCTCACTGCAGTGGGGGGTACACTTCCAGCTCTACCTGTATGCTCTTGCTTCCCCCCTGTGCTTGCCTCGCCCATGCTCCTCAAGACTGTGCCTTTCCCTCACTGCAGTGGGGGGCAGACTTCCGGCTCTACCTGTATGCTCTTGCTTCCCCCCTGTACTTGCCTCGTCCCTACTCCTCAAGACTGTGCCTTTCCCTCACCTGCAGAAGAGGGCATACATCCAGCTGTACCAGTATGCTCTTGCTCCCTCCATGTGCTTGCCTCGCCCTGGCTCCACGGGACCAGGCCTTTCCCTCCACTGCAGCGGATGGCATACTTACGGCTCTGCCAGTATGCTCTTGCTTCCCCCCTGTGCTTGCCTCGCCCCTGCTCCTCAGGACTGGGCCTTTACCTTCACTGCAGCGGAGGCCATACTTCTGGCTCTACCAGTATGCTCTTGCTTCCCCCCTGTGCTTGCCTCGCCCCTGCTCCTCTGGACTGTGCCTTTCCCTCCACTGCAGTGGAGGGCATAAATCCGGCTCTGCCAGTATGGTCTTGCTTCCCCCCTGTGCTTGCCTCGCCCCTGCTCCTCAGAACAATGTCTTTCCCTCCACTGCAGCGGAGGGTATACTTCCGGCTCCATACGTGTGCTCTTGCTTGCCCCCTGTGCTTGCCAGCCCCTGCTCCTCAGAACTGTGTCTTTCCCTGCACTGCAGCGGAGGGCATAGTTCCGGCTCTACCAGTATGCTCTTGGTTCCCCCCTGTGCTTGCCTCGCCCCTGCTCCTCAGGATTATGTCTTTCCATCTACTGCAACGGAGGGCATACTTCTGGCTCCACCAGTATGCTTTTGCTTTTCCCCTGTGCTTGCCCCCCCATGCTCCTCGGGACTGTGCCTTTCCCTCACCTGCAGCTAAGGGCATACTTCTGGCTCTACCAGTATGCTATTGCTTCCCCCCTGTGCTTGCCTCGCCCATGCTCCTCTGGGCTTTTCCCACCACTGCAGCGGAGGGCATACTTCGGGCTCTGCCAGTATGCTCTTGCTTCCCCCTTGTGCTTAACTCACCCCTGCTCCTCGAGACTGTGCCTTTCCCTCACATGCAGCAGAGGGCATACTTCTGGCTCTACCAGTATGCTGTTGCTTCCCCCACTGTGCTTGCCTCGCCCCTGCTCCTCAGGACTGTGCCTTTACCTTCACTGCAGTGGAGAGCATTCTTCTGGCTTTACCAGTATGCTCTTGCTTCCCCCCTGTGCTTGACTCGCCCATGCTCCTCAGGACTGTTCCTTTCCCTCCACTGCAGTGGAGGGCATACTTCCGGCTCTGCCAGTATGGTCTTGCTTCCCCCCTGTGCATGCCTCGCCCCTGCTCCTCAGAACAATGTCTTTCCCTCCACTGCAGCAGAGGGTATACTTCCGGCTCCATACGTGTGCTCTTGCTTGCCCCCTGTGCTTGCCAGCCCCTGCTCCTCAGAACTGTGTCTTTCCCTGCACTGCAGCGGAGGGCATACATCCGGCTCTACCAGTATGGTCTTGCTTCCCCATGTGCTTGCCTCGCCCCTGCTCCTCAGGACAATGTCTTTCCCTCCACTGCAGCGGAGGGTATACTTCCGGCTCCATACGTGTGCTCTTGCTTCCCCCCTATGCTTGCCAGCCCCTGCTCCTCAGGACAGTGCCTTTCCCTCCACTGCAGCAGAGGCCATACTTCCGGCTCTACCTGTATGCTCTTGCCTCTCCCCTGCTCCTCAGGACGGGGCCTTTCCCTCCACTGCAGGGGAGGGCATACTTCTGGCTCTACCAGTATGCTCTTGCTTCCCCCCTTGTGCTTGTCTCGCCCATGCTCCTCAGAACTGTGCCTTTACTTCCACTGCAGTGGAGGCATACTTCTGGCTCTGCCAGTATGCTCTTGTTTTCCACCTGTGCTTGCCTCCTCCCTACTCCTCGGGACTGTGCCTTTCCCTCCACTGCAGCAGAGGGCATACTTCCGGCTCTACATGTATGCTCTTGCTTCCCCCCTGTGCTTGCCTCGCCCCTGTTCCTCAGAACCGTGCCAAACCCTCCACTGCAGCGGAGGACATACTTCTGGCTCTGCCAGTATGCTCTTGCTTCCCCCCTGTGCTTGCCTCGCTCCTGCTCCTCGGGATTGTGTCTATCCCTCCACTTCAGCAGAGGGCATACATCCAGCTGTACCAGTATGCTCTTGCTCCCTCCATGTGCTTGCCTCGCCCTGGCTCCACGGGACCGGACCTTTCCCTCCACTGCAGCGGAGGGCATACTTCCGGCTCTACCAGTATGCTCTTGCTTCCCCACCTGTGCTTGCCTCACCCCTGCTCCTCAGGACTGTGCCCTTCCCTCCACTGCAGCGGAGGGCATAGTTCCGGCTCCACCCATATGCTCTTGCTTCCCCCCTGTGCTTGCCTCGCCCCAGCTCCTTGGGACTGTGCCTTTCCCTCCACTGCAGTGGAGGGCATACTTCCGGCTCTACCAGTATGCTCTTGCTTCCCCCCTGTGCTTGCCTCGCCCATGCTCCTGGAGACTGTGCTTTTCCCTCACCTGCAGCAGAGGGCTTACTTCTGGTTCTACCAGTATGCTCTTGCTTCCCCCTTGTGCTTACCTCGCCCCTGCTCCTCGAGACTGTGCTTTTCCCTCACCTGCAGCAGAGGGCCATACTTCTGGCTCTACCAGTATGCTCTTGCTTCCCCCACTGTGCTTGCCTCGCCCCTGCTCCTCAGGACTGGGCCTTTACCATCACTGCAGCGGAGAGCATACTTCTGGCTTTACCAGTATGCTCTTGCTTCCCCCCTGTGCTTGCCTCGCCCCTGCTCCTCAGGACTGTGCTTTTCCCTCCACTGCAGCGGAGAGCATACTTCCGGCTCTGCCAATATGCTCTTGGTTCCCCCCTGTGTTTGCCTCGCCCATGCTCCTCAGGACGGGGCCTTTCATTCCACTGCAGCACAGGGCATACTTCCAGCTCTGCCACTGTGTTCTTGCTTCCCCCCTGTGCTTGCCTCGCCCCTGCTCCTCAGGACAATGTCTTTCCCTCCACTGCAGCGGAGGGTATACTTCCGGCTCCATACGTGTGCTCTTGCTTCCCCCCTATGCTTGCCAGCCCCTGCTCCTCAGAATTGTGTCTTTCCCTCCACTGCAGCAGAGGCCATACTTCTGGCTCTGCCAGTGTGTTCTTGCTTCCCCCCTGTGCATGCCTCGCCCCTGCTCCTCAGGACAATGTCTTTCCCTCCACTGCAGCGGAGGGTATACTTCCGGCTTCATACGTGTGCTCTTGCTTCCACCCTATGCTTGGCAGCCCCTGCTCCTCAGAATTGTGTCTTTCCCTCCACTGCAGTGGAGGCCATACTTCTGGCTCTATCAGTATGCTCTTGCTTCCACCTGTGCTTGCCTCGCCCATGCTCGTCGAGACTGTGCTTTTCCCTCACCTGCAACAGAGTGCATACCTCTGGCTCTACCAGTATGCTCTTGCTTCCCCCACTGTGCTTGACTTGCCCCTGCTCCTCAGGACTGGGCCCTTACCTTCACTGCAGCAGAAGGAGAGCATACTTCTGGCTTTACCAGTATGCTCTTGCTTCCCCCCTGTGCTTGCCTCGTCCCTGCTCGTCAGGACTGTGCCTTTCCCTCCCCTGCAGTGGAGGGCATACTTCTGGCTCTGCCAATATGCTCTTGGTTCCCCCATGTGCTTGCCTCACCCAGGCTCCTCAGGACGGGGTCTTTCCCTCCACTGCAGCGGAGGGCATACTTCCGGCTCAGCCAGTATGCTCTTGCTTCCTCACCTGTGCTTGCCTCACCCATGCCCCTCAGGACTCTGTCTTTCCGTCCACTGCAGCGGACGGCTTAGTTCCGGCTCCACCCATATGCTCTTGCTTCCCCCCCTGTGCTTGCCTCGCCCCAGCTCCTTGGGACTGTGCCTTTCCCTCTACTGCAGCGGAGGGCATACGTCCGGCTCCACACGTGTGCTCTTGCTTCCCCACTGTGCTTGCCTCGCCCCTGCTCCTCAGGATTGTTTCTTTCCCTCCACTGCAGTGGAGGGCATACGTCCGGCTCCACACGTGTGCTCTTGGTTCCCCCCTGTACTTGCCTCGCCCATGCTCCTCAGGACAATGTCTTTCCCTCCACTGCAGCGGAGGGTATACTTCCGGCTCCATACGTGTGCTCTAGCTTCCCCCCTGTGCTTGCCAGCCCCTGCTCCTCAGAATTGTGTCTTTCCCTCCACTGCAGGGGAGGCCATACTTCTGGCTCTACCAGTATGCTCTTGCTTCCCCCTTGTGCTTGCCTCTCCCCTCCTCCTCAGGACTGCGCCTTTCCCTCCACTGCAGCGGGGGCAGACATCCGGCTCTACCTGTATGCTCTTGCTTCACCCCCTGTGCTTGCCTCGCCCATGCTCCTCAGGACTGTGCCTTTCCCTCACTGCAGCAGGGGGCAGACTTCCGGCTCTACCTGTATGCTCTTGCTTCCCCCCTGTGCTTGCCTCGCCCCTGTTCCTCAGAACCGTGCCATTCCCTCCACTGCAGCAGAGGGCATACGTCTGACTCTGCCAGTATGCTCTTGCTTCCCCCCTGTGCTTGCCTCACTCCTGCTCCTCGGGATCGTGTCTATCCCTCCACTGCAGTAGAGGGCATACTTCCAGCTGTACCAGTATGCTCTTGCTCCCTCCATGTGCTTGCTTCACCCTGGCTCCACGGGACCGGGCCTTTCCCTCCACTACAGCGGAGGGCATACTTCCGGCTCTGCCAGTATGCTCTTGCTTCCCCACCTGTGCTTGCCTCACCCCTGCTCCTCAGGACTGTGCCTTTCCCTCCACTACAGCAGAGGGCACAGTTCAGGCTCCACCCATATGCTCTTGCTTCCCCCCCTGTGCTTGCCTCGCCCCAGCTCCTTGGGACTGTGCCTTTCCCTCCTCTGCAGCGGAGGGCATACTTCTGGCTCCACACGTGTGCTCTTGCTTCCCCACTGTGCTTGCCTCGCCCCTGCGCCTCAGGATTGTGTCTTTCCCTCCACTGCAGCAGAGGCCATACTTCTGGCTCTACCAGTATGCTCTTGCTTCCCCCCTGTGCTTGCCTCGCCCATGCTCCTCAGGACGGGGCCTTTCCCTCCACTGCAGCGCAAGGCATACTTCCCGCTCTGCCAGTATGTTCTTGCTTCCCCCCTGTGCTTGCCTCGCCCCTGCTCCTCAGGACAATGTCTTTCCCTCCACTGCAGCGGAGGGTATACTTCTGGCTCTACCTGTATGCTCTTGCTTCCCCACTGCGCTTGCCTCTCCCCTGTTCCTCAAGACAGGGCCTTTCCCTCCACTGCAGCGGAGGGCATACTTCCGGCTCTACCTGTATGCTCTTGCTTCCCCCCTGTGCTTGCCTCGCCCCTGTTCCTCAGAACCGTGCCATTCCCTCCACTGCAGCGGAGGACATACTTCTGGCTCTGCCAGTATGCTCTTGCTTCCCACCTGTGCTTGCCTCGCTCCTGCTCCTCGGGATTATGCCTTTCCCTCCACTTCAGCGGAGGGCATACCTCCGGCTCTACCAGTATGCTGTTGCTTCCCCCCTGTGCTTGCCTCGCCACTGCTTCTCAGGACTCTGCCTTTCCCTCCACTGCAGGGGAGGGCATACTTCTGGCTTTACCAGTATGCTCTTGCCTCCCCCCTGTGCTTGCCTCGCCCCTGCTCCTCAGGACTGTGCCTTTCCCTCCACTGCAGTGGAGGCATACTCCCGGCTCTGCCAATATGCTCTTGCTTCCCCCCTGTGCTTGCCTCGCCCATGCTCCTCAAGATGGGGCCTTTCCCTCCACTACAGCGCAGGGCATATTTCCGGCTCTGCCAGTATGTTCTTGCTTCCCCCCTGTGCTTGCCTCGCCCCTGCTCCTCAGGACAATGTCTTTCCCTCCACTGCAGCAGAGGGTATACTTCCGGCTCCACACGTGTGCTCTTGCTTCCCCCCGGTGCTTGCCAGCCTCTGCTCCTCAGAATTGTGTCTTTCCCTCCACTGCAGCGGAGGCCATACTTCTGGCTCTACCAGTATGGTCTTGCTTCCCCCCTGTGCTTGCCAGCCCCTGCTCCTCAGAATTGTGTCTTTCCCTCCACTGCAGCGGATGGCATACTTCCGGCTCTGTCATTATGCTCTTGCTCCCGCCCTGTGCTTGCCTCGCCCATGCTCCTCAGTACTGTGCCTTTCCCTCCACTGTAGCAGAGGTCATACTTCTGGTTCTACCAGTGTGCTCTTGCTTCCCCCTTGTGCTTACCTCGCCCCTGCTCCTCGAGACTGTGCTTTTCCCTCACCTGCAGAAGAGGGCATACTTCTGGCTGTACCAGTATGCTCTTGCTTCCCCCACTGTGCTTGCCTCGCCCATGCTCCTCAGGACTGGGCCTTTACCTTCACTGCAGCGGAGAGCATACTTCTGGCTTTACCAGTATGCTCTTGCTTCCCCCCTGTGCTTGCCTCGCCCCTGCTCCTCAGGACTGTGCCTTTCCCTCCACTGCAGTGGAGAGCATACTTCTGGCTCTGCCAATATGCTCTTGCTTCCCCCCTGTGCTTGCCTCGCCCCTGCTCCTCAGGACAATGTCTTTCCCTCCACTGCAGCGGAGGGTATACTTCCGGCTCCATACGTGTGCTCTTGCTTCCCCCCTATGCTTGCCAGCCCCTGCTCCTCAGAATTGTGTCTTTCCCTCCACTGCAGAAGAGGCCATACTTCTGGCTCTACCAGTATGGTCTTGCTTCCCCTCTGTGCTTGCCTCGCCCATGCTCCTCAGGACAGTGCCTTTCCCTACACTGCAGCGGAAGGTATACTTCCAGCTCTGCCAGTATTCTCTTGCTTCTGCCCTGTGCTTGCCTCTCCCCTGCTCCTCAGGACGGGGCCTTTCCCTCCACTGCAGGGGAGGGCATACTTCTGGCTCTGCCAGTATGCTCTTGCTTCCCCCCTGTGCTTGCCTCGCCCCTGCACCTCTGGGCTTTTCCCTCCACTGCAGTGGAGGGCGTACTTCCAGCTCTCCCAGTATGCTCTTGCTTCCCCCCTGTGCTTGCCTCACCCTTGTTCCTCAGGATTGTGCCTTTTCCTCCACTGCAGTGGAGGGCATACCTTCGGCTCTGCCAGTATGCTCTTGCTTCCCCCGTGTGCTTGCCTCGCCCCTGCTCCTCAGGACTGTGCCTTTCCCTCCACTGTAGCAGAGGGCATACTTCTGGTTCTACCAGTATGCTCTTGCTTCCCCCTTGTGCTTACCTCACCCCTGCTCCTCGAGACTGTGCTTTTCCCTCATCTGCAGCAGAGGGCATACTTCTGGCTCTACCAGTATGCTCTTGCTTCCCCCACTGTGCTTGCCTCGCACCTGCTCCTCAGGACTGTGCCTTTCCCTCCACTGCAGTGGAGGGCATACTTCCGGCTCTGCCAATATGCTCTTGGTTCCCCCTGTGCTTGCCTCGCCCATGCTCCTCAGGACGGGGCCTTTCCCTCCACTGCAGCGCAGGGCATACTTCCGGCTCTGCCAGTATGTTCTTGCTTCCCCCCTGTGCTTGCCTCGCCCCTGCTCCTCAGGACAATGTCTTTCCCTCCACTGCAGCGGAGGGTATACTTCCGCCTCCATACGTGTGCTCTTGCTTCCCCCCTATGCTTGCCAGCCCCTGCTCCTCAGAATTGTGTCTTTCCCTCCACTGCAGCAGAGGCCATACTTCTGGCTCTACCAGTATGGTCTTGCTTCCCCCCTGTGCTTGCCTTGCCCATGCTCCTCAGGACAGTGCCTTTCCCTCCACTGCAGGGGAGGGCATACTTCCGACTCTACCTGTATGCTCTTGCTTCCCCCCTGTGCTTGCCTCTCCCCTGCTCCTCAGGACAGGTTCTTTCCCTCCACTGCAGGGGAGGGCATACTTCTGGCTCTGCCAGTATGCTCTTGCTTCCCCCCATGTGCTTGTCTCGCCCATGCTCCTCAGGACTGTGCCTTTACTTCCACTGCAGTGGAGGCCTACTTCTGGCTCTGCCAGTATGCTCTTGTTTTCCACCTGTGCTTGCCTCGTCCCTCCCCCTCAGGACTGTGCCTTTCCCTCCACTGCAGCGTGGGGCAGACTTCCGGCTCTAACTGTATGCTCTTGCTTCCCCCCCTGTGCTTGCCTCGCCCATGCTCCTCAGGACTGTGCCTTTCCCTCACTGCAGCGGGGGGCAGACTTCCGGCTCTACCAGTATGCTCCTGCTTCCCCCCCTGTGCTTGCCTCGCCCATGCTCCTCAGAACCGTGCCATTCCCTCCACTGCAGCGGAGGGCATACTTCTGGCTCTGCCAGTATGCTCTTGCTTCCCCCCTGTGCTTGCCTCGCCCCTGTTCCTCAGAACCGTGCCATTCCCTCCACTGCAGCGGAGGGCATACTTCTGGCTCTGCCAGTATGCTCTTGCTTCCCCCCTGTGCTTGCCTCGCTCCTGCTCCTCGGGACTGGGCCTTTACCTTCACTGCAGCGGAGAGCATACTTCCGGCTCTGCCAATATGCTCTTGGTTCCCCCCTGTGCTTGCCTCGCCCATGCTCCTCAGGACGGGGCCTTTCCCTCCACTGCAGCGCAGGGAATACTTCCGGCTCTGCCAGTATGTTCTTGCTTCCCCCCTGTGCTTGCCTCGCCCCTGCTCCTCAGGACAATGTCTTTCCCTCCACTGCAGCGGAGGGCATAGTTCCGGCTCCACCCATATGCTCTTGCTTCCCCCCTGTGCTTGCCTCGCCCCTGCTCCTCAGGACTGGGCCTTTACCTTCACTGCAGCGGAGAGCATACTTCCGGCTCTGCCAATATGCTCTTGGTTCCCCCCTGTGCTTGCCTCGCCCATGCTCCTCAGGACGGGGCCTTTCCCTCCACTGCAGCGCAGGGAATACTTCCGGCTCTGCCAGTATGTTCTTGCTTCCCCCCTGTGCTTGCCTCGCCCCTGCTCCTCAGGACAATGTCTTTCCCTCCACTGCAGCAGAGGGTATACTTCCAGCTCCATACGTTTGCTCTTGCTTCCCCCCTATGCTTGCCAGCCCCTGCTCCTCAGAATTGTGTGTTTCCCTCCACTGCAGCAGAGGCCATACTTCTGGCTCTACCAGTATGGTCTTGCTTCTCCCCTGTGCTTGCCTCTCCCCTGCTCCTCAGAACGGGTTCTTTCCCTCCACTGCAGGGGAGGGCATACTTCTGGCTCTGCCAGTATGCTCTTGCTTCCCCCCCTGTGCTTGCCTCGCCCATGCTCCTCAGGACTGTGCTTTTCCCTCACTGCAGCGGGGGGCAGACTTCCGGCTCTACCAGTATGCTCCTGCTTCCCCCCCTGTGCTTGCCTCGCCCATGCTCCTCAAGACTGTGCCTTTCCCTCCACTGCAGCAGAGGGTGTACTTCCGGCTCTACATGTATGCTCTTGCTTCCCCCCTGTGCTTGCCTCGCCCCTGTTCCTCAGAACCGTGCCATTCCCTCCACTGCAGCGGAGGGCATACTTCTGGCTCTGCCAGTATGCTCTTGCTTCCCCCCTGTGCTTGCCTCGCTCCTGCTCCTCGGGATTGTGTCTATCCCTCCACTGCAGCAGAGGGCATACATCCAGCTGTACCAGTATGCTCTTGCTCCCTCCATGTGCTTGCCTCGCCCTGGCTCCACGGGACCGGGCCTTTCCCTCCACTGCAGCGGAGTGCATAGTTCCGGCTCCACATGTGTGCTCGTGCTTCCGCCCTGTGCTTGCCTCGCCCATGCTCCTCAAGACTGTGCTTTTCCCTCATCTGCAGCAGAGGGCATACTTCTGGCTCTACCAGTATGCTCTTGCTTCCCCCACTGTGCTTGCCTCGCCCCTGCTCCTCAGGACTGGGCCTTTACCTTCACTGCAGCGGAGAGCATACTTCTGGCTTTACCAGTATGCTCTTGCTTCCCCCCTCTGCTTGCCTCGCACCTGCTCCTCAGGACTGTGCCTTTCCCTCCACTGCAGTGAAGGGCATACTTCCGGCTCTGCCAATATGCTCTTGGTTCCCCCCTGTGCTTGCCTCGCCCATGCTCCTCAGGACGGGGCCTTTCCATCCACTGCAGCGCAGGGCATACTTCCGGCTCTGCCAGTATGTTCTTGCTTCCCCCCTGTGCTTGCCTCGCCCCTGTTCCTTAGGACAATGTCTTTCCCTCCACTGCAGCGGAGGGTATACTTCCGGCTCCATACGTTTGCTCTTGCTTCCCCCCTATGCTTGCCAGACCCTGCTCCTCAGAATTGTGTGTTTCCCTCCACTGCAGCAGATGCCATACTTCTGGCTCTACCCGTATGGTCTTGCTTCCCCCCTGTGCTTGCCTCGCCCATGCTCCTCAGGACAGTGCCTTTCCCTCCACTGCAGGGGAGGGCATACTTCCGGCTCTAACTGTATGCTCTTGCTTCCCCCCCTGTGCTTGCCTCGCCCATGCTCCTCAGGACTGTGCCTTTCCCTCCACTGCAGCAGAGAGCATACTTCCGGCTCTACGTGTATGCTCTTGCTTCCCCCCTGTGCTTGCCTCGCCCCTGTTCCTCAGAACTGTGCCATTCCCTCCACTGCAGTGGAGGGCATACTTCTAGCTCTGCCAGTATGCTCTTGCTTCCCCCCTGTGCTTGCCTCGCTCCTGCTCCTCGGGATTGTGTCTATCCCTCCACTGCAGCAGAGGGCATACATCCAGCTGTACCAGTATGCTCTTGCTCCCTCCATGTGCTTGCCTCGCCCTGGCTCCACGGGACCGGGCCTTTCCCTCCACTGCAGCGGAGGGCATACTTCCGGCTCTGCCAGTATGCTCTTGCTTCCCCCTTGTGCTTACCTCACCCCTGCTCCTCGGGACTGTGCCTTTCCCTCCACTTCAGCAGAGGGCATACTTCCGGCTCTGCATGTATGTTCTTGCTTCCCCCCTGTGCTTGCCTCGCCCCTGCTCCTCAGGACAATGTCTTTCCATCCACTGCAGCGGAGGGTATACTTCCGGCTCCATACGTGTGCTCTTGCTTCCCCCCTATGCTTGCCAGCCCCTGCTCCTCAGAATTGTGTCTTTCCCTCCACTGCAGCAGAGGCCATACTTCTGGCTCTACCAGTATGGTCTTGCTTCCCCCCTGTGCTTGCCTCGCCCATGCTCCTCGAGACTGTGCTTTTCCCTCACCTGCAGAAGAGGCCATACTTCTGGCTCTACCAGTATGCTCTTGCTTCCCCCACTGTGCTTGCCTCGCCCCTGCTCCTCAAGACTGTGCCTTTCCCTCCACTGCAGCGGAGGGTATACTTCCGGCTCCATACGTGTGCTCTTGCTTCCCCCCTATGCTTGCCAGCCCCTGCTCCTCAGAATTGTGTCTTTCCCTCTACTGCAGCAGAGGCCATACTTCTGGCTCTACCAGTATGGTCTTGCTTCCCCCATGTGCTTGCCTCGCCCATGCTCCTCGAGACTGTGCTTTTCCCTCACCTGCAGAAGAGGGCATACGTCTGTCTCTACCAGTATGTTTTTGCTTCCCCCCTGTGCTTGCCTCGCCCATGCTCCTCTGGGCTTTTCCCTCCACTGCAGCGGAGAGCATACTTCTGGCTTTACCAGTATGCTCTTGCTTCCCCCCTGTGATTGCCTCGCTCCTGCTCCTCGGGACTGGGCCTTTACCTTCACTGCAGCGGAGAGCATACTTCTGGCTCTGCCAGTATGCTCTTGCTTCCCCACCTGTGCTTGCCTCACCCCTGCCCCTCAGGACTGTGCCTTTCCGTCCACTGCAGCGCAGGGCATACTTCCGGCTCCACACATGTGCTCTTGCTTCCCCCCTGTGCTTGCCTCGCCCCTGCTCCTCAGGACTGCTTCTTTCCCTCCACTGCAGCGCAGGGCATACTTCCGGCTCTGCTAGTATGGTCTTGCTTCCCCCCTGTGCTTGCCTCGCCCATGCTCCTCAGGACAGTGCCTTTCCCTCCACTGCAGCGGAGGATATACTTCCGGCTCTGCCAGTATTCTCTTGCTTCTGCCCTGTGCTTGCCTCTCCCCTGCTCCTCAGGATGGGGCCTTTCCCTCCACTGCACGGGAGGGCATACATCCGCCTCTACATATATGCTCTTGCTTCCCCCCTGTGCTTGCCTCTCCCCTCCTCCTCAGGACGGGGCCTTTCCCTCCACTGCAGGGGAGGGCATACTTCTGGCTCTGCCCGTATGCTGTTGCTTCCCCCCCTGTGCTTGTCTCGCCCATGCTCCTCAGGACTGCGCCTTTCCATCCACTGCAGTGGAAGCATACTTCTGGCTCTGCCAGTATGCTCTTGTTTTCCACCTGTGCTTGCCTCGTCCCTACTCCTCAGGACTGTGCCTTTCCCTCCACTGCAGTGGGGGGAAGACTTCCGGCTCTACCTGTATGCTCTTGCTTCTCCCCCTGTGCTTGCCTCGCCCATGCTCCTCAGGACTGTGCCTTTCCCTCACTGCAGCAGGGGGCAGACCTCCGGCTCTACCAGTATGCTCTTGCTTTGTCCCCTGTGCTTGCCCGCCCATGCTCCTCAAGACTGTGCCTTTCCCTCCACTGCAGCAGAGGGCATACTTCCGGCTCTGCCAGTATGCTCTTTCTTCCCCCATGTGCTTGTCTCACTCGGCTCCTCCGGATTGTGTCTATCCCTCCACTGCAGCAGAGGGCATACTTCCGGCTCTGCCAGTATGCTCTTGCTTCCCCACCTGTGCTTGCCTCGCCCCAGCTCCTTGGGACTGTGCCTTTCCCTCCACTGCAGCGGAGGGCATACTTCTGGCTCCACACATGTGCTCTTGCTTCCCCCCTGTGCTTGCCTTGCCCATGCTCCTCGAGACTGTGCTTTTCCCTCACCAACAGCAGAGGGCATACCTCTGGCTCTACCAGTATGCTCTTGCTTCCCCCCTGTGCTTGCCTCGCCCCTGCTCCTCAGGACTATGCCTTTCCCTCCACTGCAGTGGAGGGCATACTTCCGGCTCTGCCAATAAGCTCTTGCTTCCCCCCTGTGCTTGCCTCGCCTATGCTCCTCAGGACGGGGCCTTTCCCTCCACTGCAGCGCAAGGCATACTTCCCGCTCTGCCAGTATGTTCTTGCTTCCCCCCTGTGCTTGCCTCGCCCCTGCACCTCAGGACAATGTCTTTCCGTCCACTGCAGCGGAGGGTATACTTCCGGCTCCACACGTGTGCTCTTGCTTCCCCCCTGTGCTTTCCAGCCTCTGCTCCTCAGAATTGTGTCTTTCCCTCCACTGCAGCGGAGGCCATACTTCTGGCTCTACCAGTATGGTCTTGCTTCCCCCCTGTGCTTGCCTCACCCATGCTCCTCAGGACGACAGTGCCTTTCCCTCCACTGCAGCGTAGGGTATACTTACGGCTCTGCTAGTATTCTTTTGCTTCTGCCCTGTGCTTGCCTCTCCCCTGCTCCTCAGGACGGGGCCTTTCCCTCCACTGCAGGGGAGGGCATACCTCCAGCTCTACCTGTATGCTCTTGCTTCCCCCCTGCGCTTGCCTCTCCCTTGCTCCTCAGGACGGGGCCTTTCCCTCCACTGCAGGGGAGGGCATACTTCTGGCTCTGCCAGTATGCTCTTGCTTCCCTCCTGTGAATGCCTCGCCCCTGCTCCTCAGGATGGGGCCTCTCACTCCACTGTAGCAGAGGGCATACTTACGGCTCTGTCATTATGCTCTTGCTCCCGCCCTGTGCTTGCCTCGCCCCTGCTTCTCAGGACTGTGCCTTTCCCTCCACTGCAGCGGAGGGCATACTTCCGGCTCTGCCAGTATGCTCTTGCTTCCCCCCTGTGCTTGCCTCGCCCCTGCTCCTAAGGACTGTGCCTTTCCCTCCACTGTAGCAGAGGGCATACTTCCGGTTCTACCAGTATGCTCTTGCTTCCTCCTTGTGCTTGCCTCGCCCCTGTTCCTCGGGACTGTGCCTTTCCCTCCACTTCAGCAGAGGGCAAAATTCTGGCTCCAACCATATGCACTTGCTTCCTCCCTGTGCTTGCCTCGCCCCTGTTCCTCAGGACTGTGCCTTAACTCGACTGCAGCGGAGGGCATACTTCCGGTTCTGCCAGTATGCTCTTGCTTCCCCCCTGTGCTTGCCTCGCCCCTCTTCCTCGGGACTGTGCCTTTCCCTCCACTTCAGCGGAGGGTATACTTCCGACTCTGCCGGTATACTCCTGCCCCTCATGTCCCCAGCCCTCCAAGATGTCAGGCTGGAGCCAGGCCACGATCACCTACATGGCCCTCAAGGGCCTCTCCATCCCTCCAAAGACCCAATTGGAGTCAGACTTGGCGCTTGTGGCACCAGACTCACTCACTCCAATAGGATAACATTGGGGATTGGACTTGTAGTGCATTGATGGGGACAAGATGGATGACCCCACATATTTTGGTTCCCAGAACTGCATGTGCAGTCTAGTCTTTTGGGTGTGGTTCAGCCCAGAGACACCTGGGATACCCAGAGACTATTTAAGCCACGCCCAGGCTGAGAAACATGCTTTGTGTTTTCTGCACCTGCAGCGTGACACTCACTGTGTTCGGATCGGTCTCCAGTAGGCCTGCATCTTTCTTCTGCGCTCAGCTCCTGCAAAAACAAGAACACTGTTAGGAACAGCCTTACCTTGCGGCGCTTCTGCCCATCATTCATTGCTCCTTCTGTTCTGCGGGCATCTTCGGCGGTGTCATTCCCATCCCGGCACGCAGCTTCCTAAGTAAAAGAGAAAAGAACAGAAAAAAGGCCTTAGTAAGCATTCAGCAAATCTTCGCTTATTTTTAAAGACTGTACAAGCTTCAAATGCTTAAGTGAATCCCAGCCGCTCTGGGGGAACTTTGTCTCCGGAACTTCTCATCCATCTGCAAGCGGGAAAAGACTCTCCAGGTTAGCGTGGAAACATCTAGAGCTGCCGCATACCACTCTTACTCACCGCATTTCTTCTTCATAACCGGCATCCACGCTGAAAACGTTGCGGCACCTAAAAGACACAGAAAAAGAACTTAGTTCAATACAAATACGAATGGGTCGCATCGCGCATCGTGCTCTCAATCACCTTCAGTGCCACTCATCTCGGCAGCACGTCACCATCCCTGGACGCCGGCCATCATCTAAGGAAGGAAAGGAACGAAGTTAGAGAATTGTTCAAAAGACTCATTATACTTACCAGCCGCACTCTTGCCAGTGAAGTAACTAGGCAGCAACGAGCCTGCATCAATCAACGTGCCCCTGCGCTGAAAGCAGGATGGAGAGCAAACTTTCCAAGAAAACAAGGTGAGCTGTGGATCAAACGAAAGGGTTGGACCCCGGGGAAGAAGGGGTTCAAGCACACCGAGACAATATGGAGTTAAACTCTACCAATCCTGTGTTTCAGGCCCAGTCTCCAGTCGAGTAGATTCCAGGGAAGGGTTCAAGGGCATAAGAGGTCAGAACAGGCTGAGTGACGTCCCTGTGGATACCAGGTGAGCGTTACAGAACACAAAGCCTCACATCAAAATCCACCTGGGCGTCATGGGAACGTCAGAAAGCGACCAGTTAGCCCACATGTTGGGGCAGCTGCGTTCCAAAGTACATGCAGCCAGGCAGGAGACCAACACCCTGAGGAGAGAGCTGCTAGTAGCCAAAGAACGCACTGATGATTTAAGCCGGCAACTTCTCCAGTCGCAAACAGGGCATGCACCATTGCCGGGAAGCGTGCCCTCGATGCCAGCACCATCAGCCAATCCCGTTACAAGGGGATCCCAAGAGGTTTGCAACGTTCATGAACCAGTGCCGCCTGCACTTCCTTTGTAGACCAGGGGCCTTTCCGAATGACCAATCACGGGTCGCTTTTGTGCTATCCTACCTGAGTGGTAGCGTCGCGGACTGGTCTATACCCTTTGTGGCCCAAGACGATCCTTTGCTGCATGACTTCAGGGACTTTCAGCAGGAGATGGAAAAGCTGTTTGCCCGTCATACTCATGGGCAGGCATTAGACAAGGAACTTCTGTCCCTACGCCAAGGGAATCAAGACCTATTAACATACATAGCCATGTTCAATAGATTCGTAGTTGAAGCAGAATGGCCAGTGGAGAAGAGAACCACTTTATTTTATCGGGGTTGCGGGGGGAGCTCAAGAATGTTCTCGCACAAGTAGTGAACCCCCCGAAAGACTGCTCAGAATTCATTGACCTTGTTGTTCAACGGGATCATAGGTTGCAGGACCGAAGAGCAGATCGAACCAGACCGGACCCTCACCCTATGTATGTGCGTTCAAAGGACAAAGGACAAAGGATTGCCTGCACAACCGAAGGTTCAGGAGAATCAATGCAAATCGGGGGGTCAGATCCCCCTTGACTAAAGCAGAAAGGGATAAAAGGAGACAGGAGCAGTTATGTCTGTACTGTGGAAGGTCAGGTCATTTCCTTAAAGAGTGCCCTGTGAAGCCACCGAGGAGGACGGTAGGGGCCACGGACAAGGAAGATACCATCAAGGAATCGGAAAACTCCCCAGACCGGCAAGTGTAGGGGTCCACTTGTCAAGCGAAGAAAGGGAACTACAGTCCTCCCATTTTGCACTACCTGTGGTCTTGATCAATCCCCAACAACCATCTCGGATGCACGCAGTAAGAGCGTACATAGACAGTGGAGCTGTTGGGAATTACATCGACCAGGATCTTGCGGCAAAGATGGGGCTTCCATTACGCCCTAAATCAACCACAGACACTGTTACCTGTGTCGACGGAATGGAAATAGCTTCCGGTCCAGTATCCCAATGCACTGCAGCTTTAACCCTTCTGTGCCAGGATGGACACCAAGAATCTATCGTTTTCGACCTCATTAAGGCACCACAGTTCTGGTTGATTTTGGGAATGCCATGGTTGGTAGCTCACAATCCTTGAATCGATTGGCGAACAAAAGAATTGGCCTTTCTCGAGACTTGCGCCCACACATGTTATCGCCAAGAGAAACAACCAATAGACACCAGAACCTCCACGCTTGCGACCGTGGCAATCGGCACCCTACTAAGTGAATACCAGGACTTTCAAGATGTCTTTCAGAAAGAACAGGCTAATACCCTGCCACCGCATAGACCAAACGATTGCCAAATCGACCTGCTACCCGGTGCACAAATCCCTTGTGGGCGAATTTACGCACTCACGGAACCAGAAAACCAGCACCTGAAGGCCTATCTTGACCAATACCTGGTCAATGGGTTCATCCGTCCCTCGAAGTCTCCAGCAGCCAGTCCTCTATTCTTCATACCGAAAAAGGAGGGGGACTTGAGAACATGCATCGACTATCGCGCACTGAACCAGATTACCGTAAAAAACCACTACCCCCTGCCACTGATCCCTGAATTGCTTGATCAAGTCAAAGATGCCCAAATCTACACAAAACTAGACCTGAGGGGGGCAAATCACCTTGTTCGCGTAAAACAGGGGAACGAATGGAAAACTGCTTTTCGCACCAAATAAGGCTTGTACGAAAATAAAGTAATGCCCTTTGGCCTTTGCAATGCGCCTGCAGCATTTCAATAATTCATGAACGATGTCCTACGGGAATTGTTTGATGTCTGTACTCTAGTGTACATCGATGATATTCTAGTATATTCCGCATCAAAGCAGGACCATGTAAAACACGTCCGATCCGTATTGGAGAAACTACGTCAACACCAGCTCTACGCCAACCTCGAAAAGTGCTCATTCCACATCTCCGAGGTGGAATTTCTGGGCTTTATTCTCAGCCCGAATGGAATCCGAATGGATGTACACAAGGTAGATGCTATCCTGAACTGGCCATCCCCAAATTCATTCAAGGGGGTTCAAAGTATGCTGGGTTTTGCAAACTTCTACCGCCGATTCATCCCAGGATTTTTGCAAATCGTGCATCCCATTACGTCATTGCTAAGGAAAAGCAACAAAAAGTTCCAGTGGACAGCAGAAGCTGAGGAAGCTTTCCAGGAACTCAAAGCAAGATTCACATCTGCCCCAATCTTACGCCAACCTCGCCCTGATCTCCCATACCTGGTGGAAACGGACGCCTCAAGCATGGCTATGGGAGCCGTCCTCTCTCAAAAGGACCCCGAAACGGGCCATTTACACCCTGTTGCCTTCTGGTTGTGTAAATTCACACCCCCTAAACTCAATTACGCTATCACAGACAAAGAACTCCTGGCCATTAAGTCAGCCTTTCAGGCATGGCGCACTACCTCTTGGGCGCCAGACACACAATCACTGTAATAACTGACCACCGAACCTCCAATACTTAAAAACGGCAAAGGCCTAATCCTCACGACAACTACGTTGGGTTCTTTTTTTTGCTGAATATGACTACGTGATTACATTTTGACCAGGGGGGAAAAACGGGAAGGCCGATGCCCTTTCTAGTATGGGGTGGAAGAGCAAGGGTATCAGACCCCTGACCCAATAGTAATCATCCCGAGTGACAAGCTCCTAGGAATCACAGCAACCATAACTCAGAAAGAATTACATGAAGAAATCCAAAAGCTGATGAGTACAGAGCAATTACAAGCGTGGAGTGCACAAAGAGAACATTACACGATAAAAGATCCGTTGCCCTACTTCAGGAATCGTTTATTATTACCATACCAAGAACTACGAGAACAAGTCATGTTCAGTTATCATGATTCCTTGATCGAGGGCCACCCCGGAATCGCTAAAACCCTAGCCAAGGTTAAACGAAATTATTGGTGGCCCACATGGCGTAAAGACATTATCCAATTCATCCTATCTTGTGGAGTGTGTGCTCAAAACAAGTCATCCAAGCAGAAACCGGCTGGGCTATTACAACCATTGGAAATCTCACCAGCATCCTGGCACACATTGTCCCTCGATTTTATTACTGACTTACCACCCAGTCAAGGGCTTAACACTATTCTTGTGGTCGTAGACCTATTTTCAAAAATGGCACATTTCATTCCTCTTAAGGGGCTCCCAAATGTTCAACTCTGGCAAAGGTATTTCTTGAAGGTATCGTACGGCTCCATGGTTTTCCTTCAGTTTTGGTCTCAGACCGAGGTACTCAATTCGTATCTAACTTCTGGAGAAAATGCTGTTCTATGGCCCAGATCGACATCCGGCTGTCCACCAGTCACCATCCCCAAACGGATGGTCAAACTGAGAGGACAAATCAGATGCTCGAGCAGTATCTGCGTTGCGTGTTACACCAAGCTGAAGGAAGCTGGTTCGACCTATTATGGATAGCTGAATATGCTTATAATAATTCCCAACACACACGCACTGGGCAGACATCCTTTTATACCATGTATGGCATGCACCCACGTACTTCTCAGTTGGACGTTCCTACAGCCCTGGAAATGTCAGCAGTCAAAACCTTGCACACAACCATTTCTCAAACCTTTAAAAGAGCAGCTGAACACCTACTTCAAGCTAAGAATCGCCAAAATAAGTTTGCTGATCAACACCGAGCGTCTAAACATGTGTCCATTAAAGGAACCCGAACTTACCGTCCAAGATACCTGGTTCCATTCACCGTCACCTCCATGATAAATCCTGTGGCGGTCAGACTAGCTCTGCCGTGAAACATGCAGATTCATCCTATGTTCCACGTGTCTCTCCTTAAACCTGTTTGACCCGGGTAGCAATGCCACCGCAGCCAGTAGTAGCCGCCGGGGAGCCAGAATTCGAAGTCATGGACATCCTGGATTCAAAGCACGTCAAATCCAAATTATTCTACTTAGTAGACTGGAAGGGGTATGGTCCACAAGACAGGACATGGGAGCCTTGTGAGTACATCCATGCACCTCGCTTGCTTAGACAATTTCATCAAAACCATCCAAACAAACCAGGACCAGACAGAAGAGACACCTTAAGAGGGGCCTTGGGGGGGAGTGCTGTCATGATTCCAGCCCCTCATGTCCCCAGCCCTCCAAGATGTCAGGCTGGAGCCAGGCCACGATCACCTGCATGGCACTCAAGGGCCTCTCCATCCCTCCAAAGACCAACCTGGAGTCAGACTTGGCGCTTGTGGCACCAGACTCACTCACTCCCATAGGATAACATTGGGGATTGGACTTGTAGTGCATTGATGGGGACAAGATGGATGGCCCCACATATTTCGGTTCCTAGAACTGTATGTGCAGTCTAGTCTTTTGGGTGTGGTTCAGCCCAGAGACACCTGGGATACCCAGAGACTATTTAAGCCACGCCCAGGCTGAGAAACATGCTTTGTGTTTTCTGCACCTGCAGCGTGACACTCACCGTGTTCGGATCGGTCTCCAGTAGGCCTGCATCTTTCTTCTGCGCTCAGCTCCTGCAAAAACAAGAACACTGTTAGGAACAGCCTTACCTTGCGGCGCTTCTGCCCATCATTCATTGCTCCTTCTGTTCTGCGGGCATCTTCGGCGGTGTCATTCCCATCCCGGCACGCAGCTTCCTAAGTAAAAGAGAAAAGAATAGAAAAAAGGCCTTAGTAAGCATTCAGCAAATCTTCGCTTATTTTTAAAGACTGTACAAGCTTCAAACGTTTAAGTGAATCCCAGCCTCTCTGGGGGAACTTTGTCTCCGGAACTTCTCATCCATCTGCAAGCGGGAAAAGACTCTCCAGGTTAGCGTGGAAACATCTAGAGCTGCCGCATACCACGCTTACTCACCGCATTTCTTCTTCATAACCGGCATCCATGCTGAAAACGTTGCGACACCTAAAAGACACAGAAAAAGAACTTAGTTCTATACAAATACGAATGGGTCGCATCGCGCATCGTGCTCTCAATCACCTTCAGCGCCACGCATCTCGGCAGCACGTCACCATCCCTGGACGCCGGCCATCATCTAAGGAAGGAAAGGAACGAAGTTAGAGAACTGTTCAAAAGACTCATTATACTTACCTGCCGCACTCTTGCCAGTGAAGTAACTAGGCAGCAACGAGCCTGCATCAATCAACGTGCCCCTGCACTGAAAGCAGGACGGAGAGCAAACTTTCCAAGAAAACAAGGTGAGCTGTGGATCAAAGGAAAGGGTTGGACCCCGGGGAAGAAGGGGTTCAAGCACACAGAGACAATAGGGAGTTAAACTCTACCAATCCTGTGTTTCAGGCCCAGTCTCCAGTCGAGTAGATTCCAGGGAAGGGTTCAAGGGCATAAGAGGTCAGAACAGGCTGAGTGACGTCCCTGTGGATACCAGGTGAGCGTTACAGAACACAAAGCCTCACATCAAAATCCACCTGGGCGTCATGGGAACGTCAGAAAGCGACCAGTTAGCCCACATGTTGGGGCAGCTGCGTTCCAAAGTACATGCAGCCAGGCAGGAGACCAACACCCTGAGGAGAGAGCTGCTAGTAGCCAAAGAACGCACTGATGATTTAAGCCGGCAACTTCTCCAGTCGCAAACAGGGCATGCACCATTGCCGGGAAGCGTGCCCTCGATGCCAGCACCATCAGCCAATCCCGTTACAGGGGATCCCAAGAGGTTTGCAATGTTCATGAACCAGTGCGGCCTGCACTTCCTTTGTAGACCAGGGGCCTTTCCGAATGACCAATCACGGGTCGCTTTTGTGCTATCCTACCTGAGTGGTAGCGTCGCGGACTGGTCTATACCCTTTGTGGCCCAAGACGATCCTTTGCTGCATGACTTCAGGGACTTTCAGCAGGAGATGGAAAAGCTGTTTGCCCGTCATACTCATGGGCAGGCATTAGACAAGGAACTTCTGTCCCTACGCCAAGGGAATCAAGACCTATTAACATACATAGCCATGTTCAATAGACTCGTAGTTGAAGCAGAATGGCCAGTGGAGAAGAGAACCACTTTAGTTTATCGGGGGTTGTGGGGGGAGCTCAAGGATGTTCTCGCACAAGTAGTGAACCCCCCGAAAGACTGCTCATAATTCATTGACCTTGTTGTTCAACAGGATCATAGGTTGCAGGAACGAAGAGCAGATCGAACCAGACCGGACCCTCACCCTATGTATGTGCGTTCAAAGGACAATATTGCCTGCACAACGGAAGGCTCAGGAGAACCAATGCAAATCGGGGGGTCAGATCCCCCTTGACTAAAGCAGAAAGGGATAAAAGGAGACAGGAGCAGTTATGTCTATACTGTGGAAGGTCAGGTCATTTCCTTAAAGAGTGCCCTGTGAAGCCACCGAGGTGGACGGTAGGGGCCACGGACAAGGAAGATACCATCAAGGAATCGGAAAACTCCCCAGACCGGCAAGTGTAGGGGTCCACTTGTCAAGCGAAGAAAGGGAACTACAGTCCTCCCATTTTGCACTATCTGTGGTCTTGATCAATCCCCAACAACCATCTCGGATGCACGCAGTAAGAGCGTACATAGACAGTGGAGCCGTTGGGAATTACATCGACCAGGATCTTGCGGCAAAGATGGGGCTTCCATTACACCCTAAATCAACCACAGACACTGTTACCTGTGTCGACAGAATGGAAATAGCTTCCAGTCCAGTATCCCAATGCACTGCAGCTTTAACCCTTCTGTGCCAGGATGGACACCAAGAATCTATCGTTTTCGACCTCATTAAGGCACGAAGTTCTGGTTGATTTTGGGAATGCCATGGTTGGTAGCTCACAATCCTTGAATCGATTGGCGAACAAAAGAATTGGCCTTTCTCGAGACTTGCGCCCACACATGTTATCGCCAAGAGAAACAACCAATAGACACCAGAACCTCAACGCTTGCGACCGTGGCAATCGGCACCCTACTAAGTGAATACCAGGACTTTCAAGATGTCTTTCAGAAAGAACAGGCTAATACCCTGCCACCGCATAGACCAAACGATTGCCAAATCGACCTGCTACCCGGTGCACAAATCCCTTGTGGGCGAATTTACGCACTCACGGAACCAGAAAACCAGCACCTGAAGGCCTATCTTGACCAATACCTGGTCAATGGGTTCATCCGTCCTTCGAAGTCTCCAGCAGCCAGTCCTCTATTCTTCGTACCGAAAAAGGAGGGGGACTTGAGAACATGCATCGACTATCGCGCACTGAACCAGATTACCGTAAAAAAACGCTACCCCCTGCCACTAATCCCTGAATTGCTTGATCAAGTCAAAGATGCCCAAATCTACACAAAACTAGACCTGAGGGGGGCAAATCACCTTGTTCACGTAAAACAGGGGAACAAATGGAAAACTGCTTTTCGCACCAAATAAGGCTTGTACGAAAATAAAGTAATGCCCTTTGGCCTTTGCAATGCGCCTGCAGCATTTCAATACCTCATGAACGGTGTCCTACGGGAATTGTTTGATGTCTGTACTCTAGTGTACATCGATGATATTCTAGTATATTCCGCATCAAAGCAGGACCACGTTAAACACGTCCGATCCGATTGGAGAAACTACGTCAACACCAGCTCTACGCCAACCTCGAAAAGTGCTCATTCCAGATCTCCGAGGTGGAATTCCTGGGCTTTATTCTCAGCCCGAATGGAATCCGAATGGATGTACACAAGGTAGATGCTATCCTGAACTGGCCATCCCCAAATTCATTCAAGGGGGTTCAAAGTATGGTGGGTTTTGCAAACTTCTACCGCCGATTCATCCCAGGATTTTTGCAAATCGTGCATCCCATTACGTCATTGCTAAGGAAAAGCAACAAAAAGTTCCAGTGGACAGCAGAAGCTGAGGAAGCTTTCCAGGAACTCAAAGCAAGATTCACATCTGCCCCAATCTTACGCCACCCTCGCCCTGATCTCCCATACCTGGTGGAAACTGACGCCTCAAGCATGGCTATGGGAGACGTCCTCTCTCAAAAGAACCCCGAAACGGGCCAGTTACACCCTGTTGCCTTCTGGTCGTGTAAATTCACACCCCCTAAACTCAATTACGCTATCACAGACAAAGAACTCCTGGCCATTAAGTCAGCCTTTAAGGCATGGCGGCACTACCTCTTGGGCGCCAGACACACAATCACTATAATAACTGACCACCGAACCTCCAATACTTAAAAACGGCAAAGGCCTAATCCTCACGACAACTACGTTGGGTTCTTTTTTTTGCTGAATATGACTACGTGGTTACATTTTGACCAGGGGGGAAAAACGGGAAGGCCGATGCCCTTTCTAGTATGGGGTGGAAGAGCAAGGGTATCAGACCCCTGACCCAATAGCAATCATCCCGAGTGACAAGCTCCTAGGAATCACAGCAACCATAACTCAGGAAGAATTACATGAAGAAATCCAAAACCTGATGAGTCCGGAGCAATTACAAGCGTGGAGTGCACAAGGAGAACATTACACGATAAAAGATCCGTTGCCCTACTTCAGGAATCGCTTATTCTTACCAAACCAAGAACTACGAGAACAAGTCATGTTCAGTTATCATGATTCCTTGATCGAGGGCCTCCCCGAAATCGCTAAAACACTAGCCAAGGTTAAACGAAATTATTGGTGGCCCACGTGGCGTAAAGACATTATCCAATTCATCCTATCTTGTGGAGTGTGTGCTCAAAACAAGTCATCCAAGCAGAAACCGGCTGGGCTATTACAACCAATGGAAATCTCAGCAGCATCCTGGCACACATTGTCCCTCGATTTTATTACTGACTTACCACCCAGTCAAGGGTTTAACACTATTCTTGTGGTCGTAGACCTATTTTCAAAAATGGCACATTTCATTCCTCTTAAGGAGCTCCCAAATGTTCCACTCTGGCAAAGGTATTTCTTGAAGGTATCGTACGGCTCCATGGTTTTCCTTCAGTTTTGGTCTCAGACCGAGGTACTCAATTCGTATCTAACTTCTGGAGAAAATGCTGTTCTATGGCCCAGATCGACATCCGGCTGTCCACCAGTCACCATCCCCAAATGGATGGTCAAACTGAGAGGACAAATCAGATGCTCGAGCAGTATCTGCGTTGCGTGTTACACCAAGCTGAAGGAAGCTGGTTCGACCTATTATGGATAGCAGAATATGCTTATAATAATTCCCTACACACCAGCACTGGGCAGACATCCTTTTATACCATGTATGGCATGCACCCACGTACTTCTGAGTTGGACGTTCCTACAGCTCTGGAAATGTCAGCAGTCAAAACCTTGCACACAACCATTTCTCAAACCTTTAAAATAGCAGCTGAACACCTACTTCAAGCTAAGAATCGCCAAAATAAGTTTGCTGATCAACACCGAGCGTCTAAACATGTGTCAATTAATGGGGCCCAAACTTTTCGTCCAAGATACCTGGTTCCATTCACCGTCACCTCCGTGATAAATCCTGTGGCGGTCAGACTAGCTCTGCCGTGAAACATGCAGATTCATCCTGTGTTCCACGTGTCTCTCCTTAAACCTGTTTGACCCGGGTAGCAATGCCACCGCAGCCAGTAGTAGTCGCCGGGGAGCCAGAATTCGAAGTCATGGACATCCTGGATACAAAGCACGTCAAATCCAAATTATACTACTTAGTAGACTGGAAGGGGTATTGTCCACAAGACAGGACATGGGAGCCTTGTGAGTACATCCATGCACCTCGCTTGCTTAGACGATTTCATCAAAACCATCCAAACAAACCGGGACCAGACAGAAGAGACACCTTAAGAGGGGCCTTGGGGGGGAGTGCTGTCATGATTCCAGCCCCTCATGTCCCCAGCCCTCCAAGATGTCAGGCTGGAGCCAGGCCACGATCACCTGCATGGCACTCAAGGGCCTCTCCATCCCTCCAAAGACCAACCTGGAGTCAGATTTGGCGCTTGTGGCACCAGACTCACTCACTCCCATAGGATAACATTGGGGATTGGACTTGTAGTGCATTGATGGGGACAAGATGGATGCCCCCACATATTTCGGTTCCCAGAACTGCATGTGCAGTCTAGTCTTTTGGGTGTGGTTCAGCCCAGAGACACCTGGGATACCCAGAGACTATTTAAGCCACGCCCAGGCTGAGAAACATGCTTTGTGTTTTCTGCACGTGCAGCGTGACACTCACCGTGTTCGGATCGGTCACCAGTAGGCCTGCATCTTTCTTCTGTGCTCAGCTCCTGCAAGAACAAGAACACTGTCAGGAAAAGCCTTACCTTGCGGTGCTTCTGCACATCATTCATCGCTCCTTCTGTTCTGCGGGCATCTTCGGCGGTGTCATTCCCATCCCGGAACGCCGCTTCCTAAGGAAAAGGGAAAAGAACAGAAAAAAGGCATTAGTAAGCATTCAGCAAATCTTCGCTTATATTTAAAGACTGTACGAGTTTCAAACGCTTACGTGAATCCCAGCCGCTCTGGGGGAACTCTGTCTCCGGAACTTCTCATCCATCTGCAAGAGGGAAAAGACACTCCAGGTTAGCGTGGAAACATCTAGAGGCACTGCATACCGCGCTTACTGACCTCATTTCTTCTTCATAACCGGCATCCACGCTGAAAACGTTGTGGCACCTAAAAGACACAGAAAAATACCCCAATTCAATACAAATACGAAAGGGTCGCATCGTGCATCGTGCTCTCAATCACCTTCAGCGCTACTCATCTCAGCAGCACATCGCCATCCCCGGATGTCGGCCATCATCTAACGAAGGAAAGGAACGAAGTTAGAGAACTGTTCAAAAGACTCATTATACTTACCTGTTGGACTCTTGCCAGTGAAGTAACTAGATAGCAATGAGCCCGCATCAATCAACGTGCCCCTGTGCTGAAAGCAGGACGGAGAGCACACTTTCCAAGAAAACAAGGTGAGCTGTGGATCAAAGGGAAGGGTTGGACCCCGGGGAAGAAGGGGTTCAAGCACACAGAGAGAATAGGGAGTTAAACTCTACCAATCCTGAGTTTCAGGCCCAGTCTCCAGTCGAGTAGACTCCAGGGAAGGGTTCGAGGTTGTAAGAGGTCAGAACAGGCTGAGTGACGTCCCCGTGGATACCAGGTGAGCGTTACATATACTTCCGGCTCTACCTGTATGCTCTTGCTTCCGCCCTGTGCTTGCCTCTCCCCTGCTCCTCAGGACGGGGCCTTTCCCTCCACTGCAGGGGAGGGCATATTTCCGGCTCTACCTGTATGCTCTTGCTTCCCCCCTGTGCTTGCCTTGCCCCTGCTCCTCAGGATTGTGTCTTTCCATCCACTGCAGTGGAGGACATACTTCCGGCTCTGCCAGTATGCTCTAGCTTCCCCACTGTGCTTGCCTCGCCCATGCTCCTCAGGATTGTATATTTCCATCCACTGCAGTGGAGGGCATACTTCTGGTTCTACCAGTATGCTCTAGCTTCCCCACTGTGCTTGCCTCGCCCATGCTCCTCGGGACAGTGCCTTTCCCTCACCTGCAGCGGAGGGCATACTTCTGTCTCTACAGGTATTCTCTTGCTTCCCCCCCTGTGCTTGCCTCGCCCATGCTCCTCTGGGCCTTTCCCTCCACTGCAGGAGAGTGCATACTTCCGGCTCTACCAGTATGCTCTTGCTTCTCCCCTGTGCTTGCCTCGCCCCTGCTCCTCAGGGCAGGGCCTTTCCCTCCACTGCAGCAGAGGGCAAACTTCGGGCTCTGCCAGTATGCTCTTGCTTCCCCCCCGTGCTTGCCTCACCCCTGCTCCTCAGGACTGTGCCTTTCCCTCCACTGCAGGGGAGGGCACACTTCCGGCTCTGGCAGTATGCTCTTGCTTCCGCCCTGCTCCTCCGTGTCCTTCCTTGCCCTTCCCGGCTCTTTGTCTCCAGTGAGGAGCTCGGTGACTCACTACCACGCAGGCATGAAAGGCACTCCATGTTCCAGCTCACACGTCCTTCCTCACGCACTGTTTTATCTTTCCTGGAAAATAATCAAGGCTCTGCCAATTAGGGTCTAGTCATCGATCATTATTTCTGATAATAAAGAATTAAAATCTTTCTGCAGTGCGTTCTCCCTCGCGCACCTTCACTGGTGACGTTTGCTTTAAGGGGGCCACTTGCAAAAACATGACCCACTCGCCTCACCTACTTGAAAAGCTCTGACTTGTAAAGGGTGGCTATACATGGTGACAGGCACCTCAAAGCCCAATGTAACTCTGCCAGCCTGCCTCCACCCAACTCAAGGAGTAATGTGGCCATGTAGAGCGCCTCTTCTAACATGCTGACTGCTTCTTAGCACTAGGAGGTACTTTAAGAAAGGGTGGCGATGCAAGAGGTTAGTGAAAGGAGTGGGAAAGGAAAATTGCGAGATGTGAATTGGTGATGAGTGCAGACAGGGAGAGGCTCCAGGACAGTCCCCATGGGAACCACCACCGCCAACCTCCAGGCCAGCTGGACAGGGTGGCGCGCTGCACCTGCAACTCTGCTGGATTATTATTATTTGCATTTTTAAAGCGCTCACACAGCCCACGGGCATCGAGGCGCTGTTACAGGAATGATTTGTTTTTTAGTTGCGTAATTGTTTTTTTTTGTCTTAGTTGCTTATTTATAACACGCTTAAATACCCAGAGGTTTCTAAGCGTGGACCCGGGCTTCGAACCCGTGTTGCTTCGTGTCTTCTTGCTTCCAAGGCGAACACGTTGCTTCTGAGCTATCCTCCCGGGGTTTGGTGAACATATTATTAGTAAAAAGCACTGACAGAACAGACCCAACAGCAACACGCAAACCAAATTCAGAAGTGCCCCCTTACCTCAGTGCCCCGTTCTCTTACATCCAACGGAACACATGCTTTCCAATGGAAGGGTTGGTCCCAACGAGTCAAGGTTGCATACTGAATTCATCCTGCTAGCGGAGAACAAAGCCTCCTTATATAAGCCTTTGCCACCAGCTGCGTTCATTCATGTGCGCCACTGTTATCAGAGAGGTCAACTTGCCGTAACTCAGGGGAGTTGCTAGGTCTGGAAAAGACCCGGGGCTACGCTGATGTCGGAACTGTTGGGACTGGGGGCTACGCTGATGTCGGAACTGTTGGGACTGGGGGCTACGCGGATGTCGGAACTGTTGGGACTGGGGGCTACGCTGATGTCGGAACTGTTGGGACTGGGGGCTACGCTGATGTCGGAACTGTTGGGACTGGGGGCTACGCTGATGTCCGAACTGTTGGGACTGGGGGCTACGCTGATGTCGGAACTGTTGGGACTGGGGGCTAGCCAGCCTTTTAGCTGTAGCTCCTGAGATTCCATCCGGGGCTACAAGCAAAAGATCAAGGGCTATAGCCCCCTTACCCCCCCCTAGCAACGCCCTGCCGTAACTCAGTTAGTCAAGGCGCCTATACCCCTTAAAGATTCACACAAGCCTTGAAGCAGGCAAGAGGGTTGGCAATATGACGACTACCGCCTACTAGTACCGCTTTTCCTATGAAAGCGAGAGCTAAAAACACGCGTTGCCTTTTCCAACAGGGAAACACATCAGAAGCGAGAGATGTGAAGGCAAGCATTCCACTCAGCTAAGCGAGAGGCCTTCGTTGGAAAGGCACGCGCAGTATAACACACAGCCTTCGCCTAGCATAAGCCAGAAGCAGTGTTTAAACATGCCAGGTTACAGGGTCTCTTCTATTTAATACTGCAGTATTGTGCAAGGGGAGAGCATGGAAAGCTCATTTCCCAATGTTCCTCCTCACTGGTAACAGGAGATGAGCTACACCCTGAGTTCTTACCTTATTCAACTGGGCACAGACACCAGAGTGGATTTTTTGGGGTTGCCAGCGGAGATCCATCATTATTTAAAAGAAACATTCCTATCCTCTACCTCCTATTTCCCCTGTAATGTCCCCTGATGTGAGTTCTGATAGAAAGGCATCCGCCCCATCAGCCAAACCTTCCTTGGAGGTGTCATAGGGAGACCCAATGGGTGAGACAGTATAACTCCATTGGTGACCTTTTTAAAAAAAAGTTGAACTCTCATCTTTTTCTATGTTTCTTTTTCTGGTTACTTAATTTTTGGGAGGTGTTCTTGGCGTTCTTTATTAACAACAACACTCACATGCAGGCAATGCCCTGCCTGGCATCTTGTGTCATGCACAATACAAATCAAATATAGAAATGCAGTACATTCATGGGTGTGTCCTTGGTGTGGCTGGCTTGGGGGCCTGTCACTTGATGGTGTTGGGTCCTGGCCGTACTGGTCTTTCTTCTGGGTGGCCCTGTCTGCCACGTGAGGCCACCCAAATTCACTGTGCGTGGCCCGTGCTTATAAAGAGTCTTAGGGTGGCTCCCTGCCCAGGTGGAGGCGCGCCTGTCACACTTGCCACAACCTGCAGCCCCATAAGTTTCATAGCCACAGGGGATCACCCACACTCACAGCCACACTCATGGCACAAAAGATCTTGTTGGCAACTTCCGTCGGCTGGGGGCCTCCCGACATCACCATAGTGACTCGCGACCCCTTTCTCAACTTCTGGGTAGCCCCATAGCACAGGGGCCACACAAGAGCACTGCTAGGCCCGCAACATCATTTTGGCTTCAGGCGGTGGCCCTGTTGCAGTAGGGGGCCGCCATGGTCACCGCCACGCCGGCGGCTCGGCCTCCATCAGCGTGGGCCCGTGCCCTTTGCATTGCATCACAGAGACGCTAGGGCAGGCCGCGGTTCTTCTGGAAGCCCCCTTCTTCACCCTGAAGCAGCCTTTGTCACTTGAGCCTTCAGGATGAGCCAGACAGGACTTCACTGCCCCCTACTTTTCACCCGGGCTGCCGTACAGAGCACCCCAGGACTTCGGTTTACTGCCCCGCCCTCAAAGTTCCTTCAGACCCTTCGGGGCTTCACAAGGCCGCACCCAGCCAAGGGAGCTGTGACGTTTTTCTTCTCCTGCTCTTATTTTCTTCTTTTTTTCCTTCTTCTTTTCTCCACTGTCTTTTTCTAATGGTTCTTTCTCTTTAATGGTTATTATTCTCTCCTTCTAGAACGCTCCGTTGCCCAGTCCATTCTAGAACGCTCCGCTGCCTAGTCCATTCTAGAACGCTCCGCTGCCCAGTGCATTCTAGAACGCTCTGCTGCTAGTCCATTCTAGAACGCTCCGCTGCCCAGTCCATTCTAGAACGCTCCGCTGCCCAGTCCATTCTAGAACGCTACGCTGCCTAGTCCATTCTTGAACGCTCCGCTGCCCAGTGCATTCTAGAACGCTCCACTGCTAGTCCATTCTAGAACGCTCCACTGCCTAGTCCATTCTAGAACGCTCCACTGCCTAGTCCATTCTAGAACGCTCTGCTGCCCAGTGCATTCTAGAACGCTCCGCTGCTAGTCCATTCTAGAACGCTCCGCTGCCCAGTGCATTCTAGAACGCTCCGGTGCCCAGTCCATTCTAGAACGCTCTGCTGCCCAGTCCATTCTAGAACGCTCCGCTGCCTAGTCCATTCTAGAACGCTCCGCTGCCCAGTCCATTCTAGAACGCTCCGCTGCCTAGTCCATTCTTGAACGCTCCGCTGCCCAGTGCATTCTAGAACGCTCCACTGCTAGTCCATTCTAGAACGCTCCACTGCCTAGTCCATTCTAGAACGCTCCACTGCCTAGTCCATTCTAGAACGCTCTGCTGCCCAGTGCATTCTAGAACGCTCCGCTGCTAGTCCATTCTAGAACGCTCCGCTGCCCAGTGCATTCTAGAACGCTCCGGTGCCCAGTCCATTCTAGAACGCTCTGCTGCCCAGTCCATTCTAGAACGCTCCGCTGCCCAGTCCATTCTAGAACGCTCCGCTGCTAGTCCATTCTAGAACTCTCCGCTGCCCAGTGCATTCTAGAATGCTCCGGTGCCCAGTCCATTCTAGAACGCTCCGCTGCCCAGTCCATTCTAGAACGCTCCGCTGCCCAGTCCATTCTAGAACGCTCCGCTGCCTAGTCCATTCAAGAACGCTCCGCTGCCTAGTCCATTCTTAGACAGGGGAGTTCTGCCCCTTGTTTTATTTCTTCTTTTAACATTCCATCGAGCCCCATGGTGGGCTGGCCGGATTAGTGCATAACACTAACACACACAAACAAAAACAGCACATTTCATAAAGTATTGTATGTCGCACCCTGATGTCTGTGGTTTCCCTTAGAGGGCACGCATGTTGTCTGTTTTAGCCGCCCCACGGCCTACACTGTTCTTAGCCTGTCTCTGTTCTTCTAGGTGACTGCTTGTGCAGACTCTTGGGGTGTGCGTATCCCGAGGAAGTATCCTGCTGGACTCACTACTACCGAGGTCTGCCCAGAGAGGGGGCTAGGGCCTTCGGTGGCTGATTGGGCGACGCAGAGCTGGGAGGTTTTTAGCTCAGCCTAGCTGGACCTACAGTGGGAGGGAGAGGATACAAGCAGGTGTGCCGTGGCAACGTCTGTGGCAGGCCGGCGTGTGTAGGTAAGGTGTAAAGGAGAATAAGAGCAGGTTAGTCGGTTCTTAGGATATTTTACTTCCTAGGGCCTGTGAGATAGAAATGACCACTATCCTTGCCTGCCTTGTCTGTGTGACCACATTAGACCTATTTCCCTAATGGGGGATAGAGAAACGTACGCGGTCATGCAGGCCAGGCAGACCAAGGCTGGGGGCACCCAGCTGACATCTCGGGACAGGGGACACCCTGTCAGGCCGTGAGCACATGGTCTCTTCCATGGCCTGGGGGCACCCAGGCAAACACAGCGCCAGAGTTGCCCAGCAGGGGCACGGCAGCATCTGCAGGGGTGCTTGTCAGGGACTCTGAGACCATCGGAT
The DNA here is from genome assembly GCF_040938575.1 of Ambystoma mexicanum. NCBI lineage: Eukaryota > Metazoa > Chordata > Amphibia > Caudata > Ambystomatidae > Ambystoma > Ambystoma mexicanum. Next base: position 31,979,064 of record NC_090923.1, on the reverse strand, counting down.
GCAGAGTTGGCCACCAGGGGTTCTGCAGACATAAATGGGGGGGAGGGCATCATGGATAGTGTTGCCCAGCAGCGGCACTGTCCGTGTAGAGGGTCCTGTGGCAGCAGGCCGTCCGCCTGCTACGCAGCGCCAGCATCACGCTGCAATAATGACACACACGGCAGGCAGGGCTCCATTACATCAACTGACGAGCCTGAACTGGCTCGTCCCTTTTATTATTTTCAGACACATGGTCACTAACATGTGACCTTAGCACGAGCCCTGGGAGATACCATGCTCCCAGGGGGGGGGTGACACACCACACTGCTGATGGGCGAGCAAGCCAACCTCAGCAGTGGTGGCTTGTGATCAGTATGGCTACCCTGTGGCGTGCCGCAGGCCAGCAGGGTTACGGTGAGGTGTGCAAGAGAGAGACAGCAATGGAATTTAGACTGTTATGCAAACAGTCAGAGGTGGCAGGACCGGGGTCCATACATGCAGGCAGTAAGCGACCAGGGTGATGACATCACCAGTGGGCAATAGGAGAACTGTGGTTGGAGTGCAGCACCTGGATCAGGTAAACACATTTATATATTTATTTATATGCCTGGAGGAACAATTCGCATTTGATCACACAAGTACATACAAAAGATAAGAAATCCGATTGGACAGGAAGCAGTGAGCTTCTTCCAAAGGATAGAGTTTGAGGCGCATTCTGACAGGTTGTGGAGAGGAGTAAATGGAACAGTGACCGGGGACAATACATAAATGGATATGCATAGATTAGGAATACAACATAGTGTTTGGGAAATACCTCTCTGTGTGCATGGATCACACCCACACAGCAGTCCCGACCAACTAGGACACCATTGAATACATGACAAAGGTAATCGAGAAAATGTGTTCCATGAAAGGAACTCAGAACTCTAGCTCCTTCGTGAATAGCAAGATGGCTTCAAGGCGGGATGCAGATCCCAGCCCGCAACCACCCAGGTGTTTCTCAAACCTCCTCACATCCTGCCTTCTGTTTCTACTTGGAGCATACAGAACCCTTCATGGGTATTGTTTGATAAATCGGTCTGTCTTAACTCACCCAACTAAAGTTATTTCACTGAATTTCAAGAGTTGTGTTACGCTGTTACTGATCTAGGGTCATGTATAAAACAGGTTAGTCATCCAGGAATGTGTGTGGCACCAACCACAGAAACTTTTCTACTATTTGGGAAGCAGTATCATTTTTGTATAACAAAGAGAGAAGAGAAGCACACATTCAAAACATCAAATACTGGTAACTCCCATCTTCTCCCCTATTTATTCCTACACAGTTCAAATTGCATAGTTGTACATATACTGTAACACCACATAAAACCCACTATACACCTAAAGCATAAATTGCCAAGATTTACACAAAACGCGAAAACATTTGCCTCCGTAATATACGCCACACAAGGCCTAAGTAAAAATCTACAATGGACCCAACTGTGTGGTTATGTAAACAGACTGACATGTTTCAGTCCCCTAACGTAAGTGCTTGGACATTCTTCAGGGGCTAAAAAGCCACATATTCTGGAATGATAAACCGTGGTTGAAATGGTCTCCACAGCATAGCAACTACACCATACACTTATTCAAGCTTAAACACTAAAAAACAAAAAGGGAAAAGTGAGCCACTGAGGTTTTTTCTAAGAAAAACCAATGTCATTAATAACCATTATCACAGATTGCACCCAAAAAGGGGAGCAATCTGATAGAAGCCAAATAGTGCACCATCAAACAACCAAGTTTGATCACAGATACCTGCTTCCTGTGCTCGGTATATTCGTTAATGCTTAAATGCTCTCATGCTCCTCTTATGTAAGACTGATGTCAGTTCACACATAGCATCTGAAGTGCAAATAAATAAATAAGATTGCCCACGTCACACACATCTAGCGAGAGCCAACCAGTCTTACTAAATGTTACCTAAAATGTCAAACAAAGCTATTGAAGCATGGAAAACACTACCTGCCTTCTTAGGTATGGTAGTTGGGTGGCTCCTACTTGCTTCATCCACACATAAAGGACGCAGACCTTTACCTGTAAAACCATAAAGGAGACCACTCTCCTTAGGGAACCCTATATCGTACTCATTCCAGGCAGAACAACCACCACCAGCTCCATACTGCGTGATTAGTCAAAACTTAGCCTATGGAAAGATAAATTTGTTGGTAAACGCCACCCCACATATCAAGAGTAACACAGAAAGTATTTTTCCAAATCTCCACTCTCACGACAGACCGGGGACATATCACACCCTGCGGAATTGTCCACACGTCCCAAGAATGCATAAACCTTGGAACACAGTTCACCCAGTGCACTGATATCTCCTCATATCACCACTGTGCATGGCATTCCTCCACAATGTCTCACTTAATTCCAAATGATCTTGCACAATATTCATTTCCCAAAGGAATGCCGTGTGATTTCTCCACTTACCAGTTCCTCGCTCCCCAGCTTCAAAAACCAACATTTGTATTGCTCGCTGAAGCAGCAAAATAAAAATGACTCACAGTGTTGGTCCCAAACTGGTTTCAAATAGCCGGCATCAGCGTGGTTCATTAGTCGACATAAACAACAGACTACAGTTCCCAAAAACATCGGTGCACTGGCCCACAGACCTTCTAACCAAATAAGAGCACATTTCCAGACGTTCCATTATGGTCGGCAAACCTCAACTACCCATCTACAACTCTGGAGACCACGGCCACCCCGTCAGATGGAAATACATAATTAAATTAAATACAAGCCGTAGTGAAAGGCTCATGAATGATTTGTTTGTCCGGGCACGGTGCATAAGTCACCTCAAAGTAAATTGTTACACACATGGAAAACATAACGATTAATGAAGAAATAATACATCATTGTACATCGAACATGTATGGAGTAAGTGTACCATGAATTGACATGAATTAACAGACTCTCACATTACAAATAAGGTAGGATATTGCTTGGACATAATTACATGTGCTAGTTTTCCTTAACATTAAAAAAAACTTAACAGGCAAGTGCTCTACCAGTAAAGATATAAATTGAAAATGACCCGCAAAATACCATTATATGACTTATTTGATGAAAAACCTGCATCATCCCGTTATGACATCTCCCTTAAACACGATTGTTTCTATGTGTACAAAGTTGGTTGCTATCTGATATGCACATCCAGTACAAAACAGAACAAAACACCCCAAGGATCAGGAAAATATTATTTATTTATTTTGTCAGGGGCATCATTGTGTCAAATGGACGTGGTGCCATTCTAGTCCCTCATTCAGTCCTGCTGGTTCTGCTAATCATTCTATGTTCCAAGATGAACAAAACTTTGATTGATGGCTTCCCAATTGGGGCCCTTGATTTTTTGGAGAATGACCCATTGGATATTACCATGGATATGTCCCTTTTCTTTGAAATTTTTAACAAAGGGGCCTGAGCGATGTTATTCTTTATACAACTGCGGTGCTCAATAAGTCTGGTTTTGCATTTCCTGCTAGTTTTCCCAAAGTACCGTAGACCACACAGGCAAATGATCACATAGACCACATGTTTGCTATTTCAGTTGGTCTGATCTTTGTTGACCCATTTATCCTGTAGACCAATGACCAATTCACTTGTTTTCGTAGTGAACTGGCACATGACACATTGGCCACACAGGAAATGCCCAGCAATGGGTGTCACTCCACACAGTGTGATTTCTATAGCCATCTTTAAAGGCTTATCAGTGATGTCCGGTGGCATAACACAAGATCTGGGGCCCCCCCTGCGAGCCATGCTGAGGGACCCCCCAAACTCATCAACAAATCACGGGCCGCGCCACACACTGGGCCGGCCTAGATTACCACACTTGTGCAATACCCCCGAACATGCTGCTGAAGGAGTATGCCGCACACTGCACTAGGAGAAAGATATGAATATGTGTTTAATGCAATATAAGGCAAACTTTCTGATAAAAATTGGCTAAAAAGCCACAGTGTGTGCTATTGTTTTGTAGGGTAACACCAATCCAATACATGCAAGTCACCAACAGCGCACATGAACATTAATGCTTTGCTATTAAAAATGCCAATGCTCAATTAAAACATGTCCAACTGGCTGCACAATGTAGACCAGTGTACACACGTAATAAAATTACAATAAAGCATGCCAGGCCACATTTAGACATACCTAGACTGGTTGCACCAAAATGCCAGTCGAAGCAATGAGACTCATCAAGAAGAGAGTACATATTCAAGCCTGCGTCTCTGCGACCCCTAACAACATGGCCAAACTCTTTAAAATCTGCAAGGAACTGGACAATCCTGTTGCAGTCTCTACCTCTCCTGTTCCCTTAACAGGCCCTCTGTATGGCTTTGGCCTCTCGCTTCTCTGCTAAAACTCAGGACATCCTGTCCACTATCTCCTCTTCCTCTCCCTCTTCCTCTCTCAGCCACCCTTTGGCCATCTCTCCCTCTCCTCCTCCTTTGTCCTCTTTCTCTCGAACACTGGATTAGGTTTCTAGACAAGTCCCATCTATGGAAGTGTAGTCGAAACAGGTGCTCGCCTGCTCCTCCAGAACCATCAAGGACCATATTGACACCCTTGCTCCAGCCTTAGCCGGTTTTTGTAATCATTAGTTTGCCACTGGAACTCCCCCTCTCCCATACTCTTGGAAAAGCTGACCATCTCCCAGCTTACTCTCCACACTGAATCTGTTGGTTGTCTCCATGACCATCAGCCTGGCTTAAGAGATGCCAGAGGCATGGAAACTGCTCTACTGAACACCTGTGAAGATCTGATCTCTAACCTTGATTTCAGCATTCCTTCTGTCCTGATCCTCCTTGAACTTTCCTCTTCTTTCGACACGGTCAACCACGACATCCTGATCAATTGACTCTGAGAACCTGGGCATCATGAATCAGGCACTGTAGTGGCTGACCTCCTTCCCCTACGACCACCCCTCCCAGGTCCAATTTGATCCCTTTCACTCTGCCACCTCTCTACCCGTGGCGTTCCACAGGGCTCTATCCTCTCACCCTGGTTTTTCAACCTCTACTTGGCCCCTTTGGCCCACCTGATCTCTACCTTCTTCTCTAACTTTCAGAGTTATGCGGATGACACTCAGCTGTCCTTCAGGCTGCCCTCAGCCTACTCTCCTCTCTTGCTCATTCCTGGTGTCATCTTCAACTCCACTCTCTCTTTCTCTCTTCACATCTCGGATGTCGCCAAGAAGTCCCACTACCAGCTGCACCTCCTCAAAGGGACTCTTCCTTTTCTCACTTTCCCCCAGAAGCTCACTGTCTGCAGAGCCCTGGTTCTCTCTAGGCTGGACTACTGCAACAGCCACTTTCCCAATCTGCATTCCTCTACTCTCCGCCCTCTGCAACTAAGACTTATTATTGGCCTCAAGCCCACGACGCTACCTCTCCAGCCATGAAATCTCTCCACTGGCTCTTGTTGGCTGTAAGGATCAAGTTCAAGACCCTTTGCATTGTGCACAAGGCTTTCTATGGCTAGGATCCGCACTACATCCAATGCTCTCTTCCAAGGTACCTTCATTCTCAATCCCTAAGGGTTAGATGCTTCTCTAGGCAGAGAGGGGGGGAGATCTCTCTCCTCTGCAGGCGCCTCCCTCTGGAATGGCCTCCCCGCCCCTCCCAAACTTGAGCCGGACCACCTGAAGTTCCGGAAGCAGATCAAAATGTTCCTCTTCTCCTCTGCTTTCTCTCTCTCTCCCTCCCCCTCCCCTGCTGACCCACCTGACCTACCTGCCTGCTGTACCAACTGGTTGCTTGGCTACCCTCAGTCTCACTGAGTCCAGGCTCTTTCTTAATCAGTCACGCTTGCACTGCTCCGGGCCTACCACAAAGTTAGGGGCTGTAGCTGTAAACCGACAGTCCCTTGTTCTCCTTGCACTACCCAGAGCCGCGCTGCCCTGGCTGCACTTACTCGGAGCATTGCTGCCCTGTTTTCCCCTCCCCTCTCCCTTGCACTCCCCCACCCCCCTTTTACCCTTGCACTTCTCGTTCTCACACTTGCACGATCTGAATGAAACAAGGCTTAGTAAGATAATTTGTCATGTCCTCCCTGTTTTCCTTCCCTTGTCGGGTCGCTCCTAAAAACACTTGTGTACAGGCGCATCATATATGACTTATCATATCATGTAATTTTATCACAGATGCCCAGAAAGATATACAGTGCTGCAGTAAGAAATGGCTAGACTGGCAGAACCCAAATGCCAGTCCAGCCAGGTAATTACACTTAGAAGGACTTCTTTATCAGAAATGCCTAGTTAAAAAAAGTCATACCAAACTGAGGAATGACTAGACTGGCTGCACCAAATTGCCTCTCTAGCCACTATTACCACATATCATGTCTGTTTAGAATGGACGTGGACGACCATTATGATGTATTGCGCAATCCCACCCCCCGCCCCCACACATCGCCTCTCCCTCGCATCCCATACCCCTACTCCAAAATCAGCTCATTGGCCCAGAATTACCTCCATGTCCCTCTTCCTTGTCCCATTGCTTACGTATGAGGCTCCGTGCCGCATGCGTAAGTACTGGTATGAGGAAGAGTGAGACTAGGAGTAATGAAGATTACAGGTAGCTAAGGCAGGCATTACCTTCATGTACCTCTACCTCATCCCAGTACTTGTGTATGAAGCATGCTGCCTCATATACAAGTACTGCCTCATTCACAAGTACTGGGATGAGGAAGAAAAGGGCTAGGAGTAATGAAGATTACCAATAAGTAATCAAGGCATTAAACACAAGTAGTGGTGCAACACCATTGAGCTGACTGGGCTTCAGCACTCCCGCCTCCCCCTCACTGAAATTGTGATCTATGTTCACTTGACCTGGCTGACCTACAGAGCAGTTGCTGGACAGAAAAGGACACAGATGTTAAACTGCACCTGGGTTTCACTGTTAACAAGGGCCCGGCCCAGCAATTCTAATGTACAGCATTTCACTGTTAGTACCTGCTTTCAAATGTCAAATTATTTTAGGCAATTGAAATTGTGATATGTGGGTTTAGTACTTGCATGCCAAGGGAGTGATTGGAAGGGTAGAGAGGGAACAGGAGACCAGTCATCCTCACAGCAGTCCATAAATGGGTGCTTTCAGACTCAAAGGAGAGAGTTAACTGCTTGTATCATTGACGTGGCACTAGAATAGTCTCATTAAAATGTGTAAAGCAGTTAGATGCCCCCATACAAATAAGTTTGCTCCTCCCCACCACACGTGAAGTTAGCGCCTCTTCCAACATTTGAAGGGTGAGCCCCCTGAAATGTAGGTTTTGTTGCGCCCCTGAACACAAGAACACACACCATATATACACAAACACACCCAGTCATCTATATATTTGAGTGTGCACTCTTTCACCATACAGGCAGACCCAGGCAGCCACCCATAGATGTAAGTGCGCACCCTTTCACCATACAGGCACACCCAGGCAGCCACCCGTACATTTAAGTGTGCAACCTTTCACCATACAGGCACACACACCGAGGCACCCACCCATACATTTGAGAGTGCACCTGTTCACCATACAGACACACCCAGGAAGCCACCCATATATTTAAGTGTGCATCCTTTCACCGTGCACACACACCCAGCCACCCATACATTTGTGTGACCCTTTCACCATACACTCACACAGGCAGCCACCTATACATTTAAGTGTGCACCCTTTCACCATATGCTCACACAGACAGTCACCCATACATTTAAGTGTGCACCCTTTCACCACACAGGCACACGCGCATACCCAGCCACCCATACATTTGTGCGCGCTCTTTCGCCATACACTCACACACGCACACTTCATGGGGTTGAAGGGAGCCATAATACTTCAAAAATAAATTGTTTCCTTTTGAAGTCACTCTGACTTCATAAAGAAATTATTTCCGTTAAGGACTGAACCATAACGGAAATTATTTAATTATAAAAGCAGAGTGACTTCAAAAATAAACTATTTATTTTTGAAGTCATAGGGCTTCCCCCACCCCATCACATGGAGGCCTCCATCCTAGGGCCTTCATGTCAAGGGGTGGGGATAGTGACGTACTTCAAAAAGAAAGTTTATTTTTGTATTCACTCTGCCATCCTAAAGAAATAATTTCTTTACAGAAATAATTTCTTTATAAATACAGAGTGAATTCAAAAAGAAACAATAAAAATTTTTTTTAAAAAAGGATTTTTTTTCCTTTTTCTTTTTTACTCCAAGTGGGGCCCCCTCCCAGGACATGTGGTTGCGGCAGCCCCCCGCACCGCGGGAGCTGCGGGGGCCCCTGTTGCGCCAGTGGTGATGTTATTTCGAATAATCGTATTCCTGATATTCTGTCTATTCTTGAAAGCACCCAAACGCAGGGGGTCTTTCTTGGTAAAAACCTTTTTACAATTCCTAGTAAGGACAGATTTTATTTTATACGAGAGATCTGAAAAGGTGTTAACAAACACAGGTCCTGTTTCCCTTTTAGCCTTGGAAGGAGCTTCCTCCAGCAACGCCTCCCGGTTATTGTTGTAAGCTCTCTCGGCTGAATCTTTCACTAGACAACTGGAGTAACCTCTAGCTACTAGCTTCTCGAATAGAATACTGGCACTATCCTCATAGTGCACTTTTTGGTATTGTCCAATTTGTTCAAATTTATTTGAACGTGTGGTAGATTTGGCCAAATTCGGCTAGTATCATGTGTTCGATGAAATTCGAACAAATTGGGTAATCAACGCCCGAACGTGGAAAGCGGGGGTGGCCCCTGATCCCCATGTTTGGTAGTGATTGCTTTGGAGGGTGGCAGGGGTGTCGCCCGCTTCCTGAGGACTGGAGGCGGGGGTGGGGAAAAAAGAAGAGAAAAGCAGACCCTGCGGTGTTAGATCTGACCTGCGTAAGGGGGACAGAACCGATGTCATAGGGTCAGAAGGAAGCAAGTGGGGGTATGAGGGTTATATGGGGTTTGCAGGGGGGCAAGGTTTTGCCAGATTTGGCCATGGAAAAATTGTACTCGCTATGAAATTGACCACGGACAATTCTGCCACAAACAATTCTGCCACAGTAAAATCACGTCTGTCCTACTTTTTTACTGCTGTTAGGTTTTATCCTCAGGGACTGTCCAAAGGGTAAGTTTGTCTTAATATGTTTGGCATGATGACTAGAAAAATGTAAGCAGGCACTTCGATCAGTGGGTTTGCTGAAAGGTCTAACCCACATTTTACCCTCTTGATGGAAATGGTAATATTCAAAAAGTTAATTTAATCTCTGCTTATCTCCTTGGTAAAATTCAAAAACCTATTTTGAGAATTAAGCCGAGCAACAAACCCGCAGGCATCTGTGTCAGAGCCTTCTCATATGATGAATATGGCATTGATATATCTTAGCCATTGTTTGAGATGACATTTGAAAGGATTGTTGTCTTCGTACAAAATTGGCTTTTCAAAAAATTTCACATAAAGGTTGGCTAAATTGGGCGCCATGTTTGCGCCCATGGCAGTACCCTCTACTTGTTGGTAGAATTGGCCCACGAAATTGAAAGAGATTTTTAGTCCACGCATATTCGGTACACCACATAATAAATTCATTGCTTACCAGATGATCATCCGCTCTTCTCATCAAAGTCTCTTCCACTACTTCTAGGGTCGCCCTTTGTGCTATGACGGTATAGAGAGACGGTATGTCAAGGCGTATTAACAGATGAGTATTGGGATTGAAACCTAACATTCGATTTTGTTCATGGCATCCTTTGTATCCCTTAGATAAATTTTCATCAACATTACAAACGGTCTCAAATAGAAATCAGCAAAATTGGATGCAAGTTCAAAAATAGAATTCACTCCCGATACAATAGGATGGTAATCACTGAATTTGAAGAGTTTTGTTATGCTATTACTTATCTAGGACCCACTAAAGGCCTTGCCCCACTGGTCGTGGCCTATGGCCGGAGCCCATATCACCCTCACTAGTAAGTAACAAGGTCCGACTGGCTATGACCTTCTGCCATGGCCACTCTATACATTCCGATAGTTAGGATAGAAGACTCTGGTCCATATCCCTTACTATTAAATTACCTGATCCCGCTCGCCTTGGCTCTCTGCCTCCGGCCGTGCCCACTGTTCACATTGCAGTAATGGGAATGAAAGACTGTGCCCTGTGGCATAGTAAAAGGTTGTGGCCCAGCGGATAAATGGGCATTTTAGACCTTAACCAGTGAATATGTTACACATGACGCTGCCCTTGACATATAACAGAGTGAGGCTGAACCCTACTAAAGCTGGCATATAAGGAAGGAATTCACTGGCATAAGGTCACATTACTTGGACTTTTGTGGTTGCACTTGGCATGTGATGGCATTGTCAAGTCATTTTCTAGATCTGCAATCAGAGAAAGGAAATCAGTTCATTGTTTGCAACTCATACCCATCGCATCACTGATATGGGCCATAGCATCACCTATATGGGCCCTAGCCTCACTGATATGGGTCATAGCATCACCTATATGGGCCGTAGCATCACTGATATGGGCCATAGCATCACTGATATGGGCCATAGCATCGCCTATATGGGCCATAGCATCACTAATATGGGCGATAGCATCACAGATATGGGCCAGAGCATCACCTATATGGGCCATAGCATCACAGATATGGGCCATAGCATCAGCTATATGGGCCATAGCATCACCGATATGGGTCATAGCATCACCTATATGGGCCATAACATCACCTATATAGGCCATAGCGTCACAGATATGGGCCAGAGCATCACCGATATGGGCCATAGCATCACAGATATGGGCCAGAGCATCACCTATATGGGCCATAGGATCACAGATATGGGCCATAGCATCACTGATATGGGCCATAGCATCCATGATATGGGCCATAGCATCACCTATATGGGCCATAGCATCACAGATATGGGCCAGAGCGTCACCTATACGGGCCATAGAATCACAGATATGGGCCATAGCATCACTGATATGGGCCATAGCATCCATGATATGGGCCATAGCATCCCTGATATGGGCCATAGCATCACTGATATGGGCCATAGCATCACCTATATGGGCCATAGGATCACGGATATGGGCCATAGCATCACTGATATGGGCCATAGCATCCATGATATGGGCCATAGCATCCATGATATGGGCCATAGCATCCCTGATATGGGCCATAGCATCACCTATATGGGCCATAGCATCACTGATATGGGCCATAGCATCACCTATAAGGGCCATAACATCACCGATATGGGCCATAGCATCACCGATATGGGCCATAGCATCACTGATATGGGCCATAGCATCACCTATATGGGCCATAGCATCATTGATATGGGCCATTGCATCACTGATATGTGCCATTGCATCACTGATATGGGCCATAGCATCACTGATATGGGCCATAGCATCCATGATATGAGCCATAGCATCACCTATATGGGCCATAGCATCACAGATATGGGCCAGAGCATCACCTATATGGGCCAGAGCATCACCTATATGGGCCATAGGATCACCGATATGGGCCATAGCATCACTGATATGGGCCATAGCATCACCTATATGGGCCATAGCATCACCGATATGGGCCATAGCATCACCGATATCGGCCATAGCATCACCGATATGGGCCATAGCATCCATGATATGGGCCATAGCATCCCTGATATGGGCCATAGCATCACCTATATGGGCCATAGCATCACTGATATGGGCCATAGCATCACCTAAAAGGGCCATAGCATCACCGATATGGGCCATAGCATCACCGATATGGGCCATAGCATCACTGATATGGGCCATAGCATCACCTATATGGGCCATAGCATCATTGATATGTGCCATTGCATCACTGATATGGGCCATAGCATCACTGATATGTGCCATTGTATCACTGATATGGGCCATAGCATCACCGATATGGGCCATAGAATCACCGATATGGGCCATAGCATCACTGATATGGGCCATAGCATCACCTATATGGGCCATAGCATCATTGATATGGGCCATTGCATCACTGATATGTGCCATTGCATCACTGATATGGGCCATAGCATCACTGATATGGGCCATAGCATCCATGATATGAGCCATAGCATCACCTATATGGGCCATAGCATCACTGATATGGGCCAGAGCATCACCTATATGGGCCATAGGATCACCAATATGGGCCATAGCATCACTGATATGGGCCATAGCATCCATGATATGGGCCATAGCATCACCTATATGGGCCATAGCATAACCGATATGGGCCATAGCATAACTGATATGGGCCATAGCATCACTGATATGGGCCATAGCATCGCCTATATGGGCCATAGCATCACTAATATGTGCCATAGCATCACCTATATGGGCCATAGCACCACCTATATGGGTCATAGCATCACCGATATGGGCCATAGAATCACTGATATGGGCCATAGCATCACCTATATGGGCCATAGCACCACCTATATGGGTCATAGCATCACCGATATGGGCCATAGCATCACCTATATGGGCCATAGCATCACCTATATAGGCCATAGGATCACAAACATGGACCATAGCATCACCGATATAGGCCAGAGCATCACCGATATGGGCGATAGCATCATAGATATGGGCCAGAGCATCACCTATATGGGCCATAGGATCACAGATATGGGCCATAGCATCACTGATATGGGCCATAGCATCCATGATATGGGCCATAGCATCACCTATATGGGCCATAGCATCACAGATATGGGCCAGAGCATCACCTATATGGGCCATAGGATCACAGATATGGGCCATAGCATCACTGATATGGGCCATAGCATCCATGATATGGGCCATAGCATCCCTGATATGGGCCATAGCATCACTGATATGGGCCATAGCATCACCTATATGGGCCATAGGATCACGGATATGGGCCATAGCATCGCTGATATGGGCCATAGCATCCATGATATGGGCCATAGCATCCATGATATGGGCCATAGCATCCCTGATATGGGCCATAGCATCACCTATATGGGCCATAGCATCACTGATATGGGCCATAGCATCACCTATAAGGGCCATAGCATCACCGATATGGGCCATAGTGAAAGCAAGCGTCCCCAAACAGCACGATCCTCCCCGCAATGAGAGACAATGAAGGACTCTCCCAAAATGGGAATAAGGCCAAGACAGAGTGCGGGTGAGCGTAAATGGGAGTTTATCAATCAGAATAGGGCATGCAAAGAACTCTGCAAAACTCCGAGAGCGCTCTGTCTGACAATAGCAAAGACAGGCGTATATATTTACAAAAAACGTCATAAGAACCTACATACTATAGGGGGCACAAGTTCAAGGGGATTGGGTGGCGACGACTAACTATAGGTGCTGCTGTGATGTGGTTGGCTTTGGCTGGAAGACGTCACTGGTCAGCCTCGTGGGTTGGGCTGGGCCTGGCAGGGTGGCGGAGTTCATCCGGGCGGTGTTGTCGTGCCATCGCGGCCAATGTCAGAGATGAATGTCCTTTCCTGACTTATTTGCCCTAGGCCATGCACACCGCAGTCATTCACTCGTTTCACTATTATCTTCTTTAGTAAATCTTCCAATAGGTTATACTACAGGTTAATGCAACACAGGAGGAATGCACCTTGTGAGGGGTCTGGAGGCTATACGTCAGGACATAGTTACCCGTGTCCTGTTGACCGGGGCCATAGGTCGAGGGGCTAAGCTTCAGGGCCTGGGACGGGCGGTACAGGTCTTTCTGCCTTGTTAGAAGTTGTTATGGATGTTCTGCTGTGTGTTGTCAAAGTGTTGGGTGTCCTGATTGCACAGGGCCATAAGTCTGAGATGGTCCGGTGGGTTGTGAGGTTTACGAGGGGGCGCGTGTGTTCAGGCAGAGGTTTACTGCTGTGCTGTAAATAATGCAGGTGGCGGGTGGCGGCCTTGGGTGCTACAGAGGGGATTACAAGTCTTTGAAGCGGCTCCATTCTGGTTGGGGGAGGTAAAGCAGCGCGGCGCGGTCTCTGCTCTCATGCCTTTGGCAGCCTTCGCAGGGTGGGAGGGGGAATGGCCTTGCACGTATTTCACAAAGGTATCTCCCTCGTGTGTTGCTGAGTTAGGTAAAAACATCAAACATTTGAACATTCTATAATACTTATTCAAATCATTTTAAAACATGCATTTCAACTTTGCTGGATGTGTCTCGATTATACCCAGTCTGAACACCGTATTCGTACACTATGTTTTAACAACTACAGTATTTAATTATATGCATATACAGTTGCAGTAAGTGAGGTAGTAATCGGGTTGGTGGAGTACATAGGAAATAACTCGCCACTGTACGTGACGGTGGTGGCACATAAGGGGCTTAGACATACACACGTAACAAGTGCATTTCTTGCGCATCCTTCACATGAGTTCCACAGTATGGTTACATTCGTTTTCTCGTATACTCTAGCAGCATTAGTTCAGTTATGGCGCGAGCCCATGGGGTGTAAGTTTCTCAGTAATACCCGTAACAAATAGATTCCTGGTGCGTTCCTTTATTATTAGCATCCAACTGCAATGGTGTGGGCTCACCATCGCTTATATCATGGGAGCATGATTTCTGAAAAATTATACATTTTACAGGCTTTTGTAATATAAAAGGATTTTGTGGAAGAAAGCATCCTTTGCGAGTAGTCTCAACATTAATATATAAAGATTGTCTGTCATCCAATGACTATTTTACTGTTCTTTTCATTGCCTAGGCCTGCTGGCCGGGTCATGCTGGGAGCGATGATACACTGCGGGAGGTGAACTGTTACAATGTTAGTGTATCACACTAGCTCATGTCCGTCTTATTCGTGGGAACGTGCTCGCAGCGGATCTGCCAGGGTGCTGCGGCAACAAGGATGACTGAAGCCCTCCAAGGGTGGGGGGCCGCGCTACAGTGCGCTGAGCTCACACCGCCTTTATCAGACAGAATGGTTTCTAGGCCTAGCTAAATTTTAATACATGTGGGCAATTAATACGTGTGGGCGATGTCTCCAGTGGGTGAACCCTCCACCACCTGGGCCCGGGTGGCATGAGGGGACGCCCAAAAGAGCCATAGCCCTCACCTGGGGAGAAAGCGCAGGCGAGGGGGGTCTTCTTGGACCAGTCCTCCCCTACAATAGCATCACTGATATGGGCCATAGCATCACTGATATGGGCCATAGCATCACCTATATGGGCCATAGCATCATTGATATGTGCCATTGCATCACTGATATGGGCCATAGCATCACTGATATGTGCCATTGCATCACCGATATGGGCCATAGCATCACCGATATGGGCCATAGCATCACCGATATGGGCCATAGCATCACTGATATGGGCCATAGCATCACCTATATGGGCCATAGCATCATTGATATGGGCCATTGCATCACTGATATGTGCCATTGCATCACTGATATGGGCCATAGCATCACCTATATGGGCCATTGCATCACTGATATGTGCCCTTGCATCACTGATATGGGCGATAGCATCACAGATATGGGCCAGAGCATCACCTATATGGGCCAGAGCATCACCTATATGGGCCATAGGATCACCGATATGGGCCATAGCATCACTGATATGGGCCATAGCATCCATGATATGGGCCATAGCATCACCTATATGGGCCATAGCATAACTGATATGGGCCATAGCATCACTAATATGGGCCATAGCATCAGCTATATGGGCCATAGCACCACCTATATGGGTCATAGCATCACCGATATGGGCCATAGCATCACCTTTATGGGGCATAGCACCACCTATATGGGTCATAGCATCACCGATATGGGCCATAGCATCACCTATATGGGCCATGGCATCACCTATATAGGCCATAGGATCACAGACATGGACCATAGCATCACCGATATAGGCCACAGCATCACCAATATGGTCCATAGCATCACCGATATGGGCAATAGCATCACTGATATGGGCCATAGCATCACCGATATGGGCCATAGCATCACTGATATGGGCCATAGCATCACCTATATGGGCCATAGCATCACTGATATGGGCCATAGCATCACCTATATGGGCCATAGCATCACTAATATGGGCCATAGCATCACCTATATGGGTCATAGCATCATCGATATGGGCCATAGCATCACCTATATCGGCCATAGCATCACCGATATGGGCCATAGCATCACTGATATGGGCCATAGCATCACCGATATGGGCCATAGCATCACCGATATGGGTCATAGCATCACCGTTATGGGCCATAGCATCACTAATATGGGCCATAGCATCACCGATATGGGTCATAGCATCACCGATATGGGCCATAGCATCACAGATATGGGCCATAGCATCACAGATATGGGCCATAGCATCACCTATATGGGCCATAGCATCACTGATGTGGGCCATAGCATCACCTATAAGGGCCATAGCATCACCGATATGGGCCATAGCATCACCGATATGGGCCATAGCATCACCGATATGGGCCATAGCATCACTGATATGGGCCATAGCATCACCTATATGGGCCATAGCATCATTGATATGTGCCATTGCATCACTGTTATGGGCCATAGCATCACTGATATGTGCCATTGCATCCATGATATGGGCCATAGCATCCATGATATGGGCCATAGCATCCCTGATATGGGCCATAGCATCACCTATATGGGCCATAGCATCACTGATATGGGCCATAGCATCACCTATAAGGGCCATAGCATCACCGATATGGGCCATAGCATCACCGATATGGGCCATAGCATCACCGATATGGGCCATAGCATCACCTATATGGGCCATAGCATCATTGATATGTGCCATTGCATCACTGATATGGGCCATAGCATCACTGATATGTGCCATTGCATCACCGATATGGGCCATAGCATCACCGATATGGGCCATAGCATCACTGATATGGGCCATAGCATCACCTATATGGGCCATAGCATCATTGATATGGGCCATTGCATCACTGATATGTGCCATTGCATCACTGATATGGGCCATAGCATCACCTATATGGGCCATTGCATCACTGATATGTGCCATTGCATCACTGATATGGGCGATAGCATCACAGATATGGGCCAGAGCATCACCTATATGGGCCAGAGCATCACCTATATGGGCCATAGGATCACCGATATGGGCCATAGCATCACTGATATGGGCCATAGCATCCATGATATGGGCCATAGCATCACCTATATGGGCCATAGCATAACTGATATGGGCCATAGCATCACTGATATGGGCCATAGCATCACTGATATGGGCCATAGCATCACCTATATGGGCCATAGCACCACCAATATGGGTCATAGCATCACCGAAATGGGCCATAGCATCACTGATATGGGCCATAATATCACCTATATGGGCCATAGCACCACCTATATGGGTCATAGCATCACCAATATGGGCCATAGCATCACCTATATGGGCCATAGCATCACCTATATAGGCCATAGGATCACAGACATGGACCATAGCATCACCGATATAGGCCACAGCATCACCAATATGGTCCATAGCATCACCGATATGGGCAATAGCATCACTGATATGGGCCATAGCATCACCGATATGGGCCATAGCATCACTGATATGGGCCATAGCATCACCTATATGAGCCATAGCATCACCAATATGGGCCATAGCATCACCTATATGGGCCATAGCATCACTAATATGGGCCAAAGCATCACCTATATGGGTCATAGCATCACCGATAGGGGCCATAGCATCACCGATATGGGCCATAGCATCACCGATATGGGCCATAGCATCACCGATATGGGCCATAGCATCACCGATATGGGTCATAGCATCACCGTTATGGGCCATAGCATCACCGATATGGGTCATAGCATCACCGATATGGGCCATAGCATCACAGATATGGGCCATAGCATCACAGATATGGGCCATAGCATCACCGATATGGGCCATAGCATCACCGTTATGGGCCATAGCATCACTAATATGGGCCATAGCATCACCTATATGGGCCATAGCATCACCGATATGGGCCATAGCATCACCGATATGGGCCATAGCATCACTGATATGGGCCATAGCATCACCTATATGGGCCATAGCATCATTGATATGTGCCATTGCATCACTGATATGGGCCATAGCATCACTGATATGTGCCATTGCATCACTGATATGGGCCATAGCATCACCGATATGGGCCATAGCATCACCGTTATGGGCCATAGCATCACTGATATGGGCCATAGCATCACCTATAAGGGCCATAGCATCACCGATATGGGCCATAGCATCACCGATATGGGCCATAGCATCACTGATATGGGCCATAGCATCACCTATATGGGCCATAGCATCATTGATATGTGCCATTGCATCACTGATATGGGCCATAGCATCACTGATATGTGCCATTGCATCACTGATATGGGCCATAGCATCACCGATATGGGCCATAGCATCACCGATATGGGCCATAGCATCACTGATATGGGCCATAGCATCACCTATATGGGCCATAGCATCATTGATATGGGCCATTGCATCACTGATATGTGCCATTGCATCACTGATATGGGCCATAGCATCACTGATATGGGCCATAGCATCCATGATATGAGCCATAGCATCACCTATATGGGCCATAGCATCACCTATATGGGCCAGAGCATCACCTATATGGGCCATAGGATCACCGATATGGGCCATAGCATCACTGATATGGGCCATAGCATCACCTATATGGGCCATAGCATCACTGATATGGTCCATAGCATCACCTATAAGGGCCATAGCATCACCGATATGGGCCATAGCATCACTGATATGGGCCATAGCATCCATGATATGGGCCATAGCATCCCTGATATGGGCCATAGCATCACCTATATGGGCCATAGCATCACTGATATGGGCCATAGCATCACCTATAAGGGCCATAGCATCACCGATATGGGCCATAGCATCACCGATATGGGCCATAGCATCACTGATTTGGGCCATAGCATCACCTATATGGGCCATAGCATCACTGATATGTGCCATTGCATCACTGATATGGGCCATAGCATCACCGATATGGGCCATAGCATCACCGATATGGGCCATAGCATAATTGATATGGGCCATTGCATCACTGATATGTGCCATTGCATCACTGATATGGGCCATAGCATCACTGATATGGGCCATAGCATCCATGATATGAGCCATAGCATCACCTATATGGGCCATAGCATCACAGATATGGGCCAGAGCATCACCTATATGGACCAGAGCATCACCTATATGGGCCATAGGATCACCGATATGGGCCATAGCATCACTGATATGGGCCATAGCATCCATGATATGGGCCATAGCATCACCTATATGGGCCATAGCATAACTGATATGGGCCATAGCATCACTGATATGGGCCATAGCATCGCCTATATGGGCCATAGCATCACTAATATGGGCCATAGCATCACCTATATGGGCCATAGCACCACCTATATGGGTCATAGCATCACCGATATGGGCCATAGCATCACTGATAAGGGCCATAGCATCACCTATATGGGCCATAGCACCACCTATATGGGTCATAGCATCACCGATATGGGCCATAGCATCACCTATATGGGCCATAGCATCACCTATATAGGCCATAGGATCACAGACATGGACCATAGCATCACCGATATGGGCGATAGCATCACAGATATGGGCAAGAGCATCACCTATATGGGCCATAGGATCACAGATATGGGCCATAGCATCACTGATATGGGCCATAGCATCCATGATATGGGCCATAGCATCACCTATATGGGCCATAGCATCACAGATATGGGCCAGAGCATCACCTATATGGGCCATAGGATCACAGATATGGGCCATAGCATCACTGATATGGGCCATAGCATCACTGATATGGGCCATAGCATCCCTGATATGGGCCATAGCATCACTGATATGGGCCATAGCATCACCTATATGGGCCATAGGATCACGGATATGGGCCATAGCATCCATGATATGGGTCATAGCATCCATGATATGGGCCATAGCATCCCTGATATGGGCCATAGCATCACCTATATGGGCCATAGCATCACTGATATGGGCCATAGCATCACCTATAAGGGCCATAGCATCACCGATATGGGCCATAGGATCACCAATATGGGCCATAGCATCATTGATATGGGCCATTGCATCACTGATATGTGCCATTGCATCACTGATATGGGCCATAGCATCACTGATATGGGCCATAGCATCCATGATATGAGCCATTGCATCACTGATATGGGCCATAGCATCACCTATATGGGCCATTGCATCACTGATATGAGCCATTGCATCACCTATATGGGCCATAGCACCACCTATATGGGTCATAGCATCACCGATATGGGCCATAGCATCACCTATATGGGCCATAGCATCACCTATATAGGCCATAGGATCACAGACATGGACCATAGCATCACCGATATAGGCCACAGCATCACCAATATGGTCCATAGCATCACCGATATGGGCAATAGCATCACTGATATGGGCCATAGCATCACCGATATGGGCCATAGCATCACTGATATGGGCCATAGCATCACCTATATGGGCCATAGCATCACTGATATGGGCCATAGCATCACCTATATGGGCCATAGCATCACCAATATGGGCCATAGCATCACCTATATGGGTCATAGCATCACCGATATGGGCCATAGCATCACCTATATGGGCCATAGCATCACCGATATGGGCCATAGCATCACTGATATGGGCCATAGCATCACTGATATGGGCCATAGCATCACCGATATGGGCCATAGCATCACCGTTATGGGCCATAGCATCACTAATATGGGCCATAGCATCACCGATATGGGTCATAGCATCACCGATATGGGCCATAGCATCACAGATATGGGCCATAGCATCACCGATATGGGCCATAGCATCACCGTTATGGGCCATAGCATCACTAATATGGGCCATAGCATCACCTATATGGGTCATAGCATCACCGATATGGGCCATATCATCACCTATATGGGCCATAGCATCACCTATATAGGCCATAGCATCACTGATATGGGCCATAGCATCACTGATATGGGCCATATCATCACCGATATGGGTCATAGCATCACCGTTATGGGCCATAGCATCCCTAATATGGGCCATAGCATCACCGATATGGGCCATAGCATCACCTATATGGGCCATAGCATCACTGATATGGGCCATAGCATCACCTATATGGGCCATAGTATCACTAATATGGGCCATAGCATCACCTATATGGGTCATAGCATCACCGATATGGGCCATAGCATCACTGATATGGGCCATAGCATCACCGATATGGGCCATAGCATCACCGATATGGGTCATAGCATCACCGTTATGGGCCATAGCATCACTGATATGGGCCATAGCATCACCGATATGGGCATAGCATCACCGATATGTGCCATATATGCCATAGCATCACCGATATGGGCATAGCATCACCGATATGTGCCATATATGCCATAGCATCACTGATATGGGCCATAGCATCACCTATATAGGCCATAGGATCACAGACATGGACCATAGCATCACCGATATAGGCCACAGCATCACCAATATGGTCCATAGCATCACCGATATGGGCAATAGCATCACTGATATGGGCCATAGCATCACCGATATGGGCCATAGCATCACTGATATGGGCCATAGCATCACCTATATGGGCCATAGCATCACTGATATGGGCCATAGCATCACCTATATGGGCCATAGCATCACCAATATGGGCCATAGCATCACCTATATGGGTCATAGCATCACCGATATGGGCCATAGCATCACCTATATGGGCCATAGCATCACCGATATGGGCCATAGCATCACTGATATGGGCCATAGCATCACTGATATGGGCCATAGCATCACCGATATGGGCCATAGCATCACCGTTATGGGCCATAGCATCACTAATATGGGCCATAGCATCACCGATATGGGTCATAGCATCACCGATATGGGCCATAGCATCACAGATATGGGCCATAGCATCACCGATATGGGCCATAGCATCACCGTTATGGGCCATAGCATCACTAATATGGGCCATAGCATCACCTATATGGGTCATAGCATCACCGATATGGGCCATATCATCACCTATATGGGCCATAGCATCACCTATATAGGCCATAGCATCACTGATATGGGCCATAGCATCACTGATATGGGCCATATCATCACCGATATGGGTCATAGCATCACCGTTATGGGCCATAGCATCCCTAATATGGGCCATAGCATCACCGATATGGGCCATAGCATCACCTATATGGGCCATAGCATCACTGATATGGGCCATAGCATCACCTATATGGGCCATAGTATCACTAATATGGGCCATAGCATCACCTATATGGGTCATAGCATCACCGATATGGGCCATAGCATCACTGATATGGGCCATAGCATCACCGATATGGGCCATAGCATCACCGATATGGGTCATAGCATCACCGTTATGGGCCATAGCATCACTGATATGGGCCATAGCATCACCGATATGGGCATAGCATCACCGATATGTGCCATATATGCCATAGCATCACTGATATGGGCCATAGCATCACTGATATGGGCCATAGCATCACTGATATGGGCCATAGCATCACTGATATAGGCAATTGTAATACCTGCTATTGAGGGAACGAGAAACCATGTCTATATCCCCAGATAAACTTATGTGGTGATAAAGACTCTGCCTAGCCCATCGCATGACAAGTAGGGGTAAAAACTTATGCCACACATGCATGTTATCACTAGATATGATGTTGCACCTTACGCTTGGTGACTATAGCAGGCATTTGAGGCATTAATTGGCATTACTGCAACATCAGGAACTGTTCTTGGCATATGATGGTATCACATGCCTAAGTGTAGTGGTACTATACATACGGTGAATATAAGAGGCATATGAGACTTGCATAACTTGCACAAAATGCTTCTTGACCTCTCCTCCGCTTTTGATATGGTAAACCACAACATACCGATGTCTCTGTGACACCCTGGGAATCACAGGTCAGGCTCTGGCATGATTAACCTCCTTCCTTTCCGCCCGCCCATCCCAGGTGGAACTTTGGTCTTTCCTCTCTACTATCACTATTTCATCCTGTGGCATCCCCCAAGGTTCTAACCTATCCTGCTGGTGCTTCAATGTCTACATGTCTGCCATAGAATGTGTGATTGCCACTTTCTTCTCTAACTTCCAGTGTTATGCAGATGACATGCAACTCTCCTTCAGGCTACCCTCAGCCACCTCCTCTACCTTGCTCATATCTGTCTATCTGTCTGCAATTCAGTCATGGTGTTCTGCAAACGACCTCTGCCTCAACGCCAGTAAGACCAAGAATCCTGCACGTGCTTTCCCACTCTCACTCCTGCACGTGCTTTCCCACTCTCACTCTGGCCGGCCTCCCTTGGCCCTGAGTCCGCACCCACCTGCGCGGCAAAAAACATAGGGTCATCTTCGACTCTACTCTTTCCTTCTCCACCCACATTTCAAACATTTCCAAAAAGTCCAACTACTAGCTTCAACTCCTTAGGGGTACTCTTCCTTTTCTCACCTTCCCCCAGTGGCTCACCGTCCAGAGCCCTGGTTCTCTCATGGCTGGACTACTGCAACAGCCTCTTTTTTAACCTCCCTACCTCTGCCCTGCACTCTCTGTAACTCATCCAGAACAGAACCGCAAGACATATCCTTGGCCTCAAGCCCTAGGACAGCATCTCTCAGGCACTGAAATCCCTCCACTGGCTCCCCGTGGCTGCAAGGATCAAGTTCAAGACCCTCTGCATTGTTCACAAGGCTTTCTGGGGCCTGGGACCTACCTATCTGCAATGATGCCTACCTAAATACTGTCCCTCCTGAGCCCTCTGCTCATCTACCTCCAACCTTCTGCGAGTGAGCCGGTTCTCCAAGCAGAGATTTGGATGGAGATCCTTATCCTCAGTAGGGGCCTCCCCCTGGAATAGCCCCCC
Organism: Ambystoma mexicanum; assembly: GCF_040938575.1. Taxonomy (NCBI): domain Eukaryota; kingdom Metazoa; phylum Chordata; class Amphibia; order Caudata; family Ambystomatidae; genus Ambystoma; species Ambystoma mexicanum. The sequence goes on along the minus strand of NC_090923.1, from coordinate 31,955,028 downwards.
TGCCACCCTCTATCTTGAGCCTGACCTGCTTAAGTTCCAGAAACTCCTTAAGACATTCCTTTTCTCCTCTTCCTTCCCTCTCCCTCTACCCTGCGAACCTCTCTCATGCTTTATACCTCTCACTCCTTTTTCCACACAGCTTGCTGACTGGCCGCCGGGTGCACCTCAGAGTCTCACAGGTCCTCGGCACTCTCACCAGTCCTCCCGCACTTGCCTCATCACGATTGCACTTGGTCATTGACCCATGAGAGTGGCATCTCTCAGCACTTACCCCAGTCTCTAACTGACTGGGTGCACTTGAACTCCCCCCTGTGCACTTGTTTCTCACTCCACCTTCACCCCTCCCTCTCCTGTACCGTCTGTGCACTTGCACAATCTGAACGTTCTATGCCTTTTAAGATCGTCTATCTTCCATGTCTCCCCTCCTTGCATGGTGGCGCCTCAATGCACTTTTAAAAACTGCAGAATCATCGCCAGACCTAGTTGCTGTCACCTACACTGTTAACTGTATTATATGTACTTACTCTGCTTGTGCAGAGTGTTATGGTCTCAGAAATTCAAGGGCTCTGACTCACTGTTGTTTTTCCCCCTGTTCTGCCCCTCAGTGAGCGCTTTGGAACACTTGCCTTGTGTATAGGTGTTTTACAAATAAACATTACCACACCATTACCGAGGCCACTCAGGCTTTACTGGGCATTACGATGGCAGCACCACGGTACATCACATATGGTTGTACCCTACATAGGATCAGGGCATATTAGGGGTCATTTGTGTATGATGACATTACCGAGCACTCGTGCTGCATTTGACATATGATGGCAACCCTTCAGCACGTAGGCTGTGCCAGACATATAAGGCATTTACTGGCATACGATAGCAATACAGTAGAATTTGGTGGCGCACCTGGCATATAATGGCAGAAGCCGGCCTTGTTAGGTTGTACGGTACACGTGGTGAGTACACCGGGCATATGGGACATATACTTGTAGTATCCTCTTTGCTTATAGCGTGCATCTGCACGAGAGTATGCTCGTGCAGTAGAATGGGAGGACGAGATGGAACGCAGGAAAACTACAGTTGGAGGAGAAGCGGAGCTGTGAAGACGCACACGTCGCGTCCCTTGTTTATTTATGATATTAACTTAAAGTACAATTATAAAGTTTAAAGAATAAAATATATAATTCTCATTAACTTGCCCCTCATTACTTCAATGGCGACGAGGATAAAAAAAAGAAGACACAATAGTGGCCGTTGAGAAGGATCTCCGGCCGCACCGCAGGTAGGAACGCGGTTCGCATCCCAGCCGCGCGAAGATCCTTTGAGAGAGACTGCCGGTCGAGATAATTTATTCACTGCTTTTGGGCCGCGCCCAGCGCACCCCGCATTACGTGCTCTCAGAGGGGGGCGGGCCCAGCTGTTGATTTCTGGCCTTAATCACCGCCGCGTTCCACGTACTATAAACATTACGTGCCCTCAGAGGAGGCGGGCCCAACTGTTGACATTGTTAATGCTTTCACCGCTCACTGCCGTGTGCCCACCCTTTGCCTGCCTAAAGCTACGCACACTACGTCGTAATTTCCGGGAAGCCATCCCGGACTCCATCGTCATTACGCATTACTCCACGTCGAGTAATCAGTAATCCTCATCACTCCTCGTGATCTTCCTCTTCACAGTGGAAATTTAAAAAAAAATATATATAAACTCACGAAGTCACCTACGTCATAATCTTCATTACATTCTTCAACGATCCTCATTGCTCCTCACACTCTTCCTCTTCACAGCAAAAAGGGAAAGATATAAGGAATTCGAAATTGTACAAAATACAGACTTTAAGCTGAATCCTTGAACCGATTACATACAATCAAAGATGGCCATGCAAGGAGTGCAACCACCACACATGTTTTTACCGGAAATTGGTGAACCTATACTTCCCTGGAAGCGATGGCTTAAAGCTTTTGAACATTACGCACATGTAGTTTGTGGAGTGAACTACAGTATAGAAAGAAAGAAGTCTTTACTACTACACTGTTTAGGACCAGCGGGCCAAGAGAAATTTGAGGACTTGCCTGATCTCACAGAAGATGAAACAAGGGACATGAACATGTATGAAATTGCCATTGCCAAACTCAATAAACATTACGACAAGAAAATGAGCACCATTCTAGAAAGATACAAATTCGGAAAGCGAGTTCAAGAGAAAGAAGAATCTGTAGAACAATATGTCACTGCTCTGAGGAAAATGGCCCGGAATTGCAACTTCAACCAACAACTCGATGAAAGGATCAGAGACCAATTTATGCTTGAGTGCAGGAGCAGCAAGGTCAGAGAGAGACTTTGGTCTGAAGATGATCCCACACTCGATGTTGTACTTAGATCAGCCAAGGAAGTTGAGCACACAGAAACGTGTGTTTCTACCTTAGAAAATAGAATGAAGGACATATCAATCAAATCATCGATCAGTCTTGTACAATCAGATCAAGATGAAGAAATTGGAATAGTTAGAGGCAACAAGAAAAAGAAAGTGAGATCACAAAGAGACGGGACTATACCCAACACCAGCAATTTACGGCGAAGATCCTTCGAGAGTAGAGATGTGTACAACAACCAAGCCAATACAAGAAGACCTGGCAGAGTCGAATCTAGGAGAGGGAATAGACCCGACGTAATGAGGACGTCCACGTCAGGTGGTGAACGTCAAAACAGGAGCATGTTTCCCCAGGATGGTAGAGGAAGGACCAGACAAAGAGGATGTTACCGATGTGGTAGCCCAAGCCACTGGGCTGACAATAAGGAATGCCCTGCTCTTAAGATGATTTGCAGAAGGTGTGGGGGAAAAGGTCACATAGCAAAGTGCTGTAGGACCAACCCAAATGGCGAACAAGAACAATCCTCTAATTGGATTGGAGATGATGACGACGAAGAAGAATGTGTTTTCATGGTCACTGATGAAGACACACACATAGAGAGCCCCAGAGCTGAAATTGTTGTGAATGGACTTCCAGTCAATATGATGGTTGACTCTGGAGCGAAGTATACGCTGATACCAGAAGAGATGTGGAGGAAATGTGGCCCAGAGTATTTACATGAAGTTGATGTAAAACCCAAGGCATACGGTGGAGTCAGAATAGAATTGCTTGGGTGGTTCGTTGCAAATTTAGACTTCAAAGGGAGAAAAGCAAGTGGTCGCATTTATGTATCTAAAAGCGGAGAGTCTGCACTCCTCAGTTGGACACACCAGAAATTGCTCAAGGTCCGGTTAGACCCTAATGCTGATGAAATGGTTTACCAAATCGATGGATCATACATGGGTGACATTCAGAAGATAAAGAATGAAATATTTAGAGATGATGTAATAGGATGTTTAAAAGGCTTCTCACATTGCATACTACTAAAAAGGGATTCAAGACCTGTGGCCCAGAAGCTCAGAAATGTTCCGTTAGCTCTCAAGAAGGAAGTCAAAGAGGAACTAACCAAATTGGAAATGCAAGGAGTAATTGAGAAAATTCATGCAGCGGAATGGGTTTCACCATTGGTCATTGTTAGGAAAACCACAGGAAAAATAAGAATATGTGTCGACATGAGAGAGTTGAATAAATGTGTGATTCCTGACAGACACCCATTACCCAATATACAAGAACTAATATCCACCTTGGGCCCTGCAAGGGTTTTTTCCACACTAGATCTCACAGCGGCATACCACCAAATTAAACTACATGATGATTCTAAATCTTTGACGGCTTTTATCACGCCAGAGGGGCTCTATCAATTTCGCAGGATGCCATTTGGGTTAATATCAGCGGCTTCAGTTTTTCAAAGGATAATGCAGAATATACTTGGTGATATGGAAGGTGTAGTTTTCTTTCAAGACGATGTATTGGTTTTTGCAGATGATCAAGATAAACATGATATGAGGTTGAACAGAGTTTTGCACAAACTACACCAGGCTGGAATGGTTTTGAGTGAAGCCAAATCGAAAATCAATAGAAAAGAGATTGAATATTTAGGACATGTAATATCTGGTGATGGTATTAGACCCAAGAGAGACTTGGCAGAATCTATCCGATCCATGAATACTCCAGACAACAAAGATCAACTAAGAACTTTTCTTGGAATGGCAGAATATTACGCCAAGTTTATAGAGAATTTCTCAGACCACACTGTCGAAATGAGGAGTCTAATGAAAATGAATAAGAAATTCATCTGGAATAAGAAGAGTGAGAAAGAATTCCAATTCATAAAAAAGGCTTTAGCCCAAGCCCCGGCACTGCAAAGTTATGTTAGAGGCAGGAAGACTGTAATAACCACTGATGCAAGCGACGTGGGTTTAGGCGCATCCTTATCGCAATATTATAATGGACAAGAATTAGTAATTGCCTTTGCATCTAGGTTACTTAAAGGACCAGAAAGGAATTACGCTACAATTGAGAAAGAGGCTTTGGCAATCAAGTGGGCCATTGAGAAATTCCGGTCTTTTGTTTGGGGGGTACAATTCACCATACACACAGATCATAAACCTTTAGTGGAAATATTCAGTACCAAAGGTCTGGACAGGGTATCCAGCAGGATTAGGAGATGGGTCACAAGACTTCAGGAGTTCAGTTTCAAAGTTATATACATTCCAGGTTCAAAGAACATTACAGCGGATTGTTTATCTCGCTTGACCAATCTTAATGATGTTGAAGAAGATCTCGGAGATCATGAAGCCGTGTGTGAAATATCGAGCCAAGCTGTATCCAAGGAAGATTGGAGCGATGGCATGGTGAAGGATGTTACTCTATTAGAAGTTGTGAAGATGGTCAAAGAAGGGAGATGGAAGAAGAATGAAGTACTTTCTCCAGAAGTAAAGGCTTTTTGGGACGTACGAGAAGAATTATACCTTCAAAGTGATTACCTCATGAAAGGAGACAAATTGATACCCCCTACCAACTTAAGAGAGAAGATTATAACGATGGCTCATGAAGGACATCAGGGCATTGTAAAGACTAAAAGAAGAATCAGAAGCACATATTGGTGGCCCGGTTGTGATAGACTGATCGAAGACCGAGTTAGAAAATGTATCCTTTGCTCCAAGAGCGATAAAGTGTGCAAGGGTGCAGAATATCCAATGGTTTTGAGAGAGGTCCCTGAGAGTCCGTGGAGTGAATTAGCTATGGATGTGATTGGTCCCGTTTGGAGTGATGGGTGTGCTACGTATTGTTTAGTAATAATTGACATGTTAACCCGGTGGGCTGAAATTGAATTCTTACCTCAAGTTACCACAAGTGATGTTATAAGGTTCATGGAAGAGGTGTGTGAAAGAGAGGGATATCCCAAAACAGTCCTCAGAGATAATGGCTCACAATTTAAATCTGAGGAAATGGAAACGTATTTGAAAAGTAAAGCCATTTACCATAAGTTGTGCGCCATTTACCACCCACAAACCAATGGCATTGTGGAGAGGTTCAACAGAGTGATAAAAGATGCTATAAAACTGGCATGGGCCAATGGAAAGGAATGGAAGATAGCAGTCAAAGAGACTCTGTTAGCCCACAGATTCACTCCTCACAGTTCCACTGGAGTCACACCATTTGAACTCAATAGAGGCAGGAAAGCCAATACAAACATATCTCCAGGGTGGATGAATGACCTTGTGAGAAGTGAGAATAAAATAGAGATAGCAAAGGAAAATATTAGACATAGACAAATCGACAACAAAAAAATGCATGATAAAAAACGCTTTAGGAAATTACCTGAATTTCAGGTGGGTGGTTGGGTGAGGATAAAACTACCTGTGAATTTGAGAAGAGATGGTTGCAAATGGTCCAAGCCCGTGTGAGCGGTAGAGGTATATTCCCATGCTATTAGGACCCAGGATGGCAGAGTATGGAACAATGAAAGGGTAATGGATATAAGTGATCAATGTTGGGGAAGTCAGTTTGATGACTTGGGCGAAATGGATAGTGAGAGAAGTAGAGTTGGTACAACTGTTGACATTGTTGATAGGAATGTGCGAGGTGAGAGTGAGGTGGTGAGCAGAATATCTAAGAGAGTTCCTTCCTTGGCAACTGATTCAGATGAGTATCAAGAAAGAAGTAACAGGATAAGATCCAGGTCGGGAAGAGAATGCAGACCACCAAGATATCTCTGTGACTATGTGGGATAATGAAAACCATGCCAAAGAGTCCTTCCATATAAAGAAGGGAGATGTGTAGTATCCTCTTTGCTTATAGCGTGCATCTGCACGAGAGTATGCTCGTGCAGTAGAATGGGAGGACGAGATGGAACGCAGGAAAACTACAGTTGGAGGAGAAGCGGAGCTGTGAAGACGCACACGTCGTGTCCCTTGTTTATTTATGATATTAACTTAAAGTACAATTATAAAGTTTAAAGAATAAAATATATAATTCTCATTAACTTGCCCCTCATTACTTCAATACTAGAATAAGATGGCAATAAAGGAACATTTGGGGGTGCACCCGGCATATGATGGCAGCAGCTGTGTATGTGAGGCTATGCTATAAATATAGCGCCTATACCTGGTATGAGGAACTATAAATACCCAGGACAGCAGCAAAAGAGCCCTCTAACTGTGGTGGAAACTGACTATCATGAGATCAATGACACGCGTATTGCGTTGTTTGAACCTTAGTGATGTCACTTGACATAATGTCATGAAGGTTGCCAAAGTCTGAGTGGCTTAACTTCCTGTGCTTCCTGTGCTGCCACTTCCTGTGATGTCATTGAGTGTGTGATGTCACTTCTGCTACCCATAGCAATGCCTGGAATGGCATCTCTGGGGACAGCTGTCCTGAAGTGAGGCTTGAGATGATGGGAGGCTGGCAAAGGTTTTCATCTTTCTCAGCCCGCTGTTCTCCACGCTGCTTGTTTTGTGGGGGTGACCGCTCAGCTCTAATGATCACCCACAGGCAGACATATACTGGGACATTAAATTGAAAGGGTGATGGCATTTCGCAATCTGAACAACAGCACAAGCTATGTGGTGGGCCAGGCTGTAATGCAGCGTATGTTACTGTTGTAATGTGACTTGAATGGAATACTCTGATGTCACATGGAGTTTTCTGTGTTAAGCACTCTAAGTAGATTAGAGTGTTCTTGTTTATGTTCTAATAATCCATTGGCCGGCAGCATCATTTCAACATTGGTGAGGAGGATGTCAATAGAATGGGACCTCCAGCAGCAGTAAAGCCACTCCGCCTAGGATTGTGCGAGTTATGGGTGGTCAAGTCTGGAACAAGGACAGAATTGCTGTGCTGAGAAGGTGTGGTGTGTAAATAGGGTATTTAGAATGTATAAGGTTCATAGGTGAGGTTTTGTACATTAAAAGGGGGTAGATGTGTTGTAATGTGACTTGAATGGAATACTCTGATGTCACATGGAGTTTTCTATGTTAAGCACTCTAGTACTCTAGTAGTTTATGTTCTAATAAGTTCAGTTGAAGGTTGACCTGTTGAGCCTCTGTATACTCTGGCTGTGCTGTGGGTCCTTTGTTGTTATAGCCTACAATAAAGTTCCCGTTAATCGTTATTCACTGGTCGGCAGCATCATTTCAACAGTTACCTTACCTTGATTTGGGAGGATAGCTCAGCGACCATGCGCTCGCCTTGGCAGCAAGACGATGCTGGGCAACACAGGCTGGATCCCCGGGTCCGCACTTTGAAACCTCTGGGTATTAAGCGCGTTATAAATAACCTATCATATCATACAAGCTGTTGGATAGCGTTCCATAGAATGATGAGGACATGCAGGAGAATAACACAGGTGTGTCATCACTACACTACTCATTAATGATCCCATGACATCACGCTCCACCTGCGCATATTCCATACGCGTAAATATAGGGACCCACCACGCCAGCCCTGTGGAGCCCACTCGAGTTTCAGCCTCCATAATTTGCTGCTCTTTGTAATTACAATTGGTTATTTTTTTATAATTGTTTATAACTCGCTTAATACCCAGATGTTTCTAAGTGCAAAGCCGGGTATTGCTCCTCGTTGAGCACGTTGTCCATGAGCTATCCTCCCGAGACAACAATCTAGATATCATGCCCTAGAAATACCCCTGTGCAGCTAAATCTTCAGCCCAGGAGAGCGCTCTCCATGTAGCCGAACTTACTTGAATCCTCGAGGCAAGCAGGACACACTTCCCCCGACATTGGCCTTCGTGATAGCGAATCTGATCCAGCGCCTTAAAGCAGCTACTCAGGGTTTCAAGTGTTGTCTTCGGTTACCAAGCGCGATGAATTCATTATGGACTCTGTAAATAAGAGGAAGCTTTCTAGGATCAGGCCAATGCATGCCACGGAGTGTCACTCTTCCAAGGAGAGACACAAAGCCCGCAGGTTAGTTTCGACTAACATCTGACCTCCTCAAGTCTTCTACAACCTTCGACTATATACTAGCACTGATCTTGTATTGTACCGTATCCCTGTTTGCTCAACATGTATATCAACTGCTGTACTTTATACAGCTTGTAACTATTTATATGTGGAAAGGTAGTCTCGTGCAATGCGCCCAGATACCTACGGGTTTGGAGCGCTTTACAAATCAAAAAACAAATAAACAAACAGGATAAAGTTATAGTCTAAATCAAATGCAAAGCACATATTGGATGCGAAGTCTGGCCAGGCTGCTGAGGCAAAGCGTTTGCAAGGACCTTTAGATAAGACAAACCCCACCACAAAGCTCTCAGGCCACCTTAATACTGAAGAGCCACTTAATCAAATGTCTTATACTACCAGCCAATCACATTCTGCAATGGCTAAAAAGCGGAGGGCGTGAAAGTGCCTTCAAACCCAAGGTAAATCCTAATGAGAGGTTGGAGCCTTGCAAGGGGGTTAGTTAACATGGGGAACCTGCTGAACCTTCAGACATGAAACATAAACCTTTCTGGAAACCCTCTCAGAAAGTCTAACACTTTGGGAGTCTCACACTACATGAGAGGTGGGGATTTCAGGGAACTCTGCTGTCAAACATACAAGCCAGAGGACCCGCATGCTGAAACCAAAGAGCCGGACTAGATGGTTGTGGTGATCTGGGAACATGTAACCTGAGGAACTCCAGGCCTGTGGCACACTCAGGGAAATGCAGGATGATGGGAACAGCCAGCTGAGTCTGTCTGCCGTCAAGGTAAGTACTCCTTATGTCCCAGGAGGAGAGCTCAGTGGCAACGTGCTCACCTTGGAAGCATGACGACACGGAGAACCACAGGTTCGATCCCCGGGTCTGCGCTTGGAAACCTCTGGGTATTAAGCGTGTTATAAATAACCCAACATATATCCTTGAAAATGCACTGCTGAAAAGGGTATAAGCTTCTCCTCCATTAATACATGTCACGCAAGTCTTGTCACTGACCCCACCCTGGTTGCCACCCTAAAGACGATGTGTCCTTTGTCCACACCAAGAATGCAAATATATTGACGGCTTAAGCAAATTTCCTTAGAGCATAATCGATCGCAGCCAGCGTCCTCCAATTGGAGGACCTTTTCTGAGCCACCCAGAACCCTGGCAGTTCTTTGTCTGATGGTGACATGTTATGCATGTAATACTAATGTCTGTCAGACAGGCATCTTGTGTCAGTATCATTGGGCTCAGAGGATCCTAATGAACGTCCCTCGCCGTAAATCCAGAGACAACCACCGTTCCACGTGGTTCCAGATTCCACTGACAAGTGCAATCGTGTCCACAAACTTTCTCTTACAGGAATCCTCTAATTACAGTGTCTGGGTCACCAATGATTTCAAGTGAAGGTGGTTCCCAGGAGTCAATAACACTATCTATGCCATAACCCCTTCGACCCGGAACCATTCCCTGGCAGATTCACAGAAATGGGCCATAAATGTGAAGACACTTCTGCAATTTTGTGCTATTGGTGTCACCGCCTTGGTCAATATGATTCATGTCGTCTGAAGATCGATCGGCCGCACATAGCATTGAAATGCGCCGCCAACACGACTTCCAGAGCTGCTTCTCATGATTTGACTTGATCGGGCAGCGCTGGTGGGCACCCAGAAGGTCTCCATTCAAAGTCAATTTTCTTGAGATTCAACACCAGCCTCAAGGCCCCAGCAGATTTTGCAACTAAGCCCACCTTCTAGAAGGACTAACATTATGGCTTTCTTTCTCAGCCCTTCAAGAATCGTTGGCAAAGCCATTGTCCAATGAGGATTCTTCAGAGGCTGCGTCCAGACAGTGACAGAGAATGTGATTTCATATTCTCCACTGATCAATGCTGGAGGAGCAGAGGTACTACACAGACCTGAAGCATACACGATGAACGACTCGAAGGCGGCTTTCCACTGGAAGGACATCTCACTCGACTCTACATATTGTGAGGTCTCCTGAGCCTTAGGGGGGTGGACACTGGTGGTGGAATGACATATTTGTGTGTCCCCTCTGGAAGGAAGGCCATAGGTTCTGGAAAATTCTGTTATCATCCCTAAACCTCAGTTCTGATGCACTCTGACAAAGTGTGTACTTGGACTAGACATGGTCTTCCTCGTGAGTGGCAAAATAGTGCACCGTGTCCTCATAGGAGTTCATCCAGCTTGGAAACAATGAAACTACCCCAACAAAGAGCACGAGAAGCAAAAGCCTATCCTAGCCAGCCTCCACCTTCCAATATCCAATGTGGATACAGGTCAGCAGGCTGTTGCCGTAGCGCTACGCGTCAATGCTGCCGCTGTGATGCTCATACGTGTCGTGTCTGATATCAGCTGAACCTGTTGCTTGATCCTCAGCCACACGGTCACCGTAGTCCGCCTCGTCTTCCATTTTATCAAACGTAACTTGAGAATTAATATGCTGAATATTTTATAGATGTCTCAATGAAGAGGAGGATATGAAACAGCTCAGACCCTCTTCAGTGCTAAATCCACCGTGCCCTCAATAGGATCCCTGGGGGCAATAACATCTGCCACAAAGTGTGGCTCCCCTGGCAAGTTTGGAACAATCCACTCCATGTGCACCATTCCTGCCAACTTATCTTCTGTGCCCTGCACAGGCAGCGACTCGACTTCTCAGAGTCTTTACATTTGCTTTCCCTAGCATATTGCCTCTGCTCAGAATATCCCACTTCTTGCAAACCCGTGCACTGAAATGTGCATGTGCAAAGTTGTGTGTACCTGTGACTAGGGATGTCAGTGTGTGGGGGTGTGTGTCGGTGTGTGTTTGAGTGTGTGCTCCTGATGTTTGCATGCTCACAGGTGTGTGTGTGTGTGTGTGTCTCTCTCTCTCTCTCTCTGGAGGTGTGTATGCGTGTTCACGTGTGCAGCAGTGTGTGTATGTCTGTGCACCAATCTAAATTCACCTCATGCTGAACTCTGTGTGCATGAGTGCCTGTATGTGTTTCTGTGCATGTGCTAAAGTGTGGCTGTATGTGTTTTCACACCTGCATGCACACACATCAATGTGCACACATCTCTGTGCATTCACACACCTCTGTATGCAAACGCACCACCTCAGGTGGGCATGCACACTTCTGGATGCACACCTCTCAGTTATATTGTATTTAGTGTAGTACAGTGTTGTAATGTCTCCTGTGTTTACTTTCGGACGGGCTGTAACCTCAGTTGAACACATTCAGACTTCCGGTCATCAGTCTATTCTGCTTACTCTGTAGCATTTGTGGCAGGTTGGCAAAGATTTCTTATTCAATGGCTCCCCACCGCTTACCCATAGCAATAAAATTGAGGGCTCGCATATTCTCTATTGGCGTTCTCTAACATATCACTGATCATTACTTTAATCTTTTATTTGCAACTGGCAAAAAGTGCCCGTACTTCGAACAGGTTCTGTACACAGACATGATAGCACTCTCATCAATGGTTGACAATTACAGAGCAGACGTGGACCGGAGGGGAGAATTGGCATGCTGCAGAATAATGGAACCTTCTGTGCGCTCTCCCCACCTGTCGCCTTACCCTGTCACGGTGCAGTATGTTGTGGTGCATTGCGGTGCAGATATCCTGGAAATACGTCTGAGGGCCTTGAAACTTTTGTTCCTGGCATGGAGACAGTTAAAATGAGCTTTGTCCGGTACTTCTATGACCACATCGATGTTTGCGTGTTGCTGTGCAAATATCTCAGAAACAGGGAATCCTTGGGGCTCTGTCCCGTCCTTCTACAACCACCTTGATGCTTCTCCGCTCAGAGGCAACCGTTTCGTGTGTTCAGGGGCTGATATCTGGGGAACGGGGTGGGGTGTGCAATAGATATGTGGCCATTATTATTATTACAATCTGCACCCAGTGTATCATAGGCTGATCTAGAACCTTCTCAATTGTCTCTGTCCCTCTCGCTCTCTCTCTCTCTCTCTCTCTCTCTCTACTCTCTCTCTCTCGGTGCTCTCTATCTCTCTCTGTGGGTGAGAGCGCATTGTTCGATGCTGTTACTGACAGCAGCTCGACCAGAGAAGTAGATATCTTGAACGAGGTGGTGCAGTGTTTCCTTATGTTTAAAGGTAGAACGAGAGCAGCAGCAACAGAGGCCTTCCCCGAGGTGGGGACCGGCCTATCATTTGAAAATATATTGTGATGAATCCAATGGAGTCATCACATATTCCCCGGTGGTGGCCCTCTCCCATGAGGCCAGGGGTCGGCAGCCGCTACCTGATCCTGATGGCGTTTGCATGAGGGAGGATCACATGGGAGGAGATGACCACCAGGGAGATGTCATGACTTCATTGAAGAAGACATGGTATCTCCCATTTGCCCATGAGGAGGACTCCCTGATTGCAAATACTCTAATGGACTATTGCCATGTATCTGTTACCCTCTTTAGGGAAAGTAGAGAAACGTTTTCCCAACATCCTTCAGATAACCTTTCATTCCTGATTTAAAAAGGAATAGCTCCAAGAATACCCTTTTCATCTCTAATTCCCCTTTATGTAGAACTGACTTGTCATATGGGATAATTGAGAGAGACTTTCCAAATACTGTACATCAGTTGGCATCAATGGACTCCAATTCCCATAACCACCTTAGAACTGGGATGAAGAGGATGAAGGGAATGATGCAGAGCCAAGACCCGTTGCACGGGACAGTTAAAGATGGGAATAGAGCTATGAGAGGTGGTACAGGAGAAAGCTTTGCAGGTGAAAGCTGCTCGGGAGAAGACATTGCATCTCCTTCGGGGGCACGTGGATGCTGGATGTACGTTAAAGAAAATATCCTGGAGACAAGAATTTTCACCAAAGCAACGGACAGAAATAGCCTCTTACTGGCAACAGGTTTTCATCCTCGGAGGACGATTGACAGTGTCCCTCTAAGCCAGTTTCTACGTTATCGGAGGAATATTTCAGAGGGAATAGAATACCAGAGACAGTCTCAGCATCCTTACGCCATAAATTCAGAGAGAGAGGGTATGATCCCACTACATTAACACAAATTGAGGAGAGAGTGGCTACTATCGAGAGGGATACCTTACTCACACCTAAGAATACCAAGAAAGATGATTCTATGGTGTATGTCACAACATACTCTGCACAGAGGAAGAAAATCAGGAGCATCATCCAAAGAAACTGGCCGATGATGCAAATGGACCCACAGACACAACCACTTTTTCAACATCTTCCGATTTTTGCCTATAGAAATAGCAATGCCCTAAGGAACAGTTTAGTCATAGCAAATCTGTCTACGACTCAGGGGGCACCGACAAAACACAAGGGAACCCAACCGTGTTATAACTGCCAGCATTGCAGCAACATCGTACCAGGCAATATAATCTCGCACCCACACACAGGTAAACCCATCACACTCAAACATTCTTGAACCTGCGACTCATCAAATGTAGTCTACGCTCTTAAGCATCCCTGTGGTTATTATTACGTGGGGATCACTATAAGAAAGGCAAAACTGCGGTGGACTGAGCATAAGTCCAATATTCAGACTAAAAACCCTAGATCACCTGGGGCAATGCACTTTTTGGAAGCGAGACATTCAATTGTCCAATTGAAATGTATGATTTTAGAACAGGTGAAAGTGGGTCCAAGAGGGGGAGAGGTACAAAAGAGACTACTACAGAGGGAGATTATATGGATTGACCAATTGGATTGTCTCAGCCCAAGGGGCATGAACTGTGAATTTGATTTAATGTGTTTTCTCTAATGTTTTCCAATGTATTCCATGTGGATCCCGCATAGTGTTTTTAGCAGTGCTTTTAACAATGTAATGTTTAAGATTAGGTTTTTGTTACAGCTTGCCTCTGATAACAGGAGGGTGTAAGACGATTGATTCTTGAAATATACCTGTTACCGCTTGGGGTTTTGATTGCCCCCTGTTTAAATAACTCAATGGTCCTATTCGGGCTGTGTTGTTGCAGAATGTGAACCAATGAGGGCACAGGGAGCATTTAACTTTACTTTACTCTGTTCCGCAATCTGGTTGCATAATTGGCTTTTTGTCCAATGTTGAAATGAGCCGTTAACTCAGTTGTATCAAGCACTTAAGAATGTGAACGGCCCTTCGGCAGGGAGTCCAGTAGAATCTTCAGTGAAAACTGAACGTGTAATAAATGTAATAGTGATCACTGTGAAGACCATACCTCACTAAGCATTGGTAGAGAGTGGCGAAACTTACCAAAACGAAATCAGCACTCGAGAATCTGAATGACAGTCTATTTGGGTAGGATGCAGGCGGATGCCTTAACATTGACTCCCGTGTGACGTCTGTCATTCACAGGTAATTGGTAGGAGCACCAAGCAGTTTTTTTACTGCAATGTTGCCCCTCCCCCCGCTCTCTAATTAATGGTTAATGGTGACCCATATACGCTGTACATAATACACCCTAATATCAGGCCAATACACTAGATTTTTTCTAGTTGTTTGAGCTGTCTCACAACATTATATAGACACAATATTCACAGAGGCACGCTTACCCGAACAGCGTTCGGTATACGCAAGCTTTTTTCTCCATTGATTCAGACCCGAGTCGGGATCTGTACACACTGCATCTGAGTGGAGCCGCACCATGTGCCCGTGCGCATCCCTAGCAATAGTATCCAGGGCACGCATGCGCGGCACAGCGACTTCACTCGTAAACAGCTTAGGAGTGTGGCCGCCACATACAACCTCGTCATGGACCAATAAGACCATCTGACAGTGCACGATTCAATACTGTCACTGTAAAAAACTAAACAGAGACATGATTATTCAGCAAAACGAGGACTACACAGGAGATACGGCGTCCCACACCAAGATGGCGCCCCACACAGGGCCACGCATGCGCGCCGTCCCTATGGCAACCTATTTTGCTTGGGAGAGTCGCGCAGCGCGTTGTTGGGTGTCCTGACCCACGTTTGAGCTATCATGCTGCAACATTTGGTGCTGTGGGCTTAGATAATCCAAGATGGCCAAAAAGCCCACAAGTGCGCCAGAATCCAGGAGAACCACGCAGTCTGTGCGCACACCCAAAATGGTTACCTAACTTGCCACCCACCAGTGTAAAGAAAGATCTTTGTTAACAAAATCCACTGTTACTGATGTCAAAAAGTTGCTGAAATCGTGACTCATTGGACCACTTTAAAGATTGAACTCTTTTGTGGGGTTCCACATAACCATCTTACTGTAAGGAGCCCCATCAAAACAATGTTAAGCAAGGATTATTTACTACCATGTAAGAACCATTCCTGTTTGGAATGCATTAATCCAAGAAAGATCCCAAAATTGCATGCAGTACCGACAAAATCCTCAAGGCGGCGCTAGCAGTCTAAACTCTGACAGGAGAACTGAGTGCAGTTGCTGACAAAGGGATTTGACTCAGCTGACTTCAAAGGCTGCATTTTAATTAAAAATTAGCCACATGCTGTTCCCAGAGGCCTGAAGCCTGGGAAACCCTCTCACCTCCAGAGCTTCACACCAGGAGTTAGAATCTCACATGACCTCTTGATTGATAGAAGGCAGACTGGCTGGGAGCCTCCTGGAGACCACACAATAGGCTCTTGCAATTGATTAGGATATGTTGATTTTGACTGTTTCCTGTCAACAAAGGCCTGCCTGCCAGAAGACACATGTGACTGACCCACCCAAGTCTTGGAGGCGGACTCCAACACTCTGAGAACTGAATTGAAAGCAAAATATATATTTTACAGAAACACTGATAACTCTTTGTAATCAAATGACAGAAATGTATAACTTTGAGAGCCTTAATTTAAAAAATGTACCTTCAATTCAAGCCCAAACTCCAATTTGTGTGATGTTCTGGGGGCAAACTAGCAGTTAAGAGGGTATTACTTAAAATGTATGCATGTTAAAAATCTGACACTTCATCAATTAATGTCCATACTCCTTGCGCACATGTGTGTAAATTTGGGGTAATGTCCGATATTGCGAAACCAGTTAAAAAGTGCAAATGTCGCCATTTCTGAATGCAAGCTCCCAGGAAGAGCAGATTTGGACAGGGTATACCTCCTGTGATATGTGAAGGGTGCATGTAATTTTAAACAAATGTGTACCTGTGCAAATATGTCTTTTGGGTCAAAATATAGATTGTGTGTAATTTGACAGGGGTGGGTTCTCTGTACCATAAACAGACCTCATCATGATGACACTTCATTTCATTCCCCCAATCAAGGGGAAGAGAATGAAGTGGCCAATGACAAGTGGAGAGGGGTAGAGCCTAGTGATGCTGCACACACACCCATTTTCAAAACACATAAAAGCAGACAGACAGGACAGATAGGGACCTTCAAATCCATTTGCTGCAACGCGCTCTGCCGGACCATACCACATCCAGAGATCCAGACTTCAAATCCATCAATCTCCAGAATCCAGAGAGGCCAGAGAGAGAGCAGAGCTGACCCAGACCACTGTGAAGTGCAGAGACCAGACCAGAGTCCAGTCTAAAACCTGACCAGATCCGTGGCAAGGCCCATCTAATTCAAGAATATAGTGTGAGTACCAAGCAGAACTGTGCAGAACCAATCTCTTAGTTAAAATAATCTAATCCAAGCTATTTTAATCTAAGTAGAACTGCCTCCTAACTGTCACCTGTCATTTCTAGTTGCTAGCTGTCATTTGTCTTTTTGAACTTTAAAATTTCAAATCTGAAAAACTACCTTTATTTAATCGCTCATATCTCCGTGACCGTTTGTGCTAGAGACTTCCTCTGAAAGCTGGGAATCGTGGCTTTTCTACGAACCTAGAACCGCATTCCTACCCCCGATACTCTTGCCGCAATCGCGAAAAACGCACTCGCGAATTTGCCGCGATTTGCAAATTTCTCAACGTGTGAAAACAGCAGTTTTCTTGCTTTCAGTTGCCAAAAATTCGTTTAACCTGCTAGTTACTCCTAGATCCTTGCTAAGGTGAGCCTGGACTAATATTAACTTGATACCACTCACCCTGAACCTCTAGAGGGAATTAAAAGCATTTTTGCATATTTTTCACTTCATTGCCAGCACATATAAAAGCATTTTGGGCCTGTGTTTCCAACTTCTGTAGTCTAAGCTTGCTGGGGTGAACTGAATTACAGTTGATTGCATTTCTGAGAACTGTGTGCTTTCCTTCCATTTCCTTGCATTGCATAAAGGGGGGAGGGGATTGCCAGAGAAAAGTGATTTCATTGTTTTGTTGAAATCATATTGAGTATTTTCTGTATTGCATTTCATTCAACATTACATCCATCTGAACTTATATAAAGTATTCTCTACCACCTTATTCTTCTGTTCCTATTCACAAGTGTGCTAGTGCCAGACTATCCATTATTGATTACTGCTCAGATTCAGTGTGATATTCAATTATTAATTTATTATAAAGTGTGATATATATATCTATTGTTTAAATGATCAAATAAACCTTTTAACTTGCAAAACAGAACTACTTCTTTGCTCAGTAGGGTCAGGGGGATTCCAAGGGAGGGGTGTTATATAGGGGTAGTCATCCAGAACGCATGAACTGGACATAAAGATATTTCAATAAGGGTTTCCATTCAGTATCCCAGACTAGACATTGACTTAGCTGTAGTGTTTAATTGAATCCTCTTACAAATTGGGGGCTCGTGCCGGACGTTTGGATTAGATTTATCACTTGTGCAGATTAATACAGCGTGCCAGCTGACCAGATACACATATCCGGTCGGATCACACGCTGTGTTACGCTGTAAAGCACTCCTCAAAGGAACGCTCTAAGGAAAAGGTCTGTTTTGCAAGAACAAAATACTAATTTCTGTAAGTCAGGACAGAGACCAATCTCTAGAATGACGACCTTAGTAGACATGAAAATAGCCAGAGAGCACTTCTTACATAAGTTATTTGTGAGAGGTGAGTGGACTCACCAGGACCGCATGGTCTGGTTGCAGGCCATCACGCAACAGGTCACTGAAACAGGGTCAGATATATGGGGAGATCAGGGTCCCCTACATGTGGCCCTGAGTGAACTATACATGGCTCCTAAACCTAAGGATGAACAAGACAAGATGGTTAGGATAGCCGCATACCTGTACCTATATATGGGAGACATGCAGGATAAATGTACTGAAAGCCAAGATCTGGCGAATAAGCGACAGATGGCGTTAGAGAAGGTCCAATCTGACCTGGTCTCTTCTGAGCAGAGGCTGCAGGGGAGCCAGGAGTCAGAAAATGAGAGTAGACAGCACATCATTAAAATAAAGAGGGATATGGACATCCTGCAACAGGAAAAGGCTGACCAGGATACCAGATTTCTGGCCTTGCAGAAGGAGTACCAAGAAGGTTTGGACTCCCTACTGCAGAGCCAGAAAAAGCTGGAGCAACAATTAGACTTTAACAGGGCATGCACGGAGCAGGTAGCCACCCTGCAAAGTCATCTAGATAGAGTGAAGGCAGAGAGCAACAAGCTGATTTTGAAAGACCTGGATACCCAGGCAGAGTTTGATGAAGAACACCAGAAAGCTGGTGCCTTTCAAAGGCAGAGGGACGACCTGGCGGCACAAATGCAGGCTCTTAGCCAGGAAAGAGACGCCTTAGGCCAGGAAGTCTGCCATTTAAAAAGAAAAACAGAAGAAAATCACCTGGCCCACCAGGGACTGGGTGACCTCCAAAAAGAACACCAGGACTTGCTAGAGCACACCAGGAGGGTGGAGGAGGCTCTGGCAAGACAGGAGCAGGCCAATAGGGACACAGCTCAGGAGGTAACCCTCCTGCAGCATAGACTGGCCCAGTGCTCCAGGACCAATCAGGAAACACAGAGAGAGAATGAGGCTCTCTGCCAGCACAATGATAGGCTCCAACAACAGGTAGCGATGCAGGAGAGACTGATAGAGTCTAGTAAGGCCTTAACTGAGGAACTGAAGGCGCAGGCTCTTGCATTGCAACAGGGAGCAGGGGCGGATAGAGACCAAGTTCGCTGGGAAAGGGAAACTCCTGAGCATAACCTCAGGAGCCCTAGTACCAGAGGCCTTTATCTCTCTCAGTCCCTGGACTCTGCCACCCCCATGTCCCCTGGCGCACATGAGCACAGGGCCACAGGGATGGCAGATTACTATCCAGCCAGAAGCATGGGGCTCATAGGCCAGTACCACCCAGGAATGGAGGGGCGGGCATCCGGGTATGGGCACCCAAGCACAGTGCAATTTAATGGGGAACCCCAGGAGAGTAGGCCCATTAAGGGCATCCTGAAAACCTCTGCCCAGTTAGGTCAGTGGGGGGTACCCATCAAATCCTGGCAGCAAGGAGGGATCTGAAGACTCCTCTGAGCGGTACAGGACACAGGAGACCAGGTCCCCACATTCTGCCAGCCATTCCCAGGCTCGCAGAATCCGGGAAAACCT
The DNA here is from genome assembly GCF_040938575.1 of Ambystoma mexicanum. Taxonomy (NCBI): domain Eukaryota; kingdom Metazoa; phylum Chordata; class Amphibia; order Caudata; family Ambystomatidae; genus Ambystoma; species Ambystoma mexicanum. The sequence continues at coordinate 31,935,289 of NC_090923.1, read as the reverse complement.
GGAAGAACAGACGGGAACCTCTGGGAGCAGTGCCTCTGAGTCAGAAGATGAATGGACCAGGGTTACCCGGACCAAAAGGGCCAATAAGACAAAAAGGGCCTTGCTTAAGGACCCCTTAAAGCAGATTAAGGCAATCAGGAGCGTCATCACGCCGTATCATAAGAATGCCAAGTATTCTGTTTGGGAGCAGTTAGAGTTGTTTGAGCAAATGATGGAGACTTTCCATTTGAAGGACAGCCAAAGCTGTATCCAATATGTAAAGTGGACATTCTCCCCAGAGTACTCCAGTTTCTTTGCAGGGCTGGAGGACCAAAATCATTCCAGGTGGTCCACCTATAGGGCGGACTAGAACTGTGCGGTACGTGTTATGCACTAGGTTAGAGTCGTTCTCTTAGCCGACCGGTTTCTGTGGTGCAAATAAGTGGGCCACATTCATCAGGGCTTGTGCAGGGCATCTGCATGTGTGCCTGCTGTTAGTCTCATGGGGCAGCACTGTCTGCGTATCTTAACATCCTCTCCCTGTAGGGGTGACAGGAGGGGAGGGGGAGAGAGAAAGGGAGAGCAGCGGTAAATATCACATGCTGTCAATTCAAGCTATTAGAAGACATTGCACTGGTGTGTCAGGAGGGGGAAAAGAAGGCTTACCCGCTCCGTGTGATCTGGTGGCTTAATCAAGAACGGTGAGACGGCCCGATACCTGGGGGCCAAAGGACAACAATTATTATTGTCTAGTTTGATGTCTGAGTACATCGGATCGGAAAAAAGTCAGTACAAAACGTTACTTATTCTTCTAACCAAATTGAGTAGTTTTCCTGTCTAGTGCGACACGCGCTCGGCGTTGTCGCTACACATTTAGCAAACATATTTCTAACAAGCTTCAGTACATCCCGGATGCCCACGAAGGCGTGACATCAGTGGGAGAGGGAGTGGCTAACCCGGGTGGGCCACAAGGGGCTTACCTCTGAGCAGAGTTCAGTCCGTTTCACGAGCCGTGCGCGAGAGGGTTGAGTCTTCGCGGGCCGTGTGACTACACTATTTATGTTGCCATGGGTTGGCGCGTGGTCACGTGATCACGCGTGCCTGACTCTGGGATGGCCGTCCACAGAGGGAGGCTGCGGCCATCACCAGGTCAGGCACCGCGGACCGCGGGTCCCCAGGAACTTAACATCAAATGTTATGATTGGGAAAAATCCCCGATTTTCATCATGAATCTTGCTGCTGGTGCCTGCATGTACCATCCTAAGCAGCCATTCATACATACAGCACTCATCACGAGCACAATCAGGAGCGCCAGTCCAGAGTACATCAAAGTCAATCAGTCACAATGAAAGTTAAATTAAACAAAACAGTTTGGCACTTTGATTCATAACGTGGCCAGAGTTTGCCAACTAGTTGCTTCATTCAGTCCGTCTTTATCTGTTTTGAGCCGGAAGATCCAGAGTTGTTCACGTTTGAACAGTAGATTCTGTAGGTTCCCGCCTCTTGTGGGGATAGACACTTTTTCAATTATTGTCCATGTGAAGTCTGCCGAGGTGTGTTTAGCAGCTAGAAAGTGTTCTACCATGGGTGCCGTGATCTTCTTAGTGCGGATACAGGATCTATGTTCTGCAAGGCGTGTTTTTATAGGGCGTGTTGTCATGCCTATGTAGCGTTTGTCACATGGGCATGTGATCATGTAAATCACGTTGCTACTGTTGCAGTTAGTCAGTGTTTTCTGGATCCACGGGTAATGCCACCCTATGTTAATGGAGGTGGTTCTCTTGGTACTTGAGCAGGCATTACATGTGCCACAGGGAGTGTGGCCCGTCGCTGGGTTCTGCCCCCACAGTGTATTCAATCTGTGTTCTTTTTCTCTATATGAATGTACCAGGGCGTCACGTAGATTCTTCCTTCTTTTAAGTGCAAACCTCGGGATATCGATACTGTGCTGGCCCACATTCAAAATTGGCCATAGTTTCACGATCTCTTTTTTGATTTTGTTGGCAATAGGGGAGAAGCTCATTACTGCAGTTAAAGTGTTCTCAGCTTCATTGGACTTGGCATAATGTTCCAAAGTGACTTCTCGTGGGATGTTACTGGCTCGTTTTCGTGCCTGTTTGATAATTCGTTTAGGATATCCCCTGTTACGGAGTTTGGCTGCGAGACTTGCTGATTGTCGGATGTAATCTGTTCGTGTGGAGCAGTTTCTCCGGTACCTAAGGAATTGTCCAAATGGTAGATTCCTTCTGAGACTGGTGGGATGGAAACTTCCATATGTAAGAAGTGAGTTTCTGTCCGTAGGTTTATTGAATACTGTGCTGAAGATGGTTGCATTCCGTATCTCCAAAGTGAGATCTAGGAAATGTACAGATTCCGTGCTATGTGTCTCTGAGAATTTGAGAAAAGGATTCTGTCCGTTGAGCCATATCATGAACGTTGCAAGTTCTGGTTCGGTACCTTTAAAGATTAGTAACACATCGTCAATGTATCTGGCCCAAAGGTCCAAATTGGGTAGCCACGGATTGGTTGGATTGTAGATGATTGCCTCTTCAAAGTTTGCTACATAGAGGTTCGCAAGACTCGGGGCAAAGGTGGCTCCCATTGCTGTCCCGGAGATTTGTTCATAGAACGAATTCTCGTAGATGAAGAAGTTTTTTGTTAGGGCAATTTCTGCCAGTTGCATCACCAGGGAGACTGGGGTCGTCATCGGAGGGTCTCTTTCCCGTAATATTTTGTCAATGACTCTGAGTCTTTCCAGGCTTCATGCAGATGGTGGAAGAGAGAGTCAACCTAGCTGATGCCTGTGTGACTCTGGAACAAAAGCAAAAGTTGAAACAAGTTTTCTTGGATTTCCAAGATCTCTTTGCGGTAGACTCATATGACTGTGGTCGCACTGACATCCACACAACAACAATCCCCACGGACCCTGGCATGACTCCAGTGTTTGTGAAGCAATATCGCTTGCCTCTCGCATCAATGGAGTCCCTTACTGAAATAATTAAGAACCTTGAGTCCCGGGGAATAATCCGTCCAGTTCACAGCACCTTCAATAATCCGGTGCTGGGAATATTGAAGCCAAATGGCCAGTGGAGACTCTGCGCCGACCTCAGGGAGCTCAACAAACGGGTCCATACTTCCCGATGGCCTCTGCCCTACATTGACCAAGGGCTGGCCCAGATCCAGGGGTCACAGGTATTCACTGCAATAGACCTGACCAATGGATACTGGACCGTGCCGGTCAGTAGGGAGGACCAATACAAGCTGGCTTTTACCTTTGGGGGCCAGCAGTACACATGGACCCGGACTCCCTTCGGATACCTCAACTCCGGCAATGAATTCAACATTTTCCTACATAAGGCCATGCCCGACCTGGGTGCGAGGGGTAACCTGGCTTATGTAGATGATGTCCTCATCAAAAGTTCATCTGTGAAGGAACACATAGCGGAGATCCGTTATGTTCTGACCCAGTTGAGGGCCGCCGGAGCAAAACTTTCCTTTCAGAAAGCACAGTGGTGTAGAACCCGTGTTAATTTCTTGGGGCATGAGATTACTCCTCAGGGTCTCTGTCCCCAGGAAAAGAAAGTGGAAGCACTTCAGAAACTGAAAGACCCCACAACTCTGCGGGAACTAAGGAGCCTCCTTGGACTGACTAATTACAGCAGAAAGTTCATTGAGGGCTACGCAGAGATCACCAGACCCCTGATTCATCTCCTGAAGGGGGGGGTCAAGTGGGAATGGGGTCCAGAACCATCCGAGGCAGTAAGACAGCTCAAAAGAAGCCTCTCACAAGCGCCTTGCCTAGCTTACCCTGTCAGAAACAAGGAGTTATTCCTGGAGACGGGGTTCTCTAATACGTGCTTGACGGCGGTATTATACCAAAAGCATGACAAGGTCAATAAAGTAATCTCCTATGCGAGCAAAACTTTATCCTCTGTGGAGGAAAAATTCAACGATTGTGAGAAGGCACTCCTGGCAACGGTGTGGGCATTGAAGAATTACCGCCCGTTTATCCAGGGGGAACACATCATAGTGGAGACTCCACACCAGCCTCTGCAATATCTCCAAAGTGATAGAATCCGGGCCGGAAATGTGAGTAATTCCCGAATTACTTCCTGGATTCTGTCAATGCAAGGCTTTCCTGTGGAGGTCAGATATGGCCAAAACAAGAAGAGTCCCCTCGCGCAAGGTCTGGCTGACTTGCATGATTGTGCCAGAGAAAACTGTCTCGAGGACGAAAGTCTAAAAATCAAGGACAACATGGAGCCATACCTTAATTCCCCACACAAAGTCTTTGAAGAGGACAAGTGTGAGGGAATGCCCACTGTCTATGTGGATGGATGCTCTTACCATGTTGACAACGACGGGGAGAAAGAACTGGTGGCCGGCGTAGGGAATGCATGGGTGAATGAGTCCCCAGAACCCTCCGCTGGATACAAAATTGGTCCCCGAAGTAGTCAGGTGGCAGAATTGATGGCCATGCATCAGGCCATCCTCACTGCTGTCCAGCATCAACTCCACGAACTGGTCATAATCACAGATTCGGATTATGTACGGAACGGGTTCGTGGTGCACCTGGTTAATTGGAAAACCAGAGGCATGTTATGTGCTAACAACAAACCCTTGAAACATGGGAAGTTGATCCAAAACATTGATGATCTGGTCACCTCGAATGAGATGACCATCTATTGGAAAAAGATCAAGGGTCATTCCAAAGTAGAGGGACCAGACAAAACTGGAAATGACTTAGCTGATCAGCTGGCCAAAACCGGGGCCATCCAAGGGGATCTAATTGAGATTGAGTCCCTGTTGGGGGAAATCCAGGTCACTGCTATCACTAGGTCCCAGACAAATGCTCACAACGGCCTTTCAATTGCACAATGGAGTAAGGAGACCCCTGATGCTGATTTGATTACAGCTCAGTAGGGGGATCCAATAATTGGTAAATTTTACCAGCACCTTGAGGACCCTGAGAACTTTCCCCTGACGGATACCGATTACATTGGGAAAGAGGACCTAAGAGTGTTGATGAAATGTCCAAAAATGTTCCGAATCCAAGACGGTTTGCTGGTAAGGAAATCCAAAGCTGGCCACGATCAGTGGGTGGTTCCTACCTCATTCCGAAGCCTGATGTTAAGTCACGCCCATGATGCGGCCACCGCCGGTCATAGGGGGTTTCACACAACATTGGAAATCTTAAGAGAGGTTGCATACTGGCCACACATGGGGCAGGACCTCGACCAATACTTGAAGGGGTGTCTTGTGTGTGCACAATTTCAGCCATCATTCCTCACGCACCGTGCACCCCTCCAAAAGAGGGGGATGACACTGCCATGGTCAGATTTACAAATCGACTTTGTAGGCCCCGTGATTCGCTCTGCTAGGGGGAATAAGTACATGTTGACTGTGACATGCTTGTTTACCAAGTGGGTGGAATGTCTCCCAGCCCCAAATTGCAAGGCAGAAACTGCTGCTGCCCTGATGATTAACCACATCTTTTCCCGTTTCGGTCTACCTCAAACGATTGAGTCAGACAGAGGTAGCCACTTCACCAGTGAAGTAATGACAAAGATGTGGGAGATACTGGGGGTCAAAAGGAAGTTACATATTGCTTACAGGCCAGCTTCTTCTGGGGCAGTAGAGAGATATAACCGAACCATTGTGAGCATATTAAAGAAGTTTGTGGCAGATTCTGGGCCAAGTTGGGATATCCGATTACCTCTGGTCCTAATGGCCATCAGATCTACCCCTTCATCTGCAACCAAAATGTCACCATTTGAGTTGATGACTGGGCGCAAGATGGTGCTTCCTCAGCATTTGCTCTACAGGACCCAAGAGCAGACACTGATAAATGCCTCCACAACTCATGAGTATGTGGAGAATTTAAGGAAACACCTTCAACATGCTTTTGCTTATGCTCAGCGGAATCTAGAAAGATCAGCTGATAGCATGAAGACCCACTATGACCTGAAGACTTCCAGGAAGGAATATCAGGTGGGGGACCGGGTCTATCTATACAATTTCCAAAGGAACCAGGCCAAACAGCGAAAATTTTTGCCTACATGGAAGGGACCCTTTGAGATTATAGACAAAATCTCCCCTGTGGCCTATAAGATCCGCATCCCCAAAGGCGGTTTGGCAGAGGGGGAAGACAAGTGGGTCCACATTAACCAGTTGAAGTGTTGCCATCCCAGGCACACTCTGCAACAACTGGAGGAATCCTCTGGAATCCTAGAGGGTACTGTCTCAGATTAATTCAGTTCTAACTTAAAATATCCTACATATCGCCTATCTAATTCTGAGTTTCTCAATGTGGGTGTTTGGTTTTTGAATGCAAAAAGTAATGTGCATGTTCATATGTTTTGACTATAAATTTAGATGCCACCCCACTATATCAATGGTGGGGGAAAAATGTCCATGAATAGGTATTGCCGCTCTTCCTTTGTCGTCCTAGGAGAAAGAAAACCTGGAGACGGGCCAAGGAGGACGATCCGGAGACCGGGAGCAGAGACGCGAGGGGCCCGGGGTACCGCCCAATATTCCCATCAGGACCGGCGAGGAGAACCGATCGATCAGTACCGGATGGAGGAAAAGATGCTGAACTGTGCCATTTGCAGAATTGGAAGAAGATTATGCGGACAGACCAGTGCGTGGGTCAAAACCCTTGTGCACCCGACTCCCCATCGACTCAAATTCAAAGGGCAGTCACGTGGGGGGATCTGTTGGGTGTCCTGACCCACGTTTGAGCTATCATGCTGCAACATTTGGTGCTATGGGCTTAGATAATCCAAGATGGCCAAAAAGCCCACAAGTGCGCCAGAATCCAGGAGAACCACGCAGTTTGTGCGCACACCCAAAATGGTTACCTAACTTGCCACCCACCAGTGTAAAGAAAGATCTTTGTTAACAAAATCCACTGTTACTGATGTCAAAAAGTTGCTGAAATCGTGACTCATTGGACCACTTTAAAGATTGAACCCTTTTGTGGGGTTCCACATAACCATCTTACTGTAAGGAGCCCCATCAAAACAATGTTAAGCAAGGATTATTTACTACCATGTAAGAACCATTCCTGTTTGGAATGCATTAATCCAAGAAAGATCCCAAAATTGCATGCAGTACCGACAAAATCCTCAAGGCGGCGCTAGCGGTCTAAACTCTGACAGGAGAACTGAGTGCAGTTGCTGACAAAGGGATTTGACTCAGCTGACTTCAAAGGCTGCATTTTAATTAAAAATTAGCCACATGCTGTTCCCAGAGGCCTGAAGCCTGGGAAACCCTCTCACCTCCAGAGCTTCACACCAGGAGTTAGAATCTCACATGACCTCTTGATTGATAGAAGGCAGACTGGCTGGGAGCCTCCTGGAGACCACACAATAGGCTCTTGCAATTGAATAGGATATGTTGATTTTGACTGTTTCCTGTCAACAAAGGCCTGCCTGCCAGAAGACACATGTGACTGACCCACCCAAATCTTGGAGGCGGACTCCAACACTCTGAGAACTGAATTGAAAGCAAAATATATATTTTACAGAAACACTGATAACTCTTTGTAATCAAATGACAGAAATGTATAACTTTGAGAGCCTTAATTTAAAAAATGTACCTTCAATTCAAGCCCAAACTCCAATTTGTGTGATGTTCTGGGGGAAAACTAGCAGTTAAGAGGGTATTACTTAAAATGTATGCATGTTAAAAATCTGACACTTCATCAATTAATGTCCATACTCCTTGCGCACATGTGTGTAAATTTGGGGTAATGTCCGATATTGCGAAACCAGTTAAAAAGTGCAAATATCGCCATTTCTGAATGCAAGCTCCCAGGAAGAGCAGATTTGGACAGGGTATACCTCCTGTGATATGTGAAGGGTGCATGTAATTTTAAACAAATGTGTACCTGTGCAAATATGTCTTTTGGGTCAAAATATAGATTGTGTGTAATTTGACAGGGGTGGGTTCTCTGTACCATAAACAGACCTCATCATGATGACACTTCATTTCATTCCCCCAATCAAGGGGAAGAGAATGAAGTGGCCAATGACAAGTGGAGAGGGGTAGAGCCTAGTGATGCTGCACACACACCCATTTTCAAAACACATAAAAGCAGACAGACAGGACAGATAGGGACCTTCAAATCCATTTGCTGCAACGCGCTCTGCCGGACCATACCACATCCAGAGATCCAGACTTCAAATCCATCAATCTCCAGAATCCAGAGAGGCCAGAGAGAGAGAGAGCTGACCCAGATCACTGTGAAGTGCAGAGACCAGACCAGAGTCCAGTCTAAAACCTGACCAGATCCGTGGCGAGGCCCATTTAATTCAAGAATATAGTGTGAGTACCAAGCAGAACTGTGCAGAACCAATCTCTTAGTTAAAATAATCTAATCCAAGCTATTTTAATCTAAGTAGAACTGCCTCCTAACTGTCACCTGTCATTTCTAGTTGCTAGCTGTCATTTGTCTTTTTGAACTTTAAAATTTCAAATCTGAAAAACTACCTTTATTTAATCGCTCATATCTCCGTGACCGTTTGTGCTAGAGACTTGCAGTAACTTTCCTCTGAAAGCTGGGAATCGTGGCTTTTCTACGAACCTAGAACCGCATTCCTACCCCCGATACTCTTGCCGCAATCGCGAAAAACGCACTTGCGAATTTGCCGCGATTTGCAAATTTCTCAACGTGTGAAAACAGCAGTTTTCTTGCTTTCAGTTGCCAAAAATTCGTTTAACCTGCTAGTTACTCCTAGATCCTTGCTAAGGTGAGCCTGGACTAATATTAACTTGATACCACTCACCCTGAACCTCTAGAGGGAATTAAAAGCATTTTAGCATATTTTTCACTTCATTGCCAGCACATATAAAAGCATTTTGGGCCTGTGTTTCCAACTTCTGTAGTCTAAGCTTGCTGGGGTGAACTGAATTACAGTTGATTGCATTTCTGAGAACTGTGTGCTTTCCTTCCATTTCCTTGCATTGCATAAAGGGGGGAGGGGATTGCCAGAGAAAAGTGATTACATTGTTTTGTTGAAATCATATTGAGTATTTTCTGTATTGCATTTCATTCAACATTACATCCATCTGAACTTATATAAAGTATTCTCTACCACCTTATTCTTCTGTTCCTATTCACAAGTGTGCTAGTGCCAGACTATCCATTATTGATTAATTTATTATAAAGTGTGATATATATATCTATTGTTTAAATTATCAAATAAACCTTTTAACTTGCAAAACAGAACTACTTCTTGGCTCAGTAGGGTCAGGGGGATTCCAAGGGAGGGGTGTTATATAGGGGTAGTCATCCAGAACGCATGAACTGGACATAAAGATATTTCAATAAGGGTTACCATTCAGTATCCCAGACTAGGCATTGACTTAGCTGTAGTGTTTAATTGAATCCTCTTACAGCGTCCTTGTGACAGGCTGCTACATTTGGTGTACCGAGGGCGATTCTTATGAAGTCAATTGTGAATGAATAACTTTACTCATTGACAATCTGTGATCACGATTACAGCACCATGATATATAATAGTCGCGATGACTCAGCAGCACTGCTTTTGGAGCGAATTGTTAACATATCTAACAATGAGTTACAAACTCACACAGCCTCCTGGCTCGGTGTGTAGTAATTTATATTATCACGGTGTCTCAGCAACACTGTTTTAGAGCTAATTGTTAACATATTTAACTATGAGTTACACACTCACACTGCCTCCTGGCTCGGTGTGTAGTAATTTATATTATCTCTTCTTTCCCCATGCCTCCAGTTAGCCACATCTGTAGACACAGCTTGACACTGCCTTTTGCACCCGGCGGGACACTTTGGGTTTTCTGACCGGGTGAGTTATCATGAATCATATGAATAGTACCCTAAAGCATGATTCTGCCCTAGTAGCAAACACTTACAAACTGTATGCAATGTCACTTTAACCAACACAGGTGATCATGAATCGTCTCTACTTACCTGGAAAAGCAGGTCAGTGTATCTCCATTCATGAGAGTAACCTGTCTAGTTCCCACAACTTAATTAGAGATCTAATTAGTGTATTCTTATACTTTGTAGGAACTCAACCGAATTTTGTTGAAACTAAAACACATCCAGCCCTGAAGATGGATTACCAATAATCCGAAACGCGTTGGCACTGATTGCTTAATAGGAGTGTCTTTTGGAATCTGAGCAGAGTGGATGTAACTGCTCAGAAGCAGGGAAACACAAATGTGGTGATCACCCTGCACATCAATTATTGCCATCAGCTTAGCTGAGACAAAGTGTATTTTACATTTGTTTGCCCTTTCTTTACTAAATATGGTTTGCTTGATCATTTTTTCAGCTTAATTGAAATTTCGTCCTTTGTTTATGAATCTTTAATTGCCTTGTATGTATTTACCTATGTTTTGAATTAATCTCCACACACTTCTTAGGTAATAGTGTGTTGCAAATTAAATTTGATGATGTGGTGATATAATGACAATTGGGTCTGTCTCATATCTGTCTGCCCTCAGCCAGGGTTATTCTAGTCTGTATACTTACAGGTTAACAGTGCCTCATGTATCTTGTTTGCTACCTAAACACTATATAAAGTTAATCGTATCACTTGGAATACTACTGAGATCAACCCTTTTTTTTATCAAACCCCTCAGGAGCCACTGATTTCACTTCAATAATGTTCTTTCGGAGGAACTGGGTAGAAATATGCTGAATAAAATTGTGATTTATTACAATATCCCAGCTAGGGGTTATTTCCCTGCACTTTCCCTGAATCCACTTGCAATATCAACATCGGGTGAAACAGGCCAACACACTCAAGTCTTTGGTATCAGCTGTTGAAAGTAGGCTGGTGATCAAAGGCAGACTACTGATCAAAGGTAGGCTGGTGATCAAAAGTAGGCTACTGATCAGAGGTAGGATGGTGATCAAAGGTACACTGGTGATCAAAGATAGTCTGGTGATCAAAGGTAGGCTACTGATCAAAGGTAGGCTGGTGATCAAAGATAGGCTACTGGGCAAAGGTAGGCTGGTGATCAAATGTACGCTGGTGTTCAAAGATAGGCTGGTGATCAAAGATAGGCTACTGGAGCCTAAATGGAATGCTAGCTCATATTACTTTGTCACATCTCGCCAGCCTACCTTTGATCACCAGCCTACCTTTGATCAGTAGCCTACCTTTGATCACCAGCCTATCTTTGATAATCAGTCTACTCCCAAATGGGAGTGTATGGTTACTGCAAGGTAGAACTACCACTTGGGACTAGCTCCCGTCAGGAGTGCAGCATAGGGTTACCGGCTGGCAACGGTCATTGTGTGTCTTGTGCTTAAGTTTTTTGAACCTCGAGTGGCCTCGAGCTTCTCCCTGCTGCACCTGAAATATTTCAGATTTTAATTATATACAATACTTAAGACCCGTTGGGGTAATTTACCTACAGAAAACATTACTTAGATTTTGGAGTGCCTCCCACCCCATTTTAATTTCTCTTATGGCAACAACTGTCCACAGGCCTTTAGGCCAATGGAGAAAACGAAAATAGTGAGGGTAAAACAGCAAGAAGACCCTGCTGAATCCTACAATCATGCACAGGCAATTTGACCAAAAATAAAAAAAGGATAATACAATAGCAAGAAGACCCCAACGCAACCTACAATAATTCACAGGCCATTGGAAATGAGAAGAAAAGCACGTTAGTGGGAGAAAAACAGCCAGATGACCCCAGTACAGGCTGCAAAAATCTGCAGGACATTGAACCAAAGAAGAAAAGGATAATACTGAGCACAAAGCAGTAAGAAGACACTACTGTGAGAATCATCCACCCATAGGCCAATTAGCCAAAGAAGAAAGGGATAATACAGGGACAAAACAGCCAGAAGACCCTGCCATGGGCAGCAACCAATAGCGAGGACAAAAGAGCAAGAAGAGATCACGACAGCCTACAATCATTCACAGGGAGCTAGAGCAAACACAAAGGGGATAATACTGGAAGCAAAACAGCAAGTAGATGCTGCCGTGGGCTACAACCATCCATAGGCCACTGGACCAAACACAGAAAATAAACTAATGGGCGCAAAACAACAGCATGACCCTGCTCCCATAGGCCGGTGGACCAAACAAAAAAGGTTGATACTCGGGGCAAAACAAAAAGAAAACATTGCTGCACCCTGCAATCATTCATAGGCAATTTGACCAAAGAAGAAAAGGAAGATACTGTGAACAAAATAGCCAGAGGACCCAGATACGGGCATCAACCATCCACAGGCCTTTGCCCCAAAGAAGAAAAGTAAATTAGTGGGTGCAAAACAGCCAGATGACCCCACTGTAAACATCCGTACGACATTGGACCAAGATCTAGAAAAGGATAATAGGGCGCACAAATCAGTAAAGAAGATGCTACTTTGAGAATCAACCATCCACAGGCCATTGCACCAAATAAGAAAAGGAAACTAGTGGCAGCAACACAGCATCATGCCCCTGCTGATGGCTGCAGCGCTCCATGGGGCAGTGGACCAAAGAAGAAAAGGAAACTAGTGGGGGCAAAAAAAGCACCATGCCCCTGCTGATGGCTGTAGCACTCCACGGGGCAGTGGACCAAAGAAGAAAAGGAAACTAGTGGGGGCAAAAAAAGCATCATGCCCCTGCTGATGGCTGCAGCCCTCCACAGGCCATTGTACCAAATAAGAAAAGGAAACTAGTGGCGGCAACACAGCATCATGCCCCTGCTGATGGCTGCAGCGCTCCACAGGGCAGTGGACCAAAGAAGAAAAGGAAACTAGTGGGGGCATAAAAAGCATCATGCCCCTGCTGATGGCTGCAGCGCTCCACGTGGCAGTGGACCAAAGAAGAAAAGGAAACTAGTGGGGGCAAAAAAAGCATCATGCCCCGCTGATGGCTGCAGCCCTCCACAGGCCATTGCACCACACAAGAAAAGGAAACTAGTGGCGGCAACACAGCATCATGCCCCTGCTGATGGCTGCAGCGCTCCACAGGGCAGTGGACCAAAGAAGAAAAGGAAACTAGTGGGGGCAAAAAAAGCATCATGCCCCTGCTGATGGCTGCAGCGCTCCACGGGGCAGTGGACCAAAGAAGAAAAGGAAACTAGTGGGGGCAAAAAAAGCATCATGTCCCTGCTGATGGCTGCAGCGCTCCACGGGGCAGTGGACCAAAGAAGAAAAGGAAACTAGTGAGGGCAAAAAAAGCATCATGCCCCTGCTGATGGCTGCAGCGCTCCACGGGGCAGTGGACCAAAGAAGAAAAGGAAACTAGTGGGGGCAAAAAAAGCACCATGCCCCTGCTGATGGCTGTAGCACTCCACGGGGCAGTGGACCAAAGAAGAAAAGGGTGATACTAGGAGCAAAACAGCCAGATAACCACCCACAGACTGCTCTGAGCTCTAACGGGTGCTCCTCTGTGAAAAGATCGCTCCCACAGCCTTGGTGAATACCTTTATTCTGGGGTGAAATCCTTTAATTTCAGGCTGTCAGTGGCCGTGGGGAGTCGTTTGCTACACAGTTCACACTATATACATCTCAGCACATACACGGTTCCATGCAACCCCGAAAAGCACTTCTCCAGTCTGAGCTGTCATTTAACAAACTGGCATTATGGCAGCTGAATCTGTTATTCCCTTTAATATAATATATGGGACTTTGGTACCTGATAGCAATGATTGTAAAAGGACTCTAGCTGACTTGAAAGTTGGTGTCCTCGTGTGACGCTGAGTCATCTTCCCCCCCCCAACAACTCATGATAAGGGCTGGTAGCTGTCTGGCCTTCAAAGGCATTTCTTCTTCCCAAAGTTCTCTCCAATATTTATTATCTTTTGGTTTCACTACCAAGAAGTCAAACCATAATGTGCTCATGCCCAAGAAAACATCAAAGTGCAGGTTGAAAGTGGATCCGCTGCCACGCACCATGATTACTGCCCTTCTCCTCTCAGAGTTTTACACAAAAACATCCAGCCTCAGACCAGCCCTCGCAGTCCCCGGAAGTATTCCGCAGAGCTGCAATTAGAGCGCAGTGGTTTAGAGCGCAGCGGCAGTTCCGCCCACTCATCCCGTGTTTACAGGAAGTTCCGGCTCAAACCCTAGAATTATCTAGGGCACGTGGAGGCCATGGAGGAGTTAAATTAGAAGGTAGAGGTATATTCCCGTCAGTCACTCTGCAAGATGGGTCTATAGATATTTCTGTCTAGCTGCGGCACGGCGCTGCGCGGCGCGTCACCTGCAAATCAAACAGAAGAAGAAAATGCATTTAGTGCCCTTCCATTCCCTTTTACCTAAAGTAAGAAATACTTTTGAGTTTTACCCAGCAAGGCTGGCTCAGGGTTTCACCCTTCTGAGATCCCTGGGATACTGAAGCAACACCCTGATATTGTAATTGGTTATTTATAACGCGCTTAATACCCAGAGGTTTCTAAGCGTGGACCCGGGGATCCAACCTGTATTGCTCTGCATTGTCTTGCTTCCAAGGCGATCGCATTGCACCTGAGCTATCCGCCTGAGACAATTGCTACTTGAACCATGGATTATCTGAGCAACACCCATATACACGTTTGAAGTACTAACCAGTCATGCGTGTGGCTGCACTGTGGCATATAACAGGCATTTAATTCTTTTTTATTTGCAGCAGTGGCTGGTGAACTTTGTAATTTGAGGGGTGTAAATATTTCCCCAAATTTTGCCAGAGTGACCGAGTATAGCGAGGAAACCCGAACCAACCAATAGGAGTTTTGGAGGTTCCGGACCCATTTTTCTTTTGAATAATGGGTTAAAAGGATGCATTTTACAGCACGACTTAAGTGACAAATTGGGAAAAAAGCCAGATAATTTGCAATCGTTTTTTTCGGGTACCTCTTGAAATAAATCCAATAGATGCAAGTCACCAACAGTGCACAGGAGAATTTCGCAACGCATTTTCATGATGCCAATAAATATCAGTATAAAACATTTTCATGCTGACTGTGTCCATATATTTCCATACATTTCCATGCCAAGAAGGCCCACTTCCAGCTGCAGCTCCTCAGAGGTATTCTACCTTTCCTCACTTTCCCCCAGAAGC
The DNA here is from genome assembly GCF_040938575.1 of Ambystoma mexicanum. NCBI lineage: Eukaryota > Metazoa > Chordata > Amphibia > Caudata > Ambystomatidae > Ambystoma > Ambystoma mexicanum. The sequence goes on along the minus strand of NC_090923.1, from coordinate 31,920,266 downwards.
TCACTGTCTCCAGAGCCCTGGTTCTCTCCAACCAGGACTACTGCAGCAGCCTCTTCCGCAGACTTCCCAACTCTACTCTTCGCCCTCTTCAACTAATCCAGAAGAGGACTGTGAGACTTATCCTTGGCCTCAAATCCAGGGATCGTATCTCTCCAGCCCTGAAATCTCTCCACTGGCATGATAAGCTATGTCCTACTTTTTACTTGTTCATGCCCTGATTGTATCCATTCACTAGTAAAGGTTAGCAGTTGAATGTTTTTACCAATTCTCTCTTGGAAATTGATATTAGTTCGTACTTACATGACGGTGGGGGAGGGCATAAAATGCCCAGCTGCCATTTTGAAGTCAAGCAGAAGCGGCTTATGCAGTCCACAGCTCGGACGCATCCCGCTCCTCTTCATGCCATTCAGGAGTCCTTTTTTGTCCGACAGGGTCCTTTCTCACTGCATGCAAAGTTTGTATGAGAAAAAGTAATGCTGCTGCAAACAAGACTCTGGAGCCGCTCGCTGATAGTGAAATAGTAGTGGGTGGTGCCCTTCTTAACCGTGCTCAATTGCCAGCCTTACATGCAGGTGAGACAGTGTATTACCAGTGTACATGGAGTTGAGCGTGTGCACATTTCCTCAAGGTAATAACATGCCGGATCTCATGAAGGACTGGGAGTTTCTACATATAGGAATTAAAAGGCGTGAAAACGGGAGTGGGATGCTTGTCCTGATTACAAGGAGAGGTAAATGCATAACAATTAACAGAGAGTGAAAGCAGTGCCGGTGATTGGGAAAAGAGCTAGCGTCTACCGAGGTGGGTAAGAAAAGAGCTAACGTCTACCGAGGTGGGTAAGCTACCTGTGGGAAGACTGCCTAACAACTACTTCTGGGTTACAGACTATCAGAAGATAGCATAGGGCTGTAAACGCTCTGGGGCATCTGCCATTTACTGCCTTCAGGAAGCTCATCGCCAAGTTAGTGTCCATATCATCCCTAGTATATAGAACCCAACTAAGCCTAAATGGAATGCTAGCTCATATTACTTTGTCACATCTCGCCAGCCTACCTTTGATCAGTAGCCTACCATTGATCAGTAGCCTACCTTTGATCACCAGCCTATCTTTGATCACCAGTGTACCTTTGATCACCAGCATACCTTTGCTCAGTAGCCTACATTTGATCACCAGCCTTTCTTTGATCAGTAGCCTATCTTTGATCACCAGCCTATCTTTGATCACCAGCGTACATTTGATCACCAGCATACCTTTGCTCAGTAGCCTCCCTTTGATCACCAGCCTACCTTTGCCCAGTAGCCTCCCTTTGATCACCAGCCTACCTTTGATCACCAGCCTATCTTTATCACCAGTGTACCTTTGATCACCATCCTACCTCTCAGTAGCCTACATTTGATCACCAGCCTACCTTTGATCAGTAGTCTACCTTTGATCACCAGCCTACTTTCAACAGCTGATCCCAAAGACTTGAGTGTTTTGGCCTGTTTCACCCGATGTTGATATTGCAAGTGGATTCAGGGAAAATAGCCCCTAGCTGGAATATTGTAAGAAATCACAATTTTATTCAGCGTATTTCTTCCCAGTTCCTCCGAAAGAACATTATTGAAGTGAAATCAGTGGCTACGGAGGGGTTTGATAAAAAAAAAAGATTTAAAGTGATTCTGAGCATTCCACACTTAGCGTGCCCTGTTACTATCCACACAAGACTATATTCCAGACTCTGTAGCCCTATGCCACTGCGAGACTGCACTGAACCAGCAATCACAATGCACCCAAGACGTTGGGTCTGACTTCTTATCTCAGTGCCATGCAGAAATCCTGCACTGCAGCAAAGCTGACCCCATAGTTCAATCGGCCAGTGTAGGACCTTTTTACAGAGTACCTCGGGAATGGTAAGTGATACAACCATTGTGTAGTTAGAATAGTGGGGAACACAGTATTCCCTACAGTATGTACAACCCACTTGCTTGTACAGTTTGATCAGTGACATAAGAACTGTGCGTCTCCATCCAACTGTTCCAACAGGGACATATTGGGAGAGCCTAACTGTAACTGGGATAGCAAACAAAATACAATAAGTTTCAAGATGAATATAGGACTGGACCTACCATTCAGTCAAGGTGTAGATTTAAAGCAACCACTTCATAAACAAGCATTGGCAAAGCCAATTGTTGTGGCGTCTGTGTAAATATTCGGTTGGTATTTGCCAGGCACTGTTATAATGGTACTATCTGGCAATAAAATGGGTACAGCATGAAAATGGTGTTGGAGTAGATAGGTATAAGATAGCAGTGCTGGGGAAATGCCACCCTACAATCAATACCCCTGCCTACAATATAACTGTGTTGATTAGCCATGAGCCACCTTTAGATAGATTTGTGAGGATTAGCCATGCCCCACATTTGGATAGAATTGTGAAGATTGGTCATGCGTTACATTAGATGGACTTGTGAAGATTACCCTCCTAGAAGACCTTTCAGAGCATCCAATGTACTTATCACCCCACTCCTGCTCTGCTCCAACACACCTCCCAAGTACTATACATGCCCTATGGGCTAGTCAAACTACACCCAAACACACACCCAACATAAGTAACACTCATTTTCAACAAACAATCCCCTAAGGATACAACAAGGCAGTGCGAACAACCACAACCGTAAAACCAGCCAAAATACACATAAAACACACAGACATGCACCCAACATAACAGACATTCACATACAAAAACAACCCAGTCATTGGGCCTCACCCTTACGGATACAACAAGCCAGTGCACGCAAGCAACCCATCGGCAACACACACAGACGCCAGTTTCTCCTGGTTCTGGACCTGCCCTAACACTCTTTCCTCACTAACCCAGCCCGTCCACTTTCTTGCAGAGCCACGTGAGTCCCTGGAGACCGCCTCTGTGGTGGTAACAGTGTGCGGTATAAGTCAACATAACATAACAAACTGTTAGCTTTAACAATGCTTGCTTTCACAGCACTTTTGTGCAAGGAACAGTTTCCAGGACACACATAGTGCTTACAAATCAATTGGCTGAAGGCCCACCGGTTAAAAAATGTATTGCTCAGTAGCATATTTAAGTTATTATCTCCCAGAGGAGTGCATAGAAATAACACTGCCAGGACTTCTACAGAGACTATGTTTGATGTTACTGCCTGATTAAGCTAACTCGAAGAGATCCCATGAGGATGTTTTTTGGGTGGGGAGGAGCAGCTAGTGAGTGGGAATGGCTACGGGGATTAGCATGGCCAAGGACAGTCAAAAGGTGGGTAAATAACCAAACAACGTCCACAAGCTTGGTGTCCCTCCTCACACACCATCTCCCTCCTATCTGTACTCCAGTGCAATAGTTTTAGCTCAAATGTGGGACCTTAAACACAAAATTAAAAATTATTCAGATTACCTTTCTGAAAACATGTTTTCTTTCCTGGATTTTTGTGAGGGACATGAATAAGTTGACTTGTGCAAGCGTCCTGTTGTGGTGGCACAGCCTTATTGGACGGTGGGGCACCAACCCAACACCCATTATGGAGCAGCCAAGTCAGCCTAGTGAAAACACTGAGAGCTCCCTCAGCTGCAGCAAACAGTTGAAGATGCACTCCTGGGCTTGCTTTGTTAGGGACTGTGGTTCCCACGGCTCACAGAACTCCAGCCACACATGCGCAATGGGTCATGAAAGGCTAGGGGTGTTTTGCTTCCCTAGCCTTCATACAGGTTGAGATAGTACAGGCCTAAAAGTGTAGTAGTGCATTCCTGCGCGCCCCGGTATATGGAAAGGGCCATGTTCTGCTAAAGGCACCGTGGCTCCGCCGCACAGATCAGGAACCGAGAAGATGGAGGCGTTTGATCGACACCTCCCTCAGGGTGCTTTGAAGCTGGAGGGCAATCTTGAACTGGAGCAAAGGCATTGTGTAAGTTAAAAATCAAGCCTTTATGTGTTTTCATGTATGAAAGTATGCATGCATATACAAGGTTTTGTCTGTGTTGGTACACGTGTGAAAGAGAGTGAAATCTGCACGTTGTCGAGTATGGGTTTGCATGTGAACGAGAGTGCAGTGTGTATCTTCTGGCATAAGGGCGCATGTGCAAATAATGTTTATGAATATCTGTATATGGGTCGGGGAGGAAAGCCTCAAATTAGGAGTTAGTGAACAGAAAGCTTAATATGATTTTAAGCATTATGGGAAAACCAAAGTGATGGGCATTCTTGCATGGGCATACAGCCCAACGCTGTGGCCAGTACAGACATGCTTTCTAATAGTGGCATTGCGTTTTTACTGCCATTATGGGCAAAGCCAACATGATGAGTGTTCTAACATGGGCATACTAGCCAACGGTGCTGCTACTACAGACATGCTTCCTTATAGTGGCGTTGCATTTTTACTGTGACCACAAAAGTGATGGGTGGAAGGTTTTGAATGAATGTGTACCACTGGCATTGTTGTGGGCAACCTTCCACACCACCGTTTTTTAGCCCGTCTGCGCCATTGCAAAAGGGGTCCAACCATATGCAAATCAGTCTGGTACTGCCACCAATGGTAGCAGCCCAGACCGAACTGCGAGGCCAGGTCCCCTCTGCACGGAAACGCAAGCAACCCCAGGCATGTTTCGGCCTTGTTGGACCTCCCCAGTGAGGTGCAGCTTTGTTCGCTATGGCGCAGCGAGCAAGGGACGCACCTCTGGGCATACCCTCTCTCACATAGTGAGACAAACTGTGACCACAAAAGTGATGGGTGGAAGGTTTTGAATGAATCTGTACCACTGGCATTGCTCTGGGCAACCTTCCAGACCTCCGTTTTTAGCCCATCTGCGCCATTGCAAAAGTGGTCCAGCAATATGCAAATCAGTGAGGTACTGCCACCAATGGTAGCAGCCCAGCCCGAACTGCTAGGCCAGGTCCCCTCTGCACGGAAACACAAGCAACCTCAGACATGTTTGGCCCTTGTTGGGTGCAGCGAGCAAGGGACCCATGTCTGGGCATACCCTCTCTCACATAGTGAGACAAACTGTGACCACAAAAGTGATGGGTGGAAGGTTTTGAAGGAATCTTAACAATTGCCATTGCTCTGGGCCACCTTGCACACCACTGTTTTTAGCCCGTCTGCGTCATTGCAAAAGGGGTCCAGCCATATACAAATCAGCCAAGTACTGCCACCAATGCTAGCAGCCCAGCCCGAACTGCTAGGCCAGGTCCCCTCTGCACAGAAACACAAGCAACCCCAGACATGTTTCGGCCTTGTTGGGCCTCCTCAGTGATGTGCAGCTTGATTCCCTATGGTGCAGCAAGCAAGGGACCCATGTCTGCGCATACCCTCTCTCACATAGTGAGACAAACTGTGACCACAAAAGTGATGGGTGGAAGGTTTTGAATGAATCTGTACCACTGGCATTGCTCTGGGCAACCTTCCACACCACCGTTTTTTAGCCCGTCTGCGCCATTGCAAAAGGGGTTCAGCCATATGCAAATCAGTCAAGTTCTGACACCAATGGTAGCAGCCCAGCCCGAACTGCTAGGCCAGGTCCCCTATGCATGGAAACACAAGCAACCCCAGACATGTTTTGGCCTTGTTGGGCCTTCTCAGTGAGGTGCAGCTTGGTTCCCTGTGGCGCAGCGAGCAAGGGACCCACGTCTGGGCATACCCTCTCTCACATAGTGAGACAAACTGTGACCACAAAAGTGATGGGTGGAAGGTTTTGAATGAATCTGTACCACTGGCATTGCTCTGGGCAACCTTCCACACCACCGTTTTTTAGCCCGTCTGCGCCATTGCTTAGGGGTCCAGCCATATGCAAATCAGTCAGGTACTGCCACCAATGGTAGCAGCCCAGCCCGAACTGCTAGGCCAGGTCCCCTCTGCACGGAAACACAAGCAACCCCAGACATGTTTCGGCCTTGTTGGGCCTCCTCAGTGAGCTGCAGCTTGGTTCCCTATGGCGCAGCGAGCAAGGGACCCACGTCTGGGCATACCCTCTCTCACATAGTGAGACAAACTGTAAGCACAAAAGTGATGGTTGGAAGGTTCTGAATGAATCAGAACCACTGGCAGGGTTGCCCAGAGCATTGCCAGTGGTTAAGATTCATTGTAAACCTTCCAGCCATTACCTCTTTGTTTTTGCTTCGTCACCCCGAGTGGGATGGGTATGCCTAGACGTGGGTCCCATGCCTGCTGGCCTAGAGACCCAAGCAACTCCTCACTGATGAGCCCCAACAAAGGCGAAACATGTTTGGGGATTCTTGTGGTCTCGTGCAGAAGGGATGTGGCCTAGCAGTTCGGGCTGGACTGCCCCTTTTGGGGTGGGGCCAAACATGATTTGCATATGGTCTTTCCCCTTCTGTAATGGCTTGGCAGGCGAAGAACGGTGGTCTGGAGGGTTGCCCAGAGCATTGCCAGTGGTTAAGATTCATTCTAAACCTTCCAGCCATCACCTCTTTGTTTTTGCTTTGTCACCCTTGAGAGCTGATCAACCCTACCTACACTTCAGAAAAAGTGTAATCAAATATATCATCTCCACTGACCCTTAGTCGTTCACTACCCGACGCTCCCCACACCTCTGGCCACTGGTGTTACTGTTTAGATGACTATGCATCACCTAATTTATGGCAATAACAACGTACTACTGCTTATAACTAATAGTTATATTTGTATATTTGTAATATTTGCCAAATTGTAATCTTGTATTTTGTATATTTTGTATCTATGTGAAATTTATATATGTATATTGAATATTGTACAACTGTTTTATTCTGTAACTTGTAAGTTTTGCATCTTCCTATCATGGCGCCCTATGAATAAACAAACAAACAAACAAACACCCCGAGTGGGACGGGTATGCCCAGACGTGGGTCCCGTGCCTGCTGGGCCTAGAGACCCAAGCTACTCCTCACTGATGAGCCCCAACAAAGGCAAAACATGTTTGGGGATGCTTGTGGTCTCGTGCAGAAGGGATGTGGCCTGGCAGTTCGGGCTGGACTGCCCCTTTTGGGGTGGGGCCAAACATGATTTGCATATGGTCTTTCCCCTTCCGTAATGGCTTGGCAGGTGAAGAACGGTGGTCTGGAGGGTTGCCCAGAGCATTGCCAGTGGTTAAGATTAATTCTAAACCTTCCAGCCATCACCTTTTTGTTTTTGCTTTGTCACCCGGAGTGGGACGGGTATGCCCAGATGTGGGTCCCATGCCTGCTGGGCCTAGAGACCCAAGCTACTCCTCACTGATGAGCCCCAACAAGGGTGAAACATGTTTGGGGTTGCTTGTGGTCTCGTGCTGAAGGGATGTGGCCTAGCAGTTCGGGCTGGACTGCCCCTTTTGGGGTGGGGCCAAGCCTGATTTGCATATGGTCTTTCCACTTCATTAATGGCTTGGCAGGTGAAGAACGGTGGTCTGGAGGGTTGCCCAAAACATTGCCAGTGGTTAAGATTCATTCTAAACCTTCCAGCCATCACCTCTTTGTTTTTGCTTTGTCACCCAGAGTGGGGCGGGTATGCCTAGATGTGGGTCCCGTGCCTGCTGGGCTTAGAGACCCAAGCTACTCCTCACTGATGAGCCCCAACAAGGGCGAAACATGTTTGGGGATATTTGAAGTCTCGTGCAGAAGGGATGTGGCCTAGCAGTTCGGGCTGGACTGCCACTTTTGGGGTGGGGCCAAGCCTGATCTGCATATGGTCTTTCCCCTTCTGTAATGGCTTGGCAGGCAAAGAACGCTGGTCTGGAGTGTTGCCCGAGCAATGCCAGTGGTTAAGATTCAGTCTAAACCTTCCAGCCATCACCTCTTTGTTTTTGCTTTGTCACCCCGAGTGCGACGGGTATGCCCAGTCGTGGGATTGTGCCTGCTGGGCCTAGAGACCCAAGCTACTCCTCACTGATGAGGCCCAACAAGGCCGAAACATGTTTTGGGGATGCTTGTGGTCTCAGTGCAGAAGGGATGTGACCTAACAGTTTGGGCTGGACTGCCCCTTTTAGGCGTGGGACTGGGCCTGATTTGGATATGGTATTTCCCCTTCTGTAATGGCTTGGCAGGCGAAGATCGCTGGCCCAGAGCAATGCCAGTGGTTAAGATTCATTCTAAACCTTCCAGCCATCACCTCTTTGTTTTTGCGTTGCATTTTTACTGCCATAATGGGCAAAGCCAACATGATAAGTGTTCTTACATGGGCCTACTTGCTAACGGTGCTGCCACTACAGACATGCTTTCTTATAGTCACATTGCGTTTTACTGCCAGTATGGACAAAGACCACGTGATGGGTTCTTACATGGGCAAACAGTCCTACATGGGTAGAACTGTAAGCTGATGAATGGCATCTGGGTGGAGAAAGCTGTTTGAATGAAGTTGTAGTATAGTTATTGCCAGCAGGGGCTGCTGGGGTAAGTGGCCTGTAGACCAGACTGCAGGATCTACAAAGGCATCTGTGTTTTCCTATTGTATTTTTTTTTGTTGAGATAGACAAAATGGGATGTATCCACGGCCAGATGAGCTATTAATAAAAAAAAGTGCATTAGCATTGTACTTTGGCTCTTTCCCAAATTGTACAATCTTTATTTCTAATAATTACTTCCAGTCTATATCGTAGTCATTATAAGAATGTTGCAATTGTCTTACTTTGCTAAGCCCATTATCAAAACCTGCAATAACCATACATATTATTTTGCAATTGAAGTTAATCATTCCAAGATGGACAGCCTGCTACCCTCGTATTGTACTCTTTCAAAATAATACCCCAATAAGAAAGAAGGGACCAAATAGCACCAATGCAGGGTCCTAGCACCTTTGCTCAAAATCAAAGATCATTTTGGGAACGTAAGAATGACCACAGATCTTGAAATAGTCTACAACAAAATGGTTACATTCTTGAAACATCAACAATTTACTGCACAATGGGCTTTACATTAATTTCGTTTGTCACTGCAATCGCCTTAACATTAAAGTGTTTGTAACCATGAACCGTATATACTCATGTGCACAGTCTCGGGAATTGGATGAGAGGATTAAACGCAGAGCCATCCTGCTTCTCATTCTGGAGGCACTGTTTCCTCTCCATGCATGCATAATCGTTGCAAGATGAGGGGTGTAGAGGTGAGCCAGTGCACTGGCATGTGCATACATATATAGGCTGTGACAGGCATTGCACATTGTGTGGGCGTATGGGCAAATCTCTCCAGCATGTGCTGTTCCTTTGCCTGAAGCAAAGACCAGAAAAAGAGGTGTATTAATAACACAGGTGGGCAGCAGAGCCTGGCGTCTGATGAAGCAGCAGATACCCTTTTCATGGGTAGTGACTTTAACCAGGGCATGCACTGCTGTGTCACGTGTTTGTGTTGCACTTCATCAGAACTCAGCTCCGAAGATCGATGCAGTGTGCATTCAAGAACATATTAGTTCTTTACTCTCATTGACTCTTCATTGTACTATTTTAGAGCGTTTCGTTGTATCTTGTGTGTACATTTAGGTGGTTTTAATTAAAGCTTGACAAGAAGTAAATATATATACTGACTGTTGCCAGGGTGGAGGGCCACTCTCCCATCTGCTGCTAAATTATATGAGAGGTGCAGAAGATGAAAAAGCCCGCTCTGCCTGCAGGAGGTTTGTGTTCCAGCAACAGTCAGGAATGTACAAGTGACTTTTGAGCCTGCCCTGTGCCACTGAAGGGCTGGTCTATAGGGCGCCAGGAGACTGTCTCAGCAAAGGTACATGTGTGCTTTAATGTTGGCATGGGACATTTATGAAAAGGGGGTCTGATTAGCATACCACATTTTCAGAAACAGAATTACCTGCATCCATTTATTTTATAATAATGGAAAAGGCTAGGGATTTTATACGCTCACAGATCCGTATCACTGGCCCCTTGAGAGAGTGCATCATTGAGTCATTGAGTGATAAACTATCAGGCATGTAGTGTGGACATACCTAGGGTTATCAATGTGCATTATGCTGCGGGCGGGGGTGTTATGCACATGCTAGACAGGCCTCCGGCGACACGATGGTCTCAGCACCCACACAGACACACAGCCATGGGGAGACGCCAACACACTAATCAAGCCGCGCATGGGGCAGCAGACCACTGGAGCAGACAAGAGGGCACCCCAACACACACCCCGATATCCCGACCAATAACCTCCCATTCACGCCAGACCATTGCACTCCTCCACAGGTGGGATTTAAACAGCCCACTGGGATAGGAAGAGGCGTGTAGGAATGAGTGAGGGCAAGAGAGACCGAGATAGAGAGACAAGGAAAGGAAGAGAGAGACAGAGAAAGACAGGAAGAGTGAGTAAAAAAGAGGAAGCGAGAGACAGAAAGGCGGGCAAAAGAGAGAGAGACAGAGAGAAAGAGATACAGAGAAAGAAAAAGTGGAAGAAAGAGAGAGAGCAGGAAAGAGAGATACAAAGAGAAGAAGAGATAGAGAGACAGAAAAGAGACTGGGAAATGAAGCGCAGGAAAAAGATGGAAGAAGAAAGAAAGAAAGAAAGAAAGAAAGAAAGAAAGAAAGAAAGAAAGAAAGAAAGAAAGAAAGAAAGAAAGAAAGAAAGAACAGAAAATTAGAATCAACCCTTACTACCCCTTCCAATCAGTCATTCTTAGTATCTACACCCCAAGAGACCATTGACAGCTTTTACCTTCAGATTCCTATAACACCTACAGGGTAAAAACACTGAAGAAAGAAAGAAAGAAAGAAAGAAAGAAAGAAAGAAAGAAAGAAAGAAAGAAAGAAAGAAAGAAAGAAAGAAAGAAAGAAAGAAAGAAAGAAAGAAAGAACAGAAAATTAGAATCAACCCTTACTACCCCTTCCAATCAGTCATTCTTAGTATCTACACCCCAAGAGACCATTGACAGCTTTTACCTTCAGATTCCTATAACACCTACAGGGTAAAAACACTGAAGAAAGAAAGAAAGAAAGAAGAAAGAAAGAAAGAAAGAAAGAAAGAAAGAAAGAAAGAAAGAAAGAAAGAAAGAAAGAAAGAAAGAACAGAAAATTAGAATCAACCCTTACTACCCCTTCCAATCAGTCATTCTTAGTATCTACACCCCAAGAGACCATTGACAGCTTTTACCTTCAGATTCCTATAACACCTACAGGGTAAAAACACTGCAACAAGATGCCCAGAAAGAGAGAAAGAAAGAGAGAAAGAAAGAAAGAGAGAAAGAAAGAAAGAAGGAAGGAAGGAAGGAAAGAAAGAAAGAAAGAAAGAAAGAAAGAAAGAAAGAAAGAAAGAAAGAAAGAAAGAAAGAAAGAAAGAAAGAAAGAAAGAAAGAAAGAAAGAAAGAAAGAAAGAAAAATTGATTACATGATGGAATGAGAAAGAACACAGTAGGAATAATGCAGATCCCAGTGACAGCAGATGAGTTGGCTTCAGAGGTAGCTCTCTGGCTCACCCATGACTCGAGCTTGTTTTGAACGCAAAGCTATCATTAGCAGGTGGCGACTTCCTGTAGCCTCCACAGAGGCAGGCGGAAGTGGGCCACGCTTCCCAGTCTAGAGGATGAGGTCCTCCAGTACCTGCTGATCGCCCTCACCCTATCATTAACTTCCACACTCACTGCTGGAACATCCGTCCCGGGTTCTAATTCTGGGTATCCACAGACCACCACAAGCCCATGGCATGGGAATGGAATCCAATGTTTATGGTGTCCTTCACGAGATGGGAACCGGATATGAGCGCCCCCACTGGCTCAGAAACCACAGTGCCCCCGGGACTGACTCACTGGGCAAATTACATGCTCTTCAGAATACCCAGAAGAGGCAGAAAGGCTTGTGTCCACGAGAACACTGCCACAGTAGGTTTCAGTGACGACAGCACGAATCATCACGCACAGTAGCACGCACAAAAGAAAACAGTCACACGAATGAAACAGAGGTCATCTAGAACCTTCTAGGGGGACTGTAGTGCAGCCTCATCTTTTACTGGTGCAAGAAAGTATGGAGACATTGGGCCTCATTACGAGGTAGGAGGTAGCCTTGCCGGTAAAACCTGCAAACCAAGTTACACTTTTTCATTGGTGCCCGAAACACTTTTATGCCCAGTCTGGGCCTGAGGAATGGGGAGAATGGTGGGAATGCCATGGGGATGAACATGACAATGGGTAGTCAATGAGTTTGTAAATGACCAAACACAAACACAGGCTCTGTGTCCCGCCTCACACCCCATCTCCATCCTACCTGTGTTACAATGCAAGAGTTCTGGATTCCACCTAACAGCCTACACTAAAAAGGTATGAAAGGTAAGTCTCTGAATCAATCATAACCACCAGCATTGCTTTGGTCAAGCTTCCAGGCCATTGTTTGCAAATCGACCTTAGGCGGGACACTAATGTGAGCAGCCCTGCCCCTACTGCTAGGCCACAAGTCCCAAAGATGCCTGTGGCCGCTTGTGTTACAGTACAGAGGGGGCATGGCCTAGCAATGGAGAGTGAACTGCACCATTTGGTGGCAGAACCAAGCCTCATTTGCTAATGGCTCATAACCTTCTGTAATGGCACAGGCATACCAAAGGATTATGGCATGGAAGGCTGCCCAGAGCAATGAAAGTGGTAATGTTTAATTCAAAGCCTTGCTTCTATCTCTTTTTGGTTTTACTACACTCTCCCCCCAGAACTCAATCTTTATTCTTACCAAACTTATTTTTTCACGCTCACCCAATTAATAAATTCAGCAGAATATCCGTGTTGAATGTAATTTGTAAGGACCCTCAGTTAGTCGCTGCTCCTGCTGCAGAAATCTGCGTGCAAGCAGCATCACTGGTCATGTATTGTTTGATACAGTGAACCATTCGATTCATCATGATGGGAATAACTGTACTATTCCCCAAAAAAGATACTTTAAGGAATCAACTTGTGATTTTAGATTTCAAAAATGAGCTACCTTGTAACTGAGATGCTGGAAATATAAGACTAACAGTGCAGTGAAAACACAGGATCTTGCTAGATTTATTGTAGACAGCCTTCGTGATTAAGTGCGCTACCTCGGGTGTGACTTGCCCGCCATGTCCCTGCTCATTGGTGCTGTCATGGCTGTGGAGAATAAATCATTTTCCAGGGCAAGCAATCAATTTCTGTCTGGGCCTCCTGCAGTGCAGCCCCTCAGAAGTTGCTGCTGCATGTTTAGAGCAAACTCCCCCTTGCCTGCCCTGATTCCCCCAGTTTACCATCACTGGCAAAGGCTCCTTTCTAGGGGGGCACAAGGGGTGGCCTGGGGGGGTGCCTGGCCCCCCAGCTGGAGCCGGGCCTGAATACTCACAAAACTGCACTTTTTCAATCATCTGACACACCTGGCAATCCCTTCCACATCCGTGTTGGTATATGGCCTTCAGAACTCTTGTATCGAGTGCCATGGAATCCAGAATTTCCCTGATGGGACTCTACTGTAGTCTTGAGGATCCTCTCTCAGACTGCACCCTAGAGTCCGCACCTGAGGGCAGTACTGCGCCGACTGCTGGAATACCACATCCCTTGCCTAAGACTCCCCCCTCTCTCTAGCAGACATCCCTGACGCACTGATCTAACAGACTTCTGGGAGAACTTTCCAGTCGCCCAATCTCACAACTCAACATTGGGATTCATGCTCGCCAGTTCGACTGTCCTGCAACCGGTAAAACCCCCTCTTCCACATTGTTTGTACCCTCTCTATGCTCCACTTCCCATTTGTGGTGTTGTAATTTTACAAGTCGCTTGGATAACAGCTCTTTACCCCCTCAAGGAGACAATACATTTAATAGTGGTTTATGGTCAGTCCGTAGAGTACATTTTCTCCCCCCGACAAGCACATATGAAATAGTTGCAGGACAATGCTTCTCTCTCAGTTACAGGACTGTTGCACTCCCTCTGCATCACAGTACAGGGTTCCAAGTTGAGATTTCGATGAGCAGGAGCTAAAACCAGCTCCTGGGTGTCGGGCATCAGCCTGTAGGCAGGAGCTAAAACCAGCTCCTGGGTGTCGGGCATCAGCCTGTAGGCAGGAGCTAAAACCAGCTCCTGGGTGTCGGGCATCAGCCTGTAGGCAGGAGTTAAAACCAGCTCATGGGTGTCGGGCATCAGCCTGTAGGCAGGAGCTAAAACCAGCTCCTGGGTGTCGGGCATCAGCCTGTAGGCAGGAGCTAAAACCAGCTCCTGGGTGTCGGGCATCAGCCTGTAGGCAGGAGCTAAAACCAGCTCCTGGGTGTCGGGCATCAGCCTGTAGGGAGGAGCTAAAACCAGCTCCTGGGTGTCGGGCATCAGCCTGTAGGGAGGAGCTAAAACCAGCTCCTGGGTGTCGGGCATCAGCCTGTAGGCAGGAGCTAAAACCAGCTCCAAACCAGCTCCTGGGTGTCGGGCATCAGCCTGTAGGCAGGAGCTAAAACCAGCTCCTGGGTGTCGGGCTCCTGCCTACAGCTCCTGGGTGTTTTTTTTTATTACCCTGATCAAATACTCAAAGTTAATGTCACATTTACATGTTCGGAAGACACCATTTTGCATTACGAGCCAAAGGTAGCTCCTGGTAGTTGTTGGTTTCAAGCTAACCAGGTGCCACTAAGCTTCCCTCCAGAAAGCTGAGCTGAAGCAGAACCCAGACATGAATGACTGCTTTCCACACTGAGGGTGCATTCTTTGTGTATCTCACAGCCAGGCAGTGATCTGGCCCATTTAATGTCTTCCCTAAAGCCCTTGAGGCACTTTTCATTTGTCTCTTACCATTCATGCATTTCTCCTTTTTAGCTTGGACGGTTAGGAGTTGCTAGCACCACCTGAAAGTCGAAACGGCTGCATTAGAGTACAGCTGCCAAAGATAAAGGGCATATGAGGAGGGGCACACAGCTTGTAGGTGTTGTTTGGTTATTTGCCCACCCATTGACTGCCCATGGCCATGCTAATCCCTATGGCCATTCCTACCCAGCTCCTGCCCCTCATGCACCTCCTCATGGAAACTCTTTCAGTTTGCTTTAATTAAGCCTTACCATCAAATTTTGCACTCAAAGCGCCTGCCAGTGTTTTTTCAAAGCAGTCATGTGACAGTTAATGATTTAATTGGAGCTGTAAACCTGCTACTGGTGTAGGAAAAATGTCTTACCCAGATCTGCCTTCAGCCACTCGATTAATAAGAACTAAGCGTGTCCTTCACTGAACTCCTGTGAAAAACAAAAACAGGCACAGCCAACAGTTCTGGCTTCTGTATAAGTACTAGGCATTTTTTGGGCACTGCTATTAGATACCCAGGTACTCACACCATTTTGCAGCGATACCATAAATGGCAGGTTAATAACACTAAGGCAGCGCTGGCATGTGCCTTTCTCATGCCTACACAAAATCCCAAACTGTTGGCACTAAAAATGCTTGTTTGAGAAGCTGCCAGAATGTGAGTAAAACTCTATGATTTCCAAGACGGCTCTCATAATGATCAGCATAGGGACGCATTACAGGTTTGGCAGTATCTGTGCAGTAAATCCACCAAAATATTGCCAAACGGAATTACTGCTATTACTGTAACTTGCTCCTGCAGATTTGCAGCGATATTAAAAGTGGTGGTAGGGTGGTGTAGATCCCCAATTCTGGGGTCCATCGGACTCCATGGGGTTTCAGTGGAATTACTGCCAATGCAAAGCTTTTTACTGGAGGGAAATCCTCCAACTCACTGCTACAATTACCACTGCATTATCACAGTTTTTACCCGCACTGCCGTACTCGTAATGAGGCCCAAAGTGCTCTCTTATTAGCTTCCAGGAGATGTATTGTGCATCTTCCCTCATTGCGAATGACGTGCCTCTGATATTCACCCTCTCTCACACTAGTTTGGGGGTTTTGCTACTATTGCACAGAATCTTCAAAACCTTCACTAGTGTAGCAACATTATCAGTTTCATTCTTACCAAATTATCATATGTCACCTTGAAATGCTACTGATACTGCACTGGTGTGGCCACAAGTTATTAGTACCTTGATAATTTAACATGTAAATGTCTTTGCTGCACTTTCTAATTGCATTTAAATAGAAAATAAAACAGCAATGGCCAAAATGAAGGCTGCTTGCTTCTTGGATGTTTCACGTAAGCAAACCTGTTGATAAGCACTCATCATATTCAGGGTAGTGAAAATACTAGCATCCCCCAACAGTTCTAATAATATGGGTAAGTTTGAAATTGAGTGGCAGTCTGCTTCTATGAGTTGATGCACATCTCAGAGGGCCACACACAGTCGCAGCTTCTCATCAGGTTTCTTTTTGATCACCACATGTGAGAGCCACACTGCACTCTCAATTGTCATGTAGGGGTGGTGCTTCGATATGGGCAAGGGCAAATGGCAAGAGATGTGTTCATGATCTCTATAAACAATATATGGATTACCTGTTTCTCCTCCTGTGCGTCACTTATCAGATTTAGCAACCCCCCCGCCCAACCATGAGTCCTTAAATAGCTGTAGAAATTGACCAGAAGGAAGATGAAGAGGAAATGATGGTTCAGGTGAGCAGTAAAAGGAGGTAAAACTTCGCCCCATAGATGTAAGAGAAAAACTGCACAAGGACTATTCGGATAGCACATCGCAGTAATGCATTCATCGGGATTGACACCTATCATGAATCACACTTTCCAATGACACCTGACACACCTTTTTCTTTATTGAGTTATTGGCGCTTTTCTAAGGTTGAGGTGACAGTGGATTATACACAATTGCTTTCCCAGAATGCAGTTCAAGTTCCTTCACCAGTGAACACAGTTTAAACTGGTCCCAATTTGAATAGGACTGCATATGGAATCGGCAGAGTCCCTCCCTTATAGAAGGACAGAGCTAGTACATATAGAGAGATTCCAAAGCCTAGTGTACCTGCAGGCCACCCACTGACATAGGAAATAACAATATATTCAATCTAAAATGACTAAAATAAAAATGAGCACTTTCTCTCTGTCCTGAAGCAAGCCCCTGTGCTGCTTTACGGACTTGGTAAGGAGGATCCAGCTGTTACTGGCAGCTGTGCCTGGCACAGATGGGAGGGTTGTTGGGTGGAGCTGAGTGGTGAGGTTTTGCCGATTCCATATTGATGCCTGACCAGGTGATACATATTCATTACTGACTCTGAGCCAGCCTGGCAGTTCTCCCCCCGTGTTCCTTTCCCGGGCCAACGATACTGGAGGTGCATCGCTGGAGTTCCCGGTTCCTCATCATGAGAGCCGGGGCCCAAGTCCTTCTGGCAGCCACGCATGAGGGCTTCGTCCCAACAGATGTGCCTACTAGCTGCACATTTTGGACCCCAGTATGGGTTCAATCACTGGCAGGCACCAGGTAGGATGTTTTTGGCACCGGAAACGGTCACATGGCTTGGGATCCCCTGGACGGGAGACATTTGGTGCAGAGAGAATGCAACTGGGGCAGCAGCAATACTCTCCGGGGATTCCAAGTGACTGTTTCTTACAGCGACATTCCTTGGTGCAGTGTCACATCTACTATAATGTCCAGTCTGGCTGGGGGGATCTCGGGGGGTGAGCCCATCCAGATCATCATAGCACCAGAATGAATACAAAACATAACTGGTAAATGATGTGGGTTTTATTGGTTTCCATTGCAACCATAAATCCATAATATAAAGTTTCTTTGACTGTATATATAGGAACCCCTCAAAATTCTATCATTAATAACTTTTTAGTCGAGTAACGGATTTAACCGGAATGTCGAAAGTGTTCAAGGAGCCCCCCAGACAGCAAAGTTTTGTAAATATTAGTTAAAAAATCAAAAAGTCATTAAGAAGGGAAAAAGCATGTTTTTTCTACAAGTGCGGCCTACTTCACATTCATTGTCCTATAGACAAACAAGGTCAATTTTTGCCAAAGCACACAGTCCAAACCGCTGGATGGATTAACTCGCAATCCATGCATGGTTTGGGGTTATTCCGTGCAGTAGTTTTTAAATATTTGACGGAGATGGGGGTTCCCCCTTTTAAAAAATAGATAGCTATATCTCTGGGATTTACCCGAAACTGGGTTTTTTAGAAATGAAACAACACCATCCTGGTTTTCTTTCTCTCGATGCAAGAGATAACCGCGGCTATAGCTGAGGATATGGGAAAATGAAACGCAGGAAAAAAGCGATTTTCAGGTCAAAAAAACATGCAAATACCATCAGGTTAGAGGTAGGGGGTGGCTAGAGGACACCAAGGGAGATTTGGGAGTTGGAGAGGGTCTAGGGACTGAGTTTGCCCAAGTCCATGACCTAAATTGTTATTAGGGTAATCAAAGTTTTCATGAGCTAATTTATAAAGGATGCTATGCCTAATTCCATTATTGATGTAATCAGTTATATGCAATGTAATTAGTGTTGTCACCAGTGATGGCATCAGTGATGTGATATGTAATGTCATCAGGTGTTCTCGTGCAACATTTTATTAGTGATGTCCTCAGTGATGTGATCTGTGATGTCATCATTGTGGACATAGGCTGCTCAACAGGGGGTGCGAAGTTAAGGTGGCTTTAGCTGCATTTCAGGGTTTAGTTGTGTTAGGTTCTCACCTTAACGTCCCTGCCACTATTGTTTTACCCTTGAATTTCAAAGGTTTTGTTACAATGTATTGCTCACCTTAACATCCCTGCAACTATTGTTTTTTCCTTGCATATATAGATGTATAAAGTATAGTGTCACAGTGTTGACACTAGAGTTGAGATCATGCGGCAGCGTAACTATATATTGATTGATATGTATAAAGAGCACGGGGAGACAGGCTCATTGCTGGTGAGTGGGTCTCCTCTCTCTGCCTTCCTCTGACTGTGAAGGCTCCGTGTGCTCCGGTCCCAGAGAGCTGCAGGGCCGGCTGCCCTGATCGAATCATAGCACAGCCATTACCCCAGATCTTGAAAAGTAAATTGTCTGTAACTCACTTTAGCCAAAGTGCACCCGTAAACCTCCCAGCAACCCAGGGCGCCTGCAGAGCAGCCCAGGTCTCGCCCAGGAGTGGGGGAGGGGTGCTTCCTTCTGCCAGTTTCTTCTCGAGTTTAGTTATTTCTTTTTAGTTTATGCCTTTGAATCTTGTCCACAGAAATCTCGAAAGCTGTTCGGTGTGAGTGAATCTAGTGGCCCTTGAATAAACTATGGTATAATAAGGCCTATGAAATACAATGAAAACATTTTAGTTAAGCGACAGTTAAGGTGATCAGCTTTAACGCAACGAAACCCTTGAAATTCAGTGGATGTGGGAAGTGATGCCCGCAGACCTCAGGGCACCCACAAAATACGATTTATGCTACGACTGGGTCCTGGTCCCTTAAGAGTTATACAGGAGCCAAAACACTACCCCTACCAGTCCCCTTTGCATCCCTTGCCAGCAATGCCCTCCGGCTCCCTTTCCCGGAAAAGCCCTAACCTGGTTCAACCTGCCCTCCGCACTTACCCTCCCTGCCTCTTCCCTTTTCCCCCCTGACACTTGCCTTCTTGGCTCCCAGGCACTTGCCTTCTCGGCCCACCAGCACTTGCCCTCAGCCTGACCCCTCCCTTGTGCACTTTAATCCTGCACTTCTCCGTCTACCCCCGTCCCCTGCACTTACCACCTTGTTCTTGCACGGTAGGATTGTCACAAGGCCAATATAACCGTTTTGGTGTTCTTCCTATGTTACCCTCCCCCAATTCGTCTTGTGGCACCTGGAAACACTTGTGTATAGGCGCCATACAAATGTACAATAAAATAAAAATAAATAAATACATTAATTAAGATGAAAAAACTAGAATAAACCAAAACAACAGAAAGTCAGGGGATTCAAGCCAGAAAACAAGAGGTCAGAGTAGAAAGGCAAAACATGAAACCTTCTGATTAAACAAATATGGTTTAACAGCTCTTTAAAATTTTATCAAAGAAGAGATAACCCTTAGAGCATCCGGCAACTCCTTTCAGACACGAGGAGCCGACGTATCGAACATCGTGCCCCCATACCTCTGAAGTGTGGTACATGGCTGGAGGAGTCTTTCATCTCCATTGGAACGGAGTAATCTTCTGCGAGGGGCCGCCTTCAAAAGGGCACTGAGATACTGGGGCGCATTCCCAGACCAGCATTTATTGGTTCAGGGTAAGTATCTTGTGGGCAATACGCTGTTTAACCGGTAGCCAGTGAAGTGCCACTCTAGTAGGAGTGACATGTTCTCTCTTACCAATACCCATTTTGGATGATCTGGAGCGGTTGCAAGTTGCCGGTGGTCGTGCCAGCAAGCAGAGTGCAAATTGGAATTGACTTGAGCACCGGCAGGTAGGGATCTATTTTAATCTGAAAAATAAGGACTGAGTTGTCACAACAGTTTAAGTATAAATGTGTGGGAAGATCTCAGATGGAGGACATGCTTCTGCATGAATCAAAATGCACACCTATCTCTTCACATAGGATGTGACTGGAATGGCGCCGTCAGCAATTACAAACTGATCATAGCAAGGGTCAAGTTTTCTCAGACGAGGGCCTGACCCCAAAATCAAGATCTCCGTCTTGCTGTCATGAAGAGCAAGCGAGTTGGTAGCCATCCAAGACTCGATAGTAGCATAGATGTTGCCCCAATACCTTTCTTCCAGTCCCACTAGCCACTGCCCACAGCCTTTGGCTGTGACCACTCTACACATTGCTCGAAGAGGTTTCCCAAATGAGCACACTATCAATGGCCTTTGGCCGTAGCCACACCACTAGGTTTCTTTTGGGCACACCAGCCATCGCCTTCGTCCATGGCCAGTGGCCACGACCTTTTGCCTTGGCCCCTTGACATGTTGCTCTAATAGATTTCGATGGGGCCCACTAGCCATGGCCTTTGGTTTTGTCCACTTTCCATATTGCACCATTTAGTTTCTTAAAGGAACCCAATAGCCATAGTCTTTGGCCACAGCCATTACCACCACCTCAGTCTAGCTGAAACATTCCACTTTTCTTTTTGTATTCAACACATTTTTTTTAGCTCTCTTTTTAAAAAAGAAAGTTTTCCCACAACCGCGGTAAGTATAACCCGGATAATAGTAATGCACTACAAATAACTCCAGTTATTTATAAATTAACCCCAATTATACATGTAATTCACTTTCATTCCCGATCCCGTTTTCTACCATAACCTTGGCTATGCCAAAATAACTCTGGTTATGAAAAAATGCCTGAGCTCAGAACTTGGTCCCCAGCCCTCACCTAACAACCCCCAATTGCACATGGTGTTTCGTTTCCCTCTCCCCACCTCTAGCCTCATGCATTTTCATTCTTTTTCTTCCACCTAATGGCATTTTTTCCACTTTTCGTTTTCGGATAATCCCGGTTATTCCGGTAATAACTCCGATTATCTCTTGCATGGAAAAAAGAAAATGACAGCTTTTCCATTTCTGAAAAAGCCTCTCTGCTGTAAAGCACCATGGGAGATATAGCTATAATTTAGGGAGAATGGGGCACCTCCTTTCTGTCAAATATTTTAACAACTATTAGATGGAATAATCCAACAACCCGCTCGGAAATTGAGTCAACGCTTTGTGCCCAAGTTCTTTCCTAACTGGTCCAATTCCGTCCAGCAGTTTTTGCTGTACGCTACACAGAAATGTGAATTTTTGTCTATGGGGAATGAATCGGAGTAGACCAAAAACACTGATGTTTTGCTTTCTTAATGTTGTTTTCATTTGTTAAAAAATCGTTCCCACCATTTCAAGTCTGGGAGGGGTGGGGGCGATATGACAAAAGTTTGGTTTACAAAATATCAGCCAAATCTGTTATTAGCAATTCAATTATTGGGTTTCCTATGGAACTTGACACACTATACTGTGGCGACCGGTGCAGTATAGGATATATGTCTAAGGATGGCAGTACATTTGCAACTGGACACGTTTCCATATCTGGAATTTTAGTGAGTATGCAAGGTAGCCACAATGTATCTTCACACCCCACTCCCAACACTTTCTGAATCAATATGTATGGTGTATGATTCATGGTTACAAGCATTGTATTGTTATGGCAAGTGTATTAAAAAACAAAAAAATGACCATCAAGCCGAATGCGCATTATGTACTTAGTGATGTAAGCATGCATTTGTCATAGACACATTTTCAACTACAAATATATGTTTCCATTCTTAATTTCTTGTATGCTATTTGATTTTATGCAAAGCAGCCTGGAACACTCATTGGTGCTTTTTGTCACCTTTTCCTTATATCATAGAGGTTTTTTGAGTACAATAGGAGTGTACAACACTGTGCATTTCGGAAGGATAACCTATCAGAATATTTTTGCTGGAAGTGACCATTGGAAATGATTACTTTTTATCTTTAATAAAGCAGAGCAGCCCCTTCCGTCCCATTCAGGATAACTGTGTTTTTCTCTGGTCGCGCTGCTGTCAGCAATAGCAGAGCAGCCCCTTCCGCCCCCATTCAGGATATCTGTGTTTTTCTCTGGTCGCGCTGCTGTCAGCGATAGCTGGGGTGGGTCAGTGATTCTGCATTAATGCTGCATGCTCTTGTATCTACTCTAATTTTGGGTTCTGATCAATTCCAGGGTTCAACCAAAGGATGAATCATGATGCTTTGCCAATCCCTACCTGAGTCTTGTCACAGGCTACCCTCATTATCTATGAAACTGTCTTTAACAAAGATGCACACCACAGACGTAAGAGGCAAAAGGGCGTCCTCTAATACAGATCCCTGAAATTCTGCTGCCACAAGCCCTGCTGGCACTCCCACACTGACAAGAGCTAATGGGAGGTGAAACAGATCATTAGACCACCTCCAAGCTCTAAGGACAACTCAGCATCATCAAGGGCCAATGTGAGTTCAAGGGGATCCCTAGATGGTACCCCCAGCTCTGCTGACACTTACTAGCACCAGAAGCTAGTAGTAGATGAAGAGGATCCATAGATCGCATCCCAGCTCTACTAAGATCTCAATATCAAGAGCCAATGGGGGGTTTAGTTGATCTCCCCAATAAACGCCAGCTCTGCGGACAACTCAGCATCATCAAGGGCCAATGTGAGTTCAAGAGGATCCCTAGATAGCGCCCATCTCGGCTGACACACTCTTAACCCAAGAGCTAGTAGGAGATGAAGAGGATCCCTAGATTGCACCCCAGCTCTACAAAGATTTCAAAATCAAAATCCAATGTGGGATTTAGTGGAAATCCCCAAAAAACCCCAGCTCTGCTGACAACCCAGCATCATCAAGGGCCAATGCATGTTCAAGAGGATCAATAGATGGTACTCAGATGGCAATCATTTATTTCCCCCAATGGCTGCATCATGCTAGCTAGGGCCCTAGTACTCTCCGAAATCGATGATTGCAATACTTTATTCCATGGGTCCTCGGAACGGAACCTCAACAGGCTTCTGGTCCTACAAAACAATGCTCTAAGAGCAATTTTGAACATCTTCAGATAGAAACCATATCACCACTCTCAGACAGGATGCCCACTGGCTCCCTGAGCGTGACAGAATTTCTCTCCGCACTTTAGTCATTACCCACAAATGTCTGTCAAACTCAGACCCCAAGTACTTGTCAGAAAAATTCTCCATACACCAGTCGACCAGACCTACCAGAACACCGTACTCACACTGCCTTACCATTCCAAGGTTTGAACTGAAAAGAGCCGGAGGAGCGAGTTTCCCTGTTCTGGCTGCTAAATCATGGAACTCCCTCCCTCTCATCATCTGAACAGTACCCTCCTTCTGGACCTGCAGAGCCAAAGTTAAGAGCTGGCTCTTTGATAAGAAACACTAACTGGCTAAACACTAAGGCGCTTTGTTAATTGATTATGCCTCATCTATTGCAACATTATCATTGACCATGTGGTACGTTCGCCTAAACTGTAACCACAGGTGTATCCTCCACATGTTCTCTTGTACCTATTTTCACATTTCAACTACCCGTAACCTCCAGTCGACCTGCACGCCTGTACTTTAATTTGCTTGTATGTCTGTAACCAGCTATTAAGTCTTACGCTCAGGAGACCCCCGGCCGGCCCATAGAGCTGAGGTTTGCTCTGAAGTACTTTAAGACGAGGTAGCTGCACCTTGAGATGGATGGGGGTACAGATTTATTACTCCAACACCAATCAATTAGGACAACTCAATGGTTTGGCAAAGGTAGTCCGTTTAATGACAAGTACAAAAAATGGGGAGTTATGGCAATCAGCAGTGATGAGATAGTCCATCGAAACTTCATACAAAGTGTAACATTTATACTCAAAACTCATCATAATTGACGTGTTACACTTAAAAGTTACCATGCAATTCTATTAGCTAGGAAAAGGTAACTTTAATATAGGTACTATATCTGTATATGGTAACGGAGTGAGGGGATTGGGTAAATACTGTCAGGTGGGCGTCTAAGCCCTTCCTTCAAAAATGACTACTGTAGATATCACTAAAAGTACGACATCACTTTTGTTCTACTAACTATAGGACCCTAGATTATTTGGTCCATTATGATTGGGTTGGCACCAACCCCATGCATAAATATCCATTTTACTTAGCAGCACACATAATGGTCAGTTATGTGAAGGGTGCCCCCTCAGCTACCCGGCCTGTCTCCAATTAAGGTTGCAATCAATCATCACTTCAACAACTATGGGCCTCATTACAGGTTGAGTGGTCCGGAATTAACAGTGGCGGTAAACCCGCCGCCACTGTTAATTCCGGACCGCCCGATCCCGAGTCCTGCAGGCGATCTTCCCGCCAGGTCTGACCTGGCGGGTTGAACAACTCCCGCCTGCAGGCGGATGTGGAAACACCAGCACCATCACGAGATGGTGCCGGTGTTTCCACTTCCCCATTCCCATTGAGTCCTAGGGGACTCAATGGGAATGGGGATTAACACCATTCCGCCTCCGTGACTCCCGGGACACCGGGGCTGTAATGCCCAGGTAATTCCAGGAGTCACGGAGGTGGAATGGTAATACGAGTCCGGCGGTAACCAGGCGATTTTACTGCCGCAGTTACCGCCGGACTCGTAATGAGGCCCTATGTGTCAATTATGTTACTGTGATTGGCCTCGAAACTGCATCTTCTGTCTGGGAAAGTTCCGATATCTCTTCCTGGGCGGATGCCAAGCGTAGGTGTGAACCTGTGCTTCTCCTCGCTTGCATGGTCATGTGAACAGACACTGTGAATTTGCCTAGTTCCTCTCACTTTGTGCATTTAATTCCTATTTGGCTTGCCACCTGCCTACCCTTCCTTATCTTGACCTTTCAAAGACAGGATATTCTGTTATTAAGTTTCCATTAGATGTAGCTACTGTTCGTTCCTTCTATTGGTATGACCTTGGCTCTCCTGGCACGAGTTGCATCGGCTGAGTTTCGATTCAGCCGTCTCTTCTCATTTTGCTAGAATAGGAATCTTGTCTTGTTTGGCCTCTAGTAACCTGAGTTGATTCTGCTTTTCGTGCAAAGTGGAATCGTACTTATAATACTGTGCTTAGTTTTGAGGTAAGTTATGTATGATGGCGCTTGCCGCGCTATTCTTCTACTTAGCATAGCAAGCTGCACTGTTTTCTTACCTTTCTTGCGGTTCCAAGCATATGTACAGGCGTTAGCTGGTTAAATATCTTCATCCTGCTTACAGCTTACGCTTCTTTGTGTTTTGACATCGTTCTCTTCCTTTGGGTTCACAATATCTTTATTCATGGTGTTTTGTCTCTGTGTGTCATTTCTTGGTTGTCATTTCTTCTATCTGTGAATCTGTCCGGGCTCTTGTGACGTCACCATTTGTCTTCCATTAAGGCCTTTTTGGTTTCTTCCGGGACGGTACTTAGGCAATCTTCATTTCATCTCATTTGTTGGTAGGGTTTTCTCAATGGATACCTTACTATCCATGGTTGTCTGGGTATTGGTACTTCAAGGTTACCAGACATTTGGTCGAAAAAAATTGGTCGACCAGACAAATGGTCGAACCAATTTGGTCGAAAACCAAATGGTCGATTTTTTTTTTTTTTATTTTCACCCCTTTTTTTTTTTTTGGGGGGGGTCCCCCCGAACCCCCTTTTTTTTCTAAAAACCCATTTTTGTAAAAAACGAAAACCCTAAAAATAAATATATAATTACAAAAAAAAATTCGACCATTTGGTTTTCGACCAAATTGCGTCGACCAAATGTCATTCGACCAGTTTTAGGTCGACCAAATGTCTGGACACCGTACTTCAATAGGTGTTGCTCTTCTGATGGGTACTGGGCATAGTCCTACTGCGGCTCTCTGCTGGTTTATTTGCTCATCATACATCACATATTTTGGTGTGAACGTTCCTGGTACTTCAAAATGGGTGATGGGAGTGCAGGCTTTATTTGGGACCTCCTCTACAAATCATTGACCACTTTCACCTCCTTCCTTGATTTCAATTCACTCTATTCTTCTATATTTATCTTCACTCCATCGCCTCGGTTCATTCCTTCTTCATCTTCCGGATCTATACATGATGGTTTGAAAAAGTATCTCTTTGGAGTCCATGGGCCTCATTACAAGGTAGGAGGTAGCCATGGTGCTATTACCACCATGGCAACCCCCTTACTGCATTCCGGGTCCAGGTTCCCGAAATAGGGACTTACCGGGTCATTCCAACCTTGGAGGACCTGGTAAGTCCCCATTCCGGGAACCATTCCCCATTCCCATTCGAGCCCCCATAGGGCTCAATGGGAATGGGGATGGAGCTAATAACGGCACCGCAATTTGCGGTACCGTTATTAGCTCTGAAGTCCCTTAACGAGTACCTTCCATAATGCCTGGTAAAACCAGGCATTAAGGAAGGAACCTGCTAAGGGACCTCGGAATAGAGTGGTAAGGGATTACCCGGCACCGGTGTCCTTACCGGTGCCGGTAATCCCTTACCACTTACCTCTTAATGAGGCCTCATATCTTTATTACTCCCTTCAGGCGTCCTGCTGTTCTTACATGTTCATCTTTATTCTATGTCATGAGTCGACATTCTCAATTTGGGCTACAGTAAACCCATCTTCTCACATAGTTTCTGTGCTTCCTGGGATAGAGAAACTTTGTACCTTCTTGCATGTGCCTGCTGGCCTTCAGAAATTCTCTTATTTCTTCATCAGTCAGGTCTTTGGGCTTCCATCCTGGCTCGACATCAATCATGATCTTCATCCCTATGGCTTTCTTCGCAGTTTTATGGCATTGCGAGATTACTATCTTGATAACACAAAATCCTAGTAATACCATCACTAGCAGGGCTCCTAGGAACTTGAATATGTCTGCCATCCATTGTGGGACCCAAGAGAATAGTGATCCAAACCAGCTGTCATCATCAACTTTGTCAGTTTTGTCGAACATCTGGTTCCGTAGCTTCGTCAGCATACCTATGGCTTCTGTTAAAGTTCCATTTTCCTCATCGTGAGAAGTTATAAATGTGCAACATGATTCTCCTATTATTGCACAAACTCCTCCATCCATAGCTGTGAGCTGTGATCATGTCAAGGACATATCTGTTCTGAAGCGTCTTTTTTTTTTTAATTGTATATGGTTTACAAAAGAATCCTTTACAAATACATTGAATAAGAAGAAAAAAAAAACATACATTACAAATAGGTTTCATTACACATATGTTAAAAGATACATAAAGACCCAAATATCCTTTTTCTAAGAATAAGAGACATAGTGCAAATCAATTTAAAAATGTCAGTGCAAGTTAAAATTCAACACAGTGTTTAGTGTTTAAAAAGCAGCTTCCCATTACGTATAGACACATTTTAGCAAGAATATCAAAAAAGATTTCAAATTATTAAATACATACATAGGGCCTCATTACACATTGTGTGGTAAGGGATTAACGTTACCGGTAAGGGAATACCGGTATCGTTAAAAACCCATGCCAATTACGACCCGGATTACCGCTATTGGCGGCACTGCTAAGTACGGTGCCACTAATAGCGGCTAGTTCGCGGGCGCGCGACCCTTCATCCATAAAGAGTGGCATGGCGCTAATAGCACACCATCACAAGCCATGCGGACATGCTAATAGCGGCATGGTAAAGCCCCAAAAACCCCTTACCGGCATGGCGCTAATACCGGCATTGCGAACCACCCGTGAGAACTGAGCAGTGTTCCCACCTGCCACAGGTGGAAACAATTAGCACAGGTGGAGGCAATGGAGACTGTGGCAGCACAAAAGGAGCACACCAGACCCCTTCACACACCCCTTCCCACACCAAGATGGTTCCAATACTAGCAGCATTACATGGGCTGGAGGACATGATTGCAGTGCAGCAGCAACAACAACAGGCAGCACAGAGGCGACGCAGGAAGAGGAGGAGGGCAAGACAGGTGCAGCAAGCACCCCCAGGGCACCTAGTAATACCACAGAGGCAGCCACCAATCCCCAGGATCCGAGCCAGTCCATTTAACCTAACCCCTGAGCAGATACACACCCTGTACCGTCTGGACCGGGATACCATCACCAGCATCGTGGACATGATACATGACGACATCGTAAGCCTCATAGACATCAGAACTGCCATCCCCCCTCTACTGGTGGTGGTGACTGTGCTCCACTTCCTTGCCACAGGCACCTACCAGCATACAGTGGGGCAGATGCATGGCATCTCACAACCAGTATTCTCATGCACGCTGAACCAGGTACTCGATGCCCTCCGGAAGCATGCACGTGACCACATATTCCTGCCACGGACTGCCCAGGAGATCGCAAAAACACCAAAGTTGGCTTCTATTCACTGGCAGGCATCCCAAGTTGCATCGGGGCAATCGACTGTACCCATGTGGAATTGGTGGTCCCACATCACAATGAAGTAGTCTACCGAAACAGAAAGCAATTCCACTCCATCAATGTCCAAATGGTATGTGAGGCAAACAAGATAATCACACATTGTTGTGCCCGATTTCCCGGATCAACCCATGCTTCTATGGTCCTGCGGAACTCAACCATACCACGCTACATGGAGCGACAAACCGTACAACGTTCGTGGCTACTTGGTGAGTAGCAGGGCAAGCGCATGGCAGTGTGATTGGGGGGGAGAGATACATACTCCAACTGGGTGTGATTGGGGGGAGAGATACATACTCCAACTGGGTGTGATTGGGGGGGATACATACTCCAACTGGGTGTGATTGGGGGGGGGGGAGAGATACATACTCCAACTGGGTGTTCACTGTCGTCCATAGGACAAATGGAGATACAGATGTACCCCAGTGTCCATCAGGGAAGGCCACAATGTACTTGAGAATAACCCACATGCAATTTGAAGCTGCACAACATTGAGAACAATCCAGGTTTCCAAATATTACACATCCATCCACATCCACATTGCACATCATGCCACACCACATAATACACAAATCAGCAACATGGCGTCAAGATAGTTATACAGAATTAGCGTAGCACAACATCAATAAAGCAATGTGCCCTTGAATGCATGGAAAGGGATCACCCCTAGCCATAGCATTGAACCACACACCTATAGCACCACTGAAGTGATGCTTCACAGCATGGCAACATGGATGTAGGAATGGCAGTACACTGCGATAGCGGTACGAAAATGGCCTGGGCCCAAGGACACCTGAGACCTGGCCTCACCCAGGACATTTCCATTACTGTCGGAGGCATGCTTCGGCCATGTCGACTTGCATGGTCTAGCTCAGCCTTGTACATTGCACTCACGCAGATCGTCTGCATGCATGCTGTCAGTTGTGACTTCCAATCACAATGCAAAGAAGATATGTGTGACATGTACGGGCCACAGCAGAGGTGGCCGGTAACAGGTACCCATTCTTCACCCCATGCAGGCAAAGCCGGCCATCCCCTGAAGAGGTACCACCTAACCCCTGTATGGAACCCACAGAAACAGCAGGAAGAGGACAACAATTTTGCACATACCCATACCTGCGTCGTGACGGAGCAGGCATTCGGCCACTCCAACACACAGCTCTGGTGCCTAAGCCTGCCGGGTGAGGCTCTCCTGTACGGCCAAGACAAAGTGCCGAAGATAACGATGGCATGTGTGATGCAGCACAAAAAGTGCATCAGACGGAATGTGCCCATGCCACCTGACATGCAAGTGCCAGATGAGGATGATGTGGATGGTGATGAGGATGGTTGAAATGTCCCGCCAGGACATGCAAGAGGCAATGTCCAGGAGGGACACGATGTGCGTCAGCATCTGATTAATCAGATTCCATGAGATACAAGGGAAAACTATTATGGATGGAGATGGGTATTGTTGCTCTGATGCATGTGGTGAGTCACACAAAGAACCATCTCCCCAATACAGTACACATACACAATGATGAAGAGCAAGCCTGTGTTTCAACTTTTCAACAGTGTATTGTGAACAAAAATCAAACAAAAAGTGCATGGCCCCAACTGTGCAAATGACCGTACCCCCTTCCCCCACAACACTCCCAAAAACACCCTTACCCCCCTCCCCCCACAACACTCCCAAAAACACCCTTAACCCCCTCCCCCCACAACACTCCCAAAAACCCCCTTACCCCTCTCCCCCCACAACACTCCCAAAAACACCTTTGCAGTGCCTCCTCCGCCATTGGGTGGTTGGAATGTGGTGCGCCTAAGGTTGCGCAGAGAGCGGCGCAGGGGCTTGTTTGCCATGAACTCCCAGAGGAGGAGGTGCCCGGTTCATCCTGTGTTGTGGGTGGGCATCAATCGCGTCCGCTATATGGATCATGGCCTGCCTGAGTTGGGCCATCTCATTGCAAATCCTGTTCGTGAATGCCTCCATGCCCTCCCTTGTCTGCCTTGCAAACATACTGAGGTCCTCCCTCAGACGGGCTGACTCAGCCACATGCTGTCCTACCAGCCCAGTGATCTCTGCCTGCCTCTGGCTGAAGGACGCAAGGTCATGCTGCGCGCTACGGGCTGGTGGGATGACTGCAGCGCCTTGATCCATGCCACTGGCATCAGGTGAGGACACCTGGGGGCTCCATGCCCCTTCCAGGGTGTGGGTGGATGATGCTCCATGGCTACCCGACCCTGATGACAACCTTGGGCTTGCCTCAATGGAGCGTGTTGGGCTGGGGTGTGGCTTCGATCCACAATGTCGAGTGCTTCATCCTCGTCCGAAGGTGGTGCAGTGGCTGCTGCCTCACCAGTTGAACTGGTGGCAGCAGAGTGCGTGCCCTCCATGCTAATTTCACATGCAGAGGGACACACTGCCGTGGGTGCTACGATGGCAGCAGGCATGGCCTCAGGCTGCGTGGAACTTGTGCTCCTGCTGCCTTTGTCCCTCTGCTGATGGACACTCCTCCCGGTTCCCCTTGAGGTGGTGGCGGTGTCCCCTGTGGCATCTCTCCTGGGCTTTTTGGTAGATGGGGGAGCAGGTGTCGCAGTTCGTGTGTCCTCAGTTTATGTCTGTGATCCTGTAGGGGTGAGAAATGGGGATTTTCATCGTTTAAGGTTCAACATGCCTTATGCGGAATGCTTACGTCATGCCACTCTATGCATTGGGGCCTCATTATTGTGGATTGCGGTAAAGGGGATGTCGGGTGGGTCATGCATGAATGGGTCTGTGTTGCACGTGTATGTGGTGATGCATGCATGTATGTTTGTGGCTGGATCCATGGCCTTCATACGGACACATATTTGGGGGGCACCTCACACTTCACTGTGCATTTTTTGATATATACACTCACCTCCATTGGATGAAGTGGCCACACCATGCTCCATTTCTCCAACACCATCTATGGATTCCACTCCAATTGTTGATGTGCAGATCTCCTCCCACTCACAGAGTTTCAGAGGTGATTCGCCGCCTCCTCCTGTGCCCATTGCCAGGATGCGGTTGACTGTCAGTATGTTCCTGACATGGAGCCAGAGGTCGTCCCACCTCTTACGACAGTCCTTGACTGTGCGGGTGGTGGTCCCCACCGCACTGACTTTGTTGGCAACCTCTGCCCAGATGGCCTTCTTCTTGAGGATGGTCCCCCGCCGCATGTCATTGCTGAAGACCACATTTGCATTTGCCGCTAGTGTTTCAGTCAGCATCATCAGCTCCTCATTGCTGAATTTCTCCTTACGTTGGCGCTCAGCAGTTTTTTTTACCGCCTTGGGCATCTGTGGGCTGTCCTGGATGGATTTGTGTCTGAGTTTCCTGGAAAGGGGTCCTGGATGCGGAGGATGGCAATGGATTGTGTTTTTAAAGATGTCCGCCGTGCTCTTTCCCGTTCCTGTGCGATGACGCTATTTCCGGTTCCGCTTTTTTACTGTGACCGCTAATAGCGGTGACCGCAATTTGCATGCAGCGTGAAGGCGGAGGTGCTATTAGCACTTTAGTCGAAGCCGGTAATGGACTTTTTGGGGACTTTTACAGCATGGCGGTAAGGAGATTACCAGCATGGCGCTATGCTCGTGTCTGCGTACTCGTAATGGTCCACACTTAGCGGCCTCTTGCGAGGGTGGAGACGCAAATAACGCCATGCCGGTAAATGCCTTCATTTACCGCACAACGTGTAATGAGGCCCATGGTCTCTTATGTAAGTATACAGTTCCTTTGCTAGACTATGGGAAAAATCAAAATAATATAACAGTTTAGTGAGTCCCTTTACTGTGCATGTTCAAAATAGGTAAGCTCCCAATCCAAACCTCGGATTTGCTTAAGTCCTGAGGACATAGTGTACGTTGATCCGTGCAGAGGACTAGGGAAAAAATAGCAACAAATAGAACACAGGGAGTTCTTGACACTGCTTCCTTGAACTGTCCCTCGGCAGGAGGGCTTTTAGAATCTCCTCAGATAGCTCAGCTGATGGTTAGAGAGTTCCACTGGAGCACGATTCCGTGTAGGAGCATACCCATCTGTGCAATATTAGCTGGGTCTCTGATGAAAGTGAGGACCTCAACATCGATTGGTCTCCCCACTAGCTCTGGAAAGTCAGTGACTAGGTGAAAGAGGACATTATGGGCCAACCTGGTGTCTTCTGGTGACAGGGACATTCGTCCTATCTTGCTGAGGTTCGGGAGTATATGTTTTTTTCCTAAATGTGAACAATGTCTGCACTGTCCGGTTGCGTGGAGTGCAACTAGAATTATGATTTTATTTAAAAGATGGCATAAATGTTCCGTATTTGCTGGGTCTCGAAGGAATGTGAGTGTATCTGTTGTTCTCCCAATGAGAGTTGGACAGTCTTTGATTATGCGAAAGAACAGTGTGTTGATGAGCTCATCTATTTCCGCCTGTGTTGGGAACATTTGATTCTTTCTCACTGTACTCAGGGAGTAGGATAAATTGTTCGGCAATGACAGTGAGGAGTTGTCTTATTGTCTTTTTGGTTTCAGGATCTTGTAGAAAGTCAGTGACACTGGTGAGCCTCCTTACCAATGATGGGTATGATCTTAGCACTAGATCAAAATAGGTGACCACATCCTTGGTGATGTCACTACTGCGGGACACCATACGTGGTTCCAAATAGGGTCTCGGTGTGGAACGAGTCAGGATACTGTGTTTGCTTCCAATATAAGTGTCCTCAGTCAAAACTAGGCATATTTTTTTCTCATCAATGCGTAAGTGTGTCTCAGTCCAAGGTTCAATAGTCAACAGCCTGTGTTGTGGCTTACAAATGCAATTTTCTTCTTTACCCTGCAACTAGGATGCATAGAGTGTCTGTTTTTTATGTCCTTATCCCCTTTTTTGCTTAGAGGAAGTGTCCAATTTAAGCCACAATTTGCAAAAAAGTTCTTTGTCTTTGTCTGGCTGGTCATGCGTCTTTCTTCAGCGTCATGGATCTCGTCTGCACGTGTTGTGGATCTTCCCTGTCGCTCGTCGATTCCTCTCGTTGGGGTGCAGGCAGGGGGCCTTCTCCGATGTAGGCTTTGATATCGCAGAGAAAAATCCAAGCTCTCCTGCCTTGTAGTTTCACTGCGGATGGAATGCAGTCCTCTACTGTAAAAAGACAGTTGAATCTTGGTTCGTCCCACTTTTTCCTTGTATGATTCTTCACAAAGATGGCGTCACCAGGGAAGATGGATGGAACACGTAAACCTTGAACTTGATCGTGACTGTTCTGTGTTTTGTGCTGTCCTGCACCTTTTTTGTCGTCACTGCAGCTGGTCTGAAATTAAAGTAAGGCAAAATGTCATGCAGTTCAGATAGTTTTGCATTTCAGACCCTAAAACCTCTGCTTTTGACTGAGCATCACATTTAGCTCTATCTTGGGGTGTCAGAGGAGTTCTCATTCTTCTTCCTGTGGCTATCTCGTGTGGCGTAAGATGATGGTCGGACCCGGGTTGGTTCCGAAGTGCGTACATTGCCAGTGGAAGGCAGTGCAACCATCCCTTCTTTAGAGTAAGCTTCAACTTGGCTATCCTTTCCTTTAACAAGCCGTTGAGCTTCTCACAGATTCCATTACCTTGTGGATGATACGCCGACGAGAACTTGTGCTTTATACCAAGCAGCAAGCTAATCTGCTTCAACATTGCATTGACAAAGTGAGGGCCATTACGTGACCTCATGACCTTATACACCCCCCACCTGGGGAACACTTCTCTCACTAAAAATGTGGCTGCACAGGTAGAGTCTGGGTGTGTACATGGACCTGCCTCAATCCATCTAGAGAATGGACACACCACAACAAGTATCTGTACCCATTACATACTTGAATCATGTCGACCTAATCAATATGCAAGTGTTGAAAAGGCCCATTTGGCCTTTGGATGACTCCTCTCATTACTTTTAATGTGTGCCCAGCTGTGAATTGCTGACAAATTATACAGTTTACCATAAAGAATGCAACGTGATCCGCTAAATTCGGTATGAACCAGTCTTCTGCGAGTGTTGCTGCTGGGTTCTCTTTTGTCATGTGCGCCGGGTAATGTAACTGCTCCAGTGCTATTTTTAATAGGGCTACAGGCATTACTGGATTGCCATAGTGTCTTGTCGCCACAAGCTGTCAGATGGGTTGAAAGAACACCCTTGACTTTTCCTCAGGTTCTTCTCTTCCTGTGGCGCCTCCCCGTGGAGTTTCATTAGCTATGTTTGCCCCAAATTACTGTAACTTTCAGGGGCAGTTCGTGTAAGCATCATTCGCTAGTTGGCATGGATAACTTCCACTTCCATGATTGTTTCACTTTTGGATGCCATACGCTTGGCTTCCGTGTCTGGTGCTTGATTCCCACGTGAGATAAAATCTGTCTCCTTCGTGTGTGCGGTGCATTTCACGACTGCTAAGCCCACTGGGAGCTTTAATGCCTTGATCAGCCTGTCCAATAAGGCTGCATGCTGTACTGGCATGCCGTCTGCTCGGAGGTAGCCCCTCCTTTTCCAGCGCGCTAATCCTGTGTGTACTGTCAACGTCACATAGGCAGAGTCACTGTACACTGTTACCTGGTCTGTGTGATTTTCAATGGCGAGTATTAACGCCAATAATTCTGCAGCTTGTGCTGAATAATGAGATGGTAATCGTGCACTAAGAAGCACTCGAAACTCTCCATTCATTGTGTGCTTCATCACAGCAACGCCTGTGTATCTTTGACCATCATTTTGGTCGATCCTTGAAGACCCGTCAATACAGACGATCTCTCCTTCTGCCAAGGCATTTTCTTTCACCCTGGGGATTTCATCATAGAAGTTTCATAATGTGCACAGTCATGTATGGGCTCTCCTTCAGTGACTGACTCTGCTGTGAACATCGTTGGGTTTACCATCTTACATCAGACTATTTTAATCAATGGATTTGATATGATCACTTTATAAGCAGAAGGTCTCTGAGATGTCAATGTGCCCTTTGGTTTCTCTAGAATGGCAAATAGTGAGTGCTCGATGTACAACGTCATTGAGCAACCCATTACAATGGTTGTAGCCTTCTCTATGGTGAACGCTGCGGCAGCTAAACTTTATTCTCATGGGAAATTACCTCTCATTACTGGGTCCAAATTCCCACTGTAGTATGCCAGGGGCTTGTGCCCTAAGGTGGTTCTCTGTGTGAGTACTGCCGTCATAACACTGCCAATTGTGTGTGAAAACAGGTAAAATTCCTCTGCATAATTGGAGATCCCTAGAACGGGTGCTGTGCAAATGGGTCTTTTGATTTCAGCAAATCCTTTCTCCATGGTCTCAGACCATTCAATCTTTTCTTTCGTTACTTGGGCCTTCTTTAGGGCCTGAAGTAAAGGCTTAGTGTAAGAGCTGTAGTCGAAGACCCATGCCCTGACGTAGTTGCATATGCCTAGAAAGCTCTGCATCTCTTTTATCGTGTGTGGTTTAGCTGTGTTCAGTATGGCTTCAGCCCTTTCTGGGGTCACTTTCTTTCCCTCATGTGAGATCAGCTGGCCTACGTACAGCAATTCTTGTTGACAATATTGTAACTTTTCTTTGTCAACCTTATATCCTTTCTCAGCCAGTATAGTCAATAGCTGAACAGAATCGTGTCTGCATTGTTCTTCTGTTGTGCTAAAAATTAAGATGTCATCCACGTATTGCAGGATGACACTTTCTAGTGCGATATTGCGCAAATCCATCTGCTGGACTCTGTTAAAAATAGAAGGAGACTCACAGTATCCCTGTGGCAGCCATGTGCTTTTCAGAAGCATTTGTCTGAACGTGAATGACGTCACAATGCAACAGGATTGAGAAAAATGCATTTTTCAGGTCAATCACTGTGAAATATTTTGCCTTAACAGGTATATTACATAGAATTGTAGCCGGGTTAGGGACTAAAGGGAACTCGGCCTCAGCAATATCATTTATTGGCCTTAGGTCCCCCTTTACTTTTTTTCACAGGGTAAAATGACGTATTACATGATGACTCTGATGTCACTAAGATGCCTTGCTCTATCATAGCAGAAATTGTCTTAAAAATCCCCTCATATGCCTCCATGGATATGGGATATTGTCTGGCTTTTGGCAGAATTGCTCCTGGTTTCGGTTTAATCTTCACTTCTCCAACCCCCTTCAAGAGGCCTACGTCTTAGGGGCCTGTAGTCCATACTGAGACAGGCACCTTGATTATGTGGTCGTCAAAATATTCAGGACGATTTAGTGCCATCATCATTCCCTGAGGTACTTCTCTTTTAATCATCTTTACCCAAAAGAGGTGAGACTCACTTCCACCATTGTCTCTCCCATATCTACTTGCTCTTCAAACAAATCATCATTGGTGATGTCGGTCACTCGATATCCTTCTTCAATGACGATTACTGTGCACCACTGTCGGCCCTCATCGTCATAACCATCAATCAAGGCCACCTTCCCACGCAATACAGCCATGTGTATCATCAAGGGAAATACTTGTCCCTTCTCCTCATGCATCAGTATTCTGGGTCTGAATAAGAACTCATCAGGGGTTCTCATGACTTTGTCTGCAAGGCCTGGCAATCCTGCCATAAGCACACGCATACCATATGCAAACATTTCTGGCTCTAATGGTATGGCCCACATGGCTATGTGTCATGAGTATGCTCTAATCATTTCGCATACATTTGAGTAGTGCATTCCTGGAGTGGAACATACTATGCCCTCCTCCGTGAACGAGATTGTCATGCTTAATTTTGTCATTAAATCTCGACCCAAAATGTTTACTGGGATCTGCCGAGAATATAGCAAAGGCAGAGTCATTTCACATTCTCCTGTGGAGACTGGAAGTGCGTTTGTGAAGGTAACACGACTGGTAGCTCCTGTAAAACTCTGAGTATCTATAGCCTCGCCGGACAAGGAAAACTTGCCTTCACGTATGCACGAGCGTGTTGCACCTGTGTCAACTAAGAAGGAATATTCCTTATCCCCTATTACGACACCCCCCCTAGGTTGCCTTTGAGGGTCTGGTGTCACTGATAGGATAGAACACATCAGGGTTCCCAGTGAGCTGTCCTAGTTTATATACAAATTTGGCCCACTGTGTGCTGGTGAATATCCCCCATTCCCATTGTTACTTCCCATTCCAGGGTTCATGGTCTGCCCTGTGCTCATCGTCTGCGATAGTTGCAGCGGTGCCTGTTGGGATTGTCCTTGTGGAAAATTCCCCATGCTTTGCGGTTGCACCCCTTGTTGCACTCCTGGCGCTTGTTGTTGCACCGTGTGATTCTGTGCACCACCCTGGCAGGTGGATTTGCCATGCCTGCTCCTGTTCCTTGGCCGTTCTGCATCATGCCTTGATTTCTGCATGTGCGCGCCAAATGCCCTGTCATTCCACACAGCCAACATACTGGTGGTGGTCGAATCATTTGCCCATTTGACATATCTTGGTTACCATTTTGCATATTTTGAAAACCTCCTTGGTTATTTTGGAAACCTCCCTGATTAATCTGCCATCCTCTTCCCCTAAATCCTCTTCCTCTGGGGTAAAACCCTGTATTTCCCTGATTATTCTGCTTTGGATTAGTCACATGCTGCATGCTTGATTCAGCTGTGCTAGTTATCATGGCGCCCTCAAGAGCATATTTTGACAATTTCTTTTGAACCAATTTCGCTTCCTCACCCTTTCGATCGGCTTCCTTTTTGCGATCCTTCTCCTGCAGCAGTCTACAATAATGTGCGATGGTCAACTGTATTTCAGCCCAAGGCTTGGCTTCAATTCGCGCCACTTTCTTAAGTTGTTTCTGCACGGGCTCGGGCAGCCCTTTGCACAATATATGGTAAAACAGAGGTATAGATTTCATCCAAGATTCATGAGTCTCGAGCGCCCATGTGTCTTGAAAATTCTGTATGTAAATTAACAGATCTTCAGACTCCTTCATTTTTCACATCATTATAGCTCCCATATCTGAAGTATCTGGGTATAGTGCTTGTTGTATTAATTGTGGTTACGCCAGGGTAGCCTGCTTGTGCTCATACATTGTCTGCTCTCTCACTAAGTATGGTGATTAGAAGACCCTTAATGTCCCCTATAGCTAACGTGTTTCCTCCTGTCATTTTTTCTAACTCATGTATCCACTTTCCGGCTCCCGATGTCAGCATTGGCAACTTGTTTTTCAAATTTTCTCGATCCATGTCTGGCCATGGAATATATTGCAGTCTTGCTCCCCCTTCTCAAGCGAAATTGGGATGCATAGCCCTCTCTCTCTTCTCTCATTGTTCTTCTGTCTATTGCAAGGGTAATGTTCCTGCATCGCCGTCTGCCTGGCAATGTCCTGAGCCTGTCTACATAGGGCGGTGATGACACCCCCCTCTGACCATGAGATACTTCTTCATGTCGATCAGACTGTGTGGCTGACTCTGATACCCTTGGTGCAGACTCGCTAATGTCTAACCATCCTATTCCTTTTTCCCTTGGGAGTCGTCTTTCGCTCCATCTCTCTTCCTTATCTTCCTCGCGCTCTTCCCTTTCCGAGTCGGACATTGTCTGTCCCCAACTAGTGCCTCTCATTGTGTCCTCCTTACTCCTACTTATTTTTAATCTATCCAGGGATAGGTCTCTATTCCCACTACTTCGGGAGACATCCTCAGTGTCATACAGCTGAGTGTTCTCCAGGCACTCGTCTTCCCTCTCCCCTTGGGGTTTTTGTTCTAACCCCATCTCATCATATATCCTATCAATCGTTTCTCCAATGCTTCTGGTGTCAAAGTCATCTTCCATATTTGCCCTAGACGTGCCTGGTACTGAATCATATGCAGAAAATAATTCTTCTATATCTTCCCAATCTACTACTGGATCAGGTTTTTTAACCTCTCTCCCCAGATATTCAAGATCGCATGCTCTCTGTCTTCGCTTACGTTCTATATCGTCATTGAATTCTTTGCGTTTCCTCGCCTCTTCTCTGACCCTATCTTCTTCCTTTCTCTACTGTTTCTGTCTTTCTTGATCATTGGCTGCTCTTGGGTTGCAATCGTTCTGTCTCTCTTGCTCTTCATGATATAGCTGTTCTCGCCTTTGTCTGTCTTTCTTTCTTATTCTTTCATCTCTTAACTCCTTCTCTTTTCCCTTTCCCTGTACATCCTCTATCCTTTCCCTTGGTTTTGCATCATCCATGCCTTTGCCATCAAGTTTCAATAAAATGTGCCCTCCCATCCATTCGTCTTTTGTGAATGCTATCTCATCAGTTCTATCTTCATTTCCCTTCCATCTCTTCCCTTCTCTCTCTTTGTCGAGAGATGCACTTGTCTGTGCCTGTTCTCTTCTTTCGCAATCACGTCTCCCTTTGGAGGCAATATTCTTATCCGTATCTTTCCCTTGATTTTCGCAACTACTATGTGTAGGTGACTCATATGCAGGGTTACTGTACCCCGTGGCTGCTTTGAGTTCTCTCATTGGGTATAATCCCTTGTTCTTACTTTCTTCAACTTTCGTTTCAGATGGGGTAGGTGGCTCAGTAGGCATCTCACCCCCCTCTGTGCATACATTAAGTATCCAATCTGTTGGCGGCTCTTCCTCCTTTCCCTGCTCATACATTTTCCAAAGCTCCAGGGCAGCGAGGCGTTTTTCTAGCTTTTTGCCCATGTATGTGGCATGCAAATATGTTGTCATATAGGTATACACGCATTTCGCCGAATTAAATGTCATCGTGGGACATTTCATCGCCAGAATTCTCATCGTCAGAAACCCTTTTTTTAAAAAAAATATTTTTTGGGGGAACCCCCCTTTAATAAAAAAAAAAAAAATACAGAGTTTCTGGCGATGAGATTTCGGCGATGAAATGTCCCAAGATGACATTTCATTCAGCGAAATCACGTAGAACCGTCATATGTTGTAAGACGGCTTTAGATAAGGACCCACCTTGTGGCCATGGCATAAACATCTTGTGGGCAGTCCCTCTAATCCACTCTATACTATATTTATTTAGTTTCCGTGCATATTTTGGCAACTGTTTACATAAGTGTGTCAATGGAGTTATATCCTCCATTCTTTAAATCTGTTCCCTTTACTCTTATATAACAATGGTCACCACTTTCGTGTGTCTTAAACAGTTCCAACAATATGAGCGAGCACCAAACAACGCAAGCTCCAATCCAAATTTTCACAAAATTTTATACCTTCTGATTTACTGAAAAATATCAATTCATATGCAATTTTATTTCAGCTATTAAATCGCATAATATTTAAATCAGTCTTCTCTAAGATTTTTTTTTACATATGACGTCACAACAAAAAACAAGTAAGACAGACACTTGACAGACTAGACGGACACCAGCCGATCACAGTTGTCTCTGCCTCTAATCATTACCCCTTCATGGAGTCCAAACTTACCCCTTTCACAACGTCTTTAACCGTCGTGGTAGACTAATCATTCCCCCATTAGCTGGGACTCTGGGTACACGATTCTTCTAGCCGCTTGTATCAAAAGCGTAGGAATAAGGCAAGTCCTCTCACTTCTTGGGTGTCGGCCCTGGTAACCTCTCTCTTCTCTGGTCTCCTCCCCGGTAACCTTTATTTATTTAATTATTCCCAAGTCATTATCCCCTTATATATATACAGTCTTCTCGACTTCTTAACTATTTTTCATTTTTTCCCGCCTTCCTCCATTACCTTTTCCAGTTACTTGTTCTAGAGCATGCACTTTTGCCAGAACATTAGTCTTCTTCACTCACCGTTCGCATGGTTCCTCTCTGGACCCTTGGGATCTACGCCTTCATTACTGCCTTCTTCGGTTTTCGCCCATTCAGCTGCCCGTAGGAACGGGAAGGGATGCGTGGGGAACACAGATCCCTTCAGGCCCTGTCTGCAGTCTCTTTACACTACCACTGTCTACGGGGAGCTTCACGGTCTACTCAGCAGAATAGCAAAGGACTTGTGATATTGCTGAAGACCTAGAGTTACTTTATGTCGATGGTCAATAGATGTCTTATTCAAATCAATAATCGATAATCAATAACCATCAAATCTCTGCTACAAAGTGTACTCGGGAGACCCCCGGCCGGCCCATAGAGCCGAGGTTTGCTCCGAAGTACTTTAAGATGATATAGCTGCATCGTGAGATGGACGGGGGTGCAGATTTATTACTCCAACACCAACCAGTAAGGACAACTCAATGGTTTGGCAAAGGGAGTCCGTTTAATGACAAGTACAAAAAACAGAGAGTCATGGCAATCAGCAGTGATGCGATAGTCCGTCTCGCTTCAACTCCAACGAACTTCATACAAACAGTGACATTTATGCGCAAAACTTGTCATAATTGACCTGTTACACTTAAAAGTTAACATGCAATTCTATTGGCTAGGAAAAGGTAGCTTTAATATAGGTACTATAACTGTATATGGTAAAGGAGTGAGGGGATTGGGTAAATACTGTCAGCTGGGTATCTAAGCCCTTCCTTCAAAAATGACTACTGTAGACGTCACTAAAAGTATGACGTCTATTGGTCTACTAACTATAGGACCCTAGATTATTTGATCCATTGTGATTGGGTTGGCACCAACCCCATGCATACATTTCCACTTTACTTAGCATCATGCTGAATGGTCAGCTAGGTTCAGGGTGCCCCCTCAGCTACCCGGCCTTCCTCTAATTAAGGTTACAATCAATCATCACTTCAACAACTATGTGTCAATTATGTTACTGTGGTTGGCCTCGAAACTGCATCTTCTGTCTGGGAAAGTTCTGATATCTCTTCCTGGGCGGATGCCAAGCGTAGGTGTGAACTTGTGCTTCTCCTCACTTGGATGCTCACGTGATGCAGACACCGTGAATTCCAGGATTTTGCGGCATGAAATGGCACATTTTGCGGCATGAAATGGCAAATTTTGCGGCACAAACCTTTATTTATTGCGGCATTTTTGCGGGACATTTTGTATTAACTGGAGGGAATAAGATTGCCACATTGCAGGAAATAGGCAGAGTGCAAGGCTACAAGAGAGCCAGGGTATCATTATTATTTATCTTTTGTACTTATTTAATAGAAAGAGTCCCAGATGTCTCTGGCTTGGCAGAACAGTGTTTGATTTGGCTAAATTTTTTGTTTAATGTGCATGCCTATTTAATAGTATTAACTGAATTGATCATTATCAGTTGTAATGCTGAAATATTCCCCTTCTATGTTCTCCAATCCCCCAAACACCCACACACCTCTCTCACCAACACACACACATCTCACAAACTCCCCATCACAACTTGCATTCCTGAACCTCTCACTCTGTCATACAAATACTCACGTGCTATGTCACACTGGCAAGTCACAATTTACACTGCCAGCCCCGGCCACACTACAAATCATACTCCCAACTCACACCTTACACTCTACAATTCCTCCCGCAATATACAGTCCTTCATTCTTTTGTGCTGCTTCTGCATCTTGCATTCTTTCTCCCATTCTATTGCACTCTTCACTCATCCTTTTTCCCAATCTGCAGCTCACTGCCTCTTTCTGGCCAAATGCTTCCTCTCTGCTTTCTGGCTCACTGACCACACGCTCCCTCTACTTTCTGTACCTCTCAGATTTCTGGCCCACCGCATCACAGTTTCCTCTGCTCCCTTGTGCAGCGCTTCCTCCTCTGACCCACTGCTCTCCCTCTGCTTTCTTGACTATCACTTCACATATCACCCATCACTCTCCCTCTCTCTCATAGTGTAACCATTTTTAAAAAAAAAATTAAATGTAGATTTTGACCCAGTTCCTCAAATAATGGGGCATTTTAAAAAAGAACAGAGGATATGCTATTTTTAGACAACCCATTTTTGGAAATGAGCAGGTCACCTTATTCTCAAAGGTGACTGGCGCATTTCCACAGGCTTGAACTGTAGCGCAAATTGTGCGCTGGCCAGCTGCCTTGAATGGTGTTCTGGGTTGTTTGACCAAAGTGTAATTATTTGCGGCGGAATTGACCGTAGTCAATTTTGCTGCGAATTGATTTGCACTTCAGCCAAACAACTCAAAAAGTACCTTTCACCAGCACCCCACCCCCTCCCCTAGTTAACTGCTTGGTCGCTGCCGCTTCCCCTGCAACCCTGCGGTGCCAGATCCGTCCCTCTAACGCAGGTCGGATCCAACTCCGCAGGGTCCCTTTTTTCGATATTTTCTTTTTTTTCTGTCCCCGCCTCCAATTTTGAGGAAAAAGGGCAAAACACTTCTGCAACCACCCTAGACCAAAAATACTGAACATGGGGAGCGGGTGACACCCTCGCAACACATGTTCGGTATTTATAAAAATTGATAAAATAGTACTGGACGAAATAGGTCAAATTATAACATTCGATAGATTTTTGTCATCAAAATGGGCAATACTTTGAATAGAATCGCTCTACCGACAGTGTTCTGCAAGCTCCCAGCGCCTTTCACAGGGACAGGTCCTCCAGGCGCCTGCCGCTGTAAAATGCGACCCAAAAAATGGATTTTTATCCTGTTTGAGGAACAGAAATGCAAGCGACACAGCAGCAGTTCATACCTTAAAAGAAATGCATGACAGGGTCAGGAAAGACCCTGTCATGCAGTGGCAGCCCCACATCCCGTGCGCGTAGGGTTGCCTACAATTTCTGCACATTTAAAAGTGCATCTTGCTTGGAAATGAGGGATGCGCTTTTAAATTGACAGAAACGCCACTTTATTAGATTATTCATGTGACGCAGCGTATGTAATAAATATATTTCAGGAAAAAAAAAGGCCATCTGAATGGGCGCGCATATAAAATTTACCCATTCATGTGTCCCTTGTGGATTGGGCTGCACTTTTTTGGGGCCAAGTGATGAGATGTGTTAGCGCATTTCATTTCATGTGTAAAAAAAAAAAGGTTGAGAACCTGGCACCCTGAGTGTTATTTTTTTTAAAACAGTAATTTTTGCAGATTACTTAAAAAAAAAAAAGAAAACATTTTTTTTTAAATGCTGTTTTTGCACAAAACTGC
Organism: Ambystoma mexicanum; assembly: GCF_040938575.1. Taxonomy (NCBI): domain Eukaryota; kingdom Metazoa; phylum Chordata; class Amphibia; order Caudata; family Ambystomatidae; genus Ambystoma; species Ambystoma mexicanum. Next base: position 31,875,664 of record NC_090923.1, on the reverse strand, counting down.
TGTTTTTGCAGCATTTTGCGCAAAACGGCCGTTTTCGCGGCATTTTGCGGGATCGCAAAATCGCTATAAGCTGGAGGGTCTGATTTAATTCCTATTTGGCTTGCCACCTTCCTATGCTTCCTTATCTTGACCTTTCAAAGACAGGATATTCTGTTAAGTTTCAATTAGATGTTGCTACTGTTCGTTCCTTCTATTGGTATGACCTTGGCTCGCCTGGCACGAGTTGCATCTGCTGAGTTTCGATTCAGCCGCCTCTTCTCATTTTGCTAGAATAGGAATCTTGTCTTGTTTGGCCTCTAGTAACCTGAGTTGATTCTGCTTTTCGTGCAAAGTGGAATCGCACTTATAGTATTATGCTTCATTTTGAGGTAAATTATGTATAATGGCACTTGCTGTGCTATTCTTCTACTTAGCATAGCAAGCTGCACTGTTTTCTTAGCTTTCTTGCAGTTCCAAGAATATGTACAGTCGTTAGCTGGTTAAATATCTTCATTCTGCTTACAGCTTAAGCTTTTTGTGTTTCGACATCGTTCTCTTTCTTTGGGTTCACAATATCTTTATTCATGGTGTTTCGTCTCTGTGTGTCATTTTTGGTTGTCATTTCTTCTATCTGTGAGTGTGTCCGGGCTCTCGTGACATCACCATTCATCTTCCATTAAGGTCTTTTTGGTTTCTTACGGGACGGTACTTAGGCAATCTTTATTTTGTCTCATTTGTTGGTAGGGTTTTCTCAATGGATACCTTACTGTCCATGGTTGTCTGGGTATTGGTACTTCAATAGGTATTACTCTTCTGATGGGAACTGGGCAGAGCCCTACTGCGGCTCTCTGCTGGCTTATTTGTCCATTATATGTCACATATTTTGGTGTGAACGTTCCTGGTACTTCAAAATGGCCGGTGGAAGTGCAGGCTTTATTTGGGACCTCCTCTACACCAGGGTTCGGTGCGCGTTACAAATAAATAAAATAAACAAAACTAAACTAAACTCCACCTCTTCCGAAGCTTACTAGCACCAAGAGCTAGTAGGAGATGAAGAGGATCCATAGATTGCACCCCAGCTCTACTAAGATTTCAATATGAAGATCCGATGGGGGATTTAGTGGATCTCCCCAATAAATCCCAGCTCTGCTGACAACGCAAAATCATTAAGAGTCAATGCAAGTTCAAGGGGATCCCTGGATGGCACCCCATATCTGCTGACACTCCCACCAAGAGCTAAAAGGAGATGAAAAGGATCCATTGATTGCACCCCTGCTCTACTAATATCTCAACATCAAGAGCCAATGGCAGATTTAGTGGAGCTACCCATAAAACCCAGCTCTGCTGACAACTCAGCATCCTCAAGAGCCAATGCAAGTTCAAGAGGATCAATAGATGGTACCCCATCTCTGCTGACACTAACTAGCACCAAGAGCTAATAGGAGATGAAGAGGATCCCTATATTGCACTCCAGCTCTACTAAGATTTCAACATCAAGATCCAATGGTGGATTTTAGTGGAGCTACCCATAAAACCCAGCTCTGCTGACAACTCAGCATCCTCAAGAGCCAATGCAAGTTCAAGAGGATCAATAGATGGTACCCCAACTCGGCTGACACTTATTAGCACTAACAGCTAGTAGGAGATCAAGAGGATCCCTAGATTTCACCCACGCTCTACTAAGATCTCAACATCAAGAGCCAATAGGCGATTTACTGGATCACCCCAATAAATCCCAGCTTTGCTGACACCTCAGCATCATCAAGAGCCAATGCAAGTTCAAGAGGATCAATAGATGGTAACACATCGCTGCTGACACTTACTAGCACAAAGAACTATTCGGAGATGAAACTGATCCCTAGATTGCACCCCAGCTCTAATAAGATTTCAACATCAAGATCCAATGGGGGATTTAGTGGGACTCCCCAATAGTCCCAAGCTCTGCTGACAACCCAGCATCAAGAGCCAATGCAAGTTCAAGAGGATCAATAAATCGTACCCCACCTCTGATGACATTTATTAGCACCAAAAGCTTGTAGAAGATGAAGGGGATCCCTAGATTGCACCCCAACTCTACTAAGATCCTAACATCAGGAGCCATTGGGTGATTTAGTGGGTCTCCCCAATAAACCCCAGCTTTACTGACAACTCAACATCATCAAGAGCTAATACAAGTGCAAGAGGATCCCTAGATGGCACCCCACCTCGGCTGACATGTACTAGACTCAAGAGCTAGTAGGAGATGAAGAGGCTGTGTAGAGGGTACCCCACCTCAGTTGACACTTACTAGCACCAAGAGCTAGTAGGAGATGAAGAGAATCCCTTGATTACATCCCAGCTCTACTAAGATTTCAAAATCTGGATCCATTGGGGGATTTAGTGGAACTCCCCAATAAACCTCAGCTCTGCTGACAACCCAGCATCATCAAGAGCCAATGCAAGTTCAAGAGGATCAATCGATGGTACTCCACCTCTGCTGGCACTTAATAGCACCGAGAGCTTGTAGAAGATGAAGAGGATCCCTAGATTCCACCCCGGCTCTACTAAAATTTATATATGAAGATCCAATGGTGGATTTAGTGGATTTCCCCAATATACTCCAGCTCTGCTGACAAGTCAACATCATTAAGAGCCAATGCAAGTTCAAGGGGTTCCCTAGATGGCACCCCATCTCTGCTGATACGTACTATCACCAAGAGATAGTAGGAGATGAAGAGGGTCCCTAGATTGCACCCCAACTCTACTAAGATTTCAACATCAAGATCCAATGGGGGATTTAGTGGATAACCTCAATAAACCCCAGCTCTGCTGACCACTCAGCATCATCAAGGGCCAATGTGAGTTCAGGAGGCTCCCTAGATGGCACCCCACCTCTGCTGACACTTACTACCAGCAAGAGCTAGTAGGAGATGAAGAGGATCCCTAGATTGCACCCCAGCTCTACTAAGACCTCGACATCAAGAGTCAATGGGGGATTCAGTGCATCTCCCCGATAAACACCAGTTCTGCTGACAACTCAACATCATTAAGAGCCAATGCAAGTTCAAGGGGATCCCTAGATGGCACCTGATATCCGCTGACACTTACTACCAGCAAGAGCTAGTAGGGGATGAAGAAAATCCCTAGTTTGCACCCCAGCTCTACTAAGATCTTGACAGCAAGAGTCAATGGGGGATTCAGTGGAACTCCCCAATGAATCCCAGCTCTGCTGACAACTCAGCATCATCAAGAGCCAATGCATGTTCAAGAGGATCAATAGATGGTACCCCACCTCTGCTGGCACTTACTTCCACCAAGAGCTAGTAGGAGATGAAAAGGATCCATAGATTGTACCCCAGCTCTACCAAGAGTTCAACATCAAGATCCAATGGGGGATTAAGTGGATCTCCCCAATATACCCCAGCTCTGCTGACAACTTGGCATCATCAAGAGCCAATGCAAGTTCAAGAGGATCAATAGATGGTGCCCCGCCTCTGCTGACACTTACTTGCACCAAGAGCTAGTAGGATATTAAACGGATCCCTAGAATGCACCCGAGCTCTACCAAGATTTGAACATCAAGATCCAATGGGGGATTCAGTGGAACTCCCCAATAGACCCAAGCTCTGCTGACAGCCCAAGCTCTGCTGACAACCCAGCATCAACAGCCAATGCTAGTTCAAGAGGATCAATAGATGGTACCCCACCTCTGCTGACACTTACTAGCACCAAGATCTGGCAATAGATGCACATTATCCCTAGATTGCACCCCAGCTCTACTACGATCTCAACATCAAGAGCCAATGGGCAATTCAGTGGATCTCTACAATAAACCCCAGCTCTGCGGACAACTCTGCATCATCAAGAGCCAATGCAAGTTCAAAAGGATCCCTAAATGGCACCCCATCTCTGCTGACACTTACTAGCTCCAAGAGCTAGTAGGAGATTAAAAGGATCCCGATATTGAAACCCAACTCTATAAAGATATCAACATCACCAAGAATCAACAAGGGATTTAGTGAATCTCCTGACTAACTCTATGCTGGCACCTCAACATTAAAATGATCGAATGGACAGTCTAAAGGACCCACAGACTTTACCCCAGCTCTGTTGGTACACCTAAATCATCAGGATCCAATGGAACACCAAGACAGTGCAAGTGAATCCCTATACTGCACCCAAGCTCTATTGACACCTCAAGATCACCAACAGTTAAGGAGAGATAAAGAAGATCCCTAGACTACACCCCAGCACTGCTGACACCTCAGGATTTCCAAGAGCCAATGGTAGGTCAAGACTATCACTAGACTAAACCCCAGCTCTACTGACACCTGAACATCACCCAGAGTCAATGAGGGATTAAGCAAATCTCAAGACTGCACCCTAGCTCTATGCTGACACCTCAACATTACTATGATCCAATGGACGGTCTAAAGGACCCACAGACTTCACCCAAGCTCTGGTGGCACCCTTAAATCCCCTAGAACCAATGGAACTTCAAGACAGTCCCTAGACTGCACCCCACATTTACTGGCACCTCAGCATCACCATGATCCAATGGAATGTCTAGAGAAACCTGAAACTGCACCCCAGCTCTACTGACACCCAAAATCACCAAGATTCAATGGGAGGTCAGGAAGCTCTAGACTGTACTCTAGCTGTAGTAACATCTCAATTTCACCAATAGCCAATGGGGTAATAAGAGGATCTTTAGATTGCATTCTAGCTCTGTGCTGACACCTCAGCATCACTATAACTGAATGGGGGTTCCAGAGGAACCCGGGACTGCAGCCCAGCTCTGCTGACACTGCTGCATCAGCAAAAGCCAATGGGAGGTCAAGACGATCAATAGACCAAACCCCAGCTCTACTGACACCTTAACATCACCAGGAGCCAATGGGTGATTAGATGGGTGATTAAGAGGCTCTCTAGACTGCAGCATCACCAACAGCCAATGGAAGGTCAAGACAATAGCTTGACCAAACCCCAGCTCTAATGACACCTCAAATTTAACAAGAGCTCATGTGAGGAAAAGAGGATCCCTACACTGCACCCAGCTCTACTAACACCTGAACATCACCATTACCCACAATACCCAATGGGGGATTAAGAGGAACTCTAGACTGCACCCCAGCTCTATTGACACCTCAACGTCACCAAAATCCAACACAAGATGAAGAGGATCCCTAGGCTGCACCTAAGCTCTGCTGACAACGCAAGATCACCAGGACCCAATGCAGGATTATGAGGATTTCAAGACTGCAGTCTAGCTCTACACTGACACCTCAACATTACTATGATCCAATGGATGGTCTAAAGGACCCACAGACTTCACCCAAGCTCTGGTGGCACCCTTAAATCAAGATCCAATGGAACATCAAGACAGTCCCCATACTGCACCCCACATTTACTGGCACCTCAGCATCACCATGACTCAATGGCTCTGCTGACACCTCACATCTTCAAAGGTCAGTGGAGGCCAATGAAATTCCAAGACTTCACCTCCCACTCTGCTGACACCTCAACTTCACCAAGAGCCAAGCGAGGACTTGATGATCGTGAGACTTTCCCTCATCTATGCTGAAAGCTCAAGATTTTTAAAAGCTAGCAAGAGGTCTAGATGATCACATCAACATCATTAAGAGCCAATGAGCTATCAAGTGGATCCCTAGACTGCACCCCAGCTCTGCTGACACCTTACAATCACCAAGACTCAATGTGTCAAGACGATCCCTAGACAGCACCTCCACATGAGAGAATGGGATGTCCAGAGGATCGCCATACTGCATCCAGGTTCTGATTAATCCTCGCTGATCTGCTGAAGAGCTGAGTGGAGACCAAGAAGATCTAAATCCCATCTCCGCTGACACCCCAACATCATCAGGAATCAATAAGAAATTAAGATGATCCCTAGACTGGGTCCCAGCTTTGCTGACACCTCAAAATCAGATAAGGGGAGCTCTGAAGGATCCCTTAACTGCACCCAACCTTTCCTGACACCTCAATGTAGCCTCAATTTGGAGCACAAAGGCAGTACATCGCATGGAAAAATTAAGGTTTACCTTAGCTCCATTGATACAATGTTATAACGTTAAGGGACTCCCAGCTGTTTTGAATGGGCTAGAGACTAATTCCTAATACAAATAATTTAATTTGGAAATATTGAAGGGGAAGATCTGATGCAAGGCACTCTATCTGCCAAACTGTGTCCCTACTTTGATGTCAAAGTATAAAATGGGCTTACTTTAAATGCATGCTGTAGTCACCTGTAGAGCAATGATTCTTTACAGAAACATAATCATGGCGGGGGAAAGACCTTGTATCATGTTTTAGTGTGCCAGTAGAGAGACCAGACCCTGGCTGTCTGGCAAATTTCAAATGAAAATGTTTGGAAACCTCAGCCCTTTTAAATACAAGCAGTGAACAATTAATTCTGAATCCTGAGGGTGTTCAGAGGAAATGATATGAAAGTGATTGGATTAAAACCTGCGATAGAAAGGGTAGTTACAAATTAATCAATGATTTAACTCTTAAATATAAGTGATATGGGACTACACCGTCCTACATAGAAAATGTCCCGATAGACGTTATTTGAGGGAATTCCTGATATCCCGGCTCCATTTCAGAAATACTCGAGAAATGTTATATATACGGAAACTCAGCTCAGATAGCAACTGTGGGTATTGCAACAGAAATTCAGCTCAGATAGCAACTGTGGGTATTGCAAAAGCGATTCAGCTCAGATAGAAACTGTGGGTATTGCAACAACAGCGATTCTGCTCAGATAGCAACTGTGGGTATTGCAACAGCGATTCAGCTCTGATAGCAACTGTGGGTACTGCAACAGAGATTCAGCTCTGATAGCAACTGTGGGTATTGCAACAGCGATTCAGCTCATATAGCAACTGTGGGTATTGCAACGGAGATTCAGCTCAGATAGCAACTGTGGGTATTGCGACCACAACGATTCAGCTCCGATAGCAACTGTGGGTATTGCAACAGAGATTCAGCTCAGATAGCAACTGTGGGTATTGCAACAGCAATTCAGCTCAGATAGCAACTGTGGGCATTGCATCAACAGCGATTCAGCTCATATAGCAACTGTGGGTATTGCAACAGAGATTCAGCTCAGAAAGCAACTGTGGGTATTGCAACAACAACGATTCAGCTCCGATAGCAACTGTGGGTATTGCAACATAGATTCAGCTCAAATAGCAACTGTGGATATTGCAACAGAGATTCAGCTCAGATAGCAACTGTGGGTATTGCAACAACAGTGATTCAGCTCAGATAGCAACTGTGGGTATTGCAACAGCAATGGGTATGGGAACAGCGATTCAGCTCGGATAGCAACTGTGAGTATTGCAACAGAGATTCAGCTCAGATAGCAACTGTGGGTATTGCAACATCAATTCAGCTCAGATAGCAACTGTGGGCATTGCATCAACAGCGATTCAGCTCAGATAGCAACTGTGGTTATTGCAACAGCGATGCAGCTCAGATAGCAACTGTGCATATTGCAACAGCGATTCAGCTCTGATAGCAACTGTGGGTATTGCAACAGCGATTCAGCTCCGATAGCAACTGCGGGTACTGCAACAGAGATTCAGCTCAGATAGCAACTGTGGGTATTGCAACAGAGATTCAGCTCAGATAGTAACTGTGGGTATTGCAACAGTGATTCAGCTCAGATAGTAACTATGGGTATTGCAACAGAGATTCAGCTCACATAGTAATTGTGGGTATTGCAACAGAGATTCAGCTCAGATAGTAACTGTGGGTATTGCAACAGAGATTCAGCTCAGATATTAACCATGGGTATTGCAACAGCGATTCAGCTCCGATAGCAACCGTGGGTATTGCAACAGAGATTCAGCTCAGATATTAACCATGGGTATTGCAACAGCGATTCAGCTCCGATAGCAACTGTGGGTATTGCAACAGAGATTTAGCTCAGATATTAACCATGGGTATTGCAACAGAGATTCAGCTGAGATAGCAACCGTGGGTATTGCAACAGCGATTCAGCTCAGATAGAAACTGTGGGTATTGCAACAGCGATTCAGCTCAGATAGCAACTTTGGGTATTGCAACAGCGATTCAGCTCAGATAGCAACTGTGGGTATTGCAACAGAGATTCAGCTCAGATAGCAACTGTGGGTATTGCAACAACAGTGATTCAGCTCAGATAGCAACTGTGGGTATTGCAACAGCAATGGGTATGGCAACAGCGATTCAGCTCGGATAGCAACTGTGAGTATTGCAACAGAGATTCAGCTCAGATAGCAACTGTGGATATTGCAACAGCAATTCAGCACAGATAGCAACTGAGGGCATTGCATCAACAGCGATTCAGCTCAGATAGCAACTGTGGTTATTGCAACAGCGATGCAGCTCAGATAGCAACTGTGCGTATTGCAACAGCGATTCAGCTCTGATAGCAACTGTGGGTATTGCAACAGCGATTCAGCTCCGATAGAACTGTGGGTACTGCAACAGAGATTCAGCTCAGATAGCAACTGTGGGTATTGCAACAGAGATTCAGTTCAGATAGTGACTGTGGGTATTGCAACAGTGATTCAGCTCTGATAGCAACTGTGGGTATTGCAACAGCGATTCAGCTCTGATAGCAACTGTGGGTACTGCAACAGAGATTCAGCTCAGATAGCAACTGTGGGTACTGCAACAGAGATTCAGCTCAGATAGCAACTGTGGGTATTGCAACAGAGATTCAGCTCAGATAGTGACTGTGGGTATTGCAACAGTGATTCAGCTCTGATAGTAACTGTGGGTATTGCAACAGAGATTCAGCTCAGATAGCAACTGTGGGTATTACATAAACGGCGATTCATCTCAGATAGCAATTGTGGGTATTGTAACAGAGATTCAGCTCAGATAGTAACTATGGGTATTGCAACAGAGATTCATCTCAGATAGTAATTGTGGGTATTGCAACAGAGATTCAGCTCAGATAGTAACTGTGGGTATTTCAACAGAGATTCAGCTCCGATAGCAACTGTGGGTATTGCAACAGCGATTCAGCTCCGATACCAACCGTGGGTATTGCAACAGAGATTCAGCTCAGATATTAACCATGGGTATTGCAACATCGATTCAGCTCCGATAGCAACCGTGGGTATTGCAACAGAGATGCAGCTCAGATATTAACCGTGGGTATTGCAACAGAGATTCAGCTGAGATAGCAACCGTGGGTATTGCAACAGCGATTCAGCTCAGATAGAAACTGTGGGTATTGCAACAGCGATTCAGCTCAGATAGCAACTGTGGGTATTGCAACAGCGATTCAGCTCAGATAGCAAGTGTTGGTATTGCAACAGCGATTCAGCTCAGATAGCAACTGTGGGTATTGCAACAGAGATTCAGCTCAGATGGCAACTGTGGGTATTGCAACAGAGATTCAGCTCAGATAGCAACTGTGGGTATTGCAACAGAGATTCAGCTGAGATAGCAACCGTGGGTATTGCAACAGCGATTCAGCTCAGATAGAAACTGTGGGTATTGCAACAGCGATTCAGCTCTGATAGCAACTGTCGGTACTGCAACAGAGATTCAGCTCTGATAGCAACTGTGGGTATTGCAACAGCGATTCAGCTCATATAGCAACTGTGGGTATTGCAACGGGGTCAGCTCAGATAGCAACTGTGGGTATTGCGACCACAACGATTCAGCTCCGATAGCAACTGTGGGTATTGCAACAGAGATTCAGCTCAGATAGCAACTGTGGGTATTGCAACAGCAATTCAGCTCAGATAGCAACTGTGGGCATTGCATCAACAGCGATTCAGCTCATATAGCAACTGTGGGTATTGCAACAGAGATTCAGCTCAGAAAGCAACTGTGGGTATTGCAACAACAACGATTCAGCTCCGATAGCAACTGTGGGTATTGCAACATAGATTCAGCTCAAATAGCAACTGTGGATATTGCAACAGAGATTCAGCTCAGATAGCAACTGTGGGTATTGCAACAACAGTGATTCAGCTCAGATAGCAACTGTGGGTATTGCAACAGCAATGGGTATGGGAACAGCGATTCAGCTCGGATAGCAACTGTGAGTATTGCAACAGAGATTCAGCTCAGATAGCAACTGTGGGTATTGCAACATCAATTCAGCTCAGATAGCAACTGTGGGCATTGCATCAACAGCGATTCAGCTCAGATAGCAACTGTGGTTATTGCAACAGCGATGCAGCTCAGATAGCAACTGTGCATATTGCAACAGCGATTCAGCTCTGATAGCAACTGTGGGTATTGCAACAGCGATTCAGCTCCGATAGCAACTGCGGGTACTGCAACAGAGTTTCAGCTCAGATAGCAACTGTGGGTATTGCAACAGAGATTCAGCTCAGATAGTAACTGTGGGTATTGCAACAGTGATTCAGCTCAGATAGTAACTATGGGTATTGCAACAGAGATTCAGCTCACATAGTAATTGTGGGTATTGCAACAGAGATTCAGCTCAGATATTAACCATGGGTATTGCAACAGCGATTCAGCTCCGATAGCAACCGTGGGTATTGCAACAGAGATTCAGCTCAGATATTAACCATGGGTATTGCAACAGCGATTCAGCTCCGATAGCAACTGTGGGTATTGCAACAGAGATTTAGCTCAGATATTAACCATGGGTATTGCAACAGAGATTCAGCTGAGATAGCAACCGTGGGTATTGCAACAGCGATTCAGCTCAGATAGAAACTGTGGGTATTGCAACAGCGATTCAGCTCAGATAGCAACTTTGGGTATTGCAACAGCGATTCAGCTCAGATAGCAACTGTGGGTATTGCAACAGAGATTCAGCTCAGATAGCAACTGTGGGTATTGCAACAACAGTGATTCAGCTCAGATAGCAACTGTGGGTATTGCAACAGCAATGGGTATGGCAACAGCGATTCAGCTCGGATAGCAACTGTGAGTATTGCAACAGAGATTCAGCTCAGATAGCAACTGTGGATATTGCAACAGCAATTCAGCACAGATAGCAACTGAGGGCATTGCATCAACAGCGATTCAGCTCAGATAGCAACTGTGGTTATTGCAACAGCGATGCAGCTCAGATAGCAACTGTGCGTATTGCAACAGCGATTCAGCTCTGATAGCAACTGTGGGTATTGCAACAGCGATTCAGCTCCGATAGAACTGTGGGTACTGCAACAGAGATTCAGCTCAGGTAGCAACTGTGGGTATTGCAACAGAGATTCAGCTCACATAGTAATTGTGGGTATTGCAACAGAGATTCAGCTCAGATATTAACCATGGGTATTGCAACAGCGATTCAGCTCCGATAGCAACCGTGGGTATTGCAACAGAGATTCAGCTCAGATATTAACCATGGGTATTGCAACAGCGATTCAGCTCCTATAGCAACTGTGGGTATTGCAACAGAGATTTAGCTCAGATATTAACCATGGGTATTGCAACAGAGATTCAGCTGAGATAGCAACCGTGGGTATTGCAACAGCGATTCAGCTCAGATAGAAACTGTGGGTATTGCAACAGCGATTCAGCTCAGATAGCAACTTTGGGTATTGCAACAGCGATTCAGCTCAGATAGCAACTGTGGGTATTGCAACAGAGATTCAGCTCAGATAGCAACTGTGGGTATTGCAACAACAGTGATTCAGCTCAGATAGCAACTGTGGGTATTGCAACAGCAATGGGTATGGCAACAGCGATTCAGCTCGGATAGCAACTGTGAGTATTGCAACAGAGATTCAGCTCAGATAGCAACTGTGGATATTGCAACAGCAATTCAGCACAGATAGCAACTGAGGGCATTGCATCAACAGCGATTCAGCTCAGATAGCAACTGTGGTTATTGCAACAGCGATGCAGCTCAGATAGCAACTGTGCGTATTGCAACAGCGATTCAGCTCTGATAGCAACTGTGGGTATTGCAACAGCGATTCAGCTCCGATAGAACTGTGGGTACTGCAACAGAGATTCAGCTCAGGTAGCAACTGTGGGTATTGCAACAGAGATTCAGCTCAGATAGCAACTGTGGGTATTGCAACAGAGATTCAGTTCAGATAGTGACTGTGGGTATTGCAACAGTGATTCAGCTCTGATAGCAACTGTGGGTATTGCAACAGCGATTCAGCTCTGATAGCAACTGTGGGTACTGCAACAGAGATTCAGCTCAGATAGCAACTGTGGGTACTGCAACAGAGATTCAGCTCAGATAGCAACTGTGGGTATTGCAACAGAGATTCAGCTCAGATAGTGACTGTGGGTATTGCAACAGTGATTCAGCTCTGATAGTAACTGTGGGTATTGCAACAGAGATTCAGCTCAGATAGCAACTGTGGGTATTACATAAACAGCGATTCATCTCAGATAGCAATTGTGGGTATTGTAACAGAGATTCAGCTCAGATAGTAACTATGGGTATTGCAACAGAGATTCAGCTCAGATAGTAATTGTGGGTATTGCAACAGAGATTCAGCTCAGATAGTAACTGTGGGTATTTCAACAGAGATTCAGCTCCGATAGCAACTGTGGGTATTGCAACAGCGATTCAGCTCCGATACCAACCGTGGGTATTGCAACAGAGATTCAGCTCAGATATTAACCATGGGTATTGCAACATCGATTCAGCTCCGATAGCAACCGTGGGTATTGCAACAGAGATGCAGCTCAGATATTAACCGTGGGTATTGCAACAGAGATTCAGCTGAGATAGCAACCGTGGGTATTGCAACAGCGATTCAGCTCAGATAGAAACTGTGGGTATTGCAACAGCGATTCAGCTCAGATAGCAACTGTGGGTATTGCAACAGCGATTCAGCTCAGATAGCAAGTGTTGGTATTGCAACAGCGATTCAGCTCAGATAGCAACTGTGGGTATTGCAACAGAGATTCAGCTCAGATGGCAACTGTGGGTATTGCAACAGAGATTCAGCTCAGATAGCAACTGTGGGTATTGCAACAGAGATTCAGCTCAGATGGCAACTGTGGGTATTGCAACAGAGATTCAGCTCAGACAGCAACTGTGGGTATTGCAACAGCGATTCAGCTCAGAGAGCAACTGTGGGTATTGCAACAGCGATTCAGCTCAGACAGCAACTGCAGGTATTGCAACAGAGATTCAGCTCAGTTAGCAACTGCAGGTATTGCAACAGAGATTCAGTTCAAAGAGCAACTGTGGGTATTGCAACAGCGATTTAGCTCAGATAGCAACTGTGGGTATTGCAACAGCGATTCAGCTCAGATAGCAACTGTGGGTATTGCAACAGCGATTCAGCTCAGACAGCAACTGTGGGTATTGCAGCAGAGATTTAGCTCAGATAGCACCTGTGCGTATTGCAACAGCGATTCAGCTCAACTATTTATTTATTTATTTCATTTGCTACATGCCCAGACCCTTAGGTATCACTGCAATGTTACAGAGAGCTTGATGATGTTACAGACATCCTGGAATTACTTATACAAGGTTACAGATAGCATGATAATATTACAGGCAGCTTGCAATTTCTTATACAATGTTACAGGCAGCTTAGAAGTTTCTTGAACAAAGAGGCAGCAACTAGAGAACATTACACAGTGATGGGTAGTCTGGACGGTACATTACATGGATTAGTGTGATTATTCAGAGTTAGGCGTATGATAGAGGGGAGGCTTACTCAGTCAGAATTTGTTGAAAAGCCATGTTTTCAACGATTTTTTTAATCTGGTAATAGTTTCCTCATTTTTGATTTCAAGTGGTAGGGAATTCCAAAGGGTGGGGGTAAGGACTCTGAAACTACTCCCTCCTGCTTTAGCGCTTTTATGGCGCAGGATTGTGTCTTATTGTTCGATCTGAGTGCTCTACTGGTAGTTTTTCTTCTTTATTGTGTTGTTACAGTAACTAGATAGCAACTGTGAGGATACTGAGACCATGAAGCTCATTATTATTAAATGCCCAGTCTTGCAATCACTAAGGCAACAAATGTTTTTACATTTTGTGTAAGTGGTTGTGTTAACACAACCACTTACACAAAATGTAAAAACATCTTCTTCTTTCTATGCAGACACATTGCGTGTGTGCCACGGCCCCTGCTTCCCGAGATCCGACGCCACGCATAAGATCGCGGGGGCACGCGCACCCGCGAGCGCATCCGGGAGTGCCCTGCAAGTGCTGTTGGGCTGTTGTGCTGTTGGGCTGTTCGGCGTGGTCGCGGGACGGGGGATGGCGGGGACTAAGGTATAGCAGCTACAATTTTGGTTTATGGATTAAGCTTTTGTGTTGCCTGTGTACTTATATGTAAATATTGCAGCCAGCTTTAATCTTTTTTTGGGCATATCATAAGTTTTGCCCTTTTTTGAGTCTGCTCTTACATTCATGCCTACGGTATGAGGAGAAGCAAGCGTGAGGTATATACAGACAAAAGGACTGTACCACTGACAAGGAGAGAATCCAGGGCAGGGGTCCGGCCTTTTGATGACATGCTATCTGCTCCCTTGGTTTTCACGCCAGTCAAAGGTACCATGAGTATGGCTTGTAAACTACCTCTCCCCCCTTCACCCACCTCCCCTTTGGAAATGGCTGTGTTGAACCCGAATGAGTGTGGGGGTGTAGCAGATGAATCAATTTTGTTAATAGACTCGGGGGAAGTAATCAAGACCCCCAAAGATGTTACTCAACCTGAAGAACCCCCTTTTGTGGTTCATAACGGAAATTATCACAGCCCTGAAATTATAAACAGCTCCCTCCTGGCACTGTCTCAGTACCCTTTGGGGAAGGAGGCGAAATGGGAGCTTTCATCGGCCCAAACTTTGGGTAGAGAGGGTATGGGGGAGACACCCCAAAAAGACTCTTATAATGGGCTGGTACTAAACAAACTTACACTTCACACCATCCTCTTAAAGCAGCTTATCGCTGCTGTGGAAAGACAAAACTGTTCAAGCGGCAGTTGTGGGAGGGTCAATTTGAACCTGTTGGATCCAGTGGAGGTCTCACTGGCATCCATGTGGCCCTCTGGGGGGGGGGAGGCCAGTTTCTCCTATTGCCGTACCAAAGACAGAGCCATCCACAACCACTGGTTCCCTGGAAGAATTAGTTGCGGCAACGAATGTCGCCTCTAAGAATGGCTGTACAGGTAATAGCAGTGTTAAGGAGAACGGAGTTAGTCTCCAAAAGCAGAAAAAACAGAACCAAAATATAAATAAAAATAATAGAAAGAAACTAATTCCGCAGAATAGAAGGAATGCTTCTGGATACAAACGGAAGCACGATAAAGTTGTTAGGAATAATAGGCGATGGCTATTAAGAGGTGAAGCAGAAGTATTGGAATCTGAAAATATTGAAGATGAAGAGGGAGCGGATGTGATACTATGGAGAGGGTCTGGGGGACTGTTGCCCTGGACTCGCTGTCGGATAATTTAAAAAACTAGCGCTTGAAGTGTTCGTTGAGAGGCCCTCCTAACAATATTGAGAGTGACATGTTGCCTGAATTCAATGTGCAGGGGAGCCTTTTAAATTTCTTTCTAAAAAACACAAAAAGGATGGATCCAACTATGGCTGCCCCGCATACAATAGCACAGAGAAAAGGGGGGAATTGTCCCGTAAGCAGTAAGGAGAGGGACTAAGAACTATACAAAAACAATAGGGTCCATACTGCTATAGATTCAATTAACAATTAGTTCAAGTAACAAGTTATTTGACAGGGTGCACCACAAGGGTATCACTCAAATTTTAGGCTGTAGCAGACTCTGAAAGCGATCAGGGTAGTCTCATGTTTGAAAAACAGTAAAAAATATTATTTAGCAAAAAAAAAATGTACGTATGTAAATAATACATGAACAACTGAACATAAAGCAATGTGACAAACATGTAAATGCATTTCTTTGATAGTTAGAAGGTTAATAGTCGAAAAAACAAGAACCCAAATATAAGTTTTTCTTCAAACTTTTAAACAGAATAAACCAAAAGAAAATACTAAAAGAAACTGGACAACAGACTGCCAATGCTGAATGGTGACCTAAACCTAAGCCAACATTCCTATTTATGGCTTGTTTTTAGCCACTGCACAAGTTATTTTCAAAGAATTGACAGAATTGGAGTTGTTCTATGTCCTACGATTTGTTGACAGGTCTGCCTACATGTGCGTGTCAAAAATTAGTGACATAAACAGTAAATTTAAATTGACATCATTAAACCGCGTTTTGGCAAAAATGCCACCTGTCTGGCCAATAGTTCCATGACGTAGGTAAAGTTGCCTTCCTCAGGGCGAAATACCACACAACAACTTGACCCTGGTGTGGTTGTAGCTCTATAACGTCGGTTTCAGAATGACGTTGAACCGTGCATGGGGGTCTTCATAGCCATGCCAATAAGGTGAGGAGCTCTGGGTGGCTGGAAATGCTATCCTCTAGTGGTTCTGGTAGAGGCAGATGTCTTTGTACACAGGACTACTGGAGAACCCCAGGAAAATTTGACGAGTCCATATGTAGGGAATGGGGGGGCGGTGGAGGGGGTGCCTGTGTCAGGAATCTGAGGAAAGCTTCAGGTCGGCGCTTCTTGCTTTGCAAGAGGCGATAAACTACATTTCCCGTGAGGCGTGGGAGAGGTGTAGTTCTTCTATCGCGCGCTACAACAGCTGCTAATTAGCAGCAAACGGTTAAAACTCGCCGCCGCCCGTGCCTCGGTGCAGGTAATTAATGATTGTTAGCACGGGCGACGGCAGTTTAGGAGCAGGCATGCAGAAATTCTCAGACGCCTAAGGACTCTTGGAGTTTCCCCGGGCCGCGACGGTGACGAACAACTGAAAAACCACGGGCCGCGGCGGTGAAGTGGGCTCCCATAAGCTTTGATCATCGCTCTTCAGGGTCCGGATGTCCTTGTGAGGCATCCGGACCATCAGTTAAGTGTTTTCATATTCTGGAGTTGCTATATGCTTACTTGTTTATTAATTGACTGACGTTGTAGTGGGTGTGTGAGGTAACACGTCCTAAGATACATGCCATGCATTAGACACGCCATGTGTAGAAACATGCTATAAAACTCTGAACGGATAAAACTGGGCACTGGGAAGGACTGTGTAAAGAACACGCATGGGTCCACACCGTACAAGGGCATGTTCGTGTGTGTCTTTTTTCCTAAATCATTGTTGGTGGCTTCATTGTGCCCGACGGGCCATGTGTCTCGTGTCTTCATAAAAAGGGACACCCTTTTGTTTGTGCCATTTAGCTTGTAAGCAAATCTATGTGGTTTCAAGAAATGACTGTCCAAGTCCTACGTTATGTTCAATCCATATGTTATGTTCCAAGTCTATGTTCTAGGTTATCCGCTTGTATTCTATGAGGTGCAAAGTGGAGTTTAAAGAGCTATTATGATTCATATGTAACAAGTTCATTACATGGTATAGGAGGTCAGGTTAGGCGTTCAGGAAATAGAGTTTCAGGTTCAGGAATATCGCTGTATTGTATGTATTTGCTTGTGTATGTTCCCCTCCTTTCCTTTGTCACTCCATTCCCTTTTCCCTAACTCCATCTTCCCCCCATTGGCTGCCACGTGGCTTCCTGTGATATCAGTCTTCAGGCACCCGTGTCAACCACGGTGGGAGGGGTCAATCTATTTGGCTTCTGTGGTTCGGAAGAGGGGATTGAGACCCCTATTCCCTTATAAGCTTGACAGAATTACCTGCCCCCGATTTCGGGGTAATTGAACCACCCAGGCCAAATGGATACGAATTCTCCCCCTTTAGCAGATGTGCTAAAAGCACTACAAGACATACAAGTAGAATTGGTACAAGCTAGGCAAGACTCTAGTATATTGAAAGCTCAGGTACAAGGGTTGGTCGCACAAGGCACCCCGCTGGATGTGGCTGGAACTTCTACGGCAGGGCAAACTGGTAGAGTCCCGCCTACTGTAATTGTGCAGCCCTCTAATAGTGTGCCATTAGCCGCACCAGAAAGATTCACAGGAGACCCTAAGAAATACATGACCTTTTTAACACAATGCAGACTTCATTTTTTGTGCAAACCTAAGGCGTTTGAGACAACACAAGCTGGAACAGCATTTGTTATTTCTTATTTAACTGGAGATGTGGCAGCATGGGCTATGCGTTGGTGCAAAAGGATGATCCATTATTATATAATTGGGATGGTTTTCTAGTGGAGTTTGGTAGGTTATTTGATCGCCGAGAGGTGTCTTTGGCTCAAGACAAAGAATTATTAGCTTTAAGACAAGGAACACGCGACTTGGTTTTGTATGTTACCCAATTTAACAGATTGGTGATTGAAACTGATTGGCCTGAGAATAAACAGACTGTGTTGTTTTATCAAGGGCTCAAAGAGGAATTGAAGGATGCTATTCCGCAAGTAGAACCTCAGCCTAGTATATGTAACGCCATGATTGATTTAGCCCTAAGATTGGATCATCGTATTGGAGAACGCAAGGGGGAGAAGAAAAGACCAGAAGTGTTGTCTTTTGCTAGGTTGGATCGGGGTAAGGGAAACAGGAATACAGAAGGAGAACCTATGCAAATTGGTGGAATAAGGGGGCCCTTGTCTGTTGCAGAAAAGGAGCAACGGAAGGCTAACAACTTGTGCCTTTATTGTGGACAACCAGGACACTTTATTAGAACTTTCCCAAATACTCCCAAGAAAGGAGCAGGGGTGGATAGAAGCAAGGTTGAGACGGGAAAAGGACTGGGCCGACCTTAGGGGGAATGCAGGCGACAGGCCCAGAAATTAATAGGTTCCCCAATTGGAGTGCAAATACGACAGGGAAAAGAAATTCACATTTGTACATTTTGGTGACTTTACTTTTTGCCTGTACTTAGCAGTTAGTGTCTGCAATGGTGGACTCAGCCGCCACCGGTAATTTCATTGACATTGGATTGGCTAAAAGATTGGGTTTACCTTTAAGGGAAAAGGTTCAGGTTGATGGGGTGCAATCAGTGGATGGATCACCATTGGTTTCAGGACCCATATGTCAACAAGCTAAACCCATTCTAATGAGGTGCGAGTCTGGACATATAGAGGAAATTGTATTTGATTTAATAGCGGCACCTCAGTTTGGGCTCATTCTGGGCATGCCTTGGTTACTTAAACACAATCCCAGGATTGATTGGATTAAACGGGAGGTGGTATTTGCAGGAGTGGAGTGTGAGGGTCACATGGAGGAGGAGGTGAGACCCGCATTATATTTGGCAGAACAGGCGACAGAACCACAAATGGTGGGAGCAATGGCTATGAGTATTCCAAATCAGTATCAAGATTTAGCTAAAGTATTTGACAAAGGGGGAGCAGACAGGTTACCACCCCATAGATTTTATGATTGTGTAATTAAATTAGAACCAGGGGCTAAATTACCTTGTAGCAGAATCTACGCTTTGACTGAAAAAGAAAACCAGCATTTACGTGAATACCTGGATGACATGTTAAGTAAGGAATTTATTAGACACTCCACCTCTCCTGTGTCGTCACATTTGTTCTTTGTCCCAAAGAAAGAGGGAACACTCAGGATATGCATTTATTATAGAGCATTGAATAAGGTGACAGTGAAGAACAGCTACCCCTTGCCTTTGATTTCAGTATTATTGGATCAAGTAAAAACAGCAGTGGTTTATACCAAATTAGATTTGAGAGGGGCTTACCATTTGATCCGTGTGAAAGAGGGGGGTGAGTGGAAGACAGCCTTCAGGACTAAGTTTGGTTTGTTTGAATATCTTGTGATGCCTTTTGGTTTGTGTAATGCTCCGGCAGCATTTCAATACTTTATGCAGGAGGTGTTGAGTGAGGTTCTAGATCAGTTTGTTATAGTTTATATTGATGACATTTTAATTTATTCCTCTTCTGAAAAACAACACATAGAGCATGTGAGAGCAGTGTTAACAAAATTACAAGACCATCAGTTGTATGAAAAACTGGAAAAATGTGCCTTTCATACCACTCAAGTGGAATTTCTTGGTTTTATTTTGACTCCCTCGGGTATTGTGATGGACAAGAAAAAAGTACAAGCAGTTACAGAATGGCCAGTGCCTCAATGCATTAAGGATATCCAGTCCTTTTTGGGTTTTGCAAACTTTTATAGGTGCTTTATATCAAATTTTTCACAAATCGTTACCCCCATTACCAAATTATTGAGGAAAGCCACTAAGTTTGATTGGAACACTGAGGCAGAAGTAGCTTTTCAAGAGTTAAAGAAAGCATTTACATCAGCTCCTGTATTGAGACACCCTAACTCAGAAAAACCTTTCCAAGTAGAAACAGATGCTTCTAACGTGGCTGTTGGAGCAATATTGTCTCAAAAGGATGAAGAAGGAGTATGGCATCCAGTAGCTTTCTACTCTCGCAAGCTTACTAGCTGTGAACAAAACTATTCAATCACTGATAAAGAGTTATTGGCGATTAGAGCAGCATTTTTGGAGTGGCAACATTATTTGTTGGGGGCCAAATATCAGGTTACAGTGGTCACTGATCATAAAAACTTACAATACTTCAAGACAGCTCATACATTAAGTCCAAGGCAGTTAAGATGGTCACAGTACTTTAATGAGTTTAATTTTGTAGTCACTTTTAGACCAGGGAGAAAAAATGGTAAGGCGGACGCTTTGTCTAGGCAGCAAAATATGGAAAGCAGTGTAACCGAAGTGAAGACTATCATTCCTGCGGAAAAGGTTGTAGGAGCAGTAATGACTCAATTACTGAGACAAGTAAAACAAGAAATGAAAGGAAAGGACCAATTGAATTGGGGAAAAAATCCCGCAGAAACATTCCACAATGGGCTTCCTTATTATGCAGGGAAATAGTTTTTACTGACGCTCGCCTTGCAGAGGAAGGCGATGCATTGGTGTCATAATTCACCTTTAGCAGGACATTCAGGAAGCAAAAAGACCCAAGGGTTGTTGGAGAAATATTTCTGGTGGCCAGGGTTAAAACAAGATTCTATGAAGTACATTCAAGAGTGTGAAACATGTGTACGCAGTAAGTCAGACCATAAAAAAAAGGCAGGGTTACTCAAGCCACTACCCACCCCGGAGAAGATTTGGACACATATATCAATGGATTTCATTACTGATTTGCCTCCGGATGATCAGTATGACACAATCTGGGTGGTGGTGGATTATCTTTCTAAACAAGCCCATTTCATACCTTGTAAAGGAATCCCAGGAGCAGGGAGATTGGCGGAATTATTCTTGCAACATGTGGTCAGATTTCATGGACTACCTCATAGTATTGTATCTGATAGAGGCCCTCAATTTACTTCCAAATTTTGGCGTGCTTTTTGTAAAATGTTAGGCATGGAGTGTGCGTTGTCCACTAGTTATCACCCACAGACGGATGGACAAACAGAGAGAGTCAATCAGACGCTGGAACAATATTTACGGTGTTATTTAAGTGAGGGTCGTGAATCTTGGGTACAATCTTTGTGGTTGGCTGAGTTTACTTATAATAACACTGAACACGCTTCATTGGGTATGTCTCCAAATGTGTGTTTGTATGGTCACACACAAAATATGTTACCGGAACATCTACCTGATATGGAGAATATTCCCATGCTTCAAGATAGAAAAGAGGTACTACTATACCTCAGACAGAAAGCACGAGCCAATTTAGACCAGGCTAAGGAACAATATAAGAAATATGCAGACCGAAATAGGAGAGTTGCTCCTCAGTATAAAGTGGGGGATAAGGTCTGGCTTTCAACACACAATTTGCCTTTAAAGGGACCCCGTAAATTTGCCCCCAGGTTTATTGGACCCTATGAAATTGTGAAATGTATATCTACGGGGGCATGCAAATTAAAGTTGCCTAATACGTTAAAGATACATCCAGTGTTCCATGTGTCTTTGCTTAAACCCGCAGCTCCGGGAACGCGAGTACAGAGACCTCCAGCAATTATCAAGGATGGACAGGCAGAATATGAAGTAAAGAAGATACTGGACTCAAGATGGAGACAGAATTGTTTATGGTATCTCATCCAGTGGGTAGGATATGGACCTGAGGATTGTTCATAGGAACCAGCTAGTGCGGTTCATGCACCCAGATTGGTGCGACAATTTCATCTGCAACATCCAGAGAAAGCAAAACTTGGAAGGGGCCCTGAGAGAGGAGGTACTGTCAGGAATCTGAGGAAAGCTTCAGGTCAGCGCTTCTTGCTTTGCAAGAGGCGATAAACTACATTTCCCATGAGGCGTGGGAGAGGTTTAGTTCTTCTAACGCGCGCTACAACAGCTGCTAATTAGCAGCAAACGGTTAAAACTCGCCGCCGCCCGTGCCTCGGTGCAGGTAATTAATGATTGTTAGCACAGGCGACGGCAGCTTAGGAGCAGGCATGCAGAAATTCTCAGACGCCGAAGGACTCTTGGAGTTTCCCCGGGCCGCGACGGTGACGAACAGCTGAACAACCACGGGCCACGGCGGTGAAGTGGGCTCCCATAAGCTTTGGGCAACGCTCTTCAGGGTCCGGATGTCCTTGTGAGGCATCCAGACCATCAGTTAAGTGTTTTCATATTCTGGAGTTGCTATATGCTTACTTGTTTATTAATTGACTGACGTTGTAGTGGGTGTGTGAGGTAACACGCCCTAAGATACATGCCATGCATTAGACACGCCATGTGTAGAAACATGCTATAAAACTCTGAACGGATAAAACTGGGCACTGGGAAGGACTGTGTAAAGAACACGCATGGGTCCACACCGTACAAGGGCATGTTCGTGTGTGTCTTTTTTCCTAAATCATTGTTGCTGGCTTCATTGTGCCCGACGGGCCATGTGTCTCATGTCTTCATAAAAAGGGACACCCTTTTGTTTGTGCCATTTAGCTTGTAAGCAAATCTATGTGTGTTCAAGAAATGACTGTCCAAGTCCTACGTTATGTTCAATCCATATGTTATGTTCCAAGTCTATGTTCTAGGTTATCCGCTTGTATTCTATGAGGTGCAAAGTGGAGTTTAAAGAGCTATTATGATTCATATGTAACAAGTTCATTACATGGTATAGGAGGTCAGGTTAGGCGTTCAGGAAATAGAGTTTCAGGTTCAGGAATATCGCTGTATTGTATGTATTTGCTTGTGTATGTTCCCCTCCTTTCCTTTGTCACTCCATCCCCTTTTCCCTAACTCCATCTTCCCCCCATTGGCTGCCACGTGACTTCCTGTAATATCAGTCTTCAGGCGCCCATGCCAACCACGGTGGGAGGGGTCAATCTATTTGGCTTCTGTGGTTCGGAAGAGGGGATTGAGACCCCTATTCCCTTATAAGCTTGACAGCCTGTACTGGCCTTAGCAAACACATTGGGTCAAGGACAACCCGCAGTAAGTGGTGTATACTCACAACCCATGCACTACAACAATGACCCCAAGGCCTCTGAGTTGTGTTTTCAGTCAAATGGACTAGGGAGCAATAGATTTCTGCAACCCTAGCCTAAAGGGGGGGTCTTGGAAACTCAAGTATGCGCCAACCCCCTTAAGGGTGTCGAAATTAAGGGAGGGGAAGCTGAGGTAAACTCTTCGGAGGGTGGCCCGATGATGGAACGGGTCATTAGAAGGGTTATAAATGAATGCTTGATGGGCACGAGAATGTTCCAACAGCTAAAAGGGATAATGCCCCTAAGGATAGTTTAGTCTTGCTGCAACGGAACTACGTCGAATCCAAGAAATGAATACTACCGATACAACTTGGAGCCCACCGCCTAATGGTGAACAGTCTGATGCTGGTGTGAAAGACGGTACAAATGCCCAAGCTATGGGTGGCAGATGGGGCCTTGACAGCCAGGACTCTGGTCCCCGAGAAGTGCTGCCTGCATCGGGCCATTCTGGTGCACGGCCAGTGGTGATCAATTATCGGCCCTCTAGCTGTGGTGAATCCCCTAGCATATTTTTGCACTACCTATTTAACAATGGAGGTCCTCCGTCTCTCAATAGACCAACAGTTCTGGCACTGTTTGGGGAAATTCCCAGCTTATCCCTCATTACTTCGGGGGACGTCAAACTGGTTTATTTTGTGCACCCTATTAGATATGACTCCGTGAGGGTCGTGTTTTACTCACACACAATTGCAGAGGCAGTTCTGAAAGACAGCAGCACATTTCACAAGCAGGGATGTGGTCTGGAGAGGATGGTTATGGACAGGGGAAATCTGGCAGAGGACGGCAAGTGGTTGAAGGTGGATGAGATTGTGTGCCCGAATGCCAGCAAAACTAGCCGTAGTTTTGGTGATCCAACCCTCAGATGGCTGGCCTTAACACTGAGAGAGTCCATTTCACAACTACAGGGATTGAAGTCCAATAGTTAGTAGACCTACAACTTTGTCTCTTGTAAATTGGAATTCAAGGGGAGACTGGTCCCTGAAGAATTCAGTTGAAATTTGTGCTTTACTTAAAGAGTGTACTATCATATGCTTACAGGAGACCTGGTTTAAATCTGACTTCATATTGCATGACTTTATCGTACATTCCAGTTTGCCTAAACAGGGCCCCATGGGAAGACCAGCAGGAGGCTTACTTATTGCAGTTGCAACATCTTTGGGACCAAGTGTTTTAAAATCCTACAAGATGCTTGACTGGTGCCATCTGCTGCTTCTACGATTTGACTCCGGTTTGTATATTGGGAAGTGCAATCTCTTGATTGTTAACATCTATTGGAATTTGAAATTGAACATTGATAATGAGCTCTCAAAATTGGGGGATTTCATGATGGAATACCAAGAAATATCTACTAATCTGGTGATAATAATTGCAGGGGATTTCAACATCAAAATTATTTGTGATTCTTTCTTTTCTAAGGGTGAAGGCATAGTTATTCCAATCTGGAGTCAGGGCAAAAAAAAGCCACGCAGGGGCTCCACTGGAGTGTCTTGTTAGATTCATGGGGTCTGATTAATGCTATGGGACACTTGCGTAGCAAAGGATTATACACAACATGGTTTAGAGGGTGGGTGCCTAACCAGTGCTATTCATTATATATTCCTTACAGATTCACTTTTAGGTTGTGTGAAGGACTTTAAGTTATTGAAGATGGACTATAGTGATCATAAGATGTTGCATCTGACTTTTGAGGGGAGCCGGGGCATGGGTGGAATTCATACTTGCAAAGCTAACCTAGAAACAAATATGGCAAAAAATAGGATTGTTTGCACAGGGGCAATGTGGAGAAAATTAATGCGGTTTTCTTTACTGACTTTAAATCCTCTAGCCTTGGAAAAAAAACTTTATTGTATACTAAAGACTCCTTCTCACATTATGTCGGAAATGTAATCTCACAAGCGGCAGTGGATTCTAAGCCAGGTTTGGTTGGGAACAAACACACCCATTGCTATGACTCTGTTATTAGAACATTTAAAAACAAGAGATCCAGGGAACTCAAGCTGTTGGCTAAAGTTGTAATTCCATTAGCAGCGAAATTAGCATTAAAGAAAAAGATTGGTAATTTCTGGAAAAGTAAGATCCTGGAACGTAGAGCAATACTGTACCAGACAGATGGGGAAAGTATTCTCAGTGCGCTGAAAGATAACACATCCAGATCTTTCTGGGCACTGGTTAACAACAAAGCTACTTTGAATCTCTCGGGCCTTTCTACTGCTATATCAGAGCACCAGTGGATTGGGCATTTTGGCAAACTCTATCAAAGGGCACATTGTAATCAGCAAACCTCATCGATTCTGTGTGACGCTGAATGGAAAATAGAGGTCAGCCAGGTGGACATTGGTACCTTGATAGGTAGGGCTTCCAACAGCCAAGGCTGCGCGACCCAATGGCTTGCAAACGTCATCTTTAAGCATAATAAGCAATTGTGGACTAAGATATTGTTTGTGCTGTTTAAAGATATTCTCCTTACTCGTACTATTCACACCTACTGGCACATCTCATATGTAGTACCTATTTATTAAAAGGGTGACCGTTCAAATCCGCTCAATTATAGGCCAATAGCCTTATTGGATGCGGACTCGAAAATCTTCTCAGGAATCATCTTAAAACACATACGTTGCTGGATCAATAGTAAAGGTATCCTGTCTAGGCTCCAATTTGAGTTTAGGAAAAATGTAGGGACGGACGCGGGGGCCTCATGTTAACTGTTATACAGGGTAAGGCATGGAAAAAGGGGGCTGAGCTGATATATTTTGCATCCATTGACTTGTCAATGGCTTTTGACAAAGTGGATAGAACATTGCTTTGGGAAAAGATGAAACATCTGGATATGCCACCGGACCTTCTCTCTGTATAAATACAGCTACATAAGGGATCCCAACTGCAGGTCAGACTTAATAATCACGGTAGTCTCTCCACACTAATTGATACTCCGAATGGTTTGCGTCAGGGGTGCGTGTTCGCGCCAACCATATTCAACTTGTATGTCTCAGATGCAAAGGAGGGCCTGGAAGAGGCTTCCTTTGTGTCTCCGGTGGTCAAAGGAATTAAAATCTGCTGGACTGCGTAGGCAGATGATTTCATGCTTTTCGACCATACGCCTACTGGACTACAGCATTTGTTGTGCAGATTTCAGAAATAAACTGATAAAAATCATTTAATGATTAATGAAAATAAAACAGTTGTTATACGCTTACATCTACGCCCCTATGTAAAACAGTTGTTACGCTCACCTGGTATCCACAGGGACACCACCAAGCTGGGTTACTCGCTGGTATTCTTCTCAGCTTTGCCCTGATGTGGTCTGCGGGGAAGGTTCTGCCTGGAAATACAGGAGGACTGTGTTCAAGACTGACCGACTCGGGTAAGTATCCTCCCTCCACCCCCGTATGATTTCAGTCCCTCTGGCCCCCTCTCCTCACCTTGTGGTAGAATTAGGCGTGCTCTCCGTCCTGCCTTCTTTGCAGGGGCGCGTTGTCTTTCATGGGCGAGTGCGGTCCAGTTACTTCACTGACGCGGCACGTTTGATATTGTTTAGGTCGGTCTTATTGCTGTTCTTTAGTTTTGTTGCTCTCCTGCATGCCTTTCTTTGTTTAAAATGTCTCTTTTTTCTCCCTTACGTATGCGGAGCTTCAGCGCGGCGAACTGGCTTGGTTGAGCCCCGCTGGTAAATGATGGCGCATTAAGAGCGCTATGATGCGGTAAGTAAGCGCTATGCACCGCGCTTCGAAGTCTTGCCTTTGCTAACCTGTGTTTTCCTTCCTTGTAGGTCGCGGTGTTCTTCAGCGCGAGTGGAATGTCCGGAGTGGTGCCAGCCGAGAGGCGACCAGCCAGGTAAGCCTTTTGAGCAGTTCGTAATTTGTAAATGTCTCTACTGCTTTCTTTAATGTTGCCTCTATCTTCCTCTTTCAGGTCGTTCTGTCCGGGAGGCGTGCAGATTCGAGGAAGCTGTTCTCAGTAGCTGCGAGTGTTTAAAGATGAAGACTGCAGGTGAGATGCTGCTGCTAATGATGTTCCTTTTGTCTCCTTGCAGGTTCTGCTACTCCAAGGTTCGAGGGAATAGCTGGACACAGTGAGTGTCACGTTGAAAGCTGCAAAAGTAACACGAAGCATGTTCTGCAGTCAGGGTGTGGTTTATATAGCCCAGTTAAAGTAGTACCAGGGAAAGTAGTCCCTAGGCTACCACACCCAAAACACTAGACCGCATAGCTTGGTTCTTAGGAACCAAGCTATGTGGATGCCTCCATGTTGGCTGACAATACAATAAAGTAGTTCCCAAGCACATTGTTTTTCATGGTGTATGAGCCTGGTGCCATAGGCGCCAGGACTGGCCCCATGAGGGCTTTTGAAGAGGATGCCAGGCTCTAGAGGCCCGAGTCCTGACTCCATCTGGCCAATGGGTTTGCCAGAGGGGGTTTTGGGCGAGGGTCGTGACAACAGTACTCCTGGTTCTTGAAACATATAAAACTTGAGGTAAGGCATAATCTTCAATATCTGAGCTATCCCATCTTTGGAAACAAGCAGAAGTCGCACTATAGAGAATATCTTGATGACAAATTTAAACCAATAATGCTACGATTGAAATAAATCAAATTTTCTACACGCAGAAAATCCTACCGCAACTTTGCTATGGACTGGAGCTGTATCCTAGATGGTTCATGGATGAACTGCCTAAATATGAGGGACGTCTCTTAATGACAATTTTTCTGTGTCTACCGAAGTGTACACCGTTGGCAGTACTACATTATGAATTGGGACAAAATTCTCTGGCATGTATGATAAATTGGAAAAAACTTGCACCAAAATGGTTACAACTGCTAGGGGCACTCTATATGATCTTTTAGGCCCGGGCATACAAAGCAACAAGATTACCTCTGTATATATACTTGAATTTAAGGAAGAATGTATAAGCTAGCTAGAAATCCTGGGCCTTTCACAGGCCCAGGATTAATGTTTAATCCGGTTAAAGTAAAAACACGCCTGGAATGGTGGGATTGGGACGTCACAATGAGCGCCGTTGTGGCAACACGCTTTCACAAACATATGGTATTGCACTATAAAAAGCTGGGAAATGTGGAACCCTATTTAATCTTGTTCCCTGACAAATCGGTTTGGCATATGTTTATGCGATTCAGGTGTAATGTTCTCCCTACAAGAGAAATCCTATTTGCTCGGAGGAGAGAGTCATGCCTGTCGCAATGCTGTAGATTTTGTCTGGAATTGGGAGTAATAGAGACTCTGGAGAATTTGGTGAGAGACTGTCCAATACTGAGATCAAATTGGATACAGTATTTTAGAAAATATGTTGTTTCCACGTGCTTAGTCAATCTGAATTTACTTTGGTGGGAAATGCTACATGGAATGGCGATTGTCAGTTTTCTGGGAAACGTATGCAAACTGGGGGCAGAAAGGGAATTGAGTGGTTATTTAGGAAAAAAGGAATAGTAAACAACTCAATAAGTAGAAGGTTCAAATTTGGAGACTTATCTTATGTGATTATGATGCGCTTATTTACTCTCTCCTACCATCATCCCTCAACTGCTTCAATGTGGGTCTGTATGTCGAAGATGGTTTTATTTTTTATTTGTCTGTATATGATGTAATGTACTATATTGATTGATTTGATTTTAAGTTGTGTAAAGGTTAACATGCTGAAGATGGATAAGCTGTATATACGCTGCAATGAATTGTATTGATTTGCTTTTAAGTTGTTTGTAAAGGTTATTACTAACCGTAAACAAATAAATAAATAATAGTTAAAGAAAAGTTAGAATGTATGTATGAGAGAAAAACGGGATATTGGAAATGAGTTTGTGGCATGAAAGCTGCATTTGGGAAAGAAGAGCGCCCTGAATGAAAGCGTTTGCAATCGCTAAACCTTCCGAGGAGTCCTCCCGCGCACGGCCTCTGACCCGGGCGCCGTCTGGGCACGTGACGTCAGCTTTCGTTAAGATTAAATCTTTTCCTTTGAGCTGATGCTTGCGGTGCCTAAATCCCTCTGTCATTGAGAGAAAAAACAAGAAAGAAACTCGAACAAACCTCTGGCCCAGTAGGGGTTGGAGCTGAATATGGCATGTGTCATATGCCAGTGACACGTGCCACTGCATGTCACCACTACAAGTGATACGTGCCACTAGCAGGTGTCACATGCCATGCCACAAAAAATGGTTTCACGTGTCACGGTAAGTCTGTCTCTTCGTTTTTCAAATTATAATCCTCCTTTTTAAAAATAAAAATACGAAACGCCAATTTTATTCCTTTTTTGTAAAAATTAAAATGCTCTACAGAGGATTCGAACTCATGACATCCTGATATGAGCCTAGCGCCATTAACCACTGCACCATTACATTTCACAACGTTAAATGTTCAAATTCTACCTCTAATGTGAAGTCTTACATGGTTCAAAGCTGCTCCTTTTCTTGATTTAAGTTACATCTTAAAACAAACTGCATGTACAATTCTGAAAGTTTGTAGGATAGAAACAATTTACGTAAAGTGTTTGCATCTTGTGCTTTTCTTGCATAATACTAAATGTAAAAAAACAGTTCTATCCAAAACCTGTTACTGTGTAATGCTTTAAATGTCAAACATGTATTGTGTACATGTTTTCCAAAACAGTATGGTCGCAATATTAAGGTGTGTGTGTTTTTACATTAATTCATGCGTTTCACACTTGACTGTACGAACTGTGATAAATACAGTACAACCATATCCTACTGATAATATGTATAACTTATATATCAGAGTAAAAATACAGGATCATGAAAACATAATTTACAAATGTTGCTAAATCTTCAGATTTAGGGCCCAATTCATAGAATCCAGCGCAGAAGCAGCACAAGTGCTGCACGCTGTGAAGGAGTATGTGCCATGCATGCACCAGCTGTGGCACAAACCAGCAATTGCACGGCACGCGTATTCATGGATTTTCTGAGGCATTAGTAACCGTGGCGCAATGAACATCAAGTAGCGCCAGCAACGCCCCCAACACACCCCCATGCGCAGGCAAAAGACAGTGAAATGCCCAATACGGCGCAACGCCCCGCACCATCCGTGACCCAGCACACATCCCCCCCATTGTAATTGCGTGCAAAATCAGAGCGTAACCCGCTCGCACCAGCCAAATCGCGTGGAAAGGCCCATGCGTACCCCGTCCGCACCCCAGCAAAATCGCGTACCCTGCTCGCACCAGCCAAATTGCGTATGAAGGCCCGCGTGTACCCCATCCACACCCCAGCAAAATCATGTACCCCACTCGCGAAATCACATGGGAAGGCCTGCGTGTACCCCGTCCGCCCCCCAGCGAAATCGCGTACCCTGCTCGCACCAGTCAAATCACGTGGAAAGGCCTGCGTGTACCCTGTGATACATGCACAACTCCCCTGGAAGCAGACGCCTCCTCACGGGACAGCCAGACCCCAGCAGTGGACCATACCCCGCAGGCAGCCCATACCACATGGCCCCCCATCACTGTGACCACACCCCGCAGGCAGCCTACACCAAATGGGATCTCCACCATCACCCGTGAACATAACCTGCAGGCAGCCCACACCACATGGCCACCCCATCACCTGTGACCACACCCTGCAGGCAGCCCACACCACATGGAACCCCGACCATCACCCAGGACTATACCCCGCAGGCAGCCCACACCACATGGGACCCCCACCATCACCTGTGAACATACCCCGCAGGCAGCCCACACCACATGGGACCCCACCATCACCCGTGAACATACCCCGCAGGCAGCCCACACCACATGGCTCCCCCATCACCCATGACCACACCCTGCAGACAGCCCCCACCACATGGGACCCCCACCATCACCCGTGACCATACCCCGCAAGCAGTCCACACTACATGGGACCCACACCATCACCAGTGAACATACTCCGCAGGCAGCCCACACCACATGGGACACCACCATCACCCGTGAACATACCCTGCAGGCAGCCCACACCACATGGGCACCCCATCACCCGTGACCATACCCTGCAGGCAGGCCCCACCTCATGTCCCCACCTGTGACGGCAACCTGCAGGCAGGCCCCGCCTCATGTCCCCAACAGAGACGGAAACCTGCAGGCAGGCCCCGCCACATGTCCCCACCAGTGACAGCAACCTGCAGGCAGGCCCTGCCTCATGTCCCCACCCCCCACCAGTGACGGCAACCTGCAGGCAGGCCCCGCCTCATGTCCCCAACCCCCACCAGTGACGGCAACCTGCAGGCAGGCCCCGCCTCATGTCCCCAACCCCCACCAGTGACGGCAACCTGCAGGCAGGCCCTGCCACATGTCCCCGCCCCCCACCCCAAAACACATTGGACCAACATACAACCACGCAGCACATGCCAACTAAAATGCCACCACACGCTGCATCCCCCTGGTGCACCTTAACACCCATCCATTAGTCATGCTCCCTATGTCATGTGAATCCTAACATCACACATGCATGCATGTGCACACACATGAACAACATTGGTGAACAGCAGGGACACGCAAATGTGTCAAGGAGGAGTGAAACGTGCACTAAACCGTTGAGACCAGATACCACTT
Organism: Ambystoma mexicanum; assembly: GCF_040938575.1. Lineage (NCBI taxonomy): Eukaryota > Metazoa > Chordata > Amphibia > Caudata > Ambystomatidae > Ambystoma > Ambystoma mexicanum. The sequence goes on along the minus strand of NC_090923.1, from coordinate 31,843,838 downwards.
CGATTTCAATGTCAAAAAATGATATTAAAAAACATGTATCTAAGTCACACACAGTAAAAACAACAAATTAAACATGCATGAACCAAAAGAAAAATCAAAATAAAGTGAAAACCAAAATCAATGTGATGTAAAAAATGAAAGAGTCAAAAATGTGGTCCTTGTCCATTAATGTATGTGCAAATGAAATCACATATCATGTGAAAACCATTCCAAATTAAAGTCCAAATATTTACAAAGATCCAGGGTCCATGGTCCCAAAACATGTAGAAAAATCCCAAAAATACAATACAAAAATAACTATATACAAGATGCGGAGCAAAGTCCAGGAACTCCAAATAAAAAGAAAAAAACAAATGAAACCTACTCCTAAAGAACTATATACAAAGGCAGCAGGCTAGTCCATCTCCTCACCATGCTCTCTCATATTCTCCGCCAGGGCGTCATCGAACACTGCATCCACTTCCAGTAGGCGGGCCTCGGCTTCCCCCTCGTAAGGTCCACGTTTGTCTCCTGCCCGATGGCCGATACCTGCCCCTCTGATGATGAACGCCCCGAGTCCTGTTGCCTCCTTTCCTGAGCCTGCTGCTGCCAAAATGCCCGGTGCCTTCGCCACAAGGACAGCCTCCGGGATGATGACACAACTCGGGGTTGTCGTGCACGTGCCCTCCTTCTTGGTGCCTGCACTTCCTCCCTTGCTGATCCTCCTTCGACTCCCGACTGTGGCAGGGATGTGATCTCCACCAGACTGGCCACTGGGGTTGGGACAGGTACACAGGGGGCCCTGGTGGTATCTGGGCTGGAAGACGGCAGGGAGGACACTGGCGCACAGACGAGGAAAAGGAAGAGGGGATTGCAGCAGTGGCCAGCACATGTACCAGATTTGTGACCAGGAACTGAGCTAGCTAGTTAATGAGGCGATAGACCTCATTGTGATAATGTGCAAGCCCACGATTGGAAGCCTGCACATCATCACGAATGGTGCCTGTATGCCTCACAATACCGGCTAGCAACGGCTAGCAACCGATCCACCCTGTGACAAATTGCTTCATCCGCAGGTAGTAGACGATCTGTTTGCATGGATACATCCGCCACCTGTGGAGGGGTCCGGCCTGAGGCATGCCCGCAGGTGCATACTGGTGCAGTCGCAGTTCCAGGGACAAGATCAGTCACAGGCCCCTCCACGGTGACCTGCACTGCCTCCGGCCCCTGATCCTGGACTGCACCACTCACACCTACCTCATCACCCCAGCCGGGCCCCATGTGCTGGGCTGATATGGCCTCCTGCTCCTCCTCCACCACCACCAACCTGGATGACTCCCCACTGTCTTCTGCATAGGATTGCCCTTGTGTGGGTTCACCTGTCCCTCCCACTGCTGAGGTGCCCATGACCAACTTCACCCTCTTGGGCGTCCCCTCAGCAGCTGAGGCCATTGTCATGGACGCAGCACCAGTCTCCTCACTACCGGAAGATGACGGTACCTGGGAGGAGGACTGGGCCCTGCATCTGTGCCTGGTGGAGGCATCCCCGCTGCGGTGCTCCACAGGGCCATCTCCGCCCTCTTCTTCTATCGTCACTGTGGATAGGGAAACATAGAACACAAACATCAGGCTACTGAACATATGTGTGTATGTGTGTTTGTCATAATGCAAATGAACATCATTATCACTGTCAAAGATCACAACCATCATCACCCTCCACTACACACAGGGAAGTGCCATTCACACACATTCACAAACATGTCTATCATTCACAACAGACATTCACATCCATGGACAAGGCCCTGACACAAGATCATAATTCTGTATTCAGCTCACACACATCATGGGACATACACATCTCATTCACACGCATCACCTGACAGCCATGAGGCAGGCCATGGAGTTATCACGTCACAGTGCACTCAAGGGCAAATTGGCAGCGTGAGGCAATCACAAATCAAGAACTCAAGTAACATACGTGCGGAATGTTGGGCAGTTACACACTCACTACTCAGACACACGCACATGTACACCATGCATGTCCATGATGATGACATAAGCACCTATGTGTCACACCTCTTGCATGCCCCAGACCAGACACAGGTATGCAAACATGTGTGCATCGTTACATGCCGGTGCGCAACATAGACACCATTGATGTGGGACACGCTTGAATGGACTCTCATGCAGCACTGTCAGGGACATGCACACAGACATCTGTACAGGAGGCATGCCAGACATAAGGCCAAGGTGCACACTCCAGCCACATGTCAACATGCACATGCTCAGTGGTGGACAGGAACACATGAACCATTCGACTCCAGATGGAGCACCAACTCCAAGACCTGGGGGTACAGCACTGGGTAGGCTCCAGGACCCTCATCTCGTCGGTGGTCAACCGGCCCCGGCACCTCACTCGATCATCACCAGCCTTAATGAGGCACCGGGCCTTGTTGTGGGTCCTGGACTTGAAGTCTTCCCAGCACTTGTGGACATGATGGTAGTCGCGGGGTGCCAGCCCCTCTACATTGATGGCACCCACGATGTCTGCCTAGATCTTCTTCCGTCCTTCATTGCCAACTTGCGATGGGCCGTGGAAGAGGGCTTCATGATGCCCCAGGACTTGCTCTACCAGGATGCCAACTTCCCTGGGTGAGAAGCTGACAGCCCTCTGCCTCTCTGCTGGGGGTTGCCACTTGCCTCAGATGGTATGGTGTCAGACATGGCAACCCATGAGGTAGGTGTGGGTGGGCAAGGTGGTCCTGGGGCTGGGCTGTGGAGCGGTGGTACTGCAGTCAGGAGTCTTCAGGATCAGCAGAGGTGGTCACAACGACAGGATCACTGGCAATGGCTGATGAGCAGGCACCACAATGCAGGGCATGTGGGCAGCAGGCACACAGAGTGGGCTGGCATCAGCAGATGGCTCGTAGGAGGCCGCTTTGGCAATTGTAGGCAGGTAAATGGCCTTGTAGGCAGGAGCGTGGTTTTTCCATATTCTTTCGCGTGGCCAGCCGTAAACAGAGTGACTCCACACATGCGTAAACAGCGCGTTAGCGTGTAATCAGAGGAAAGGCCTTAAGCGCGTAAGTTACGTGACATGCGCTGGACGTTGAGCGTTGTCAATCAGTATCGGGTTAAAGGTCTGCGTAGGACAACAGTGCACTGTACATGCTTTTCGTGGGGATGGATGCGTGAACTATATATTTTTGTGGGTTCACACGCAAATACTTCACTACTGTGGCAGTGCGTACTTCTTGTTTTGGCGCGGGAGTTGCCTACGTGCACACACACACGTGTGATTTTTTTCATTCTACGAGACAGACAGTGAGTCGTGCACACATTTTTCCCACTATGGTTGCCCCTGTGTGACGCGTACCCCATTTTCGAGGTCATAGTAGCCTATGTGTTCCTCGCGTACACATTTTTTGTGTTGCTGGGTGACACAGTGTACTGCAGGATGTTTTTTACTCAACGTGGGCTACCGAGGGGTCACGTACACATTGATTTTTGTTTTTCGGGTGCCAGAGCATTGCGCGACCCGTTATTTTTTCACGAGGGGTCACATAGAGCCTTTCTGGAGCACAGTGGTACGTTTTTCATCACGTACCCTGGCCCCTCACTCCAATTGCCCAGGACAATTGTTGGCTGCACCTCCCATTGTGCTAGTCCATCAGTGCCATGACTGGGAGGGCAACAAGTGGGAAGGGAGGCAAAGGTGGCCGACTTGCCAGAGGTGGCCAAGGTGGGCGACGTGGCCAGGGTGGCCAAGCTGGCCAAGGTGGGCGACGTGGCCAGGGTGGCCAAGGTGGCCAAGGTGGTCCACGTGGGCAAGGTGTGCAGGACCATGCAGGGAGAACTATGCCCCACACCCAACCGGGCCAGGGAGATGCAGCAGCTGCTGACATACCCAGCACCCGTGGTCCTGGACAAGCAGTGCCATCTGCTGTCCAGAGCAGCCAGAGTGTGGAAGCTGCAGGGGCAGCTGAGGCTACCACTACCCAGGCTCAGGGTCAGCCAGCCCGGACGGTAGTGGTCCCGGCACAGGGACAGGGTGACTCAATGGCCGATTTCCATGTCCCGAAGGCCAAGACACGTGCTGTGCAAGTTCCAGGCACCGGCACCCGGGGATCTGGAGCAGCAGTGTCATCTGCTGTTCACACCGGCCAAGGTCTGGAAGCTGCAGGGGCAGCTGTAGCAACCACAACCCTGTCTCAGGGTCACCCAGCCAGGAATGGATTGGTCCCGGCCCAGTGTGACTCAGGGGCCAAGTCCCTTGTCACTAAGGCCAAGACACGTGTGGCGCAGAGTCCTGGCAACAGCACCCAGCTACTGATACCTGCAAGCTGACCTTCTGTAGTTACATTGGTGGCTGATTCCATAGGCCAGTCCACCTGTACTCAAGCCCCTGCTGACCTGAATGGTACACGCCACTCAGGGTCTGCACCACCTCACAAGAAGCAGAAGCATGCTCCAGCAGTACAGGCTAAGACCCCAGACACGGCAAAGGAGTCCCACACGTCGAGAAAGAGGAGTTTCTGTGATGAGGAACTGGAGATGCTCGTGGACTACATGTTGGAACATGGCTGTGACATGCTGGTGCAGGCAGGGAGCACACATACACCTGCTCAGCGTATGACCCACTGGCAGTGCCTCGCTGACCATATTAGCGTCTTGGGCTATGAGAGGCGCACAGATGGTGATGTTGTGAAGTGTTGGAATGAATTCCAACACCGAGCAAAAGACAAGCTGGCTACAAAGTTTGCCTCTACTATGGTGACTGGCAGTGGGTCACCACTAGAGGACGATGAACTCACTGGACATGAGGAGATCGCTAGTGATTTCATTGCAGTGGAGCAGATCCAAGGCGTGGGAGACCTGCCAATATATGAGGGAATGTCTGGTGAGTGGTGATCCGTGTGTGTATATGCCATGTGTATGTTGCTTGGGTGATGTGTTATGATTGTCTGCCAGTTCAGGCTACATTGTAATGACTGTCATGTGTGACCCATGTGATGTTGGACTGATACGTGCTTGTTGTCATGCAGACTGCATACAAAACATATGCTCCACACAGAGGCAATCCTCATCACCACACCTGCTCCCTCCTTCCATGACACTCTCTGTCCAGCCTCTCTTGGCCCTATTCTTGCTCCAACCTGTGGTCGCGGATAGCCTGTGATGATCTTCCACTCAACAGTCGCCTTCTATCATCACATGACTGACATCTCTGTGAGGTCACCCTGCAAGTTGCTCATCCTCAGAGGCATTCTTCCTTTCCTCTCCATCCCCCCAGCAGCTCACTGTCTCCAGAGGACTGGTAATTCCTATGATGGACTACTGCAACAGGCTTTACCAGGATTTCTATGATTCTACACTCTTCCCTCTGCAACTCTGCCAGTCCTGGACTGTGTGAAAAGTCCTTTAGGCTTGGTGCAAGGTATCTCCCTAGGACTGTGATGATGGCACAGACTCACAGTGGCTATGCGTGTTCATTCCTGAACCCTGTGCATTCTTAGCAAGTCCCTATGGGTCCTGGGCCAGTAATTCCTTCAACTCCACCTCCAGTATTTACTTCATTCTCATGGTCTTTGATCATCCCTTTCTTACTCCCTCAGGGTCAGTTGCTCCTCATGGAAATTAGTTTGTGGTTCACATCTGTGTTGAGCTGGGGCCTCCCTCTGGTACAGCCTCCCTGCCTCTATGTAACTGGAGGTGTAGCTTGATGCTTCTTCATGTGTTGTGCTTTCTGTCCTCCTCTCCCCTGCTGTAGTCCCAGATGACTGAGAGAATGCACTTGCCACCTGCCCACACTGTCTGCTACGACACTGAGCAACCATTTAAACCCATGCACTGCCCCCCAGCCACCCCCACCCTTGGGGGTGGGGTTTACTGTATCCATACAACCACTACCAACACTTTATACATGATGACGGCACTTACCCTTACACTGCCATCAGGCCACGACATTGACATTACTGGATCTGTGTTTTTATTCGTAGTTGAGGCCGTACCCATGTACTGCACTGCACCCACACACTTCTAAACCCTGTTATCCCCTTCAATATGCCTATTCACTTGCGTGATATCAATGTGACCTAGCATTATTGAATCCGTATGCCTGCCCTCACTGTATTACAACACCCTAGCGTTGTTGCACCCTGTGACACATGTGTGTTTTCTAATAGGGAATTCCATGAAATGTCATCTGACATGCATTGTACATGGCCCATGGTCAGTAGTATTCAACTTCCATCTGAGGCTGGTTGACAACCTGCTATGGCTATACTACGTGCCATCTGTGTATTGGCATCAGTCATGTTTGTGGAAGGACTATTCCAGTCACATGCTTGTGTGTGATGCAGGTGCTATGCAGTATATGTGTTATTTTGCCCTTTGACACGCATCCATGTCTGCTTTCAGGCGCCCCTTCCCTTTCATTGACACTGTGTGCGTGCCTGACTTTGTGTCATGTGTGGTGGATGGTGCGAGGTGGTGGTGCGAGGTGGTGGAGGAGGCTGCGGTAGGGTTGGCTAATTCCTTGTGGACTTTGAAAAGTGTGTCTGTGTTATTGGATACCGCAGAGATGCAGGCTTGTATAAAGACTCTTTTCTGGGAGCAGATGCAGAGTCTATACTGCCTTTGGAGGAGGCGGCAGGCCAGTTTGTCAGAGGGTGCGCCAGAGGAATCCCATTTCCATTTGGCTGCCCTGCTCTTGTGTTTAACGGAAGCTGATTTGGAGTCATACCAAGAGTTGCACTTTTTGTTAGGCTTCAGTCGTACCCTCATGACAGAGGCAAGAATGTAAAGAGTATTGGAACCAGAGAGGATAAAGTTTGAGAGGGCTGTGGCAGGGTGGGAGTCAGTCGTAGGAGTAGAAGGAGCATAATAGGTGGAGGCAAAGGCAGCTACTGAGACTCTTTTCATGGGTCAGATGACCTTGTAGACGGGAGGCAGTGCCGGGCTTACCTATGCAGCGGGAGGAGAGAGCTTCAAGTGAGAAGAGAGGAGAAAATGATCAGTCCAGGAGAGAGAAGTAGTGAGAGGGCTAGATAGCGGAATGTCAGTTGAGAAGAGAGCATCCAAGGTGTGGCCAGCGCTGTGCGTTGGGCCAGACGGTAAAATGGAAAGAAAGGGAGAGTCCCAAAGGTTAAATAAAGGTCTTAAGGAATCAGGTGAGTCGAGATGGATGTTGGGATCACCTAGTAGGAGGAGATGAGAAGAGGAGGAAAGGAGAGAGGAGGCCAGGTCAGCCCATTACGAAAGGAAGAGGGGGGGCTGACCAGGTGGCCGATGGAAGGTGGACAGCAGCAGTGAAGAGCTTGGAGTGAGGGACAGCCTGCAGATCAGGCACTCAAAGGATGAGTAGGCCTGAGTGGGAATGACAGACACAGGGATACACTCAGGGAACATCAATGCTACTCCCCCACCTGGTCTGTTTGGTCTAGGAAGAGAGAGTATTGTGTAGCCTTCTGGGAGAAGTGTGTCAAAACTTGTGACAGAGCAATCCCTGAACCAGGTTTCAGTGATGGCAAGAACATCACAATCCAGGAGATCAAGGAGGTTGCAGATGTCAGAGGAGTGTTTGACAGCTGAGCGAGTGCTTACCATGGCAATGTGGAGCAGATTGCAATCAGTGAAAGACTTACGGGGGGAGAAGGGGACAGTGGGCCCCCCTAAGTGATGATAGTACCTGAGGTCAGAGGTGGAGGGGGCAGAAGAGCCAAGGCCGTTAAGGGAGCCGGGACCTTAATGGGTGAGGCGGGAGCCAGTGCGGGAGCCACCACAGGGGGCAAGGGAGCCCCAGATACAGTGTTAGTGGGTGACTGGTTCACCCAAGAGGAGAAGGCAGATGGGGTTGTCAATGTGTGGGGTGGTGGCAAGAAAGCCATGGCGAGGGTAGAAGGGTGGTTAGGAGGTGGCAAGGGAGCCAAGGTGGGCACAGCTGGCATGGGAGCCAGGGCAGCTGAAGGAGCTGGTGCAAAAGGCAGAGGGAGGTTGATAAGGCGGGGGAGGAGCCTATGAAAGAGTAGAAGGTTGGTTTGAGGACCCTAGACCTGATGGTACCATTGCAGTAGACATTGATGATGCCCCTGGAGGTGGAGAGGGCAAGAAAGACCTCACAGCGGGTGCCACCATTGATGGGCAAAGAAGAGAAAGGAGAGAGAAGAGCAATCATATGGAGAGTCCATAGGACAGGTGAGGGAACGACAGAGTATGTCTGTGAGAGTCTCTCTGACAGAGGCAATGACATAGGTGACTGCAATTGGAAGGCCTGGGGTAGAGCTCAGTATGCCCTTCTTGAGGTTCTTCCTGACAGACTTAGTAAGGGGTGAAGGATAAGGGATAGAGAAGCAGCTTGAGAAGATAGGAGAGATAGATAGCGCCAGAGCAAACTGCAGAGAGTGAGGTACACTTAACCAGGCTGAGGCCAGAGAGGTGCAGCGAGAGCAGAAGGTAGAGGGGGGGAGACAGGGAACAAGACTGGGAGAAAAACAATGGGAGCTGTGGGAGGTAATATGCACAGAAAAACAGTGAACATGCAGAGGAAGGGGACGTAGTGGGTGTATGGCTGAGGGGAATAACAGCACAGAGGGACAATGGGACTGAGGAAGGGTGAGGGAACCGGTAGCAGACTAGACAGAGTACAGAGGGGTGGACTTGTCAACACATTCTCATGAAAAGCAGGTTATGCACACAGCTAAAAACAAATGTAAACAGGAGCAGGACAATCAAGATGGGCACACAGCTGAAAACAAATTTAAAAAGCAGCAGGACAATCAAGATGTGCACACAGCTAAAAGCGAATTTAAACAACAGCAGGACAATCAAGATGTGCACATAGCTGAAAATGAATTTAAACACCAGCAGGACAATCACGATGTGCACACAGCTGAAAACGTATTTAAATAGCAGCAGGACAATCAAAGTGATAAATATTTTAGAGGAGTCATCGATCTGACCATGCTAACCAGAGCTTTCGCCTCAACTTCCACTGCCTCCGATGTCGACGTCCAAAGACCTGGATAACCCAGCAGGTAGTCCATGGGGTTGCCAGCCACTGCATTGAAATGGACAGTGACCATGTAATCTGACAGTTGCAATCAAGTGCTCTAATGGGAGTGGTGTGCGCAGAAATGACCCTTGGAAAATTGGGAGTAGGGGTTTTGGGTCCATCACGATCATGATAGGGTGATGAAAAATGTAAAGGTGGACATGACGACACTACAACAGACCAAGGAATACCTCACACTCTATTTGTGAATGTCGCATTTCTGTTCGTATCAATGCTTTGGGAGCCCCCACTCTCTGCACCCCCTATTCCAGGGTAAAGGGCCTTCCTTCTTTCCTTATGTGGCTCCTGAAATGCCTGGCCTGTTTAATATAGCAGGGGACCCCAGGCTCCATCTAGCCCATGTGTCTCTGGAAATATTGCTTTTAACTAAACCCTGTCATGCTTTTCTTCTATTCTTTGACCCACTACTGAGATCCCACACAATAACATGTAAAATGTGACTCGGAAGCAATGGGCCTCACAAAATGAACAACTTATCAAAATGCAACACATCACACACATCTATGACTCCAAGAAATCAACAGCCTACAGAAGGACAAACATATGATACATAGATTTTAAGAGAAAGCTATATTTCACATGGGCCTGCAGTATAAGAATATTGTTACTCTCTTGCCAACATGGACTAGGGGAAAAGCCATATAATTGCTGCCATTTCTTCCATAAAGCTGTGGCCCTGAGGGCAGTTGTCCATTTCGTGCATGCCTTTGAAGGACAATAGAGGTCGGGCAGAGTGTGAGACATATGAGCCACAGCGACCAGTCTGTTGGGAAGCGTCTGGATTTTCCTCGGCTGAGGCTTAAGGAAAGTAGACATTAAGGTGAAGTAGTCCCTCCGTGAAGCCTATCCCTTGACATTGACTGGGGTCTGCAGCACCGACCTGGTAGTGATGAACTTGCACATGAAATCAATAAGAGAATTGCTAGGTCCTCTCCTTTCCTGATGTAACATTAAAAAACGAAAGATCTGGCTTAGAAACCCTAAACTGTGCTTCATATGAGACTGCAGGATGTGGTTTCTAATAATATTTAGAAGCAAAGCAAGAATATGTCCTGTCAGACACTACAGTCATGTTTGTGTGCCAGAATATATATGTCAGACCATCACATGGGTTGTGTAGCCTCTCGCACACCACCTGTGCTGAAATTACACACATGATCATCTTATCTATCCCATTTATCCCTCTGTATCCAAAGTTGCCACAGAGATCAGCTGGAGATTCAGCAGTCGAGGAGTACAGGACACAGCTTAGCCCAAGTCAGACCAGCATGTGCTGTTGAGTGCTGTGTTCAGCAGTGTGTTACTTACTTCAACCCAGTGTTGCCACAAACAAAGGGACTGTCTGAGGCACAGCTGAAGATCTTTGCAAATGTAGAAAGAAAATCCTGCTCAAATATGAGACTGCAGGTGTCCGTCTCCTTTTGCTAGAGACTCCCACGATTTTAGGGACACTTGGCAGCTCTGTTGACAGAGAAATGTAGGGGGGACTCCATGACACGATATGGAATACATTGCCAGAAAAAAGGGACTAGCCAGAAATGCTGTCTAATGGTAAACTCCATTGAGGCAGTTGGTACTGTGGTAGAGTCCCAATTGTCAATACTTTCTTTCAGGAAAGTCATGATTCTATTAAAGACACAGAGGCTCGTATTATGCATACTCTTCTTTATTGAAACTCAAGCAGCAATCTTAAAAAGAAAAAAAACATTAAACAAAAATAAAAAAAACCTTTTCTGTCAATGTATTCTTTGCAGTTTGAAACTCTATTGCCCACAGGCATGACACTTGTCCTAGTCCATGAATCACAACGTTATGGTCCTATCACCTCACAATTCCTCATCCCCAATTCCTCTTTCTTTCACTGTCTCGCTGTAGCTTCCTAATGAATGACTCCATCTCGAACAGGATATAGCGAAGAACAAAACCTACAATGAACCGCCTCCAACTCCAGCAGGGATCCGCCGTGTGTTGTCTGCCTGTTTAGTGTCCGCATCTGCTGTCAGGTTCCCTTGGAGGTTCAGCAGATTCCTTCTTAGATAAGTGACTGTAAAATTACTGACAAATGCAACTTGTTTTAACATATGATTGATGGGAAATTGATCAGTTAGTTAAAAGAACTTTTAAACAGAAGAGGTGATTGAGCAAACATAAGACTGTCAAGTAAAGTTTAGTCTTTAATGGAAAGTCAATACTGTGATGTTTCAAAGGGTTGTTCATTTTCTACAGGGGCAGAGACAGTGCCCCAGCTTTGAGTCTGTGATAAACCGCAGGAACTCCATTCTCTGCTGTGGCCTGGTGTTGGATTTCTCCCAATTGATGAGAAATCCCAGTTTCTCTAGGAGACCCGTCATTGGGACCATTTGCTCTGGCAGCTGCATTGGATCCTGCGCCATGAGACAAATATCCTCGATGTATAAAATCAGTCTGACTCCTGAGTAGCTTTGTGAAGCACCACTGTGCTGAAGTTAGTCCAAAAAGGGAGACGCATAAACTCTCACCTTTGCCATCACCAGAGGAATTCTAAAAATTGCTGGTGCATCTCAGGAATGGGTACTGCTAGATAGGCATCCCTCAAATCTGTGCAGGTTAGCCAGTGCCCTTTCTGCAAAATGTCCCTGAAGAGATGGATTTCCTCCATCTTGCAGTGTCGGTACACGAGAAAGGCATTAAATTGCCTGAGATTATCACCGGCCTGACCTTTTGCTTCTGTTTCACCAGTAAGACATTGCTTAGGAAGCGTTGCACCACCTGCTGCGCTGGCCTTATCGCCATTTTCTTTAGAAACTCTCCTACTTCCTTGTCCATGAGGCTTTGTTCCTCCTCTGTGTTTAGGGAGAATTCTCAAAATGTGCTCATTTCCCTTACCTTTTGAGACCCCCAGCAACTTTGCTGGATTTCTAGGATTTGATTTTTCTACCTGGGAAGAGTGTGAGCCTTTTTTTTCCCACTCTTCCATGTATTTTGATGTGTGTTTTACTTTTGTGTTCTTTGGTTATGGTGTTTTCAAACAACTCCATAGGCATCATCTTTTTCTTTGTGCCACACAACACCTTCAGTGTAGTGGCAAAGGGGTGTCTTTCAGACTCCCCAGGGTTTAAACACTTTCTCTGGGACTGACTACTGTCTCCCAGAGCATGTAAAGTTAAATTGACTTTACTAGTCTTTATATTTACTGACCCAGAATCTTCCTATAGAGTGCTGGAGGGGTTGCCTAGCATCCCCTGAGTCAAAACACTCATGTAACAGTCAAATGTTACCCTTTCCTACTTTAAATGGCTGGTGGCAGTGGTTTAGATCAAACTATCATGATTTTACCAGACCACGAACAACGGTAGCAAAAAAATCGGGTCAGCCATGTTTTTCAAGATGGCGCCCAAGACCTATCTGTAAAAACAGACTCCGGTCCACATTTTTTGCCGTTTCTTTTAGGAAAGGTCCTTCTTGTGTTTAACCAGGTTTGGTCCCTTTGTTCGTTGTCCTTTGGCGGGTTACAGTGCTGAAGCCCTCCTCTGGCGCCTCAGTGTCTGGGGTGGACAGGATGTGAGGGAGGTGCCCGTAACTCCCTGTGCTTAGTCTCCTAGGAGACCTGAATGCACTCTGACGTGATTGGCTGGCTGGCTGTCCGGCAACGACAGCCACCCTGCTGTGTGAGTGACAGCCAGGCTGGAATGAATGGGGGAAAACTGTTTAAAAGCAGGTTTCTGGGACTTAGGAAGCAGAGTCGACCACTGGAACGAAAGAACCGAAGACGAGCTGAAGGAAGAGGACTTCTGCAACTCCTGGACGACCGGTGAAGCCCTGCTGCAGGTCTGAATTGCCTGAAACCCCATCAACAGAGAAGCCCTTCAAGGTTAACTCTTTCCCTCGAATTTGGTGGGACCAACCAACTCACAAGCCACCTGGAAACCGTCCCCTCCTGGTCGAATTTTCTACAGAGTGCTGTGGAAAACCAGATAGCCAGTGGGAAGGATACCAGTTTGTGTTCTTTAAGGCACTCATACCTTAAACCGACGTTTAGCCAAGCTTGTGGCCTCGTCCCTGGGCAGTGCAGGAACCTCCCGACGTCCTCCTTCTTGTCCCTACGACTGAAGCAGAGGAACAGCGAGGTCTGCTTGAACTGCCAGGAACAACTGCCTCAGCTACAGCTCTTCTTAACTTTAAAGGTACTGTGCAAACGCGGTCCGGAAATCTTTTCGACCACAGAGAAAGTTTGTGAAACTTTCCCCTCTTTGAAGGCTGGTCCTTCCCTAAACATTTGTGTAGAGATATCGCGAGAGCCGCAACTCTCGCGAGATCTCGGCCGCGGCCACTAGGGCCGCCCCCGCGCGCTCGGCGCGCATTACGGGAGCAGCAGAGGACGCGTCAGGACGTGTCCTCCCAGCTCCTCCGAGAATTAGGCCCTCAGCCTAACAAGAGACAAGACAGCCTCCCAGCTGCAACACATTAGTTAAGAGGCACGTTGTCCAGTTGGATTTCCCCACATATACATCTATATGTGACAACTGATGTCGTATGCTGAATAAAGGACATCACAATAACTAAGACGCCTCCTGTCATCCTTACAACTATTATACAACATAAATTGGCGACGAGGATCACCGCTACAACCCACGTGAACCATGCAAGGCGCGACACCACCACCGCCCTTCCTACAAACTCCAGGTAGACCTGCCATCCCGTGGCCGCAATGGCAACCCTTATTTAAGACGTACGTAGAGGCTGTGGGCGGTGCAGGATTCTCAGCGGCACGGCGCAGGGCAATGTTACTTAACGCCCTAGGTGTAGAAGGACAGAGGGTGTTTGAAAGTCTCACCCCGAGCCCGGTGGTTGGTGACAACGATGACGTCTTCAACGAAGCTGTAAGAAGAATTGTAAAAAGGTTTGCCAGTAAAGAGAACACGTTTCTGCACAGAATATGTTTCTATAGCCGCAAACAAGAAGCCTCGGAACCCGTTGACGACTACGTTACCAAGCTGCGGGAATTGGCAGCGCTGTGCAGCTTTGGTAACAATGCCGAGAGCCTCATCTGCGACATGCTGGTGGTTCACACCAACAGCAGGAAAGTGCAAGATAAATTCATTATGGAGAAGGAACTGCTGCTAGAGAAAGCGATTGAGATTGCCAGAGCAGTCGAAGAAACAGCTGGGAGACGAAAAGAACTCACGGGAAGCCATAGTTCCACTGAAATACAAGCAGTGGCGTTTCGCCCGAAGAAAGAGAGACAGGTATCGAACACGAAAGAAGAAAAATGTAGCAAGAAAGAACCACTGAAATGCCACAGGTGTACAAGCACGAAACATTTGGCGTTTGACAGGGAGTGCCCAGCCAGAGATAAAGAGTGCTCTATCTGCAAACGTATTGGCCATTTCTCGATTGTGTGTCGTGGAGAAACAAGAAAGTCGCAAACGTCAACATGGATCGCAACACGGAGAGAGATTCGTCCTCGGAAGATGAAGGGAGACCCACAGTCATCATGGTGAACAGTACACGGGCCAGAAGAGAAAAACCCCATTGCATAATCAAAATCAACGGGGTGGAAACAAAAGTCATGGCGGACTCAGGTTCTGACCTCACCATAATAGCCCTATGCACATACAAAGAAATGTTGGGGACGGAAAAGGTTCGAGTGCTCACCACACGGCACAAACCCACGGTTTTTGGAGGGGCGTCAGTTGACCTACTGGGCTATATCAATGGGAAGGTGGAGTTTAAAGGAAGAGAAACCACCACCAGAGTATATTTCAGCCAAGAAGGCCCGGCAGTATTAGGATGGGACGACCAAGATAAATTGAAAATCAAACTGGACCCCAGCACAGAAGATCAGGTACTCTCTGTCTGTGGGAGGAGTGTGCCAATAGTCAAATGTGATTATCCTAAACTCTTCTCGGAGGAGCCGGGACATATCAAAGGCTTCGTCCACAAAATAATGCTCAAAAGGAATGCGGTCCCAGTCAAACATCGCGTGAGACCAGTACCAGCAACCGCGAGAGACACACTCAGGAGTCAATTGGACAAAATGAGGATGGATGGCGTCATTGAAGAAATTGAAGCTTCGGAGTGGCTGAGCCCAGTCGTGCTCATAAAGAAACCCAACTCACAAGAGCTAAGGGTTTGCATTGACCTTCGCAGTTTAAACTTGGAGGTCATTACGGACAGTTACCCGCTACCGAGCATAAATGAACTGATTCTTATGATGAAAGAAGCCAAAATATTCTCAAAACTGGATATGAGAAACGCGTACCATCAGATACAATTGCACAAGGAATCCATACCCCTCACAGCATTCATCACTCCGTTTGGCACCTATCAGTTCACCAAGATGCCATTCGGCTTATCTTCTGCTGCATCGGCTTTTCAACGAATGATGGATGTCCTACTACGGAAAGTCAAAAAAGTGGCCTATTTTCAGGATGACATCCTTGTCTATGCAAGGGATGAACAGACACACGATGCCACATTGAGAACAGTCCTAACTAAGTTGCAAGAAGCGGGGGTGAGGTTACGCTACGAGAAATGCGTATTCAAAGCGAAAGAAGTTGAGTACTTAGGGTACAAAATATCCGAGCAAGGGATAAGTCCCAAACAAAATTTAATGCAAGCCATAATTAAAGCACCGGAACCCACCAGCAAAGATGAAGTAAGGTCATTCCTTGGACTGGCGGAGTACTATGCAAAATTTATCCCCAAGTTCTCGGAAACCTCAGCACCCCTCCGCGAACTTCTCAAAAAAGGGTCGGAGTACTCGTGGCAAGAACCCCAAAAGAAAGCGGTAAAAATCATAAAACGCCACATAATGGAAGCGCCGTGTCTACAACCATTTAACCCCGAATGGGGTACAGTCATCACCACAGACGCCAGTGCGTACGGATTAGGAGCTGTCCTAACGCATAAGAAAGGTGACACGGAACATGTGGTAGCCTTTGCCTCGAAAGCTTTATCCTCGGCCGAACAAAACTACTCCACCATAGAAAAGGAAATGTTAGCGTGTGCATGGGCGGTAGAACATTTCAGAACATATGTGTGGGGCACAAAATTTAGGTTGGTAATCGACCATAAACCCCTCATCCACATGCTCAGCCCAGGAGGCACTAAAGTGTCAACACCCAGATTGGCACGCATAGCAGCCAAACTGCAGGAGTACACGTTTGAGGTACAGCACATCTCAGGATGGAAGAATTCGCAGGCAGACTGCATGTCAGGATTGCCAGAGGGTAAAGACAAGGCCACCACATTTCTACAAGAGGAATGCATCGTGGCATCCATCACAGATCTCAAAGCACCAGACTACTTGGAACTCAGTGAGAAGCACTGGTTGGAAGAAGACGGAAAGGACCCAACCATGGCGAGAATACGAGAGTGGATCAAGGAAGGGTGGCCGAATGAAAAAGCGATGCCAGAAGGCATGAGGCCCTATTGGAAGGTGGCAGATGAGATATCAGAAACCGATGGAATAATATTGAAAACGGACCAGATAATCCCACCCGTAGGTATGAGGAAGACCATTCTCTGCAGAGCCCATGGGGGCCACCTAGGGAACACTATGACCCGTCGCAGAGTGAGAGAAGCCTACTGGTGGCCGTCCATGGATCAAGAGATTCGCACCATGATAGAGAGATGTCATGAATGCCTCAACAGTGACAAGCGCTTAAAGGTCAGACAGGCGCCTCTGATTCCCACAGAAGTACCAGAAGCTGTGTGGTCAAAAGTAGGTATAGACTTTGTAGGACCCTTGGAGGCGATGGCGCCCGAACATCGCTATGGCATAGTGCTAGTGGACTACTTATCAAAGTGCGTTGAGGCTGAGTTTGTTCCAAACATCACCACCGCGACAGTAATCAAAGTCCTCACCGAAATTTTTCAAAGGGAAGGACTCCCCAACGAAGTAGTAACGGACAATGGAGTACAACTAATTTCAAGAGACATGGAACAATTCCTGAGAAAGCACCACATACACCAGAAGAAAGCAGCTTTGCATCATCCCCAAGCCAATGGGCTGGTAGAGAGAGCCAACAGGTTTATAAAAGGTGCTGTGAGAGTGGTGTGAGAGTGGGCAGTCTGTGGCAGTCCCTCTCAGTCTTTCTCACAGTCTTTCTACAGTGGCTACAGAGACATTTTGGCGCCTTTTTCCTTCAAAATCAGAAGGCAACAGCGAAGCGGAGCGGAGTGGTGTGAGAGTGGGCAGTCTGTGGCAGTCCCTCTCAGTCTTTCTCACAGTCTTTCTACAGTGGCTACAGAGACATTTTGGCGCCTTTTTCCTTCAAAATCAGAAGGCAACAGCGAAGCGGAGCGGAGTGGTGTGAGAGTGGGCAGTCTGTGGCAGTCCCTCTCAGTCTTTCTCACAGTCTTTCTACAGTGGCTACAGAGACATTTTGGTGCCTTTTTCCTTCAAAATCAGAAGGCAACAGCGAAGCGGAGCGGAGTGGTGTGAGAGTGGGCAGTCTGTGGCAGTCCCTCTCAGTCTTTCTCACAGTCTTTCTACAGTGGCTACAGAGACATTTTGGCGCCTTTTTCCTTCAAAATCAGAAGGCAACAGCGAAGCGGAGCGGAGTGGTGTGAGAGTGGGCAGTCTGTGGCAGTCCCTCTCAGTCTTTCTCACAGTCTTTCTACAGTGGCTACAGAGACATTTTGGCGCCTTTTTCCTTCAAAATCAGAAGGCAACAGCGAAGCGGAGCGGAGTGGTGTGAGAGTGGGCAGTCTGTGGCAGTCCCTCTCAGTCTTTCTCACAGTCTTTCTACAGTCGCTACAGAGACATTTTGGCGCCTTTTTCCTTCAAAATCAGAAGGCAACAGCGAAGCGGAGCGGAGTGGTGTGAGAGTGGGCAGTCTGTGGCAGTCCCTCTCAGTCTTTCTCACAGTCTTTCTACAGTGGCTACAGAGACATTTTGGCGCCTTTTTCCTTCAAAATCAGAAGGCAACAGCGAAGCGGAGCGGAGTGGTGTGAGAGTGGGCAGTCTGTGGCAGTCCCTCTCAGTCTTTCTCACAGTCTTTCTACAGTGGCTACAGAGACATTTTGGCGCCTTTTTCCTTCAAAATCAGAAGGCAACAGCGAAGCGGAGCGGAGTGGTGTGAGAGTGGGCAGTCTGTGGCAGTCCCTCTCAGTCTTTCTCACAGTCTTTCTACAGTGGCTACAGAGACATTTTGGCGCCTTTTTCCTTCAAAATCAGAAGGCAACAGCGAAGCGGAGCGGAGTGGTGTGAGAGTGGGCAGTCTGTGGCAGTCCCTCTCAGTCTTTCTCACAGTCTTTCTACAGTGGCTACAGAGACATTTTGGCGCCTTTTTCCTTCAAAATCAGAAGGCAACAGCGAAGCGGAGCGGAGTGGTGTGAGAGTGGGCAGTCTGTGGCAGTCCCTCTCAGTCTTTCTCACAGTCTTTCTACAGTGGCTACAGAGACATTTTGGCGCCTTTTTCCTTCAAAATCAGAAGGCAACAGCGAAGCGGAGCGGAGTGGTGTGAGAGTGGGCAGTCTGTGGCAGTCCCTCTCAGTCTTTCTCACAGTCTTTCTACAGTGGCTACAGAGACATTTTGGCGCCTTTTTCCTTCAAAATCAGAAGGCAACAGCGAAGCGGAGCGGAGTGGTGTGAGAGTGGGCAGTCTGTGGCAGTCCCTCTCAGTCTTTCTCACAGTCTTTCTACAGTGGCTACAGAGACATTTTGGCGCCTTTTTCCTTCAAAATCAGAAGGCAACAGCGAAGCGGAGCGGAGTGGTGTGAGAGTGGGCAGTCTGTGGCAGTCCCTCTCAGTCTTTCTCACAGTCTTTCTACAGTGGCTACAGAGACATTTTGGCGCCTTTTTCCTTCAAAATCAGAAGGCAACAGCGAAGCGGAGCGGAGTGGTGTGAGAGTGGGCAGTCTGTGGCAGTCCCTCTCAGTCTTTCTCACAGTCTTTCTACAGTGGCTACAGAGACATTTTGGCGCCTTTTTCCTTCAAAATCAGAAGGCAACAGCGAAGCGGAGCGGAGTGGTGTGAGAGTGGGCAGTCTGTGGCAGTCCCTCTCAGTCTTTCTCACAGTCTTTCTACAGTGGCTACAGAGACATTTTGGCGCCTTTTTCCTTCAAAATCAGAAGGCAACAGCGAAGCGGAGCGGAGTGGTGTGAGAGTGGGCAGTCTGTGGCAGTCCCTCTCAGTCTTTCTCACAGTCTTTCTACAGTGGCTACAGAGACATTTTGGCGCCTTTTTCCTTCAAAATCAGAAGGCAACAGCGAAGCGGAGCGGAGTGGTGTGAGAGTGGGCAGTCTGTGGCAGTCTAATGGCGTCTAAGGCGGATGGGGGCGAGACCCTGGACCTGAGACACATCACCTCTGAAGAAGAGGATGCTCCACGAAGACTGCGGAGCGCCACCAGCTCGTCTGCCCTTTTGTTGGTGCCCTCACCTTCTAGAGAAACTCACTCTACCCTGCTCTCTAACACTTTAGCCTGTGCAGGCTCTCTGAAAAGATCAGGAGGTAAATTACAAAACATTCCAACAAAGAAGCTATTCAAACCAACTGTGCAACAGCACGCCACTAAAACCAACATCTCCACACAGAAGCAAAAACAACAACTACTTCCAGAGGAGTGGATCGAACATACCTCTGGGTTCCCAATGGCAGAGGACGCCGCTGGTAGATCGAGGCGACTGGAGCATCGTAGCATTCTTACCCTAGAGCCGGTGAGGGGCTCCAGCCCCAGAGGTCTCACGATGCCACGATCTCCGGCTGCATCGGTGGACGGCGTGGGGGGTCCCCCCCTCGTAGGAGGGGAGGCCCCCCGGGCCGGAGACCGGGTGGGGCTGGGGTCGGATGGCGCCGACAAAGAGTTCACGAGCAGGACTGGCGGCGGGGCTAGCCGCGGCTCCCCGGATCAACGGAGCTGCGGGAAAGCCTTGCCTGAACAGCTGTTGGAGGCTGGGGCCGAGCGCGGTCGGTCTTGCACAGGAGCTGGGCAGACTGGGGCCCGGTGTCCGGTCCCGGTGGACGACGCGGAGGAGCCGCCCCTCGGAGGAGGGGGGGCCTCCCGGGTCGTTGACCGGGGGGAGCCGAGGTTGGGCTGCACTGGTCCTGCAGCACTCGAGGGACTTCCGTGTACGCTCCAGCACCCGGATGAGGAAACCAGAGTCTCTGGGGCAGAGAAGCCCTTAAACTTGACTCCTCCTGGCTTAGCAGCCCCACAGCGCCATCAGGCGGTCACGGACATTGTGACAGAGCCCTTACTGCAAATTCTAACTAGGGCTCAAGTTCACAATAAACTTCCTGCACCATCAGCAGAACGTGCTGAATTGCCCATTTACGAAAAAAACGGCCAAAAGTCGCCAGAGGGAGGGGACAAGACTCTTGAATATTCAGTTGAGACGATCTCAACCTGCCCCGCACTAACCCTCTCGCCTTTGGCCCCCATAAGTCCTGAGCCCATCGATCCTGAGGTTGCCAAATTTATAGACCTGAGGAGGGGTAGTAAACAGGGGGATCCAACTCGCCAGTTACATGGAATCCCATTCAGACTGCTTTCTAAGAAAAACTTCGACCTTCCAAAGCCTACCAAGCGAATAGCTGCAAAAAAACCTCCGAGACTGGCGACCCCAATGGCGAGTCAGCGTTTGGAAAACTCACTAAAAACGCTTTTTCACAGACAAGCCAAAAAGAAACTGCACCATGCAGGACTTGGGGAAATTTCAGACGCAGACCTCTTGGAAGTTCTCTTAGAACCTCTACTCACTGCAACATCGGACTCCCAGAAGAATTCCTCTAGCTGTGGGTACATGGCTCCAACAACTCACACAAAGGCGCACCCAATAGATACTTCTAACTTTGGACCACCAGGCTCACTAACGATCTTGGAAGCACAAAAAACTGGGATAGAGAAATTGGTAACTCCACCACCATCACCAGTGCATAACGAGCCCTGTGGTGAAACCCAAGAGTCTTACAGCGAAGCCCCAACTGTTTTGGAAGCTGAGCCTTCTATTGAACCTCTACCGGGAAGTGGGAATTTCTTGGAGACTGAGCCTTTAATTGAACCTCTACTGGGAAGTGGGAATTTCTTGGAAGCTGAGCCTAGAATTGAACCTCTACTGGGAAGCAAGAACTTCTTACCCCAGCCAGACAGCTCAGGACCAATACCACCTCTACCAATGTCACCGGATCTAAATAATTTGGGGCTAGCTGACAGCCCAAATATGAAGGAGTTCCCTCTTGAGAAAAGCAACCCGGGATATAAGTCCACCCCTTTGGTAGCTCCCTCGGCCAGGGAAGTACATGAGGACAATGGAAACAAAGAGGGCCTGCTGGACCCCCGAGAGGGCTCCACCCCAAGGTTGACGACCTCTCAACAGAAAACAAAGGAACTGCCACGGCCATGGCCGCCTGCAACACCTGTGAGCTCCGCATCTAATAGAAGATCAAGTGAGGCTTCTTACACTATCCCTAAGGAAACTCCGTCAAAAAAAGCGGATTTCATGTACATCATGTCCGCTGTAACCATCGCTCTAGCACCTTTCTGCAAACTCTATGAGGCAATAAACGATTCTTTGAAAGACCATACTTCCATCTTCGCGATGATGAACTCTAAGCTTATCTACTTAGAAGGTTACATCAACGCTTTAGAGAAAAGAATATCTGACCCAATTGGTGCTTTGCAGCTCCAGCAAGTTGAGTTCACGGACGCCTTATCAAGCTTAAAAAAAACCAACAAAGATAGGCCAGGGATGGATATAAGTACCCAAACAACATCACCTGTCACTCCGTGCAACGACGTATCATACATTGATTGTGGGACAAGGCCAAAAGTGGGCTTACCCTCCACGTCAGGCTCTCTCAACACACTGCCAATCAGAGCAAATCTGACATCTAACAACTTGAGCGTAAACGATGTAATTTGTTTAGACGCCATCCTGCCACAGAAAGACAACTTAGGACCGAAACTCACCCAAGGCCCAGGTCACAAACAAGGGCCGAATTCCGTGGGGAATTTGGACATGAGATCAAAGCAACAGACTCTTAAAACGCACACATGCCTCAAGCCGGCTCCTTTGTTTAAAACATCTCCAGTAACGCCGCAATGCGAACTCCAACATAAAGATACCTTACCAAAGACGCCCCAAAGTTGGGGAGGGATGAAATCAGTGACATCAAAAGTGATAGACACAGAGGTACATCTAGAAGTTCCATCGCAGTCACCAAAAACACAAGAAGACTTTCTTATGCAAAAGGACTTGATGGATATAAGCCAACACTTTGATGACTCCCCGGATAAACAGAAAGGGGCGAACTCTCATCTAACTAAGATGACATACAACCAACAGTCAGTTACGAGAGACCTTTCAGGCTTCAGCTCACTGGATGAGCGTTTTAAATCTCTACGTAGCACTCAAGGGGATCAATCCAGGAAATTTACTGAAAAGTGTTCTGAACAAAATCGTGAAGTGGTTCCACCTCCTCATCGGCCTCAAGTGACGTATAGATCAAGAGCTCATACTCAATCAAAATCTGACCTACCGGATAATTCTAAAGACTTGACGCATTTCTATAAGAGAAAGGGACCTCAAGAATACAAACAACACGAGAATAGGGATCATAGATTCCACCATACGAAGAAGCCGCACCAAGACTCGAAACATCACAACAAGAACCCAGTGGCCAAGATACGTCAACGGTCTGGGAACCAAAAATATATGGTATTAAACAGACGTACGGTGTTGAGACTGCTACATAGTATTTCCTCTTTAAGAAACTTAAAATCAGAGGACCTCACAACGGTGGAACCTTTCCACAAGGACCATACAGCATACTGTCTGCTATACACATCATCAGCTGAGGTGATTACAGCACTTCTAGCAGCAGAGGAACAACTATTCAAACAAGGGTTTGAGTTAACAATAACCGGACCATACAGAATAGTCAATGACAAGTCAAAGGATCGCACATGGGAGGAAAGATCAAACGAAGAATGTCAGCCCACTAACTCAAAGGAAAATTCTGCAAAGAAATCACCAGCTACCCTTAAGCCCAATTCGATCAACTCTATTCCTCAGGGGAAAGCAAATCCCCCTAGTATCTCCGCTAATACAGAGGTTCCCACAACCTTAGAAGAGACTCAAAAAGTGACTCAGTCCAGACCGTCTTTGGAATCGTCTTCATGGGCCTGGCTACCAAAAGTTTTATCCACACGCCTCCAGAGATAGCCATCAGAACCTACAAAAATTGACCAAAACCAACAACAACTGTCTCTGGCAACATGGAACACAAGAGGGTTCTCACATTTGACAACTTCTGGAGACATTAACTTAGGGGACTATGACATCTTATGCCTCCAAGAAGTTTGGTTACAATCCAAACCTACATTGGATGGTTTTGAGATTGCCTTCTCAGAAGCATTAGTGGGCCCTAAAGGAAGACCCTCATCAGGCCTAATTGTTGCAGTCCGGATGGGTGTGGGTTTAGTAATAACCAAAACCATCTTGAAGACCCCATACGCCATCGCGGTACTTATCTCGTGGCAACGAAAGGAGGCTGGGGAAGAACATCAAACATGCACCCCCCTGCTGGTGATGTCGATCTACTGGAACCACAAAGGGATTCAACAGACCTCACTGTTTGACATAGTAACCTCCACACTGGACTCAGTCTACTTAGAGTTCGGGGTATGCGATGTTATAATATGTGGGGACTTAAACATCAAGTGCCCATTGGTTAATAACAACAGCACAGACCCCGCACAGAGTAAGCCTTGTAAACAAGGCTTGGCCTGGCAGAAGCTAATGACGGCCAGACATCTTTTCAACTCGGCAACTATATTTCTTGATTCTATCTCTCTACCAACATGGAAAAGAGGTTTGACCAGCTCAACAATAGACTACATATTTGTCTCTGAGTTGCTGTTAGCCCGGCTGATAGACTTCAACATTTGCCAGTCACAGCAAAGCGATCACAACCTGTTGGCCATTAAATGGGCCTCCACAAAACCAGATACAGATCATTACTGTGAAAGAATTGAACCGGTGGGGAAAGGAAACCGGGTAAGGATCTCACGGACCAACATTCAAGAAATTACCTGTTTGTATGGAAGCGGTAAGGAGGCCGCAAAGGTGGATTACAGACCATTTTTGGAACCTTACAGAGCCTCGTTAAAAAGATCGAAGGGGCCTAATACAACCCAGACCTACCACGCACATACTTTTGACTCGCTTTTGGTGGCACAGCGAAACATTCTTCGCAGAGCTAAAAGAATGGCTGCAAGAAATAACTCGCCCGCTGCTAGGGCTTACATGGAGGAGACAACAAGAGCCTACAAAAACTGGCTACGGGGCCACCGTTTGAAATTACATCAACAAGACTCTGAAAACATGTTAGAACAAATCGGAAAATCCAACTCTAGAGACTTTTGGAGTCTGGTTAACCCACGAGCTAAGGAGGCATCTACAATGATGGTAAACAGCATATCGGAACCAGCATGGACTGGGTTCTACTCATCACTCTTCAAATCTCCAGACTCTGAGGAAGGACCTTTAAATCCCCAGACGACAGCGAGGTGGGTCGACCTTTCGGACAGAGCCGAAATTCTGGATAAAATCCTCAAGCTAAAGAAATCAAGGGCTCCTGGGCCTGACGGTTTGTCAAATGAGAACTTGAAATCCGCACCAGAAGAATGGGCAAACCTGCTGAGCATAATCTTCTACAAATGCACCACCTCCCGCTCAATCCCGCCCACTTGGACCACAGGAGTCATCATTCCCATATTCAAAAAAGGAAGGAAGGACGACCCTAGAAATTTTCGCCCGGTGGCCCTCCTTGATGTTATAGGGAAAGTTTATGGCTCCCTTCTGCTGGATCACTTCAATCAGTGGGCAAAAAGTGCACCTTGTAATGACCCTCTCCAATCGGGGTTTAAAAAAGGAGTAGGAACTAGCATAAACATCTTTATCCTCAGCCTCCTAAAAGCAAAAGCCCGCGAAAAAAATCGGAACCTGTTTCTGGCATTTATAGATCTGTCCCAGGCCTTCGACCTGGTCAACCGAAGGAAGCTCTGGGGAAAACTTTCCAGTTGGGACTGCCCTCAGGAGATCCTGAATCCCATCAAGGCACTGCATGCTGCCACATCAATGCAGGTACGACTGAACACCAGTGGCCTACTCTCGTCATCCATAACAACAGACAGAGGGGTCAAACAAGGTTGCCCTCTAGCACCAGCCCTTTTTCTGTCCTATTTTGGGGACTATAAAGACTCTCTAACCAGCTCACGAGTATTTCCCCCAGAACTGGGCAAGGAGAAGATCCCGAGACTCCTGTATGCAGACGACCTCATTCAATTGGACCAGACCCCAATTGGGTTACAACGGCAACTGACTGCATTGATCACATATACAGCCGCCAACGATCTAGAAGTAAACAAACAGAAAACGAAGATAATGGTATTCGGAAAGAATCAAAAAAAGACAAAGAAGAAGAATATTTCGTGGTATCTGGCCACAAACAAAATCGAACAAGTGGCTGAATTTAAATATCTTGGAGTCCTCATTGATTCCACGGCCAAGGACTCAGCGATGCAGCACCATCTGTCTGAAAAAATGAAATCTCTAGCCTCGCAAGCAAAAATACTGGATAACAAATATGGACGTTTTTCATTGCTGCCACTACTTAAATTCTACAGGGGCAAAGTTATCCCGGCCATCACCTATGGAGCTGAGGCCATGCCATCTTTACCTCACTCCATATGGGCCAGACTGGAGAGTCAATTCTGGCGCTCAGTACTGAACATGCCATCTTCTACTCCGATTGCTCTGATTAGACGTGAACTTTCCCTTTCCTCCTTAGAGTCAATTGTGAAAAGAGCGTCAGTTATGCTATATCGGAAAATAATAGATCCTTCTTCCTCTGCAATTTTCCGGATGGTCCATGAAGAGATGACTTCAAGCAAATCCATGTTATCGTCCAAATGGGAGCAAATGTGTTTACAGCAACTGGATATCTGCGGCAGCTCGACTGAAGAACTTCTGGGGAATCCGACAAAAACTAAAACCCGACTAGAAGAACTGGACTGGATAAATACACTGGAAAAGGCATCTGAGTACAAGTTAACTAGCCACCTTCCACCAACAAACAGAAAACTGAATGTACTCCAACCCTTCCTGATAAAGCACCCAGACAAAAAAACCAGGAACATTTTACTTCGTGCGAGGCTAAATTTGCTACCTACAAATGAGATTCTGTACAGAAGGGGCCTCTCAACAACAAACACTTGTCGCTTTTGCAATAACATTGAACAAAGCGAAACATTACGGCACCTTTTATTACTGTGTCCAGGTACTGACAAATTTAGATCATCATACATTCTCCATCACTTAAAAAACTCCTACCTGAGGGAGGAAGAGCTCTGGTGGGAGCGCCTAATAGGAGGCTTGAGAACATCTTGGTCTATTGCAGCCACAAAAATATTGGATCAGATTTTCGCACATGTACCCGCGTCTTAACGGGCCTGGCCACAGTTAGACAGTTTGACAGATAATTGTTAGAACTGAGGAGCGTTTCTTGTTCATCTTCTTGTAAAAATCACCACGGTGATTATACACTCGTAATAAAAAAAAAAAAAAAAAAAAAAAAAAGGTGCTATCCAGCTAGCAACCGCTTCCGGAATGGACCCGCTCAAAACAACTAAAGAGGCCATAGCGGCCCACAGGCTTACTCCCAACGGGATCACTCAAATATCCCCGTTTCGAATGTTGAGAGGGAGTAGAGCAGCTTCAACGCTTATACCACCATGGTTGACCAAAGTAAGAGAAGATGAAGAAGTAGACATGTCAGAGGTGGTGTGGAGAATTGAAAACAGCTAAGCACGCATGAAAACATGGAGTGACAGAAGAAGAAGGACTAAACAAGCCGTTAGAGAGGGAGATTGGATCAAAATACGACTACCGACAAAGGATCAAATCACGGGCTCTCGGTTCAGCAGACCCATAAAAGTGGTTCACAGAGGAACCAACCACGTCCGCACCGAAGACGGGCGCACTTGGAACCTGGAAAGAGTAGCCCTATTCCAGAAGAGACAAGAGAGAGCAAGGACCCCGGAGAGATCAGAAGCGGAAGGAGGAATGGACCACGAGCGAGAAGAAGAACGTGAGCCAGAGAATGATGACAGAGAAAGGGAAGAAACAGAGCTGGAACCGGATGCACCCACAGCAGAACGAGAACTGGAACATCAGGATGCCCACAGCGAGAAAAGTGACCGGCCAAGAAGAGAACACAGAAGACCGGTGAGATACAATGACTATGTATTGCAATGAACTGCCTTTGCATTATCAGGGGGAGGTGTGTAGAGATATCGCGAGAGCCGCAACTCTCGCGAGATCTCGGCCGCGGACACTAGGGCCGCCCCCGCGCGCTCGGCGCGCATTACGGGAGCAGCAGAGGACGCGTGAGGACGTGTCCTCCCAGCTCCTCCGAGAATTAGGCCCTCAAAAACATTGATTTGAAGGAGATATAAGACATATCTAGGTGGCATGCCACGTTAGAATTGTCACTGAAAAGGGACTGTGGGGCCCTGCTGTTTGAATAGGTCATAAAAACTAGCACCAGAGATTTCCAATATAAAGCGTTGGTGCACCTGTAGAACTGCAGACTGTAGTGCACGGGGTTGAATGTTCTTGGCTGCTGTCAGAATCCACATTTTTTATTTTTTTATTTGATTTATTAACATCGCAAAAGGATTGTGAGGCTTTTTACTCACTTGTTTAATGTCTTAAAAGTCATTTAAACAGTAAATTTGACATCAGCTAGTCCCGAGAGGGGTGACATGCTGTGGCATGCTGGAGTTCCAAGTGCTTCCAAACATTCAATTGCTGAAAGGTATGAAACATAAGACAAGAGACTAAGAGGTGAGATGCCTGTAGTAATTTTGAAGCAATGAAAACACTGATTTGAAGGAGATATAAGACATATCTAGGTGGCATGCCACGTTAGAATTGACACTGAAAAGGGACTGTGGGGCCCTGCTGTTTGAATAGGTCATAAAAACTAGCACCATAAATTTCCAATATAAAGTGTTGGTGCACCTGTAGAACTGTAGACTGTAATGCACGGGGTTGAAGGTTCTTGGCTGCTGTCAGAATCCAGATTTTTTATTTTTATATTTGATTTATTAACATCGCAAAAGGATTGTGAGGCTTTTTACTCACTTGTTTAATGTCTTAAAAGTCATTTAAACAGTAAATTTGACATCAGCTAGTCCCGAGAGGGGTGACATGCTGTGGCATGATAAGTACTTAAACTATGCATTTGCTGAAACTGTTTCAATATAAAACAATCCCACAATGATTGAGAGGGTATTTTTCACTTGTACAATATGTTTGAACTTCTTAAAACTGCACATTTTCCATCAGCCAGTCCAGAGATTGGTGGCATGCTGTGGCACGCTGTGGCATGTGCCACATGTCACATTCGGCTCCTACCCCTTCTCCTCTGGCCTCCCGCCAAGAGCTAATCCGCCATTTCCTGATCCGTGGGTCACATGCTCTGCACAGCCCTCTGTGTGGGGAGTGAGGCGTACACTGTGTGCATCACAGAAGGGATGGGCGTCCTCTGCAGGATGTGGCAAGGGGTCCCTGAGCAGCCTGCCAGCGGGAGGCTGTGCAGCACAGAGGCCTCTGGGTCAAGTGAGGGGTGGAGGCCTTGGGCCCAGTGTTGACTGGAGGGGCAGAAGGGCCCGGGGCGGAGTGAGGCACAGTACTGAAAGGTGATGATAGCTGAGTGCTGGAGAGAGTGATGGCTGAAGAGGATCTCTTCAAAGCTGCTGAAGAGAGCAGAAAAGGCTCGAGGGACAGAAGGCCTAGGGTCTAGTGTGGGGTGGAGGGCAGGAGGCCTCGAGCATCCCTGATGCCTGGATGCTCGGAGTCAAAGGGAGCCATGTTGGTGCTCAAGTACTATGGCAACTTGGAAATAAGCCTGCCTAAGGGGTACGGCCGAAACGCCTGCCTGTACCAGAGCCGGAGTGAGTCACAGTACTCAAAGGTGATGATAGCTGAGTGCTGGAGAGCGGGATGGCGGAGGGTGGATCTCTTCAAAGCTGCTGAAGGGAGCCGAGGTCTGGCATTGCTCTTCGGACCTAGCGTTGCCCCCTGTTCTGGTTTCCTTCTCACTGTCACGGGCACATTGAGGATAAAGTCATTGTCCAGGTTTCACGTTAACACACTGCACCTCATTGTCATGGCAAGCCCCTGTCTCCCTTCCCCCACCTCAAAAGAAGTCGAAGTAGAAATATGGGATCATCGGTTCTCCAACTATCCCCTCCTTCTGGTAAACTCAGGAAAGGGGGACTGTGGAGGCGGAACATACAATACAGTTCCTGTTTGGATTTGTGTGCAGTCAGAACCTTCCTCTCAACCTGCCGAGTCCTTGGAATCACTGAAGTCAGTTAGATTTGAAGGGTGACCCCATTTTGTTCCCCTCCCTCATTTAATGGCAATGAAGGTTTCTGGGGAAGATGACCACACTGAAGTCTATAAAAGCCACAGGTTTTGTTGGGAGGAAGAAAAAGAGGACAGAGCGAGTGACACCCTCAAAATGAGGGTGAATTGTGAGATAGTCCAGTCTGGATATGTCAACATTGACGTGGGTTAATAATCTGACAAAATAAACGGCCCTGTGTCAGTCCATTGCTGGTTAAGAGCACATACACACCGGCCTATGGAACCCCTCAAGGGTAAACATGTTGGTCATAGAACAGGGACTGGTTATCAATACTGCCCAGGTTGCAAACCTGCATCTGTCGGAGCGGTAGCCCCCTCAGCCTACATTCCGGGGGAGAGGGTAGATTGGTTGCCAGGTGTTCTCCCAGAGATGGACACTACATTTGCGCTTAGCAAGAGATTGCGTTGTGTCAAGAAGGCAAGGTCCCCACCATCCAAGGTCCTCTTGATCTGAGCAATGTAAGGATGTTGCATGGAGGGTTGAGTAGTCCCTGTGCAGGAAAACAGGTTTAGGTTACTGTGAAAGCCCTGCTGTTCCTAATGAGGCAGTCATATGGAGCACAGGACTCTGGACATGGATGAAGGCAACCAAGTGGGTTAAGTGAGTAGTGATTTGGTTTCCTTGTTGCTTTTATAAGTATGAGTGGAATGTTGGATGGGTGACATGGAATGCTGCCTGTGAGAATGTTGTTATATGGTTGAGAGTTCTGAGTGAGTCAGTTGGAGTTATGTAGCCTACCTGAGAGGATGCCGGTGCATGTTGCCTGGAGCTCAGATGAACTTGACATAATAAACCTAAAAGATGCACTGGAACTTCAATAAAGGAACAACTAGAACATCACCAGATGTCAGAGTCATCACTGGGAATCCAGAGCTTTACAAAGTGCTTGATGGAAAAGGCCACACCTGAAGGTCAGTGGTCAACCTGGTGCTTCAACACTGCATTCCGTTCCATCTTTATGCAGCTCACTATGTCACAGTGCAGTATGGAGATGTCGGGAGCGAGGGCGGCTCTAAGATGCTGCCCCGGCCTGATTGGGCAGCTCCAAAGTGTGCTTGTATAATGCAGGTGGCCTGAGCGTTCCACTGACGGAACGCATGATCGGCTGCTGCCAGGATAATTCAAGCGCAACCATAAATGTTCAAACAATATCATCATAGCAGTGGCCTGGTAACAATATGTAAGCTGTACTCTGGCAGTGCTGCCACCATGTGTCAAGTGCCGTGCTGACATCATCTGCCAGGAGCCGTCGTAAATGCCCCAGCAGGGTTTGCACATGCCTGGCAAATCATAATATGCAAGGTATTGCCTTGCAGGTGCTGGCAACCTCTGCCAAGAGCCGTCTTAAATGCCCCAGCAGGGTATCACATGGCTGGCAAATCATAATATGCAAGGTAGAGGCCTGCAGGTGCTGGCAACCTCTGCCCAGAGCCGTCTTAAATGCCCCAGCACGGTATCACATGGCTGGCAAATCATAATATGCAAGGTATAGGCCTGCAGGTGCTGGCAACCTCTGCCAAGAGCCCGCTTAAATGCCCCAGCAGGGTATCACATGCCTAGCAAATCATAATATGCAAGGTAGAGGCCTGCAGGTGCTGGCAATCTCTGCGAAGAGCCGTCTTAAATGCCACAGCAGGGTATCACATGGCTGGCAAATCATAATATGCAAGGTAGAGGCCTGCAGGTGCTGGCAACCTCTGCCCAGAGCCCGCTTAAATGCCCCAGCAGGGTATTTCAGGCCTGGCAAATGATAATATGAAAGGAATAGCCTTGCAGGTGCTGGCAACCTCTGCCAAGAGCCATCTTAAATGCCCCAGCAGGGTATCACATGCCTAGCAAATCATAATATGCAAGGTATAGCCTTGCAGATGCTGACATCATCTGCCAAGAGCCATCTTAAATGCCCCAGCAGGGTATCACATGGCTGGCAAATCATAATATGCAAGGTATAGGCCTGCAGGTGCTGGCAACCTCTGCCAAGAGCCCGCTTAAATGCCCCAGCAGGGTATCACATGCCTGGCAAATCATAATATGCAAGGTATAGCCTTGCAACTGCTGGCAACCTCTGCCAAGAGCCATCTTAAATGCCCCACCAGGGTATCCTATGCCTGGCAAATCATAATATGCAATGTAGAGGCTTGCGGGTGCTGGCAACCTCTGCCAAGAGCCATCTTAAATGCCCCAGTAGCACTATAATATGCCTGGCAAATCATAATATGCAAGGTATAGGCCTGCAGGTGCTGGCAACCTCTGCCAAGAGCCGTCTTAAATGCCCCAGCAGGGTATCACATGCCTGGCAAATCATAATATGCAAGGTAGATGCCTGCAGGTGCTGGCAACCTCTGCCCAGAGCCGTCTTAAATGCCCCAGCAGGGATTCCATATGCCCGTCAGATCATAATATGAAAGGTATAGGCCTGCAGGTGCTGGCAACCTCTGCCAAGAGCCGTCTTAAATGCCCCAGCAGGGTATCACATGCCTGGCAAATCATAATATGCAAGGTATAGGCCTGCAGGTGCTGGCAACCTCTGCCAAGAGCCGTCTTAAATGCCCCAGCAGGGTATCACATGCCTGGCAAATCATAATATACAAGGTATAGCCTTGCTGGGGCTGGCAACCTCTGCCAAGAGCCCTCTTAAATGCACCAGCAGGTTATCATATGCCTGGCAAATCATAATGTGAAAGATATAGCCTTGCAGATGCTGGCATCCTCTGCCAAGAAGGAAAGGAAGAAAAAATGTGTGGAACCCTCTTTTTTTGGGGGCCAGACTCTAGAGGGTTGAGAGGTACAGAAGTAAAGGGGGGCAGAGTCAATGGCTTCCCTTGCCAAAAGCGTGACAGGGGGTCACAAAACACCTTGCAGAAGAGCTAGGTTAGTACTACCTTGAAAAGAGATCACCGTAGGGTACAAAAACAGGAAGGTTTATTTTAACAAGAAGACATATTTACAGAACTCTTTATGTGCCTTGGCACATGGTATATGCATACTGAAGTACATTTATAGTCTGCATATTGGTGGGTTAGTAATAAATAGTGACAAACTATTCCATGTATTGTTCACAAGCACAAAACATTAACATTGTCGACACATTAGTTGGTGTTTCTGGTTCGGTAGGTTGATGGCAATGGGCATTGGTTGGATGAAATGGAGCAGCGCTGCAAAGTTGTACCGAACTGTCTTCAGGACATAAAGTCGTGGTCGGACTTGGTTAAGTGAGATGGGCGTCTACCTATAGTTTAAGAATGGAGAACGCATTTAGATACAGTGATGCAAGAATTTCCAGATAATGAAGGAGGAGTTGCAAGGAGTGGACCTACCATGTGCAAGTAAATTGACGCCATGGCGGTGGTCTTGTTTTCCCAACTTCTGATTACTGTGGCTGGGGGGGCAGTCTGCGGAGGTCAGATGCCCGAATCTAAATGAAAGGGGGTCAAAAATGACTATTATGGTACATAAAGGTGGATAGATTTGTCATTCCTATGCGCTTAGTGCAAGAACAAGCGGGTGGACCAGGTAAGCTCTTGTCGTGCGTGGGTTGGTTGGTGGTGTTCGAATAAGTTCCATCAAAATGAATGACCTCTGTGAGTTTACATATAGAGCGGAGAGAACAGGGAAAATAGCCGTGCCTATGCGATTTGTGCAGGAGGGCTTTTAAAATGCCCCACGGGTCTAGGGCGGAAAAAGAGATGTGACTGGGGTCACAAAGTGTTTAGAGTGGAATTGCATCTTAGCCGTGCCTATGCGATTGGTGCAGGAGTACAGGTAGGCTGTTGGTGTAGGTGCCCCGTAAGTTATAATGGCGGCCAAAGGAGGGTGACTAAGTTACAATGTGTTCGAGTGGAATGCCAACAAGCACGGATCGCATACAAAATGTTCCAAATATGATTGTGTTTTTGTTTTTTTCATGACCAGCATTTATCGTGGCCAAATACCAGCTCTTGTTTGCTTTGAATAGTGCACATCCCCGTTTTGTTATGACCTGCTCCCATAAAAAATGTTCCAAATATGATTATGCTTTTATTTTCATGACCAGCATTTATCGTGGCCAAATACCAGTTCATGTGCTATTGACGCTGTTTTGCCTGAATAGTGACGCCTCAGAGCGCTAATGCACACTAGACCTCAGACACTGCCCTTTGGCACATGCGCGTTCGCGGCGCTCTGCCTAAGCCTCGTTCTGGTTAAATAACTGTCCGCTCACACACTCATGCGCACAACAGCCTACAGTGACACAGCTCCTTCTCTTCTCAGTTTGGCACAGGTAAGACTCAGTCCGCTCGACGAGCTCACTTCCATTATTTACTGCCACTCGTTTTTACCAGCGTCATTTCATCACGCGTCGGGGCTCTCGCATTCTATGATCCGTGCTTGTTGGCATTCCGCTCGAACACATTGTAACTTAGTCACCCTCCTTTGGCCGCCATTATAACCTACGGGGCACCTACACCAACAGCCCTCCTGTACTCCTGTACCAATCGCATAGGCACGGCTAAGAAGCAATTCCACTCTCAACACTTTTTGTGACCCAGTCACGTCTCTTTTTCCGCCTTAGACCCATGGGGCATTTTAAAAGCCCTCCTGCACAAATCGCATAGGCACGGCTATTTTCCCTATTCTCTCTGCTTGATATTTAAACTCACAGAGGTCATTCATTTTGATGGATCTTATTCGAACACCATCAACCAACCCACGCACGACAAGAGCTTACCTGGTCCTCCAGCTTGTTCTTGCACTAAGCGCATAGGAATGACAAATCTCTCCACCTTTATGTACCATAATAGTCATTTTTGACCCCCTTTCATTTAGATTTGGGAATCTGACCTCCGCAGACTGCCCCCCCAGCCGCAGTAATCAGCAGTTGGGAAAACAAGACCACCGCCATGGCGTCAACTTACTTGCACATGGTTGGTCCACTCCTTGCAGCTCCTCCTTCATTATCTGGCAATTCTTGCATCACTGTATCTAAATGCGTTCTCCATTCTTAAACTATAGGAAGACGCCCATCTCACTTAACCAACTCCGACCACGACTTTATTTCCTGAAGACAGTTCAGTACAACTTTGCAGCGCTGATCCATTTCATCCAGCCACTGCCCATTGCCATCAACCTACCGAACCAGAAACACCAACTAATGTGTCGACATTGTTAATGTACTGTGATTGTGAACAATACATCGAATAGTTTGTCACTATTTATTACTAACCCACCAATATGCAGACTATAAATGTACTTCAGTATGCATATACCATGTGCCAAGGCACATAAAGAATTCTGTAAATGTGTCTTCTTGTTAAAATAAACCTTCCTGTTTTTGTACCCTACTGTGATCTCTTTTCAAGCTAGTACTAACCTAGCTGTTCTGCAAGGTGTTTTGTGACCCCCTGTCACGCTTTTGGCCAGGGAAGCTGTTGACTCTACCCCCCTTTACTTCTGTACCTCTCAACCCTCTAGAGTCAGGCCCCCAAAAAAAGACGGTTCCGCCCATTTTTTCTTCCTGCCCTACGGACAACCCATTGGTTGTTGGGCATCATTTATTTGAGAAATACTAAATGGAGAATGTAAACATTGTTAGCTTCTCCGATGATTTATATAAGAATCTCTTAGACACCCCATCGCTCCTCGGTGTAACCACGACATCAGCGGCACCGGTGAAAGATCTGGCACTAAATGATTTAGACATCCTATTAGAAAAAAAGAAGAAACTCACCCGCACAGAATCAACTGGCCAATTTATGTTAGAATACTTGAAAGCAGGCGTAATTCCGGAAGGCCTACAAGTTAAAAACATACCTCGTATCTTCCTTGACAATCCTCGTTTCATGACCAAATTTAGCGTAGTTGGCAACAAATGTTCCTGTGATTGGGTCATTCTAGTAATCGAGACAGCCAAGGGGGAAACCAAGACACAAAACGAAGAACTTAAGACCCTCGAAGACAAAATCAAGAATGATTCTGTGATACCGGAAATCAAAACACATCTGGACAAAATCGAAGAGGAAATAAAGAAATTTAAAAAATTCACAATCGACACAAAGTTGTGGAAACTGCAAAACGATATTAAGAACTATAAGGAGGAAAAAACATATCCTTACGTAGTCCCGGGCTTCTACAATCAGCTGAATCAACAGGCATGCAGCAATAGACAAAACCCACGTAGACAACAGAGGAAGAAATTCGTAACATTTTCGAACAGCTCCAACAGCAGCGACTCAGATTCTACAACCGGTGGACAAGGCAATCCACAACAGGCTTCAAGTTTTCAAGGGAGGGGACAACGCGTCAGACCCCGCTACCAAGGCCAACACACCATGCGGACACGAAATTGGACCCCACGAGCCCAACAAACATGGTGATCCCTATTTTTAATCTCAGCGATCACACCTTGTCCAAAAATGAAATTGAAGTCCTAAGTAAAGGTCTCAGTTTCATCCCGAGCACCAGTGCTGACTTTTTCAACACAGAGGTCGAACTACATAAATTCTTCCGCACAATCCGTCTACGCTATTTTTTCAGAGATCGCCCAGAAAAAGAAACAACTAAATCAACAGGCCTAAAACCTCCATCAACTTTCACTCCACTCTCTTTGATGATATGTCCAGAGATTTTATCTTTCGAAAATCGCATTTTCCTTGAAATGCGCAACATCTTTGACAAACAAACCCATTTTAAGAACAACCTTTCGGCCCCACAAAGACTGGCACTCAAATCTCTAGAAAACAATAAGTCTTTTCTCATTAAACCAGCGGACAAGGGCGGCGGCATCGTACTCTGGAGCAAACCCCTGTATGACATGGAAGTCACCAGACAATTGTCCAATACCAAGTTCTACAGACAGATACCCCCAACCCTACGTTCAGGATCCTGTCCGAAATCACGAGTCTGATGGGTCATGCACATGATGAAGGATGGATAGACGACGATGAGAAAGCATTCCTGGTAAACCAACACCCTAT
Organism: Ambystoma mexicanum; assembly: GCF_040938575.1. NCBI lineage: Eukaryota > Metazoa > Chordata > Amphibia > Caudata > Ambystomatidae > Ambystoma > Ambystoma mexicanum. The sequence continues at coordinate 31,807,403 of NC_090923.1, read as the reverse complement.
CATCCCTGCTTTCTACCTGCTCCTGAAGATCCACAAAAATCTACTTAATCCACCTGGAAGACCAATCGTGGCAGGCATCAGGTCAGTCCTCGAGCCACTATCCGTCTATATTGACCACTTCCTAAGGCCCTTCATCTGTAAAATGCCTTCCTACATCCAGGACACCACAGACATGATAAAAAACCTTGACACCATACAAGCTGAACAAGAAGATCTACTAGTGACGCTGGACGTAGAGTCACTATATACAAGCATCCCACAACTTTAGTGTCTACAAGTACTTAAAACCATCCTAGACAACAGAACATCAGTGGAACCACCTACAGCATTCCTTCTTGAATGCGCTCGAATGGCCCTCATGGAGAACTATTTCATCTTCAAGCAAACATTCTACCGGCAGTGTCACGGGACGAGTATGGGGGCTAACTTTGCCCCAGATGTAGCTAACCTGTTCATGGATGCCTTCCAAAAGAATTCAATCTACAATGAACATAACACCTTCAAAAACTCGATTGGCTGCTGGTTACGATATATCGACGACCTATTCATGGTCTGGAAAGGGACCGAAGAGAATCTTCACGTGATCCTACAATGGTTGAACTCACAGAACAACTGCATTAAATTCACGTTAGACCTCAACAAAGACAAAATACCTTTTCTAGATCTTGAGATCTGCAAAAATATAAATAACTCATTAAGTACCACCCTATATCGCAAACCGACATCCAAAAACACTCTACCCAAATAATCCAGTTTCCATTCATCAGGCCTTAAGATAAATCTTCCACATGGCCAATTTCTACGCATTAGACAGAATTGCTCCACACTGATCGAGTACGAATCTAAAAGTAAAGAACTCGCAGCCCGCCTTAAAGAACGAGGGTTCCTCAGCCACATCGTCCGTCAAGCCAGGAAACGAGTGAAACACACCAATCAAGACTCCTGCCTCACCGCAACAACAAGGGAACAGTCCAACACCAAAATGACTTGCATCACGACTTTCACTCGATTGAGCAATTCAATCAAAATAGTGGTCCTAAAACACTGGGATAAGCTCTACACTGACTCCTTCACACCAGAGAAACCTAGATTTGTATTCAAACGCAGCCGCAACCTAAAATACCATCTTGTACACACGTACACGGAAGTAGATCTCCCCAGCAGCACACAAGCCACACTATGGAACCTTCCACCAGTAAAAGGCCATTTTAAGTGTGGTAATTGCTCTGTCTGCACACTGACAACAAACCTCAAGACAATTGATTTGAAAGGAAACCTGTGGACCCTAAATTCCTTCACCAATTGCAAAACTAAATGGTCCGTCTACATCATCAAATGCCCTTGCAACCTCATCTACGTAGGTAAATCCAAGAGAGAAATTAGACAACGCATCTGCGAAAATCGGTCATGTGTACGCAATCAAATACAAGACAAACCCTTAGTGGCACATTTCAAAGCTATGAAACATACCCACAACAACATCTTTTGGACAATACTGCAAACAGTAGGCAACCCCTTCCGCGGATGCAATAGAGACCTTGCCCTCTGCAAATTTGAGCAAAAATGGATTTACCGCCTTGATGCTGTCAGACAAGGCCTGAACATTTCCATTGAATGGAACCTTTTCTTCAACAAATAGACCGGGGTTTTTCCACATCAATGCTAAAATGTTGTAAATGTTCCTACTATGTCACACCATTAAGCACAATGGCCACCCATCCTCGAAGACCTGACCACGCATGCGCCAATGCATGACAACCTAATGTTCCTAATGTTCCTCATGTTTTTGCAATTTACATCACACATGGTCTGCACCGATTGTTTCTAAAATGCCATTGGTACTTTACACATGGACCATCTAACATTGCAGCTGCACCAATCATGTGTATTATTGGAACGATGACTTACTCTTGCCTCGTATGTGCATTTCATGGTCGTATGAATTACAATAAAGACATGACAGTGTCTACCTTGAAATATTATGGGCCTCATTACGACCCTGGCGCTAATGGGTTAAGGGCGCTGTAAAAGGCTGCGGCGCCGTTAACCCATTAGCGCCTGATTACGAGGTCCCTTTGCGGGACCCGACCTTAACGCTGGTCTACACCAGCCGTTAATGTAGGGACCCGCAAAGGGACCTTGGTGCTACGTACGTTACCGCAACTTGCGGTACCATACTTAGCGCCTTGCCCATTCCCATTGAGCTCTATGGGGCAAAAATGGGAATGGGGAAGGGCCGTGGAGGAAGGGGGAATTACCGCCCCGCCAACCTTGTCATGGGGTGCTAATTCCCCCTTTCTCCATGGTGAAGTCGGTAAGGGGAAGTGCCGTGGAGGAAGGGGGAATTACCGCCCCGCCAACCTTGTCATGGGGTGCTAATTCCCCCTTTCTCCATGGTGAAGTCGGTAAGTTACCGGCATGGACCATGATGCTATTAGCACCATGGTTTTCCGCCTGGGTCGTAATGATAAGTGTACAGCTTTGCTAGCATGACCAACACGCATACAAAAAAGTTTTCCAAACATGGTTATGTTTTTAGTTCTTCACGATTAGCAATTATTGGGGCCAATACCAGCTCATGTTTGCTTTGAATAATGTACAGACCCGTTTTGTTATGACCAGCTCGCATACAAAATATTCCAAATATGATTATGCTTTTTTATTTTTATTTTTAATTTTTTCATGACCAGCATTTATCGTGGCCAAATACCAGTACATGTACTATTGACGTTTTTTTGCCAGAATAGTGACGCCTCAGAGCGCTAATGCACACTAGACCTCAGACACTGCCCTTTGGCACATGCGCGATCGCGGCGCTCTGCCCAAGCCTCGTTCTGGTTAAATAACTGTCTGCTCAAACACTCATGCGCACAACAGCCTACAGTGACACAGCTCCTTCTCTTCTCAGTTTGGCACAGGTAAGACTCAGTCCGCTCGACGAGCTCACTTCCATTATTTACTGCCACTCGTTTTTTCCCAGCGTCATTTCATCACGCGTCGGGGCTCTCGCATTCTATGATCCGTGCTTGTTGGCATTCCGCTCGAACACATTGTAACTTAGTCACCCTCCTTTGGTCGCCATTATAACTTACGGGGCACCTACACCAACAGCCTACCTGTACTCCTGCACCAATCGCATAGGCACGGCTAAGATGCAATTCCACTCTAAACACTTTGTGACCCCAGTCACATCTCTTTTTCCGCCTTAGACCTGTGGGGCATTTTAAAAGCCCTCCTGCACAAATCGCATAGGCACGGCTATTTTCCCTATTCTCTCTGCTTGATATTTAAACTCACAGAGGTCATTCATTTTGATGGACCTTATTCGAACACCATCAACCAACCCACACACGACAAGAGCTTACCTGGTCCACCAGCTTGTTCTTGCACTAAGCGCATAGGAATGACAAATCTCTCCACCTTTATGTAGCATAATAGTCATTTTTGACCCCCTTCCATTTAGATTCGGGCATCTGACCTCCGCGACTGCCCCCCCAGCCACAGTAATCAGCAGTTGGGAAAACAAGACCACCGCCATGGCGTCAACTTACTTGCACATGGTAGGTCAACTCCTTGAAGCTCCTCCTTCATTATCTGGAAATTCTTGCATCACCGTATCTAAATGCGTTCTCCATTCTTAAACTATAGGAAGACGCCCATCTCACTTAACCAAGTCCGACCACGACTTTATGTCCTGAAGACAGTTCGGTACAACTTTGCAGCGCAGCTCCATTTCATCCAGCCACTGCCCATTGCCATCAACCCACCGAACCAGAAGCACCAACTAATGTGTCGACAATGTTAATGTATTGTGATTGTGAACAATACATGGAATAGTTTGTCACTATTTATTACTAACCCACCAATATGCAGACTATAAATGTACTTCAGTATGCAAATACCATGTGCCAAGGCACATAAAGAATTCTGTAAATATGTCTTCTTGTTAAAATAAACCTTCCTGTTTTATACCATACAGTAATCTCTTTTCAAGCTAGTACTAACCTAGCTCTTCTGCAAGGTGTTTTTTGAGCCCCTGTCATGCTTTTGGCCAGGGAAGCCGTTGACTCTACCCCCCTTTACTTCTGATCCTCTGCCAAGAGCTGTCTTAAATGCCCCAGCAGGGCTTCCATATGCCTGGCAGATCATAATATGCAAGGTATTGCCTTGCAGGTGCTGGCAACCTCTGCCAAGAGCCATCTTAAATGCCTCAGCAGGGTATCACATGCCTGGCAAATCATAATATGCAAGGTATTGCCTTGCAGGTGCTGGCAACCTCTGCCAAGAGCCATTTTAAATGCCCCAGTAGGACTATAATATGCCTGGCAAATCCTAATATGCAAGGTATAGACCTGCAGGTGCTGGCAACTTCTGCCAAGAGCCGGCTTAAATGCCCCATCAGGGTATCATATGCCTGGCAAATCATAATATGAAAGGTATAGCCTTGCAGATGCTGGCATCCTCTGCCAAGAGCCGTCTTAAATGCCCCAGTAGGGTATCATGTGCCTGGCAAATCATAATATGCAAGGTAGAGACTTGCAACTGCTGGCATCCTCTGCCAAGAGCCGTCTTAAATGCCTCAGCAGGGTATCACATGCCTGGCAAATCATAATATGCAAGGTATTGCCTTACAGGTGCTGGCAACCTCTGCCGAGAGCTGTCTTAAATGCCCCAGCAGGGTATCATATGCCTGGCAAATCATAATATGCAAGGTATCGCCTTGCAACTGCTGGCAACCTCTGCCAAGAGCCGTCTTAAATGCCCCAGCAGGTTATCACGTGCCTGGCAAATCATAACATGCAAGGTATAGCCTTGCGACTGCTGGCACCATCTGCCAAGAGCGGGCTTAAATGCCCCAATAATGCCATCATATTCCTGGCTGGTATAGTGAACCTATTTATGTTATCACCCCACATGTTTAGGTTTTGACGATGTGTCATGAGCAGTATTAGGTGTCCCACTAAAGACATCACATGCTTTGTGTGCTCACCTCACATGTGCAGGGTCTGCTATCATACACAATGTGCAACCTCACATGCCCAATAATGACATCATAAGCCTGGTATAATCACCATATTCCAGAAAAAGGAGGCCACGGCCATCCAAGCTCTTAGGCGCACTTCTACCCTTAAGACCGGCGCTTTCTAGTAGAAGATACATCTGAGACCTGTTCCCCAAATCTAGCCTTGACCCTCCCTGTGATACAGAGAGAGCGCTTTCATTCCTCAGGGATGGCATTAAGTTGGGACTAGTTTTATAGCAGTGAGAGCTCAGCTGGCGATATTAATGACCTTCAGAACATCAGAGGTCACTATTACCCAAGTCGGTGCCCTAGCAGCCCACTTCCCGGGGGGCATTGACATCTCACACCTTGGGTTCACACTCCGTTTCCCCCCATGGCATATTTCTCTTGTCCTCAAGGCATGTCACCTCCTTCCTTTGAACTCCTGGAATTGGTGCCTTTGTGTATTTTAACATATAAATGTCTGTTTCTGGTTGCCATGACCTCCACATGCAGCCCGATGGACCCAGCTTCCCTTCTCACCATGCCACCATGCCTCCGGGATGTCGTGGAGGAACTCATTCTCCAGACGTCTTACCTCTTGAAGCGAGGAGTCTCACGATGCCTCTTTCTGGTTGCCTTGACTTCCCCATGCAGTCTGAAAGTCTGAAGGACCCAGGTGCCCTTCTCACCATGCCACCATGCCTGAGGGATGTCGCGGGGGAACTCGTTCTCCAGCCGTCCTACAACTTTAAGCGAGGAGTCCTACTATGCCTCTTTCTTATTGCCTTGACCTCCACATGCAGCCGGATGGACCTAAGTGCTCTTCTCACCATGCCACCATGCCTCAGGGATGTCACGGAGGGACTCGTTCTCCAAGCATCTTCCCTCTTGAAGCGAGGAGTCCTACTATGCCTCTTTCTGGTTGCCTTGACCTCCACATGCAGCCTGATGGGCCCAGATGCCCTTCTCACCATACCACAATGCCACTGGGATGTCGCGTAGGAACTCGTTCTCCAGCCGTCTTACCTCTTGAAGCGAGGAGTCCCACTACGCCTCTTTCTGGTTGCCTTGACCTTCACATGCACCCTGATGGAACCAAGTGCCCTTCTCACCATGCCACCATGCCACCATGCCGCAGAGATGTAGCAGAGGGACTCGTTCTCCAGCCGTCCTACCACCTTAAGCGAGGAGTCCTACTATGCCTGTTTCTGGTTGCCTTGACCGCCACAAGAAACCTGATGGACCCAGGTGCCCTTCTCACTATGCCATCATGCCACCATGCCTCCGGGATGTCGCAGAGGGACTCTTTCTCCAGCTGTCCTACCACCTTTAGAGAGGAGTCCTAATATGCCTTTTTCTGGTTGCCTTGACCTCCACATGCAGTCTGGTTGAACCAGGTACCCTTCATACCATGCCACCATGCCCCAGGAATGTTGCGGGGGGACTTGTTCTCCAGCTGTCCTACCACTTTAAGCAAGGAGTCCTACTATGCCTCTTTCCGGTTGCCATGACCTCTGCATGCACCCTGATGCAACCAGGTGCCCTTCTCACCATGCCACCATGCCTCAGGGATGTTGCAGAGGCACTCGTTCTCCAGCCGCCTTCTCCCTTGAAGAGAGGTGTCTTACTTTGCCTCTTTCTGGTTGCCATGACCTTCACATGCACCCTGATGGACCCAGGTGCCCTTCACATCATGCCATAATGCCTCAGGGATGTCGCAGAGGGTCTCGTTCTCCAGCCGTCCTACGACTTTAAGCGAGGAGTCCTACTATACCTGTTTCTGGTTGCCTTGACCTCCATATGCACCCTAATGGACCCAGACGCCCTTCTCACCATGCCACCTGCCGCAAGGATGTCGCGCAGGGACTTGTTCTCCAGCCGTCCTACCACTTTAAGCGAGGAGTCCTACTATGCCTGTTTCTGGTTGCCATGACCTCCACATGCAGCCTGATGGACCCAGGTGCCCTTCTCACCATGCCACCATGTGTCAGGGATGTCAAAGAGGGACTTGTTCTCCAACCGTCCTACCATTTTAAGTGAGGAGTCCTACTATGCAAGTTTCTGGTTGTCTTGACCTCCACATGCAGCCTGATGGACCCAGGTGCCCTTCTCACCATGACACCATGTGTCAGGGATGTCACAGAGGGACTTGTTCTCCAGCCGTCCTACCATTTTAAGCGAGGAGCCTACTATGAAAGTTTCTGGTTGTCTTGACCTCCACATGCAGCCTGTTGGACCCAGGTGCCCTTCTCACCACCATGCCACCATGCCTCAGGGATGTCACGGAGGGGCTCGTTCTCCAGCCATCCTACCACTTTAAGTGAGGAGTCCAACTATGCCTCTTTCGAGTTGCCATGACCTCCACATGCAGCCTGATGAACCCAGGTGCCCTTCTCACCATGCCACCATGCCTCAGGGACGTCACGTAGGGACTCGTTCTCCAGCCATCCTACCACTTTAAGCGAGGAATCCTACTATGCCTCTTTCTGGTGGCCTTGACCTCCACATGCAGCCTGATGGACCCAGGTGCCCTTCTCATCATGCTACCATAACGGCAGGATGTTGTGGAGGGAACTGTTCTCCAGCTGTCCTACCTCTTGAAGCGAGGAGTCCTACTGGATTGTCATCAGCACAAGGTCCAAGCCCTCCCCACTTCCACTGCGGGCCAGCAAAATCATGACCTTTTCTGCCTCACGGTTCAACGCAGACCTAAATATCGCCAACTAGAGCCTAAATGCCAGAAACCATGCAGTGACCATGTCCTTTCACAATTGAAATGCTCCCTTTACTCTTTTGGCAATGCCATTTTATGTGCAAAAATATTTTATATTTTGAATAGAATTCCACATTGTGCAGCTTTTTCTGATGGTCCAATAGTTTCTGCACCCTAAATGCATCCAGGGCACCTGCAACCCCTCTTTAGAGGGGTGCAAGTATTATATAAACTATTGCTCAGACAGAGGATGACGAATAATGAGCCCCCCATTGCTTTGGCATGTGGCCTAGCCGCAGTCGCATGTCACCCCGATAGTTCAGACCTCTCCCAGAGTCCAATCATCTCAGAGGCACCCCTGAGGGGTCCCTGCAGCTTTCCTACACACACACCACTCTGGGTAGTTCCATTTACACATGCTGATCCCACCTCTGAACTGCTTATTGTTTCCAATAGCAGCTCTCCAGGCTTACTGATGCCAGGGCCCACATGGCAGTCATAGTGCCAGCAGCTAATGCGGCCTCCTGGTCATGTTTTGAGCTACTGATCTTCACCCTCACACTACACTAGAAAAGGAGGAAGGATCTCATGTCCCCACACTAGGCACTTTTATTTTCACTCCTGTTAACGTGGACTTGTGCTGTTCCATGTTTGTTATTTCTGGAACAGAGGGCCTGAATAGGATAACTGTCTTGAGGCCAATGCTGGATTTGACTTTTATGGACTTCATTGATTCACGGTGTGTCACCCTTTCTCATGGTGGCCCTGCATCATGCTGTTCCCATCTTCATCTTGTATCCTGGCTTGCAACATTATGTGTTACTACTGACTTCTGCAATAGTATTCACTCTCTCCTCTTGCTTCTCCACTCTTTTGACTGCTAACTCTCTGTTCTCTCCTCCTTTCCCTTCTCCCTTCTCCTATCTCCTCCCCTTACTTTCTTCTATGCACTTACTCTATCAGAATTGTCCCTGGACCTAGTATGATAGCAACCTCGTCTGTCTCCTCCCCATTCCCCTTACTGGTTTTCTCCTCCCCACACCCCCTCCAGCACTATCTGAAATGTTGTCAGGCCTAGTATGATAGTCGCATGTTTTGTTCCTCCCCTACCTTTGTGCACCCCTCTCCCTCACCTCTTGTTTTTCTCCGGCTGTACCAGAAATGTTGTCAGGCCTAATATGGTAGTCGCCTGTCTGTTTCCATTTCCTTCCCACTCTCCCCCTCCCTTCCTCATCTATGTCTTAGATCTTGCACTATCTGAAATGTCATCAGGCCGAGTATGATAGTTAATTTCACATCCTTAATATTTATGACCTGTAACAATGTCATCATATTTTCCCTTCTTCCCTCCCTTGCCTTGAAGCGCTTTGAACCACATCGTGTATAGGCGCTATATAAATAAACTATCATATCATATCATATCAAGGGTTTTAAAAAAAAAAGAAACAGTGTAAGGTTTATCGACTGTTTTCGTCAGACAGACCAAAGTTGGGGGCACCCAGCCGACATGCTGGGAGCACGCAGCAGACACTTAGGATGCAATCATGCAACCGGATTATAGGACTCTGCTTATATCGGGATCACTCGACATTACTTAAAGGCTGGGGGTACCCAGCCGACATCTCGGGACCAGGGGCACCCAGTCAGCCCGTGAGCACACGGCTCCTCCATGACATTGGGGCATCCATCAGGGACACTGTCATGCTGGAGGGCCCTGCACAGCGCCAGCCTGGTGCTGGGAATAACGACACAGGACACTCTGCTCCGTTACTCGCAAGACTAAATGAGCGGGAGGCAGCTCATTCTTTTTATTCATTGCAGTCACGTGGTCGCAGCCACGAGACAGGAGCACGAGACCGGGAGATACCATGCTCCCAGGAGGGGTAATCCATTACACTCCTCCTTTTCCATAGGGAACAACCAAATGACAATCATCACTGGACATCAATGCCACTTACATGTCTGCTCTGACAATTACACACTTACTGGGGGTGACGGGGTTGGTGGTATGTTTGGGGTTTCATCACATTTTTAAAAGACCCTTTATTAACCTGGGTATGCAAGATCTAAAGCCACTGAAAACACCAACGAGAGCTCCTGGCACCACATAAAGCACTTCCACACATATGGATGCTCACATCTTTACATTGTCCACTGTCTGGGCCATTATAAGCAAGTCCAGGTTTGTAGGCTCCCAGCCTTCATGGGGATGTCTATGGTGTCCATTTTACACACTCGTAGAGTAGCGGGAAACCAGTTCATAACTTCACCAGTATCAGTTCAGGACAGTCACATCAGTTCAGTGGCCGGTAAAGCCGCACGTGGGGGGACCCCGGGGCCACATCAGCCTAGTCTATGTACATTGGGGGCAAACCAATGGCAGGGTACTGTTGACGAATGACAGGCCATTCTTCACACTTCCTCTTTTACATTGGGGCTGCTGGCAGGGTGCCTGAGCGACAGGCCTAGGAGGGTGCACAAGCCCTCGTAAGACCTGCACACCTCCCGTGTTATTCCTCTTTCCTTTCCCTTCTGCTTTTCATTTTTTTTGTTCCTCCAGTCACTACAACTGGGCCCGGGAACTGCACCCGGCCATGAGGCTATTAGCTCACCCAGATGGCTTCCATGTGCATGGCCGATTCGGCAGTGGCGTTGTTGTACCTTTTCGCCATGTTCACCCTCACTGCAGATGGCCCGGTCTTTATCTTTTGCTCCGACGCTTTGCTTTCCATGCGGGTAGGGTCAATTTCGCATTTTTGTTTTTTCAATCCCTTCCACCACCACCGTTGGCCCGGGTACGCTGCATCAACCCACTGCCCCCTGACCTTTGCTCCGACACTGAGCACACAAACCCCTACCCCTGGGCGGCCCAGGATCCTTGTCCAAAAGATGGGGCCACCGGCCAGGACTTCTTCTTCAGTCCGGAAAGGAGCACAGCCCGGCAGCCACGGATCACATTGGGGGCTGCTGGTGCACTGCAGGCACGCTTCTCTCTCCCCGGATGCAGCAGCCCCATTTCTCAGAGGTGGAACTCCCCTCCATGCAGGCGATGCCGCAGGGTGCAGCCGCTCCATCTTCCGGCAGCCAGTGCTACTCGGGGCCCCTGGACTACCCTCGTCGCCAATGTTATGTCCTGGCCTGCAGTCACACAGGCAGACCAAAGCTGGGGGCACCCAGACAACATGCTGGGGGCACCCAGCAGACAACTAGGATTCGATCACGCAACCGCATTATAGGCAGGGATCACCCGGAGCCCGTGAGCACACGGGCTCCTCCATGGCCTGGGGGCACCCAGGCCTGCATCAGCAGCCAACGTTAGAGTTGCCCAGCAGGGTCACCGGCGTCCAGAGATAGAGTTGCCCAGCAGTGGCTCTACCAGCATGACAAGCAGCCATGAGTGACAGAGTTGCCCGGCAGGGGCACTGTCATGCTGGAGGGCCCTGCGCTGGGAATAACGAACAGGACACTGCTCCAATACTCGCAAGACTAAATGAGCAGGAGGCCGCTCATTCTTTTTATTCATTGCAGTCACGTGGTCGCAGCCACGAGACAGGGAGATACCATGTTCCCAGGAGGGGTAACCCATTACAACGTGGATGGATTAATAGTAAAACAGGTAGGATTGTTGGATAAATAATAATAATAATAATAATAATAATAATAATAATGCACCCGGACTGGACAGCGGGGGACACACTAATGGGGGCCCCACTCTCATCTCCATGGGCTTTCCTTTCTTTGCCGGGCATCCCATAATACAGGGTTTCTGCCCTTGTAACACCTACTATCTAGAGCCAGGTGGTAATAAGGGCCTAGATGCCACAGTCTCCATCTAGCTGCATCCGGGGAGGGGCGTAGAGGCAACAGCCTCCAGCTGGCTGTGTATGGGGAGGGGCACAGAGACCACAGCTCCATCTGGAAGTGTCTTGGGAGGGGCCTAGAGGCAACAGCCTCGACCTAGCTGCGTCTGGGGAGGGGCCTAGAGGCAAAAACCTCCATCTGACTGCATCTGGGAAAGGGCCTAGAGGCCACAGCCTTCATCTGGCTACATCCGGGTAGGGGCATAGAGGCAACAGACTCCATCTGGCTGTGTGTGAGGAGGGGCCCAGAGACCACAGCCTCCATCTGGCTGTGTCTGGGGAAGGGCCTAGAGGCAACAGCTTCCATCTGGCTGCGTCTGGGGGGGGGCCTAGAGGCAACAACCTCCATCTGGCTGCATCTGGAGAGGGGCCTAGAGGCAACAGCCTCCATCTGGCTGAGTCTGGGGAGGGACCTAGAGGCAACAAACTCCATCTGGCTGCATCTGGAGAGGGGCATAGAGGCAACAGCCTCCATCTGGCTGTGTCTGAGGAGGGGCCCAGAGACCACAGCCTCCATCTAGCTGTGTCTGGGAAAGGGCCTAGAGGCAACAGCTTCCATCTGGCTGCGTCTGGGAGGGGCCTAGCGGCAACAACCTCCATCTGGCTGCATCTGGAGAGGGGCCTAGAGGCAACAGTCTCCATCTGGCTGAGCCTGGGGAGGGGCCTAGAGGCAACAACCTCGATGAGCTGCGTCTGGGAGGGGCCTAGAGGCAACAGCCTCCATCTGGCTGCATCTGGGGAGGGGCCTAGAGGCAACAGCCTCCATATGGCTGCATCTGGGGATGGGCCTAGAGGCAACAGCCTCGATGTAGCTGCGTCTGGGAGGGGCCTAGAGGCAACAGCCTCCATCTGGCTGCATCTGGGGAAGGGTCTAGAGGCAACAGCCTCCTTATGGCTGCATCTGGGGATGGGCCTAGAGGCCACATCCACCATCTGGCTGCGCCTGGGGATGGGCCTAGAGGCCACAGCCTCCATTTGGCTGAGTCTGGAAAGGGCCCTAGAGGCAGCCGCCTCTATCTGGCTGCTTCTGGCGAGGGGCCTAGAGGCAACAGCCTCGATCTAGCTGCATCTGGTAGGAGGCAATAGCTTCGACCTAGCTGCGTCTGGAGAGGGGCCTAGAGGCAACAGCTTCCATCTGGCTTTCCTTTGCTTGCCGGGCAGACCCCAATACGGGGTAACACCTACTATCTAGGGCCAGCTGGTAATAAGGCCCATGCTCTGCTAAATTAATAAGCAGCAACACGGTGCCCTTCTTGCAAGCATCTTCAGAATCAGCAGCTAGAGGTAGATCGTCTACGTATCGCAGCAACGTGCTCGTGGAAGGTAACTCAAGCATATCAAGCTGCTCTTTCAACGCCTTACTGTAAATACTTGGGGCCTCATTACGAGTTTGGAGGTAGCCATGGTGCTATTAGCTCCATGGCTGCCACCAAACCGGGCCCATTTACCGGGTACCTGCAATGAGGAATAACCAAGTCATTCCAACATTGGAGGACCTGGTAATTCCTCCTTGCAGGTACCATTCCCCATTGCCATTTCAGCCCCATAGGGGTCAATGGGAATGGGGATGGAGATAACAATGGGCAGATTACAACTGGCTCGTTGTTACCTCCTTCTTTCCCTCGCGGAACCCGGAAAGCACGCCTGATTTTCTCAGGCGTCCGATCCGGGTCCCGCGATGGGAACCTCGTAATAGTGTGGAGTGGGTTTAACAGCACCAGCACCATTTCCGGCGCCGTTAAACCCATTCCGCACTAGTTGTAACTCTCAGTGTACCCTTTTGGCACGCAAGTGAATGTGAACGAGCGTCCCCCTAGGGTGAACGCAAAGAAATATCTGCTGTCAGCATGCACAGGAATACTAAAGAAAGCGTTTTTCAAATCCACGACACTAAAATGTGTAGCCGTGGCTGGAATCATAGTCAGAATAGTGGCGACATGGAGCACCATCGGGTACTGTGGAGCAACCACCTTATTAATTGCGTGCAATCAATAATAAGGTGGTAAACTGGTAAAACCGGGCTTTTACACATGCTCCCCGCAATTTCTTCAATCACACCGCTGTGTATTAAATCTGAAACAATACTTTTCAAGGCCTGTTCACCTTCAACTGAAGTCTTATACTGCGGTATACGTAGAAATATAACACCTGGTTTCAAAACAATTTTAACTGGCTCAACCTGTAAAATTCCAACGTCATTGTCATTAACTGCCCATAAACATGTGGGAACCGCATTTAATTCAGTTGGCAAAGGCATAGACAGAAATTGTGAAACAGAAAATGGTTGGGGCGAAATCGTCAAATACACTCCATCTGGAGAACAATAAATCACAGGATTTAATTTCTTCAATAAATTCAATCCCAACAAGTTGTCGCCACAATTTGTCATCAATAGAAATGGACAAGAATCAATGAATGGTCCCTGTGAAATTGGTACTGGCCGAGAGACCGGACTAACCACTGGCATACCAGAGAACCCGACAGAAATGTTGCTCTGCCCTGACAGTGGAACATCTGGAACCCGCGATGATCAATAGAACACTTCTGTGCCCCTGTATCTATTAAAAAGACATGCTCACTATTCCCCACTTTCATTTCAACGTAGGGCCCTTCCTGATCGACAGGAATAGGTATCGGTTCCAGACCCTGCTTTGGGCTGTCTTAGCATAACAGTATGTCGTCAGATGTAAAATCTTCAGAGAAATAAGCATTTGAAGGGTTATCAAAAACATTCCCACCATTAAAATTCTGTTGCTGCCCTCCTTGATTATCTTGTGGTGATGTCTGTTGGTTCTGTGCAAACTGATTTCTACCAGGGACCCCATATCGCAGGAGGGCCTCTAGATCATCTACTCATGGTGCCATATGTGCCATTCGATCTCTACTGAAGGAGCGGGCACTGTGCTCGCCAATGACCCTCATGTCTACAATATGCACACTGGTTTATGTGTACGGGACTCAGTTGTGTGCAACCCTGTGATGTAAATTGGCGTCTAGACTGTGTATTCCCACCTCTTGCTCCTCTTGCTATTTGCTGTAATAACACTCTGGTCTTCAAATCGCCCTATTTCTATTCCATCTTCTCTTTCTCCATATTAACCCTATTTTCATAATACTGGGCCATGTGTAACACTTCAGATTGTGATTTCGCTTGCCATGCACTCTCAGAAGTCATAATCAGTGATTGTATTTCAGGCAGCAATCCACGCACAAACTTGTCAACAAACAACCTCTTTTCCGGCTCCGTGCTTAAATCTTGACCATTAAAATTTAAAAAAAAATACTTGCTCAAATCTTTAAAAATATTCTGTTGCACCGTCTGACTTCCCTTGCATGCAAGCTGTAAGCTTATCCCATATAATTCTCTTTTCAGGTACCAGAGTCTTTAATTTAGTCACTATGTTATTCGGCAACGTCAGTATCACCTGTGGCAGTCTCTCGACAGCTTTCCTTTCCCCATCTCCTCGTACCAAGGCATCGCATGTATCACCCATCACTTCCTGATCGTCTACAGTTCTAACTTGTTTCCATAAGTCAGCAGGAAGGATCACAGGAAACAAGAAATCAATATCACCCAACGTAAAAACTGCCGAACGCAAGACAGATTCTATTTCTTTGTAAAATCCTGCTGGATTCTTCCTAATGTCTGGAACTGATCGCTTAATGATATTCACTTCCTGTCTAGAAAACGGGACATAGAAAAACTGTGAGATATAATGTGCTTCAATAGTAGTAGCAGGCGCTCCTGCTGCTGCATCAGCAGGAATCTGTACTTTCTGAACAAATGTCGGAGGAATCTCCCTCATTGGTAATTGCCAAGAAGGTAGGTCTGCACGTCTATTAAGTAGTAAGGCCAAATCAAGTGACAAAGAAGTCAATGCAGTATCGGGTGCAACTGCTGATTTATAAATAACCATCAAATTGGCAGGACAACATATCTTTCTCTTCATACATTCATCCTGCAAATACTGAAACCATCAACTGTAAAACTTTCCTTTGCATTGCTGGAGTATACTGACTAAACATGTCATGCACTTCAAAGGGAGAAATTGAAACATCTGAAATCCATATAAGTGCTTCTCTTGTGCAAATGCGTATTTCTTCACTCTTTGGCTTCAATGGAGGAAGAAATTGCTTCTGCACAAATTAAGCCTGCCGTCCACCTTTATCCAATTCATCCATATGCAAACGATCAAGTTCTCTTTTAACCACAAATACTTGTGCAACATGCTCACATACATTCGCCGCAGTGTTCCTTGCACAGGCAAGGAAATTCAAAACCTGCAACCCCTGTGGGACATTTGTGTCTGTCAGATCACTCCATATTTCAGCTAGATACGTTCCCATCTGCTCTATCAATACCTTCTGCTCAGGAACACCCCCATGATCGGACATCGCAGCTAAAGTAGCTGATTCATCACCTTCCTCCATGTACGTCTCAGCCCATCTATGCAACTCTTTCTTTCTGTCATTAGTTATCGCGCTATGAGTCACTATCCTTGAATCAACTCCCACCCCGTCAACCACTACAGGTGGAGCAGAACCACCTGGCAAAGAGAGTTCATACAATTCACGTTCAATAGGCGGCGGAGGAAATGACGCTGCCAGTGCAGGCGGAACTATGGAAATCGCAGCTGTTGGCACGGGTGCAGGTGCAGGAAGAGGAACAAGAACAGGAGGGGGCAGATAAGGAGGCAGTGGAGTTGGGTCAGTACCTGAACCAGTCCTGCGCTCATTGAACAATTTGTTAATTAACTCATCTGATGAATGCAAATCCTGAGATGGATATATCTTTTGCACCTCTAGTTGGAAAGCCCTGTCCATGCTTCTAAAGGATTCTGACTCTATCTGCTAATCATGCAACAATGCTTTCTCAGCATTCGTCATGTATCTACGCGTAGCTTCCTTCCTCCAGTTCTAACGGCATCAAATGCTGCAGGCCTAGTCTTTTTCCACAATAATACAGATTCCAAATGTTCTAAGCGGGCAACCTCAAAACTTCCAAAATCTGGCCACTGAAGTTCGGCGACATGTCTGGTCTGTCTGTGCCAAATAGAATTGAATATGATAGCTCCCAGGCCGTACTTACAATACATCTCATAAACCGGCGACCATTGGATGGCGCCGGCTGGCTATGTTCCAAAGATTGTTTAGCTGCGAAAAAATATCACAGGATGACAATTTCCCAGGCATGTCAAAATCACTGTCTTTCCTGGCTACGTTTGTATTTGCAAACACAACACTTACTACCAAACAAATATCAGGACCGTTATGAATCGGGGCACCGCTTACCTGATTTCAACCAACAAAGGTCCAATGGACATCAATCGTTGTGGCTGACGATTTAGTCAAACAAGCCTCGATACCGAGACCCTTGTCGTGATGCCCTCTAAACGCTGCCCAACGTCCAGGGATCGGGCATGCAGTACTGCAGAGGAATTGTGTCTCACTTTGCAGGGCGCCCCGTCACTCTCCGATCCCGGTCCGGTGGCCTCATCTTCGTCCAAGCGATGTGGCATCAATCCTGAGGGTCCCTATTCAGGTGCCATCTGAAAGATTAAAATCAAGGCTTA
The DNA here is from genome assembly GCF_040938575.1 of Ambystoma mexicanum. Lineage (NCBI taxonomy): Eukaryota > Metazoa > Chordata > Amphibia > Caudata > Ambystomatidae > Ambystoma > Ambystoma mexicanum. Next base: position 31,790,252 of record NC_090923.1, on the reverse strand, counting down.
CTAACACATAATAGAAATACGCCAGTCACAAGGTCAAAGTTACAATTGCATTTATTAACAAGTAGCTACTCGGTTCTCAACACCCCACAATGTGTGCACGCAGACACCGTGAGGCGAAAGAGAGCGAGCACTTCACAAGTACATACATTTATATGGTTTCTTCACAGCCCCGGACAGGTCATCCAACCCCCCTTCATGTAATGCGAAGCCCAGGGTTCATGACCTGCTTACGTGACTGATTTATACTTAAACATCATTGCCGCACAATTTGCTGTTTTTCATCAGACAATTTACGGTCTGGGAGCGGGGTGAACTCGTATGCAAAGCTGGCATGTCATGTTTTCTTAGTACAAGGTACAAGGTCACAGTCCTTGTTTTACTCGCTTTATGTTATCTACTGTTGTTCTTGTACTTAAGGTCAGTCAGTTCTTAAAGGAGAGAAATAAGGTTTCTGCGGAGGAGCACGTTCAGCTACTCATTATTCTACTGTCCTCTTTGCACGCGGAAGGCACTGTTGGGACAGGATGGCACATAGATTACTGATTAGCAGAGCTCTTGCTTAGCTTCAAGGCCCTTCAGTGTAGGATAAACAATTGTGTGGGAGCGAGGGGCCAATGGGTCCCTCTCTACCATCACTTCTCAGTACAAAACTTGGGCCAAGTGCCTCTAGTGGTGTGTACGCCCCTCGCCCTTACGCAATGTTAACTTTGGCTTACATTCACGTAGATGGGACCACTGAGCAGGACACGGGGCATCCATTTTTTGTACCCCCTTTCGACTCCATCTTGGTGACCAGGCCTCACTGCGATAGTACAAAATGCCTCTCTCCCTTTTCTCCGCCGCAGCAGCTCAGAGCACATGGCCCCCACCCTTGTTCCCACTCCGACTGGAAAACTCTGCAGCTCCATTCTCACGCTGAAGCTGGAGATGCTGGCAACAAATGATAAATGTAACACATCTCTTTTCCTCTGAGATCACTGCATGTGAACCAACATGAGCCAAGCACATCGCTCGTCCATCTCCACAAAAGTGTCCTTGCCCTCTTACCCACGCCAGTTGAAACGTATTGCCATTCTAACCCTGTGTCCATGCAAGGTATTCCTTTCATGTACCAGACTGCTGACCATGCCATGGAGCCCACCCAACAGACCCCCAGCTAACATTAGATCCCTGCTGCAGTATATCGTGCCCAATATTAACAAATGCCACATACCTGAGAATCTTGTGAGACTAACCCCACATTTAAATGAGAGTAATATGGTGGTCAAGACCCATAAACCAGTGACCTATATAACCCAAATGTTATAGATGATATAGATCCCTGTGTAATTTGTACAATGACATGATAAACTACTGAGGGTCTTTTGATCAACCATTATTTAGTGCATGCATTATTTAGAATGTATTTTCTTAGCTTAGATAGTGACCACCGTGTTTGACAGTGACCTGACCTTCACCCATCAGGAGCACAGATGTCTGACGTCAATCCTCCCGCCAACCAAGCAACCAAACCAGGGGAAGAGATGATGCCCACACCTAAGACACCACCCTGGCTGACCAATCCGGGTCCAACATAGCATCATATGTTAGATATGCCAATGTCCTTATATAAATGTGTTGTAACCTTGATGTGGTCAGAGCGCTCTCAGAGATCTAGATAAACTTTTCCTTGAACTCTCGCAGGCTGCTCTTTTGTGCCTTATTCCCTGTCCAGGGAGTCTCTGTTTTATTCATTTTTACACGTATAAGTCAGGGAGGGCACAAACACAATCCACTTTAGCAGCTTCAACATTCCTGTCTATGTCAGCTCCATAAAGCAATTTAAAGTTCACACAGCGGCCTTTGCCGTGTAAAAGCCGAAAACACATAATCTGAGCATGGAACAGAGGGCAGAAAATTATCAAGATGGCGGATAAAACAAAATGGAAGCGTAGTCAGCTTATTCAGGTTCATTCATTGTGATATTATAGTGCGATGCGAATGTGCTTAGGCCAACATTTCCTATCAGGCGGCATTATGGCAAATACGTTTTCACAGACGTGGAGATTACTGAAAGGGACTTTTGTTTTTGTTGTTTTGACACATCATGCCCTCGGAGACAAGAGACTTTGCATGAAAATAGACTTGACCACTGAAGGTCTTGAAATTGAGAACAGGAACTGCAGCCTCGTTCTGGAGAAGCCGAGGAGTGTGCTGTGTTCAGGAGTCCTGCCTTGTCCCGTCCTAAAAACGTGAGGAAGGGAGACCCTGGCCATAGCAACCTGACTTATCTTTTTGAGAACACTTCTTGGTTTTCTTGTGAACACTATCCCACACTATTTTTGCAAACTTAGCTGTAAGGTCTGGTAATAGTTTTTTTTTAGTATAGTCCCTTTTTACTTGACAAGACGCTACTAGTACTGCCTTATTATTATAATATTTTTAATATTTGATTAGGTGTTTTTCTCACCCATTTATACAGTTTAATAAACAACCTTGAACTGTGATCACTTGTGTCTGTCTTTACTGTTGCCACCCTGATTTCCTTACACTGTGTTACTAATTAGGATCCTGTTAGAAGCTGACGCAGAGCCTATCCCCGCCTCGATTTCCTCTCCTATGCGAATAAGAATTAGGATTGTTACATTAACCCGATGTGGAGATAAAGGGTCAATATCCTAACTTAAGCACTACTCCGTATGTGAAGCTCACATGTAGCCATAATCGCTTACATGCTGGCTGCTGTCACCCTCACTCTACCATCAGTGGCTTCTCGTATAGTCAGCTGGAAAGAGTACAACACGTATGGTATGGATAGCCTAGGCATGAGTCAGGGCACAGAGGAGACACCCCCCATTCCCAGTCCATATGACGACCGACAGGAAGATAACACAATCCTGGCCTAAATGAGGGGCTGGAAGGGGGAGAGAACCCAGTCAACTTTCCTAAACTGGCCTCAAGACTTTGAAAACCAGTCAGACATGGAATCCCCCCTGGCTGGGAAAAGCTTAGGCTCGAGCAGGGCATCCCTGTTAAAGCCAAGAGGCTGCTTGAAGCCTGGGAGGACCCTTTTCCTGCCACTGCAGAGAGCTTACTGCCACAAGCTGCGCCTTGGACAAATTCACCTTTTAAACTTAGCCTTTCCTGCTCAGTTGATAAATTGTCCTGGTTGATGACAATTCTCTATACTTTTTAGATAGTGGTATGCCATGCAAAGTTAAGCTGTGTTATGGGATGCTATGTCATGCCATGCTATGCCACAGTATCCTATGCTATAATGTTCTACTATGATATGATACAGCATTTATAACGCACCTGTACACAAGTGATTCTAGGCACGACAAGACAAGGGAGGGAAGACAAAAAAGGAAGGACAAGACAAACAATCTTACCAGGTCTTATGACATTCCGATCGTGCAAGTGAGACAACGCAAAGAGCAGGGGGAAGGTATAAGGTGGAAGTGCCAGGGAGAGGGAGGGGAAGTGCAATTAGGGCACCATTGCTCTGAGTAAGTGCAGCCAGAGCAGCGTGGCTCTGGGGAAGTGCAAGGAGGCAGGGGACTGTAGGGTTGCAGTTACAGCCCCTAGGTGCATGGTAGGCCCATAGGCAGTGCAGGGGAGACTGATCACAGAGGAGCCTTGTACCTAGTAAGACTCTTAGGGTAGTCAAGCTACCAGTCAGCACAGCAGACAGGTAGGTCAGCATGGGAGAGAGAAAGCAGAGGAGAAAATGAAGGTCTTGAGCTGCTTCCAGGAGCTTCTGGGGGGAAGTGAGAAAAGGAAGAATACCTCTGAGGAGGTGCATCTTGTAGTGGACCTTCTTGGCAAGGCCCGTGATGTGAGCAGAGAAGGAGAGGGTGGAGTCGAAGATGACACCCACCAAGGTTTTTTCCTCACAGGAAGGTGAAGGAAGAAGGCCCATGGGGTGCAGTGGTCTCAATGAGAAGGATCTCCGTCTTGCTGGCATTAAGGCAGAGATTGCTGGAGACGCACCAATTCTGAATCACGGATAAACAGTCATGAATGAGCGAGAGAGAAGAGCAGGCTGAGGGGAGCCTGAAAGAGAGCTGGTTGTCATTCACATAACACTAAATGTTAGAGAAGAAGGTAGAGATCAAGTGGGCCAAAGGGGCCAAGTAGACATCGAAGATCCAGGGTGAGAGGATAGAGCCCTGGGGAACACCACATGTGTAGAGTGAGGTGGTGGAGAGAATGGACCAAAGCAGGACCTGGGAGGGTGGGTCCAGGTGGAAGGAGGTCAAGCACTCCAGGGCCTGATCCGTCATGCCAAGGTTCTCACAGAGTCAATTGATTAGGATGGTGTGATTGACAATGTCAAAAGCAGAGGAAAGGTCAAGGCGTATGAGGACAGAGGGCAGGCTGAAATCAAGATTTGTGAGCAGATCTTCATGGGTGTTCAGGAGAGCCAGACTGATGGTCATGTAGACAACCAACAGATTCAGTCTGGGGAGTAAGTTGGGGATGACCAGCTTTTCCAGGAGTTTGCCCAGAAAAGGAGTGATAGAGATCGGGCCGTAGTTTGCCGGACAGGTAGGACTGGCAGAAGGCTTTTTAAGGAGGGAGTGCAGAAGGGAGTGCTTGAGTAGAGAGGGGAAAGATCCAGTGGCAAAAGAGTGATTGCAGAAATCGGCCAAGGCTGGAGCGAGGGTGTCAATGTGGTCCATGATGGTTCTGGAGGAGCAGGGGAGCACCTGTTTGGACAACACTTTCATAGATCAGACTAGTCTAGAAACATTGTCTGGTGTTGTCAGAAAGAAAGAGGACAAAGGAGGAGGAGATGGAGTGGCGTCCAGAGGGAGGCCAAGAGAAGTAGAGGAAGAGGACAGGATGTCCTAAGTTTTACTGGTGAAGTGAGAAGACAGAGGCATGCAGAAGGCCAGGTAGGGAACAGGAGAGGTGGAGACTGCGGAAGGATTGGCCAGCTCCTTGCAGATTTTAAAGAGTTTGGTCGTGCTGTCAGCGGCTGCACAGTTACAGGCTTGGATGTGGGTTCTCTTCTTGGACAGGAACAGAGAGTCTGTATTACCAATGGAGCAGTCGGCAGGCCAGTTTGTCAGAGGATGTGCCCGAAGCCCTCCACCTCCTCTCATGACAGGGGCTAGGACATCCAGAGTGTTGGAGATAGAAAAAGCAGGTTAAAGAGAGCAGAGTGTGAGTCAACCGCAGGCGTAGGCGGAGCAGAGAAAATAGAGGCAAAGTCTTCTACCGCCACTGACACATGAGTCATGGGCCGAAGGACAGTAAAGGTCGCTGGCAGTACTGGGGCGGGCTTAGCCTGAGATACAGAATGCTAACATATGTCATTTCATGCTATGCTATATTATAGCACTTGTCACAGCCCTGCATGCTGCCTTTGGGTGCTTTGAGGTGCTTGTTGTGGTCCTAGGGGTGAGTGATCTGAGAAGAAACATCTCTATCTTCAGTCCACTGCTGAACATTGCTCAATTTTCTTCTGAAAATTACACTGCTTTAAACAATACATGGGATTTTTGGGGGAGGGGATCGTAGACTCCTTGAACATAACATGTTATATGACAGTTTTGTTGCCATCACAATCCTCATGCATTTTTGGCATGCAGAATACTTATGTGCCACTGCATCTGTGGCATGCAGGACCCTTATGTGGCGGCACTGCATCTGTGGCATGCAGGACCCTTATGTGGCACTGCATCTGTGACATGCAGGACCCTTATACGGCACTGTATCTGTGCCATGCAGGATTATTATGCGGCACACGTCCCTACCTCTGTTGTTCCTGAAGACATTTGATTAACTTTGTATTGCATTAGAGTTGTGTCATAAGCACTTTAATCTTTAAGTGCTAGGAACGCATGGAAGACGGGGGAAGGGTGTGGTAGCAAGAGGGTTGCATAATGTCAATCATGACTCATAGGTGGGTGGTCTTCAGGGGCATGGTACACAATCATATGTATTTGTTATAGTTCATGTGGAGTTTGCCTAGTCTTGGTGTGCGAGAAGTTCCACCATTTCGTAATTGGAAGAACGTTTGTCCTCATCTCAGACCATCGGGCACTCCTCTTCCTGTTTGGGAACCCCAAGACCAAGATGCCCCCGCGCATAGAACGGTGGAGCATCAGGTTATAAAAATACAATGATACCATCGTCCACAAACCTGTGGGCGAGGCCAACCCAGCAGACTACTTATCACGACACCCCGAAGGACCAGTGGAGAACGTAATGGAACAGGAAGCTGAGGCTTACATCGCTTATCTATCCCTAAGTGCCCTACCCTCTGCTATCACATATGAGCTATTTGTCGACAAAAGCAAATCAGACCCCACCATCCAAGCGGCATTCCAACTGAGGAAAGCCAACATGTGGCACCACCTGACCATGGAACACTTTGCGACGGGGAGGAGGACCTGCAAAGAATCGCAAAGTTACACAAGGAACTCGCCACGACTGACCAGGTGACACTCCTACGAGGAATCTGCCTAGTGGCCCCCAAAGGTCTACGGAAAGTGCTGGTAATCATTGCACATGAAGGCCACAGTGGGATCACCAACACAAAAAGATACTACGGACCCTAGTGTGGTTCTCATATATGGACACAATAGTAGAGGACACGCTACGGCACTGCACACTGTGCCAAGTAACAGCAGCAAACAGCCCCCCATGCCCACTACAAACAGTACCCCTACCAGAAGGACCCTGGCAACTGGTAGCCCTGGACTTCTATGGACCTCTAGAAGAAGGGGGCCATCTACTAGTGGCCATAGACGAATATTCACGCTTTCCTCTGGTAAAGCATGTCCAGTCCACAGCATTCCACCAAGTGATGGGAGTAATAGATGAACTGTTAAGCGAATGAGGAGTCCCCAGCACAGTAAAAATGGACAATGGCCCTCCATTCCAGGGCCAAGAATTTCAGAAGTTTGTGGCACACCTTGGGTTCCACCACCACAGGATCACACCACTTTGGCCGCAAGCCAAAGGAATGGTGGAGCGATTTATGGCCACCATCAAAAGGACACACCAGAAAGCAGCAGCAGACCTGATGTCGATGCCATGAACCTCCCTGATAAGTAACAGCGGTTGTTGTGAGTGAAAAGGATGCAGCCCCTTTATGAGAAACACTCTAGAGGGGAATGGGTAGGGCAGAGGGGAGGGACACGTTAGTAAATGGGAGGATAATAAAGGGAGTGGATGCTGACAGCCTTTGTACATGTCTTAATTGAATGGACGCGTAGCTAGGCCCTAACAGTCTCTCACCTCCAGGGTAGTATTTCTTGAATATTTTGCTGCTGTGGGTCTTCTCATTGGAGGACACCAGGGCTTACCCTATAGAGTAAAAGTAGCATATTCAGGAACATTTTCCCATGTGGTATAGGACATTGTGGGTTAGACGTAAGATCTTGTGGGTGTTTCTCTGATCTACCTACAGCCACTATAGGGAGTACAGGTTTGGGAGAGATACAGTTGTTCCTTTTCATCTTGCAGATCAGTCTGGCAGCACAGTTCTGGACATCCTAGGAACTCCTTCATTAGGCATTTGGGTGGGGGGGGATTCCAGTAACCCAGGTGCGGAAGTATAATCAGCGCATCCAGTTCCTTTCGTTGAGTATATTCTAGGAGGGGCCGGAGGAATGTTCTTTAGAAAGTGAAGTTGTTCATTTTTTAATTGGCTTTTCTGCCGACTAGATTAACATGTTTTGAAAGAAACGGTGGAGTTGAACATAACGTCAGGATTGGTAGCTTATAGTGCAGTTTTGGGGGTGGATCGTGAGATTGGGGCCAGGAGAATGGTAGTGTTAGACAGTTATTGAGGCCAAAGGAGTTTACTTACGTTTTACCCCCGTTTAATTGGAGACTGCTCTAAGACATCCAATTGGAAATCCAGTTGATGTTACGAGAGATGGCGTTGAGTAGATTCGGGTCTGTGCTTAGACGGATGCAGAGTTGGATGTCATCTACTTAGCGTTGGTACGGGCATTGTACAGACTCATGAACGGGCACTAGAGCCTTGAATATCCATGGGGATCAAGCCGAACCTTGGGGGCGCTCACAGGGTGCCAGGAAAGGGATTGGAAAGGAGTGGTCCACGTTTGACCTAGGAGGAGTGGTAGGGGTGGTCCTATCAGAAGGATTCTAACCATTTAAGGGCACGTGTTTTCAAGGTGGTGGATTTGGATATCGTGATCGACCGTGTGCTGCCGACAGGTAGGATGGGATCAAGGTTACAAGCTTGATGGTCTCTAGCATTTCAAGATGCTTTTCTTGGAAGTCATGTACAGTTGCTTTGGTGGCCATTGGTTGCCTAAACCCTGCTTCACAGGGCACCTTTGCAATAGGACATGAGTTGGCTGGTTGTGCTTTTCCAAGATCAGGGTGACTGCAGCTTTTTCCCGCCCCATGGAATTGTATGCTGTAGTAATTATAATAATGATACTAATAATGTATTTCTTACATAGCACTACACACCCATAGGTCTCAGAGCACTGAAATAACAGAAGACATAAGGGAAGCATTGCAGGAGTCTGCAATGGATGGGCCATACTCTTAGTCTAGGATTAGTATAGTATAGTATTAGTATAGTATGGTATTAGTATAGTATTAGTATAGTGTAGTATTAGTATAGTATAGTATTAGTATAGTATTAGTATAGTATCGGTATAATATTAGTATTGGTATGGCATTCCAAGAAAGTAGCCTGGCAGGGTCTTGTCGTGCACCTGCGGCTTTCAGTGTAGTAGTAATCCAGAGGATGGTTTCAATTGATAATCAGTGGAATGAGTTGAAGGTGCCAGAAGATTCTAATTTCCTCAATGAAGGACGAGGTTGTCTTGGGAGGATAGCTCAGGGGCAACATGCTCGCCTTGGAAGCAAGACGACACGGAGCAACACCAGTTCGATCCCTGGGTCCGCGCTTAGAAACCTCTGGGCATTAAGCAAATTATAAATAACCTATTACATCATATCATTCTTTTTTTTATTATCTTTTGATTAATTTCCTCATAACAGAAAGAACAACAGCAAAATATGTACAACAGGCAACTCAGTAGGAGTACAGTATAAATGTGTTGAAAATGTCAGAACAGTCGCCAAGTGGGGACAAAGGGGAAGAAAGAGAGAGAAATAAAAGGGGTTAGGGGGAGTTAAACAGGGATGGGGAGGGGGGAATACAACTCCAACATATAATTCAGTAAAAGTGTCCCAAATATCAGAATATTTGTCTTGCTTCTTTTTAATTTGGGACTCTCCGTTAAATCATGCAACCGGTTATCAATGGTAGGCTTCAGATCACTCTTCCAAAATTTCTAAATGTGTTTTTTGGCCACTAAAACAGTTCTATAAACCCAAAAGTGCTTGCCAACAGGGAGATTAATGTCAGCCGGGAACAGCCCCAGTACCCAGATCCTTCGCGTGCGAGGGAGAGAAAGACCAAACTCGGGATCAATGCGCGGAAGGACTTCGCCCCAAGACAACTGACGTATGTAGAGCAGTGCCCACATTCCACTCGCAGTTCCAACAGGTGTCATCTGGATTAAACTTGCAGCGCCACATTGTCCATGGGGACCAATATATAGCATGAGAGATCCTCTTCTGGGTGTACCGCAACTCTAAATCAATGTTGAACCTGCAAGGACAGGCACATTTATACGATTCCACTCGCTATCCAATATCACACATCCTTACTCTGAGCTCCAAGTACTTCTACCATGCTGAGAGGTCTTCTCGAGCCCACCCGGCGTTAGAGGTTTATGGAGTCGCGAGGCGGATATTGCCATACCCTTAGCTAAATGTAGAATCATGGGTGCGCTATGCAAGGTAGAATTCGGGGGAGAATATAACACTTCAAGAATTGGACTTAAAAGTCGGATAACAGAGAGTTTCCGATAGCCGTGGCTTATACTTAAGCCTCAAAATCTCAAACTCACGCATGGAATGGCCAAGATAGACTTGTGCTAAATGCCAGAGGCCTGCCTTTTGCCAATACGTCCACGAGAGAGTACGATTAGCAATCTGCACCGCCAGGTTTTTCCATCGAGAAAAATCCACACCAAGCAGGTATTTCACATCACAAAGATCACAAATCTTTTTCCATTCTCTTATGAAATCTTTAACAAACGGCGGAGTGGGACTTAGCCCCTGAAAGACAGAAAAACAAGCGGTCATTCCAATCAACTTGACTGCGTACTCTATATGGAGGTTATTCTGATATGGGGGACTTGATGTTTAGAATATTATGGTAAAGAAGTCTGCTGCCTCATCCGTGAAGGATTAGGGCAGGTCAGGCTGATTTGGGGTCAGTCTGGATTTGTAAGATCCTTCAAGATATGGAATAATTCAGTAGATCTGTTAGGGGCTTACATTATCAATGTGGGGTGGAACAGTTTCTTTGCCAGGGATATTGCGGGCAGTTATCTTTTAGAGCCAATATGTCTTCCTCCAATAAGGATTTACGTCACAAGCTTTCATGTTTCCGGCCAGTGCTCTTCGAGGAAACCAAATTGCTGTAAAACCATTTTTTGTTGCGCTTCTCTGGAGTATGTCCAAAGCAAAGGGAAAGGTTTGACACCGGGGGGGGGGTTGGGGGGGGCGGCCGTGCCGGCTCGTAAAGAGATCCCTATCTGGAGGAGGAATGGATCACTGTAATCCTGAGAGGTGGATCCTGAGGCCTACTTCCCTACTGAAGGGACTCTGGGTGGAGAAGCAGGAAAGGTGAGAGGGAGTGAGGAAGGGTGATGGCTAAAGAAAGTGCTTGCCAAGCCAGTACTAACTAACGCGCGTAGTAGATTCCAACCTCCAATGCTGAAGGGACTTGACGTATTGATATGTCCTCGAAGCAGGGAGGAGGGATCACTGATGCAGGTAATTGGGTGATTTTGGGAGTGCAGGGAGGAGGAAAGGAGGGATTAACTGCAGAGCCCTGAGTGAGGCTGAGAGCGTGACGGAGCCCAGGAGGAGCAGGCGAGGCCAGGAAGTTCTATCACGGATCCGGAGACGGGTGGCTGTATCAGTCATGTAGGCACAAGGGCGGTGGGAAAGTCCATGCTCCTTGCAGAAGAGGCGAGTGCGGCAAAGGAGGCCTACCGTACAAATGTTGTGTGGGGAGATAAGACAGGGAAACATATTAGGAAGAGAAGTGAGGGGGCTGGGCCACACTGGACGGGACAGTTAGCAGATAACCACAGCGTAAGGGAGCAGAGCGTGTGAGGAGGCTGGAGTGACCAGGGGCTCGGGGGACATGGAGAAGTCGAGGCAGGGGCAGGGTTAAGAGGGCAGAGTAAGTCTACTCTTTACCTCCAGACAGCAAGAGAGGAAGGGTAAACTCTGCACAGGGGAGGTCCCATGGAGTTAGGGCGGGTGGGCATTGTGTTACAGTAAATGAGTAAGCAAAGGACAAAATAGGAGGACGCGGGAGAGTGCTCGAACGCTAGTGTGGCCATGAACCATTGCCGTCGTCTTGGGTGAGAAGGGACCATGGTGGGCGGTGGACGGGCCAGGCTAAGCGAGAAAGTGGTGTCATCCATTGACAGCCTTCCTTCCCCTTGCCGCCCGATGACTGGTGTCCATGTAGGGTGTCCATGCATTTCCCGTATAGAACCACAAGCTCAGATCACGTGCACCAGGGTGACCGACTAGCTTCCGTGGTGGTGGTCAGGCTGCGGCTGCAGATGGCAGTGGGATAGCAGCTTGTGCAGTGGTCTTACAGATGCTGTGGTGTTACAGTCCCCCCCCAACTGCAGCTGCCAATAATACACCATCCCAACACAACCAAGAAAGTTTGAGATATGCGCTCCACGCGTGAAGTCGTTTGCCCAATCGCGTAGACCACAAAGGACAATCAGCTTCTGTAGCAGTGACCAAGCCTGGTGCAGCTTCCAATAGCACTGCACGCATCAACAATGAAACATGCTAAGGTGGTACAAATGTGGACAGAGATGTTTTGTCTGGATTTTCACTGCGTCCATAAAGCTGAGGGCACGTGTTTGAATTATGGCAGTCATTTATGCATTGAGAGAGACAGGAGGGATATGGCGATTTTTCGCGATATATTATTTAATATTGTGCATCAACAGAGCCGATGGAACCTGATCTCCACTCCGGGCTTGCTCGCTCGCCGTGAATTAAGCCGTAGGGTACCTGTCGTGCAGAAGTGTCACCGCTTGTGGCATCCCAAAACATGATGTTTGGGGGCCCATTGCTTACAACTGGGAAAAACAGTCTGAGGCACCTGTGGGGTGCTTACTTTATAATGGAGACAAAGGACTGCAGCGAGAGGGTTAATAGCGGCAGATAAGCACGGGACAGCAGGGAACAGCAACACTAAATGTCCACTGAAAAGCCATTAAGCACTCTGGCTGTCAGCAGTGTGCTAATGTACTCGAAGCCCGAGTAACACGGTAACAAGGGGATACGAGCATGGCTTGCAAGGGCCTGAAGTCGCAGGCAAAGGCAGATGATAATGTGTGCCTTGCAAAGCACGTATTGAATGTACCAAATTAAAGAAGTGTTCTGCTTTGTGGTAAGACCGCTAACACGGAGCCAGCCGCTCCCAAACTCAAAGACAACTCAGACATGTGCATCCCCTCTGTACCTCCAAGAGTTGCCAAGATGGCGTCCAAGTGTTTTCAAACCGTTTCCCTGCTTCCTGTCTGAGAGGGGCCAAGGGAGCCGTGCCTGGTCAAGAGGGGAGGGAATTCCTAGAAAAGAACCCAATCAAAAAGGCAGCCGTGGATGCCTAGAAACCTCATCCAGTCAGACAGCAAGGCTGATGGATGCCTTTAATTAGTATGTACAAATAATGGATTTCTTTCAGAAGACTGTGGGGTTGCCTGGTGCACTGGCCCCTTTTGATTTTGATGTTCTGTTTTATATTGAATATATATTTTTGTCAAATTGTTGCCCTTTAATTGCACATATGTAAACTCGATTGGCTCCGTTAGGCCACTCCTCTTTTAAAGCTTCATTGGCTACTTGGGATTTGAGGCTTTGCAAGACCCTTTTTAGGCACCACCCCTAAATATTGCATCCCGACACATTAGAACCTACATCCGCCCCCTTGATTTCTTATCCCACGCAAAGCGCAGATGGTGGAAGTGCTTCTCCTGGGTGCTGGACATGTGACAAGTGACATAACTTAGAGGGATGAAGGAAGCGCTAAAGAACCCAGGTTATTTGGGATGCTGGTCTCTAATTGCATTTTCAAAGCAGTGAAAAGAGACGCGATGTTCCAGGGCAGGCTCGGACTGGCCTATAGGACAATGCCCGAACCAAAAATGCAAAATGCTAGTGTGGGCCAGTTTTTCTGGTCAAAGTGGACCACTTTTTTGGCCAAAGTACTTGGAGGATCAGAACTATTGTGAATTTGTACTGGCAGTTGGGATTTAACCCTGGTATATTTCTTTTTGAAAATGTTGGTGCAGTTGGGATTTAACCATGTTATTTTTTAACATTGCTGGGATCAAACCCTGTTATTACTAGTTTAAGGATTAAAAAGACTGGGAACTAGAGTGCGCGCCTGACCTTTTCTTTTTTACTTTCAGTTTGACAAGTAACTTGACTGTGTGGCTAGTAGTTTTGACCATTGTTGCTGAGTAAATATTCAGTAAATTGCACAATTTGCATCACATTTGATCAAAACCTCCCCCTTGGGTACGATTCAAAACGTCTGCTACAAAAGGAATGAATTGCCATTTGCAACTGTGGGCCACTTGTTCACTGTTGCCTGAGACAATACTGGGCGAACGCGCCGTCAGCACGGCAAATGGCAGGCGCCGCCCTTAGTGAGGACACCCACCCAGCCGGAACAGGGGTGATAAGGTAGGAGGGACAAGGATAGGGGCCGCATCCCGGGCGTGGGAGGGGGCGGATGCACATCACAAAGGGGGCGACGGAGGGGGAATTGTACCAGTAAGGGGGGGGCTATATAAGGAAGGCCTCTTGGCCTTTAGGTGAGCCCTCTTGGTCCTGCTCCCCCTCCCAGCACAGAGGAAAGAAGAGCATTATCCTTGCAGGGTTTATCGTTTTTCTGCTGCCTGGCTGTCGGTGAGTGAGCGGTCAATGGTGGCTTTGGAAGTATTTTGCATTCATGTGTTTGGCTTGGGCGACGTGTAGTCTCTTGGGGGTGTTAGTGGTTAGCCAATTTACGGTCTCGGGTGATGTTGAGCTTTGGGGCGGCGGTCGTCAAGACCTTGAGGGAGCGATTGGAGGGTCTATGGCCACTACTTGGATGTTCGATGTTAATACTGTCACAATTAGCGCTACTCAGTGATTGTGCTAGGGCGCCCCCTTGGCGCTATACACCAAGTTACTTTAACCCTTGGCTTTAGTGCTTGTAGAAAGTAAACGCCAGGCTTGTAGCTATACTGTTCGCTGTGTGGCAGGACCACCCTTGAATTGAATGCGCACCGTGTCTGATTTAAGGGGATGGGGAAGGCTTGGACTGGCCAATAGGACAATAGGCCCACGGCCAGACCAAAAATGAGCTATTTCACTATGCAGTAGTAGCTGTGACTAGTGCTGTTTAATATTCTTTAAAACCTCCCCTTTGGGCACTATTCAAGCAGTGTCACAAAAGGAATGAATTGCCGTTTGCAACGGTGGGCCACTTTTTCATCGGGACTCGCAACACTTTTATGGCCCAGTCCGACCCTGGGTGCGGGGTTGTACTTTTTCCATGAGCAAGAGGGTCTGTTGATTGCCCTGTCAAGTGCTTTGTAGGGAATGCAGGAGTTTTCCCAGTAGGCCTCTGCACCCAGGGCCTCTTGTGTGGTTACCACCAGGAACCCTGCACCATCCAGCAGCACTGTGCTGCCGACGGAGTTCATGTGCTGCAGGGGCAGCTGGACTTCAGCCCAGCTTTGATCCGTTGATCTGCCCCCTATGGCATGATCCTTTGGTGCTGCCTTCACCCTGCACTAGAGGCCAGCGCTGCATAAAGCGCCCATCCACCGCGAGGAGACGGAGATCCATAAAATGGCCGCCGCCCTGCTCCAGCAATAGTTGTTTACCTTTGGTTGCCTAGCAACCGCTGTGCGAGGAGCTCTAAGCCCGCACGGCGAGCCGGAGGCGGAAGCCGTCCCACCCAGACAAAGGCCCACAAGGAACAAGGCCATTTCCTGTCTGCACCTGTCCGCACCGGCAGCGCGGCGCGGCACACTTCACCTCATATCCTTCCTACTGCTGTCTTGTAACGGGACCATTGCAGTCATCTACTATCCTTCACCGCAACCTCTGAACTACCATAAACTTCGGGATAGCAATGCAACTAAGCTGCTGCTGACTGGTGGCACTCGGCCAGATCCCTCCCACCTCTCCACCGGTAGGCGGAAGCCGGCACTCGTGTCGAAGGCACTGAGTACAAGGTTCCTGTCCTGAGCCTGTCGTGAGCTGTCTGAGCCTGGGCCAGGTATGTTGTCCATTGCCCTCTGGATCATTTCAGATGTGTATCTAGTTAACAGTGCCTTAACACTTGAGTCTTTGTATCTAGCCTAACGTGCATGCATCAGAGTCCACATCCAGCCTATTGTACCCTTTACTTGAGCTGTGTATCTAGCTTAAACTGCCCCACGTGAGTCCCGTACCTAGATCACTGCGCACTCATCTTAGCTATGCATCCAGGCCATTGTACCCTAACATCTGAGCTACGCTTTTAGCCTGTTATACCTTAACATTTGAAATACGCATTTAGCCTGTTGCGCTCTAATATTTGATTTTTGCTTACAACCTACTGCACCGAATAACAGTGAGATGTATACTCAATATATGCGACCTACACTTCAGATCTATTTCTAGTCTATCATGTTCCACAACCTGCGCTATAGCCTATGAAACAAGACATTTAGCATCTACTTTTCCCACTGCGCCTCAGTTTTTAATGTGCCTACCTGCTAGCCACTGTGCCTTAGTCTATTGACCACTGTGCCTCACCTTTGAATGTGCCTACTTGCTAGCCACTGTGCCTTAGTCTATTGACCACTGTGCCTCACCTTTGAATGTGCCTACTTGCTAGCCACTGTGCCTTAGTCTATTGACCACTGTGCCTCACCTTTGAATGTGCCTACTTGCTAGCCGCTGTGCCCTAGTCTATTGACCACTGTGCCTCACCTTTGAATGTGCCTACTTGCTAGCCACTGTGCCTTAGTCTACTGACCACCATGCCTGCCCATTGTACCTTATTCTGATCATGACTACTTGCTTTCCTGCCTATCCCGACCCAGTCGGCTCCCGCTTCACCTCAAACTACTCTATTGCCTTCAAGTCATCCTCACCCAACTACATCCAGGTCTCACTCTGACCAGCCATGGCAAACCTCTACTTAGCCATTCTCACCTTAACGGCTACACTCGCCCTGCTCCACCACAACAACACCACCCGCCACAAACCCCGTCCACAATCACTCCCAACCCAACATCCCTCATACACCTCGACTATGGGTTTCTTGGAGGCCCAACATATTGACCAGCCTAACGACGCCCTCAGTCCCATAGAATGGATCCACCGATTTGCTGCTCCGCCCACTCCTTGGAACCCATGCACATTGAAAGACAGAAACCTGAGACTCGGCTCTCGGTTCATAACCCCCAAGACATTTGCCAAAAGACACTCCCCTCATCCCACACACAATCAAGCGAACACCGCCCAAATTTTGAACATCACCCAAACATCCCCCTTGAGCACCTCTGAACAGCCACTGTTCAAGGGCGCCCTCATCAATGCCCGCTCCCTGGTTGCCCATGCGCTAGATATCGCAGACTTCATCTCTGCCAACAACCTACACTTCCTGGCTATCACGGAAACCTGGCTGCACCAAGCAGCAGGCCCAGCTCTATCCCTCGCCATCCCAGAAGGTTATTCAATACTAAGGAAAGACCGAGACATAGGTAAAGGAGGAGGAGTAGCCTTCATCGCCAAAACATCCCTTGGCCTTAGATTAACCCCACTGCCCAGCTTCCGGTCTGCAGAACTTCTGTCAGCCAAGGTCCAACTCTCTGCTACACAAACCATACTATTACACCTCCTCTACAGAACCCCAGTCCCCATCACCACACTTGAGGAAGAGATATCTGACCTCTTGACCACCAACACCAAAACAGGATCTCAAATTAACCTACTTGGTGACCTCAACCTCGGTCTCGGCGACCCAAACGATGCCAATGTGCTCTCCCTGGAAAGCACCATCTCCCAACTAGGGTTCAAGCACAGAATCACAGACCCTACCCACAACAAAGGCAGGACCTTGGACTGGCAGGCAGATCTCAACTGCTCTACGGCCATCACAAAAAACGAGCAAACTGCATGGTCTGACCACCACGCCATTTCCTTCTCCATCCAAGGGAAATCACAACCAAACACTCCAACCCCCATCATCCCTCAAACCCTCACCAGAAATAACCGCAACATTACCTTACAAAACCTCCGCCCACGTATAGACAATATCTGTACCCCCACAAACTACGTTAACCTAGATGCGGAGAAACTTGCCGACCTCTACAACAAAACGTTAGAATCAGCAGTAGATACCACCGCTCCACTCAAACTCACCAAAGCCAAACCGGCAGCCCACATGAACAAATGGTTCACACCAGAGCTAAAAATCCTTTGAAACTCCAAACGAGCCGCAGAAGCCACCTGGAGTAAACACGCCCAACCTATCTAACAAAACTCAACTCTCGATAGCAGCCACCACCTACAAAACTGCTATCCTCAAGGCCAAAAAAGAGACATACGAGAACAGAATTGAGAGCGCCAAATCCAAAACAAAAGAGCTCTTCAATATCCTCAGGGAATTCGAATCCCCCCCTACACTGGCAGAAACCTGCGTGAAAGATGCAGACTGGTGTGAGAGGATTCAAAAAGCCCTAGTAGACAAAATCACCATGTTACAATCCAAAAATCGAACAGAAAAAGCTCAGCCTATCCAAAAAAACAAACCACCCACCGTCCACCACCCCCAAAACCCCCACTTTCCCCCCCTTCTCCTTCTCACCAGTATCCACTTTAGAAGTAGAAAGCATCATTAAGGGCCTCAAGCCCTCCAGATGCCAAGGGGACTCATGCCCAGCTCCCATCATCCAGGAAGGCGCCAACATTCTGGCCCCCTTCATAACAGCCCTCATCAACGCATCCTTCAAATCAAGCTCAGTGCCTAGCAGCCTCAAGGAGGCCTGGGTCATGCCACTACTAACAAAACCTAATCTAGACCCCAATAACCCAACTGTAACGCTCACCTGATTCCCACGGAGGCGCTGGTCCCGGCTGAACTGTTATAGTCTCTTCAATTGAGAAGCGTAGAGCTCGGATGACTCTCTGGACTGGGCCTCCTCTTATTGACCGTCTGGCTTGCAGGGTGAGGTTTCTGCAGGCGGAAGAAAAAAGGGTTAATGACCGTTTGGCTGGACTTCCTCCTCACTAATCGCCAACTCTCCGAAAGTCCAATGTCCAGGTGAGCTCTCACCTTAGGCGTATAAATGCTGGGCTCTCCATCCTGCGACTATGCAGGGGTGCGTGGGTTCCAGTTACGTCACTGGAGATCCTCAAAGTCTTTTGTGGCCTTAGAAGTGGCACAGGTGCTGAGATGCCAAAAGGTGATGCCGCCGTTACTGCACGAGCGGATGCCAGTAGGTATAAAGAGTTTATAGTCTTGAAGAGATGGGCACCTTTAATGAAGTCTTTGCATTGTCTTTTTCAGGTGCCTGGATGCTGAGGGCGTTGTTCGTCCGTTGCCGTTGCACGTGCGAAGTACGTGAGTATAATGATCTGTGACCTTATTATAGCACCTCTAACAATGTTCTTTTCTTATTTGCAGGTGTCGGGACCTTGCGGGCGTTTTCCCAGTCGCGGATGCACGTGGGGAAACACGTACGTGTTAGGCTTTCTTGCAGTCTTTAATGGCACTTCAATAATGTCTTTTCTTGTTTTCAGGTGCCGGGCTGCTGCGGTTGAAGAGATCGTAATACGCGCACAAAAGCAGGCTCATAAGGAAAAGTAAATGCGGCCGCCTTCACCCGATTCCTACTTAACAATGTTCTTTGTCTTTACTGGTGCCGTTAGGCTGCTGAAGAGAAGGCCGCGAAGAATCCGTGAAAGCACAGATGGATCAGGTAAGCGAGCGCGGCTGCGAACGTGTTGCAACTTACTAACCTTATGTTTCTTTTGCTTGCAGGTTCTGCCGGTGTCTGGATTCCTGGATGGTAAGTATAGTTCTCGTGTCTTTCTTCCACAGGTTGCTGAGCTGAAGCTGGAGATGTCACTGGAATGCTGGAGCTGACTCGGTGAGCGTCCTGCTGCAGATGCAGAATAACGCGAAGCACGTTTTCCCAATTGGGTGTGGTTTAAATAGTGTTGGAGTGATTGGGTGTCTTCTTCCTCAGCCTCGCCCAGGTAAAAGAGTTCCTGTGTTCCAGAGCTAAGGAGTGGCACCAGCCCCACCCAGGTAAGAAAGTAGTCCCAGTTCAGGGAATAGTTCCTCCCAGCAGAAGGCTGGGGACTTCATCCTGCCAGCATTTGCAAAGGTGAGTATGCAGCATGGTCTGCTACAGGTAGGTCCACCCAAGCACCTTTGCAAGAATTATGAGCCCGGCGCCCCTGGCGCCGGGACTGAGGTTCCTTATGAGCCTGGCGCCAGAGGCGCCAGGACATGGTCCAAAGGGCCCCAATAGGGGTTTGCTGGAGCCGGGGACGAGGGTCGTGAGCCTGCTTCCGGGGATGCTGGGCTTGACTTGGCTTCTCGGGAGCAGTGCTCATGACACCAACTAACTACAGGCCAATCACCACCGTTCCCTACATCCTAAAGATCTTAGACAGAGTGGCCTACCTGCAAATACAGAAGCACCTGGAAGACAACAACCTCCTGGGTCTCAGACAATCCGGCTTCAGGCCAAGGCACGGAACAGAGTCAGCCCTACTGGACCTAAAAATCCAGATGGACGAGGCAAAGGACAAGGGTAATCTAGCCATTCTCCTACTGCTAGATCTATCAGCAGCCTTCGACCTCGTCGACCATCAGATCCTCACAGAACATCTGATGACCTCAGCGGCCTTCTCTAACCAGGCGACTGCCTGGATCCAGTCATTCCTAGCCAACCGAACCAACCGGGTCTTCTCCCCAGGGGCATCAGCACTCCCTGTCCCCATCACCTGTGGCGTCCCTCAAGGCTCATGCGTCTCGCCGACCCTATACAATATCTTCACTAAGCTATTGTTTGACCGCCTAGATAACCTGGGTGTCACATACACAAACTATGCTGACGATACCCAGGTTCTCATCACCCTATCAGGGTGCTACGATGAGGACTCCACCAGAATCAACAACCTATATTTGGAGATCCAAGCCTGGATGGCAGAGCACGGTCTATGCCTCAAAGACGAGAAAACTGAGCTCCTTCTTGTCGGCTCCCAACCACGGCTAAACAAACTAGACCCCCGTTACGCGTCCATCAACATAGACGGTAACCTAATCACAGTAGCCAAAGAAATTAAAACCCTTGGGGTTTATCTAGACTCTACTCTCTCGCTTAAAAGACAGGTGAATGCCACAGCCTCATCCACAGCTTATACTAATAAGCTCATCAACGCCTGCAAACTTTTCCTATCGCCTTCCAGCTGCATTACACTAGCCAGAGCGCTGGTGCTCTCAAAAATTGACTACTGCAATACTCTCTTTCTCGGTACGTCAGAACGCAACCTGAACAAACTACAGGTGCTTCAAAATAATGCCCTCAGAGCCGCCCTCAGTATCCCACGACATGCCCACATCTCTGGCATCAGACAAGATGCTCACTGGCTCCCTGTACGAGACAGAATCACTCTCAGATCCCTCGCCATCGTCCATAAATGCCGCTCCAATGACGCACCCAAATACCTGGCAGACAAGTTCCACAATCACACATCAACTAGACCAACTAGAACGCCATACTCACATTGCCTCTCCGTTCCCAAATTCTCCCTAAAAAAAGCAGGTGGCGCTAGCTTCCCGGTCCTAGCTGCCAAACTATGGAACGCTATGCCACCAAACCTTAGAGCAGAACCCTCATTTTGGACTTTTAGAGCCAAAACAAAAACTTGGCTTTCCAACAAAAACTCTGCTTATTGTACTTCTTCTCGGCATGTCTCTGTCGACCAACTTGTAACCCAGTCTACTACACCTGTTATTGTTATATCATAGTCTGTATTGTATATTTTTGCTATATTGTAACTATCTCTAAGTCTCCGGCGCCCGGTTACCCCAGGGTTCGGCGCACGGTACAAATAAATAAACTAAACTAAACTACCAGTTTTATTTCCACACTTTCTTTAGCAAAGGGGCTGGGCTTGCTCAGAAATGTGTAATTTGGGGCAACTTTGAAAATGATTTCCAGAACTGCTTTAGTCCCCGTCCACCCCTTCTCTCCACCCACCTCTGTGGTCCTTATTGTGTCCACCCCCGTGCGAGGGGCTGTAGATGATACCAAGCTGGTGCCTCCAGCAGCCTGGTTATTTTATTTATTTATTTGAACATTTATATAGTGCGCAAAACCCAAAGGTATCTAGGCGCTTAATTTTATGAGATTAATTACAGACATAAAATTCAGCTTATTCATAGATGAGTGGTTCAGGCCGACAGGTACAAAGCGGAAGTGAGCGTTACCATCTTATCTTATATTCTTATCATACAATATCATTTACAGTCATGCAGTATTTACAGAGTTTACACAGTTTACACAAATATACAGGCCTCATTTGTTGCAAGACTTGCAGGAATTACTTGTTTCTGTGTGTGGAATCTTATGCTGGGTGTGGGATCATAGGCTAGGTGAGGGATCATAGGCTAGGTGACAGCTGGTGCGAATCTTGAGTGAACAGCAAAGTTTTAAGGTTTTTTTCGGAAGGACGTCAAGGATGTGTCAGTCCTCAGTGTTAATGGCAGTGCGTTCCAGAGTTTAGCCGCGATCACTGGGAAACTGGAGCCGCCGGCTTTTTGTCTCTTAAATCTCGATGTAGAGATTAGGCTCGGTGTAGTGGGACTGTGTAGGTCTGTTAGATTGGGTTTTGGCTATTTGATTGCTAAGGGATGCTGGCGCATTATTCGAGAGGCATTTGTGAGTAAGCGAGAGGACTTTGAATTTGATTCTTTCCCGTAATGGGAGCCAATGGATGTTACGTCTAGTTGACGAGATGTGTTCATGTTTGGGTATGTCAAGTGCTGCTCTGATTGCATTGTTATCTTTGCCAGTTGGCAGCACCTTGTGTGGCTTGAGCCCCAGTAATAGCAGTGATAGTGCATAGATGCCGGCATGAAGCGCTAAATAAAAGGAGCAAGCACTTGATGCGCGCTGGTCTCTCTTGCTCCTGGTGGGACCATATTCCGCACTCGGTCTGATACGTGCTTCCAATGTCTTGGTGGGTTTCTATGGCGATGCCTACCTGGTGGAAGTGGCGCTTTTGCCCCTGGAACAAAGCCCTGCCAGTCGGTGCTGCCTGCTGCCATCCTGGGAGAGGTGGGTGGGGTCTTGGATGGACTGTAGGGATGATTTTCTCAGACGGGGCAGGGGGTCCCCCCTTGCCCTGTGGCTAAGGGGAGGTGGGTGGAGCCTGCACAGAATCTGGTGGTGCCAGGTGATCTCCATATTTTCCATACCATGTTATACATAGCTACCCCGCCTCCCGTGCACCCCCCGCCCTTTCAAACTGCATGCAGTGTGGACTGGAGAAAGCAGGAGGTCTCATAAGTGCTGGGTAAACTAAGTGCTGGGTAAACTAAGTGCTGGGTAAACTATTTTGAATTGTAGCCCCTCCTCTCCGGTGCCCACACAGTGCCTGGGAACTTTGTTGGCGCTTCGCGGGCATTGGGAGAAGGGTGCCAACTGTCCGGTTAGCTGTCATTTGAACGCACCTTCTGCATTTTGCACGTCCCTCCTTTAAGTCTTTAACTCCCTGGTAACATACACAGAGACATGGGGGCTGTGCACGGTTTCTAATCGTGTTGGGGTAAGATTGGTGGAATAGTTGAGGGGTGCACAAGGAATATGTTTGGGTCACCCAGAAATGAAAGCTTAAGGGCTTAGGATTCTTACGGGCATGGCGTAGCATGGCCACGTGTCGCCTAGGTGCGGTGGGATAAGCCGGCTTTTGGGGCCACGTAGATCAAACATTGAATCTCGCTGCCTGCACAGGTCATGCAGTAGGCTGTTTTGGGGAACATGCAGTTCAGCATCATGAAGGGTGTCGACTGAGGCAGCGGGCGGGGGGGGGGGGGGGGCACAGGGTGGGGCAAAAGGGGAGATGCTTTGCCGGCCTTGCTTGCGATGCTGCTGAGCCCAACGGATGTTGATGCTGGACAGGGGGGTTATTTAGTCCTGTGGAATGTGCCGGGGGAATGCGGAACACAGCGCCTTGATGGCTATACCTTGGGCACTTTTGATGCGTTGTGTTGGTGGTGGGTGCGGTGGGGATCGGGGGTATTGCTATTTGAGCGGTGTGGCCTCTGTTGCCCTCGAGTGTTCCGACATGAGGGGTAGCTGGGAGCAAGAGACATTGGCCACTCTGCAGTCCCTGCGGGACCCCAGCCCCATTTCATGGCTTGCGGTCATCTACTGCTGCTCTTCCTTTGTGGGGGGTTTGTGGGGTGGCACATGAGGTGCCCTCCAGTCAGCATGGGTCACACGGCATGGCAAAGCTGTTGAGTGGGAGCTCTGGGGGGCCGTGCAAAGTGGGCTAATAAACGCTGGTTTGCCCCGAGCAGGCAATTGGAACTGGGGTTCGGGGTGACAAAGTACGGTGCCAGGCAGAGGTTTCTCACCTGTGTCATACTTGCCATCATTATCCCACACTAAAACACTTCCAGGTTTATAAACATGTGCCTTCCCACAAGGGAGGCCCGAGGGCATAAGCTGGGAGGTGGGTTTGGTATGGGTGCGGCCGGGGCTGCACCATCCAGGTGCTGCCCCACTTTGCATGTGGGTGCTAGGGTGGGCGGCCAAGACCCCAACACAATGGGGACCCAGACTTCTGGGTCGCCCACCAGGGAAGAGAGGTGGCAGGGGAAGGTGACAGCATATAGTCCCTGCCCCTGACACCTCACATCAAAGGCCCCCATCCCATCCAGACGGACGTGGAGACAAGGGGCCTTTGATCAGGGCTGGACTGGGGACTAAAAGAGGCCCTAGAAATAATTACTGGGGACCAAAAGAGGCCCTGGAAATAAAGTTCAAAGTGACCCCATATGACACATTTTCAGCAAGCCCAATGCTTTTCCTATGAGAAAATTTGGAAATACCACACAAAAGAGGTCCAGGGTGCAGAGGCCCACCGGGAAATCTCCAGAGTTCCCTATGGGCCAGTCCACCCCTGCCTTTGATGTTCAAAGAGCGGCTACCTTGCCCTCGGGGAAAAATCGGCCTATAACCAGGGAGGGCAAGTTAGCCCCTCTCATTCCGTGCCTCTCTTCTGCCAGGCACCTGGCAGGGTTCCTGATCCTGCACCCATCATCAAAAACATCCCTCCCACCCCACAAAAGTCATGAGGAACCGCTCTAGCAGGGGCCAGGTCATTCCTCAATAATAGCCAAAAGTTTCAGAAATATGTTAGGGAAAGATTTAAACACCAAATAGGTATACAGAAAGGCTAAAACGGTTTAAAAATGGTCAAATAATAAGAATATACAAATAATTCAAAGGACAAGAATGGAGATTAAAGAAAAAGATTAAAACACAGGCTCAAAGAACCCACCCCAGAGGAGTAACAATGCAATAACAACGCATAGGGGGTTTCAAACACAAGCAGATCATGAGCTGTGTGAACACTGAAAGGCTCACATAAACACAGGCTCAAAGAATCCACCACCGAGGAGTAACAATGCAATAACAACGCATAGGGATTCAAACACAAGTGGATCATGAGCTTTGTGAACGCCGAAAGGCTCACATAAACACAGGCTCAAAGAACCCACCACCGAGGAGTAACAGTGAAATAACAACGCATGGGGGTTCAAACACAAGTGGATAGAGAACACCGAAAGGATGCCTTAAAAATAAAAGAATGGCACTTGGCAACCGGGGGGAAAGGCAGGATGCTCCCACCCCCTCCCTGATAGCACAGGAGGGCACACACCCCAAACCTAGATCAGGTTGGGAAAATGAATAGCTCCTCTCAAGGGGCAACATCACAAGTGGGTCAGAAGAGCTTTTGGGAAGGTCTACATATGGCTCAAGACACCCCAAAACTGAAAGCCGGTTGGGGCAAGCCAAAGCTCCAGAACCCACCTCTGTATTTGTAGTTGTATTTGTTTATTATTTGTATTGCGCACCCGACCGTGAGGTAACTGGGCGCTGGAAAACATAGCATGTTACAGACAAAAAGCATAGGTGCATACATATTTACATAAAGGAAAGAGCCTAGTAGTGGCTGAAGGGGCGACCTAGGTTACATTACAGTTTACATATTGGTCGGACCATCAAAGTAAGTACAAATATACACAATAATGGTGAGCAGGCCGACTTAGGTTACATATTGGACTGACCATTAAGGTAGGTACAGGTGAGATGAGGAGGGATACTTAGGCCAAACAAAGGGCTGTGATGCAGGATCATTTATGCTCAGTGATTGGTGGGCTCATCAGTGAGCCAGAGTTTGACGCTGGTTTTGAAGGCATTGAAGGATGGTTCTAGTCTGATGTTAATGTTAATGTTAAAGTACATTTGTACCGCACACTATCACCACCAAAGTGGTCCCCTGGCGCTCTGGCGGCTCTGAAAAAGGGGAGGAGAGGGGGTGGGTTAGTGGGAATAAGCTGGAAAAGTGCAAGAGAGCAGTGATGTGCTGTTGGCAGCCTCAGCCTGGTGGGTCCGTTGGCTGGGCTTGGGGTGTTTTATGGTCCCTAGTCGTCGTGTGCTGTTGTGCAAGTCTATGTGTGGTTTGTTTTGTTGTTGCATTGTTGTGAAGTTTGTGCGGATTGCTGCGTTTTAGGCTTGTGGTTGTGTTTGGTTACAGTTTGAGAGGTGTATGCAGAGGGATGGAATTGTTAGTTGGTTGGTTAGTTGGCATTGCTGTCCTTGCAATTGTGGGATTCCATCTAGGTGCGGTACATGCTAAAAGTCACATTTCTATCTAGATTCGACGCAAGCTAGGTTCATAATTCTAAGTGTGGTGCATGCTAACAGTCACATTTCTATCTAGATGCGACACCTGCTAACGTTCAGAATTCCGCACTAGTGTGGCACATGCTAACAGTCACATTTCTATCTAGATTCGACGCAAGCTATGGTCATAATTCTAAGTGTGGTGCATGCTAAGAATCACATTTCTGAAATTCCATCTAAGTGTAGCACATGCTAACAATGACATTTCTGTCTAGATGCGACGCATACTAAACTAGAGAATTCCATCTAAGTGTGGCATATGCTAACAACCAGATTTCTGTCTAGATTTGGCGCATACTAAACTTGAGAATTCCATCTAAGTATGGCATATGCTAACAGTCACATTTCTGTCTAGATTTGGCGCATAATAAACTTGAGAATTCCATCTATGTGTGGCATATGCTAGGGGGCGTGGCTAACTGCCATGTGAAGAAGACGTGCTCTGGGTGCGCTCCGTTCGATGCGATCAACATAAGCTGTTATTCTTACTTAAACTGTGAACCCTGAAGCCCGCGGTCCTCTTCACCGAACGCCGCTACCTTCTCGCACCTGCTGGCTGTTTTTTTTCGTGCTCGAAGCCGCCCTACGACGACTGAGCGCCGCACGAAAAGTCGCTGCTGATCCGAGACAAAATGGCGGCTCCCTCGCGCTGAGAGACGCGATGGCCCTTACATCATGGCGGCACCCGAACCGCGGCGCCATACCGGCTGAGCCGATCTGACACCCTAGGACCCAGCGGAGCCTGCGGTCACCACCCGACCTGCACAAGAAGCCGGCGAAAGACGCACGCGACTGGGTGCCCGACCGTGTGCTGATGCCCCTCGGCTGCGGGCGTCGCCCTCGGGGGCGCTGACGAGTGGAGCCGCGCAGGCGGTGGGCTGCTCTGGTGTCTCGTGCGGCCCCCCGTCCTGCTCCTCCTCGACCGGCGAGGAGACCGGGGCACTAGGTCCGCTCCTGGGCCCCTCAGCCGAACAAGGATCCCTGCAGCGCCTGTCCGACCGGCAGCGGGAGCCGACGGAGGACGCGCGCGGCCTGGGCACCGCTCGCGGCCGCCTGTGAGCAAAGCCCCTGGAGTAGCAGCCAGAAGGAGGAGCGGGGAGCCCGGGCGTCGCTGAGCCCACTATCGAGCGGGATCGCCGGGGGTGTGCCATGCCTGCACTTCCCCCCCCCCACTTCTCGCCCGCCTGAGTCACTGGGACCCCCTGGAGGGAGCGCAACACCCCAGACCGCATACCCAAGGCCCGGAGGGGCGGGCCTAGACGTCCTGGCCCGGTGTCGGCCGAGCGGGGCGACCTACCTTGTGGCGCGGAGAGCCTGCTGGGTGCCATCACCACGGAGCCCCCTGCAGGACCATAGCTCTAGGGAACCCTTCCGTTGACGCCTTCAGTGGAGATCACACGGCCACTCAGCCCTGCTGTGCTCCGTTCACCCCGAGCCCACGCCAGAGAAGACTGAGAACCAACAAGCCACCCGCCATGTCCACCAAAGGGGCCAGGTCCAAACAGCGCCAAACCACCATTGACACCTTCACGGCTGGGGGACCCACAGCTTCCGAAACCCCTAACGGCACTATCTTAGACGCACAGCCTGACCCCCAGGGAATGACTACCGAACCCAGCAACACCCATATCCTGGAAGCCATTAAACTGCTGCAGACCACTATGGAGCACAAAATTGACGCGGTGGCCATAGACCTGGGCCTCCTACGCCAGGACTTCCGCTCCTTGACCAACAGGACTGACACACTTGAGGCTCAGGTGCGCGAAAACACTGAAACCAAGGTGGTGCTCCTCAAAGATGTTGATGAGCTGCAGCAAAGAGTTAAGAATTTGGAGGAAAGGGCCGAGGAGGCAGAAGGGCGGGCACGCCGGAACAACATCCGCCTCCTGGGCCTGCCGGAGGGCATTGAAGGATCCGACCCCACGAACTACGTGGAGAACTTAATACTACAGGAGATTGGTGCTGAGAAACTGTCCCAAGGCTTCACGATTGAAAGGGCCCATCGATCCCTCACTAAAAGACCTCCCCCTGGCACCCCACCCAGACCAATAATAGCGAAGGTTCTAAATTACAGAGACCGGGAGACCATCCTGGCCTACTCACGGTCTGGCGGCCAGATCCTCAGAGACTCGGCTAAAATATCCATCTACCCCGATTACAACTTCCAGGTCCAATTGAAGAGGGCTCAATTCATACATACCAAAGCCAGATTGAAGGCCGCCGGACTGCGCTACATGCTCCTCTATCCCTCCAGATTGAAAGTAATACGCAACAACAAAGCCCACCTATTTGACACTCCATCTGAGGCCCGGGACTGGATGGACAGGGAACAGGTTCCTGATATGGAGGTAAAGGGACGACGTCCGCGCTGACCCTCACCACGATGGCGGCGTCCGGGCCCTAGAACCCACTAGGGCCCCTCCATGCAAATGCCAGCCTGACACAGCTGAACTGATCCTACACAGCGGGGCTCCAGAGTCGAACACTCTTCCACCCCCGGAAGGTTTTTTTTTCCCCCCTTTTTTTGGGTATACACATACCCGCCCGTAGGGCACCTGGCGACCAATGTTCGGTCCAACGGAGCAGAAACGGGACAGTCTCAAAGAGGGACACCTCGCTCGACCTGTTATTAGTTTGGGGTGTTTAAGGTTACGGAGGGTGGGGAAACGGGAGTTGGCACGTATGTTAGGTGCCGAAATGGGGTAACTACTAGACCACAGACGTCCACCACACACAGCACGAAGACAACACAGCCCCTAAGCTTGGCGATTCTGAAATTCTCTACACGCCTCTTGCCACTAACATGGCCCCCAGCTAGACCCCCAAATGGACGCCTATCTCCAATTACCCATGGCTGACACGATAAAAATCATTACGTGGAACGTCAGAGGCATGAATAGCTATGTGAAACAACGTCGCATCCACGCATATTTGAAAAGATGCAAGGCCGGGATTGCCATGCTCCAAGAAACACCTATCTGCTGATAAACTGAAGGCACTGGCCAAAACTTGGCGTGGGACCTTGATAGGATCCTCCTACTCCTCTTATGCAAGGGGAGTCTTGATATGGGTTGACCCAACCATCCCCTTCAGACTAACTAGTACAAAAACGGACGATGAGGGTAGGATGGCACTGGCTTGCGGCACCATCGAAGGCAGAGAGGTATGCCTAATTAGCACCTACGCACCCAATCATGACGCTACAGCTTTCTTCCATTCCTTGTACCCTAGGCTCAGCCCCTACCGGGACAGCGTCATGATCTGGGGAGGCGATCACAATTGCACTCTAGACCCCCTGAAAGATAGATCGGATGATAAACATACCCGCCCGTCCCCTCCGGCCAAAATCTTGTCCAAACTGACTAGCCAGCTGTTACTCCGAGACTTGTGGAGGGAACTGCACCCTGACCAACGAGTATTCTCCTTTTACTCCCCACCCCACGTGGTCCATACTAGGCTGGATTATCTGTTCGTAAGCCACGAACAACAAGCTATGTTTGGTGACGCCCTTTACCTGCCCAGGGTGCTGTCTGACCATTCCCCGCTGCTGGCCACCTGGGAAGTATTCCCGCCTAGACCCCCGATCCCTACTTGGAGGCTCAGAGCCGAAGCCCTTCACGATGCGACCCTCCGGGAACACATGGGTAACTGTACCGAGGATTACTGGGAACGAAATTCTAATAGCGTCAGATACATAGGCACTGCATGGGAGGCATACAAGGTGGTCATGAGGGGTGAAATGATTGCGTCCATAGGTGGAGCCCGTAGATCCATCACGTCCTCTCTGGAACGCTCGGAAGGGGAGCTGGGTGTATTGGAAAACAGAGCTGACTCAACCCCAGAACTCCTGCAAAAAATAACCGACCTTAAGCAAACCTGTTTAACACACTGGGAATCCCTGGGTAAACTGAGTTACGCTAAACACATTGAAAGAACCCATGCCCTGGGTGACAAACCCGGGAAACTCCTAGCCTGGCTGTATAAAAGAGAAACCCCCCGTGCACCCATTTGCCAAATTCTTAAGCCGGACGGCACCACGGCACACACCCAAAAAGAAATCAACTCAGTCTTTACAGACTTCTATCACAACTTGTATTCCGAGACCCTTCCTGTGGCCGATGCCAGTATGGAGGATGTCTTAGATATCATTGAGCTGCCTAAATTGGACTCACAGATGGCTGAAACACTAGACGAGCCCATCACTCCCGACGAAGTAAAGGTAATCATTAGATCCCTTCCATCCGGTAAAACCCCTGGTACTGATGGCCTCCCTGGAGAGTTTTACAAGACTTATGAGGAGACCCTAGCCCCCCTGCTGGCCCAGGTGTTCAATGAAGCTTATGAGCGCGGCTCCCTCCCTGACACCATGAGGGAAGCCGTTATCATCCCCCTCCTCAAGCCTGGAAAGGACGGTACGGACTGCGGCTCCTACAGGCCCCTTTCCATGTTAAATGTTGACAGCAAGATCCTAACCTCCCTCCTAGCTAACAGATTGCGTAGGGTAATATCACACTTAATACATCAGGATCAAACGGGCTATGTGCCCGGGCGCTCCATAACCGAAAAACCTGCGGAGGTTGCACCACGTTATATACAGTACGGAACTGAGGCCCCAGAAATACGCAGTTGCGTCATTGGACGCCACCAAAGCCTTCGATTCAGTGCGCTGGGAGTGGCTATATGCCACCATGGTAAAAATGGGAATAGGACCAGTTTTCTTGAAATGGACCAAATTGGTCTACACCAATCCATCCGCCAGGGTGCGGACCAACAAGACATACTCTGATCCGTGGCCCCTCCACAGAGGCACCCGCCAGGGATGCCCACTATCCCCGATGCTTTATATCATCGCCAACGAACCTGTGGCCGCATACCTTAGACAGGAATACGGAGATGGGGGCATTGAGATTGACGGGGTAACCCACGTTGTCTCCATGAACGCCGACGATACCTTGTTATACTTACATAATCCCGAACACCTCTTGCCCTACATTCTCGAAACCCTAGAATGCTTCCACAAGCACACAGGAATCCGGATTAACAAAGACAAGTCCTGCCTCTACCCGCTAGCTGCACTATACAACGAAGACTTCAGAGCCCTGCCCCCCTTAGATCTTCAAAGAGAGGTGACCTCCTTTAGATACCTGGGAATCACCATACACCGTAACCCTCATACGGAACACATCCTCAACACGATTAGACCCAAAGATAACCTAGTTAAATCCATGGACTTCTGGGGGAAGCTCCCGCTTTCCGTAGCTGGGAGGGCAGGTCTCCTCAAGATGGTGGCACTTCCCCGCCTATTACACAATTTCACCAACGTTCCCTACAACATCCCACCCTCCTTCTTTAAAGACATTAACAAGTTATGCAGGCAGTTCCTCTGGCAGGGAGGCAGACACAGGGTAGCGCTGGAGACACTTCAAAGACCCTACGATAGGGGAGGAATGAAGGTCCCCAACTTCGAACTGTACTACCTTGCATGCCAGCTAAGACACGTGATGCGATGGATGGCTGATGAGATCACTACAGACACCAGACTTCTCCAACCAGCTCTGTCTGGCCTCTTACTCAGAGACCTACTCTGGGTCAGGGATGGAACCCTAGGGCAGTACCCATACCTGGCGAAGCTTGGGACCCGGCTCTGGAGAAGGGCTTGCAGAACATTGGGGTCCCCAGATCCATACTCCCCACAGATCCCCATAGCAGCACTCATGGCCCACCGCCCTTGGGGCCAACTGGAAGCGCGTGCTCAATGGGAACCCTGCTGAGTGGCCACCCTTGGTGACCTGGTTCAGGACCAAGAAATCCTTACATTCTCCGACCTCAACGAGACCACGGGGCTGCCAGCAGGGCACTTCCTGCTCCACGGAGCAGTGATCCAAGCTATGAAGGACAGATGGCCTGCAGCCGTCATCCTGGCAACGGACAACGAGATTATAGAAACCTTGTTGAACACCGCCGAAGGAGGCCACGAAACCTCTCGGCTCTATGAAGTCCTATTGCTAGGCACGACCAGGAATGAGCTCAGAAGTAGAGGAAAGTGGGAATACGAATTAGGCCTGGACTTCAGCGACAAGGAATGGGAAAGAGTAACCCTCTACCACAAGAAAATCTCCAGAAACGCCCGCTTACAACTTACCCAACTATACATCACCAACAGGGCCTATCTAACTCCGGAAACTATATCGAACTTCAAGGGCGCCTCAATCCAACTATGCCCTAAATGTAATGAGCCGAGGGCGGGAATGACTCACATGTTCTGGGGTTGTCCTGTGATACGCTCCTTTTGGACTCAGGTACGGGAAAGGGTGGCCAATGCAGATATCGAACTAGAGGTGCTTGACCCTGCGGCCTGTATCCTGGGCAGATACAGCCGGGACCACAAAAACAAGCCCTTAAACAGACTCAGAGACCTAATTTACATCACGGCGAAAAGACGCATAGCCATGGGTTGGAAGAGCCCCAGAGGCCCGATCGAAGCGCAGTGGTGGGGAGACCTCACAAAGTGGATTGCTGCCGAGACCGGAGCATGGGAAACCGCTATCCATGAACAAAGACTGTACTCCAGTGAGGAATTGCACCGCTGGGTGTCGCTGACCGTGCCGTTACTCCACCCCAGAGCGGGGGACAAACCCTCAGATCGATCGGCCAGCCCTGGCCTCTAAACAGACTGGATATGGGAGTTGACCGGGTTCATGGGGGTGGGGGGGGGGGAGGGTGGTATTGGGGAAGTTGTGGACATATAGTACATGTGCAATACAAGATTGAGTATGTGGTCTGTTTAATCTGTTGAAAAACAATAAAGAAAGTTTTAAAAAAAAAAATAAAGTGTGGCATATGCTAACAATCACATTTCTGTCTAGATTTGGCGCAGACTAAACTTGAGAATTCCATCTAAGTGTGGCATATGCTAACAGTCACATTTCTGTCTAGATTTGGCGCAGACTAAACTTGAGAAATTCCATCCAAGTGTGGCATTTGCTAACAATCACATTTCTGTCTAGATTTGGCGCAGACTAAACTTGAGAAATTCCATCCAAGTGTGGCATATGCTAACAATCACATTTCTGTCTAGATGCGACGCATACTAAACTAGAGAATTCCATCTAAGTGTGGCATATGCTAACAGTCACATTGCTGTCTAGATTTGGCGCAGACTAAACTTGAGAAATTCCATCCAAGTGTGGCATATGCTAACAATCACATTTCTGTCTAGATGCGATGCAGACTAAACCAGAGAATTCCATCTAAGTGTGGCATATGCTAACAATCACATTTCTGTCTAGATTTGGCGCAGACTAAACTTGAGAATTCCATCTAAGTGTGGCATATGCTAACAGTCACATTTCTGTCTAGATTTGGCGCAGACTAAACTTGAGAAATTCCATCCAAGTGTGGCATTTGCTAACAATCACATTTCTGTCTAGATTTGGCGCAGACTAAATTTGAGAAATTCCATCCAAGTGTGGCATATGCTAACAATCACATTTCTGTCTAGATGCGACGCATACTAAACTAGAGAATTCCATCTAAGTGTGGCATATGCTAACAATCACATTTCTGTCTAGATTTGGCGCAGACTAAACTAGAGAATTCCATCTAAGTGTGGCATATGCTAACAGTCACATTGCTGTCTAGATTTGGCGCAGACTAAACTTGAGAAATTCTATCCAAGTGTGGCATATGCTAACAATCACATTTCTGTCTAGATGCGACGCAGACTAAACTAGAGAATTCCATCTAAGTGTGGCATATGCTAACAGTCACATTTCTGTCTAGATTTGGCGCATACTAAACTTGAGAATTCCATCTAAGTGAGGCATATGCTAACAATCACATTTCTGTCTAGATTTGGCGCGGGCTAAGCTTGAGAATTCCATCTAAGTGTGGCATATGTTAACAATCACATATCTGTCTAGATGTGACGCAGACTAAACTAGAGAATTCCATCTAAGTGTGGCATATGCTAACAATCACATTTCTGTCTAGATTTGGCGCAGACTAAACTTGAGAATTCCATCTAAGTGTGGCATATGCTAACAGTCACATTTCTGTCTAGATTTGGCGCAGACTAAACTTGAGAAATTCCATCCAAGTGTGGCATATGCTAACAATCACATTTCTGTCTAGATGCGACGCATACTAAACTAGAGAATTCCATCTAAGTGTGGCATATGCTAACAATCACATTTCTGTCTAGATTTGGCGCAACTAAGCTTGAGAATTCCATCTAAGTGTGGCATATGCTAACAATCACATATCTGTCTAGATGTGACGCAGACTAAACTAGAGAATTCCATCTAAGTGTGGCATATGCTAACAATCAGATTTCTGTCTAGATTTGGCGCATACTAAACTTGAGAATTCCATCTAAGTGTGGCATATGCTAACAGTCACATTGCTGTCTAGATTTGGCGCAGACTAAACTTGAGAATTCCATCTAAGTGTGGCATATGTTAACAATCACAGTTCTGTCTAGATTTGGCGCAGACTAAACTTGAGAAATTCCATCTAAGTGTGGCATATGCTAACAATCACATTTCTGTCTATATGTGACACATACTAAAACAGAGAATTCCATCTAAGTGTGGCATATGCTAACAATCACATTTCTGTCTAGATTTGGCGCAGACTAAACTTGAGAAATTCCATCCAAGTGTGGCATATGCTAACAATCACATTTCTGCCTAGATGCGACGCATACTAAACTAGAGAATTCCATCTAAGTGTGGCATATGCTAACAATCACATTTCTGTCTAGATTTGGCGCATACTAAGCTTGAGAATTCCATCTAAGTGTGGCATATGCTAACAATCACATTTCTGTCTAGATTTGGCGCAGACTAAACTTGAGAAATTCCATCCAAGTGTGGCATATGCTAACAATCACATTTCTGCCTAGATGCGACGCATACTAAACTAGAGAATTCCATCTAAGTGTGGCATATGCTAACAATCACATTTCTGTCTAGATTTGGCGCAGACTAAACTAAAGAATTCCATCTAAGTGTGGCATATGCTAACAATCACATTTCTGTCTAGCTTTGGCGCAGACTAAACTAGAGAATTCCATCTAAGTGTGGCATATGCTAACCATCAGATTTCTGTCTAGATTTGGCGCATACTAAACTAGAGAATTCCATCTAAGTGTGGCATATGCTAACAATCACATTTCTGTCTAGATTTGGCGCAGACTAAACTAGAGAATTCCATCTAAGTGTGGCATATGCTAACAATCAGATTTCTGTCTAGATTTGGCGCATGCTAAACTTGAGAATTCCATCTAAGTGTGGCATATGCTAACAATCACATTTCTGTCTAGATTTGGCGCATACTAAACTTGAGAATTCCATCTAAGTGTGGCATATGCTAACAATCACATTTCTGTCTAGATTTGGCGCAGACTAAACTAGAGAATTCCATCTAAGTGTGGCATATGCTAACCATCAGATTTCTGTCTAGATTTGGCGCATACTAAACTAGAGAATTCCATCTAAGTGTGGCATATGCTAACAATCACATTTCTGTCTAGATTTGGCGCAGACTAAACTAGAGAATTCCATCTAAGTGTGGCATATGCTAACAATCAGATTTCTGTCTAGATTTGGCGCATACTAAACTTGAGAATTCCATCTAAGTGTGGCATATGCTAACAATCACATTTCTGTCTAGATTTGGCGCAGACTAAACTTGAGAAATTCCATCCAAGTGTGGCATATGCTAACAATCACATTTCTGTCTAGATGCGACGCATACTAAACTAGAGAATTCCATCTAAGTGTGGCATATGCTAACAATCACATTTCTGTCTAGATTTGGCGCAGACTAAACTTGAGAATTCCATCTAAGTGTGGCATATGCTAACAATCAGATTTCTGTCTAGATTTGGCGCATACTAAACTTGAGAATTCAATCTAAGTGTGGCATATGCTAACAGTCACATTTCTGTCTAGATTTGGCGCATACTAAACATGAGAATTCCATCTAAGTGTGGCATATGCTAACAATCACATTTCTGTCTAGATTTGGCGCGGGCTAAGCTTGAGAATTCCATCTAAGTGTGGCATATGTTAACAATCACATATCTCTCTAGATGTGATGCAGACTAAACTAGAGAATTCCATCTAAGTGTGGCATATGCTAACAATCACATTTCTGTCTAGATTTGGCGCATACTAAACTTGAGAATTCCATCTAAGTGTGGCATATGCTAACAGTCACATTTCTGTCTAGATTTGGCGCATACTAAACTTGAGAATTCCATCTAAGTGTGGCATATGCTAACAATCACATTTCTGTCTAGATTTGGCGTGGGCTAAGCTTGAGAATTCCATCTAAGTGTGGCATATGTTAACAATCACATATCTGTCTAGATGTGATGCAGACTAAACTAGAGAATTCCATCTAAGTGTGGCATATGCTAACAATCACATTTCTGTCTAGATTTGGCGCAGACTAAACTTGAGAATTCCATCTAAGTCTGGCATATGCTAACAGTCACATTTCTGTCTAGATTTGGCGCAGACTAAACTTGAGAAATTCCATCCAAGTGTGGCATATGCTAACAATCACATTTCTGTCTAGATGCGACGCATACTAAACTAGAGAATTCCATCTAAGTGTGGCATATGCTAACAGTCACATTGCTGTCTAGATTTGGCGCAGACTAAACTTGAGAAATTCCATCCAAGTGTGGCATATGCTAACAATCACATTTCTGTCTAGATGCGACGCAGACTAAACTAGAGAATTCCATCTAAGTGTGGCATATGCTAACAATCACATTTCTGTCTAGATTTGGCGCAGACTAAACTTGAGAATTCCATCTAAGTGTGGCATATGCTAACAGTCACATTTCTGTCTAGATTTGGCGCAGACTAAACTTGAGAAATTCCATCCAAGTGTGGCATTTGCTAACAATCACATTTCTGTCTAGATTTGGCGCAGACTAAACTTGAGAAATTCCATCCAAGTGTGGCATATGCTAACAATCACATTTCTGTCTAGATGCGACGCATACTAAACTAGAGAATTCCATCTAAGTGTGGCATATGCTAACAATCACATTTCTGTCTAGATTTGGCGCAGACTAAACTAGAGAATTCCATCTAAGTGTGGCATATGCTAACAGTCACATATCTGTCTAGATTTGGCGCAGACTAAACTTGAGAAATTCCATCCAAGTGTGGCATATGCTAACAATCACATTTCTGTCTAGATGCGACGCATACTAAACTAGAGAATTCCATGTAAGTGTGGCATATGCTAACAATCACATTTCTGTCTAGATTTGGCGCATACTAAGCTTGAGAATTCCATCTAAGTGTGGCATATGCTAACAATCACATATCTGTCTAGATGTGACGCAGACTAAACTAGAGAATTCCATCTAAGTGTGGCATATGCTAACAATCAGATTTCTGTCTAGATTTGGCGCATACTAAACTTGAGAATTCCATCTAAGTGTGGCATATGCTAACAATCACATTTCTGTCTAGATGCGACGCATACTAAACTAGAGAATTCCATCTAAGTGTGGCATATGCTAACAATCACATTTCTGTCTAGATTTGGCGCAGACTAAACTAGAGAATTCCATCTAAGTGTGGCATATGCTAACAGTCACATTTCTGTCTAGATTTGGCGGAGACTAAACTTGAGAAATTCCATCCAAGTGTGGCATATGCTAACAATCACATTTCTGTCTAGATGCGACGCATACTAAACTAGAGAATTCCATGTAAGTGTGGCATATGCTAACAATCACATTTCTGTCTAGATTTGGCGCATACTAAGCTTGAGAATTCCATCTAAGTGTGGCATATGCTAACAATCACATATCTGTCTAGATGTGACGCAGACTAAACTAGAGAATTCCATCTAAGTGTGGCATATGCTAACAATCAGATTTCTGTCTAGATTTGGCGCATACTAAACTTGAGAATTCCATCTAAGTGTGGCATATGCTAACAGTCACATTGCTGTCTAGATTTGGCGCAGACTAAACTTGAGAATTCCATCTAAGTGTGGCATATGTTAACAATCACAGTTCTGTCTAGATTTGGCGCAGACTAAACTTGAGAAATTCCATCTAAGTGTGGCATATGCTAACAATCACATTTCTGTCTATATGTGACACATACTAAACTAGAGAATTCCATCTAAGTGTGGCATATGCTAACAATCACATTTCTGTCTAGATTTGGCGCAGACTAAACTAGAGAATTCCATCTAAGTGTGGCATATGCTAACAATCACATTTCTGTCTAGATTTGGCGCATACTAAGCTTGAGAATTCCATCTAAGTGTGGCATATGCTAACAATCACATTTCTGTCTAGATTTGGCGCAGACTAAACTTGAGAAATTCCATCCAAGTGTGGCATATGCTAACAATCACATTTCTGCCTAGATGCGACGCATACTAAACTAGAGAATTCCATCTAAATGTGGCATATGCTAACAATCACATTTGTGTCTAGATTTGGCGCATACTAAGCTTGAAAATTCCATCTAAGTGTGGCATATACTAACAATCACATTTCTGTCTAGATTTGGCGCAGACTAAACTAGAGAATTCCATCTAAGTGTGGCATATGCTAACAATCACATTTCTGTCTAGATTTGACGCATACTAAACTTGAGAATTCCATCTAAGTGTGGCATATGCTAACAATCACATTTCTGTCTAGCTTTGGCGCAGACTAAACTAGAGAATTCCATCTAAGTGTGGCATATGCTAACCATCAGATTTCTGTCTAGATTTGGCGCATACTAAACTAGAGAATTCCATCTAAGTGTGGCATATGCTAACAATCACATTTCTGTCTAGATTTGGCGCAGACTAAACTAGAGAATTCCATCTAAGTGTGGCATATGCTAACAATCAGATTTCTGTCTAGATTTGGCGCATGCTAAACTTGAGAATTCCATCTAAGTGTGGCATATGCTAACAATCACATTTCTGTCTAGATTTGGCGCATACTAAACTTGAGAATTCCATCTAAGTGTGGCATATGCTAACAATCACATTTCTGTCTAGATTTGGCGCAGACTAAACTAGAGAATTCCATCTAAGTGTGGCATATGCTAACCATCAGATTTCTGTCTAGATTTGGCGCATACTAAACTAGAGAATTCCATCTAAGTGTGGCATATGCTAACAATCACATTTCTGTCTAGATTTGGCGCAGACTAAACTAGAGAATTCCATCTAAGTGTGGCATATGCTAACAATCAGATTTCTGTCTAGATTTGGCGCATACTAAACTTGAGAATTCCATCTAAGTGTGGCATATGCTAACAATCACATTTCTGTCTAGATTTGGCGCAGACTAAACTTGAGAAATTCCATCCAAGTGTGGCATATGCTAACAATCACATTTCTGTCTAGATGCGACGCATACTAAACTAGAGAATTCCATCTAAGTGTGGCATATGCTAACAATCACATTTCTGTCTAGATTTGGCGCAGACTAAACTTGAGAATTCCATCTAAGTGTGGCATATGCTAACAATCAGATTTCTGTCTAGATTTGGCGCATACTAAACTTGAGAATTCAATCTAAGTGTGGCATATGCTAACAGTCACATTTCTGTCTAGATTTGGCACATACTAAACTTGAGAATTCCATCTAAGTGTGGCATATGCTAACAATCACATTTCTGTCTAGATTTGGCGCGGGCTAAGCTTGAGAATTCCATCTAAGTGTGGCATATGTTAACAATCACATATCTCTCTAGATGTGATGCAGACTAAACTAGAGAATTCCATCTAAGTGTGGCATATGCTAACAATCACATTTCTGTCTAGATTTGGCGCATACTAAGCTTGAGAATTCCATCTAAGTGTGGCATATGCTAACAATCACATATCTGTCTAGATGTGACGCAGACTAAACTAGAGAATTCCATCTAAGTGTGGCATATGCTAACAATCACATTTCTGTCTAGATTTGGCGGAGACTAAACTTGAGAAATTCCATCCAAGTGTGGCATATGCTAACAATCACATTTCTGTCTAGATGCGACGCATACTAAACTAGAGAATTCCATCTAAGTGTGGCATATGCTAACAATCACATTTCTGTCTAGATTTGGCGCATACTAAGCTTGAGAATTCCATCTAAGTGTGGCATATGCTAACAATCACATATCTGTCTAGATGTGACGCAGACTAAACTAGAGAATTCCATCTAAGTGTGGCATATGCTAGCAATCACATTTCTGTCTAGATTTGGCGCAGACTAAACTTGAGAAATTCCATCCAAGTGTGGCATATGCTAACAATCACATTTCTGTCTAGATGCGACGCAGACTAAACTAGAGAATTCCATCTAAGTGTGGCATATGCTAACAATCACATTTCTGTCTAGATGTGACGCATACTAAACTTGAGAATTCCATCTAAGTGTGGCATATGCTAACAGTCACATTTCTGTCTAGATTTGGCGCATACTAAACTTGAGAATTCCATCTAAGTGTGGCATATGCTAACAATCACATTTCTGTCTAGATTTGGCGCGGGCTAAGCTTGAGAATTCCATCTAAGTGTGGCATGTGTTAACAATCACATATCTGTCTAGATGTGACGCAGACTAAACTAGAGAATTCCATCTAAGTGTGGCATATGCTAACAATCACATTTCTGTCTAGATTTGGCGCAGACTAAACTTGAGAATTCCATCTAAGTTTGGCATATGCTAACAGTCACATTTCTGTCTAGATTTGGCGCAGACTAAACTTGAGAAATTCCATCCAAGTGTGGCATTTGCTAACAATCACATTTCTGTCTAGATTTGGCGCAGACTAAACTTGAGAAATTCCATCCAAGTGTGGCACATGCTAACAATCACATTTCTGTCTAGATGCGACGCATACTAAACTAGAGAATTCCATCTAAGTGTGGCATTTGCTAACAATCACATTTCTGTCTAGATTTGGCGCAGACTAAACTTGAGAAATTCCATCCAAGTGTGGCACATGCTAACAATCACATTTCTGTCTAGATTTGGCGCAGACTAAACTTGAGAAATTCCATCCAAGTGTGGCATTTGCTAACAATCACATTTCTGTCTAGATTTGGCGCAGACTAAACTTGAGAAATTCCATCCAAGTGTGGCATATGCTAACAATCACATTTCTGTCTAGATTTGGCGCGGGCTAAGCTTGAGAATTCCATCTAAGTGTGGCATGTGTTAACAATCACATATCTGTCTAGATGTGACGCAGACTAAACTAGAGAATTCCATCTAAGTGTGGCATATGCTAACAATCACATTTCTGTCTAGATTTGGCGCAGACTAAACTTGAGAATTCCATCTAAGTGTGGCATATGCTAACAGTCACATTTCTGTCTAGATTTGGCGCAGACTAAACTTGAGAAATTCCATCCAAGTGTGGCATTTGCTAACAATCACATTTCTGTCTAGATTTGGCGCAGACTAAACTTGAGAAATTCCATCCAAGTGTGGCACATGCTAACAATCACATTTCTGTCTAGATGCGACGCATACTAAACTAGAGAATTCCATCTAAGTGTGGCATATGCTAACAATCACATTTCTGTCTAGATTTGGCGCAGACTAAACTTGAGAAATTCCATCCAAGTGTGGCACATGCTAACAATCACATTTCTGTCTAGATGCGACGCATACTAAACTAGAGAATTCCATCTAAGTGTGGCATATGCTAACAATCAGATTTCTGTCTAGATTTGGCGCATGCTAAACTTGAGAATTCCATCTAAGTGTGGCATATGCTAACAATCAGATTTCTGTCTAGATTTGGCGCATGCTAAACTTGAGAATTCCATCTAAGTGTGGCATATGCTAACAATCAGATTTCTGTCTAGATTTGGCGCATGCTAAACTTGAGAATTCCATCTAAGTGTGGCATATGCTAACAATCACATTTCTGTCTAGATTTGGCGCATACTAAACTTGAGAATTCCAT
The DNA here is from genome assembly GCF_040938575.1 of Ambystoma mexicanum. NCBI lineage: Eukaryota > Metazoa > Chordata > Amphibia > Caudata > Ambystomatidae > Ambystoma > Ambystoma mexicanum. The sequence continues at coordinate 31,748,212 of NC_090923.1, read as the reverse complement.
CTAAGTGTGGCATATGCTAACAATCACATTTCTGTCTAGATTTGGCGCAGACTAAACTAGAGAATTCCATCTAAGTGTGGCATATGCTAACCATCAGATTTCTGTCTAGATTTGGCGCATACTAAACTAGAGAATTCCATCTAAGTGTGGCATATGCTAACAATCACATTTCTGTCTAGATTTGGCGCAGACTAAACTAGAGAATTCCATCTAAGTGTGGCATATGCTAACAATCAGATTTCTGTCTAGATTTGGCGCATACTAAACTTGAGAATTCCATCTAAGTGTGGCATATGCTAACAATCACATTTCTGTCTAGATTTGGCGCAGACTAAACTTGAGAAATTCCATCCAAGTGTGGCATATGCTAACAATCACATTTCTGTCTAGATGCGACGCATACTAAACTAGAGAATTCCATCTAAGTGTGGCATATGCTAACAATCACATTTCTGTCTAGATTTGGCGCAGACTAAACTTGAGAATTCCATCTAAGTGTGGCATATGCTAACAATCAGATTTCTGTCTAGATTTGGCGCATACTAAACTTGAGAATTCAATCTAAGTGTGGCATATGCTAACAGTCACATTTCTGTCTAGATTTGGCACATACTAAACTTGAGAATTCCATCTAAGTGTGGCATATGCTAACAATCACATTTCTGTCTAGATTTGGCGCGGGCTAAGCTTGAGAATTCCATCTAAGTGTGGCATATGTTAACAATCACATATCTCTCTAGATGTGATGCAGACTAAACTAGAGAATTCCATCTAAGTGTGGCATATGCTAACAATCACATTTCTGTCTAGATTTGGCGCATACTAAGCTTGAGAATTCCATCTAAGTGTGGCATATGCTAACAATCACATATCTGTCTAGATGTGACGCAGACTAAACTAGAGAATTCCATCTAAGTGTGGCATATGCTAACAATCACATTTCTGTCTAGATTTGGCGGAGACTAAACTTGAGAAATTCCATCCAAGTGTGGCATATGCTAACAATCACATTTCTGTCTAGATGCGACGCATACTAAACTAGAGAATTCCATCTAAGTGTGGCATATGCTAACAATCACATTTCTGTCTAGATTTGGCGCATACTAAGCTTGAGAATTCCATCTAAGTGTGGCATATGCTAACAATCACATATCTGTCTAGATGTGACGCAGACTAAACTAGAGAATTCCATCTAAGTGTGGCATATGCTAGCAATCACATTTCTGTCTAGATTTGGCGCAGACTAAACTTGAGAAATTCCATCCAAGTGTGGCATATGCTAACAATCACATTTCTGTCTAGATGCGACGCAGACTAAACTAGAGAATTCCATCTAAGTGTGGCATATGCTAACAATCACATTTCTGTCTAGATGTGACGCAGACTAAACTAGAGAATTCCATCTAAGTGTGGCATATGCTAACAATCAGATTTCTGTCTAGATTTGGCGCATACTAAACTTGAGAATTCCATCTAAGTGTGGCATATGCTAACAGTCACATTTCTGTCTAGATTTGGCGCATACTAAACTTGAGAATTCCATCTAAGTGTGGCATATGCTAACAATCACATTTCTGTCTAGATTTGGCGCGGGCTAAGCTTGAGAATTCCATCTAAGTGTGGCATGTGTTAACAATCACATATCTGTCTAGATGTGACGCAGACTAAACTAGAGAATTCCATCTAAGTGTGGCATATGCTAACAATCACATTTCTGTCTAGATTTGGCGCAGACTAAACTTGAGAATTCCATCTAAGTTTGGCATATGCTAACAGTCACATTTCTGTCTAGATTTGGCGCAGACTAAACTTGAGAAATTCCATCCAAGTGTGGCATTTGCTAACAATCACATTTCTGTCTAGATTTGGCGCAGACTAAACTTGAGAAATTCCATCCAAGTGTGGCACATGCTAACAATCACATTTCTGTCTAGATGCGACGCATACTAAACTAGAGAATTCCATCTAAGTGTGGCATTTGCTAACAATCACATTTCTGTCTAGATTTGGCGCAGACTAAACTTGAGAAATTCCATCCAAGTGTGGCACATGCTAACAATCACATTTCTGTCTAGATTTGGCGCAGACTAAACTTGAGAAATTCCATCCAAGTGTGGCATTTGCTAACAATCACATTTCTGTCTAGATTTGGCGCAGACTAAACTTGAGAAATTCCATCCAAGTGTGGCATATGCTAACAATCACATTTCTGTCTAGATTTGGCGCGGGCTAAGCTTGAGAATTCCATCTAAGTGTGGCATGTGTTAACAATCACATATCTGTCTAGATGTGACGCAGACTAAACTAGAGAATTCCATCTAAGTGTGGCATATGCTAACAATCACATTTCTGTCTAGATTTGGCGCAGACTAAACTTGAGAATTCCATCTAAGTGTGGCATATGCTAACAGTCACATTTCTGTCTAGATTTGGCGCAGACTAAACTTGAGAAATTCCATCCAAGTGTGGCATTTGCTAACAATCACATTTCTGTCTAGATTTGGCGCAGACTAAACTTGAGAAATTCCATCCAAGTGTGGCACATGCTAACAATCACATTTCTGTCTAGATGCGACGCATACTAAACTAGAGAATTCCATCTAAGTGTGGCATATGCTAACAATCACATTTCTGTCTAGATTTGGCGCAGACTAAACTAGAGAATTCCATCTAAGTGTGGCATATGCTAACAGTCACATTGCTGTCTAGATTTGGCGCAGACTAAACTTGAGAAATTCCATCCAAGTGTGGCATATGCTAACAATCATATTTCTGTCTAGATGCGACGCAGACTAAACTAGAGAATTCCATCTAAGTGTGGCATATGCTAACAATCACATTTCTGTCTAGATTTGGCGCAGACTAAACTTGAGAATTCCATCTAAGTGTGGCATATGCTAACAGTCACATTTCTGTCTAGATTTGGCGCAGACTAAACTTGAGAAATTCCATCCAAGTGTGGCATTTGCTAACAATCACATTTCTGTCTAGATTTGGCGCAGACTAAACTTGAGAAATTCCATCCAAGTGTGGCATATGCTAACAATCACATTTCTGTCTAGATGCGACGCATACTAAACTAGAGAATTCCATCTAAGTGTGGCATATGCTAACAATCACATTTCTGTCTAGATTTGGCGCAGACTAAACTAGAGAATTCCATCTAAGTGTGGCATATGCTAACAGTCACATTGCTGTCTAGATTTGGCGCAGACTAAACTTGAGAAATTCCATCCAAGTGTGGCATATGCTAACAATCACATTTCTGTCTAGATGCGACGCAGACTAAACTAGAGAATTCCATCTAAGTGTGGCATATGCTAACAATCACATTTCTGTCTAGATGTGACGCAGACTAAACTAGAGAATTCCATCTAAGTGTGGCATATGCTAACAATCAGATTTCTGTCTAGATTTGGCGCATACTAAACTTGAGAATTCCATCTAAGTGTGGCATATGCTAACAGTCACATTTCTGTCTAGATTTGGCGCAGACTAAACTTGAGAAATTCCATCCAAGTCTGGCATATGCTAACCATCAGATTTCTGTCTAGATGCAACGCATACTAAACTAGAGAATTCCATCTAAGTGTGGCATATGTTAACAATCACATATCTGTCTAGATGTGACGCAGACTAAACTAGAGAATTCCATCTAAGTGTGGCATATGCTAACAATCACATTTCTGTCTAGATTTGGCGCAGACTAAACTTGAGAATTCCATCTAAGTGTGGCATATGCTAACAGTCACATTTCTGTCTAGATTTGGCGCAGACTAAACTTGAGAAATTCCATCCAAGTGTGGCATATGCTAACAATCACATTTCTGTCTAGATGCGACGCATACTAAACTAGAGAATTCCATCTAAGTGTGGCATATGCTAACAATCACATTTCTGTCTAGATTTGGCGCATACTAAGCTTGAGAATTCCATCTAAGTGTGGCATATGCTAACAATCACATATCTGTCTAGATGTGACGCAGACTAAACTAGAGAATTCCATCTAAGTGTGGCATATGCTAACAATCACATTTCTGTCTAGATGCGACGCATACTAAACTAGAGAATTCCATCTAAGTGTGGCATATGCTAACAATCAGATTTCTGTCTAGATTTGGCGCATACTAAACTTGAGAATTCCATCTAAGTGTGGCATATGCTAACAGTCACATTGCTGTCTAGATTTGGCGCAGACTAAACTTGAGAATTCCATCTAAGTGTGGCATATGTTAACAATCAAATTTCTGTCTAGATTTGGCGCAGACTAAACTTGAGAAATTCCATCTAAGTGTGGCATATGCTAACAATCACATTTCTGTCTATATGTGACACATACTAAACTAGAGAATTCCATCTAAGTGTGGCATATGCTAACAATCACATTTCTGTCTAGATTTGGCGCAGACTAAACTAGAGAATTCCATCTAAGTGTGGCATATGCTAACAATCACATTTCTGTCTAGATTTGGCGCATACTAAACTAGAGAATTCCATCTAAGTGTGGCATATGCTAACAATCACATTTCTGTCTAGATTTGGTGCATACTAAGCTTGAGAATTCCATCTAAGTGTGGCATATGTTAACAATCACATTTCTGTCTAGATTTGGCGCAGACTAAACTTGAGAAATTCCATCCAAGTGTGGCATATGCTAACAATCACATTTCTGCCTAGATGCGACGCATACTAAACTAGAGAATTCCATCTAAGTGTGGCATATGCTAACAATCACATTTCTGTCTAGATTTGGCGCATACTAAGCTTGAAAATTCCATCTAAGTGTGGCATATGCTAACAATCACATTTCTGTCTAGATTTGGCGCAGACTAAACTAGAGAATTCCATCTAAGTGTGGCATATGCTAACAATCACATTTCTGTCTAGATTTGGCGCATACTAAACTTGAGAATTCCATCTAAGTGTGGCATATGTTAACAATCACATTTCCGTCTAGATTTGGCGCAGACTAAACTTGAGAAATTCCATCTAAGTGTGGCATATGCTAACAATCACATATCTGTCTAGATGTGACGCATACTAAACTAGAGAATTCCATCTAAGTGTGGCATATGCTAACAATCACATTTCTGTCTAGATGCGACGCATACTAAACTAGAGAATTCCATCTAAGTGTGGCATATGCTAACAATCACATTTCTGTCTAGATTTGGCGCATACTAAACTTGAGAATTCCATCTAAGTGTGGCATATGTTAACAATCACATTTCCGTCTAGATTTGGCGCAGACTAAACTTGAGAAATTCCATCTAAGTGTGGCATATGCTAACAATCACATATCTGTCTATATGTGACGCAGACTAAACTAGAGAATTCCATCTAAGTGTGGCATATGCTAACAATCACATTTCTGTCTAGATTTGGCGCAGACTAAACTTGAGAATTCCATCTAAGTGTGGCATATGTTAACAATCACATTTCCGTCTAGATTTGGCGCAGACTAAACTTGAGAAATTCCATCTAAGTGTGGCATATGCTAACAATCACATATCTGTCTATATGTGACGCAGACTAAACTAGAGAATTCCATCTAAGTGTGGCATATGCTAACAATCACATTTCTGTCTAGATTTGGCGCAGACTAAACTTGAGAATTCCATCTAAGTGTGGCATATGCTAACAGTCACATTTCTGTCTAGATTTGGCGCAGACTAAACTTGAGAAATTCCATCCAAGTGTGGCATTTGCTAACAATCACATTTCTGTCTAGATTTGGCGCAGACTAAACTTGAGAAATTCCATCCAAGTGTGGCACATGCTAACAATCACATTTCTGTCTAGATGCGACGCATACTAAACTAGAGAATTCCATCTAAGTGTGGCATATGCTAACAATCACATTTCTGTCTTGATTTGGCGCAGACTAAACTAGAGAATTCCATCTAAGTGTGGCATATGCTAACAGTCACATTGCTGTCTAGATTTGGCGCAGACTAAACTTGAGAAATTCCATCCAAGTGTGGCATATGCTAACAATCACATTTCTGTCTAGATGCGACGCAGACTAAACTAGAGAATTCCATCTAAGTGTGGCATATGCTAACAATCACATTTCTGTCTAGATTTGGCGCAGACTAAACTTGAGAATTCCATCTAAGTGTGGCATATGCTAACAGTCACATTTCTGTCTAGATTTGGCGCAGACTAAACTTGAGAAATTCCATCCAAGTGTGGCATTTGCTAACAATCACATTTCTGTCTAGATTTGGCGCAGACTAAACTTGAGAAATTCCATCCAAGTGTGGCATATGCTAACAATCACATTTCTGTCTAGATGCGACGCATACTAAACTAGAGAATTCCATCTAAGTGTGGCATATGCTAACAATCACATTTCTGTCTAGATTTGGCGCAGACTAAACTAGAGAATTCCATCTAAGTGTGGCATATGCTAACAGTCACATTGCTGTCTAGATTTGGCGCAGACTAAACTTGAGAAATTCCATCCAAGTGTGGCATATGCTAACAATCACATTTCTGTCTAGATGCGACGCAGACTAAACTAGAGAATTCCATCTAAGTGTGGCATATGCTAACAATCACATTTCTGTCTAGATGTGACGCAGACTAAACTAGAGAATTCCATCTAAGTGTGGCATATGCTAACAATCAGATTTCTGTCTAGATTTGGCGCATACTAAACTTGAGAATTCCATCTAAGTGTGGCATATGCTAACAGTCACATTTCTGTCTAGATTTGGCGCAGACTAAACTTGAGAAATTCCATCCAAGTCTGGCATATGCTAACCATCAGATTTCTGTCTAGATGCAACGCATACTAAACTAGAGAATTCCATCTAAGTGTGGCATATGTTAACAATCACATATCTGTCTAGATGTGACGCAGACTAAACTAGAGAATTCCATCTAAGTGTGGCATATGCTAACAATCACATTTCTGTCTAGATTTGGCGCAGACTAAACTTGAGAATTCCATCTAAGTGTAGGATATGCTAACAGTCACATTTCTGTCTAGATTTGGCGCAGACTAAACTTGAGAAATTCCATCCAAGTGTGGCATATGCTAACAATGACATTTCTGTCTAGATGCGACGCATACTAAACTAGAGAATTCCATCTAAGTGTGGCATATGCTAACAATCACATTTCTGTCTAGATTTGGCGCATACTAAGCTTGAGAATTCCATCTAAGTGTGGCATATGCTAACAATCACATATCTGTCTAGATGTGACGCAGACTAAACTAGAGAATTCCATCTAAGTGTGGCATATGCTAACAATCACATTTCTGTCTAGATGCGACGCATACTAAACTAGAGAATTCCATCTAAGTGTGGCATATGCTAACAATCAGATTTCTGTCTAGATTTGGCGCATACTAAACTTGAGAATTCCATCTAAGTGTGGCATATGCTAACAGTCACATTGCTGTCTAGATTTGGCGCAGACTAAACTTGAGAATTCCATCTAAGTGTGGCATATGTTAACAATCAAATTTCTGTCTAGATTTGGCGCAGACTAAACTTGAGAAATTCCATCTAAGTGTGGCATATGCTAACAATCACATTTCTGTCTATATGTGACACATACTAAACTAGAGAATTCCATCTAAGTGTGGCATATGCTAACAATCACATTTCTGTCTAGATTTGGCGCAGACTAAACTAGAGAATTCCATCTAAGTGTGGCATATGCTAACAATCACATTTCTGTCTAGATTTGGCGCATACTAAACTAGAGAATTCCATCTAAGTGTGGCATATGCTAACAATGACATTTCTGTCTAGATTTGGTGCATACTAAGCTTGAGAATTCCATCTAAGTGTGGCATATGTTAACAATCACATTTCTGTCTAGATTTGGCGCAGACTAAACTAGAGAATTCCATCTAAGTGTGGCATATGCTAACAATCACATTTCTGTCTAGATTTGGCGCCGACTAAACTTGAGAATTCCATCTAAGTGTGGCATATGCTAACAGTCACATTGCTGTCTAGATTTGGCGCAGACTAAACTTGAGAATTCCATCTAAGTGTGGCATATGTTAACAATCAAATTTCTGTCTAGATTTGGCGCAGACTAAACTTGAGAAATTCCATCTAAGTGTGGCATATGCTAACAATCACATTTCTGTCTAGATGCGACGCATACTAAACTAGAGAATTCCTTCTAAGTGTGGCATATGCTAACAATCACATTTCTGTCTAGATTTGGCGCATACTAAGCTTGAGAATTCCATCTAAGTGTGGCATATGCTAACAATCACATTTCTGTCTAGATTTGGCGCATACTAAGCTTGAGAATTCCATCCAAGTGTGGCATATGCTAACAATCACATTTCTGTCTAGATGCGACGCAGACTAAACTAGAGAATTCCATCTAAGTGTGGCATATGCTAACAATCACATTTCTGTCTAGATTTGGCGCCGACTAAACTTGAGAATTCCATCTAAGTGTGGCATATGCTAACAATCACATTTCTGTCTAGATGCGACGCATACTAAACTTGAGAATTCCATCCAAGTGTGGCATATGCTAACAATCACATTTCTGTCTAGATGCGACGCACACTAAACTTGAGAATTCCATCCAAGTGTGGCATATGTTAACAATCACATTTCTGTCTAGATTTGGCGCAGACTAAACTTGAGAAATTCCATCCAAGTGTGGCATATGCTAACAATCACATTTCTGTCTAGATGCGACGCATACTAAACTAGAGAATTCCTTCTAAGTGTGGCATATGCTAACAATCACATTTCTGTCTAGATTTGGCGCATACTAAGCTTGAGAATTCCATCTAAGTGTGGCATATGCTAACAGTCACATTTCTGTCTAGATTTAGCGCATACTAAACTTGAGAATTCCATCTAAGTGTGGCATATGCTAACAATCACATTTCTGTCTAGATTTGGCGCATACAAAACTTGAGAATTCCATCTAAGTGTGGCATATGCTAACAGTCACATTTCTGTCTAGATTTGGCGCATACTAAACTTGAGAAATTCCATCCAAGTGTGGCATATGCTAACAATCACATTTCTGTCTAGATGCGACGCATACTAAACTTGAGAATTCCATCTAAGTGTGGCATATGCTAACAATCACATTTCTGTCTAGATGCGATGCATACTAAACTTGAGAATTCCATCCAAGTGTGGCATATGCTAACAATCACATTTCTGTCTAGATGCGACGCACACTAAACTTGAGAATTCCATCCAAGTGTGGCATATGTTAACAATCACATTTCTGTCTAGATTTGGCGCAGACTAAACATGAGAAATTCCATCCAAGTGTGGCATATGCTAACCATCATATTTCTATCTAGATGCAGCGCGGGCTAAGCGTGAGAATTCCATCTAAGTGTGGCATATGCTAACAATCACATTTCTGTCTATATGTGACACATACTAAACTAGAGAATTCCATCTAAGTGTGGCATATGCTAACAATCACATTTCTGTCTAGATTTGGTGCAGACTAAACTAGAGAATTCCATCTAAGTGTGGCATATGCTAACAATCACATTTCTGTCTAGATTTGGCGCATACTAAACTAGAGAATTCCATCTAAGTGTGGCATATGCTAACAATGACATTTCGGTCTAGATTTGGTGCATACTAAGCTTGAGAATTCCATCTAAGTGTGGCATATGTTAACAATCACATTTCTGTCTAGATTTGGCGCAGACTAAACTAGAGAATTCCATCTAAGTGTGGCATATGCTAACAATCACATTTCTGTCTAGATTTGGCGCCGACTAAACTTGAGAATTCCATCTAAGTGTGGCATATGCTAACAGTCACATTGCTGTCTAGATTTGGCGCAGACTAAACTTGAGAATTCCATCTAAGTGTGGCATATGTTAACAATCAAATTTCTGTCTAGATTTGGCGCAGACTAAACTTGAGAAATTCCATCTAAGTGTGGCATATGCTAACAATCACATTTCTGTCTAGATGCGACGCATACTAAACTAGAGAATTCCTTCTAAGTGTGGCATATGCTAACAATCACATTTCTGTCTAGATTTGGCGCATACTAAGCTTGAGAATTCCATCTAAGTGTGGCATATGCTAACAATCACATTTCTGTCTAGATTTGGCGCAGACTAAACTAGAGAATTCCATCTAAGTGTGGCATATGCTAACAATCACATTTCTGTCTAGATTTGGCGCATACTAAGCTTGAGAATTCCATCCAAGTGTGGCATATGCTAACAATCACATTTCTGTCTAGATGCGACGCAGACTAAACTAGAGAATTCCATCTAAGTGTGGCATATGCTAACAATCACATTTCTGTCTAGATTTGGCGCCGACTAAACTTGAGAATTCCATCTAAGTGTGGCATATGCTAACAATCACATTTCTGTCTAGATGCGACGCATACTAAACTTGAGAATTCCATCCAAGTGTGGCATATGCTAACAATCACATTTCTGTCTAGATGCGACGCACACTAAACTTGAGAATTCCATCCAAGTGTGGCATATGTTAACAATCACATTTCTGTCTAGATTTGGCGCAGACTAAACTAGAGAATTCCATCTAAGTGTGGCATATGCTAACAATCACATTTCTGTCTAGATGTGACGCATACTAAACTAGAGAATTCCTTCTAAGTGTGGCATATGCTAACAATCACATTTCTGTCTAGATTTGGCGCATACTAAGCTTGAGAATTCCATCTAAGTGTGGCATATGCTAACAGTCACATTTCTGTCTAGATTTAGCGCATACTAAACTTGAGAATTCCATCTAAGTGTGGCATATGCTAACAATCACATTTCTGTCTAGATTTGGCGCATACAAAACTTGAGAATTCCATCTAAGTGTGGCATATGCTAACAGTCACATTGCTGTCTAGATTTGGCGCAGACTAAACTTGAGAAATTCCATCCAAGTGTGGCATATGCTAACAATCACATTTCTGTCTAGATTTGACGCAGACTAAACTAGAGAATTCCATCTAAGTGTGGCATATGCTAACAATCACATTTCTGTCTAGATTTGGCGCAGACTAAACTTGAGAATTCCATCTAAGTGTGGCATATGCTAACAATCACATTTCTGTCTAGGTGCGACGCAGACTAAACTAGAGAATTCCATCTAAGTGTGGCATATGCTAACAGTCACATTGCTGTCTAGATTTGGCGCAGACTAAACTTGAGAAATTCCATCCAAGTGTGGCATATGCTAACAATCACATTTCTGTCTAGATTTGACGCAGACTAAACTAGAGAATTCCATCTAAGTGTGGCATATGCTAACAATCACATTTCTGTCTAGATTTGGCGCAGACTAAACTTGAGAATTCCATCTAAGTGTGGCATATGCTAACAATCACATTTCTGTCTAGATGCGACGCAGACTAAACTAGAGAATTCCATCTAAGTGTGGCATATGCTAACAGTCACATTGCTGTCTAGATTTGGCGCAGACTAAACTTGAGAATTCCATCTAAGTGTGGCATATGCTAACAATCACATTTCTGTCTAGATTTGGCGCAGACTAAACTAGAGAATTCCATCTAAGTGTGGCATATGCTAACAATCACATTTCTGTCTAGATTTGGCGCAGACTAAACTAGAGAATTCGATCTAAGTGTGGCATATGCTAACAATCACATTTCTGTCTAGATTTGGCGCAGACTAAACTAGAGAATTCCATCTAAGTGTGGCATATGCTAACAATCACATTTCTGTCTAGATTTGGCGCAGACTAAACTAGAGAATTCCATCTAAGTGTGGCATATGCTAACCATCAGATTTCTGTCTAGATTTGGCGCAGACTAAACTAGAGAATTCCATCTAAGTGTGGCATATGCTAACAATCACATTTCTGTCTAGATTTGGCGCAGACTAAACTAGAGAATTCCATCTAAGTGTGGCATATGCTAACAACCAGATTTCTGTCTAGATTTGGCGCAGACTAAACTTGAGAAATTCCATCCAAGTGTGGCATATGCTAACAATCACATTTCTGTCTAGATGCGATGCATACTAAACTAGAGAATTCCATCTAAGTGTGGCATATGCTAACAATCACATTTCTGTCTAGATTTGGCGCAGACTAAACTAGAGAATTCCATCTAAGTGTGGCATATGCTAACAGCCACATTTCTGTCTAGATGCGACGCATACTAAACTAGAGAATTCCATCTAAGTGTGGCATATGCTAACAATCACATTTCTGTCTAGATTTGGCGCAGATTAAACTAGAGAATTCCATCTAAGTGTGGCATATGCTAACAATCACATTTCTGTCTAGATTTGGCACAGACTAAACTTGAGAAATTCCATCCAAGTGTGGCATATGCTAACAATCACATTTCTGTCTAGATGCGACGCATACTAAACTAGAGAATTCCATCTAAGTGTGGCATATGCTAACAATCAGATTTCTGTCTAGATTTGGCGCATACTAAACTTGAGAATTCCATCTAAGTGTGGCATATGCTAACAGTCACATTTCTGTCTAGATTTGGCGCATACTAAACTTGAGAATTCCATCTAAGTGTGGCATATGCTAACAATCACATTTCTGTCTAGATTTGGCGCAGACTAAACTTGAGAAATTCCATCCAAGTGTGGCATATGCTAACAATAACATTTCTGTCTAGATGCGACGCATACTAAACTAGAGAATTCCATCTAAGTGTGGTATATGCTAACAATCACATTTCTGTCTAGATTTGGCGCAGACTAAACTAGAGAATTCCATCTAAGTGTGGCATATGCTAACAATCAGATTTCTGTCTAGATTTGGCGCATACTAAACTTGAGAATTCAATCTAAGTGTGGCATATGCTATCAGTCACATTTCTGTCTAGATTTGGCGCATACTAAACTTGAGAATTCCATCTAAGTGTGGCATATGCTAACAATCACATTTCTGTCTAGATTTGGCGCGGGCTAAGCTTGAGAATTCCATCTAAGTGTGGCATATGTTAACAATCACATATCTCTCTAGATGTGATGCAGACTAAACTAGAGAATTCCATCTAAGTGTGGCATATGCTAACAATCACATTTCTGTCTAGATTTGGCGCATACTAAGCTTGAGAATTCCATCTAAGTGTGGCATATGCTCTACAATCACATATCTGTCTAGATGTGACGCAGACTAAACTAGAAAATTCCATCTAAGTGTGGCATATGCTAACAATCACATTTCTGTCTAGATTTGACGCAGACTAAACTAGAGAATTCCATCTAAGTGTGGCATATGCTAACAATCACATTTCTGTCTAGATTTGGCGCAGACTAAACTTGAGAATTCCATCTAAGTGTGGCATATGCTAACAATCACATTTCTGTCTAGATGCGACGCAGACTAAACTAGAGAATTCCATCTAAGTGTGGCATATGCTAACAGTCACATTGCTGTCTAGATTTGGCGCAGACTAAACTTGAGAATTCCATCTAAGTGTGGCATATGCTAACAATCACATTTCTGTCTAGATTTGGCGCAGACTAAACTAGAGAATTCCATCTAAGTGTGGCATATGCTAACAATCACATTTCTGTCTAGATTTGGCGCAGACTAAACTAGAGAATTCGATCTAAGTGTGGCATATGCTAACAATCACATTTCTGTCTAGATTTGGCGCAGACTAAACTAGAGAATTCCATCTAAGTGTGGCATATGCTAACAATCACATTTCTGTCTAGATTTGGCGCAGACTAAACTAGAGAATTCCATCTAAGTGTGGCATATGCTAACCATCAGATTTCTGTCTAGATTTGGCGCAGACTAAACTAGAGAATTCCATCTAAGTGTGGCATATGCTAACAATCACATTTCTGTCTAGATTTGGCGCAGACTAAACTAGAGAATTCCATCTAAGTGTGGCATATGCTAACAACCAGATTTCTGTCTAGATTTGGCGCAGACTAAACTTGAGAAATTCCATCCAAGTGTGGCATATGCTAACAATCACATTTCTGTCTAGATGCGATGCATACTAAACTAGAGAATTCCATCTAAGTGTGGCATATGCTAACAATCACATTTCTGTCTAGATTTGGCGCAGACTAAACTAGAGAATTCCATCTAAGTGTGGCATATGCTAACCATCAGATTTCTGTCTAGATTTGGCGCATACTAAACTAGAGAATTCCATCTAAGTGTGGCATATGCTAACAGCCACATTTCTGTCTAGATGCGACGCATACTAAACTAGAGAATTCCATCTAAGTGTGGCATATGCTAACAATCACATTTCTGTCTAGATTTGGCGCAGATTAAACTAGAGAATTCCATCTAAGTGTGGCATATGCTAACAATCACATTTCTGTCTAGATTTGGCGCAGACTAAACTTGAGAAATTCCATCCAAGTGTGGCATATGCTAACAATCACATTTCTGTCTAGATGCGACGCATACTAAACTAGAGAATTCCATCTAAGTGTGGCATATGCTAACAATCAGATTTCTGTCTAGATTTGGCGCATACTAAACTTGAGAATTCCATCTAAGTGTGGCATATGCTAACAGTCACATTTCTGTCTAGATTTGGCGCATACTAAACTTGAGAATTCCATCTAAGTGTGGCATATGCTAACAATCACATTTCTGTCTAGATTTGGCGCAGACTAAACTTGAGAAATTCCATCCAAGTGTGGCATATGCTAACAATAACATTTCTGTCTAGATGCGACGCATACTAAACTAGAGAATTCCATCTAAGTGTGGCATATGCTAACAATCACATTTCTGTCTAGATTTGGCGCAGACTAAACTAGAGAATTCCATCTAAGTGTGGCATATGCTAACAATCAGATTTCTGTCTAGATTTGGCGCATACTAAACTTGAGAATTCAATCTAAGTGTGGCATATGCTATCAGTCACATTTCTGTCTAGATTTGGCGCATACTAAACTTGAGAATTCCATCTAAGTGTGGCATATGCTAACAATCACATTTCTGTCTAGATTTGGCGCGGGCTAAGCTTGAGAATTCCATCTAAGTGTGGCATATGTTAACAATCACATATCTCTCTAGATGTGATGCAGACTAAACTAGAGAATTCCATCTAAGTGTGGCATATGCTGACAATCACATTTCTGTCTAGATTTGGCGCATACTAAGCTTGAGAATTCCATCTAAGTGTGGCATATGCTCTACAATCACATATCTGTCTAGATGTGACGCAGACTAAACTAGAAAATTCCATCTAAGTGTGGCATATGCTAACAATCACATTTCTGTCTAGATGTGATGCAGACTAAACTAGAGAATTCCATCTAAGTGTGGCATATGCTAACAATCACATTTCTGTCTAGATGTGACGCAGACTAAACTAGAGAATTCCATCTAAGTGTGGCATATGCTAACAGTCACATTTCTGTCTAGATTTGGCGCATACTAAACTTGAGAATTCCATCTAAGTGTGGCATATGCTAACAATCACATTTCTGTCTAGATTTGGCGCAGACTAAACTTGAGAAATTCGATCCAAGTGTGGCATATGCTAACAATCACATTTCTGTCTAGATGCGACGCATACTAAACTAGAGAATTCCATCTAAGTGTGGCATATGCTAACAATCACATTTCTGTCTAGATGTGACGCAGACTAAACTAGAGAATTCCATCTAAGTGTGGCATATGCTAACAATCAGATTTCTGTCTAGATTTGGCGCATACTAAACTTGAGATTTCCATCTAAGTGTGGCATATGCTAACAGTCACATTTCTGTCTAGATTTGGCGCATACTAAACTTGAGAATTCCATCTAAGTGTGGCATATGCTAACAATCACATTTCTGTCTAGATTTGGCGTGGGCTAAGCTTGAGAATTCCATCTAAGTGTGGCATATGTTAACAATCACATATCTGTCTAGATGTGACGCAGACTAAACTAGAGAATTCCATCTAAGTGTGGCATATGCTAACAATCACATTTCTGTCTAGATTTGGCGCAGACTAAACTTGAGAATTCCATCTAAGTGTGGCATATGCTAACAGTCACATTTCTGTCTAGATTTGGCGCAGACTAAACTTGAGAAATTCCATCCAAGTGTGGCATTTGCTAACAATCACATTTCTGTCTCGATTTGGCGCAGACTAAACTTGAGAAATTCCATCCAAGTGTGGCATATGCTAACAATCACATTTCTGTCTAGATGCGACGCATACTAAACTAGAGAATTCCATCTAAGTGTGGCATATGCTAACAGTCACATTGCTGTCTAGATTTGGCGCAGACTAAACTTGAGAAATTCCATCCAAGTGTGGCATATGCTAACAATCACATTTCTGTCTAGATGCGATGCAGACTAAACTAGAGAATTCCATCTAAGTGTGGCATATGCTAACAATCACATTTCTGTCTAGATTTGGCGCAGACTAAACTTGAGAATTCCATCTAAGTGTGGCATATGCTAACAGTCACATTTCTGTCTAGATTTGGCGCAGACTAAACTTGAGAAATTCCATCCAAGTGTGGCATTTGCTAACAATCACATTTCTGTCTAGATTTGGCGCAGACTAAACTTGAGAAATTCCATCCAAGTGTGGCATATGCTAACAATCACATTTCTGTCTAGATGCGACGCATACTAAACTAGAGAATTCCATCTAAGTGTGGCATATGCTAACAATCACATTTCTGTCTAGATTTGGCGCAGACTAAACTAGAGAATTCCATCTAAGTGTGGCATATGCTAACAGTCACATTGCTGTCTAGATTTGGCGCAGACTAAACTTGAGAAATTCTATCCAAGTGTGGCATATGCTAACAATCACATTTCTGTCTAGATGCGACGCAGACTAAACTAGAGAATTCCATCTAAGTGTGGCATATGCTAACAGTCACATTTCTGTCTAGATTTGGCGCATACTAAACTAGAGAATTCCATCTAAGTGTGGCATATGCTAACAATCACATTTCTGTCTAGATTTGGCGCGGGCTAAGCTTGAGAATTCCATCTAAGTGTGGCATATGTTAACAATCACATATCTGTCTAGATGTGACGCAGACTAAACTAGAGAATTCCATCTAAGTGTGGCATATGCTAACAATCACATTTCTGTCTAGATTTGGCGCAGACTAAACTTGAGAATTCCATCTAAGTGTGGCATATGCTAACAGTCACATTTCTGTCTAGATTTGGCGCAGACTAAACTTGAGAAATTCCATCCAAGTGTGGCATATGCTAACAATCACATTTCTGTCTAGATGCGACGCATACTAAACTAGAGAATTCCATCTAAGTGTGGCATATGCTAACAATCACATTTCTGTCTAGATTTGGCGCATACTAAGCTTGAGAATTCCATCTAAGTGTGGCATATGCTAACAATCACATATCTGTCTAGATGTGACGCAGACTAAACTAGAGAATTCCATCTAAGTGTGGCATATGCTAACAATCAGATTTCTGTCTAGATTTGGCGCATACTAAACTTGAGAATTCCATCTAAGTGTGGCATATGCTAACAGTCACATTGCTGTCTAGATTTGGCGCAGACTAAACTTGAGAAATTCCATCTAAGTGTGGCATATGCTAACAATCACATTTCTGTCTATATGTGACACATACTAAACCAGAGAATTCCATCTAAGTGTGGCATATGCTAACAATCACATTTCTGTCTAGATTTGGCGCATACTAAGCTTGAGAATTCCATCTAAGTGTGGCATATGCTAACAATCACATTTCTGTCTAGATTTGGCGCAGACTAAACTTGAGAAATTCCATCCAAGTGTGGCATATGCTAACAATCACATTTCTGCCTAGATGCGACGCATACTAAACTAGAGAATTCCATCTAAGTGTGGCATATGCTAACAATCACATTTCTGTCTAGATTTGGCGCATACTAAGCTTGAAAATTCCATCTAAGTGTGGCATATACTAACAATCACATTTCTGTCTAGATTTGGCGCAGACTAAACTAAAGAATTCCATCTAAGTGTTTCATATGCTAACAATCACATTTCTGTCTAGCTTTGGCGCAGACTAAACTAGAGAATTCCATCTAAGTGTGGCATATGCTAACCATCAGATTTCTGTCTAGATTTGGCGCATACTAAACTAGAGAATTCCATCTAAGTGTGGCATATGCTAACAATCACATTTCTGTCTAGATTTGGCGCAGACTAAACTAGAGAATTCCATCTAAGTGTGGCATATGCTAACAATCAGATTTCTGTCTAGATTTGGCGCATGCTAAACTTGAGAATTCCATCTAAGTGTGGCATATGCTAACAATCACATTTCTGTCTAGATTTGGCGCATACTAAACTTGAGAATTCCATCTAAGTGTGGCATATGCTAACAATCACATTTCTGTCTAGATTTGGCGCAGACTAAACTAGAGAATTCCATCTAAGTGTGGCATATGCTAACCATCAGATTTCTGTCTAGATTTGGCGCATACTAAACTAGAGAATTCCATCTAAGTGTGGTATATGCTAACAATCACATTTCTGTCTAGATTTGGCGCAGACTAAACTAGAGAATTCCATCTAAGTGTGGCATATGCTAACAATCAGATTTCTGTCTAGATTTGGCGCATACTAAACTTGAGAATTCCATCTAAGTGTGGCATATGCTAACAATCACATTTCTGTCTAGATGCGACGCATACTAAACTAGAGAATTCCATCTAAGTGTGGCATATGCTAACAATCACATTTCTGTCTAGATTTGGCGCAGACTAAACTTGAGAATTCCATCTAAGTGTGGCATATGCTAACAATCAGATTTCTGTCTAGATTTGGCGCATACTAAACTTGAGAATTCAATCTAAGTGTGGCATATGCTAACAGTCACATTTCTGTCTAGATTTGGCGCATACTAAACTTGAGAATTCCATCTAAGTGTGGCATATGCTAACAATCACATTTCTGTCTAGATTTGGCGCGGGCTAAGCTTGAGAATTCCATCTAAGTGTGGCATATGTTAACAATCACATATCTCTCTAGATGTGATGCAGACTAAACTAGAGAATTCCATCTAAGTGTGGCATATGCTAACAATCACATTTCTGTCTAGATTTGGCGCATACTAAACTTGAGAATTCCATCTAAGTGTGGCATATGCTAACAGTCACATTTCTGTCTAGATTTGGCGCATACTAAACTTGAGAATTCCATCTAAGTGTGGCATATGCTAACAATCACATTTCTGTCTAGATTTGGCGTGGGCTAAGCTTGAGAATTCCATCTAAGTGTGGCATATGTTAACAATCACATATCTGTCTAGATGTGACGCAGACTAAACTAGAGAATTCCATCTAAGTGTGGCATATGCTAACAATCACATTTCTGTCTAGATTTGGCGCAGACTAAACTTGAGAATTCCATCTAAGTCTGGCATATGCTAACAGTCACATTTCTGTCTAGATTTGGCGCAGACTAAACTTGAGAAATTCCATCCAAGTGTGGCATATGCTAACAATCACATTTCTGTCTAGATGCGACGCATACTAAACTAGAGAATTCCATCTAAGTGTGGCATATGCTAACAGTCACATTGCTGTCTAGATTTGGCGCAGACTAAACTTGAGAAATTCCATCCAAGTGTGGCATATGCTAACAATCACATTTCTGTCTAGATGCGACGCAGACTAAACTAGAGAATTCCATCTAAGTGTGGCATATGCTAACAATCACATTTCTGTCTAGATTTGGCGCAGACTAAACTTGAGAATTCCATCTAAGTGTGGCATATGCTAACAGTCACATTTCTGTCTAGATTTGGCGCAGACTAAACTTGAGAAATTCCATCCAAGTGTGGCATTTGCTAACAATCACATTTCTGTCTAGATTTGGCGCAGACTAAACTTGAGAAATTCCATCCAAGTGTGGCATATGCTAACAATCACATTTCTGTCTAGATGCGACGCATACTAAACTAGAGAATTCCATCTAAGTGTGGCATATGCTAACAATCACATTTCTGTCTAGATTTGGCGCAGACTAAACTAGAGAATTCCATCTAAGTGTGGCATATGCTAACAGTCACATTTCTGTCTAGATTTGGCGCAGACTAAACTTGAGAAATTCCATCCAAGTGTGGCATATGCTAACAATCACATTTCTGTCTAGATGCGACGCATACTAAACTAGAGAATTCCATGTAAGTGTGGCATATGCTAACAATCACATTTCTGTCTAGATTTGGCGCATACTAAGCCTGAGAATTCCATCTAAGTGTGGCATATGCTAACAATCACATATCTGTCTAGATGTGACGCAGACTAAACTAGAGAATTCCATCTAAGTGTGGCATATGCTAACAATCAGATTTCTGTCTAGATTTGGCGCATACTAAACTTGAGAATTCCATCTAAGTGTGGCATATGCTAACAATCACATTTCTGTCTAGATGCGACGCATACTAAACTAGAGAATTCCATCTAAGTGTGGCATATGCTAACAATCACATTTCTGTCTAGATTTGGCGCAGACTAAACTAGAGAATTCCATCTAAGTGTGGCATATGCTAACAGTCACATTTCTGTCTAGATTTGGCGCAGACTAAACTTGAGAAATTCCATCCAAGTGTGGCATATGCTAACAATCACATTTCTGTCTAGATGCGACGCATACTAAACTAGAGAATTCCATGTAAGTGTGGCATATGCTAACAATCACATTTCTGTCTAGATTTGGCGCATACTAAGCTTGAGAATTCCATCTAAGTGTGGCATATGCTAACAATCACATATCTGTCTAGATGTGACGCAGACTAAACTAGAGAATTCCATCTAAGTGTGGCATATGCTAACAATCAGATTTCTGTCTAGATTTGGCGCATACTAAACTTGAGAATTCCATCTAAGTGTGGCATATGCTAACAGTCACATTGCTGTCTAGATTTGGCGCAGACTAAACTTGAGAATTCCATCTAAGTGTGGCATATGTTAACAATCACAGTTCTGTCTAGATTTGGCGCAGACTAAACTTGAGAAATTCCATCTAAGTGTGGCATATGCTAACAATCACATTTCTGTCTATATGTGACACATACTAAACTAGAGAATTCCATCTAAGTGTGGCATATGCTAACAATCACATTTCTGTCTAGATTTGGCGCAGACTAAACTAGAGAATTCCATCTAAGTGTGGCATATGCTAACAATCACATTTCTGTCTAGATTTGGCGCATACTAAGCTTGAGAATTCCATCTAAGTGTGGCATATGCTAACAATCACATTTCTGTCTAGATTTGGCGCAGACTAAACTTGAGAAATTCCATCCAAGTGTGGCATATGCTAACAATCACATTTCTGCCTAGATGCGACGCATACTAAACTAGAGAATTCCATCTAAATGTGGCATATGCTAACAATCACATTTCTGTCTAGATTTGGCGCATACTAAGCTTGAAAATTCCATCTAAGTGTGGCATATACTAACAATCACATTTCTGTCTAGATTTGGCGCAGACTAAACTAGAGAATTCCATCTAAGTGTGGCATATGCTAACAATCACATTTCTGTCTAGATTTGACGCATACTAAACTTGAGAATTCCATCTAAGTGTGGCATATGCTAACAATCACATTTCTGTCTAGCTTTGGCGCAGACTAAACTAGAGAATTCCATCTAAGTGTGGCATATGCTAACCATCAGATTTCTGTCTAGATTTGGCGCATACTAAACTAGAGAATTCCATCTAAGTGTGGCATATGCTAACAATCACATTTCTGTCTAGATTTGGCGCAGACTAAACTAGAGAATTCCATCTAAGTGTGGCATATGCTAACAATCAGATTTCTGTCTAGATTTGGCGCATGCTAAACTTGAGAATTCCATCTAAGTGTGGCATATGCTAACAATCACATTTCTGTCTAGATTTGGCGCATACTAAACTTGAGAATTCCATCTAAGTGTGGCATATGCTAACAATCACATTTCTGTCTAGATTTGGCGCAGACTAAACTAGAGAATTCCATCTAAGTGTGGCATATGCTAACCATCAGATTTCTGTCTAGATTTGGCGCATACTAAACTAGAGAATTCCATCTAAGTGTGGCATATGCTAACAATCACATTTCTGTCTAGATTTGGCGCAGACTAAACTAGAGAATTCCATCTAAGTGTGGCATATGCTAACAATCAGATTTCTGTCTAGATTTGGCGCATACTAAACTTGAGAATTCCATCTAAGTGTGGCATATGCTAACAATCACATTTCTGTCTAGATTTGGCGCAGACTAAACTTGAGAAATTCCATCCAAGTGTGGCATATGCTAACAATCACATTTCTGTCTAGATGCGACGCATACTAAACTAGAGAATTCCATCTAAGTGTGGCATATGCTAACAATCACATTTCTGTCTAGATTTGGCGCAGACTAAACTTGAGAATTCCATCTAAGTGTGGCATATGCTAACAATCAGATTTCTGTCTAGATTTGGCGCATACTAAACTTGAGAATTCAATCTAAGTGTGGCATATGCTAACAGTCACATTTCTGTCTAGATTTGGCACATACTAAACTTGAGAATTCCATCTAAGTGTGGCATATGCTAACAATCACATTTCTGTCTAGATTTGGCGCGGGCTAAGCTTGAGAATTCCATCTAAGTGTGGCATATGTTAACAATCACATATCTCTCTAGATGTGATGCAGACTAAACTAGAGAATTCCATCTAAGTGTGGCATATGCTAACAATCACATTTCTGTCTAGATTTGGCGCATACTAAGCTTGAGAATTCCATCTAAGTGTGGCATATGCTAACAATCACATATCTGTCTAGATGTGACGCAGACTAAACTAGAGAATTCCATCTAAGTGTGGCATATGCTAACAATCACATTTCTGTCTAGATTTGGCGGAGACTAAACTTGAGAAATTCCATCCAAGTGTGGCATATGCTAACAATCACATTTCTGTCTAGATGCGACGCATACTAAACTAGAGAATTCCATCTAAGTGTGGCATATGCTAACAATCACATTTCTGTCTAGATTTGGCGCATACTAAGCTTGAGAATTCCATCTAAGTGTGGCATATGCTAACAATCACATATCTGTCTAGATGTGACGCAGACTAAACTAGAGAATTCCATCTAAGTGTGGCATATGCTAGCAATCACATTTCTGTCTAGATTTGGCGCAGACTAAACTTGAGAAATTCCATCCAAGTGTGGCATATGCTAACAATCACATTTCTGTCTAGATGCGACGCAGACTAAACTAGAGAATTCCATCTAAGTGTGGCATATGCTAACAATCACATTTCTGTCTAGATGTGACGCAGACTAAACTAGAGAATTCCATCTGAGTGTGGCATATGCTAACAATCAGATTTCTGTCTAGATTTGGCGCATACTAAACTTGAGAATTCCATCTAAGTGTGGCATATGCTAACAGTCACATTTCTGTCTAGATTTGGCGCATACTAAACTTGAGAATTCCATCTAAGTGTGGCATATGCTAACAATCACATTTCTGTCTAGATTTGGCGCGGGCTAAGCTTGAGAATTCCATCTAAGTGTGGCATGTGTTAACAATCACATATCTGTCTAGATGTGACGCAGACTAAACTAGAGAATTCCATCTAAGTGTGGCATATGCTAACAATCACATTTCTGTCTAGATTTGGCGCAGACTAAACTTGAGAATTCTATCTAAGTTTGGCATATGCTAACAGTCACATTTCTGTCTAGATTTGGCGCAGACTAAACTTGAGAAATTCCATCCAAGTGTGGCATTTGCTAACAATCACATTTCTGTCTAGATTTGGCGCAGACTAAACTTGAGAAATTCCATCCAAGTGTGGCACATGCTAACAATCACATTTCTGTCTAGATGCGACGCATACTAAACTAGAGAATTCCATCTAAGTGTGGCATTTGCTAACAATCACATTTCTGTCTAGATTTGGCGCAGACTAAACTTGAGAAATTCCATCCAAGTGTGGCACATGCTAACAATCACATTTCTGTCTAGATTTGGCGCAGACTAAACTTGAGAAATTCCATCCAAGTGTGGCATTTGCTAACAATCACATTTCTGTCTAGATTTGGCGCAGACTAAACTTGAGAAATTCCATCCAAGTGTGGCATATGCTAACAATCACATTTCTGTCTAGATTTGGCGCGGGCTAAGCTTGAGAATTCCATCTAAGTGTGGCATGTGTTAACAATCACATATCTGTCTAGATGTGACGCAGACTAAACTAGAGAATTCCATCTAAGTGTGGCATATGCTAACAATCACATTTCTGTCTAGATTTGGCGCAGACTAAACTTGAGAATTCCATCTAAGTGTGGCATATGCTAACAGTCACATTTCTGTCTAGATTTGGCGCAGACTAAACTTGAGAAATTCCATCCAAGTGTGGCATTTGCTAACAATCACATTTCTGTCTAGATTTGGCGCAGACTAAACTTGAGAAATTCCATCCAAGTGTGGCACATGCTAACAATCACATTTCTGTCTAGATGCGACGCATACTAAACTAGAGAATTCCATCTAAGTGTGGCATATGCTAACAATCACATTTCTGTCTAGATTTGGCGCAGACTAAACTTGAGAAATTCCATCCAAGTGTGGCACATGCTAACAATCACATTTCTGTCTAGATGCGACGCATACTAAACTAGAGAATTCCATCTAAGTGTGGCATATGCTAACAATCAGATTTCTGTCTAGATTTGGCGCATGCTAAACTTGAGAATTCCATCTAAGTGTGGCATATGCTAACAATCACATTTCTGTCTAGATTTGGCGCAGACTAAACTAGAGAATTCCATCTAAGTGTGGCATATGCTAACCATCAGATTTCTGTCTAGATTTGGCGCATACTAAACTAGAGAATTCCATCTAAGTGTGGCATATGCTAACAATCACATTTCTGTCTAGATTTGGCGCAGACTAAACTAGAGAATTCCATCTAAGTGTGGCATATGCTAACAATCAGATTTCTGTCTAGATTTGGCGCATACTAAACTTGAGAATTCCATCTAAGTGTGGCATATGCTAACAATCACATTTCTGTCTAGATTTGGCGCAGACTAAACTTGAGAAATTCCATCCAAGTGTGGCATATGCTAACAATCACATTTCTGTCTAGATGCGACGCATACTAAACTAGAGAATTCCATCTAAGTGTGGCATATGCTAACAATCACATTTCTGTCTAGATTTGGCGCAGACTAAACTTGAGAATTCCATCTAAGTGTGGCATATGCTAACAATCAGATTTCTGTCTAGATTTGGCGCATACTAAACTTGAGAATTCAATCTAAGTGTGGCATATGCTAACAGTCACATTTCTGTCTAGATTTGGCACATACTAAACTTGAGAATTCCATCTAAGTGTGGCATATGCTAACAATCACATTTCTGTCTAGATTTGGCGCGGGCTAAGCTTGAGAATTCCATCTAAGTGTGGCATATGTTAACAATCACATATCTCTCTAGATGTGATGCAGACTAAACTAGAGAATTCCATCTAAGTGTGGCATATGCTAACAATCACATTTCTGTCTAGATTTGGCGCATACTAAGCTTGAGAATTCCATCTAAGTGTGGCATATGCTAACAATCACATATCTGTCTAGATGTGACGCAGACTAAACTAGAGAATTCCATCTAAGTGTGGCATATGCTAACAATCACATTTCTGTCTAGATTTGGCGGAGACTAAACTTGAGAAATTCCATCCAAGTGTGGCATATGCTAACAATCACATTTCTGTCTAGATGCGACGCATACTAAACTAGAGAATTCCATCTAAGTGTGGCATATGCTAACAATCACATTTCTGTCTAGATTTGGCGCATACTAAGCTTGAGAATTCCATCTAAGTGTGGCATATGCTAACAATCACATATCTGTCTAGATGTGACGCAGACTAAACTAGAGAATTCCATCTAAGTGTGGCATATGCTAGCAATCACATTTCTGTCTAGATTTGGCGCAGACTAAACTTGAGAAATTCCATCCAAGTGTGGCATATGCTAACAATCACATTTCTGTCTAGATGCGACGCAGACTAAACTAGAGAATTCCATCTAAGTGTGGCATATGCTAACAATCACATTTCTGTCTAGATGTGACGCAGACTAAACTAGAGAATTCCATCTAAGTGTGGCATATGCTAACAATCAGATTTCTGTCTAGATTTGGCGCATACTAAACTTGAGAATTCCATCTAAGTGTGGCATATGCTAACAGTCACATTTCTGTCTAGATTTGGCGCATACTAAACTTGAGAATTCCATCTAAGTGTGGCATATGCTAACAATCACATTTCTGTCTAGATTTGGCGCGGGCTAAGCTTGAGAATTCCATCTAAGTGTGGCATGTGTTAACAATCACATATCTGTCTAGATGTGACGCAGACTAAACTAGAGAATTCCATCTAAGTGTGGCATATGCTAACAATCACATTTCTGTCTAGATTTGGCGCAGACTAAACTTGAGAATTCCATCTAAGTTTGGCATATGCTAACAGTCACATTTCTGTCTAGATTTGGCGCAGACTAAACTTGAGAAATTCCATCCAAGTGTGGCATTTGCTAACAATCACATTTCTGTCTAGATTTGGCGCAGACTAAACTTGAGAAATTCCATCCAAGTGTGGCACATGCTAACAATCACATTTCTGTCTAGATGCGACGCATACTAAACTAGAGAATTCCATCTAAGTGTGGCATTTGCTAACAATCACATTTCTGTCTAGATTTGGCGCAGACTAAACTTGAGAAATTCCATCCAAGTGTGGCACATGCTAACAATCACATTTCTGTCTAGATTTGGCGCAGACTAAACTTGAGAAATTCCATCCAAGTGTGGCATTTGCTAACAATCACATTTCTGTCTAGATTTGGCGCAGACTAAACTTGAGAAATTCCATCCAAGTGTGGCATATGCTAACAATCACATTTCTGTCTAGATTTGGCGCGGGCTAAGCTTGAGAATTCCATCTAAGTGTGGCATGTGTTAACAATCACATATCTGTCTAGATGTGACGCAGACTAAACTAGAGAATTCCATCTAAGTGTGGCATATGCTAACAATCACATTTCTGTCTAGATTTGGCGCAGACTAAACTTGAGAATTCCATCTAAGTGTGGCATATGCTAACAGTCACATTTCTGTCTAGATTTGGCGCAGACTAAACTTGAGAAATTCCATCCAAGTGTGGCATTTGCTAACAATCACATTTCTGTCTAGATTTGGCGCAGACTAAACTTGAGAAATTCCATCCAAGTGTGGCACATGCTAACAATCACATTTCTGTCTAGATGCGACGCATACTAAACTAGAGAATTCCATCTAAGTGTGGCATATGCTAACAATCACATTTCTGTCTAGATTTGGCGCAGACTAAACTAGAGAATTCCATCTAAGTGTGGCATATGCTAACAGTCACATTGCTGTCTAGATTTGGCGCAGACTAAACTTGAGAAATTCCATCCAAGTGTGGCATATGCTAACAATCACATTTCTGTCTAGATGCGACGCAGACTAAACTAGAGAATTCCATCTAAGTGTGGCATATGCTAACAATCACATTTCTGTCTAGATTCGGCGCAGACTAAACTTGAGAATTCCATCTAAGTGTGGCATATGCTAACAGTCACATTTCTGTCTAGATTTGGCGCAGACTAAACTTGAGAAATTCCATCCAAGTGTGGCATTTGCTAACAATCACATTTCTGTCTAGATTTGGCGCAGACTAAACTTGAGAAATTCCATCCAAGTGTGGCATATGCTAACAATCACATTTCTGTCTAGATGCGACGCATACTAAACTAGAGAATTCCATCTAAGTGTGGCATATGCTAACAATCACATTTCTGTCTAGATTTGGCGCAGACTAAACTAGAGAATTCCATCTAAGTGTGGCATATGCTAACAGTCACATTGCTGTCTAGATTTGGCGCAGACTAAACTTGAGAAATTCCATCCAAGTGTGGCATATGCTAACAATCACATTTCTGTCTAGATGCGACGCAGACTAAACTAGAGAATTCCATCTAAGTGTGGCATATGCTAACAATCACATTTCTGTCTAGATGTGACGCAGACTAAACTAGAGAATTCCATCTAAGTGTGGCATATGCTAACAATCAGATTTCTGTCTAGATTTGGCGCATACTAAACTTGAGAATTCCATCTAAGTGTGGCATATGCTAACAGTCACATTTCTGTCTAGATTTGGCGCAGACTAAACTTGAGAAATTCCATCCAAGTCTGGCATATGCTAACCATCAGATTTCTGTCTAGATGCAACGCATACTAAACTAGAGAATTCCATCTAAGTGTGGCATATGTTAACAATCACATATCTGTCTAGATGTGACGCAGACTAAACTAGAGAATTCCATCTAAGTGTGGCATATGCTAACAATCACATTTCTGTCTAGATTTGGCGCAGACTAAACTTGAGAATTCCATCTAAGTGTGGCATATGCTAACAGTCACATTTCTGTCTAGATTTGGCGCAGACTAAACTTGAGAAATTCCATCCAAGTGTGGCATATGCTAACAATCACATTTCTGTCTAGATGCGACGCATACTAAACTAGAGAATTCCATCTAAGTGTGGCATATGCTAACAATCACATTTCTGTCTAGATTTGGCGCATACTAAGCTTGAGAATTCCATCTAAGTGTGGCATATGCTAACAATCACATATCTGTCTAGATGTGACGCAGACTAAACTAGAGAATTCCATCTAAGTGTGGCATATGCTAACAATCACATTTCTGTCTAGATGCGACGCATACTAAACTAGAGAATTCCATCTAAGTGTGGCATATGCTAACAATCAGATTTCTGTCTAGATTTGGCGCATACTAAACTTGAGAATTCCATCTAAGTGTGGCATATGCTAACAGTCACATTGCTGTCTAGATTTGGCGCAGACTAAACTTGAGAATTCCATCTAAGTGTGGCATATGTTAACAATCAAATTTCTGTCTAGATTTGGCGCAGACTAAACTTGAGAAATTCCATCTAAGTGTGGCATATGCTAACAATCACATTTCTGTCTATATGTGACACATACTAAACTAGAGAATTCCATCTAAGTGTGGCATATGCTAACAATCACATTTCTGTCTAGATTTGGCGCAGACTAAACTAGAGAATTCCATCTAAGTGTGGCATATGCTAACAATCACATTTCTGTCTAGATTTGGCGCATACTAAACTAGAGAATTCCATCTAAGTGTGGCATATGCTAACAATGACATTTCTGTCTAGATTTGGTGCATACTAAGCTTGAGAATTCCATCTAAGTGTGGCATATGTTAACAATCACATTTCTGTCTAGATTTGGCGCAGACTAAACTAGAGAATTCCATCTAAGTGTGGCATATGCTAACAATCACATTTCTGTCTAGATTTGGCGCCGACTAAACTTGAGAATTCCATCTAAGTGTGGCATATGCTAACAGTCACATTGCTGTCTAGATTTGGCGCAGACTAAACTTGAGAATTCCATCTAAGTGTGGCATATGTTAACAATCAAATTTCTGTCTAGATTTGGCGCAGACTAAACTTGAGAAATTCCATCTAAGTGTGGCATATGCTAACAATCACATTTCTGTCTAGATGCGACGCATACTAAACTAGAGAATTCCTTCTAAGTGTGGCATATGCTAACAATCACATTTCTGTCTAGATTTGGCGCATACTAAGCTTGAGAATTCCATCTAAGTGTGGCATATGCTAACAATCACATTTCTGTCTAGATTTGGCGCAGACTAAACTAGAGAATTCCATCTAAGTGTGGCATATGCTAACAATCACATTTCTGTCTAGATTTGGCGCATACTAAGCTTGAGAATTCCATCCAAGTGTGGCATATGCTAACAATCACATTTCTGTCTAGATGCGACGCAGACTAAACTAGAGAATTCCATCTAAGTGTGGCATATGCTAACAATCACATTTCTGTCTAGATTTGGCGCCGACTAAACTTGAGAATTCCATCTAAGTGTGGCATATGCTAACAATCACATTTCTGTCTAGATGCGACGCATACTAAACTTGAGAATTCCATCCAAGTGTGGCATATGCTAACAATCACATTTCTGTCTAGATGCGACGCACACTAAACTTGAGAATTCCATCCAAGTGTGGCATATGTTAACAATCACATTTCTGTCTAGATTTGGCGCAGACTAAACTTGAGAAATTCCATCCAAGTGTGGCATATGCTAACAATCACATTTCTGTCTAGATTTAGCGCATACTAAACTTGAGAATTCCATCTAAGTGTGGCATATGCTAACAATCACATTTCTGTCTAGATTTGGCGCATACAAAACTTGAGAATTCCATCTAAGTGTGGCATATGCTAACAGTCACATTTCTGTCTAGATTTGGCGCATACTAAACTTGAGAAATTCCATCCAAGTGTGGCATATGCTAACAATCACATTTCTGTCTAGATGCGACGCATACTAAACTTGAGAATTCCATCTAAGTGTGGCATATGCTAACAATCACATTTCTGTCTAGATGCGATGCATACTAAACTTGAGAATTCCATCCAAGTGTGGCATATGCTAACAATCACATTTCTGTCTAGATGCGACGCACACTAAACTTGAGAATTCCATCCAAGTGTGGCATATGTTAACAATCACATTTCTGTCTAGATTTGGCGCAGACTAAACATGAGAAATTCCATCCAAGTGTGGCATATGCTAACCATCATATTTCTATCTAGATGCAGCGCGGGCTAAGCGTGAGAATTCCATCTAAGTGTGGCATATGCTAACAATCACATTTCTGTCTATATGTGACACATACTAAACTAGAGAATTCCATCTAAGTGTGGCATATGCTAACAATCACATTTCTGTCTAGATTTGGCGCAGACTAAACTAGAGAATTCCATCTAAGTGTGGCATATGCTAACAATCACATTTCTGTCTAGATTTGGCGCATACTAAACTAGAGAATTCCATCTAAGTGTGGCATATGCTAACAATGACATTTCTGTCTAGATTTGGTGCATACTAAGCTTGAGAATTCCATCTAAGTGTGGCATATGTTAACAATCACATTTCTGTCTAGATTTGGCGCAGACTAAACTAGAGAATTCCATCTAAGTGTGGCATATGCTAACAATCACATTTCTGTCTAGATTTGGCGCCGACTAAACTTGAGAATTCCATCTAAGTGTGGCATATGCTAACAGTCACATTGCTGTCTAGATTTGGCGCAGACTAAACTTGAGAATTCCATCTAAGTGTGGCATATGTTAACAATCAAATTTCTGTCTAGATTTGGCGCAGACTAAACTTGAGAAATTCCATCTAAGTGTGGCATATGCTAACAATCACATTTCTGTCTAGATGCGACGCATACTAAACTAGAGAATTCCTTCTAAGTGTGGCATATGCTAACAATCACATTTCTGTCTAGATTTGGCGCATACTAAGCTTGAGAATTCCATCTAAGTGTGGCATATGCTAACAATCACATTTCTGTCTAGATTTGGCGCAGACTAAACTAGAGAATTCCATCTAAGTGTGGCATATGCTAACAATCACATTTCTGTCTAGATTTGGCGCATACTAAGCTTGAGAATTCCATCCAAGTGTGGCATATGCTAACAATCACATTTCTGTCTAGATGCGACGCAGACTAAACTAGAGAATTCCATCTAAGTGTGGCATATGCTAACAATCACATTTCTGTCTAGATTTGGCGCCGACTAAACTTGAGAATTCCATCTAAGTGTGGCATATGCTAACAATCACATTTCTGTCTAGATGCGACGCATACTAAACTTGAGAATTCCATCCAAGTGTGGCATATGCTAACAATCACATTTCTGTCTAGATGCGACGCACACTAAACTTGAGAATTCCATCCAAGTGTGGCATATGTTAACAATCACATTTCTGTCTAGATTTGGCGCAGACTAAACTTGAGAAATTCCATCCAAGTGTGGCATATGCTAACAATCACATTTCTGTCTAGATGCGACGCATACTAAACTAGAGAATTCCTTCTAAGTGTGGCATATGCTAACAATCACATTTCTGTCTAGATTTGGCGCATACTAAGCTTGAGAATTCCATCTAAGTGTGGCATATGCTAACAGTCACATTTCTGTCTAGATTTAGCGCATACTAAACTTGAGAATTCCATCTAAGTGTGGCATATGCTAACAATCACATTTCTGTCTAGATTTGGCGCATACAAAACTTGAGAATTCCATCTAAGTGTGGCATATGCTAACAGTCACATTTCTGTCTAGATTTGGCGCATACTAAACTTGAGAAATTCCATCCAAGTGTGGCATATGCTAACAATCACATTTCTGTCTAGATGCGACGCATACTAAACTTGAGAATTCCATCTAAGTGTGGCATATGCTAACAATCACATTTCTGTCTAGATGCGATGCATACTAAACTTGAGAATTCCATCCAAGTGTGGCATATGCTAACAATCACATTTCTGTCTAGATGCGACGCACACTAAACTTGAGAATTCCATCCAAGTGTGGCATATGTTAACAATCACATTTCTGTCTAGATTTGGCGCAGACTAAACATGAGAAATTCCATCCAAGTGTGGCATATGCTAACCATCATATTTCTATCTAGATGCAGCGCGGGCTAAGCGTGAGAATTCCATCTAAGTGTGGCATATGCTAACAATCACATATCTGTCTAGATGTGACGCAGACTAAACTAGAGAATTCCATCTAAGTGTGGCATATGCTAACAACCAGATTTCTGTCTAGATTTGGCGCATACTAAACTAGAGAATTCCATCTAAGTGTGGCATATGCTAACAACCAGATTTCTGTCTAGATTTGGCGCATACTAAACTTGAGAATTCCATCTAAGTGTGGCATATGCTAACAGTCACATTTCTGTCTAGATTTGGCGGTTCCTAAACTTGAGAAATTCCATCCAAGTGTGGCATATGCTAACAATCACATTTCTGTCTAGATGCGACGCATACTAAACTTGAGAATTCCATCTAAGTGTGGCATATGCTAACAATCACATTTCTGTCTAGATGCGACGCATACTAAACTTGAGAATTCCATCCAAGTGTGGCATATGCTAACAATCACATTTCTGTCTAGATGCGACGCACACTAAACTTGAGAATTCCATCCAAGTGTGGCATATGCTAACAATCACATTTCTGTCTAGATGCGACGCATACTAAACTTGAGAATTCCATCTAAGTGTGGCATATGCTAACAGTCACATTGCTGTCTAGATTTGGCGCATACTAAACTTGAGAAATTCCATCCAAGTGTGGCATATGCTAACAATCACATTTCTGTCTAGATGCGACGCATACTAAACTTGAGAATTCCATCTAAGTGTGGCATATGCTAACAATCACATTTCTGTCTAGATGCGACGCATACTAAACTAGAGAATTCCATCTAAGTGTGGCATATGTTAACAATCAGATTTCTGTCTAGATTTGGCGCATACTAAACTTGAGAATTCCATCTAAGTGTGGCATATGCTAACAGTCACATTTCTGTCCAGATTTGGCACAGGCTAAACTTGAGAAATTCCATCCAAGTGTGGCATATGCTAACAATCACATTTCTGTCTAGATGCGACGCATACTAAACTTGAGAATTCCATCTAAGTGTGGCATATGCTAACAATCACATTTCTGTCTAGATGCGACGCATACTAAACTAGAGAATTCCATCTAAGTGTGGCATATGTTAACAATCAGATTTCTGTCTAGATGCGACGCATACTAAACTTGAGAATTCCATCTAAGTGTGGCATATGCTAACAATCACATTTCTGTCTAGATGCGACGCATACTAAACTTGAGAATTCCATCTAAGTGTGGCATATGCTAACAATCACATTTCTGTCTAGATGCGACGCATACTAAACTTGAGAATTCCATCTAAGTGTGGCATATGCTAACAGTCACATTTCTGTCTAGATTTGGCGCAGACTAAACTTGAGAAATTCCATCCAAGTGTGGCATATGCTAACCATCACATTTCTGTCTAGATGCGACGCATACTAAACTTGAGAATTCCATCTAAGTGTGGCATATGCTAACAATCACATTTCTGTCTAGATGCGATGCATACTAAACTTGAGAATTCCATCCAAGTGTGGCATATGCTAACAATCACATTTCTGTCTAGATGCGACGCACACTAAACTTGAGAATTCCATCCAAGTGTGGCATATGTTAACAATCACATTTCTGTCTAGATTTGGCGCAGACTAAACATGAGAAATTCCATCCAAGTGTGGCATATGCTAACCATCATATTTCTATCTAGATGCAGCGCGGGCTAAGCGTGAGAATTCCATCTAAGTGTGGCATATGCTAACAATCACATATCTGTCTAGATGTGACGCAGACTAAACTAGAGAATTCCATCTAAGTGTGGCATATGCTAACAACCAGATTTCTGTCTAGATTTGGCGCATACTAAACTAGAGAATTCCATCTAAGTGTGGCATATGCTAACAACCAGATTTCTGTCTAGATTTGGCGCATACTAAACTTGAGAATTCCATCTAAGTGTGGCATATGCTAACAGTCACATTTCTGTCTAGATTTGGCGGTTCCTAAACTTGAGAAATTCCATCCAAGTGTGGCATATGCTAACAATCACATTTCTGTCTAGATGCGACGCATACTAAACTTGAGAATTCCATCTAAGTGTGGCATATGCTAACAATCACATTTCTGTCTAGATGCGACGCATACTAAACTTGAGAATTCCATCCAAGTGTGGCATATGCTAACAATCACATTTCTGTCTAGATGCGACGCACACTAAACTTGAGAATTCCATCCAAGTGTGGCATATGCTAACAATCACATTTCTGTCTAGATGCGACGCATACTAAACTTGAGAATTCCATCTAAGTGTGGCATATGCTAACAGTCACATTGCTGTCTAGATTTGGCGCATACTAAACTTGAGAAATTCCATCCAAGTGTGGCATATGCTAACAATCACATTTCTGTCTAGATGCGACGCATACTAAACTTGAGAATTCCATCTAAGTGTGGCATATGCTAACAATCACATTTCTGTCTAGATGCGACGCATACTAAACTAGAGAATTCCATCTAAGTGTGGCATATGTTAACAATCAGATTTCTGTCTAGATTTGGCGCATACTAAACTTGAGAATTCCATCTAAGTGTGGCATATGCTAACAGTCACATTTCTGTCTAGATTTGGCACAGGCTAAAGTTGAGAAATTCCATCCAAGTGTGGCATATGCTAACAATCACATTTCTGTCTAGATGCGACGCATACTAAACTTGAGAATTCCATCTAAGTGTGGCATATGCTAACAATCACATTTCTGTCTAGATGCGACGCATACTAAACTAGAGAATTCCATCTAAGTGTGGCATATGTTAACAATCAGATTTCTGTCTAGATGCGACGCATACTAAACTTGAGAATTCCATCTAAGTGTGGCATATGCTAACAATCACATTTCTGTCTAGATGCGACGCATACTAAACTTGAGAATTCCATCTAAGTGTGGCATATGCTAACAATCACATTTCTGTCTAGATGCGACGCATACTAAACTTGAGAATTCCATCTAAGTGTGGCATATGCTAACAGTCACATTTCTGTCTAGATTTGGCGCAGACTAAACTTGAGAAATTCCATCCAAGTGTGGCATATGCTAACCATCAGATTTCTGTCTAGATGCAACGCATACTAAACTAGAGAATTCCATCTAAGTGTGGCATATGCTAACAATCACATATCTGTCTATATGTGACGCAGACTAAACTAGAGATTTCCATCTAAGTGTGGCATATGCTAACAATCACATTTCTGTCTAGATTTGGCGCAGACTAAACTTGAGAAATTCCATCCAAGTGTGGCATATGCTAACAATCACATTTCTGTCTAGATGCGACGCATACTAAACTAGAGAATTCCTTCTAAGTGTGGCATATGCTAACTATCACATTTCTGTCTAGATTTGGCGCATACTAAGCTTGAGAATTCCATCTAAGTGTGGCATATGCTAACAATCACATTTCTGTCTAGATTTGGCGCAGACTAAACTTGAGAAATTCCATCTAAGTGTGGCATATGCTAACAATCACATTTCTGTCTAGATGCGACGCATACTAAACTAGAGAATTCCATCTAAGTGTGGCATATGCTAACAATCACATTTCTGTCTAGATTTGGCGCATACTAAGCTTGAGAATTCCATCTAAGTGTGGCATATGCTAACAGTCACATTTCTGTCTAGATTTGGAGCATACTAAACTTGAGAATTCCATCTAAGTGTGGCATATGCTAACAATCACATTTCTGTCTAGATTTGGCGCATACTAAACTTGAGAATTCCATCTAAGTGTGGCATATGCTAACAATCACATTTCTGTCTAGATTTGGCGCATACTAAACTTGAGAAATTCCATCCAAGTGTGGCATATGCTAACAATCACATTTCTGTCTAGATGCGACGCATACTAAACTTGAGAATTCCATCTAAGTGTGGCATATGCCAACAATCACATTTCTGTCTAGATGCGACGCATACTGTTAGGAAAGATTTCGTTATTATAGGGAATTTTCCTTCCATGTGGCAACCCCTAAACTTTTTGCTATTGTTTTTAACCTTGTTCTTGACTTTGCCAGAGAAGTACAGCCTTCTGCCGCACTTCTCTGGGCTTTCGCTCCTTTCTTACGGGGAAACTGACATGCCCTTAAGACAGTCAGTACCGGGGAACGTGGTTTCCCGTAGTTTCTTTTATCGTGTCGCAGCTTTAGTGCAACACGACACAAGAGGGCACTGTAAGCTAAGTTACAGCTCTCTTGGGTCTCTAGCCTTCTACAGGCCCTAGATACCCTTTTAGGATGGTATTTGATCGGTGCAAGTCATTCAGGGACTCGAATGGTGGCAGCGATCGTTTTGTTTATTTTGAGCTCCTTTTGGCGTTCTGAGCACGTTTTTCGCACTGAACCCAAAATGGTGGCCTGGCTCCCAAAATGGCCAGACCACGAGGCTCCTTTGTCTTGTCCACTGACCGTCTTGCTCCCTTCACCTTCCCCAGGTCGGGCGACCCGGGGCCTTCCTTATTTGGGCATGTACTTTCCCGCAAAACGTGGTTGCTTTCGCGGGCTTCTACATGTCGTTTGTGTGCCTCCAGGGTGTGGGCTGGGATGTCTGGTCCCAATACACATCCTGGGTGCCAGAGAGTCTAGGGTGGTGTGAATGCCTGGGACCACCGTGGTCCGTGATTGGTCCACGTATGGTATGTGTGTTGATGTGCGGATCTCCCATTGGCTCCCCTCCGTTTTGGCGCGAAGGGAACCGTGGATAAGAGGGAGCTGGAAACACCACTGCCATGTCGATCTCCTGAGTTCTCACGAACGAAGGAATACAGGAGCCAAGTATCCTGCAACTACGAGGCTGGACCGAGGAATCGCTGGTGACCCGCTGAAGGAATCCTCCTTTGCACTGCTGTCGTCCGGAGAGCCCCTGTCCTCCTTTGATCGAACCAGAAGGCCTGTACTGGTGCTTCGACCTTTGGAATAGCAGGAACAGCTATTCCCGGCATCTTCAACCATCTCCTGCCAAGTAAGCCTTCGGAAGCGTCTCTGGGCCATCCAGTTGACTGACCAGCTTACCAAGGAGTTTGGCTCTGCAACCGCCGCCAGGTTGTGTTGTATTGCGAGTCCTTGACCCTCTCCCACGCTTCGTACGCTTGGCGTTCCCAGGTCTGAAGGGAGGAGGGTTCATTTGGCTCGAATACACACGGCCGCTCCGTTGTCCTGTGCGGCAACAAAACTGTGCCGGTTTCGTCGATTGGGACGTCTTTTTGCTCTAAACGACTACAAAGCGTCTCCTGCTCTTCTGAACCTGCCAGCTGCTGAAACTATCGTGGAGAAGCCTGGGTCTGCTTGCTTCGGGGACCGGTGAGTAGTATATCTAGGATCTGGTCGCCCTCCTGCAGTATCCCATTGCTTTTCCCTGCTGTGTAAAAACAGCACCCTTTTGCCGCGCTCGCGCTCTGCTTCTGCCCGCTGTGGAGGCTGCGCTTGAGTTGCGGAACCCTTTCTTCTTCTGCTGTGCACTAACGTGAACCGCCTGACTTCCTCCGAAGAGCTTCCCCTTGTGTCCGTCGGCACCGGCGTGGCAGGTACTTTGAGCACAAGGCTCCACTCTTCGCAGGGCTCGGACTTCCATCTAGTTAGGTGCCTATGAAGGCGAACTGAGTCGAAAGCATTATCGCACTGCCTGTTTTCCTTCCCTGGCAGGTGGACTACATATTTTGTGCTTTAAACGCTTGCGACTGTGTATTTGTATATATATTGTGTTGATATGGTATGTGTTGGTTTAATATTGTGATATTGTGATTTTCTCGCTACGGTCATTATTTTAAAGGCCTTAAAATAAATGTGTATCTATTTTTGATATAACAACTGTTTGGAGTAGTTTGTCAGCGCTCTTGCTTTGTGTGCTCATTGCGGGCTTTCAGTCACCCTCACCCCTCTTGAGACCTAGTCTTGACCGCCGCGATCGCTACCTTGATTGGTCTGGCTTGTCCAGAGGTTACCCTGTTCCAAGTAATTAGGTTGGCCTTCTGAACTTCTGCGCCACCAGGACAGAGTTCAGAAATCCGTCTTAACAAATTGGTGTACAGCGGTGGGATACGACTGAAGGTATCCAGTGTTGCGCTCGAACTAAGGCATTTCAGGTTATTCCAAACAGTACACGTAGTGAATTGTTGTAATATAACTTTAAAAAGGCCATAGTCCTATCAAACAGTATGGAAACAAGTACGTTGTTAACTTTAAATGCTTCCAAATCAGAAACGCTGAAAAAGATGTGTGCGGAGAGAGGTGTTTCCTCTCAAGGCACGAAATTGGAAATGATCCAAAGAATCGTGGCGTGGCAAGAAGCGCAGCTTGACGCTATTACTTCTGGGGACAGTGCGGAAGGTGGTGGGGCTGCTCCCACTGGTAGAACCGACGGTTCTGCCGCCGCACTGTTCCACCGCGACCACGAGGACAGGGAGGACGAGCTGTCTAATGTTTCCTCTGCCAGTGCTGATGGGGAGGCTATGCTTGAATTCAAGAAGCAAGAGCTGCGGTTTAGGCAGCAGGAGCTTGAATTCAGCATAGCCAAACTAAAAATCGAACAGGCAGAAAAACAAAAAGACAGGGATCACCAGTTGGAACTGGCCAAGCTTCAGGTTGCAAATGGATCCAAGGGTCCTGGACATGGGTCTGGGGCCTCCTCTCATCCACGGTTTCCAAAAGATCTGCTCAGTGTGTATGAAGAGAGGAATGACATTATGGACTGGCTGAATGCGTTTGAGTATGCCTGCGAGGTCCAGGAAGTTGACAATGCTGATAAGATTGCGTGGTTGCTCAGTAGACTGCCCCATTCTGGCTGTAGTGCCATTATGGAAATGTCGAAGGCTGAGCGGGCTGATTTCGCAATGTTAAAGCAGACTCTCATTTTAAAGTTTGGGAAGACTCCGGCCCAATATTTAAAGCGTTTTCGAGAGTATAAGAAAAAGGAAGGTGGTACTTGGGTATCTTATGTCGCTGAATCTTTGAAAAACTTAACTGGCTGGGTTGAAGGTTATAAGGTTTCTACCTTCGAAGGCATGATAAATCTTGTCATGCTGGAACACATTTTTGCTTCTTCTTCCCCGGAGCTTAAGCAGCATTTGGCCGATTCGAAGGAGATAGATCCTAAGAAGCTGGCCATTGCAGCAGACTTATGGGTGTCACATCGAGTGTCCCATAAGGACAAAACTCATCCTGGTAAGCAGGAGGAGGGGAAAAAGTCCAAAGATATGGAGGGTGGGGAATCTGCTAAATCTTCTTCCCAAAAGGGCCACAAAAAGAAAAACAAGGGTAAGACACAAGAGAACTCACAGGGTAGTGGAGGTGCGCCTCTGAAACAGAACTCTGGTTACAATAAGCCTCCCTACGTAAACAGACCCTCTGGGGCTTGTTTTTCTTGTGGAGCAACTGACCATGTGAAGGGGGATCCCCGTTGTAAGGTTAGACCTTTGGGGGTCCACTCCGCTAATCTGGCCTTCTCCTCCTACGAGGAAGAAGAGATTACAGGAGCCTCCTTCTCCTCGGACTCATTTCCCAGCGGAATAGAGGCCGAGGTAGTTTTAGTGTCCCTGGGTTCCTGGGAGCCTAAAGTCGCAGAGGCGTATGCTAGGATTCCGGATAATACCAAGCACTACTTTAAAGACAGTGTGCTGATCAATGGAGTGGATACTCCAGCTCTTAGGGATAGTGGGTGCAGTCGAACTGTAGTGGATTCTACCTTGGTAGACTCAGAGGAAGTTGCCAGAGCTACTCTGATGCCCACTAAGTTGGCTGACGGCCCCCTCCGTATGTTTCCCGTGATCCCTGTTAATCTAACTTTAAATGGTACAGCAGTCAGGATTCCAGTGAGCATTCAGAGAAACGTCCCGGGAAAGGTCTTATTAGGTAATGATCTCAGAGCTTTAGGGCTCGTAGGAGACACTGCCGAACGACCCTACACACGGTCTCAAGCACGGGCAGCATTGGCCAAGTCCAATACGCCGCCCCAGCCGAAGGGGAAACCCAAGGCGAAAGGAGTCTACAAGTCAAAACGAGGGAAAGAGAATATTCCCCCGAGCTCGCCTACCACTGCGGTGGAGGAAGTTGGTCAATCGCCCGGGCCTGACGAGGAGGTGGCGATGCCTGAAGTATTCGACCCCAACGATCATCCTGAACTAAAAGACTTGTTAGTTGAAGGAGGTCCTGATAGGGACGAATTCAGTAAAGGCCAACGTGAGTGCCCATCTCTGGAAGGCCTAAGGAGACAGGCCTGCTCCCAGCTTGAGGGTGAGCCTCCTGGGAAGCATAGGATTTATTGGGAAGGTGGACTCCTGTATAGTGAGCCCACAGAGTCTACAGAAGGAGACCATAGGAGGTTGGTGGTTCCCCTTGCTGTTAGGCCCTTCCTCCTGCAGTTGGCGCATGAAGTTCCCCTTGCTGGTCACCTTGGTATTAAGAGGACCAAGCAAAGGTTATCCATGCACTTCTACTGGCCCAAGATGGGGGTGCAAGTAGAAAGTCACTGCAGGAGTTGTGCCTCCTGCCAGTTGTCTGGTAAAGTTGGCGCGACAATCCAAGCTCCGTTGGTACCGCTCCCAGTTGTGGGGGTACCATTTGAAAGGGTAGGGATCGACATCGTTGGTCCCCTTGACCCGCAAACATCCTCGGGCAATAGGTTTATCCTGGTGCTGGTCGACCATGCAACCAGGTACCCTGAGGCCATCCCATTGAAAACTGTAACTGCCAAGTCAGTTGCAAAAGCTTTACTCGGCATATTTACTAGGGTTGGCTTCCCTAAAGAAGTTGTGTCAGATCGTGGCAGCAACTTTATGTCGAAGTATATGCAGGCTATGTGGAAAGAATGTGGGGTCACCTACAAGTTCTCTTCTGCATATCACCCCCAGACCAATGGTCTGGTGGAACGTTTCAACAGAACGTTAAAGAGCATGATTGGGGCTCTGGAGGAGCCTCAGAGAAGAAAATGGGATCTTCTTTTACCATGCCTACTGTTTGCCTACCGAGAGGTACCACAGGAGGGTGTTGGCTTCAGCCCCTTCGAACTTCTGTTCGGTCATCCCGTACGGGGACCCTTAGCCATCGTCAAAGAGGGATGGGAGATGCCCACTCCCCCTGTTACTACCAATGTAGTTGACTATGTGCTAGGGCTCAGAAAACGGATGGTACTTCTGATGGGCTTGGCTAGTGATAAATTGAAGGCAGGGCAAGCGCTGGTGAAACATTGGTACGACCAGAAAGCTTCCCTCATCAACTTTACACCTGGTCAGCAAGTCCTGATCATGAATCCAATAAGGCCTCGCGCTTTACAGGACAAATGGTCAGGCCCTTACACAGTGGTGGAGCCCCTGGGTGAGGTAAACTATTTAGTGGACCTTGGAAGGCCTGGACAGGCTCCAAAAGTGTTCCACGTGAATAGGCTGAAGGCTTTCGTCCCAAGAGTCGAAATCGCAGCACTGCTACTGGCATCAGACGTTGAGGAAGAGGAGTCTGAACCTCTCCCCGACCTGTTCCAAAGCGGTCCTTCAGACAGCTCCGTTGAGGGTGTCCGAGTGGCCCCTCACCTGACTTCTGATCAGCAGGCTGAGGTGAAAAGTTTTCTTAGGCAGTTTTCCCCCCTGTTTTCACAGTCCCCTGGTTTGACACCTTGGTGCAAACATAACATTGACACAGGAGACAGTGTACCTACCAAAAGTAGGGGATACAGGATGTCAGATAAGGTACGGTCTTATATTAAGACCGAGGTCAACAAGATGTTAGATCTTGGGGTGATTGAACCCTCTAGTAGTCCTTGGTCCAGTCCTGTGGTTCTGGTTCCAAAGGCAGGCACTTCTGAATTGAGGTTCTGCGTGGATTACAGGGCTCTGAATGCTGTCACCAAGACAGATGCCCACCCCTTGCCTCGAACAGATGAGCTGGTGGATACTTTGGGTGCCTCCAAGTACCTCAGCACGTTTGACCTTACTGCTGGCTATTGGCAAATAGCTTTAGCAGAACATGCCAGGGAGAAGACAGCATTTTCGACGCCAGACGGCCTTTACCAATTCCGGGTAATGCCGTTCGGGTTGAAGAATGCACCTGCCACTTTCCAGAGGCTTGTGAATCATGTGTTGAATGGGTTGGACGAATTCTGTCTTGCATATCTGGACGATATAGCAGTTTTCAGTGCCACCTGGGAAGACCATGTGAAACACCTCAGGATTGTGCTCCAGGCTCTTCAGAAAGCCCACTTGACCATAAAGGCTAGTAAGTGCCAGATTGGACAAGGCTCAGTGGTTTACCTTGGACATGAAGTAGGTGGAGGGAGGATACAGCCTCTACCCAGTAAAGTACAAGCAGTACAAGACTGGCCTACCCCCACTACGCAAACCCAAGTGAGAGCCTTCTTAGGACTCACGGGGTATTATCGCAATTTTGTGGCAGACTATGGCACCATAGCTGCTCCTCTGACTGCCCTCACAACTCCGAAGAAACCCAAGAAGGTAACTTGGACCGACGAGTGTGAGAAGGCCTTCAATGGCTTAAAAGACTCCTTGTGCCAGGCCCCTGTGCTCAGGGCCCCTGATTATCAAAGACCTTTTATCGTGCAGACGGATGCCTCTGACACTGGGATAGGAGCTGTACTATCACAAGTAGATGAGAAGGGTAAGGAACA
This sequence comes from Ambystoma mexicanum, assembly GCF_040938575.1. Lineage (NCBI taxonomy): Eukaryota > Metazoa > Chordata > Amphibia > Caudata > Ambystomatidae > Ambystoma > Ambystoma mexicanum. Next base: position 31,705,029 of record NC_090923.1, on the reverse strand, counting down.
CCCTATCGGTTTTATTAGTCGCCAGCTTAAGGACAGAGAGCTCAGGTGGTCCACGGTAGAGAAAGAATGTTTCTCTGTTGTGTGGGCCCTAAGGAAGCTGAGGCCCTACCTCTATGGGACCCACTTCACTGTGCAGACTGACCATAAGCCGTTAAAGTGGCTAATGAACATGAAGGGGGAGAATCCAAAGTTGCTTAGGTGGTCCATAAGTCTTCAAGGCTTCGACTTCACTATTGAGCATAGGCCAGGTGTCCAACATAGCAATGCTGATGGGTTGTCCAGAATGTTTAACCGACCTGAACAAGAGACTCATCCAGGGGTGGATTAGTTCCCCCTGTCCATAGTCTGGGAGGGGCGAGTGTTAGGAAAGATTTCGTTATTGTAGGGAATTTTCCTTCCATGTGGCAACCCCTAAACTTTTTGCTATTGTTTTTAACCTTGTTCTTGACTTTGCCAGAGAAGTACAGCCTTCTGCCGCACTTCTCTGGGCTTTCGCTCCTTTCTTACGGGGAAACTGACATGCCCTTAAGACAGTCAGTACCGGGGAACGTGGTTTCCCGTAGTTTCTTTTATCGTGTCGCAGCTTTAGTGCAACACGACACAAGAGGGCACTGTAAGCTAAGTTACAGCTCTCTTGGGTCTCTAGCCTTCTACAGGCCCTAGATACCCTTTTAGGATGGTATTTGATCGGTGCAAGTCATTCAGGGACTCGAATGGTGGCAGCGATCGTTTTGTTTATTTTGAGCTCCTTTTGGCGTTCTGAGCACGTTTTTCGCACTGAACCCAAAATGGTGGCCTGGCTCCCAAAATGGCCAGACCACGAGGCTCCTTTGTCTTGTCCACTGACCGTCTTGCTCCCTTCACCTTCCCCAGGTCGGGCGACCCGGGGCCTTCCTTATTTGGGCATGTACTTTCCCGCAAAACGTGGTTGCTTTCGCGGGCTTCTACATGTCGTTTGTGTGCCTCCAGGGTGTGGGCTGGGATGTCTGGTCCCAATACACATCCTGGGTGCCAGAGAGTCTAGGGTGGTGTGAATGCCTGGGACCACCGTGGTCCGTGATTGGTCCACGTATGGTATGTGTGTTGATGTGCGGATCTCCCATTGGCTCCCCTCCGTTTTGGCGCGAAGGGAACCGTGGATAAGAGGGAGCTGGAAACACCACTGCCATGTCGATCTCCTGAGTTCTCACGAACGAAGGAATACAGGAGCCAAGTATCCTGCAACTACGAGGCTGGACCGAGGAATCGCTGGTGACCCGCTGAAGGAATCCTCCTTTGCACTGCTGTCGTCCGGAGAGCCCCTGTCCTCCTTTGATCGAACCAGAAGGCCTGTACTGGTGCTTCGACCTTTGGAATAGCAGGAACAGCTATTCCCGGCATCTTCAACCATCTCCTGCCAAGTAAGCCTTCGGAAGCGTCTCTGGGCCATCCAGTTGACTGACCAGCTTACCAAGGAGTTTGGCTCTGCAACCGCCGCCAGGTTGTGTTGTATTGCGAGTCCTTGACCCTCTCCCACGCTTCGTACGCTTGGCGTTCCCAGGTCTGAAGGGAGGAGGGTTCATTTGGCTCGAATACACACGGCCGCTCCGTTGTCCTGTGCGGCAACAAAACTGTGCCGGTTTCGTCGATTGGGACGTCTTTTTGCTCTACACGACTACAAAGCGTCTCCTGCTCTTCTGAACCTGCCAGCTGCTGAAACTATCGTGGAGAAGCCTGGGTCTGCTTGCTTCGGGGACCGGTGAGTAGTATATCTAGGATCTGGTCGCCCTCCTGCAGTATCCCATTGCTTTTCCCTGCTGTGTAAAAACAGCACCCTTTTGCCGCGCTCGCGCTCTGCTTCTGCCCGCTGTGGAGGCTGCGCTTGAGTTGCGGAACCTGTTCTTCTTCTGCTGTGCACTAACGTGAACCGCCTGACTTCCTCCGAAGAGCTTCCCCTTGTGTCCGTCGGCACCGGCGTGGCAGGTACTTTGAGCACAAGGCTCCACTCTTCGCAGGGCTCGGACTTCCATCTAGTTAGGTGCCTATGAAGGCGAACTGAGTCGAAAGCATTATCGCACTGCCTGTTTTCCTTCCCTGGCAGGTGGACTACATATTTTGTGCTTTAAACGCTTGCGACTGTGTATTTGTATATATATTGTGTTGATATGGTATGTGTTGGTTTAATATTGTGATATTGTGATTTTCTCGCTACGGTCATTATTTTAAAGGCCTTAAAATAAATGTGTATCTATTTTTGATATAACAACTGTTTGGAGTAGTTTGTCAGCGCTCTTGCTTTGTGTGCTCATTGCGGGCTTTCAGTCACCCTCACCCCTCTTGAGACCTAGTCTTGACCGCCGCGATCGCTACCTTGATTGGTCTGGCTTGTCCAGAGGTTACCCTGTTCCAAGTAATTAGGTTGGCCTTCTGAACTTCTGCGCCACCAGGACAGAGTTCAGAAATCCGTCTTAACACATACTAAACTTGAGAATTCCATCCAAGTGTGGCATATGCTAACAATCACATTTCTGTCTAGATGTGACGCAGACTAAACTAGAGAATTCCATCTAAGTGTGGCATATGCTAACAACCAGATTTCTGTCTAGATTTGGCGCATACTAAACTAGAGAATTCCATCTAAGTGTGGCATATGCTAACAACTAGATTTCTGTCTAGATTTGGCGCATACTAAACTTGAGAATTCCATCTAAGTGTGGCATATGCTAACAGTCACATTTCTGTCTAGATTTGGCGCAGACTAAACTTGAGAATTCCATCTAAGTGTGGCATATGCTAACAATCACATTTCTGTCTAGATGCGACACATACTAAACTAGAGAATTCCATCTAAGTGTGGCATATGTTAACAATCAGATTTCTGTCTAGATTTGGCGCATACTAAACTTGAGAATTCCATCTAAGTGTGGCATATGCTAACAGTCACATTTCTGTCTAGATTTGGCACAGGCTAAACTTGAGAAATTCCATCCAAGTGTGGCATATGCTAACAATGACATTTCTGTCTAGATGCGACGCATACTAAACTTGAGAATTCCATCTAAGTGTGGCATATGCTAACAATCACATTTCTGTCTAGATGCGACGCATACTAAACTTGAGATTTCCATCTAAGTGTGGCATATGCTAACAGTCACATTTCTGTCTAGATTTGGCGCAGACTAAACTTGAGAAATTCCATCCAAGTCTGGCATATGCTAACCATCAGATTTCTGTCTAGATGCAACGCATACTAAACTAGAGAATTCCATCTAAGTGTGGCATATGCTAACAATCACATTTCTGTCTAGATTTGGCGCAGACTAAACTTGAGAATTCCATCTAAGTGTGGCATATGCTAACAGTCACATTTCTGTCTAGATTTGGCGCAGACTAAACTTGAGAAATTCCATCCAAGTGTGGCATTTGCTAACAATCACATTTCTGACTAGATTTGGCGCAGACTAAACTTGAGAAATTCCATCCAAGTGTGGCATATGCTAACAATCACATTTCTGTCTAGATGCGTCGCATACTAAACTAGAGAATTCCATCTAAGTGTGGCATATGCTAACAATCACATTTCTGTCTAGATTTGGCGCAGACTAAACTAGAGAATTCCATCTAAGTGTGGCATATGCTAACAGTCACATTGCTGTCTAGATTTGGCGCAGACTAAACGTGAGAAATTCCATCCAAGTGTGGCATATGCTAACAATCACATTTCTGTCTAGATGCGACGCAGACTAAACTAGAGAATTCCATCGAAGTGTGGCATATGCTAACAATCACATTTCTGTCTAGATTTGGCGCAGACTAAACTTGAGAATTCCATCTAAGTGTGGCATATGCTAACAGTCACATTTCTGTCTAGATTTGGGGCAGACTAAACTTGAGAAATTCCATCCAAGTGTGGCATTTGCTAACAATCACATTTCTGTCTAGATTTGGCGCAGACTAAACTTGAGAAATTCCCTCCAAGTGTGGCATATGCTAACAATCACATTTCTGTCTAGATGCGACGCATACTAAACTAGAGAATTCCATCTAAGTGTGGCATATGCTAACAATCACATTTCTGTCTAGATTTGGCGCAGACTAAACTAGAGAATTCCATCTAAGTGTGGCATATGCTAACAGTCACATTGCTGTCTAGATTTGGCGCAGACTAAACTTGAGAAATTCCATCCAAGTGTGGCATATGCTAACAATCACATTTCTGTCTAGATGCGACGCAGACTAAACTAGAGAATTCCATCTAAGTGTGGCATATGCTAACAATCACATTTCTGTCTAGATGTGACGCAGACTAAACTTGAGAAATTCCATCCAAGTGTGGCATATGCTAACAATCACATTTCTGTCTAGATGCGACGCATACTAAACTTGAGAATTCCATCTAAGTGTGGCATATGCTAACATTCACATTTCTGTCTAGATTTGGCGCAGACTAAACTTGAGAAATTCCATCCAAGTCTGGCATATGCTAACCATCAGATTTCTGTCTAGATGCAACGCATACTAAACTAGAGAATTCCATCTAAGTGTGGCATATGCTAACAATCACATTTCTGTCTAGATTTGGCGCAGACTAAACCTGAGAATTCCATCTAAGTGTGGCATATGCTAACAATCAGATTTCTGTCTAGATGCGACGCATACTAAACTAGAGAATTCCATCTAAGTGTGGCATATGTTAACAATCAGATTTCTGTCTAGATTTGGCGCATACTAAACTTGAGAATTCCATCTAAGTGTGGCATATGCTAACAGTCACATTTCTGTCTAGATTTGGCACAGGCTAAACTTGAGAAATTCCATCCAAGTGTGGCATATGCTAACAATCACATTTCTGTCTAGATGCGACGCATACTAAACTTGAGAATTCCATCTAAGTGTGGCATATGCTAACAATCACATTTCTGTCTAGATGCGACGCATACTAAACTTGAGATTTCCATCTAAGTGTGGCATATGCTAACAGTCACATTTCTGTCTAGATTTGGCGCAGACTAAACTTGAGAAATTCCATCCAAGTCTGGCATATGCTAACCATCAGATTTCTGTCTAGATGCAACGCATACTAAACTAGAGAATTCCATCTAAGTGTGGCATATGCTAACAATCACATTTCTGTCTAGATTTGGCGCAGACTAAACTTGAGAATTCCATCTAAGTGTGGCATATGCTAACAGTCACATTTCTGTCTAGATATGGCGCAGACTAAACTTGAGAAATTCCATCCAAGTGTGGCATTTGCTAACAATCACATTTCTGTCTAGATTTGGCGCAGACTAAACTTGAGAAATTCCATCCAAGTGTGGCATATGCTAACAATCACATTTCTGTCTAGATGCGTCGCATACTAAACTAGAGAATTCCATCTAAGTGTGGCATATGCTAACAATCAGATTTCTGTCTAGATTTGGCGCAGACTAAACTAGAGAATTCCATCTAAGTGTGGCATATGCTAACAGTCACATTGCTGTCTAGATTTGGCGCAGACTAAACTTGAGAAATTCCATCCAAGTGTGGCATATGCTAACAATCACATTTCTGTCTAGATGCGACGCAGACTAAGCTAGAGAATTCCATCTAAGTGTGGCATATGCTAACAATCACATTTCTGTCTAGATGCGACGCATACTTAACTAGAGAATTCCATCTAAGTGTGGCATATGCTAACAATCACATTTCTGTCTAGATTTGGCGCAGACTAAACTAGAGAATTCCATCTAAGTGTGGCATATGCTAACAGTCACATTGCTGTCTAGATTTGGGGCAGACTAAACTTGAGAAATTCCATCCAAGTGTGGCATATGCTAACAATCACATTTCTGTCTAGATGCGACGCAGACTAAACTAGAGAATTCCATCTAAGTGTGGCATATGCTAACAATCACATTTCTGTCTAGATGTGACGCAGACTAAACTAGAGAATTCCATCTAAGTGTGGCATATGCTAACAATCAGATTTCTGTCTAGATTTGGCGCATACTAAACTTGAGAATTCCATCTAAGTGTGGCATATGCTAACAGTCACATTTCTGTCTAGATTTGGCGCATACTAAACTTGAGAATTCCATCTAAGTGTGGCATATGCTAACAATCACATTTCTGTCTAGATTTGGCGCGGGCTAAGCTTGAGAATTCCATCTAAGTGTGGCATATGTTAACAATCACATATCTGTCTAGATGTGACGCAGACTAAACTAGAGAATTCCATCTAAGTGTGGCATATGCTAACAATCACATTTCTGTCTAGATTTGGCGCAGACTAAACTTGAGAATTCCATCTAAGTGTGGCATATGCTAACAGTCACATTTCTGTCTAGATTTGGCGCAGACTAAACTTGAGAAATTCCATCCAAGTGTGGCATATGCTAACAATCACATTTCTGTCTAGATGCGACGCATACTAAACTAGAGAATTCCATCTAAGTGTGGCATATGCTAACAATCACATTTCTGTCTAGATTTGGCACATACTAAGCTTGAGAATTCCATCTAAGTGTGGCATATGCTAACAATCACATATCTGTCTAGATGTGACGCAGACTAAACTAGAGAATTCCATCTAAGTGTGGCACATGCTAACAATCACATTTCTGTCTAGATGCGACGCATACTAAACTAGAGAATTCCATCTAAGTGTGGCATATGCTAACAATCACATTTCTGTCTAGATGCGACGCATACTAAACTAGAGAATTCCATCTAAGTGTGGCATATGCTAACAATCACATTTCTGTCTAGATGCGACGCATACTAAACTAGAGAATTCCATCTAAGTGTGGCATATGCTAACAATCAGATTTCTGTCTAGATTTGGCGCATACTAAACTTGAGAATTCCATCTAAGTGTGGCATATGCTAACAGTCACATTGCTGTCTAGATTTGGCGCAGACTAAACTTGAGAATTCCATCTAAGTGTGGCATATGTTAACAATCACATTTCTGTCTAGATTTGGCGCAGACTAAACTTGAGAAATTCCATCTAAGTGTGGCATATGCTAACAATCACATTTCTGTCTATATGTGACACATACTAAACTAGAGAATTCCATCTAAGTGTGGCATATGCTAACAATCACATTTCTGTCTAGATTTGGCGCAGACTGAACTAGAGAATTCCATCTAAGTGTGGCATATGCTAACAATCACATTTCTGTCTAGATTTGGCGCATACTAAACTAGAGAATTCCATCTAAGTGTGGCATATGCTAACAATCACATTTCTGTCTAGATTTGGCGCATACTAAACTAGAGAATTCCATCTAAGTGTGGCATATGCTAACAATCACATTTCTGTCTAGATTTGGCGCAGACTAAACTTGAGAAATTCCATCCAAGTGTGGCATATGCTAACAATCACATTTCTGCCTAGATGCGACGCATACTAAACTAGAGAATTCCATCTAAGTGTGGCATATGCTAACAATCACATTTCTGTCTAGATTTGGCGCATACTAAGCTTGAAAATTCCATCTAAGTGTGGCATATGCTAACAATCACATTTCTGTCTAGATTTGGCGCGGACTAAACTAGAGAATTCCATCTAAGTGTGGCATATGCTAACAATCACATTTCTGTCTAGATTTGGCGCATACTAAACTTGAGAATTCCATCTAAGTGTGGCATATGTTAACAATCACATTTCCGTCTAGATTTGGCGCAGACTAAACTTGAGAAATTCCATCTAAGTGTGGCATATGCTAACAATCACATATCTGTCTAGATGTGACACATACTAAACTAGAGAATTCCATCTAAGTGTGGCATATGCTAACAATCACATTTCTGTCTAGATGCGACGCATACTAAACTAGAGAATTCCATCTAAGTGTGGCATATGCTAACAATCACATTTCTGTCTAGATTTGGCGCATACTAAACTTGAGAATTCCGTCTAAGTGTGGCATATGTTAACAATCACATTTCCGTCTAGATTTGGCGCAGACTAAACTTGAGAAATTCCATCTAAGTGTGGCATATGCTAACAATCACATATCTGTCTATATGTGACGCAGACTAAACTAGAGAATTCCATCTAAGTGTGGCATATGCTAACAATCACATTTCTGTCTAGATTTGGCGCAGACTAAACTTGAGAAATTCCATCCAAGTGTGGCATATGCTAACAATCACATTTCTGTCTAGATGCGACGCATACTAAACTAGAGAATTCCTTCTAAGTGTGGCATATGCTAACAATCACATTTCTGTCTAGATTTGGCGCATACTAAGCTTGAGAATTCCATCTAAGTGTGGCATATGCTAACAATCACATTTCTGTCTAGATTTGGCGAAGACTAAACTTGAGAAATTCCATCCAAGTGTGGCATATGCTAACAATCACATTTCTGTCTAGATGCGACGCATACTAAACTAGAGAATTCCATCTAAGTGTGGCATATGCTAACAATCACATTTCTGTCTAGATTTGGCGCAGACTAAACTAGAGAATTCCATCTAAGTGTGGCATATGCTAACAGTCACATTGCTGTCTAGATTTGGCGCAGACTAAACTTGAGAAATTCCATCCAAGTGTGGCATATGCTAACAATCACATTTCTGTCTAGATGCGACGCAGACTAAACTAGAGAATTCCATCTAAGTGTGGCATATGCTAACAATCACATTTCTGTCTAGATGCGACGCATACTAAACTAGAGAATTCCATCTAAGTGTGGCATATGCTAACAATCACATTTCTGTCTAGATTTGGCGCAGACTAAACTAGAGAATTCCATCTAAGTGTGGCATATGCTAACAGTCACATTGCTGTCTAGATTTGGCGCAGACTAAACTTGAGAAATTCCATCCAAGTGTGGCATATGCTAACAATCACATTTCTGTCTAGATGCGACGCAGACTAAACTAGAGAATTCCATCTAAGTGTGGCATATGCTAACAATCACATTTCTGTCTAGATGTGACGCAGACTAAACTAGAGAATTCCATCTAAGTGTGGCATATGCTAACAATCAGATTTCTGTCTAGATTTGGCGCATACTAAACTTGAGAATTCCATCTAAGTGTGGCATATGCTAACAGTCACATTTCTGTCTAGATTTGGCGCATACTAAACTTGAGAATTCCATCTAAGTGTGGCATATGCTAACAATCACATTTCTGTCTAGATTTGGCGCGGGCTAAGCTTGAGAATTCCATCTAAGTGTGGCATATGTTAACAATCACATATCTGTCTAGATGTGACGCAGACTAAACTAGAGAATTCCATCTAAGTGTGGCATATGCTAACAGTCACATTTCTGTCTAGATTTGGCGCAGACTAAACTTGAGAAATTCCATCCAAGTGTGGCATATGCTAACAATCACATTTCTGTCTAGATGCGACGCATACTAAACTAGAGAATTCCATCTAAGTGTGGCATATGCTAACAATCACATTTCTGTCTAGATTTGGCACATACTAAGCTTGAGAATTCCATCTAAGTGTGGCATATGCTAACAATCACATATCTGTCTAGATGTGACGCAGACTAAACTAGAGAATTCCATCTAAGTGTGGCACATGCTAACAATCACATTTCTGTCTAGATGCGACGCATACTAAACTAGAGAATTCCATCTAAGTGTGGCATATGCTAACAATCACATTTCTGTCTAGATGCGACGCATACTAAACTAGAGAATTCCATCTAAGTGTGGCATATGCTAACAATCACATTTCTGTCTAGATGCGACGCATACTAAACTAGAGAATTCCATCTAAGTGTGGCATATGCTAACAATCAGATTTCTGTCTAGATTTGGCGCATACTAAACTTGAGAATTCCATCTAAGTGTGGCATATGCTAACAGTCACATTGCTGTCTAGATTTGGCGCAGACTAAACTTGAGAATTCCATCTAAGTGTGGCATATGTTAACAATCACATTTCTGTCTAGATTTGGCGCAGACTAAACTTGAGAAATTCCATCTAAGTGTGGCATATGCTAACAATCACATTTCTGTCTATATGTGACACATACTAAACTAGAGAATTCCATCTAAGTGTGGCATATGCTAACAATCACATTTCTGTCTAGATTTGGCGCAGACTAAACTAGAGAATTCCATCTAAGTGTGGCATATGCTAACAATCACATTTCTGTCTAGATTTGGCGCATACTAAACTAGAGAATTCCATCTAAGTGTGGCATATGCTAACAATCACATTTCTGTCTAGATTTGGCGCATACTAAACTAGAGAATTCCATCTAAGTGTGGCATATGCTAACAATCACATTTCTGTCTAGATTTGGCGCAGACTAAACTTGAGAAATTCCATCCAAGTGTGGCATATGCTAACAATCACATTTCTGCCTAGATGCGACGCATACTAAACTAGAGAATTCCATCTAAGTGTGGCATATGCTAACAATCACATTTCTGTCTAGATTTGGCGCATACTAAGCTTGAAAATTCCATCTAAGTGTGGCATATGCTAACAATCACATTTCTGTCTAGATTTGGCGCGGACTAAACTAGAGAATTCCATCTAAGTGTGGCATATGCTAACAATCACATTTCTGTCTAGATTTGGCGCATACTAAACTTGAGAATTCCATCTAAGTGTGGCATATGTTAACAATCACATTTCCGTCTAGATTTGGCGCAGACTAAACTTGAGAAATTCCATCTAAGTGTGGCATATGCTAACAATCACATATCTGTCTAGATGTGACACATACTAAACTAGAGAATTCCATCTAAGTGTGGCATATGCTAACAATCACATTTCTGTCTAGATGCGACGCATACTAAACTAGAGAATTCCATCTAAGTGTGGCATATGCTAACAATCACATTTCTGTCTAGATTTGGCGCATACTAAACTTGAGAATTCCGTCTAAGTGTGGCATATGTTAACAATCACATTTCCGTCTAGATTTGGCGCAGACTAAACTTGAGAAATTCCATCTAAGTGTGGCATATGCTAACAATCACATATCTGTCTATATGTGACGCAGACTAAACTAGAGAATTCCATCTAAGTGTGGCATATGCTAACAATCACATTTCTGTCTAGATTTGGCGCAGACTAAACTTGAGAAATTCCATCCAAGTGTGGCATATGCTAACAATCACATTTCTGTCTAGATGCGACGCATACTAAACTAGAGAATTCCTTCTAAGTGTGGCATATGCTAACAATCACATTTCTGTCTAGATTTGGCGCATACTAAGCTTGAGAATTCCATCTAAGTGTGGCATATGCTAACAATCACATTTCTGTCTAGATTTGGCGAAGACTAAACTTGAGAAATTCCATCCAAGTGTGGCATATGCTAACAATCACATTTCTGTCTAGATGCGACGCATACTAAACTAGAGAATTCCATCTAAGTGTGGCATATGCTAACAATCACATTTCTGTCTAGATTTGGCGCATACTAAGCTTGAGAATTCCATCCAAGTGTGGCATATGCTAACAATCACATTTCTGTCTAGATGCGACGCATACTAAACTTGAGAATTCCATCTAAGTGTGGCATATGCTAACAATCACATTTCTGTCTAGATGCGACGCATACTAAACTTGAGAATTCCATCCAAGTGTGGCATATGCTAACAATCACATTTCTGTCTAGATGCGACGCACACTAAACTTGAGAATTCCATCCAAGTGTGGCATATGTTAACAATCACATTTCTGTCTAGATTTGGTGCAGACTAAACTTGAGAAATTCCATCCAAGTGTGGCATATGCTAACAATCACATTTCTGTCTAGATGCGATGCATACTAAACTAGAGAATTCCTTCTAAGTGTGGCATATGCTAACAATCACATTTCTGTCTAGATTTGGCGCATACTAAGCTTGAGAATTCCATCTAAGTGTGGCATATGCTAACAGTCACATTTCTGTCTAGATTTAGCGCATACTAAACTAGAGAATTCCATCTAAGTGTGGCATATGCTAACAATCACATTTCTGTCTAGATTTGGCGCATACTAAACTTGAGAATTCCATCTAAGTGTGGCATATGCTAACAGTCACATTTCTGTCTAGATTTGGCGCATACTAAACATGAGAAATTCCATCCAAGTGTGGCATATGCTAACAATCACATTTCTGTCTAGATGCGACGCATACTAAACTTGAGAATTCCATCTAAGTGTGGCATATGCTAACAATCACATTTCTGTCTAGATGCGACGCATACTAAACTTGAGAATTCCATCCAAGTGTGGCATATGCTAACAATCACATTTCTGTCTAGATGCGACGCACACTAAACTTGAGAATTCCATCCAAGTGTGGCATATGTTAACAATCACATTGCTGTCTAGATTTGGCGCAGACTAAACTTGAGAAATTCCATCCAAGTGTGGCATATGCTAACCATCATATTTCTATCTAGATGCAGCGCGGGCTAAGCGTGAGAATTCCATCTAAGTGTGGCATATGCTAACAATCACATATCTGTCTAGATGTGACGCAGACTAAACTAGAGAATTCCATCTAAGTGTGGCATATGCTAACAACCAGATTTCTGTCTAGATTTGGCGCATACTAAACTAGAGAATTCCATCTAAGTGTGGCATATGCTAACAACCAGATTTCTGTCTAGATTTGGCGCATACTAAACTTGAGAATTCCATCTAAGTGTGGCATATGCTAACAGTCACATTTCTGTCTAGATTTGGCGCATCCTAAACTTGAGAAATTCCATCCAAGTGTGGCATATGCTAACAATCACATTTCTGTCTAGATGCGACGCATACTAAACTTGAGAATTCCATCTAAGTGTGGCATATGCTAACAATCACATTTCTGTCTAGATGCGACGCATACTAAACTTGAGAATTCCATCCAAGTGTGGCATATGCTAACAATCACATTTCTGTCTAGATGCGACGCACACTAAACTTGAGAATTCCATCCAAGTGTGGCATATGCTAACAATCACATTTCTGTCTAGATGCGACGCATACTAAACTTGAGAATTCCATCTAAGTGTGGCATATGCTAACAGTCACATTGCTGTCTAGATTTGGCGCATACTAAACTTGAGAAATTCCATCCAAGTGTGGCATATGCTAACAATCACATTTCTGTCTAGATGCGACGCATACTAAACTTGAGAATTCCATCTAAGTGTGGCATATGCTAACAATCACATTTCTGTCTAGATGCGACGCATACTAAACTAGAGAATTCCATCTAAGTGTGGCATATGCTAACAATCACATTTCTGTCTAGATTTGGCGCAGACTAAACTAGAGAATTCCATCTAAGTGTGGCATATGCTAACAGTCACATTGCTGTCTAGATTTGGCGCAGACTAAACTTGAGAAATTCCATCCAAGTGTGGCATATGCTAACAATCACATTTCTGTCTAGATGCGACGCAGACTAAACTAGAGAATTCCATCTAAGTGTGGCATATGCTAACAATCACATTTCTGTCTAGATGTGACGCAGACTAAACTAGAGAATTCCATCTAAGTGTGGCATATGCTAACAATCAGATTTCTGTCTAGATTTGGCGCATACTAAACTTGAGAATTCCATCTAAGTGTGGCATATGCTAACAGTCACATTTCTGTCTAGATTTGGCGCATACTAAACTTGAGAATTCCATCTAAGTGTGGCATATGCTAACAATCACATTTCTGTCTAGATTTGGCGCGGGCTAAGCTTGAGAATTCCATCTAAGTGTGGCATATGTTAACAATCACATATCTGTCTAGATGTGACGCAGACTAAACTAGAGAATTCCATCTAAGTGTGGCATATGCTAACAATCACATTTCTGTCTAGATTTGGCGCAGACTAAACTTGAGAATTCCATCTAAGTGTGGCATATGCTAACAGTCACATTTCTGTCTAGATTTGGCGCAGACTAAACTTGAGAAATTCCATCCAAGTGTGGCATATGCTAACAATCACATTTCTGTCTAGATGCGACGCATACTAAACTAGAGAATTCCATCTAAGTGTGGCATATGCTAACAATCACATTTCTGTCTAGATTTGGCACATACTAAGCTTGAGAATTCCATCTAAGTGTGGCATATGCTAACAATCACATATCTGTCTAGATGTGACGCAGACTAAACTAGAGAATTCCATCTAAGTGTGGCACATGCTAACAATCACATTTCTGTCTAGATGCGACGCATACTAAACTAGAGAATTCCATCTAAGTGTGGCATATGCTAACAATCACATTTCTGTCTAGATGCGACGCATACTAAACTAGAGAATTCCATCTAAGTGTGGCATATGCTAACAATCACATTTCTGTCTAGATGCGACGCATACTAAACTAGAGAATTCCATCTAAGTGTGGCATATGCTAACAATCAGATTTCTGTCTAGATTTGGCGCATACTAAACTTGAGAATTCCATCTAAGTGTGGCATATGCTAACAGTCACATTGCTGTCTAGATTTGGCGCAGACTAAACTTGAGAATTCCATCTAAGTGTGGCATATGTTAACAATCACATTTCTGTCTAGATTTGGCGCAGACTAAACTTGAGAAATTCCATCTAAGTGTGGCATATGCTAACAATCACATTTCTGTCTATATGTGACACATACTAAACTAGAGAATTCCATCTAAGTGTGGCATATGCTAACAATCACATTTCTGTCTAGATTTGGCGCAGACTAAACTAGAGAATTCCATCTAAGTGTGGCATATGCTAACAATCACATTTCTGTCTAGATTTGGCGCATACTAAACTAGAGAATTCCATCTAAGTGTGGCATATGCTAACAATCACATTTCTGTCTAGATTTGGCGCATACTAAACTAGAGAATTCCATCTAAGTGTGGCATATGCTAACAATCACATTTCTGTCTAGATTTGGCGCAGACTAAACTTGAGAAATTCCATCCAAGTGTGGCATATGCTAACAATCACATTTCTGCCTAGATGCGACGCATACTAAACTAGAGAATTCCATCTAAGTGTGGCATATGCTAACAATCACATTTCTGTCTAGATTTGGCGCATACTAAGCTTGAAAATTCCATCTAAGTGTGGCATATGCTAACAATCACATTTCTGTCTAGATTTGGCGCAGACTAAACTAGAGAATTCCATCTAAGTGTGGCATATGCTAACAATCACATTTCTGTCTAGATTTGGCGCATACTAAACTTGAGAATTCCATCTAAGTGTGGCATATGCTAACAATCACATTTCTGTCTAGATTTGGCGCGGGCTAAGCTTGAGAATTCCATCTAAGTGTGGCATATGTTAACAATCACATATCTGTCTAGATGTGACGCAGACTAAACTAGAGAATTCCATCTAAGTGTGGCATATGCTAACAATCACATTTCTGTCTAGATTTGGCGCAGACTAAACTTGAGAATTCCATCTAAGTGTGGCATATGCTAACAGTCACATTTCTGTCTAGATTTGGCGCAGACTAAACTTGAGAAATTCCATCCAAGTGTGGCATATGCTAACAATCACATTTCTGTCTAGATGCGACGCATACTAAACTAGAGAATTCCATCTAAGTGTGGCATATGCTAACAATCACATTTCTGTCTAGATTTGGCACATACTAAGCTTGAGAATTCCATCTAAGTGTGGCATATGCTAACAATCACATATCTGTCTAGATGTGACGCAGACTAAACTAGAGAATTCCATCTAAGTGTGGCACATGCTAACAATCACATTTCTGTCTAGATGCGACGCATACTAAACTAGAGAATTCCATCTAAGTGTGGCATATGCTAACAATCACATTTCTGTCTAGATGCGACGCATACTAAACTAGAGAATTCCATCTAAGTGTGGCATATGCTAACAATCACATTTCTGTCTAGATGCGACGCATACTAAACTAGAGAATTCCATCTAAGTGTGGCATATGCTAACAATCAGATTTCTGTCTAGATTTGGCGCATACTAAACTTGAGAATTCCATCTAAGTGTGGCATATGCTAACAGTCACATTGCTGTCTAGATTTGGCGCAGACTAAACTTGAGAATTCCATCTAAGTGTGGCATATGTTAACAATCACATTTCTGTCTAGATTTGGCGCAGACTAAACTTGAGAAATTCCATCTAAGTGTGGCATATGCTAACAATCACATTTCTGTCTATATGTGACACATACTAAACTAGAGAATTCCATCTAAGTGTGGCATATGCTAACAATCACATTTCTGTCTAGATTTGGCGCAGACTAAACTAGAGAATTCCATCTAAGTGTGGCATATGCTAACAATCACATTTCTGTCTAGATTTGGCGCATACTAAACTAGAGAATTCCATCTAAGTGTGGCATATGCTAACAATCACATTTCTGTCTAGATTTGGCGCATACTAAACTAGAGAATTCCATCTAAGTGTGGCATATGCTAACAATCACATTTCTGTCTAGATTTGGCGCAGACTAAACTTGAGAAATTCCATCCAAGTGTGGCATATGCTAACAATCACATTTCTGCCTAGATGCGACGCATACTAAACTAGAGAATTCCATCTAAGTGTGGCATATGCTAACAATCACATTTCTGTCTAGATTTGGCGCATACTAAGCTTGAAAATTCCATCTAAGTGTGGCATATGCTAACAATCACATTTCTGTCTAGATTTGGCGCAGACTAAACTAGAGAATTCCATCTAAGTGTGGCATATGCTAACAATCACATTTCTGTCTAGATTTGGCGCATACTAAACTTGAGAATTCCATCTAAGTGTGGCATATGTTAACAATCACATTTCCGTCTAGATTTGGCGCAGACTAAACTTGAGAAATTCCATCTAAGTGTGGCATATGCTAACAATCACATATCTGTCTAGATGTGACACATACTAAACTAGAGAATTCCATCTAAGTGTGGCATATGCTAACAATCACATTTCTGTCTAGATGCGACGCATACTAAACTAGAGAATTCCATCTAAGTGTGGCATATGCTAACAATCACATTTCTGTCTAGATTTGGCGCATACTAAACTTGAGAATTCCGTCTAAGTGTGGCATATGTTAACAATCACATTTCCGTCTAGATTTGGCGCAGACTAAACTTGAGAAATTCCATCTAAGTGTGGCAATTGCTAACAATCACATATCTGTCTATATGTGACGCAGACTAAACTAGAGAATTCCATCTAAGTGTGGCATATGCTAACAATCACATTTCTGTCTAGATTTGGCGCAGACTAAACTTGAGAAATTCCATCCAAGTGTGGCATATGCTAACAATCACATTTCTGTCTAGATGCGACGCATACTAAACTAGAGAATTCCTTCTAAGTGTGGCATATGCTAACAATCACATTTCTGTCTAGATTTGGCGCATACTAAGCTTGAGAATTCCATCTAAGTGTGGCATATGCTAACAATCACATTTCTGCCTAGATTTGGCGCAGACTAAACTTGAGAAATTCCATCCAAGTGTGGCATATGCTAACAATCACATTTCTGTCTAGATGCGACGCATACTAAACTAGAGAATTCCATCTAAGTGTGGCATATGCTAACAATCACATTTCTGTCTAGATTTGGCGCATACTAAGCTTGAGAATTCCATCCAAGTGTGGCATATGCTAACAATCACATTTCTGTCTAGATGCGACGCATACTAAACTTGAGAATTCCATCTAAGTGTGGCATATGCTAACAATCACATTTCTGTCTAGATGCGACGCATACTAAACTTGAGAATTCCATCCAAGTGTGGCATATGCTAACAATCACATTTCTGTCTAGATGCGACGCACACTAAACTTGAGAATTCCATCCAAGTGTGGCATATGTTAACAATCACATTTCTGTCTAGATTTGGTGCAGACTAAACTTGAGAAATTCCATCCAAGTGTGGCATATGCTAACAATCACATTTCTGTCTAGATGCGATGCATACTAAACTAGAGAATTCCTTCTAAGTGTGGCATATGCTAACAATCACATTTCTGTCTAGATTTGGCGCATACTAAGCTTGAGAATTCCATCTAAGTGTGGCATATGCTAACAGTCACATTTCTGTCTAGATTTAGCGCATACTAAACTAGAGAATTCCATCTAAGTGTGGCATATGCTAACAATCACATTTCTGTCTAGATTTGGCGCATACTAAACTTGAGAATTCCATCTAAGTGTGGCATATGCTAACAGTCACATTTCTGTCTAGATTTGGCGCATACTAAACTTGAGAAATTCCATCCAAGTGTGGCATATGCTAACAATCACATTTCTGTCTAGATGCGACGCATACTAAACTTGAGAATTCCATCTAAGTGTGGCATATGCTAACAATCACATTTCTGTCTAGATGCGACGCATACTAAACTTGAGAATTCCATCCAAGTGTGGCATATGCTAACAATCACATTTCTGTCTAGATGCGACGCACACTAAACTTGAGAATTCCATCCAAGTGTGGCATATGTTAACAATCACATTGCTGTCTAGATTTGGCGCAGACTAAACTTGAGAAATTCCATCCAAGTGTGGCATATGCTAACCATCATATTTCTATCTAGATGCAGCGCGGGCTAAGCGTGAGAATTCCATCTAAGTGTGGCATATGCTAACAATCACATATCTGTCTAGATGTGACGCAGACTAAACTAGAGAATTCCATCTAAGTGTGGCATATGCTAACAACCAGATTTCTGTCTAGATTTGGCGCATACTAAACTAGAGAATTCCATCTAAGTGTGGCATATGCTAACAACCAGATTTCTGTCTAGATTTGGCGCATACTAAACTTGAGAATTCCATCTAAGTGTGGCATATGCTAACAGTCACATTTCTGTCTAGATTTGGCGCATCCTAAACTTGAGAAATTCCATCCAAGTGTGGCATATGCTAACAATCACATTTCTGTCTAGATGCGACGCATACTAAACTTGAGAATTCCATCTAAGTGTGGCATATGCTAACAATCACATTTCTGTCTAGATGCGACGCATACTAAACTTGAGAATTCCATCCAAGTGTGGCATATGCTAACAATCACATTTCTGTCTAGATGCGACGCACACTAAACTTGAGAATTCCATCCAAGTGTGGCATATGCTAACAATCACATTTCTGTCTAGATGCGACGCATACTAAACTTGAGAATTCCATCTAAGTGTGGCATATGCTAACAGTCACATTGCTGTCTAGATTTGGCGCATACTAAACTTGAGAAATTCCATCCAAGTGTGGCATATGCTAACAATCACATTTCTGTCTAGATGCGACGCATACTAAACTTGAGAATTCCATCTAAGTGTGGCATATGCTAACAATCACATTTCTGTCTAGATGCGACGCATACTAAACTAGAGAATTCCATCTAAGTGTGGCATATGTTAACAATCAGATTTCTGTCTAGATTTGGCGCATACTAAACTTGAGAATTCCATCTAAGTGTGGCATATGCTAACAGTCAGATTTCTGTCTAGATTTGGCACAGGCTAAACTTGAGAAATTCCATCCAAGTGTGGCATATGCTAACAATCACATTTCTGTCTAGATGCGACGCATACTAAACTTGAGAATTCCATCTAAGTGTGGCATATGCTAACAATCACATTTCTGTCTAGATGCGACGCATACTAAACTTGAGAATTCCATCTAAGTGTGGCATATGCTAACAGTCACATTGCTGTCTAGATTTGGCGCAGACTAAAATTGAGAAATTCCATCCAAGTGTGGCATATGCTAACAATCACATTTCTGTCTAGATGCGACGCAGACTAAACTAGAGAATTCCATCTAAGTGTGGCATATGCTAACAATCACATTTCTGTCTAGATGTGACGCAGACTAAACTAGAGAATTCCATCTAAGTGTGGCATATGCTAACAATCAGATTTCTGTCTAGATTTGGTGCATACTAAACTTGAGAATTCCATCTAAGTGTGGCATATGCTAACAGTCACATTTCTGTCTAGATTTGGCGCATACTAAACTTGAGAATTCCATCTAAGATTGGCATATGCTAACAATCACATTTCTGTCTAGATTTGGCGCGGGCTAAGCTTGAGAATTCCATCTAAGTGTGGCATATGTTAACAATCACATATCTGTCTAGATGTGACGCAGACTAAACTAGAGAATTCCATCTAAGTGTGGCATATGCTAACAATCACATATCTGTCTAGATGTGACGCAGACTAAACTAGAGAATTCCATCTAAGTGTGGCATATGCTAACAATCACATTTCTGTCTAGATGCGACGCATACTAAACTAGAGAATTCCATCTAAGTGTGGCATATGCTAACAATCAGATTTCTGTCTAGATTTGGCGCATACTAAACTTGAGAATTCCATCTAAGTGTGGCATATGCTAACAGTCACATTGCTGTCTAGATTTGGCGCAGACTAAACTTGAGAATTCCATCTAAGTGTGGCATATGTTAACTATCACATTTCTGTCTAGATTTGGCGCAGACTAAACTTGAGAAATTCCATCTAAGTGTGGCATATGCTAACAATCACATTTCTGTCTATATGTGACACATACTAAACTAGAGAATTCCATCTAAGTGTGGCATATGCTAACAATCACATTTGTGTCTAGATTTGGCGCATACTAAACTAGAGAATTCCATCTAAGTGTGGCATATGCTAACAATCACATTTCTGTCTAGATTTGGCGCATACTAAGCTTGAGAATTCCATCTAAGTGTGGCATATGCTAACAATCACATTTCTGTCTAGATTTGGCGCAGACTAAACTTGAGAAATTCCATCCAAGTGTGGCATATGCTAACAATCACATTTCTGCCTAGATGCGACGCATACTAAACTAGAGAATTCCATCTAAGTGTGGCATATGCTAACAATCACATTTCTGTCTAGATTTGGCGCATACTAAACTTGAGAATTCCGTCTAAGTGTGGCATATGTTAACAATCACATTTCCGTCTAGATTTGGCGCAGACTAAACTTGAGAAATTCCATCTAAGTGTGGCATATGCTAACAATCACATATCTGTCTATATGTGACGCAGACTAAACTAGAGAATTCCATCTAAGTGTGGCATATGCTAACAATCACATTTCTGTCTAGATTTGGCGCAGACTAAACTTGAGAAATTCCATCCAAGTGTGGCATATGCTAACAATCACATTTCTGTCTAGATGCGACGCATACTAAACTAGAGAATTCCTTCTAAGTGTGGCATATGCTAACAATCACATTTCTGTCTAGATTTGGCGCATACTAAGCTTGAGAATTCCATCTAAGTGTGGCATATGCTAACAATCACATTTCTGCCTAGATTTGGCGCAGACTAAACTTGAGAAATTCCATCCAAGTGTGGCATATGCTAACAATCACATTTCTGTCTAGATGCGACGCATACTAAACTAGAGAATTCCATCTAAGTGTGGCATATGCTAACAATCACATTTCTGTCTAGATTTGGCGCATACTAAGCTTGAGAATTCCATCCAAGTGTGGCATATGCTAACAATCACATTTCTGTCTAGATGCGACGCATACTAAACTTGAGAATTCCATCTAAGTGTGGCATATGCTAACAATCACATTTCTGTCTAGATGCGACGCATACTAAACTTGAGAATTCCATCCAAGTGTGGCATATGCTAACAATCACATTTCTGTCTAGATGCGACGCACACTAAACTTGAGAATTCCATCCAAGTGTGGCATATGTTAACAATCACATTTCTGTCTAGATTTGGTGCAGACTAAACTTGAGAAATTCCATCCAAGTGTGGCATATGCTAACAATCA
Organism: Ambystoma mexicanum; assembly: GCF_040938575.1. Classification (NCBI taxonomy): domain Eukaryota; kingdom Metazoa; phylum Chordata; class Amphibia; order Caudata; family Ambystomatidae; genus Ambystoma; species Ambystoma mexicanum. The sequence goes on along the minus strand of NC_090923.1, from coordinate 31,683,356 downwards.
CATTTCTGTCTAGATGCGATGCATACTAAACTAGAGAATTCCTTCTAAGTGTGGCATATGCTAACAATCCCATTTCTGTCTAGATTTGGCGCATACTAAGCTTGAGAATTCCATCTAAGTGTGGCATATGCTAACAGTCACATTTCTGTCTAGATTTAGCGCATACTAAACTAGAGAATTCCATCTAAGTGTGGCATATGCTAACAATCACATTTCTGTCTAGATTTGGCGCATACTAAACTTGAGAATTCCATCTAAGTGTGGCATATGCTAACAGTCACATTTCTGTCTAGATTTGGCGCATACTAAACTTGAGAAATTCCATCCAAGTGTGGCATATGCTAACAATCACATTTCTGTCTAGATGCGACGCATACTAAACTTGAGAATTCCATCTAAGTGTGGCATATGCTAACAATCACATTTCTGTCTAGATGCGACGCATACTAAACTTGAGAATTCCATCCAAGTGTGGCATATGCTAACAATCACATTTCTGTCTAGATGCGACGCACACTAAACTTGAGAATTCCATCCAAGTGTGGCATATGTTAACAATCACATTGCTGTCTAGATTTGGCGCAGACTAAACATGAGAAATTCCATCCAAGTGTGGCATATGCTAACCATCATATTTCTATCTAGATGCAGCGCGGGCTAAGCGTGAGAATTCCATCTAAGTGTGGCATATGCTAACAATCACATATCTGTCTAGATGTGACGCAGACTAAACTAGAGAATTCCATCTAAGTGTGGCATATGCTAACAACCAGATTTCTGTCTAGATTTGGCGCATACTAAACTAGAGAATTCCATCTAAGTGTGGCATATGCTAACAACCAGATTTCTGTCTAGATTTGGCGCATACTAAACTTGAGAATTCCATCTAAGTGTGGCATATGCTAACAGTCACATTTCTGTCTAGATTTGGCGCATCCTAAACTTGAGAAATTCCATCCAAGTGTGGCATATGCTAACAATCACATTTCTGTCTAGATGCGACGCATACTAAACTTGAGAATTCCATCTAAGTGTGGCATATGCTAACAATCACATTTCTGTCTAGATGCGACGCATACTAAACTTGAGAATTCCATCCAAGTGTGGCATATGCTAACAATCACATTTCTGTCTAGATGCGACGCACACTAAACTTGAGAATTCCATCCAGGTGTGGCATATGCTAACAATCACATTTCTGTCTAGATGCGACGCATACTAAACTTGAGAATTCCATCTAAGTGTGGCATATGCTAACAGTCACATTGCTGTCTAGATTTGGCGCATACTAAACTTGAGAAATTCCATCCAAGTGTGGCATATGCTAACAATCACATTTCTGTCTAGATGCGACGCATACTAAACTTGAGAATTCCATCTAAGTGTGGCATATGCTAACAATCACATTTCTGTCTAGATGCGACGCATACTAAACTAGAGAATTCCATCTAAGTGTGGCATATGTTAACAATCAGATTTCTGTCTAGATTTGGCGCATACTAAACTTGAGAATTCCATCTAAGTGTGGCATATGCTAACAGTCAGATTTCTGTCTAGATTTGGCACAGGCTAAACTTGAGAAATTCCATCCAAGTGTGGCATATGCTAACAATCACATTTCTGTCTAGATGCGACGCATACTAAACTTGAGAATTCCATCTAAGTGTGGCATATGCTAACAATCACATTTCTGTCTAGATGCGACGCATACTAAACTTGAGAATTCCATCTAAGTGTGGCATATGCTAACAGTCACATTGCTGTCTAGATTTGGCGCAGACTAAAATTGAGAAATTCCATCCAAGTGTGGCATATGCTAACAATCACATTTCTGTCTAGATGCGACGCAGACTAAACTAGAGAATTCCATCTAAGTGTGGCATATGCTAACAATCACATTTCTGTCTAGATGTGACGCAGACTAAACTAGAGAATTCCATCTAAGTGTGGCATATGCTAACAATCAGATTTCTGTCTAGATTTGGTGCATACTAAACTTGAGAATTCCATCTAAGTGTGGCATATGCTAACAGTCACATTTCTGTCTAGATTTGGCGCATACTAAACTTGAGAATTCCATCTAAGATTGGCATATGCTAACAATCACATTTCTGTCTAGATTTGGCGCGGGCTAAGCTTGAGAATTCCATCTAAGTGTGGCATATGTTAACAATCACATATCTGTCTAGATGTGACGCAGACTAAACTAGAGAATTCCATCTAAGTGTGGCATATGCTAACAATCACATATCTGTCTAGATGTGACGCAGACTAAACTAGAGAATTCCATCTAAGTGTGGCATATGCTAACAATCACATATCTGTCTAGATGTGACGCAGACTAAACTTGAGAAATTCCATCTAAGTGTGGCATATGCTAACAATCACATTTCTGTCTATATGTGACACATACTAAACTAGAGAATTCCATCTAAGTGTGGCATATGCTAACAATCACATTTGTGTCTAGATTTGGCGCATACTAAACTAGAGAATTCCATCTAAGTGTGGCATATGCTAACAATCACATTTCTGTCTAGATTTGGCGCATACTAAGCTTGAGAATTCCATCTAAGTGTGGCATATGCTAACAATCACATTTCTGTCTAGATTTGGCGCAGACTAAACTTGAGAAATTCCATCCAAGTGTGGCATATGCTAACAATCACATTTCTGCCTAGATGCGACGCATACTAAACTAGAGAATTCCATCTAAGTGTGGCATATGCTAACAATCACATTTCTGTCTAGATTTGGCGCATACTAAGCTTGAAAATTCCATCTAAGTGTGGCATATGCTAACAATCACATTTCTGTCTAGATTTGGCACATACTAAACTAGAGAATTCCATCTAAGTGTGGCATATGCTAACAATCACATTTCTGTCTAGATGCGACGCATACTAAACTAGAGAATTCCATCTAAGTGTGGCATATGCTAACAATCACATTTCTGTCTAGATTTGGCGCATACTAAACTTGAGAATTCCATCTAAGTGTGGCATATGTTAACAATCACATTTCCGTCTAGATTTGGCGCAGACTAAACTTGAGAAATTCCATCTAAGTGTGGCATATGCTAACAATCACATATCTGTCTATATGTGACGCAGACTAAACTAGAGAATTCCATCTAAGTGTGGCATATGCTAACAATCACATTTCTGTCTAGATTTGGCGCAGACTAAACTTGAGAAATTCCATCCAAGTGTGGCATATGCTAACAATCACATTTCTGTCTAGATGCGACGCATACTAAACTTGAGAATTCCATCTAAGTGTGGCATATGCTAACAGTCACATTTCTGTCTAGATTTGGCGCAGACTAAACTTGAGAATTCCATCTAAGTGTGGCATATGCTAACAGTCACATTTCTGTCTAGATTTGGCGCATCCTAAACTTGAGAAATTCCATCCAAGTGTGGCATATGCTAACAATCACATTTCTGTCTAGATGCGACGCACACTAAACTTGAGAATTCCATCTAAGTGTGGCATATGCTAACAATCACATTTCTGTCTAGATGCGACGCATACTAAACTTGAGAATTCCATCCAAGTGTGGCATATGCTAACAATCACATTTCTGTCTAGACGCGACGCACACTAAACTTGAGAATTCCATCCAAGTGTGGCATATGCTAACAATCACATTTCTGTCTAGATGCGACGCATACTAAACTTGAGAATTCCATCTAAGTGTGGCATATGCTAACAGTCACATTGCTGTCTAGATTTGGCGCATACTAAACTTGAGAAATTCCATCCAAGTGTGGCATATGCTAACCATCATATTTCTATCTAGATGCAGTGCGGGCTAAGCGTGAGAATTCCATCTAAGTGTGGCATATGCTAACAATCACATATCTGTCTAGATGTGACGCAGACTAAACTAGAGAATTCCATCTAAGTGTGGCATATGCTAACAACCAGATTTCTGTCTAGATTTGGCGCATACTAAACTAGAGAATTCCATCTAAGTGTGGCATATGCTAACAACCAGATTTCTGTCTAGATTTGGCGCATACTAAACTTGAGAATTCCATCTAAGTGTGGCATATGCTAACAGTCAAATTTCTGTCTAGATTTGGCGCATCCTAAACTTGAGAAATTCCATCCAAGTGTGGCATATGCTAACAGTCACATTTCTGTCTAGATGCGACGCACACTAAACTTGAGAATTCCATCTAAGTGTGGCATATGCTAACAATCACATTTCTGTCTAGATGCGACGCATACTAAACTTGAGAATTCCATCCAAGTGTGGCATATGCTAACAATCACATTTCTGTCTAGATGCGACGCACACTAAACTTGAGAATTCCATCCAAGTGTGGCATATGCTAACAATCACATTTCTGTCTAGATGCGACGCATACTAAACTTGAGAATTCCATCTAAGTGTGGCATATGCTAACAGTCACATTGCTGTCTAGATTTGGCGCATACTAAACTTGAGAAATTCCATCCAAGTGTGGCATATGCTAACAATCACATTTCTGTCTAGATGCGACGCATAGTAAACTTGAGAATTCCATCTAAGTGTGGCATATGCTAACAATCACATTTCTGTCTAGATGCGACGCATACTAAACTAGAGAATTCCATCTAAGTGTGGCATATGTTAACAATCAGATTTCTGTCTAGATTTGGCGCATACTAAACTTGAGAATTCCATCTAAGTGTGGCATATGCTAACAGTCACATTTCTGTCTAGATTTGGCACAGGCTAAACTTGAGAAATTCCATCCAAGTGTCACATATGCTAACAATCACATTTCTGTCTAGATGCGACGCATACTAAACTTGAGAATTCCATCTAAGTGTGGCATATGCTAACAATCACATTTCTGTCTAGATTTGGTGCAGACTAAACTTGAGAAATTCCATCCAAGTCTGGCATATGCTAACCATCAGATTTCTGTCTAGATGCAACGCATACTAAACTAGAGAATTCCATCTAAGTGTGGCATATGCTAACAATCACATTTCTGTCTAGATTTGGCGCATACTAAGCTTGAAAATTCCATCTAAGTGTGGCATATGCTAACAATCACATTTCTGTCTAGATTTGGCGCAGACTAAACTAGAGAATTCCATCTAAGTGTGGCATATGCTAACAATCACATTTCTGTCTAGATTTGGCGCATACTAAACTTGAGAATTCCATCTAAGTGTGGCATATGTTAACAATCACATTTCCGTCTAGATTTGGCGCAGACTAAACTTGAGAAATTCCATCTAAGTGTGGCATATGCTAACAATCACATATCTGTCTAGATGTGACACATACTAAACTAGAGAATTCCATCTAAGTGTGGCATATGCTAACAATCACATTTCTGTCTAGATGCGACGCATACTAAACTAGAGAATTCCATCTAAGTGTGGCATATGCTAACAATCACATTTCTGTCTAGATTTGGCGCATACTAAACTTGAGAATTCCATCTAAGTGTGGCATATGTTAACAATCACATTTCCGTCTAGATTTGGCGCAGACTAAACTTGAGAAATTCCATCTAAGTGTGGCATATGCTAACAATCACATATCTGTCTATATGTGACGCAGACTAAACTAGAGAATTCCATCTAAGTGTGGCATATGCTAACAATCACATTTCTGTCTAGATTTGGCGCAGACTAAACTTGAGAAATTCCATCCAAGTGTGGCATATGCTAACAATCACATTTCTGTCTAGATGCGACGCATACTAAACTAGAGAATTCCATCTAAGTGTGGCATATGCTAACAATCACATTTCTGTCTAGATTTGGCGCATACTAAGCTTGAGAATTCCATCTAAGTGTGGCATATGCTAACAATCACATTTCTGTCTAGATTTGGCGCATACTAAACTTGAGAATTCCATCTAAGTGTGGCATATGCTAACAGTCACATTTCTGTCTAGATTTGGAGCATACTAAACTTGAGAATTCCATCTAAGTGTGGCATATGCTAACAATCACATTTCTGTCTAGATTTGGCGCATACTAAACTTGAGAATTCCATCTAAGTGTGGCATATGCTAACAGTCACATTTCTGTCTAGATTTGGCGCAGACTAAACTTGAGAATTCCATCCAAGTGTGGCATGTGCTAACAATCACATTTCTGTCTAGATGCGACGCACACTAAACTTGAGAATTCCATCCAAGTGTGGCATATGTTAACAATCACATTTCTGTCTAGATTTGGCGCAGACTAAACTTGAGAAATTCCATCCAAGTGTGGCATATGCTAACAATCACATATCTGTCTAGATGTGACGCAGACTAAACTAGAGAATTCCATCTAAGTGTGGCATATGCTAACAACCAGATTTCTGTCTAGATTTGGCGCATACTAAACTAGAGAATTCCATCTAAGTGTGGCATATGCTAACAACCAGATTTCTGTCTAGATTTGGCGCATACTAAACTTGAGAATTCCATCTAAGTGTGGCATATGCTAACAGTCACATTTCTGTCTAGATTTGGCGCATCCTAAACTTGAGAAATTCCATCCAAGTGTGGCATATGCTAACAATCACATTTCTGTCTAGATGCGACGCACACTAAACTTGAGAATTCCATCTAAGTGTGGCATATGCTAACAATCACATTTCTGTCTAGATGCGACGCATACTAAACTTGAGAATTCCATCCAAGTGTGGCATATGCTAACAATCACATTTCTGTCTAGACGCGACGCACACTAAACTTGAGAATTCCATCCAAGTGTGGCATATGCTAACAATCACATTTCTGTCTAGATGCGACGCATACTAAACTTGAGAATTCCATCTAAGTGTGGCATATGCTAACAGTCACATTGCTGTCTAGATTTGGCGCATACTAAACTTGAGAAATTCCATCCAAGTGTGGCATATGCTAACCATCATATTTCTATCTAGATGCAGTGCGGGCTAAGCGTGAGAATTCCATCTAAGTGTGGCATATGCTAACAATCACATATCTGTCTAGATGTGACGCAGACTAAACTAGAGAATTCCATCTAAGTGTGGCATATGCTAACAACCAGATTTCTGTCTAGATTTGGCGCATACTAAACTAGAGAATTCCATCTAAGTGTGGCATATGCTAACAACCAGATTTCTGTCTAGATTTGGCGCATACTAAACTTGAGAATTCCATCTAAGTGTGGCATATGCTAACAGTCACATTTCTGTCTAGATTTGGCGCATCCTAAACTTGAGAAATTCCATCCAAGTGTGGCATATGCTAACAGTCACATTTCTGTCTAGATGCGACGCACACTAAACTTGAGAATTCCATCTAAGTGTGGCATATGCTAACAATCACATTTCTGTCTAGATGCGACGCATACTAAACTTGAGAATTCCATCCAAGTGTGGCATATGCTAACAATCACATTTCTGTCTAGATGCGACGCACACTAAACTTGAGAATTCCATCCAAGTGTGGCATATGCTAACAATCACATTTCTGTCTAGATGCGACGCATACTAAACTTGAGAATTCCATCTAAGTGTGGCATATGCTAACAGTCACATTGCTGTCTAGATTTGGCGCATACTAAACTTGAGAAATTCCATCCAAGTGTGGCATATGCTAACAATCACATTTCTGTCTAGATGCGACGCATAGTAAACTTGAGAATTCCATCTAAGTGTGGCATATGCTAACAATCACATTTCTGTCTAGATGCGACGCATACTAAACTAGAGAATTCCATCTAAGTGTGGCATATGTTAACAATCAGATTTCTGTCTAGATTTGGCGCATACTAAACTTGAGAATTCCATCTAAGTGTGGCATATGCTAACAGTCACATTTCTGTCTAGATTTGGCACAGGCTAAACTTGAGAAATTCCATCCAAGTGTCACATATGCTAACAATCACATTTCTGTCTAGATGCGACGCATACTAAACTTGAGAATTCCATCTAAGTGTGGCATATGCTAACAATCACATTTCTGTCTAGATTTGGTGCAGACTAAACTTGAGAAATTCCATCCAAGTCTGGCATATGCTAACCATCAGATTTCTGTCTAGATGCAACGCATACTAAACTAGAGAATTCCATCTAAGTGTGGCATATGCTAACAATCACATTTCTGTCTAGATTTGGCGCAGACTAAACTTGAGAATTCCATCTAAGTGTGGCATATGCTAACAGTCACATTTCTGTCTAGATTTGGCGCAGACTAAACTTGAGAAATTCCATCCAAGTGTGGCATTTGCTAACAATCACATTTCTGTCTAGATTTGGCGCAGACTAAACTTGAGAAATTCCATCCAAGTGTGGCATATGCTAACAATCACATTTCTGTCTAGATGCGACGCATACTAAACTAGAGAATTCCATCTAAGTGTGGCATATGCTAACAATCACATTTCTGTCTAGATTTGGCGCAGACTAAACTAGAGAATTCCATCTAAGTGTGGCATATGCTAACAGTCACATTGCTGTCTAGATTTGGTGCAGACTAAACTTGAGAAATTCCATCCAAGTGTGGCATATGCTAACAATCACATTTCTGTCAAATGCGACGCAGACTAAACTAGAGAATTCCATCTAAGTGTGGCATATGCTAACAATCACATTTCTGTCTAGATGTGACGCAGACTAAACTAGAGAATTCCATCTAAGTGTGGCATATGCTAACAATCAGATTTCTGTCTAGATTTGGCGCATACTAAACTTGAGAATTCCATCTAAGTGTGGCATATGCTAACAGTCACATTTCTGTCTAGATTTGGCGCATACTAAACTTGAGAATTCCATCTAAGTGTGGCATATGCTAACAATCACATTTCTGTCTAGATTTGGCGCGGGCTAAGCTTGAGAATTCCATCTAAGTGTGGCATATGTTAACAATCACATATCTGTCTAGATGTGACGCAGACTAAACTAGAGAATTCCATCTAAGTGTGGCATATGCTAACAATCACATTTCTGTCTAGATTTGGCGTATACTAAGCTTGAGAATTCCATCTAAGTGTGGCATATGCTAACAATCACATTTCTGTCTAGATTTGGCGCAGACTAAACTTGAGAAATTCCATCCAAGTGTGGCATATGCTAACAATCACATTTCTGTCTAGATGCGACGCATACTAAACTAGAGAATTCCATCTAAGTGTGGCATATGCTAACAATCACATTTCTGTCTAGATTTGGCGCATACTAAGCTTGAGAATTCCATCCAAGTGTGGCATATGCTAACAATCACATTTCTGTCTAGATGCGACGCATACTAAACTTGAGAATTCCATCTAAGTGTGGCATATGCTAACAATCACATTTCTGTCTAGATGCGACGCATACTAAACTTGAGAATTCCATCCAAGTGTGGCATATGCTAACAATCACATTTCTGTCTAGATGCGACGCACACTAAACTTGAGAATTCCATCCAAGTGTGGCATATGTTAACAATCACATTTCTGTCTAGATTTGGTGCAGACTAAACTTGAGAAATTCCATCCAAGTGTGGCATATGCTAACAGTCACATTTCTGTCTAGATTTGGCGCATACTAAACTTGAGAATTCCATCTAAGTGTGGCATATGCTAACAATCACATTTCTGTCTAGATTTGGCGCAGACTAAACTTGAGAAATTCCATCCAAGTGTGGCATATGCTAACAATCACATTTCTGTCTAGATGCGACGCATACTAAACTAGAGAATTCCATCTAAGTGTGGCATATGCTAACAATCACATTTCTGTCTAGATTTGGCGCATACTAAGCTTGAGAATTCCATCCAAGTGTGGCATATGCTAACAATCACATTTCTGTCTAGATGCGACGCATACTAAACTTGAGAATTCCATCTAAGTGTGGCATATGCTAACAATCACATTTCTGTCTAGATGCGATGCATACTAAACTAGAGAATTCCTTCTAAGTGTGGCATATGCTAACAATCACATTTCTGTCTAGATTTGGCGCATACTAAGCTTGAGAATTCCATCTAAGTGTGGCATATGCTAACAGTCACATTTCTGTCTAGATTTAGCGCATACTAAACTAGAGAATTCCATCTAAGTGTGGCATATGCTAACAATCACATTTCTGTCTAGATTTGGCGCATACTAAACTTGAGAATTCCATCTAAGTGTGGCATATGCTAACAGTCACATTTCTGTCTAGATTTGGCGCATACTAAACTTGAGAAATTCCATCCAAGTGTGGCATATGCTAACAATCACATTTCTGTCTAGATGCGACGCATACTAAACTTGAGAATTCCATCTAAGTGTGGCATATGCTAACAATCACATTTCTGTCTAGATGCGACGCATACTAAACTTGAGAATTCCATCCAAGTGTGGCATATGCTAACAATCACATTTCTGTCTAGATGCGACGCACACTAAACTTGAGAATTCCATCCAAGTGTGGCATATGTTAACAATCACATTGCTGTCTAGATTTGGCGCAGACTAAACTTGAGAAATTCCATCCAAGTGTGGCATATGCTAACCATCATATTTCTATCTAGATGCAGCGCGGGCTAAGCGTGAGAATTCCATCTAAGTGTGGCATATGCTAACAATCACATATCTGTCTAGATGTGACGCAGACTAAACTAGAGAATTCCATCTAAGTGTGGCATATGCTAACAACCAGATTTCTGTCTAGATTTGGCGCATACTAAACTAGAGAATTCCATCTAAGTGTGGCATATGCTAACAACCAGATTTCTGTCTAGATTTGGCGCATACTAAACTTGAGAATTCCATCTAAGTGTGGCATATGCTAACAGTCACATTTCTGTCTAGATTTGGCGCATCCTAAACTTGAGAAATTCCATCCAAGTGTGGCATATGCTAACAATCACATTTCTGTCTAGATGCGACGCATACTAAACTTGAGAATTCCATCTAAGTGTGGCATATGCTAACAATCACATTTCTGTCTAGATGCGACGCATACTAAACTTGAGAATTCCATCCAAGTGTGGCATATGCTAACAATCACATTTCTGTCTAGATGCGACGCACACTAAACTTGAGAATTCCATCCAAGTGTGGCATATGCTAACAATCACATTTCTGTCTAGATGCGACGCATACTAAACTTGAGAATTCCATCTAAGTGTGGCATATGCTAACAGTCACATTGCTGTCTAGATTTGGCGCATACTAAACTTGAGAAATTCCATCCAAGTGTGGCATATGCTAACAATCACATTTCTGTCTAGATGCGACGCATACTAAACTTGAGAATTCCATCTAAGTGTGGCATATGCTAACAATCACATTTCTGTCTAGATGCGACGCATACTAAACTAGAGAATTCCATCTAAGTGTGGCATATGTTAACAATCAGATTTCTGTCTAGATTTGGCGCATACTAAACTTGAGAATTCCATCTAAGTGTGGCATATGCTAACAATCACATTTCTGTCTAGATTTGGCGCGGGCTAAGCTTGAGAATTCCATCTAAGTGTGGCATATGTTAACAATCACATATCTGTCTAGATTTGGCGCAGACTAAACTAGAGAATTCCATCTAAGTGTGGCATATGCTAACAGTCACATTGCTGTCTAGATTTGGCGCAGACTAAACTTGAGAAATTCCATCCAAGTGTGGCATATGCTAACAATCACATTTCTGTCAAATGCGACGCAGACTAAACTAGAGAATTCCATCTAAGTGTGGCATATGCTAACAATCACATTTCTGTCTAGATGTGACGCAGACTAAACTAGAGAATTCCATCTAAGTGTGGCATATGCTAACAATCAGATTTCTGTCTAGATTTGGCGCATACTAAACTTGAGAATTCCATCTAAGTGTGGCATATGCTAACAGTCACATTTCTGTCTAGATTTGGCGCATACTAAACTTGAGAATTCCATCTAAGTGTGGCATATGCTAACAATCACATTTCTGTCTAGATTTGGCGCGGGCTAAGCTTGAGAATTCCATCTAAGTGTGGCATATGTTAACAATCACATATCTGTCTAGATGTGACGCAGACTAAACTAGAGAATTCCATCTAAGTGTGGCATATGCTAACAATCACATTTCTGTCTAGATTTGGCGTATACTAAGCTTGAGAATTCCATCTAAGTGTGGCATATGCTAACAATCACATTTCTGTCTAGATTTGGCGCAGACTAAACTTGAGAAATTCCATCCAAGTGTGGCATATGCTAACAATCACATTTCTGTCTAGATGCGACGCATACTAAACTAGAGAATTCCATCTAAGTGTGGCATATGCTAACAATCACATTTCTGTCTAGATTTGGCGCATACTAAGCTTGAGAATTCCATCCAAGTGTGGCATATGCTAACAATCACATTTCTGTCTAGATGCGACGCATACTAAACTTGAGAATTCCATCTAAGTGTGGCATATGCTAACAATCACATTTCTGTCTAGATGCGACGCATACTAAACTTGAGAATTCCATCCAAGTGTGGCATATGCTAACAATCACATTTCTGTCTAGATGCGACGCACACTAAACTTGAGAATTCCATCCAAGTGTGGCATATGTTAACAATCACATTTCTGTCTAGATTTGGTGCAGACTAAACTTGAGAAATTCCATCCAAGTGTGGCATATGCTAACAATCACATTTCTGTCTAGATGCGATGCATACTAAACTAGAGAATTCCTTCTAAGTGTGGCATATGCTAACAATCACATTTCTGTCTAGATTTGGCGCATACTAAGCTTGAGAATTCCATCTAAGTGTGGCATATGCTAACAGTCACATTTCTGTCTAGATTTAGCGCATACTAAACTAGAGAATTCCATCTAAGTGTGGCATATGCTAACAATCACATTTCTGTCTAGATTTGGCGCATACTAAACTTGAGAATTCCATCTAAGTGTGGCATATGCTAACAGTCACATTTCTGTCTAGATTTGGCGCATACTAAACTTGAGAAATTCCATCCAAGTGTGGCATATGCTAACAATCACATTTCTGTCTAGATGCGACGCATACTAAACTTGAGAATTCCATCTAAGTGTGGCATATGCTAACAATCACATTTCTGTCTAGATGCGACGCATACTAAACTTGAGAATTCCATCCAAGTGTGGCATATGCTAACAATCACATTTCTGTCTAGATGCGACGCACACTAAACTTGAGAATTCCATCCAAGTGTGGCATATGTTAACAATCACATTGCTGTCTAGATTTGGCGCAGACTAAACTTGAGAAATTCCATCCAAGTGTGGCATATGCTAACCATCATATTTCTATCTAGATGCAGCGCGGGCTAAGCGTGAGAATTCCATCTAAGTGTGGCATATGCTAACAATCACATATCTGTCTAGATGTGACGCAGACTAAACTAGAGAATTCCATCTAAGTGTGGCATATGCTAACAACCAGATTTCTGTCTAGATTTGGCGCATACTAAACTAGAGAATTCCATCTAAGTGTGGCATATGCTAACAACCAGATTTCTGTCTAGATTTGGCGCATACTAAACTTGAGAATTCCATCTAAGTGTGGCATATGCTAACAGTCACATTTCTGTCTAGATTTGGCGCATCCTAAACTTGAGAAATTCCATCCAAGTGTGGCATATGCTAACAATCACATTTCTGTCTAGATGCGACGCATACTAAACTTGAGAATTCCATCTAAGTGTGGCATATGCTAACAATCACATTTCTGTCTAGATGCGACGCATACTAAACTTGAGAATTCCATCCAAGTGTGGCATATGCTAACAATCACATTTCTGTCTAGATGCGACGCACACTAAACTTGAGAATTCCATCCAAGTGTGGCATATGCTAACAATCACATTTCTGTCTAGATGCGACGCATACTAAACTTGAGAATTCCATCTAAGTGTGGCATATGCTAACAGTCACATTGCTGTCTAGATTTGGCGCATACTAAACTTGAGAAATTCCATCCAAGTGTGGCATATGCTAACAATCACATTTCTGTCTAGATGCGACGCATACTAAACTTGAGAATTCCATCTAAGTGTGGCATATGCTAACAATCACATTTCTGTCTAGATGCGACGCATACTAAACTAGAGAATTCCATCTAAGTGTGGCATATGTTAACAATCAGATTTCTGTCTAGATTTGGCGCATACTAAACTTGAGAATTCCATCTAAGTGTGGCATATGCTAACAGTCAGATTTCTGTCTAGATTTGGCACAGGCTAAACTTGAGAAATTCCATCCAAGTGTGGCATATGCTAACAATCACATTTCTGTCTAGATGCGACGCATACTAAACTTGAGAATTCCATCTAAGTGTGGCATATGCTAACAATCACATTTCTGTCTAGATGCGACGCATACTAAACTTGAGAATTCCATCTAAGTGTGGCATATGCTAACAGTCACATTGCTGTCTAGATTTGGCGCAGACTAAAATTGAGAAATTCCATCCAAGTGTGGCATATGCTAACAATCACATTTCTGTCTAGATGCGACGCAGACTAAACTAGAGAATTCCATCTAAGTGTGGCATATGCTAACAATCACATTTCTGTCTAGATGTGACGCAGACTAAACTAGAGAATTCCATCTAAGTGTGGCATATGCTAACAATCAGATTTCTGTCTAGATTTGGCGCATACTAAACTTGAGAATTCCATCTAAGTGTGGCATATGCTAACAGTCACATTTCTGTCTAGATTTGGCGCATACTAAACTTGAGAATTCCATCTAAGATTGGCATATGCTAACAATCACATTTCTGTCTAGATTTGGCGCGGGCTAAGCTTGAGAATTCCATCTAAGTGTGGCATATGTTAACAATCACATATCTGTCTAGATGTGACGCAGACTAAACTAGAGAATTCCATCTAAGTGTGGCATATGCTAACAATCACATATCTGTCTAGATGTGACGCAGACTAAACTAGAGAATTCCATCTAAGTGTGGCATATGCTAACAATCACATTTCTGTCTAGATGCGACGCATACTAAACTAGAGAATTCCATCTAAGTGTGGCATATGCTAACAATCAGATTTCTGTCTAGATTTGGCGCATACTAAACTTGAGAATTCCATCTAAGTGTGGCATATGCTAACAGTCACATTGCTGTCTAGATTTGGCGCAGACTAAACTTGAGAATTCCATCTAAGTGTGGCATATGTTAACTATCACATTTCTGTCTAGATTTGGCGCAGACTAAACTTGAGAAATTCCATCTAAGTGTGGCATATGCTAACAATCACATTTCTGTCTATATGTGACACATACTAAACTAGAGAATTCCATCTAAGTGTGGCATATGCTAACAATCACATTTGTGTCTAGATTTGGCGCATACTAAACTAGAGAATTCCATCTAAGTGTGGCATATGCTAACAATCACATTTCTGTCTAGATTTGGCGCATACTAAGCTTGAGAATTCCATCTAAGTGTGGCATATGCTAACAATCACATTTCTGTCTAGATTTGGCGCAGACTAAACTTGAGAAATTCCATCCAAGTGTGGCATATGCTAACAATCACATTTCTGCCTAGATGCGACGCATACTAAACTAGAGAATTCCATCTAAGTGTGGCATATGCTAACAGTCACATTTCTGTCTAGATTTGGCGCATCCTAAACTTGAGAAATTCCATCCAAGTGTGGCATATGCTAACAATCACATTTCTGTCTAGATGCGACGCATACTAAACTTGAGAATTCCATCTAAGTGTGGCATATGCTAACAATCACATTTCTGTCTAGATGCGACGCATACTAAACTTGAGAATTCCATCCAAGTGTGGCATATGCTAACAATCACATTTCTGTCTAGATGCGACGCACACTAAACTTGAGAATTCCATCCAAGTGTGGCATATGCTAACAATCACATTTCTGTCTAGATGCGACGCATACTAAACTTGAGAATTCCATCTAAGTGTGGCATATGCTAACAGTCACATTGCTGTCTAGATTTGGCGCATACTAAACTTGAGAAATTCCATCCAAGTGTGGCATATGCTAACAATCACATTTCTGTCTAGATGCGACGCATACTAAACTTGAGAATTCCATCTAAGTGTGGCATATGCTAACAATCACATTTCTGTCTAGATGCGACGCATACTAAACTAGAGAATTCCATCTAAGTGTGGCATATGTTAACAATCAGATTTCTGTCTAGATTTGGCGCATACTAAACTTGAGAATTCCATCTAAGTGTGGCATATGCTAACAATCACATTTCTGTCTAGATTTGGCGCGGGCTAAGCTTGAGAATTCCATCTAAGTGTGGCATATGTTAACAATCACATATCTGTCTAGATTTGGCGCAGACTAAACTAGAGAATTCCATCTAAGTGTGGCATATGCTAACAGTCACATTGCTGTCTAGATTTGGCGCAGACTAAACTTGAGAAATTCCATCCAAGTGTGGCATATGCTAACAATCACATTTCTGTCAAATGCGACGCAGACTAAACTAGAGAATTCCATCTAAGTGTGGCATATGCTAACAATCACATTTCTGTCTAGATGTGACGCAGACTAAACTAGAGAATTCCATCTAAGTGTGGCATATGCTAACAATCAGATTTCTGTCTAGATTTGGCGCATACTAAACTTGAGAATTCCATCTAAGTGTGGCATATGCTAACAGTCACATTTCTGTCTAGATTTGGCGCATACTAAACTTGAGAATTCCATCTAAGTGTGGCATATGCTAACAATCACATTTCTGTCTAGATTTGGCGCGGGCTAAGCTTGAGAATTCCATCTAAGTGTGGCATATGTTAACAATCACATATCTGTCTAGATGTGACGCAGACTAAACTAGAGAATTCCATCTAAGTGTGGCATATGCTAACAATCACATTTCTGTCTAGATTTGGCGTATACTAAGCTTGAGAATTCCATCTAAGTGTGGCATATGCTAACAATCACATTTCTGTCTAGATTTGGCGCAGACTAAACTTGAGAAATTCCATCCAAGTGTGGCATATGCTAACAATCACATTTCTGTCTAGATGCGACGCATACTAAACTAGAGAATTCCATCTAAGTGTGGCATATGCTAACAATCACATTTCTGTCTAGATTTGGCGCATACTAAGCTTGAGAATTCCATCCAAGTGTGGCATATGCTAACAATCACATTTCTGTCTAGATGCGACGCATACTAAACTTGAGAATTCCATCTAAGTGTGGCATATGCTAACAATCACATTTCTGTCTAGATGCGACGCATACTAAACTTGAGAATTCCATCCAAGTGTGGCATATGCTAACAATCACATTTCTGTCTAGATGCGACGCACACTAAACTTGAGAATTCCATCCAAGTGTGGCATATGTTAACAATCACATTTCTGTCTAGATTTGGTGCAGACTAAACTTGAGAAATTCCATCCAAGTGTGGCATATGCTAACAATCACATTTCTGTCTAGATGCGATGCATACTAAACTAGAGAATTCCTTCTAAGTGTGGCATATGCTAACAATCACATTTCTGTCTAGATTTGGCGCATACTAAGCTTGAGAATTCCATCTAAGTGTGGCATATGCTAACAGTCACATTTCTGTCTAGATTTAGCGCATACTAAACTAGAGAATTCCATCTAAGTGTGGCATATGCTAACAATCACATTTCTGTCTAGATTTGGCGCATACTAAACTTGAGAATTCCATCTAAGTGTGGCATATGCTAACAGTCACATTTCTGTCTAGATTTGGCGCATACTAAACTTGAGAAATTCCATCCAAGTGTGGCATATGCTAACAATCACATTTCTGTCTAGATGCGACGCATACTAAACTTGAGAATTCCATCTAAGTGTGGCATATGCTAACAATCACATTTCTGTCTAGATGCGACGCATACTAAACTTGAGAATTCCATCCAAGTGTGGCATATGCTAACAATCACATTTCTGTCTAGATGCGACGCACACTAAACTTGAGAATTCCATCCAAGTGTGGCATATGTTAACAATCACATTGCTGTCTAGATTTGGCGCAGACTAAACTTGAGAAATTCCATCCAAGTGTGGCATATGCTAACCATCATATTTCTATCTAGATGCAGCGCGGGCTAAGCGTGAGAATTCCATCTAAGTGTGGCATATGCTAACAATCACATATCTGTCTAGATGTGACGCAGACTAAACTAGAGAATTCCATCTAAGTGTGGCATATGCTAACAACCAGATTTCTGTCTAGATTTGGCGCATACTAAACTAGAGAATTCCATCTAAGTGTGGCATATGCTAACAACCAGATTTCTGTCTAGATTTGGCGCATACTAAACTTGAGAATTCCATCTAAGTGTGGCATATGCTAACAGTCACATTTCTGTCTAGATTTGGCGCATCCTAAACTTGAGAAATTCCATCCAAGTGTGGCATATGCTAACAATCACATTTCTGTCTAGATGCGACGCATACTAAACTTGAGAATTCCATCTAAGTGTGGCATATGCTAACAATCACATTTCTGTCTAGATGCGACGCATACTAAACTTGAGAATTCCATCCAAGTGTGGCATATGCTAACAATCACATTTCTGTCTAGATGCGACGCACACTAAACTTGAGAATTCCATCCAAGTGTGGCATATGCTAACAATCACATTTCTGTCTAGATGCGACGCATACTAAACTTGAGAATTCCATCTAAGTGTGGCATATGCTAACAGTCACATTGCTGTCTAGATTTGGCGCATACTAAACTTGAGAAATTCCATCCAAGTGTGGCATATGCTAACAATCACATTTCTGTCTAGATGCGACGCATACTAAACTTGAGAATTCCATCTAAGTGTGGCATATGCTAACAATCACATTTCTGTCTAGATGCGACGCATACTAAACTAGAGAATTCCATCTAAGTGTGGCATATGTTAACAATCAGATTTCTGTCTAGATTTGGCGCATACTAAACTTGAGAATTCCATCTAAGTGTGGCATATGCTAACAGTCAGATTTCTGTCTAGATTTGGCACAGGCTAAACTTGAGAAATTCCATCCAAGTGTGGCATATGCTAACAATCACATTTCTGTCTAGATGCGACGCATACTAAACTTGAGAATTCCATCTAAGTGTGGCATATGCTAACAATCACATTTCTGTCTAGATGCGACGCATACTAAACTTGAGAATTCCATCTAAGTGTGGCATATGCTAACAGTCACATTGCTGTCTAGATTTGGCGCAGACTAAAATTGAGAAATTCCATCCAAGTGTGGCATATGCTAACAATCACATTTCTGTCTAGATGCGACGCAGACTAAACTAGAGAATTCCATCTAAGTGTGGCATATGCTAACAATCACATTTCTGTCTAGATGTGACGCAGACTAAACTAGAGAATTCCATCTAAGTGTGGCATATGCTAACAATCAGATTTCTGTCTAGATTTGGCGCATACTAAACTTGAGAATTCCATCTAAGTGTGGCATATGCTAACAGTCACATTTCTGTCTAGATTTGGCGCATACTAAACTTGAGAATTCCATCTAAGATTGGCATATGCTAACAATCACATTTCTGTCTAGATTTGGCGCGGGCTAAGCTTGAGAATTCCATCTAAGTGTGGCATATGTTAACAATCACATATCTGTCTAGATGTGACGCAGACTAAACTAGAGAATTCCATCTAAGTGTGGCATATGCTAACAATCACATATCTGTCTAGATGTGACGCAGACTAAACTAGAGAATTCCATCTAAGTGTGGCATATGCTAACAATCACATTTCTGTCTAGATGCGACGCATACTAAACTAGAGAATTCCATCTAAGTGTGGCATATGCTAACAATCAGATTTCTGTCTAGATTTGGCGCATACTAAACTTGAGAATTCCATCTAAGTGTGGCATATGCTAACAGTCACATTGCTGTCTAGATTTGGCGCAGACTAAACTTGAGAATTCCATCTAAGTGTGGCATATGTTAACTATCACATTTCTGTCTAGATTTGGCGCAGACTAAACTTGAGAAATTCCATCTAAGTGTGGCATATGCTAACAATCACATTTCTGTCTATATGTGACACATACTAAACTAGAGAATTCCATCTAAGTGTGGCATATGCTAACAATCACATTTGTGTCTAGATTTGGCGCATACTAAACTAGAGAATTCCATCTAAGTGTGGCATATGCTAACAATCACATTTCTGTCTAGATTTGGCGCATACTAAGCTTGAGAATTCCATCTAAGTGTGGCATATGCTAACAATCACATTTCTGTCTAGATTTGGCGCAGACTAAACTTGAGAAATTCCATCCAAGTGTGGCATATGCTAACAATCACATTTCTGCCTAGATGCGACGCATACTAAACTAGAGAATTCCATCTAAGTGTGGCATATGCTAACAATCACATTTCTGTCTAGATTTGGCGCATACTAAGCTTGAAAATTCCATCTAAGTGTGGCATATGCTAACAATCACATTTCTGTCTAGATTTGGCGCAGACTAAACTAGAGAATTCCATCTAAGTGTGGCATATGCTAACAATCACATTTCTGTCTAGATTTGGCGCATACTAAACTTGAGAATTCCATCTAAGTGTGGCATATGTTAACAATCACATTTCCGTCTAGATTTGGCGCAGACTAAACTTGAGAAATTCCATCTAAGTGTGGCATATGCTAACAATCACATATCTGTCTAGATGTGACACATACTAAACTAGAGAATTCCATCTAAGTGTGGCATATGCTAACAATCACATTTCTGTCTAGATGCGACGCATACTAAACTAGAGAATTCCATCTAAGTGTGGCATATGCTAACAATCACATTTCTGTCTAGATTTGGCGCATACTAAACTTGAGAATTCCATCTAAGTGTGGCATATGTTAACAATCACATTTCCGTCTAGATTTGGCGCAGACTAAACTTGAGAAATTCCATCTAAGTGTGGCATATGCTAACAATCACATATCTGTCTATATGTGACGCAGACTAAACTAGAGAATTCCATCTAAGTGTGGCATATGCTAACAATCACATTTCTGTCTAGATTTGGCGCAGACTAAACTTGAGAAATTCCATCCAAGTGTGGCATATGCTAACAATCACATTTCTGTCTAGATGCGACGCATACTAAACTAGAGAATTCCTTCTAAGTGTGGCATATGCTAACAATCACATTTCTGTCTAGATTTGGCGCATACTAAGCTTGAGAATTCCATCTAAGTGTGGCATATGCTAACAATCACATTTCTGTCTAGATTTGGCGCATACTAAACTTGAGAAATTCCATCCAAGTGTGGCATATGCTAACAATCACATTTCTGTCTAGATGCGACGCATACTAAACTAGAGAATTCCATCTAAGTGTGGCATATGCTAACAATCACATTTCTGTCTAGATTTGGCGCATACTAAGCTTGAGAATTCCATCTAAGTGTGGCATATGCTAACAATCACATTTCTGTCTAGATTTGGCGCATACTAAACTTGAGAATTCCATCTAAGTGTGGCATATGCTAACAGTCACATTTCTGTCTAGATTTGGAGCATACTAAACTTGAGAATTCCATCTAAGTGTGGCATATGCTAACAATCACATTTCTGTCTAGATTTGGCGCATACTAAACTTGAGAATTCCATCTAAGTGTGGCATATGCTAACAGTCACATTGCTGTCTAGATTTGGCGCAGACTAAACTTGAGAATTCCATCCAAGTGTGGCATATGCTAACAATCACATTTCTGTCTAGATGCGACGCACACTAAACTTGAGAATTCCATCCAAGTGTGGCATATGTTAACAATCACATTTCTGTCTAGATTTGGCGCAGACTAAACTTGAGAAATTCCATCCAAGTGTGGCATATGCTAACAATCACATATCTGTCTAGATGTGACGCAGACTAAACTAGAGAATTCCATCTAAGTGTGGCATATGCTAACAACCAGATTTCTGTCTAGATTTGGCGCATACTAAACTAGAGAATTCCATCTAAGTGTGGCATATGCTAACAAACAGATTTCTGTCTAGATTTGGCGCATACTAAACTTGAGAATTCCATCTAAGTGTGGCATATGCTAACAGTCACATTTCTGTCTAGATTTGGCGCATCCTAAACTTGAGAAATTCCATCCAAGTGTGGCATATGCTAACAATCACATTTCTGTCTAGATGCGACGCACACTAAACTTGAGAATTCCATCTAAGTGTGGCATATGCTAACAATCACATTTCTGTCTAGATGCGACGCATACTAAACTTGAGAATTCCATCCAAGTGTGGCATATGCTAACAATCACATTTCTGTCTAGACGCGACGCACACTAAACTTGAGAATTCCATCCAAGTGTGGCATATGCTAACAATCACATTTCTGTCTAGATGCGACGCATACTAAACTTGAGAATTCCATCTAAGTGTGGCATATGCTAACAGTCACATTGCTGTCTAGATTTGGCGCATACTAAACTAGAGAATTCCATCTAAGTGTGGCATATGTTAACTATCACATTTCTGTCTAGATTTGGCGCAGACTAAACTTGAGAAATTCCATCTAAGTGTGGCATATGCTAACAATCACATTTCTGTCTATATGTGACACATACTAAACTAGAGAATTCCATCTAAGTGTGGCATATGCTAACAATCACATTTGTGTCTAGATTTGGCGCATACTAAACTAGAGAATTCCATCTAAGTGTGGCATATGCTAACAATCAAATTTCTGTCCAGATTTGGCGCATACTAAGCTTGAGAATTCCATCTAAGTGTGGCATATGCTAACAATCACATTTCTGTCTAGATTTGGCGCAGACTAAACTTGAGAAATTCCATCCAAGTGTGGCATATGCTAACAATCACATTTCTGCCTAGATGCGACGCATACTAAACTAGAGAATTCCATCTAAGTGTGGCATATGCTAACAATCACATTTCTGTCTAGATTTGGCGCATACTAAGCTTGAAAATTCCATCTAAGTGTGGCATATGCTAACAATCACATTTCTGTCTAGATTTGGCGCAGACTAAACTAGAGAATTCCATCTAAGTGTGGCATATGCTAACAATCACATTTCTGTCTAGATTTGGCGCATACTAAACTTGAGAATTCATCTAAGTGTGGCATATGTTAACAATCACATTTCCGTCTAGATTTGGCGCAGACTAAACTTGAGAAATTCCATCTAAGTGTGGCATATGCTAACAATCACATATCTGTCTAGATGTGACACATACTAAACTAGAGAATTCCATCTAAGTGTGGCATATGCTAACAATCACATTTCTGTCTAGATGCGACGCATACTAAACTAGAGAATTCCATCTAAGTGTGGCATATGCTAACAATCACATTTCTGTCTAGATTTGGCGCATACTAAACTTGAGAATTCCATCTAAGTGTGGCATATGTTAACAATCACATTTCCGTCTAGATTTGGCGCAGACTAAACTTGAGAAATTCCATCTAAGTGTGGCTTATGCTAACAATCACATATCTGTCTATATGTGACGCAGACTAAACTAGAGAATTCCATCTAAGTGTGGCATATGCTAACAATCACATTTCTGTCTAGATTTGGCGCAGACTAAACTTGAGAAATTCCATCCAAGTGTGGCATATGCTAACAATCACATTTCTGTCTAGATGCGACGCATACTAAACTAGAGAATTCCTTCTAAGTGTGGCATATGCTAACAATCACATTTCTGTCTAGATTTGGCGCATACTAAGCTTGAGAATTCCATCTAAGTGTGGCATATGCTAACAATCACATTTCTGTCTAGATTTGGCGCATACTAAACTTGAGAAATTCCATCCAAGTGTGGCATATGCTAACAATCACATTTCTGTCTAGATGCGACGCATACTAAACTAGAGAATTCCATCTAAGTGTGGCATATGCTAACAATCACATTTCTGTCTAGATTTGGCGCATACTAAGCTTGAGAATTCCATCTAAGTGTGGCATATGCTAACAATCACATTTCTGTCTAGATTTGGCGCATACTAAACTTGAGAATTCCATCTAAGTGTGGCATATGCTAACAGTCACATTTCTGTCTAGATTTGGAGCATACTAAACTTGAGAATTCCATCTAAGTGTGGCATATGCTAACAATCACATTTCTGTCTAGATTTGGCGCATACTAAACTTGAGAATTCCATCTAAGTGTGGCATATGCTAACAGTCACATTGCTGTCTAGATTTGGCGCAGACTAAACTTGAGAATTCCATCCAAGTGTGGCATATGCTAACAATCACATTTCTGTCTAGATGCGACGCACACTAAACTTGAGAATTCCATCCAAGTGTGGCATATGTTAACAATCACATTTCTGTCTAGATTTGGCGCAGACTAAACTTGAGAAATTCCATCCAAGTGTGGCATATGCTAACAATCACATATCTGTCTAGATGTGACGCAGACTAAACTAGAGAATTCCATCTAAGTGTGGCATATGCTAACAACCAGATTTCTGTCTAGATTTGGCGCATACTAAACTAGAGAATTCCATCTAAGTGTGGCATATGCTAACAAACAGATTTCTGTCTAGATTTGGCGCATACTAAACTTGAGAATTCCATCTAAGTGTGGCATATGCTAACAGTCACATTTCTGTCTAGATTTGGCGCATCCTAAACTTGAGAAATTCCATCCAAGTGTGGCATATGCTAACAATCACATTTCTGTCTAGATGCGACGCACACTAAACTTGAGAATTCCATCTAAGTGTGGCATATGCTAACAATCACATTTCTGTCTAGATGCGACGCATACTAAACTTGAGAATTCCATCCAAGTGTGGCATATGCTAACAATCACATTTCTGTCTAGACGCGACGCACACTAAACTTGAGAATTCCATCCAAGTGTGGCATATGCTAACAATCACATTTCTGTCTAGATGCGACGCATACTAAACTTGAGAATTCCATCTAAGTGTGGCATATGCTAACAGTCACATTGCTGTCTAGATTTGGCGCATACTAAACTTGAGAAATTCCATCCAAGTGTGGCATATGCTAACCATCATATTTCTATCTAGATGCAGTGCGGGCTAAGCGTGAGAATTCCATCTAAGTGTGGCATATGCTAACAATCACATATCTGTCTAGATGTGACGCAGACTAAACTAGAGAATTCCATCTAAGTGTGGCATATGCTAACAACCAGATTTCTGTCTAGATTTGGCGCATACTAAACTAGAGAATTCCATCTAAGTGTGGCATATGCTAACAACCAGATTTCTGTCTAGATTTGGCGCATACTAAACTTGAGAATTCCATCTAAGTGTGGCATATGCTAACAGTCACATTTCTGTCTAGATTTGGCGCATCCTAAACTTGAGAAATTCCATCCAAGTGTGGCATATGCTAACAGTCACATTTCTGTCTAGATGCGACGCACACTAAACTTGAGAATTCCATCTAAGTGTGGCATATGCTAACAATCACATTTCTGTCTAGATGCGACGCATACTAAACTTGAGAATTCCATCCAAGTGTGGCATATGCTAACCATCACATTTCTGTCTAGATGCGACGCACACTAAACTTGAGAATTCCATCCAAGTGTGGCATATGCTAACAATCACATTTCTGTCTAGATGCGACGCATACTAAACTTGAGAATTCCATCTAAGTGTGGCATATGCTAACAGTCACATTGCTGTCTAGATTTGGCGCATACTAAACTTGAGAAATTCCATCCAAGTGTGGCATATGCTAACAATCACATTTCTGTCTAGATGCGACGCATACTAAACTAGAGAATTCCATCTAAGTGTGGCATATGTTAACAATCAGATTTCTGTCTAGATTTGGCGCATACTAAACTTGAGAATTCCATCTAAGTGTGGCATATGCTAACAGTCACATTTCTGTCTAGATTTGGCACAGGCTAAACTTGAGAAATTCCATCCAAGTGTCGCATATGCTAACAATCACATTTCTGTCTAGATGCGACGCATACTAAACTTGAGAATTCCATCTAAGTGTGGCATATGCTAACAATCACATTTCTGTCTAGATTTGGCGCAGACTAAACTTGAGAAATTCCATCCAAGTCTGGCATATGCTAACCATCAGATTTCTGTCTAGATGCAACGCATACTAAACTAGAGAATTCCATCTAAGTGTGGCATATGCTAACAATCACATTTCTGTCTAGATTTGGCGCAGACTAAACTTGAGAATTCCATCTAAGTGTGGCATATGCTAACAGTCACATTTCTGTCTAGATTTGGCGCAGACTAAACTTGAGAAATTCCATCCAAGTGTGGCATTTGCTAACAATCACATTTCTGTCTAGATTTGGCGCAGACTAAACTTGAGAAATTCCATCCAAGTGTGGCATATGCTAACAATCACATTTCTTTCTAGATGCGACGCATACTAAACTAGAGAATTCCATCTAAGTGTGGCATATGCTAACAATCACATTTCTGTCTAGATTTGGCGCAGGCTAAACTAGAGAATTCCATCTAAGTGTGGCATATGCTAACAGTCACATTGCTGTCTAGATTTGGCGCAGACTAAACTTGAGAAATTCCATCCAAGTGTGGCATATGCTAACAGTCACATTTCTGTCTAGATTTGGCGCATACTAAACTTGAGAATTCCATCTAAGATTGGCATATGCTAACAATCACATTTCTGTCTAGATTTGGCGCGGGCTAAGCTTGAGAATTCCATCTAAGTGTGGCATATGTTAACAATCACATATCTGTCTAGATGTGTCGCAGACTAAACTAGAGAATTCCATCTAAGTGTGGCATATGCTAACAATCACATTTCTGTCTAGATTTGGCGCAGACTAAACTTGAGAATTCCATCTAAGTGTGGCATATGCTAACAGTCACATTTCTGTCTAGATTTGGCGCAGACTAAACTTGAGAAATTCCATCCAAGTGTGGCATATGCTAACAATCACATTTCTGTCTAGATGCGACACATACTAAACTAGAGAATTCCATCTAAGTGTGGCATATGCTAACAATCACATTTCTGTCTAGATTTGGCGCATACTAAGCTTGAGAATTCCATCTAAGTGTGGCATATGCTAACAATCACATATCTGTCTAGATGTGACGCAGACTAAACTAGAGAATTCCATCTAAGTGTGGCATATGCTAACAATCACATTTCTGTCTAGATGCGACGCATACTAAACTAGAGAATTCCATCTAAGTGTGGCATATGCTAACAATCAGATTTCTGTCTAGATTTGGCGCATACTAAACTTGAGAATTCCATCTAAGTGTGGCATATGCTAACAGTCACATTGCTGTCTAGATTTGGTGCAGACTAAACTTGAGAATTCCATCTAAGTGTGGCATATGTTAACAATCACATTTCTGTCTAGATTTGGCGTAGACTAAACTTGAGAAATTCCATCTAAGTGTGGCATATGTTAACAATCACATTTCTGTCTAGATTTGGCGCATACTAAACTAGAGAATTCCATCTAAGTGTGGCATATGTTAACAATCAGATTTCTGTCTAGATTTGGCGCATACTAAACTTGAGAATTCCATCTAAGTGTGGCATATGCTAACAGGCACATTGCTGTCTAGATTTGGCGCAGACTAAACTTGAGAATTCCATCTAAGTGTGGCATATGTTAACAATCACATTTCTGTCTAGATTTGGCACAGACTAAACTTGAGAAATTCCATCTAAGTGTGGCATATGCTAACAATCACATTTCTGTCTAGATTTGGCGCATACTAAACTAGAGAATTCCATCTAAGTGTGGCATATGCTAACAATCACATTTCTGTCTAGATTTGGCGCATACTAAGCTTGAGAATTCCATCTAAGTGTGGCATATGCTAACAATCACATTTCTGTCTAGATTTGGAGCAGACTAAACTTGAGAAATTCCATCCAAGTGTGGCATATGCTAACAATCACATTTCTGCCTAGATGCGACGCATACTAAGCTTGAAAATTCCATCTAAGTGTGGCATATGCTAACAATCACATTTCTGTCTAGATTTGGCGCAGACTAAACTAGAGAATTCCATCTAAGTGTGGCATATGCTAACAATCACATTTCTGTCTAGATTTGGCGCATACTAAACTTGAGAATTCCATCTAAGTGTGGCATATGCTAACAGTCACATTTCTGTCTAGATGCGATGCATACTAAACTAGAGAATTCCATCTAAGTGTGGCATATGCTAACAATCACATTTCTGTCTAGATTTGGCGCAGACTAAACTAGAGAATTCCATCTAAGTGTGGCATATGCTAACAATCACATTTCTGTCTAGATTTGGCGCAGACTAAACTTGAGAAATTCCATCCAAGTGTGGCATATGCTAACAATCACATTTCTGTCTAGATGCGATGCATACTAAACTAGAGAATTCCATCTAAGTGTGGCATATGCTAACAGTCACATTTCTGTCTAGATTTGGCGCAGACTAAACTAGAGAATTGCATCTAAGTGTGGCATATGCTAACCATCAGATTTCTGTCTAGATTTGGCGCATACTAAACTAGAGAATTCCATCTAAGTGTGGCATATGCTAACAGCCACATTTCTGTCTAGATGCGACGCATACTAAACTAGAGAATTCCATCTAAGTGTGGCATATGCTAACAATCACATTTCTGTCTAGATTTGGCGCAGACTAAACTAGAGAATTCCATCTAAGTGTGGCATATGCTAACAATCACATTTCTGTCTAGATTTGGCGCAGACTAAACTTGAGAAATTCCATCCAAGTGTGGCATATGCTAACTATCACATTTCTGTCTAGATGCGACGCATACTAAACTAGAGAATTCCATCTAAGTGTGGCATATGCTAACAATCAGATTTCTGTCTAGATTTGGCACATACTAAACTTGAGAATTCCATCTAAGTGTGGCATATGCTAACAGTCACATTTCTGTCTAGATTTGGCGCATACTAAACTTGAGAATTCCATCTAAGTGTGGCATATGCTAACAATCACATTTCTGTCTAGATTTGGCGCAGACTAAACTTGAGAAATTCCATCCAAGTGTGGCATATGCTAACAATCACATTTCTGTCTAGATGCGACGCATACTAAACTAGAGAATTCCATCTAAGTGTGGCATATGCTAACAATCACATTTCTGTCTAGATTTGGCGCAGACTAAACTAGAGAATTCCATCTAAGTGTGGCATATGCTAACAATCAGATTTCTGTCTAGATTTGGCGCATACTAAACTTGAGAATTCCATCTAAGTGTGGCATATGCTAACAATCACATTTCTGTCTAGATTTGGCGCAGACTAAACTTGAGAAATTCCATCCAAGTGTGGCATATGCTAACAATCACATTTCTGTCTAGATGCGACGCATACTAAACTAGAGAATTCCATCTAAGTGTGGCATATGCTAACAATCACATTTCTGTCTAGATTTGGCGCAGACTAAACTAGAGAATTCCATCTAAGTGTGGCATATGCTAACAATCAGATTTCTGTCTAGATTTGGCGCATACTAAACTTGAGAATTCAATCTAAGTGTGGCATATGCTAACAGTCACATTTCTGTCTAGATTTGGCGCATACTAAACTTGAGAATTCCATCTAAGTGTGGCATATGCTAACAATCACATTTCTGTCTAGATTTGGCGCGGGCTAAGCTTGAGAATTCCATCTAAGTGTGGCATATGTTAACAATCACATATCTCTCTAGATGTGATGCAGACTAAACTAGAGAATTCCATCTAAGTGTGGCATATGCTAACAATCACATTTCTGTCTAGATTTGGCGCAGACTAAACTTGAGAAATTCCATCCAAGTGTGGCATATGCTAACAATCACATTTCTGTCTAGATGCGACGCATACTAAACTAGAGAATTCCATCTAAGTGTGGCATATGCTAACAATCACATTTCTGTCTAGATTTGGCGCATACTAAGCTTGAGAATTCCATCTAAGTGTGGCATATGCTAAAAGTCACATTTCTGTCTAGATTTGGCGCAGACTAAACTAGAGAATTCCATCTAAGTGTGGCATATGCTAACCATCAGATTTCTGTCTAGATTTGGCGCATACTAAACTAGAGAATTCCATCTAAGTGTGGCATATGCTAACAGCCACATTTCTGTCTAGATGCGACGCATACTAAACTAGAGAATTCCATCTAAGTGTGGCATATGCTAACAATCGCATTTCTGTCTAGATTTGGCGCAGACTAAACTAGAGAATTCCATCTAAGTGTGGCATATGCTAACAATCACATTTCTGTCTAGATTTGGCGCAGACTAAACTTGAGAAATTCCATCCAAGTGTGGCATATGCTAACTATCACATTTCTGTCTAGATGCGACGCATACTAAACTAGAGAATTCCATCTAAGTGTGGCATATGCTAACAATCAGATTTCTGTCTAGATTTGGCGCTTACTAAACTTGGGAATTCCATCCAAGTGTGGCATATGTTAACAATCACATTTCTGTCTAGATTTGGCGCAGACTAAACTTGAGAAATTCCATCCAAGTGTGGCATATGCTAACAATCACATATCTGTCTAGATGTGACGCAGACTAAACTAGAGAATTCCATCTAAGTGTGGCATATGCTAACAACCAGATTTCTGTCTAGATTTGGCGCATACTAAACTAGAGAATTCCATCTAAGTGTGGCATATGCTAACAAACAGATTTCTGTCTAGATTTGGCGCATACTAAACTTGAGAATTCCATCTAAGTGTGGCATATGCTAACAGTCACATTTCTGTCTAGATTTGGCGCATCCTAAACTTGAGAAATTCCATCCAAGTGTGGCATATGCTAACAATCACATTTCTGTCTAGATGCGACGCACACTAAACTTGAGAATTCCATCTAAGTGTGGCATATGCTAACAATCACATTTCTGTCTAGATGCGACGCATACTAAACTTGAGAATTCCATCCAAGTGTGGCATATGCTAACAATCACATTTCTGTCTAGATGCGACGCACACTAAACTTGAGAATTCCATCCAAGTGTGGCATATGTTAACAATCACATTTCTGTCTAGATTTGGTGCAGACTAAACTTGAGAAATTCCATCCAAGTGTGGCATATGCTAACAATCACATTTCTGTCTAGATGCGATGCATACTAAACTAGAGAATTCCTTCTAAGTGTGGCATATGCTAACAATCACATTTCTGTCTAGATTTGGCGCATACTAAGCTTGAGAATTCCATCTAAGTGTGGCATATGCTAACAGTCACATTTCTGTCTAGATTTAGCGCATACTAAACTAGAGAATTCCATCTAAGTGTGGCATATGCTAACAATCACATTTCTGTCTAGATTTGGCGCATACTAAACTTGAGAATTCCATCTAAGTGTGGCATATGCTAACAGTCACATTTCTGTCTAGATTTGGCGCATACTAAACTTGAGAAATTCCATCCAAGTGTGGCATATGCTAACAATCACATTTCTGTCTAGATGCGACGCATACTAAACTTGAGAATTCCATCTAAGTGTGGCATATGCTAACAATCACATTTCTGTCTAGATGCGACGCATACTAAACTTGAGAATTCCATCCAAGTGTGGCATATGCTAACAATCACATTTCTGTCTAGATGCGACGCACACTAAACTTGAGAATTCCATCCAAGTGTGGCATATGTTAACAATCACATTGCTGTCTAGATTTGGCGCAGACTAAACTTGAGAAATTCCATCCAAGTGTGGCATATGCTAACCATCATATTTCTATCTAGATGCAGCGCGGGCTAAGCGTGAGAATTCCATCTAAGTGTGGCATATGCTAACAATCACATATCTGTCTAGATGTGACGCAGACTAAACTAGAGAATTCCATCTAAGTGTGGCATATGCTAACAACCAGATTTCTGTCTAGATTTGGCGCATACTAAACTAGAGAATTCCATCTAAGTGTGGCATATGCTAACAACCAGATTTCTGTCTAGATTTGGCGCATACTAAACTTGAGAATTCCATCTAAGTGTGGCATATGCTAACAGTCACATTTCTGTCTAGATTTGGCGCATCCTAAACTTGAGAAATTCCATCCAAGTGTGGCATATGCTAACAATCACATTTCTGTCTAGATGCGACGCATACTAAACTTGAGAATTCCATCTAAGTGTGGCATATGCTAACAATCACATTTCTGTCTAGATGCGACGCATACTAAACTTGAGAATTCCATCCAAGTGTGGCATATGCTAACAATCACATTTCTGTCTAGATGCGACGCACACTAAACTTGAGAATTCCATCCAAGTGTGGCATATGCTAACAATCACATTTCTGTCTAGATGCGACGCATACTAAACTTGAGAATTCCATCTAAGTGTGGCATATGCTAACAGTCACATTGCTGTCTAGATTTGGCGCATACTAAACTTGAGAAATTCCATCCAAGTGTGGCATATGCTAACAATCACATTTCTGTCTAGATGCGACGCATACTAAACTTGAGAAT
This sequence comes from Ambystoma mexicanum, assembly GCF_040938575.1. Classification (NCBI taxonomy): domain Eukaryota; kingdom Metazoa; phylum Chordata; class Amphibia; order Caudata; family Ambystomatidae; genus Ambystoma; species Ambystoma mexicanum. The sequence goes on along the minus strand of NC_090923.1, from coordinate 31,651,022 downwards.
TCCATCTAAGTGTGGCATATGCTAACAATCACATTTCTGTCTAGATGCGACGCATACTAAACTAGAGAATTCCATCTAAGTGTGGCATATGTTAACAATCAGATTTCTGTCTAGATTTGGCGCATACTAAACTTGAGAATTCCATCTAAGTGTGGCATATGCTAACAGTCAGATTTCTGTCTAGATTTGGCACAGGCTAAACTTGAGAAATTCCATCCAAGTGTGGCATATGCTAACAATCACATTTCTGTCTAGATGCGACGCATACTAAACTTGAGAATTCCATCTAAGTGTGGCATATGCTAACAATCACATTTCTGTCTAGATGCGACGCATACTAAACTTGAGAATTCCATCTAAGTGTGGCATATGCTAACAGTCACATTGCTGTCTAGATTTGGCGCAGACTAAAATTGAGAAATTCCATCCAAGTGTGGCATATGCTAACAATCACATTTCTGTCTAGATGCGACGCAGACTAAACTAGAGAATTCCATCTAAGTGTGGCATATGCTAACAATCACATTTCTGTCTAGATGTGACGCAGACTAAACTAGAGAATTCCATCTAAGTGTGGCATATGCTAACAATCAGATTTCTGTCTAGATTTGGCGCATACTAAACTTGAGAATTCCATCTAAGTGTGGCATATGCTAACAGTCACATTTCTGTCTAGATTTGGCGCATACTAAACTTGAGAATTCCATCTAAGATTGGCATATGCTAACAATCACATTTCTGTCTAGATTTGGCGCGGGCTAAGCTTGAGAATTCCATCTAAGTGTGGCATATGTTAACAATCACATATCTGTCTAGATGTGACGCAGACTAAACTAGAGAATTCCATCTAAGTGTGGCATATGCTAACAATCACATATCTGTCTAGATGTGACGCAGACTAAACTAGAGAATTCCATCTAAGTGTGGCATATGCTAACAATCACATTTCTGTCTAGATGCGACGCATACTAAACTAGAGAATTCCATCTAAGTGTGGCATATGCTAACAATCAGATTTCTGTCTAGATTTGGCGCATACTAAACTTGAGAATTCCATCTAAGTGTGGCATATGCTAACAGTCACATTGCTGTCTAGATTTGGCGCAGACTAAACTTGAGAATTCCATCTAAGTGTGGCATATGTTAACTATCACATTTCTGTCTAGATTTGGCGCAGACTAAACTTGAGAAATTCCATCTAAGTGTGGCATATGCTAACAATCACATTTCTGTCTATATGTGACACATACTAAACTAGAGAATTCCATCTAAGTGTGGCATATGCTAACAATCACATTTGTGTCTAGATTTGGCGCATACTAAACTAGAGAATTCCATCTAAGTGTGGCATATGCTAACAATCACATTTCTGTCTAGATTTGGCGCATACTAAGCTTGAGAATTCCATCTAAGTGTGGCATATGCTAACAATCACATTTCTGTCTAGATTTGGCGCAGACTAAACTTGAGAAATTCCATCCAAGTGTGGCATATGCTAACAATCACATTTCTGCCTAGATGCGACGCATACTAAACTAGAGAATTCCATCTAAGTGTGGCATATGCTAACAATCACATTTCTGTCTAGATTTGGCGCATACTAAGCTTGAAAATTCCATCTAAGTGTGGCATATGCTAACAATCACATTTCTGTCTAGATTTGGCGCAGACTAAACTAGAGAATTCCATCTAAGTGTGGCATATGCTAACAATCACATTTCTGTCTAGATTTGGCGCATACTAAACTTGAGAATTCCATCTAAGTGTGGCATATGTTAACAATCACATTTCCGTCTAGATTTGGCGCAGACTAAACTTGAGAAATTCCATCTAAGTGTGGCATATGCTAACAATCACATATCTGTCTAGATGTGACACATACTAAACTAGAGAATTCCATCTAAGTGTGGCATATGCTAACAATCACATTTCTGTCTAGATGCGACGCATACTAAACTAGAGAATTCCATCTAAGTGTGGCATATGCTAACAATCACATTTCTGTCTAGATTTGGCGCATACTAAACTTGAGAATTCCATCTAAGTGTGGCATATGTTAACAATCACATTTCCGTCTAGATTTGGCGCAGACTAAACTTGAGAAATTCCATCTAAGTGTGGCATATGCTAACAATCACATATCTGTCTATATGTGACGCAGACTAAACTAGAGAATTCCATCTAAGTGTGGCATATGCTAACAATCACATTTCTGTCTAGATTTGGCGCAGACTAAACTTGAGAAATTCCATCCAAGTGTGGCATATGCTAACAATCACATTTCTGTCTAGATGCGACGCATACTAAACTAGAGAATTCCTTCTAAGTGTGGCATATGCTAACAATCACATTTCTGTCTAGATTTGGCGCATACTAAGCTTGAGAATTCCATCTAAGTGTGGCATATGCTAACAATCACATTTCTGTCTAGATTTGGCGCATACTAAACTTGAGAAATTCCATCCAAGTGTGGCATATGCTAACAATCACATTTCTGTCTAGATGCGACGCATACTAAACTAGAGAATTCCATCTAAGTGTGGCATATGCTAACAATCACATTTCTGTCTAGATTTGGCGCATACTAAGCTTGAGAATTCCATCTAAGTGTGGCATATGCTAACAATCACATTTCTGTCTAGATTTGGCGCATACTAAACTTGAGAATTCCATCTAAGTGTGGCATATGCTAACAGTCACATTTCTGTCTAGATTTGGAGCATACTAAACTTGAGAATTCCATCTAAGTGTGGCATATGCTAACAATCACATTTCTGTCTAGATTTGGCGCATACTAAACTTGAGAATTCCATCTAAGTGTGGCATATGCTAACAGTCACATTGCTGTCTAGATTTGGCGCAGACTAAACTTGAGAATTCCATCCAAGTGTGGCATATGCTAACAATCACATTTCTGTCTAGATGCGACGCACACTAAACTTGAGAATTCCATCCAAGTGTGGCATATGTTAACAATCACATTTCTGTCTAGATTTGGCGCAGACTAAACTTGAGAAATTCCATCCAAGTGTGGCATATGCTAACAATCACATATCTGTCTAGATGTGACGCAGACTAAACTAGAGAATTCCATCTAAGTGTGGCATATGCTAACAACCAGATTTCTGTCTAGATTTGGCGCATACTAAACTAGAGAATTCCATCTAAGTGTGGCATATGCTAACAAACAGATTTCTGTCTAGATTTGGCGCATACTAAACTTGAGAATTCCATCTAAGTGTGGCATATGCTAACAGTCACATTTCTGTCTAGATTTGGCGCATCCTAAACTTGAGAAATTCCATCCAAGTGTGGCATATGCTAACAATCACATTTCTGTCTAGATGCGACGCACACTAAACTTGAGAATTCCATCTAAGTGTGGCATATGCTAACAATCACATTTCTGTCTAGATGCGACGCATACTAAACTTGAGAATTCCATCCAAGTGTGGCATATGCTAACAATCACATTTCTGTCTAGACGCGACGCACACTAAACTTGAGAATTCCATCCAAGTGTGGCATATGCTAACAATCACATTTCTGTCTAGATGCGACGCATACTAAACTTGAGAATTCCATCTAAGTGTGGCATATGCTAACAGTCACATTGCTGTCTAGATTTGGCGCATACTAAACTAGAGAATTCCATCTAAGTGTGGCATATGTTAACTATCACATTTCTGTCTAGATTTGGCGCAGACTAAACTTGAGAAATTCCATCTAAGTGTGGCATATGCTAACAATCACATTTCTGTCTATATGTGACACATACTAAACTAGAGAATTCCATCTAAGTGTGGCATATGCTAACAATCACATTTGTGTCTAGATTTGGCGCATACTAAACTAGAGAATTCCATCTAAGTGTGGCATATGCTAACAATCAAATTTCTGTCCAGATTTGGCGCATACTAAGCTTGAGAATTCCATCTAAGTGTGGCATATGCTAACAATCACATTTCTGTCTAGATTTGGCGCAGACTAAACTTGAGAAATTCCATCCAAGTGTGGCATATGCTAACAATCACATTTCTGCCTAGATGCGACGCATACTAAACTAGAGAATTCCATCTAAGTGTGGCATATGCTAACAATCACATTTCTGTCTAGATTTGGCGCATACTAAGCTTGAAAATTCCATCTAAGTGTGGCATATGCTAACAATCACATTTCTGTCTAGATTTGGCGCAGACTAAACTAGAGAATTCCATCTAAGTGTGGCATATGCTAACAATCACATTTCTGTCTAGATTTGGCGCATACTAAACTTGAGAATTCATCTAAGTGTGGCATATGTTAACAATCACATTTCCGTCTAGATTTGGCGCAGACTAAACTTGAGAAATTCCATCTAAGTGTGGCATATGCTAACAATCACATATCTGTCTAGATGTGACACATACTAAACTAGAGAATTCCATCTAAGTGTGGCATATGCTAACAATCACATTTCTGTCTAGATGCGACGCATACTAAACTAGAGAATTCCATCTAAGTGTGGCATATGCTAACAATCACATTTCTGTCTAGATTTGGCGCATACTAAACTTGAGAATTCCATCTAAGTGTGGCATATGTTAACAATCACATTTCCGTCTAGATTTGGCGCAGACTAAACTTGAGAAATTCCATCTAAGTGTGGCTTATGCTAACAATCACATATCTGTCTATATGTGACGCAGACTAAACTAGAGAATTCCATCTAAGTGTGGCATATGCTAACAATCACATTTCTGTCTAGATTTGGCGCAGACTAAACTTGAGAAATTCCATCCAAGTGTGGCATATGCTAACAATCACATTTCTGTCTAGATGCGACGCATACTAAACTAGAGAATTCCTTCTAAGTGTGGCATATGCTAACAATCACATTTCTGTCTAGATTTGGCGCATACTAAGCTTGAGAATTCCATCTAAGTGTGGCATATGCTAACAATCACATTTCTGTCTAGATTTGGCGCATACTAAACTTGAGAAATTCCATCCAAGTGTGGCATATGCTAACAATCACATTTCTGTCTAGATGCGACGCATACTAAACTAGAGAATTCCATCTAAGTGTGGCATATGCTAACAATCACATTTCTGTCTAGATTTGGCGCATACTAAGCTTGAGAATTCCATCTAAGTGTGGCATATGCTAACAATCACATTTCTGTCTAGATTTGGCGCATACTAAACTTGAGAATTCCATCTAAGTGTGGCATATGCTAACAGTCACATTTCTGTCTAGATTTGGAGCATACTAAACTTGAGAATTCCATCTAAGTGTGGCATATGCTAACAGTCACATTTCTGTCTAGATTTGGAGCATACTAAACTTGAGAATTCCATCTAAGTGTGGCATATGCTAACAATCACATTTCTGTCTAGATTTGGCGCATACTAAACTTGAGAATTCCATCTAAGTGTGGCATATGCTAACAGTCACATTGCTGTCTAGATTTGGCGCAGACTAAACTTGAGAATTCCATCCAAGTGTGGCATATGCTAACAATCACATTTCTGTCTAGATGCGACGCACACTAAACTTGAGAATTCCATCCAAGTGTGGCATATGTTAACAATCACATTTCTGTCTAGATTTGGCGCAGACTAAACTTGAGAAATTCCATCCAAGTGTGGCATATGCTAACAATCACATATCTGTCTAGATGTGACGCAGACTAAACTAGAGAATTCCATCTAAGTGTGGCATATGCTAACAACCAGATTTCTGTCTAGATTTGGCGCATACTAAACTAGAGAATTCCATCTAAGTGTGGCATATGCTAACAAACAGATTTCTGTCTAGATTTGGCGCATACTAAACTTGAGAATTCCATCTAAGTGTGGCATATGCTAACAGTCACATTTCTGTCTAGATTTGGCGCATCCTAAACTTGAGAAATTCCATCCAAGTGTGGCATATGCTAACAATCACATTTCTGTCTAGATGCGACGCACACTAAACTTGAGAATTCCATCTAAGTGTGGCATATGCTAACAATCACATTTCTGTCTAGATGCGACGCATACTAAACTTGAGAATTCCATCCAAGTGTGGCATATGCTAACAATCACATTTCTGTCTAGACGCGACGCACACTAAACTTGAGAATTCCATCCAAGTGTGGCATATGCTAACAATCACATTTCTGTCTAGATGCGACGCATACTAAACTTGAGAATTCCATCTAAGTGTGGCATATGCTAACAGTCACATTGCTGTCTAGATTTGGCGCATACTAAACTTGAGAAATTCCATCCAAGTGTGGCATATGCTAACCATCATATTTCTATCTAGATGCAGTGCGGGCTAAGCGTGAGAATTCCATCTAAGTGTGGCATATGCTAACAATCACATATCTGTCTAGATGTGACGCAGACTAAACTAGAGAATTCCATCTAAGTGTGGCATATGCTAACAACCAGATTTCTGTCTAGATTTGGCGCATACTAAACTAGAGAATTCCATCTAAGTGTGGCATATGCTAACAACCAGATTTCTGTCTAGATTTGGCGCATACTAAACTTGAGAATTCCATCTAAGTGTGGCATATGCTAACAGTCACATTTCTGTCTAGATTTGGCGCATCCTAAACTTGAGAAATTCCATCCAAGTGTGGCATATGCTAACAGTCACATTTCTGTCTAGATGCGACGCACACTAAACTTGAGAATTCCATCTAAGTGTGGCATATGCTAACAATCACATTTCTGTCTAGATGCGACGCATACTAAACTTGAGAATTCCATCCAAGTGTGGCATATGCTAACAATCACATTTCTGTCTAGATGCGACGCACACTAAACTTGAGAATTCCATCCAAGTGTGGCATATGCTAACAATCACATTTCTGTCTAGATGCGACGCATACTAAACTTGAGAATTCCATCTAAGTGTGGCATATGCTAACAGTCACATTGCTGTCTAGATTTGGCGCATACTAAACTTGAGAAATTCCATCCAAGTGTGGCATATGCTAACAATCACATTTCTGTCTAGATGCGACGCATACTAAACTAGAGAATTCCATCTAAGTGTGGCATATGTTAACAATCAGATTTCTGTCTAGATTTGGCGCATACTAAACTTGAGAATTCCATCTAAGTGTGGCATATGCTAACAGTCACATTTCTGTCTAGATTTGGCACAGGCTAAACTTGAGAAATTCCATCCAAGTGTCGCATATGCTAACAATCACATTTCTGTCTAGATGCGACGCATACTAAACTTGAGAATTCCATCTAAGTGTGGCATATGCTAACAATCACATTTCTGTCTAGATTTGGCGCAGACTAAACTTGAGAAATTCCATCCAAGTCTGGCATATGCTAACCATCAGATTTCTGTCTAGATGCAACGCATACTAAACTAGAGAATTCCATCTAAGTGTGGCATATGCTAACAATCACATTTCTGTCTAGATTTGGCGCAGACTAAACTTGAGAATTCCATCTAAGTGTGGCATATGCTAACAGTCACATTTCTGTCTAGATTTGGCGCAGACTAAACTTGAGAAATTCCATCCAAGTGTGGCATTTGCTAACAATCACATTTCTGTCTAGATTTGGCGCAGACTAAACTTGAGAAATTCCATCCAAGTGTGGCATATGCTAACAATCACATTTCTTTCTAGATGCGACGCATACTAAACTAGAGAATTCCATCTAAGTGTGGCATATGCTAACAATCACATTTCTGTCTAGATTTGGCGCAGGCTAAACTAGAGAATTCCATCTAAGTGTGGCATATGCTAACAGTCACATTGCTGTCTAGATTTGGCGCAGACTAAACTTGAGAAATTCCATCCAAGTGTGGCATATGCTAACAATCACATTTCTGTCTAGATGCGACGCAGACTAAACTAGAGAATTCCATCTAAGTGTGGCATATGCTAACAATCACATTTCTGTCTAGATGTGACGCAGACTAAACTAGAGAATTCCATCTAAGTGTGGCATATGCTAACAATCAGATTTCTGTCTAGATTTGGCGCATACTAAACTTGAGAATTCCATCTAAGTGTGGCATATGCTAACAGTCACATTTCTGTCTAGATTTGGCGCATACTAAACTTGAGAATTCCATCTAAGATTGGCATATGCTAACAATCACATTTCTGTCTAGATTTGGCGCGGGCTAAGCTTGAGAATTCCATCTAAGTGTGGCATATGTTAACAATCACATATCTGTCTAGATGTGTCGCAGACTAAACTAGAGAATTCCATCTAAGTGTGGCATATGCTAACAATCACATTTCTGTCTAGATTTGGCGCAGACTAAACTTGAGAATTCCATCTAAGTGTGGCATATGCTAACAGTCACATTTCTGTCTAGATTTGGCGCAGACTAAACTTGAGAAATTCCATCCAAGTGTGGCATATGCTAACAATCACATTTCTGTCTAGATGCGACACATACTAAACTAGAGAATTCCATCTAAGTGTGGCATATGCTAACAATCACATTTCTGTCTAGATTTGGCGCATACTAAGCTTGAGAATTCCATCTAAGTGTGGCATATGCTAACAATCACATATCTGTCTAGATGTGACGCAGACTAAACTAGAGAATTCCATCTAAGTGTGGCATATGCTAACAATCACATTTCTGTCTAGATGCGACGCATACTAAACTAGAGAATTCCATCTAAGTGTGGCATATGCTAACAATCAGATTTCTGTCTAGATTTGGCGCATACTAAACTTGAGAATTCCATCTAAGTGTGGCATATGCTAACAGTCACATTGCTGTCTAGATTTGGTGCAGACTAAACTTGAGAATTCCATCTAAGTGTGGCATATGTTAACAATCACATTTCTGTCTAGATTTGGCGTAGACTAAACTTGAGAAATTCCATCTAAGTGTGGCATATGTTAACAATCACATTTCTGTCTAGATTTGGCGCATACTAAACTAGAGAATTCCATCTAAGTGTGGCATATGTTAACAATCAGATTTCTGTCTAGATTTGGCGCATACTAAACTTGAGAATTCCATCTAAGTGTGGCATATGCTAACAGGCACATTGCTGTCTAGATTTGGCGCAGACTAAACTTGAGAATTCCATCTAAGTGTGGCATATGTTAACAATCACATTTCTGTCTAGATTTGGCACAGACTAAACTTGAGAAATTCCATCTAAGTGTGGCATATGCTAACAATCACATTTCTGTCTAGATTTGGCGCATACTAAACTAGAGAATTCCATCTAAGTGTGGCATATGCTAACAATCACATTTCTGTCTAGATTTGGCGCATACTAAGCTTGAGAATTCCATCTAAGTGTGGCATATGCTAACAATCACATTTCTGTCTAGATTTGGAGCAGACTAAACTTGAGAAATTCCATCCAAGTGTGGCATATGCTAACAATCACATTTCTGCCTAGATGCGACGCATACTAAGCTTGAAAATTCCATCTAAGTGTGGCATATGCTAACAATCACATTTCTGTCTAGATTTGGCGCAGACTAAACTAGAGAATTCCATCTAAGTGTGGCATATGCTAACAATCACATTTCTGTCTAGATTTGGCGCATACTAAACTTGAGAATTCCATCTAAGTGTGGCATATGCTAACAGTCACATTTCTGTCTAGATGCGATGCATACTAAACTAGAGAATTCCATCTAAGTGTGGCATATGCTAACAATCACATTTCTGTCTAGATTTGGCGCAGACTAAACTAGAGAATTCCATCTAAGTGTGGCATATGCTAACAATCACATTTCTGTCTAGATTTGGCGCAGACTAAACTTGAGAAATTCCATCCAAGTGTGGCATATGCTAACAATCACATTTCTGTCTAGATGCGATGCATACTAAACTAGAGAATTCCATCTAAGTGTGGCATATGCTAACAGTCACATTTCTGTCTAGATTTGGCGCAGACTAAACTAGAGAATTGCATCTAAGTGTGGCATATGCTAACCATCAGATTTCTGTCTAGATTTGGCGCATACTAAACTAGAGAATTCCATCTAAGTGTGGCATATGCTAACAGCCACATTTCTGTCTAGATGCGACGCATACTAAACTAGAGAATTCCATCTAAGTGTGGCATATGCTAACAATCACATTTCTGTCTAGATTTGGCGCAGACTAAACTAGAGAATTCCATCTAAGTGTGGCATATGCTAACAATCACATTTCTGTCTAGATTTGGCGCAGACTAAACTTGAGAAATTCCATCCAAGTGTGGCATATGCTAACTATCACATTTCTGTCTAGATGCGACGCATACTAAACTAGAGAATTCCATCTAAGTGTGGCATATGCTAACAATCAGATTTCTGTCTAGATTTGGCACATACTAAACTTGAGAATTCCATCTAAGTGTGGCATATGCTAACAGTCACATTTCTGTCTAGATTTGGCGCATACTAAACTTGAGAATTCCATCTAAGTGTGGCATATGCTAACAATCACATTTCTGTCTAGATTTGGCGCAGACTAAACTTGAGAAATTCCATCCAAGTGTGGCATATGCTAACAATCACATTTCTGTCTAGATGCGACGCATACTAAACTAGAGAATTCCATCTAAGTGTGGCATATGCTAACAATCACATTTCTGTCTAGATTTGGCGCAGACTAAACTAGAGAATTCCATCTAAGTGTGGCATATGCTAACAATCAGATTTCTGTCTAGATTTGGCGCATACTAAACTTGAGAATTCCATCTAAGTGTGGCATATGCTAACAATCACATTTCTGTCTAGATTTGGCGCAGACTAAACTTGAGAAATTCCATCCAAGTGTGGCATATGCTAACAATCACATTTCTGTCTAGATGCGACGCATACTAAACTAGAGAATTCCATCTAAGTGTGGCATATGCTAACAATCACATTTCTGTCTAGATTTGGCGCAGACTAAACTAGAGAATTCCATCTAAGTGTGGCATATGCTAACAATCAGATTTCTGTCTAGATTTGGCGCATACTAAACTTGAGAATTCAATCTAAGTGTGGCATATGCTAACAGTCACATTTCTGTCTAGATTTGGCGCATACTAAACTTGAGAATTCCATCTAAGTGTGGCATATGCTAACAATCACATTTCTGTCTAGATTTGGCGCGGGCTAAGCTTGAGAATTCCATCTAAGTGTGGCATATGTTAACAATCACATATCTCTCTAGATGTGATGCAGACTAAACTAGAGAATTCCATCTAAGTGTGGCATATGCTAACAATCACATTTCTGTCTAGATTTGGCGCAGACTAAACTTGAGAAATTCCATCCAAGTGTGGCATATGCTAACAATCACATTTCTGTCTAGATGCGACGCATACTAAACTAGAGAATTCCATCTAAGTGTGGCATATGCTAACAATCACATTTCTGTCTAGATTTGGCGCATACTAAGCTTGAGAATTCCATCTAAGTGTGGCATATGCTAAAAGTCACATTTCTGTCTAGATTTGGCGCAGACTAAACTAGAGAATTCCATCTAAGTGTGGCATATGCTAACCATCAGATTTCTGTCTAGATTTGGCGCATACTAAACTAGAGAATTCCATCTAAGTGTGGCATATGCTAACAGCCACATTTCTGTCTAGATGCGACGCATACTAAACTAGAGAATTCCATCTAAGTGTGGCATATGCTAACAATCGCATTTCTGTCTAGATTTGGCGCAGACTAAACTAGAGAATTCCATCTAAGTGTGGCATATGCTAACAATCACATTTCTGTCTAGATTTGGCGCAGACTAAACTTGAGAAATTCCATCCAAGTGTGGCATATGCTAACTATCACATTTCTGTCTAGATGCGACGCATACTAAACTAGAGAATTCCATCTAAGTGTGGCATATGCTAACAATCAGATTTCTGTCTAGATTTGGCGCTTACTAAACTTGGGAATTCCATCCAAGTGTGGCATATGTTAACAATCACATTTCTGTCTAGATTTGGCGCAGACTAAACTTGAGAAATTCCATCCAAGTGTGGCATATGCTAACAATCACATATCTGTCTAGATGTGACGCAGACTAAACTAGAGAATTCCATCTAAGTGTGGCATATGCTAACAACCAGATTTCTGTCTAGATTTGGCGCATACTAAACTAGAGAATTCCATCTAAGTGTGGCATATGCTAACAAACAGATTTCTGTCTAGATTTGGCGCATACTAAACTTGAGAATTCCATCTAAGTGTGGCATATGCTAACAGTCACATTTCTGTCTAGATTTGGCGCATCCTAAACTTGAGAAATTCCATCCAAGTGTGGCATATGCTAACAATCACATTTCTGTCTAGATGCGACGCACACTAAACTTGAGAATTCCATCTAAGTGTGGCATATGCTAACAATCACATTTCTGTCTAGATGCGACGCATACTAAACTTGAGAATTCCATCCAAGTGTGGCATATGCTAACAATCACATTTCTGTCTAGATGCGACGCACACTAAACTTGAGAATTCCATCCAAGTGTGGCATATGTTAACAATCACATTTCTGTCTAGATTTGGTGCAGACTAAACTTGAGAAATTCCATCCAAGTGTGGCATATGCTAACAATCACATTTCTGTCTAGATGCGATGCATACTAAACTAGAGAATTCCTTCTAAGTGTGGCATATGCTAACAATCACATTTCTGTCTAGATTTGGCGCATACTAAGCTTGAGAATTCCATCTAAGTGTGGCATATGCTAACAGTCACATTTCTGTCTAGATTTAGCGCATACTAAACTAGAGAATTCCATCTAAGTGTGGCATATGCTAACAATCACATTTCTGTCTAGATTTGGCGCATACTAAACTTGAGAATTCCATCTAAGTGTGGCATATGCTAACAGTCACATTTCTGTCTAGATTTGGCGCATACTAAACTTGAGAAATTCCATCCAAGTGTGGCATATGCTAACAATCACATTTCTGTCTAGATGCGACGCATACTAAACTTGAGAATTCCATCTAAGTGTGGCATATGCTAACAATCACATTTCTGTCTAGATGCGACGCATACTAAACTTGAGAATTCCATCCAAGTGTGGCATATGCTAACAATCACATTTCTGTCTAGATGCGACGCACACTAAACTTGAGAATTCCATCCAAGTGTGGCATATGTTAACAATCACATTGCTGTCTAGATTTGGCGCAGACTAAACTTGAGAAATTCCATCCAAGTGTGGCATATGCTAACCATCATATTTCTATCTAGATGCAGCGCGGGCTAAGCGTGAGAATTCCATCTAAGTGTGGCATATGCTAACAATCACATATCTGTCTAGATGTGACGCAGACTAAACTAGAGAATTCCATCTAAGTGTGGCATATGCTAACAACCAGATTTCTGTCTAGATTTGGCGCATACTAAACTAGAGAATTCCATCTAAGTGTGGCATATGCTAACAACCAGATTTCTGTCTAGATTTGGCGCATACTAAACTTGAGAATTCCATCTAAGTGTGGCATATGCTAACAGTCACATTTCTGTCTAGATTTGGCGCATCCTAAAATTGAGAAATTCCATCCAAGTGTGGCATATGCTAACAATCACATTTCTGTCTAGATGCGACGCATACTAAACTTGAGAATTCCATCTAAGTGTGGCATATGCTAACAATCACATTTCTGTCTAGATGCGACGCATACTAAACTTGAGAATTCCATCCAAGTGTGGCATATGCTAACAATCACATTTCTGTCTAGATGCGACGCACACTAAACTTGAGAATTCCATCCAAGTGTGGCATATGCTAACAATCACATTTCTGTCTAGATGCGACGCATACTAAACTTGAGAATTCCATCTAAGTGTGGCATATGCTAACAGTCACATTGCTGTCTAGATTTGGCGCATACTAAACTTGAGAAATTCCATCCAAGTGTGGCATATGCTAACAATCACATTTCTGTCTAGATGCGACGCATACTAAACTTGAGAATTCCATCTAAGTGTGGCATATGCTAACAATCACATTTCTGTCTAGATGCGACGCATACTAAACTAGAGAATTCCATCTAAGTGTGGCATATGTTAACAATCAGATTTCTGTCTAGATTTGGCGCATACTAAACTTGAGAATTCCATCTAAGTGTGGCATATGCTAACAGTCAGATTTCTGTCTAGATTTGGCACAGGCTAAACTTGAGAAATTCCATCCAAGTGTGGCATATGCTAACAATCACATTTCTGTCTAGATGCGACGCATACTAAACTTGAGAATTCCATCTAAGTGTGGCATATGCTAACAATCACATTTCTGTCTAGATGCGACGCATACTAAACTTGAGAATTCCATCTAAGTGTGGCATATGCTAACAGTCACATTGCTGTCTAGATTTGGCGCAGACTAAAATTGAGAAATTCCATCCAAGTGTGGCATATGCTAACAATCACATTTCTGTCTAGATGCGACGCAGACTAAACTAGAGAATTCCATCTAAGTGTGGCATATGCTAACAATCACATTTCTGTCTAGATGTGACGCAGACTAAACTAGAGAATTCCATCTAAGTGTGGCATATGCTAACAATCAGATTTCTGTCTAGATTTGGCGCATACTAAACTTGAGAATTCCATCTAAGTGTGGCATATGCTAACAGTCACATTTCTGTCTAGATTTGGCGCATACTAAACTTGAGAATTCCATCTAAGATTGGCATATGCTAACAATCACATTTCTGTCTAGATTTGGCGCGGGCTAAGCTTGAGAATTCCATCTAAGTGTGGCATATGTTAACAATCACATATCTGTCTAGATGTGACGCAGACTAAACTAGAGAATTCCATCTAAGTGTGGCATATGCTAACAATCACATATCTGTCTAGATGTGACGCAGACTAAACTAGAGAATTCCATCTAAGTGTGGCATATGCTAACAATCACATTTCTGTCTAGATGCGACGCATACTAAACTAGAGAATTCCATCTAAGTGTGGCATATGCTAACAATCAGATTTCTGTCTAGATTTGGCGCATACTAAACTTGAGAATTCCATCTAAGTGTGGCATATGCTAACAGTCACATTGCTGTCTAGATTTGGCGCAGACTAAACTTGAGAATTCCATCTAAGTGTGGCATATGTTAACTATCACATTTCTGTCTAGATTTGGCGCAGACTAAACTTGAGAAATTCCATCTAAGTGTGGCATATGCTAACAATCACATTTCTGTCTATATGTGACACATACTAAACTAGAGAATTCCATCTAAGTGTGGCATATGCTAACAATCACATTTGTGTCTAGATTTGGCGCATACTAAACTAGAGAATTCCATCTAAGTGTGGCATATGCTAACAATCACATTTCTGTCTAGATTTGGCGCATACTAAGCTTGAGAATTCCATCTAAGTGTGGCATATGCTAACAATCACATTTCTGTCTAGATTTGGCGCAGACTAAACTTGAGAAATTCCATCCAAGTGTGGCATATGCTAACAATCACATTTCTGCCTAGATGCGACGCATACTAAACTAGAGAATTCCATCTAAGTGTGGCATATGCTAACAATCACATTTCTGTCTAGATTTGGCGCATACTAAGCTTGAAAATTCCATCTAAGTGTGGCATATGCTAACAATCACATTTCTGTCTAGATTTGGCGCAGACTAAACTAGAGAATTCCATCTAAGTATGGCATATGCTAACAATCACATTTCTGTCTAGATTTGGCGCATACTAAACTTGAGAATTCCATCTAAGTGTGGCATATGTTAACAATCACATTTCCGTCTAGATTTGGCGCAGACTAAACTTGAGAAATTCCATCTAAGTGTGGCATATGCTAACAATCACATATCTGTCTAGATGTGACACATACTAAACTAGAGAATTCCATCTAAGTGTGGCATATGCTAACAATCACATTTCTGTCTAGATGCGACGCATACTAAACTAGAGAATTCCATCTAAGTGTGGCATATGCTAACAATCACATTTCTGTCTAGATTTGGCGCATACTAAACTTGAGAATTCCATCTAAGTGTGGCATATGTTAACAATCACATTTCCGTCTAGATTTGGCGCAGACTAAACTTGAGAAATTCCATCTAAGTGTGGCATATGCTAACAATCACATATCTGTCTATATGTGACGCAGACTAAACTAGAGAATTCCATCTAAGTGTGGCATATGCTAACAATCACATTTCTGTCTAGATTTGGCGCAGACTAAACTTGAGAAATTCCATCCAAGTGTGGCATATGCTAACAATCACATTTCTGTCTAGATGCGACGCATACTAAACTAGAGAATTCCTTCTAAGTGTGGCATATGCTAACAATCACATTTCTGTCTAGATTTGGCGCATACTAAGCTTGAGAATTCCATCTAAGTGTGGCATATGCTAACAATCACATTTCTGTCTAGATTTGGCGCATACTAAACTTGAGAAATTCCATCCAAGTGTGGCATATGCTAACAATCACATTTCTGTCTAGATGCGACGCATACTAAACTAGAGAATTCCATCTAAGTGTGGCATATGCTAACAATCACATTTCTGTCTAGATTTGGCGCATACTAAGCTTGAGAATTCCATCTAAGTGTGGCATATGCTAACAATCACATTTCTGTCTAGATTTGGCGCATACTAAACTTGAGAATTCCATCTAAGTGTGGCATATGCTAACAGTCACATTTCTGTCTAGATTTGGAGCATACTAAACTTGAGAATTCCATCTAAGTGTGGCATATGCTAACAATCACATTTCTGTCTAGATTTGGCGCATACTAAACTTGAGAATTCCATCTAAGTGTGGCATATGCTAACAGTCACATTGCTGTCTAGATTTGGCGCAGACTAAACTTGAGAATTCCATCCAAGTGTGGCATATGCTAACAATCACATTTCTGTCTAGATGCGACGCACACTAAACTTGAGAATTCCATCCAAGTGTGGCATATGTTAACAATCACATTTCTGTCTAGATTTGGCGCAGACTAAACTTGAGAAATTCCATCCAAGTGTGGCATATGCTAACAATCACATATCTGTCTAGATGTGACGCAGACTAAACTAGAGAATTCCATCTAAGTGTGGCATATGCTAACAACCAGATTTCTGTCTAGATTTGGCGCATACTAAACTAGAGAATTCCATCTAAGTGTGGCATATGCTAACAAACAGATTTCTGTCTAGATTTGGCGCATACTAAACTTGAGAATTCCATCTAAGTGTGGCATATGCTAACAGTCACATTTCTGTCTAGATTTGGCGCATCCTAAACTTGAGAAATTCCATCCAAGTGTGGCATATGCTAACAATCACATTTCTGTCTAGATGCGACGCACACTAAACTTGAGAATTCCATCTAAGTGTGGCATATGCTAACAATCACATTTCTGTCTAGATGCGACGCATACTAAACTTGAGAATTCCATCCAAGTGTGGCATATGCTAACAATCACATTTCTGTCTAGACGCGACGCACACTAAACTTGAGAATTCCATCCAAGTGTGGCATATGCTAACAATCACATTTCTGTCTAGATGCGACGCATACTAAACTTGAGAATTCCATCTAAGTGTGGCATATGCTAACAGTCACATTGCTGTCTAGATTTGGCGCATACTAAACTAGAGAATTCCATCTAAGTGTGGCATATGTTAACTATCACATTTCTGTCTAGATTTGGCGCAGACTAAACTTGAGAAATTCCATCTAAGTGTGGCATATGCTAACAATCACATTTCTGTCTATATGTGACACATACTAAACTAGAGAATTCCATCTAAGTGTGGCATATGCTAACAATCACATTTGTGTCTAGATTTGGCGCATACTAAACTAGAGAATTCCATCTAAGTGTGGCATATGCTAACAATCAAATTTCTGTCCAGATTTGGCGCATACTAAGCTTGAGAATTCCATCTAAGTGTGGCATATGCTAACAATCACATTTCTGTCTAGATTTGGCGCAGACTAAACTTGAGAAATTCCATCCAAGTGTGGCATATGCTAACAATCACATTTCTGCCTAGATGCGACGCATACTAAACTAGAGAATTCCATCTAAGTGTGGCATATGCTAACAATCACATTTCTGTCTAGATTTGGCGCATACTAAGCTTGAAAATTCCATCTAAGTGTGGCATATGCTAACAATCACATTTCTGTCTAGATTTGGCGCAGACTAAACTAGAGAATTCCATCTAAGTGTGGCATATGCTAACAATCACATTTCTGTCTAGATTTGGCGCATACTAAACTTGAGAATTCATCTAAGTGTGGCATATGTTAACAATCACATTTCCGTCTAGATTTGGCGCAGACTAAACTTGAGAAATTCCATCTAAGTGTGGCATATGCTAACAATCACATATCTGTCTAGATGTGACACATACTAAACTAGAGAATTCCATCTAAGTGTGGCATATGCTAACAATCACATTTCTGTCTAGATGCGACGCATACTAAACTAGAGAATTCCATCTAAGTGTGGCATATGCTAACAATCACATTTCTGTCTAGATTTGGCGCATACTAAACTTGAGAATTCCATCTAAGTGTGGCATATGTTAACAATCACATTTCCGTCTAGATTTGGCGCAGACTAAACTTGAGAAATTCCATCTAAGTGTGGCTTATGCTAACAATCACATATCTGTCTATATGTGACGCAGACTAAACTAGAGAATTCCATCTAAGTGTGGCATATGCTAACAATCACATTTCTGTCTAGATTTGGCGCAGACTAAACTTGAGAAATTCCATCCAAGTGTGGCATATGCTAACAATCACATTTCTGTCTAGATGCGACGCATACTAAACTAGAGAATTCCTTCTAAGTGTGGCATATGCTAACAATCACATTTCTGTCTAGATTTGGCGCATACTAAGCTTGAGAATTCCATCTAAGTGTGGCATATGCTAACAATCACATTTCTGTCTAGATTTGGCGCATACTAAACTTGAGAAATTCCATCCAAGTGTGGCATATGCTAACAATCACATTTCTGTCTAGATGCGACGCATACTAAACTAGAGAATTCCATCTAAGTGTGGCATATGCTAACAATCACATTTCTGTCTAGATTTGGCGCATACTAAGCTTGAGAATTCCATCTAAGTGTGGCATATGCTAACAATCACATTTCTGTCTAGATTTGGCGCATACTAAACTTGAGAATTCCATCTAAGTGTGGCATATGCTAACAGTCACATTTCTGTCTAGATTTGGAGCATACTAAACTTGAGAATTCCATCTAAGTGTGGCATATGCTAACAATCACATTTCTGTCTAGATTTGGCGCATACTAAACTTGAGAATTCCATCTAAGTGTGGCATATGCTAACAGTCACATTGCTGTCTAGATTTGGCGCAGACTAAACTTGAGAATTCCATCCAAGTGTGGCATATGCTAACAATCACATTTCTGTCTAGATGCGACGCACACTAAACTTGAGAATTCCATCCAAGTGTGGCATATGTTAACAATCACATTTCTGTCTAGATTTGGCGCAGACTAAACTTGAGAAATTCCATCCAAGTGTGGCATATGCTAACAATCACATATCTGTCTAGATGTGACGCAGACTAAACTAGAGAATTCCATCTAAGTGTGGCATATGCTAACAACCAGATTTCTGTCTAGATTTGGCGCATACTAAACTAGAGAATTCCATCTAAGTGTGGCATATGCTAACAAACAGATTTCTGTCTAGATTTGGCGCATACTAAACTTGAGAATTCCATCTAAGTGTGGCATATGCTAACAGTCACATTTCTGTCTAGATTTGGCGCATCCTAAACTTGAGAAATTCCATCCAAGTGTGGCATATGCTAACAATCACATTTCTGTCTAGATGCGACGCACACTAAACTTGAGAATTCCATCTAAGTGTGGCATATGCTAACAATCACATTTCTGTCTAGATGCGACGCATACTAAACTTGAGAATTCCATCCAAGTGTGGCATATGCTAACAATCACATTTCTGTCTAGACGCGACGCACACTAAACTTGAGAATTCCATCCAAGTGTGGCATATGCTAACAATCACATTTCTGTCTAGATGCGACGCATACTAAACTTGAGAATTCCATCTAAGTGTGGCATATGCTAACAGTCACATTGCTGTCTAGATTTGGCGCATACTAAACTTGAGAAATTCCATCCAAGTGTGGCATATGCTAACCATCATATTTCTATCTAGATGCAGTGCGGGCTAAGCGTGAGAATTCCATCTAAGTGTGGCATATGCTAACAATCACATATCTGTCTAGATGTGACGCAGACTAAACTAGAGAATTCCATCTAAGTGTGGCATATGCTAACAACCAGATTTCTGTCTAGATTTGGCGCATACTAAACTAGAGAATTCCATCTAAGTGTGGCATATGCTAACAACCAGATTTCTGTCTAGATTTGGCGCATACTAAACTTGAGAATTCCATCTAAGTGTGGCATATGCTAACAGTCACATTTCTGTCTAGATTTGGCGCATCCTAAACTTGAGAAATTCCATCCAAGTGTGGCATATGCTAACAGTCACATTTCTGTCTAGATGCGACGCACACTAAACTTGAGAATTCCATCTAAGTGTGGCATATGCTAACAATCACATTTCTGTCTAGATGCGACGCATACTAAACTTGAGAATTCCATCCAAGTGTGGCATATGCTAACAATCACATTTCTGTCTAGATGCGACGCACACTAAACTTGAGAATTCCATCCAAGTGTGGCATATGCTAACAATCACATTTCTGTCTAGATGCGACGCATACTAAACTTGAGAATTCCATCTAAGTGTGGCATATGCTAACAGTCACATTGCTGTCTAGATTTGGCGCATACTAAACTTGAGAAATTCCATCCAAGTGTGGCATATGCTAACAATCACATTTCTGTCTAGATGCGACGCATACTAAACTAGAGAATTCCATCTAAGTGTGGCATATGTTAACAATCAGATTTCTGTCTAGATTTGGCGCATACTAAACTTGAGAATTCCATCTAAGTGTGGCATATGCTAACAGTCACATTTCTGTCTAGATTTGGCACAGGCTAAACTTGAGAAATTCCATCCAAGTGTCGCATATGCTAACAATCACATTTCTGTCTAGATGCGACGCATACTAAACTTGAGAATTCCATCTAAGTGTGGCATATGCTAACAATCACATTTCTGTCTAGATTTGGCGCAGACTAAACTTGAGAAATTCCATCCAAGTCTGGCATATGCTAACCATCAGATTTCTGTCTAGATGCAACGCATACTAAACTAGAGAATTCCATCTAAGTGTGGCATATGCTAACAATCACATTTCTGTCTAGATTTGGCGCAGACTAAACTTGAGAATTCCATCTAAGTGTGGCATATGCTAACAGTCACATTTCTGTCTAGATTTGGCGCAGACTAAACTTGAGAAATTCCATCCAAGTGTGGCATTTGCTAACAATCACATTTCTGTCTAGATTTGGCGCAGACTAAACTTGAGAAATTCCATCCAAGTGTGGCATATGCTAACAATCACATTTCTTTCTAGATGCGACGCATACTAAACTAGAGAATTCCATCTAAGTGTGGCATATGCTAACAATCACATTTCTGTCTAGATTTGGCGCAGGCTAAACTAGAGAATTCCATCTAAGTGTGGCATATGCTAACAGTCACATTGCTGTCTAGATTTGGCGCAGACTAAACTTGAGAAATTCCATCCAAGTGTGGCATATGCTAACAATCACATTTCTGTCTAGATGCGACGCAGACTAAACTAGAGAATTCCATCTAAGTGTGGCATATGCTAACAATCACATTTCTGTCTAGATGTGACGCAGACTAAACTAGAGAATTCCATCTAAGTGTGGCATATGCTAACAATCAGATTTCTGTCTAGATTTGGCGCATACTAAACTTGAGAATTCCATCTAAGTGTGGCATATGCTAACAGTCACATTTCTGTCTAGATTTGGCGCATACTAAACTTGAGAATTCCATCTAAGATTGGCATATGCTAACAATCACATTTCTGTCTAGATTTGGCGCGGGCTAAGCTTGAGAATTCCATCTAAGTGTGGCATATGTTAACAATCACATATCTGTCTAGATGTGTCGCAGACTAAACTAGAGAATTCCATCTAAGTGTGGCATATGCTAACAATCACATTTCTGTCTAGATTTGGCGCAGACTAAACTTGAGAATTCCATCTAAGTGTGGCATATGCTAACAGTCACATTTCTGTCTAGATTTGGCGCAGACTAAACTTGAGAAATTCCATCCAAGTGTGGCATATGCTAACAATCACATTTCTGTCTAGATGCGACACATACTAAACTAGAGAATTCCATCTAAGTGTGGCATATGCTAACAATCACATTTCTGTCTAGATTTGGCGCATACTAAGCTTGAGAATTCCATCTAAGTGTGGCATATGCTAACAATCACATATCTGTCTAGATGTGACGCAGACTAAACTAGAGAATTCCATCTAAGTGTGGCATATGCTAACAATCACATTTCTGTCTAGATGCGACGCATACTAAACTAGAGAATTCCATCTAAGTGTGGCATATGCTAACAATCAGATTTCTGTCTAGATTTGGCGCATACTAAACTTGAGAATTCCATCTAAGTGTGGCATATGCTAACAGTCACATTGCTGTCTAGATTTGGTGCAGACTAAACTTGAGAATTCCATCTAAGTGTGGCATATGTTAACAATCACATTTCTGTCTAGATTTGGCGTAGACTAAACTTGAGAAATTCCATCTAAGTGTGGCATATGTTAACAATCACATTTCTGTCTAGATTTGGCGCATACTAAACTAGAGAATTCCATCTAAGTGTGGCATATGTTAACAATCAGATTTCTGTCTAGATTTGGCGCATACTAAACTTGAGAATTCCATCTAAGTGTGGCATATGCTAACAGGCACATTGCTGTCTAGATTTGGCGCAGACTAAACTTGAGAATTCCATCTAAGTGTGGCATATGTTAACAATCACATTTCTGTCTAGATTTGGCACAGACTAAACTTGAGAAATTCCATCTAAGTGTGGCATATGCTAACAATCACATTTCTGTCTAGATTTGGCGCATACTAAACTAGAGAATTCCATCTAAGTGTGGCATATGCTAACAATCACATTTCTGTCTAGATTTGGCGCATACTAAGCTTGAGAATTCCATCTAAGTGTGGCATATGCTAACAATCACATTTCTGTCTAGATTTGGAGCAGACTAAACTTGAGAAATTCCATCCAAGTGTGGCATATGCTAACAATCACATTTCTGCCTAGATGCGACGCATACTAAGCTTGAAAATTCCATCTAAGTGTGGCATATGCTAACAATCACATTTCTGTCTAGATTTGGCGCAGACTAAACTAGAGAATTCCATCTAAGTGTGGCATATGCTAACAATCACATTTCTGTCTAGATTTGGCGCATACTAAACTTGAGAATTCCATCTAAGTGTGGCATATGCTAACAGTCACATTTCTGTCTAGATGCGATGCATACTAAACTAGAGAATTCCATCTAAGTGTGGCATATGCTAACAATCACATTTCTGTCTAGATTTGGCGCAGACTAAACTAGAGAATTCCATCTAAGTGTGGCATATGCTAACAATCACATTTCTGTCTAGATTTGGCGCAGACTAAACTTGAGAAATTCCATCCAAGTGTGGCATATGCTAACAATCACATTTCTGTCTAGATGCGATGCATACTAAACTAGAGAATTCCATCTAAGTGTGGCATATGCTAACAGTCACATTTCTGTCTAGATTTGGCGCAGACTAAACTAGAGAATTGCATCTAAGTGTGGCATATGCTAACCATCAGATTTCTGTCTAGATTTGGCGCATACTAAACTAGAGAATTCCATCTAAGTGTGGCATATGCTAACAGCCACATTTCTGTCTAGATGCGACGCATACTAAACTAGAGAATTCCATCTAAGTGTGGCATATGCTAACAATCACATTTCTGTCTAGATTTGGCGCAGACTAAACTAGAGAATTCCATCTAAGTGTGGCATATGCTAACAATCACATTTCTGTCTAGATTTGGCGCAGACTAAACTTGAGAAATTCCATCCAAGTGTGGCATATGCTAACTATCACATTTCTGTCTAGATGCAACGCATACTAAACTAGAGAATTCCATCTAAGTGTGGCATATGCTAACAATCAGATTTCTGTCTAGATTTGGCACATACTAAACTTGAGAATTCCATCTAAGTGTGGCATATGCTAACAGTCACATTTCTGTCTAGATTTGGCGCATACTAAACTTGAGAATTCCATCTAAGTGTGGCATATGCTAACAATCACATTTCTGTCTAGATTTGGCGCAGACTAAACTTGAGAAATTCCATCCAAGTGTGGCATATGCTAACAATCACATTTCTGTCTAGATGCGACGCATACTAAACTAGAGAATTCCATCTAAGTGTGGCATATGCTAACAATCACATTTCTGTCTAGATTTGGCGCAGACTAAACTAGAGAATTCCATCTAAGTGTGGCATATGCTAACAATCAGATTTCTGTCTAGATTTGGCGCATACTAAACTTGAGAATTCCATCTAAGTGTGGCATATGCTAACAATCACATTTCTGTCTAGATTTGGCGCAGACTAAACTTGAGAAATTCCATCCAAGTGTGGCATATGCTAACAATCACATTTCTGTCTAGATGCGACGCATACTAAACTAGAGAATTCCATCTAAGTGTGGCATATGCTAACAATCACATTTCTGTCTAGATTTGGCGCAGACTAAACTAGAGAATTCCATCTAAGTGTGGCATATGCTAACAATCAGATTTCTGTCTAGATTTGGCGCATACTAAACTTGAGAATTCAATCTAAGTGTGGCATATGCTAACAGTCACATTTCTGTCTAGATTTGGCGCATACTAAACTTGAGAATTCCATCTAAGTGTGGCATATGCTAACAATCACATTTCTGTCTAGATTTGGCGCGGGCTAAGCTTGAGAATTCCATCTAAGTGTGGCATATGTTAACAATCACATATCTCTCTAGATGTGATGCAGACTAAACTAGAGAATTCCATCTAAGTGTGGCATATGCTAACAATCACATTTCTGTCTAGATTTGGCGCAGACTAAACTTGAGAAATTCCATCCAAGTGTGGCATATGCTAACAATCACATTTCTGTCTAGATGCGACGCATACTAAACTAGAGAATTCCATCTAAGTGTGGCATATGCTAACAATCACATTTCTGTCTAGATTTGGCGCATACTAAGCTTGAGAATTCCATCTAAGTGTGGCATATGCTAAAAGTCACATTTCTGTCTAGATTTGGCGCAGACTAAACTAGAGAATTCCATCTAAGTGTGGCATATGCTAACCATCAGATTTCTGTCTAGATTTGGCGCATACTAAACTAGAGAATTCCATCTAAGTGTGGCATATGCTAACAGCCACATTTCTGTCTAGATGCGACGCATACTAAACTAGAGAATTCCATCTAAGTGTGGCATATGCTAACAATCGCATTTCTGTCTAGATTTGGCGCAGACTAAACTAGAGAATTCCATCTAAGTGTGGCATATGCTAACAATCACATTTCTGTCTAGATTTGGCGCAGACTAAACTTGAGAAATTCCATCCAAGTGTGGCATATGCTAACTATCACATTTCTGTCTAGATGCGACGCATACTAAACTAGAGAATTCCATCTAAGTGTGGCATATGCTAACAATCAGATTTCTGTCTAGATTTGGCGCTTACTAAACTTGGGAATTCCATCCAAGTGTGGCATATGTTAACAATCACATTTCTGTCTAGATTTGGCGCAGACTAAACTTGAGAAATTCCATCCAAGTGTGGCATATGCTAACAATCACATATCTGTCTAGATGTGACGCAGACTAAACTAGAGAATTCCATCTAAGTGTGGCATATGCTAACAACCAGATTTCTGTCTAGATTTGGCGCATACTAAACTAGAGAATTCCATCTAAGTGTGGCATATGCTAACAAACAGATTTCTGTCTAGATTTGGCGCATACTAAACTTGAGAATTCCATCTAAGTGTGGCATATGCTAACAGTCACATTTCTGTCTAGATTTGGCGCATCCTAAACTTGAGAAATTCCATCCAAGTGTGGCATATGCTAACAATCACATTTCTGTCTAGATGCGACGCACACTAAACTTGAGAATTCCATCTAAGTGTGGCATATGCTAACAATCACATTTCTGTCTAGATGCGACGCATACTAAACTTGAGAATTCCATCCAAGTGTGGCATATGCTAACAATCACATTTCTGTCTAGACGCGACGCACACTAAACTTGAGAATTCCATCCAAGTGTGGCATATGCTAACAATCACATTTCTGTCTAGATGCGACGCATACTAAACTTGAGAATTCCATCTAAGTGTGGCATATGCTAACAGTCACATTGCTGTCTAGATTTGGCGCATACTAAACTTGAGAAATTCCATCCAAGTGTGGCATATGCTAACCATCATATTTCTATCTAGATGCAGTGCGGGCTAAGCGTGAGAATTCCATCTAAGTGTGGCATATGCTAACAATCACATATCTGTCTAGATGTGACGCAGACTAAACTAGAGAATTCCATCTAAGTGTGGCATATGCTAACAACCAGATTTCTGTCTAGATTTGGCGCATACTAAACTAGAGAATTCCATCTAAGTGTGGCATATGCTAACAACCAGATTTCTGTCTAGATTTGGCGCATACTAAACTTGAGAATTCCATCTAAGTGTGGCATATGCTAACAGTCACATTTCTGTCTAGATTTGGCGCATCCTAAACTTGAGAAATTCCATCCAAGTGTTGCATATGCCAACAGTCACATTTCTGTCTAGATGCGACGCACACTAAACTTGAGAATTCCATCTAAGTGTGGCATATGCTAACAATCACATTTCTGTCTAGATGCGACGCATACTAAACTTGAGAATTCCATCCAAGTGTGGCATATGCTAACAATCACATTTCTGTCTAGATGCGACGCACACTAAACTTGAGAATTCCATCCAAGTGTGGCATATGCTAACAATCACATTTCTGTCTAGATGCGACGCATACTAAACTTGAGAATTCCATCTAAGTGTGGCATATGCTAACAGTCACATTGCTGTCTAGATTTGGCGCATACTAAACTTGAGAAATTCCATCCAAGTGTGGCATATGCTAACAATCGCATTTCTGTCTAGATGCGACGCATACTAAACTTGAGAATTCCATCTAAGTGTGGCATATGCTAACATTCACATTTCTGTCTAGATTTGGCGCAGACTAAACTTGAGAAATTCCATCCAAGTCTGGCATATGCTAACCATCAGATTTCTGTCTAGATGCAACGCATACTAAACTAGAGAATTCCATCTAAGTGTGGCATATGCTAACAATCACATTTCTGTCTAGATTTGGCGCAGACTAAACTTGAGAATTCCATCTAAGTGTGGCATATGCTAACAGTCACATTTCTGTCTAGATTTGGCGCAGACTAAACTTGAGAAATTCCATCCAAGTGTGGCATTTGCTAACAATCACATTTCTGTCTAGATTTGGCGCAGACTAAACTTGAGAAATTCCATCCAAGTGTGGCATATGCTAACAATCACATTTCTGTCTAGATGTGACGCATACTAAACTAGAGAATTCCATCTAAGTGTGGCATATGCTAACAATCACATTTCTGTCTAGATTTGGCGCAGACTAAACTAGAGAATTCCATCTAATTGTGGCATATGCTAACAGTCACATTGCTGTCTAGATTTGGCGCAGACTAAACTTGAGAAATTCCATCCAAGTGTGGCATATGCTAACAATCACATTTCTGTCTAGATGCGACGCAGACTAAACTAGAGAATTCCATCTAAGTGTGGCATATGCTAACAATCACATTTCTGTCTAGATGTGACGCAGACTAAACTAGAGAATTCCATCTAAGTGTGGCATATGCTAACAATCAGATTTCTGTCTAGATTTGGCGCATACTAAACTTGAGAATTCCATCTAAGTGTGGCATATGCTAACAGTCACATTTCTATCTAGATTTGGCGCATACTAAACTTGAGAATTCCATCTAAGATTGGCATATGCTAACAATCACATTTCTGTCTAGATTTGGCGCGGGCTAAGCTTGAGAATTCCATCTAAGTGTGGCATATGTTAACAATCACATATCTGTCTAGATGTGTCGCAGACTAAACTAGAGAATTCCATCTAAGTGTGGCATATGCTAACAATCACATTTCTGTCTAGATTTGGCGCAGACTAAACTTGAGAATTCCATCTAAGTGTGGCATATGCTAACAGTCACATTTCTGTCTAGATTTGGCGCAGACTAAACTTGAGAAATTCCATCCAAGTGTGGCATATGCTAACAATCACATTTCTGTCTAGATGCGACACATACTAAACTAGAGAATTCCATCTAAGTGTGGCATATGCTAACAATCACATTTCTGTCTAGATTTGGCGCATACTAAGCTTGAGAATTCCATCTAAGTGTGGCATATGCTAACAATCACATATCTGTCTAGATGTGACGCAGACTAAACTAGAGAATTCCATCTAAGTGTGGCATATGCTAACAATCACATTTCTGTCTAGATGCGACGCATACTAAACTAGAGAATTCCATCTAAGTGTGGCATATGCTAACAATCAGATTTCTGTCTAGATTTGGCGCATACTAAACTTGAGAATTCCATCTAAGTGTGGCATATGCTAACAGTCACATTGCTGTCTAGATTTGGCGCAGACTAAACTTGAGAATTCCATCTAAGTGTGGCATATGTTAACAATCACATTTCTGTCTAGATTTGGCGTAGACTAAACTTGAGAAATTCCATCTAAGTGTGGCATATGTTAACAATCACATTTCTGTCTAGATTTGGCGCATACTAAACTAGAGAATTCCATCTAAGTGTGGCATATGTTAACAATCAGATTTCTGTCTAGATTTGGCGCATACTAAACTTGAGAATTCCATCTAAGTGTGGCATATGCTAACAGTCACATTGCTGTCTAGATTTGGCGCAGACTAAACTTGAGAATTCCATCTAAGTTTGGCATATGTTAACAATCACATTTCTGTCTAGATTTGGCGCAGACTAAACTTGAGAAATTCCATCTAAGTGTGGCATATGCTAACAATCACATTTCTGTCTAGATTTGGCGCATACTAAGCTTGAGAATTCCATCTAAGTGTGGCATATGCTAACAATCACATTTCTGTCTAGATTTGGCGCAGACTAAACTTGAGAAATTCCATCCAAGTGTGGCATATGCTAACAATCACATTTCTGCCTAGATGCGACGCATACTAAGCTTGAAAATTCCATCTAAGTGTGGCATATGCTAACAATCACATTTCTGTCTAGATTTGGCGCAGACTAAACTAGAGAATTCCATCAAGTGTGGCATATGCTAACAATCACATTTCTGTCTAGATTTGGCGCATACTAAACTTGAGAATTCCATCTAAGTGTGGCATATGCTAACAGTCACATTTCTGTCTAGATGCGACGCATACTAAACTAGAGAATTCCATCTAAGTGTGGCATATGCTAACAATCACATTTCTGTCTAGATTTGGCGCAGACTAAACTAGAGAATTCCATCTAAGTGTGGCATATGCTAACAATCACATTTCTGTCTAGATTTGGCGCAGACTAAACTTGAGAAATTCCATCCAAGTGTGGCATATGCTAACAATCACATTTCTGTCTAGATGCGATGCATACTAAACTAGAGAATTCCATCTAAGTGTGGCATATGCTAACAGTCACATTTCTGTCTAGATTTGGCGCAGACTAAACTAGAGAATTCCATCTAAGTGTGGCATATGCTAACCATCAGATTTCTGTCTAGTTTTGGCGCATACTAAACTAGAGAATTCCATCTAAGTGTGGCATATGCTAACAGCCACATTTCTGTCTAGATGCGACGCATACTAAACTAGAGAATTCCATCTAAGTGTGGCATATGCTAACAATCACATTTCTGTCTAGATTTGGCGCAGACTAAACTAGAGAATTCCATCTAAGTGTGGCATATGCTAACAATCACATTTCTGTCTAGATTTGGCGCAGACTAAACTTGAGAAATTCCATCCAAGTGTGGCATATGCTAACAATCACATTTCTGTCTAGATGCGACGCATACTAAACTAGAGAATTCCATCTAAGTGTGGCATATGCTAACAATCACATTTCTGTCTAGATTTGGCGCAGACTAAACTAGAGAATTCCATCTAAGTGTGGCATATGCTAACAATCAGATTTCTGTCTAGATTTGGCGCATACTAAACTTGAGAATTCCATCTAAGTGTGGCATATGCTAACAATCACATTTCTGTCTAGATTTGGCGCAGACTAAACTTGAGAAATTCCATCCAAGTGTGGAATATGCTAACAATCACATTTCTGTCTAGATGCGACGCATACTAAACTAGAGAATTCCATCTAAGTGTGGCATATGCTAACAATCAGATTTCTGTCTAGATTTGGCACATACTAAACTTGAGAATTCCATCTAAGTGTGGCATATGCTAACAGTCACATTTCTGTCTAGATTTGGCGCATACTAAACTTGAGAATTCCATCTAAGTGTGGCATATGCTAACAATCACATTTCTGTCTAGATTTGGCGCAGACTAAACTTGAGAAATTCCATCCAAGTGTGGCATATGCTAACAATCACATTTCTGTCTAGATGCGACGCATACTAAACTAGAGAATTCCATCTAAGTGTGGCATATGCTAACAATCACATTTCTGTCTAGATTTGGCGCAGACTAAACTAGAGAATTCCATCTAAGTGTGGCATATGCTAACAATCAGATTTCTGTCTAGATTTGGCGCATACTAAACTAGAGAATTCCATCTAAGTGTGGCATATGCTAACAATCACATTTCTGTCTAGATTTGGCGCAGACTAAACTAGAGAATTCCATCTAAGTGTGGCATATGCTAACAATCAGATTTCTGTCTAGATTTGGCGCATACTAAACTTGAGAATTCAATCTAAGTGTGGCATATGCTAACAATCACATTTCTGTCTAGATTTGGCGCGGGCTAAGCTTGAGAATTCCATCTAAGTGTGGCATATGTTAACAATCACATATCTCTCTAGATGTGATGCAGACTAAACTAGAGAATTCCATCTAAGTGTGGCATATGCTAACAATCACATTTCTGTCTAGATTTGGCGCAGACTAAACTTGAGAAATTCCATCCAAGTGTGGCATATGCTAACAATCACATTTCTGTCTAGATGCGACGCATACTAAACTAGAGAATTCCATCTAAGTGTGGCATATGCTAACAATCACATTTCTGTCTAGATTTGGCGCATACTAAGCTTGAGAATTCCATCTAAGTGTGGCATATGCTAACAGTCACATTTCTGTCTAGATTTGGCGCAGACTAAACTAGAGAATTCCATCTAAGTGTGGCATATGCTAACCATCAGATTTCTGTCTAGATTTGGCGCATACTAAACTAGAGAATTCCATCTAAGTGTGGCATATGCTAACAGCCACATTTCTGTCTAGATGCGACGCATACTAAACTAGAGAATTCCATCTAAGTGTGGCATATGCTAACAATCGCATTTCTGTCTAGATTTGGCGCAGACTAAACTAGAGAATTCCATCTAAGTGTGGCATATGCTAACAATCACATTTCTGTCTAGATTTGGCGCAGACTAAACTTGAGAAATTCCATCCAAGTGTGGCATATGCTAACAATCACATTTCTGTCTAGATTTGGCGCTTACTAAACTTGGGAATTCCATCTAAGTGTGGCATATGCTAACAGTCACATTTCTGTCTAGATTTGGCGCATACTAAACTTGAGAATTCCATCTAAGTGTGGCATATGCTAACAATCACATTTCTGTCTAGATTTGGCGCAGACTAAACTTGAGAAATTCCATCCAAGTGTGGCATATGCTAACAATCACATTTCTGTCTAGATGCGACGCATACTAAACTAGAGAATTCCATCTAAGTGTGGCATATGCTAACAATCACATTTCTGTCTAGATTTGGCGCAGACTAAACTTGAGAAATTCCATCCAAGTGTGGCATATGCTAACAATCACATTTCTGTCTAGATGCGACGCATACTAAACTAGAGAATTCCATCTAAGTGTGGCATATGCTAACAATCACATTTCTGTCTAGATTTGGCGCAGACTAAACTAGAGAATTCCATCTAAGTGTGGCATATGCTAACAATCAGATTTCTGTCTAGATTTGGCGCATACTAAACTTGAGAATTCAATCTAAGTGTGGCATATGCTAACAGTCACATTTCTGTCTAGATTTGGCGCATACTAAACTTGAGAATTCCATCTAAGTGTGGCATATGCTAACAATCACATTTCTGTCTAGATTTGGCGCGGGCTAAGCTTGAGAATTCCATCTAAGTGTGGCATATGTTAACAATCACATATCTCTCTAGATGTGATGCAGACTAAACTAGAGAATTCCATCTAAGTGTGGCATATGCTAACAATCACATTTCTGTCTAGATTTGGCGCAGACTAAACTTGAGAAATTCCATCCAAGTGTGGCATATGCTAACAATCACATTTCTGTCTAGATGCGACGCATACTAAACTAGAGAATTCCATCTAAGTGTGGCATATGCTAACAATCACATTTCTGTCTAGATTTGGCGCATACTAAGCTTGAGAATTCCATCTAAGTGTGGCATATGCTAACAATCACATATCTGTCTAGATGTGACGCAGACTAAACTAGAGAATTCCATCTAAGTGTGGCATATGCTAACAATCACATTTCTGTCTAGATTTGGCGCAGACTAAACTTGAGAAATTCCATCCAAGTGTGGCATATGCTAACAATCACATTTCTGTCTAGATGCGACGCATACTAAACTAGAGAATTCCATCTAAGTGTGGCATATGCTAACAATCACATTTCTGTCTAGATTTGGCGCATACTAAGCTTGAGAATTCCATCTAAGTGTGGCATATGCTAACAATCACATATCTGTCTAGATGTGACGCAGACTAAACTAGAGAATTCCATCTAAGTGTGGCATATGCTAACAATCACATTTCTGTCTAGATTTGGCGCAGACTAAACTTGAGAAATTCCATCCAAGTGTGGCATATGCTAACAATCACATTTCTGTCTAGATGCGACGCAGACTAAACTAGAGAATTCCATCTAAGTGTGGCATATGCTAACAATCACATTTCTGTCTAGATGTGACGCAGACTAAACTAGAGAATTCCATATAAGTGTGGCATATGCTAACAATCAGATTTCTGTCTAGATTTGGCGCATACTAAACTTGAGAATTCCATCTAAGTGTGGCATATGCTAACAATCACATTTCTGTCTAGATTTGGCGTGGGCTCAGCTTGAGAATTCCATCTAAGTGTGGCATATGTTAACAATCACATATCTGTCTAGATGTGACGCAGACTAAACTAGAGAATTCCATCTAAGTGTGGCATATGCTAACAATCACATTTCTGTCTAGATTTGGCGCAGACTAAACTTGAGAATTCCATCTAAGTGTGGCATATGCTAACAGTCACATTTCTGTCTAGATTTGACGCAGACTAAACTTGAGAAATTCCATCCAAGTGTGGCATTTGCTAACAATCACATTTCTGTCTAGATTTGGCGCAGACTAAACTTGAGAAATTCCATCCAAGTGTGGCATATGCTAACAATCACATTTCTGTCTAGATGCGACGCATACTAAACTAGAGAATTCCATCTAAGTGTGGCATATGCTAACAATCACATTTCTGTCTAGATTTGGCGCAGACTAAACTAGAGAATTCCATCTAAGTGTGGCATATGCTAACAGTCACATTGCTGTCTAGATTTGGCGCAGACTAAACTTGAGAAATTCCATCCAAGTGTGGCATATGCTAACAATCACATTTCTGTCTAGATGCGACGCAGACTAAACTAGAGAATTCCATCTAAGTGTGGCATATGCTAACAATCACATTTCTGTCTAGATTTGGCGCAGACTAAACTTGAGAATTCCATCTAAGTGTGGCATATGCTAACAGTCACATTTCTGTCTAGATTTGGCGCAGACTAAACTTGAGAAATTCCATCCAAGTGTGGCATTTGCTAACAATCACATTTCTGTCTAGATTTGGCGCAGACTAAACTTGAGAAATTCCATCCAAGTGTTGCATATGCTAACAATCACATTTCTGTCTAGATGCGACGCATACTAAACTAGAGAATTCCATCTAAGTGTGGCATATGCTAACAATCACATTTCTGTCTAGATTTGGCGCAGACTAAACTAGAGAATTCCATCTAAGTGTGGCATATGCTAACAGTCACATTGCTGTCTAGATTTGGCGCAGACTAAACTTGAGAAATTCCATCCAAGTGTGGCATATGCTAACAATCACATTTCTGTCTAGATGGGACGCAGACTAAACTAGAGAATTCCATCTAAGTGTGGCATATGCTAACAATCACATTTCTGTCTAGATGTGACGCAGACTAAACTAGAGAATTCCATCTAAGTGTGGCATATGCTAACAGTCACATTTCTGTCTAGATTTGGCGCATACTAAACTTGAGAATTCCATCTAAGTGTGGCATATGCTAACAATCACATTTCTGTCTAGATTTGGCGCGGGCTAAGCTTGAGAATTCCATCTAAGTGTGGCATATGTTAACAATCACATATCTGTCTAGATGTGACGCAGACTAAACTAGAGAATTCCATCTAAGTGTGGCATATGCTAACAATCACATTTCTGTCTAGATTTGGCGCAGACTAAACTTGAGAATTCCATCTAAGTGTGGCATATGCTAACAGTCACATTTCTGTCTAGATTTGGCGCAGACTAAACTTGAGAAATTCCATCCAAGTGTGGCATATGCTAACAATCACATTTCTGTCTAGATGCGACGCATACTAAACTAGAGAATTCCATCTAAGTGTGGCATATGCTAACAATCACATTTCTGTCTAGATTTGGCGCATACTAAGCTTGAGAATTCCATCTAAGTGTGGCATATGCTAACAATCACATATCTGTCTAGATGTGACGCAGACTAAACTAGAGAATTCCATCTAAGTGTGGCATATGCTAACAATCACATTTCTGTCTAGATGCGACGCATACTAAACTAGAGAATTCCATCTAAGTGTGGCATATGCTAACAATCAGATTTCTGTCTAGATTTGGCGCATACTAAACTTGAGAATTCCATCTAAGTGTGGCATATGCTAACAGTCACATTGCTGTCTAGATTTGGCGCAGACTAAACTTGAGAATTCCATCTAAGTGTGGCATATGTTAACAATCACATTTCTGTCTAGATTTGGCGCAGACTAAACTAGAGAATTCCATCTAAGTGTGGCATATGCTAACAATCACATTTCTGTCTAGATTTGGCGCATACTAAACTAGAGAATTCCATCTAAGTGTGGCATATGCTAACAATCACATTTCTGTCTAGATTTGGCGTATACTAAGCTTGAGAATTCCATCTAAGTGTGGCATATGCTAACAATCACATTTCTGTCTAGATTTGGCGCAGACTAAACTTGAGAAATTCCATCCAAGTGTGGCATATGCTAACAATCACATTTCTGCCTAGATGCGACGCATACTAAACTAGAGAATTCCATCTAAGTGTGGCATATGCTAACAATCACATTTCTGTCTAGATTTGGCGCATACTAAGCTTGAAAATTCCATCTAAGTGTGGCATATGCTAACAATCACATTTCTGTCTAGATTTGGCGCAGACTAAACTAGAGAATTCCATCTAAGTGTGGCATATGCTAACAATCACGTTTCTGT
Source organism: Ambystoma mexicanum (assembly GCF_040938575.1). Lineage (NCBI taxonomy): Eukaryota > Metazoa > Chordata > Amphibia > Caudata > Ambystomatidae > Ambystoma > Ambystoma mexicanum. Next base: position 31,615,244 of record NC_090923.1, on the reverse strand, counting down.
CTAGATTTGGCGCATACTAAACTTGAGAATTCCATCTAAGTGTGGCATATGTTAACAATCACATTTCCGTCTAGATTTGGCGCAGACTAAACTTGTGAAATTCCATCTAAGTGTGGCATATGCTAACAATCACATATCTGTCTAGATGTGACACATACTAAACTAGAGTATTCCATCTAAGTGTGGCATATGCTAACAATCACATTTCTGTCTAGATGCGACGCATACTAAACTAGAGAATTCCATCTAAGTGTGGCATATGCTAACAATCACATTTCTGTCTAGATTTGGCGCATACTAAACTTGAGAATTCCATCTAAGTGTGGCATATGTTAACAATCACATTTCCGTCTAGATTTGGCGCAGACTAAACTTGAGAAATTCCATCTAAGTGTGGCATATGCTAACAATCACATATCTGTCTATATGTGACGCAGACTAAACTAGAGAATTCCATCTAAGTGTGGCATATGCTAACAATCACATTTCTGTCTAGATTTGGCGCAGACTAAACTTGAGAAATTCCATCCAAGTGTGGCATATGCTAACAATCACATTTCTATCTAGATTTGGCGCATACTAAGCTTGAGAATTCCATCTAAGTGTGGCATATGCTACATCACATTTCTGTCTAGATTTGGCGCAGACTAAACTTGAGAAATTCCATCCAAGTGTGGCATATGCTAACAATCACATTTCTGTCTAGATGCGACGCATACTAAACTAGAGAATTCCATCTAAGTGTGGCATATGCTAACAATCACATTTCTGTCTAGATTTGGCGCATACTAAGCTTGAGAATTCCATCTAAGTGTGGCATATGCTAACAGTCACATTTCTGTCTAGATTTGGCGCATACTAAACTTGAGAATTCCATCTAAGTGTGGCATATGCTAACAATCACATTTCTGTCTAGATTTGGCGCATACTAAACTTGAGAATTCCATCTAAGTGTGGCATATGCTAACAGTCACATTTCTGTCTAGATTTCGCGCATGCTAAACTTGAGAAATTCCATCCAAGTGTGGCATATGCTAACAATCACATTTCTGTCTAGATGCGACGCATACTAAACTTGAGAATTCCATCTAAGTGTGGCATATGCTAACAATCACATTTCTATCTAGATTTGGCGCAGACTAAACTTGAGAAATTCCATCCAAGTGTGGCATATGCTAACAATCACATTTCTGTCTAGATGAGACGCAGACTAAACTAGAGAATTCCATCTAAGTGTGGCATATGCTAACAATCACATTTCTGTCTAGATGTGACGCAGACTAAACTAGAGAATTCCATCTAAGTGTGGCATATGCTAACAATCACATTTCTGTCTAGATTTGGCGCATACTAAACTTGAGAATTCCATCTAAGTGTGGCATATGCTAACAGTCACATTTCTGTCTAGATTTGGCGCGGGCTAAGCTTGAGAATTCCATCTAAGTGTGGCATATGTTAACAATCACATATCTGTCTAGATGTGACGCAGACTAAACTAGAGAATTCCATCTAAGTGTGGCATATGCTAACAATCACATTTCTGTCTAGATTTGGCGCAGACTAAACTTGAGAATTCCATCTAAGTGTGGCATATGCTAACAGTCACATTTCTGTCTAGATTTGGCGCAGACTAAACTTGAGAAATTCCATCCAAGTGTGGCATTTGCTAACAATCACATTTCTGTCTAGATTTGGCGCAGACTAAACTTGAGAAATTCCATCCAAGTGTGGCATATGCTAACAATCACATTTCTGTCTAGATGCGACGCATACTAAACTAGAGAATTCCATCTAAGTGTGGCATATGCTAACAATCACATTTCTGTCTAGATTTGGCGCAGACTAAACTAGAGAATTCCATCTAAGTGTGGCATATGCTAACAGTCACATTGCTGTCTAGATTTGGCGCAGACTAAACTTGAGAAATTCCATTCAAGTGTGGCATATGCTAACAATCACATTTCTGTCTAGATGCGACGCAGACTAAACTAGAGAATTCCATCTAAGTGTGGCATATGCTAACAATCACATTTCTGTCTAGATTTGGCGCAGAGTAAACTTGAGAATTCCATCTAAGTGTGGCATATGCTAACAGTCACATTTCTGTCTAGATTTGGCGCAGACTAAACTTGAGAAATTCCATCCAAGTGTGGCATTTGCTAACAATCACATTTCTGTCTAGATTTGGCGCAGACTAAACTTAAGAAATTCCATCCAAGTGTGGCATATGCTAACAATCACATTTCTGTCTAGATGCGACGCATACTAAACTAGAGAATTCCATCTAAGTGTGGCATATGCTAACAATCACATTTCTGTCTAGATTTGGCGCAGACTAAACTAGAGAATTCCATCTAAGTGTGGCATATGCTAACAGTCACATTGCTGTCTAGATTTGGCGCAGACTAAACTTGAGAAATTCCATCCAAGTGTGGCATATGCTAACAATCACATTTCTGTCTAGATGCGACGCAGACTAAACTAGAGAATTCCATCTAAGTGTGGCAAATGCTAACAATCACATTTCTGTCTAGATGTGACGCAGACTAAACTAGAGAATTCCATCTAAGTGTGGCATATGCTAACAATCAGATTTCTGTCTAGATTTGGTGCATACTAAACATGAGAATTCCATCTAAGTGTGGCATATGCTAACAGTCACATTTCTGTCTAGATGCGACGCAGACTAAACTAGAGAATTCCATCTAAGTGTGGCATATGCTAACAATCACATTTCTGTCTAGATGTGACGCAGACTAAACTAGAGAATTCCATCTAAGTGTGGCATATGCTAACAATCACATTTCTGTCTAGATTTGGCGCGGGCTAAGCTTCAGAATTCCATCTAAGTGTGGGATATGTTAACAATCACATATTTGTCTAGATGTGACGCAGACTAAACTAGAGAATTCCATCTAAGTGTGGCATATGCTAACAATCACATTTCTGTCTAGATTTGGCGCAGACTAAACTTGAGAATTCCATCTAAGTGTGGCATATGCTAACAGTCACATTTCTGTCTAGATTTGGCGCAGACTAAACTTGAGAAATTCCATCCAAGTGTGGCATATGCTAACAATCACATTTCTGTCTAGATGCGACGCATACTAAACTAGAGAATTCCATCTAAGTGTGGCATATGCTAACAACCAGATTTCTGTCTAGATTTGGCGCATACTAAGCTTGAGAATTCCATCTAAGTGTGGCATATGCTAACAATCACATATCTGTCTAGATGTGACGCAGACTAAACTAGAGAATTCCATCTAAGTGTGGCATATGCTAACAATCAGATTTCTGTCTAGATTTGGCGCATACCAAACTTGAGAATTCCATCTAAGTGTGGCATATGTTAACAATCACATTTCTGTCTAGATTTGGCGCAGACTAAACTTGAGAAATTCCATCTAAGTGTGGCATATGCTAACAATCACATTTCTGTCAATATGTGACACATACTAAACTAGAGAATTCCATCTAAGTGTGGCATATGCTAACAGTCACATTGCTGTCTAGATTTGGCGCAGACTAAACTTGAGAATTCCATCTAAGTGTGGCATATGTTAACAATCACATTTCTGTCTAGATTTGGCGCAGACTAAACTTGAGAAATTCCATCTAAGTGTGGCATATGCTAACAATCACATTTCTGTCAATATGTGACACATACTAAACTAGAGAATTCCATCTAAGTGTGGCATATGCTAACAATCACATTTCTGTCTAGATTTGGCGCAGACTAAACTAGAGAATTCCATCTAAGTGTGGCATATGCTAACAATCACATTTCTGTCTAGATTTGGCGCATACTAAACTAGAGAATTCCATCTAAGTGTGGCATATGCTAACAATCACATTTCTGTCTAGATTTGGCGCATACTAAGCTTGAGAATTCCATCTAAGTGTGGCATATGCTAACAATCACATTTCTGTCTAGATTTGGCGCAGACTAAACTTGAGAAATTCCATCCAAGTGTGGCATATGCTAACAATCACATTTCTGCCTAGATGCGACGCAGACTAAACTAGAGAATTCCATCTAAGTGTGGCATATGCTAACAATCACATTTCTGTCTAGATTTGGCGCATACTAAGCTTGAAAATTCCATCTAAGTGTGGCTTATGCTAACAATCACATTTCTGTCTAGATTTGGCGCAGACTAAACTAGAGAATTCCATCTAAGTGTGGCATATGCTAACAATCACATTTCCGTCTAGATTTGGCGCAGACTAAACTTGTGAAATTCCATCTAAGTGTGGCATATGTTAACAATCACATTTCTGTCTAGATTTGGCGCATACTAAACTTGAGAATTCCATCTAAGTGTGGCATATGCTAACAATCACATTTCTGTCAATATGTGACACATACTAAACTAGAGAATTCCATCTAAGTGTGGCATATGCTAACAATCACATTTCTGTCTAGATTTGGCGCAGACTAAACTAGAGAATTCCATCTAAGTGTGGCATATGCTAACAATCACATTTCTGTCTAGATTTGGCGCATACTAAACTAGAGAATTCCATCTAAGTGTGGCATATGCTAACAATCACATTTCTGTCTAGATTTGGCGCATACTAAGCTTGAGAATTCCATCTAAGTGTGGCATATGCTAACAATCACATTTCTGTCTAGATTTGGCGCAGACTAAACTTGAGAAATTCCATCCAAGTGTGGCATATGCTAACAATCACATTTCTGCCTAGATGCGACGCAGACTAAACTAGAGAATTCCATCTAAGTGTGGCATATGCTAACAATCACATATCTGTCTAGATGTGACACATACTAAACTAGAGAATTCCATCTAAGTGTGGCATATGCTAACAATCACATTTCTGTCTAGATTTGGCGCATACTAAACTTGAGAATTCCATCTAAGTGTGGCATATGTTAACAATCACATTTCCGTCTAGATTTGGCGCAGACTAAACTTGTGAAATTCCATCTAAGTGTGGCATATGTTAACAATCACATTTCTGTCTAGATGTGACACATACTAAACTAGAGAATTCCATCTAAGTGTGGCATATGCTAACAATCACATTTCTGTCTAGATTTGGCGCATACTAAACTTGAGAATTCCATCTAAGTGTGGCATATGCTAACAATCACATATCTGTCTAGATGTGACACATACTAAACTAGAGAATTCCATCTAAGTGTGGCATATGCTAACAATCACATTTCTGTCTAGATGCGACGCATACTAAACTAGAGAATTCCATCTAAGTGTGGCATATGCTAACAATCACATTTCTGTCTAGATTTGGCGCATACTAAACTTGAGAATTCCATCTAAGTGTGGCATATGTTAACAATCACATTTCCGTCTAGATTTGGCGCAGACTAAACTTGAGAAATTCCATCTAAGTGTGGCATATGCTAACAATCACATTTCTGTCTAGATTTGGCGCAGACTAAACTTGAGAAATTCCATCCAAGTGTGGCATATGCTAACAATCACATTTCTGTCTAGATTTGGCGCAGACTAAGCTTGAGAAATTCCATCCAAGTGTGGCATATGCTAACAATCACATTTCTGTCTAGATGCGACGCATACTAAACTAGAGAATTCCTTCTAAGTGTGGCATATGCTAACAATCACATTTCTGTCTAGATTTGGCGCATACTAAGCTTGAGAATTCCATCTAAGTGTGGCATATGCTAACAATCACATTTCTGTCTAGATTTGGCGCAGACTAAACTTGAGAAATTCCATCCAAGTGTGGCATATGCTAACAATCACATTTCTGTCTAGATGCGACGCATACTAAACTAGAGAATTCCATCTAAGTGTGGCATATGCTAACAATCACATTTCTGTCTAGATTTGGCGCATACTAAGCTTGAGAATTCCATCTAAGTGTGGCATATGCTAACAGTCACATTTCTGTCTAGATTTGGCGCATACTAAACTTGAGAATTCCATCTAAGTGTGGCATATGCTAACAATCACATTTCTGTCTAGATTTGGCGCATACTAAACTTGAGAATTCCATCTAAGTGTGGCATATGCTAACAGTCACATTTCTGTCTAGATTTCGCGCATGCTAAACTTGAGAAATTCCATCCAAGTGTGGCATATGCTAACAATCACATTTCTGTCTAGATGCGACGCATACTAAACTTGAGAATTCCATCTAAGTGTGGCATATGCTAACAATCACATTTCTGTCTAGATGCGACGCACACTAAACTTGAGAATTCCATCCAAGTGTGGCATATGTTAACAATCACATTTCTGTCTAGATTTGGCGCAGACTAAACTTGAGAAATTCCATCCAAGTGTGGCATATGCTAACCATCATATTTCTATCTAGATGCAGCGCGGGCTAAGCGTGAGAATTCCATCTAAGTGTGGCATATGCTAACAATCACATATCTGTCTAGATGTGACGCAGACTAAACTAGAGAATTCCATCTAAGTGTGGCATATGCTAACAACCAGATTTCTGTCTAGATTTGGCGCATACTAAACTAGAGAATTCCATCTAAGTGTGGCATATGCTAACAACCAGATTTCTGTCTAGATTTGGCGCATACTAAACTTGAGAATTCCATCTAAGTGTGGCATATGCTAACAGTCACATTTCTGTCTAGATTTGGCGCATACTAAACTTGAGAAATTCCATCCAAGTGTGGCATATGCTAACAATCACATTTCTGTCTAGATGCGACGCATACTAAACTTGAGAATTCCATCTAAGTGTGGCATATGCTAACAATCACATTTCTGTCTAGATGCGACGCATACTAAACTTGAGAATTCCATCCAAGTGTGGCATATGCTAACAATCACATTTCTGTCTAGATGCGACGCATACTAAACTTGAGAATTCCATCCAAGTGTGGCATATGCTAACAATCACATTTCTGTCTAGATTTGGCGCATACTAAACTTGAGAATTCCATCTAAGTGTGGCATATGCTAACAATCACATTTCTGTCTAGATGCGACGCATACTAAACTAGAGAATTCCATCTAAGTGTGGCATATGTTAACAATCAGATTTCTGTCTAGATTTGGCGCATACTAAACTTGAGAATTCCATCTAAGTGTGGCATATGCTAACAGTCACATTTCTGTCTAGATTTGGCACAGGCTAAACTTGAGAAATTCCATCCAAGTGTGGCATATGCTAACAATCACATTTCTGTCTAGATGCGACGCAGACTAAACTAGAGAATTCCATCTAAGTGTGGCATATGCTAACAGTCACATTTCTGTCTAGATGCGACGCATACTAAACTTGAGAATTCCATCTAAGTGTGGCATATGCTAACAATCACATTTCTGTCTAGATGCGACGCATACTAAACTTGAGAATTCCATATAAGTGTGGCATATGCTAACAGTCACATTTCTGTCTAGATTTGGCGCAGACTAAACTTGAGAAATTCCATCCAAGTGTGGCATATGCTAACCATCAGATTTCTGTCTAGATGCGACGCATACTAAACTAGAGAATTCCATCTAAGTGTGGCATATGCTAACAATCACATTTCTGTCTAGATTTGGCGCATACTAAACTAGAGAATTCCATCCAAGTGTGGCATATGCTAACAATCACCTTTCTGTCTAGATGCGACGCATACTAAACTAGAGAATTCCATCTAAGTGTGGCATATGCTAACCATCATATTACTATCTAGATACAGCGCGGGCTAAGCTTGAGAATTCCATCTAAGTGTGGCATATGCTAACAATCACATTTCTGTCTAGATTTGGCGCAGACTAAACTATAGAATTCCATCTAAGTGTGGCATATGCTAACAATCACATTTCTGTCTAGATGCGACGCAGACTAAACTAGAGAATTCCATCTGAGTGTGGCATATGCTAACAATCACATTTCTGTCTAGATGCAGCGCGGGCTAAGCTTGAGAATTCCATCTAAGTGTGGCATATGCTAACAATCACATTTCTGTCTAGATGCGACGCAGACTAAACTAGAGAATTCCATCTGAGTGTGGCATATGCTAACAATCACATTTCTGTCTAGATGCAGCGCGGGCTAAGCTTGAGAATTCCATCTAAGTGTGGCATATGCTAACAATCACATTTCTGTCTAGATTTGGCGCATACTAAACTTGAGAAATTCCATCTAAGTGTGGCATATGTTAACAATCAGATTTCTGTCTAGATTTGGCGCATACTAATCTTGAGAATTCCATCTAAGTGTGGCATATGCTAACAGTCACATTTCTGTCTAGTTTGGCGCAGCCTAAACTTGAAAAATTCCATCCAAGTGTGGCATATGCTAACAATCACATTTCTGTCTAGATGCGACGCATACTAAACTTGAGAATTCCATCTAAGTGTGGCATATGCTAACAATCACATATCTGTCTAGATGTGACGCAGACTAAACTAGAGAATTCCATCTAAGTGTGGCATATGCTAACAGTCACATTTCTGTCTAGATTTGGCGCAGACTAAACTTGAGAAATTACATCTAAGTGTGGCATAGACTAACAATCACATTTCTGTCTAGATGCGACGCATACTAAACTAGAGAATTCCATCTAAGTGTGGCATATGCTAACAATCACATTTCTGTCTAGATGTGACGCGGGCTAAGCTTGAGAATTCCATCTAAGTGTGGCATATGCTAACAATCACATTTCTGTCTAGATGCGACGCGGGCTAAGCTTGAGAATTCCATCTAAGTGTGGCATATGCTAACAATCACATTTCTGTCTAGATGCGACGCATACTAAACTAGACAATTCCATCTAAGTGTGGCATATGCTAACAATCACATTTCTGTCTAGATGTGACGCGGGCTAAGCTTGAGAATTCCATCTAAGTGTGGCATATGCTAACAATCACATTTCTGTCTAGATGTGACGCGGGCTAAGCTTGAGAATTCCATCTAAGTGTGGCATATGCTAACAATCACATTTCTGTCTAGATGCGACGCGGGCTAAGCTTGAGAATTCCATCTAAGTGTGGCATATGCTAACAATCACATTTCTGTCTAGATGCGACGCGGGCTAAGCTTGAGAATTCCATCTAAGTGTGGCACATGCTAACAATCACATTTCTGTCTAGATTTGGCACAGACTAAACTTGAGAATTCATATAGGTGTGGCATATGCTACCAATCAAGGGGGTAGCGAGTTCCAGAGGTTGGCCGCTTGAACAGGGAAGCTTGCTCCTCCTGCGGTTTTGAGGTTGAATCTGGGGACTGTGAGGCGGTGAGTGTGGGATGATCTGGTGGTACGGGTGGCATGGTGTAGGGAGAACTTGCCCGAGAGGTATTTAGGTGCAGTGTGTGAGATACATTTGTGGGTGATTGCCAAGGTGTGGAGTGAGATTCTGTCGCTCACTGGGAGCCAGTTAGAATTCTGTCTGTGTCTGGAGATGTGGTTAGATCTTGGGATGTTTATGGCGGATTTAAGGAGTTATTCTATTGAGATTCATTTCAGAGGTTCCTGAGAAGAGTGTGTTGCAGTAATCTATTTTGGATAGTGCTAGGGCTCTGGCTAGTGTCATGCAGCTGGTGGAGGATAGGTAGGATTTACAGGCATTGATTAGCTTGCTAGTGTAAGCAGCTGGTAAGGGATAGGTAGGATTTACAGGCATTGATTAGCTTGTTTGTGTAAGCAGCTGGTAAGGGATAGGTAGGACTTACAGGCATTGATTAGCTTGCTAGTGTAAGCAGCTGTTAAGGGATAGGTAGGATTTACAGGCATTGATTAGCTTGCTAGTGTAAGCAGCTGGTAAGGGATAGGTAGGACTTACAGGCATTGATTAGCCTGCTAGTGTAAGCAGCTGGTAAGGGATAGGTAGGATTTACAGGCATTGATTAGCTTGCTAGTGTAAGCAGCTGGTAAGGAATAGGTAGGACTTACAGGCATTGATTAGCTTGCTAGTGTAAGCAGCTGGTAAGGGATAGGTAGGATTTACAGGCATTGATTAGCATTTTTGTGTACGCAGCTGGTAAGGAATGGGTAGGACTTACAGGCATTGATTAGCTTGCTAGTGTAAGCAGCTAGTAAGGGATAGGTAGGACTTACAGGCATTGGTTAGCTTGTTAGTGTAAGCTGTTGATGAGGCGATGGCACTCACTTGTTTTTTTAGAGATAAGGTGGAGTCGAGGTAGACCCCGGGCGTCTTTATTTCTTTCGCAACTTTGATTGTATTACCATAAATGATGAAGGACAAGTACTGTGGGTCAAGTTTGTTCAGGCGAGCTTGGGTGCCTACAATCAGGAGCTCGGTGTTTTCGTCATTAAGGCATAGGTTGTGTGTTGCCATCCATACCTGGATTTCCCAGTAGATGTTTTGGTAATTAGTTTGGTGTTGTTGGCGTAGTGTCCTGACAGAGTGAGGAGGACCTGGGTGTCATCTGCGTAGTTTGTGTAGATGACACCCATGTCATCAAGGCAGTTGTATAGCAGCTTCGTAAAGATGTTATATAGGGTTGGGGATGTACAGGATCCCCGGGGAACCCCACATAGGATGGGGATAGGAGCTGCTGATACAGAGGGAGAGACTCTAGTAGTGCGGTTGGATAGGAAAGATTTAATCCAGGCGGAAGAGTTGGTGGAAAAGGCTGCTGCAGAGGTTAAGTGATCGGTGAGGATCTGGTGGTCGACCAGATCAAATGCAGCGGCAAGGTCAACAAGAGAAGCATGCCCAGTTTGCCTTTGTCTCTCGTCTCGTCCATCTCTATTTTCAGATCCAGGAGGGCGGTCTCAGTGCCATGCCTCGGCCGAAAACCTGATTGCCGTAGTCCAAGTAGGTTGTTGTCCTCCAGATGGTTCTGGATCTGTAAGTAGGCAACTCGGTCCAGAATGTTTAAGAGTAAGGGGACGGTGGTGATTGGCCTGTAGTTGGTTGGTGTGTTCGGGTCTATATTGGGCTTTTTTAGGAGAGGCATGACCATGCCTCCTTGAGGTTCTTTGGGACGAGATTAGTCTTAAAGGAGCCGTTTATCATAGTGGCGATAAAAGGAGATAGTTCCTTGGCACAGTCCTTAATAATGGGGGCTGGACATGTGTCTCCTTGGCATCTTGAAGGCTTAAGGTCTTTGATGATGCTTTCCACTTCGCTTGGGTGTGACCATGGCGAATGACAATGGCGGGCACTGAGGGTGTTGAGGTTTGGGAGGGGCATTGTATGATGAGCTATTTGCAAGACTATTTTCTTTCACTTCTGTTTTAGTTTGGAGGGAGTCTATTTTATCTGCTAGGACTTGTTGAATTTTAGAACACCATGCAGCATCTTTTGTGCAGTCTGAAGAGGGTGGTTATGGGGATTCTAGTTCCCTTAGGATACTGAAAAGCTCCTTAGTCTTGGATTTGGCGTTGTGTATTCTGGTGTTATATAGATTTCCTTTTTGGTGGAGAGGATGGCTGTTTTGTAGGTAGTTGCTGCATTGGAGAACAGAACCTTATTCTGATTGGAGGAAGCTTTGCGCCAGTTGTATTCTGCTGTTCTTTTTAGGTTTCTCAATAATTTAAGTTCTGGGGTGAACCAGTTGTTGTGGTGGGTGGCAGCTTTGGCTTTTTTTAGTTTAACAGGGGCGATAATTTCCAAGGTGGAATTCATTGTTGTATTATAGAGATCGGCCAATTCAGTGGGATGTAAGTTTTTATAGTTGGTATCGTTCAGTATGTTGTTGATTAGTGGGGAAAGATTGGGTAGTGTTATGTCACGGGTGTTCCTGGAGAAAGAGGGGGGAACAATGGCAGGGCTGGGTAGTGCGGATCCCTGAATAGTAAAGGATATGAAGTGGTGGTCTGTCCATTCTGAAGAATGTTTATGGAACAGTTCAAGTCAGATAGCCAGCCTAGGGTACGACCCTTGGCATAGGTGGGCTCAACAATTCGATGCTTGAAGTCGAGTTGGGATAGGGATTTTTCGAGAGCAAGAGCTTTGGCATTACTTGGAACCTGGACAAGGTTGAGGTCTCCAAGGAATATGATGCGGGAGCCTGCTTTTGTGTTAGAGGATAGGAGGCTTGTGATGTCTTCCTCGAAGGAAGAGATGGGGTCTGGATGTCGGTAGGATATATGAGGATTGCTTGAGTGGCTGTTAGTGGGATTTTAGCAGAGAGAAGTTCAGCTGACGGTAGGCTAATGCTGGTGGGATCTCTAAGGCCCAACGAAGTTCTAGCTATAACGGCAAGGCCTCCTCCTCTGCCAGAGCTTCTGTCTGATCTGATAATCCTGTATCTCTCTGGAAGGGCTAGGGCGAAGGCCGGGCCTGCCGCCTGGTGGGGCCAGGTTTCTGTGATGGACAAGAAATCGAGGCTGTTTTCAGAGATAAGGTCTGCAGTGTTGGTGGCGTGGGCAACTAAAGAGCGTTCATTGATCAGAGCCCCTTTGATAGCGGGAATCTGTGCTGCAGCATTTGGCTTATGCGGTTTTGGAGTAACGATAACTGACGGTATTCTTCAGTGGGCAGTGGCTGGGGTGTGCACTCCGGGTTTAGAGGTGACTTTAGCGGAATGGGTAGGCATCCTAAAAGATTGTGGATGGGTGGTGAAATGTGATCGTAGTCTCCAGTTCCTAATGTTGACAGGTCATGGGATCAGAGGTGTTGGGGGGGTAGCATAACGCTGGATCCATTCCAGTGGGCTGAATAGGTTAGCAGTAGTATTATTTTGGTGTGAGTTAGTGGTGGAGGTGAGGCCATTAAAGGCTTGGATTGGTGGGAGGAGGTTGGTGGGTGTAATGGAGTGGATGAGTGGGAGGATTGAGGCTATGGTGAGGGTAGCTCTGTGAAAGGCTGCCATAGGTATGGTAGGTGAAGGAGTTGGAGAGGGCCTCCAGAGATTAGGCTAAGGTGAGAACCTAGGTGGTTTAGCGTGGGTCCTCCGGGGGTGGGCGTGAGAGATTGGGTTATATCAAGCTGGTTAGGCACAGTGAGGATAGGCACAAGGGACTTGGTCGGGATTAGTCCTGGGTGCAAATCTTATATTGCAGTGGGTTGATGGGCAAGTATGTAGGTGTAACACGGTATGACATTCAATGGTGAGCAGAGATAGATTTGTAGATGGACGAGGTAGATGGTGGATGCTGTCACACACAGTGGCGCTTTAGGACTGATTGGGCTGGGTTCAGTATGATTAGGTTTGCCGTAGTGGAATAAGACATTAATTGCAGGGGGTGTGAGACGGTCAAGTTAGGCTAGCATAATGCGATTTAGCAAACACATATGATCAGCACTTGACTAGCATAGCAAGGTTTGACAAACACCTATGATCAAAAGAGTGTGATGCCAAAGGCATAGCGGTGCTAATAATGCTGGGCTGAAAAGCTTACCGGCGAGCAACTTACAAGCAGTGAGAAGCGCATTACATGATGATCAGGAGGCGCAGGCAGCGCAGGCGTTCTACGGTGTCATAGTAATGATTTTATACGCTAGATGCGGCGTGTCACCAGTAGCAGGGAGCGGGGGTCTGGAAGTAGTGTACACAGAATGAGCGGGAGGGGGGCTGAAGGATCTGACTGAATGTTAGAGGTCTGGCGCAGGGGTGGAGCAAGGTACTTAGTTATTACTGGTTAGGTATGCATGGTAAAGTACAGATAGATTGCCAACCTATGTGGTGGGTATCGAAAGGCATGTTAGAGCCGGTTAGTCCTGAGTGCAGAGAGGTACGTGGCCTTGAACACGTGGCATCTTGCAGAGGTATTGGCATGTGTTTAGCTGTTCAGTTCTGGTGGTATGCGGAGTCCAGTAAGCTGAGGGACTCTGGATGCATCAACGGGACATAACGGAGTCGCCTAGCCGTAGTGTCCCATGGTGAACAGGGTTTTAAAAAGCAATAGTGCCTCTCAAGGGGCCACATGACAAGTGGGTCAGAAGGGCTCATATCCCTCAAGATACACCACAACGGAAAGCCTGTTGGAGGCAAGACAAAGCTCCAAGAACACACCTCTGAGGATAAAAAATGAATAGCGCCTCTCAAGGGGCCACATCACAAGTGGGTCATAGAGCTGAAGGAATGCCGGCATATGCCTCAGAGCGAGGCAAAAGGACCACAACAGTGGGAAAGGGCAAATGCCTCCCCGAAGGACATGGCAAGGGCCACGTCCAAAACCGGATTATGTTGGATGCAATTAATGGAAGCTCAAGAACTAACCTCTGAGGATGGAAAGTAATAGCGCCTCACCAGGGGCCATATTACAAGTGGATCTGAATGAGCTAATAGGATGGTGGGACACAGTGGAAGAGGCTCACACGCTGCACCACCAAGGGATCAATGCTCCAGAATCCACCTTTGAGGATAAAATATTACTAATGCCCCTCAGGGGGTGGGGGAGGCCACATCACAAGTGGGACACCAGTGCGATAAGAAGGTATGCACATGCCTCAAAGCGCAGAAAAGCGCACAACGGTTGATGAAAGGCGCATACCTCTCCACCTTGCATGGAAAATACATAAAGAATGCAGAGGAAGGTCAAGTGCAAAGTCAACAAAGAGACACCAGACACAGCTCACACGCTGGGTCCACCAAATACACCAGGCACAGCTCGCACGCTGTGTCCACCAAATACACCAGGTACAGCTCACACGCTGTGTCCACCAAATACACCAGGCACAGCTAAGACACACTGGGTCCACCAAATACACCAGGCACAGCTCACACACTGGGAACCAGATATACCAGACACAGCTCACACGCTGGGTCCACCAAATACACCAGGCACAGCTCACACGCTGTGTCCACCAAATACACCAGGCACAGCTCACACGCTGGGTCCACCAAATAAACCAGGCACAGCTCACACGCTGTGTCCACCAAATACACCAGGCACAGCTCACACGCTGGGTCCACCAAATACACCAGGCACAGCTCACACACTGGGTCCACCAAATACACCAGGCACAGCTCACACACTGGGAACCAGATATACCAGACACAGCTCACACGCTGGGTCCACCAAATACACCAGGCACAGCTCACACGCTGGGTCCACCAAATACACCAGGCACAGCTCACACGCTGGGTCCACCAAATACACCAGACACAGCTCACACGCTGGGTCCACCAAATACACCAGGCACAGCTCACACGCTGGGTCCACCAAATACACCAGGCACAGCTCACACGCTGGGTCCACCAAATACACCAGGCACAGCTCACACGCTGGGTCCACCAAATACACCAGACACAGCTCACACGCTGGGTCCACCAAATTCACCAGACACAGCTCACACCCTGGGTCCACCAAATACATCAGACACAGCTCACAAGCTGGGTCCACCAAATACACCAGACACAGCTCACACGCTGGGTCCACCAAATACACCAGACACAGCTCACACGCTGGGTCCACCAAATACACCAGGCACAGCTCACACGCTGGGTCCACCAAATACACCAGACACAGCTCACACGCTGGGTCCACCAAATACACCAGGCACAGCTCACACGCTGGGTCCACCAAATACACCAGACACAGCTCACACGCTGGGTCCACCAAATACACCAGGCACAGCTCACACGCTGGGTCCACCAAATACACCAGGCACAGCTCACACACTGGGAACCAGATATACCAGACACAGCTCACACGCTGGGTCCACCAAATACACCAGACACAGCTCACACGCTGGGTCCACCAAATTCACCAGACACAGCTCACACCCTGGGTCCACCAAATACATCAGACACAGCTCACAAGCTGGGTCCACCAAATACACCAGACACAGCTCACACGCTGGGTCCACCAAATACACCAGACACAGCTCACACGCTGGGTCCACCAAATACACCAGGCACAGCTCACACGCTGGGTCCACCAAATACACCAGACACAGCTCACACGCTGGGTCCACCAAATACACCAGGCACAGCTCACACGCTGGGTCCACCAAATACACCAGACACAGCTCACACGCTGGGTCCACCAAATACACCAGGCACAGCTCACACGCTGGGTCCACCAAATACACCAGACACAGCTCACACACTGGGAACCAGATACACCAGACACAGCTCACACGCTGGGTCCACCAAATACACCAGACACAGCTCACACGCTGGGTCCACCAAATACATCAGACAAGGCTCACAAGCTGGGTCCACCAAATACACCAGGCACAGCTCACACGCTGGGTCCACCAAATACACCAGACACAGCTCACACGCTGGGTCCACCAAATACACCAGGCACAGCTCACACGCTGGGTCCACCAAATACACCAGACACAGCTCACACGCTGGGAACCAGATACACCAGACACAGCTCACATGCTGGGTCCACCAAATACACCAGACACAGCTCACACGCTGTGTCCACCATATACACCAGACACAGCTCACATGCTGGATCCACCAAATACACCAGGCACAGCTCACACGCTGTGTCCACCAAATACACCAGGCACAGCTCACACGCTGGGTCCGCCAAATACACCAGACACAGCTCACACACTGGGAACCAGATACACCAGACACAGCTCACACGCTGGGTCCACCAAATACACCAGACACAGCTCACACGCTGGGTCCACCAAATACATCAGACAAGGCTCACACGCTGGGTCCACCAAATACACCAGGCACAGCTCACACGCTGGGTCCACCAAATACACCAGGCATAGCTCACACGCTGTGTCCACCAAATACACCAGGTACAGCTCACACGCTGGGTCCACCAAATACACCAGGCATAGCTCACACGCTGTGTCCACCAAATACACCAGGTACAGCTCACACGCTGGGTCCACCAAATACACCAGGCACAGCTCACACACTGGGGACCAGATATACCAGACACAGCTCACACGCTGGGTCCACCAAATACACCAGACACAGCTCACACGCTGGGTCCACCAAATACACCAGACACAGCTCACACCCTGGGTCCACCAAATACATCAGACACAGCTCACAAGCTGGGTCCACCAAATACACCAGACACAGCTCACACGCTGGGTCCACCAAATAAACCAGGCACAGCTCACACACTGTGTCCACCAAATACACCAGGCACAGCTCACACGCTGGGTCCACCAAATACACCAGGCACAGCTCACATGCTGTGTCCACCAAATACACCAGGTACAGCTCACACGCTGGGTCCACCAAATACACCAGGCACAGCTCACACACTGGGAACCAGATATACCAGACACAGCTCACACGCTGGGTCCACCAAATACACCAGGCACAGCTCACACGCTGGGTCCACCAAATAAACCAGGCACAGCTCACACGCTGTATCCACCAAATACACCAGGCACAGCTCACACGCTGGGTCCACCAAATACACCAGGCACAGCTCACACACTGGGTCCACCAAATACACCAGGCACAGCTCACACGCTGTGTCCACCAAATACACCAGGCACAGCTCACACGCTGGGTCCACCAAATACACCAGGCACAGCTCACACACTGGGTCCACCAAATACACCAGGCACAGCTCACACACTGGGAACCAGATATACCAGACACAGCTCACACGCTGGGTCCACCAAATACACCAGGCACAGCTCACACGCTGGGTCCACCAAATAAACCGGCACAGCTCACACGCTGTGTCCACCAAATACACCAGGCACAGCTCACACGCTGGGTCCACCAAATACACCAGGCACAGCTCACACACTGGGAACCAAATATACCAGACACAGCTCACACGCTGGGTCCACCAAATACACCAGACACAGCTCACACGCTGGGTCCACCAAATTCACCAGACACAGCTCACACCCTGGGTCCACCAAATACATCAGACACAGCTCACAAGCTGGGTCCACCAAATACACCAGGCACAGCTCACACGCTGGGTCCACCAAATACACCAGACACAGCTCACACGCTGGGCCCACCAAATACACCAGGCACAGCTCACACGCTGGGTCCACCAAATACACCAGACACAGCTCACACGCTGGGTCCACCAAATACACCAGGCACAGCTCACACGCTGGGTCCACCAAATACACCAGACACAGCTCACACACTGGGAACCAGATACACCAGACACAGCTCACACGCTGGGTCCACCAAATACACCAGACACAGCTCACACGCTGGGTCCACCAAATACACCAGGCACAGCTCACACTCTGGGTCCACCAAATACACCAGACACAGCTCACACGCTGGGTCCACCAAATACACCAGGCACAGCTCACACGCTGGGTCCACCAAATACACCAGACACAGCTCACACGCTGGGAACCAGATACACCAGACACAGCTCACACGCTGGGTCCACCAAATACACCAGACACAGCTCACACGCTGTGTCCACCAAATACACCAGGCACAGCTCACACGCTGGGTCCACCAAATACACCAGACACAGCTCACACGCTGTGTCCACCAAATACACCAGGCACAGCTCACACGCTGGGTCCACCAAGTACACCAGACACAGCTCACATGCTGTGCACGCTGTGGCCACCAAATACACCAGGCACAGCTCACACGCTGGGTCCACCAAATACACCAGGCACAGCTCACACGCTGGGTCCACCAAGTACACCAGACACAGCTCACATGCTGTGTCCACCAAACGTCACAAGCTTTTGTGTGAAGGGCGGCAGGGATCAGCTTCGAGTTGGCCCTACATGGAAGTAGGGTCCCCGCTCACCTGATCCCGCTCACCTGATCCCGTTCACCAAAATATTTGTGTTATGTTTCTTATGATGTTTTATGGTTGGTTTTCTTTTGCACCATAGCTATTGTTCCAATAAAGCTTGTGGACAAAGTTTATCCACTTCACATCCCGTTTGGCCTCCTCCTTTTGCGACATTGTCATTACTGTCATACTTGCCATCATTGTCACCTGCATGCCTCTCCCCCCACACTAAAACACTTCCAGGCTTATGCTGAATTGTGAAAAAATGCGACCACCTCCCCCAGCAAAGCGAAATAGGGTGAATTTCACATGTTCAGCTGTGATTTCGCCCTCCCCTGCTGTGCAGGCAGGGGCCTCCATTGCACACGTGTTAATGGCCGCTAATTACTGCTCTGGAGCAGAGCTATACCGGCTCCTTTCCTCTTTCCCTTTTGTGTTTGGAAAAATGCCAAACACTGACCTTGGTTGACCTCGTGCTGCGAATTGTCACGACTCACGGGCGATTGTTTTCCACTTAGCATCTAGGAAGAAAAGACACCCCGAAATATTATGCAATACTGCCATCTACTGCCAGGAGCTTGAACTACACGTTCGCTCACATTTCTGCCTAAGTCAAATGGGGCACGCTCCTGCCACAAGGCCAGGGCAAGGCTGCTCTCTCTGGATGTCCGCAATTACCACAATGAGCCCAATTTATTAACCTGGAAGGCCAAAGATACGTTGTACCGTTTGAGCCACAAGGAGAACATTTTGGGGTGACAGGCATACTGCCTATATTTGAAAATCAAAAACCCTGAGCTGTATGCCCCGCCCATAGTCACACGAGACTCCGCCCACATGCCCCGCCCACATGTCAAATGGTAGCTGCCAAAGAAACAGGTTTGCAGCATTAGAAACCCTATTTCTATTATAATGTATGTACCACACAGCTGCCTCCTCTAAACCAAGTTATTTGCTTATGTTGCACTAAATGTATCCTTTCAGTTCCTTAAACTATATTGATTGTGTGATAAGCTATGTGCAGAAAACTGCACCAAATGAAACTGCCCTAAAAAAAACGCATGTACCATTTTCTGAGTGACACCCACACACGCTAGAAGCAGCTGCAGCTGATCATGAACCGCACTGACTTCTTTGAAACAGGCAGCCATGTGTGGGGGCCTCCCAAGGTGGGGGCCAGGCATGTGCTCTCCAGGACATATCTACCTCTCGCTAAGGTGCAGCCGTAGTTCTTCTTATAGTGGAATCACTGTGAATGCTGGGGCAGCCGGGGTATTGGTGTGTGCAATTGGCGACTGTTACACAACACACATTCTAGAAGCTGCGTAGAGGCCTTCCTAGGTTCCTGAATCTTACTTGTGTCTCCCTGAAGTGAATTACATTTGCATATTGGGCGCGTAAAATGACTCATACATGTTTTCTGTTGCTGTTTGTCAATGCACGTGCAGTATTTCACTTCTAATTTCAATGCGCTTGCCCTCTTTTTGGTGCGTTTAGTGCTTTTACTCGATGTGGGTCAAGCTGGTTAGATTAGTTAACTGCATGGGGTCTTGTCTCAGTCTGTTTGCTTTGTCCGTCGCTGGGATCCGTTTTCCATGTGAATGGATAGATAATGACAGGGCATTGCCCCATCCTGAATGCCACACAATCACAGTGTCTGGCAGCTCCTTTTACTCCAGAGTGTTGCCATTTCTATCTCTTCAAACAGGGCGCACCTGCTCTTTGGCCATCTCCACAGTAAATCGAGCCCAAGCTAGCAATCCACAGGAAAGGCCTACAGATGTGTTTTCTTATTGAAACACTGGGTCTGCAACGGAAAAACCCAGAGAGGGCACCCTCTTCCCCGGCTAAACCCAGAGGTTAGGCAGGTATGATTACAAGGTACTGAAAGAGCATGTAATAGAGAAGCAGCTGGGGGAGGGGGGGCGTAGTGGCGCGAAGTCGGCCGCCATCTCGCGAGATTCGGAGCGAGAGACAGTGCAGAGAGGACACAGAGATCCCAGAGCAGCGCGGTGCAGAAGCAGCCTCACGCACGCGCGCCTCTTTACCTAGAGGACTGGCGGTCCAGACTGAATGACAAACTCTAATGACAGTGCAGCGACTGTCAACCTTCGTGCTGTTAACACAGTAAAGCAAGTTTCCTGTCACTTCCTGTGTAGAGTTTTACGGTGGGCCGCAACATAATTGGCGACGAGGATCAGGGAGTGAACCGTATGCTGCGATGATGCAGGGCAAGGTGCAACTGCTTTTCTTCAGACTCCAGGCAGGCCAGTGATTCCCTGGCCCTAATGAAAAAAGGCCACGCTTCTCAACACCACAGGGGCGGAAGGCCAAACGATTTTTGCAGGACATCCAAGCCCAATTAGCAAAGATGTTCAAGGAGGCCGCGATCGTGATAGATGAGTCGTCTGACTGGCTGAGTGTCACGCCGCCCGCATTGGGGTCCACTTACTTGAAGCGGCGCGCCCCGTCATGGAGGCTGTACCCGCGCTTTCGCTTAGGGGTTCCTGGGTTGTTCTGGTCATCGCGCGCTTCCGGGTTTCCTGGGCAGGTTGGTCAGCGCATGCGCGGGCGGCCATTCCGCGCTCTTCGCGCATGCGCGCTGCACGGAGTACTCGCTTTGGAGGACCTTGCGGTCCACGCCTCTCTCCGAGCCAACCAACGCTTGGGAGTCGGCTCGGCTTGCGTTCCAAGCCTCCTAGGGGTTGGCAGTCCTATTTAAGGAGCCCGGTCGTTCATTCAAACTGCGTCTCAACGCGGTTTGTTTAGGATCGTGTTTCCTCGCCGGTTCCTTGTGCCTACCTTACCTGTTACCTGACTCCTGTCCTCCTTGTTCCTGGTACCCTCGGGTCCTTACCTGTAACCTGACTCCTGTCCTTCTTGTTCCTGGTACCCTCGGGTCCTTACCTGTAACCTGACTCCTGCCCTCCTTGTTCCTGGTACCCTCGGGTACATTCTGCAGTTGCCTTGCCTTGTCCTTCCTTCCCTTGTCCTGTGGTAGGGTGGTTCCCTTTCCCCTCTTCTGAGTTGGGTGGTTCCCCTGTGGTTATTAGTTGGTCCTTGCCTTGTACCTTGTCTGCCTGCACTTTCAGCCTCCCTCTACCTTGTGAGCCATTCTTCTACCTTCATTCCCGGATCCAGCCTCCTACCAATCTTCACTGTGTCCTCTCCCTTGGGACTTCCATCTTCCGGATCCAGTCTTCCTTGGGACTTCCATCTTCCGGATCCAGTCTTCCTGGGGACTCAGTATCGTCATCTGGAAAGGCTCCCCCTGTCAGTGCTTGCACTGTCCTGACGCCACTTTAATCGGGGGTGAGCAGACTCGTGGCGTTGGGAGCTGGTTCATCTCCAACCCGGTTCCATTCGGGCGGGAGCTGGGCTGGCTTCTCGCGTCATCAACCTCATCCACGCAGGACTCCTGACAGCCTGGCATCATCATCAAGGTCTTCAACCAGACGAACAGGTACGCAACGTCCTCGTGACACACTCTATAACACTGAGACCAATGGTCCTGGTCAAGAAACAACAATCAAATGGTCTCAAGATCTGCATTGACTTACGCAGCTTAAACATGGAAGGGATAACAGACAGTTACCCTTTTCCCGGCATAAACGAATTGATGCTCATGATGAAGGAAGCCAGGTAATTTTCAGAATGGGGCGTGAGGGATGTGTAACATCAGGTAAGCTTGCACACAAACGGCTTTCATTGCACCGTTTGGTACATACCTGTTTATATGGATGCCATTTGGGTTGTCGTCTGTGCCTTGGCGTTTCAGAGAATGATGGACTCGTTGCTGGGAAATTTAGGAAATGTGTCATATTTCCAGGATGCCATTCTCATTTATGCCGAAGATGTAGAGACACACAAGGTAGTCTTGAGAAAAGTACTCTTGGAGCAGCAAGAGGCGGGAGTAAATCTACAGTATAAGAAGTCTAGATTGAAGGCGAGTGATGCAGAGTATTTGGGGTACAAGATCGCGCACGAAGGGATGAGCCCCAAGAAGAACCTGTCACAAGCGATTGGCAGAGCCCCGACACCTAATAATGAGGGAAAACTTAGGTCATTGTTAGGGTTGCAGAATACTATGCAAACTTTGTGCACAGTTTCTCAGAAACAACTGCACCGTTGAGAGAACTATTGAAGCAAGGGGCTGAATACAATATGTGCCCAGAAGAAAAGAGGGCATTCGAGGAAGTGAAGCCGAGAATAGTGGGGGCCCGATGACTACAGCCATTCAACCCAATGTGAACAATGTACATCTCCATGGACACAAGTGCAGAGGGTCGAGGGGCGACACGCAGAAAAAAGGCAATACAGAGCACGTCGTGGCATTTGCCTCCGAGGCAGAAAAGAACTACTCCACAGCGGGGAAGGAAATGTTAGCATGCGTCTGAGCAGTGGAGTATTCCAGGACATATGTGTGGGGCACAAAGCCACGACCACAAACCACTGGTGCACATGTTGAGCCACAGAGGCACGAAGATGTCCACACCCCGGTTGGCACGCATAGCAGCAAAACGATGAAATTGTACATATTCTGGGATGGAAGAATGCGCTGCCTGTATGTTACGCCTGCCGAAATAGGGAGTCAGGATGAGCACGTTCATCAAGGAAGAGTGCATGGTGGCATCAGTGGGACACCGGAAGAGTAAAGAGTTCAAAGAGATGAGTGAGAGACATTGGCGGGAAGGAGCGGCCAAGGATGACAAAAGTCACTACATGGGTCAAAAATGGATGGCCTTATTAAAAGGCCATCCCTGAAGGGCTGAGGTCATACTAAAAGGTGGCAGAAGAGATTAATGAAGCTGAAGGTCTGATCAGGTGATGCACCTTGTGGGCATTAGGAAGGTCATGTAGAGGAGGTGCCCAGGATCACACAACTAGTCAGAACAATACTCAAGAATGGAGGACTCGGGTGCCCATCAACACCCAGCATTATTCACACAATGAATCTAAGCCGGGACAGCATACAAGTATCATTGGTCTTGCTGCTCTCAAATCGTACAATGAGTACAAGCGAGCTTTGTACCACATTTGCCTCACCATTGACGTCACATTATCCTCTCAGTTTACAAAACCTACGGGGAAGTTGGGTGTATAGCATGTATATAGGTTAGTCAATTTATTGGTTAGTATCTATCTGATGACTCCACCTTCAGCCATCCTACTACCGATAATATCATTAATGCATCATTCCAGGGCCAATTGATTTTTCGCACTGTCTACAATAGATGGTGCGGCAAACACACTTTCCATTGGTTGGCATCTATCTTACCAACCTTGGACATTTTGACATGGCATCAAGGTACAAGTGAGACACAAGTGTGGGGATCGAACTCCGTTGTCTGCCATAATTGCAATTAAAGAATACTTTCCTAGTCATCCCTTGTCTCTCCTTTGAACTTGGCCATGTGTGCTGTCTGGTGTCTGCATTATGTGAGAAACCAGAGGGTGGTTTGGATCCAGACCCTGGGGGTGGACCAGTGCAGGAGGATCACCTGAGTGAGGGGTATTCGGGGAGAGGGGGTGAGGCAACCGATGGTTAGATGTCGTATTCCCTTTTCCCGTACCCATGCCCCATCCTATTTTATAGGATCTTCCAACGTCCCAATTCCCCCCTTTCTAGACAAACACTGGGCCGAGGAAGAAGGCGACGAAGAGTAAAGTGGCTAACCCTTAAATATCTCATTGGACATGTTCCGCTAATCGATCCGGCAAAGTAAGGCACTTGACTTGAATCACATACATCTGATACCCATTAGCTCCCCCCACACGGGTAAAAGGCAGAACATAGAGACACACTCTGAGCAAGGAGGAACATGAGAAAGAGCAGAACTTCCGGGGTGAAGGTAAAACAACTGGAGTAAAACGATCAAACGAGGGATGAGAGCAAAGGGTCGGGAAACCCAGGAAATCCCTGCAGGAGGTCGTTGTCTCTGAAGAGCCATGAAGGATTTGCGAGAAGGCCAAATCCCAAACAAGAAGACTACATTGTGTTTCAATGATGCCATCAACCCTCCCGTGTGAACTACAGAGTTGGGGAGGTGAGGCCAAGCCTGTGGTATTAACCTTGACTCGTGAATCAAAGCCGCAAAGACAAGAATGGAGCATGCACAACCTGTGAGTTATTGAAAGACATAAAAGGCCGGTTTGTGTCAAGGAAAGATTGAAGGTGCAACAGTGTATCTCACAAGTAAAGGTTGTGCACATGCTGATGAGATGCAAAGGAAAACTAACCAGTGATTAACTTTTAAGTGGCTGATACCTACTGTGAAGCCAATGATAGAGAGTAGCGGAGTGGTCCGGCGAAAGGAAGTAGCCCATTCGAAAGTCTCTGCGAAATGTGAACCCCAACAAAAGGGGAAATTAAAAGAAGAAAGCTTGAAAAGAAAGATTTCTTTGAACTTTTGTGCTTATGGTACGGAACTATCAAGACCAAGAGACACTGGGGCAAATAACATAAGAGTGTGAGCGAAGAGAAAGTTGAAGGAGATTTATGATAAAAGCCTTGCACATTCGAAAGTCTTCAACATCAGTAAAAGGTCCAAGCTCAACTGAGGGAGACCAGGAGTGTGATAAGTTAGGGGAAGGGAACCCCTAACGAATGTGAATTAAGCTTGTGGAAGGAAACCTGCAAGTGCTGTGTTTGAGAGGTTCAAGCCCAGCTGACGGAGACCTAGATGAACGGTTAAAGCTTTGAGAGGTCCGAGCCCAATGGAGGTTGACATAGTTGAACTTTTTGCTGAACTGTGAAAGATCTTTTGGAATGCTGTAATAAGTGACTTTAACATGGAAGGCAAGACAGGCCTCGAACCACATTTTGAATTGCCTTGTTTTTGAGAGCTTGAGCCAGAGTGTGTCTTCCTGTCTATGGAGGCCGCCGTACCTTGCACTTGCCACCACCTGGCCCTACTTATTTATTATTTATTTATTTTATTCTACTTACCCTCATCAGCACTTCCCCCCTCCCCTTCCCCTTGCTCTTTTTCCCTTCCCCCTACCCCTGCACTTGCGTGATCTGAATGACACCTGGCCTAGTAGGATTGTTGTCTGTCTTCCCCTTGTTCCCCCTCCCTGCCTTGTCGCGCCTTGAAACACTTGTGTATAGGCGCGTTACAAATGCCATATCATATCATATCATACTCTGTGCTCTCCAAAGTGGGGAGGAGAGCTGTCTCAGCCACCTTGAACCTTTATGTTAAAACATTGACTTTCATTTTCATACACAATACACAATAACGAATCAGTATACATATGTATCATAATTAACAAGGGGGGTCCTGGGAGTCCCTCTGCCAGACATTAGTCCTGGTTACGAGAGACTTACCCAGAGTCTTTAGCTCACTATCTTTCACAGAGAAGAAATATCCCAAACATATCAGTCTTTGTCCTGCCCTGGGGCAGTCCAGCACCGAAATGCTAGGCAATTCTCCTCTGAACAAGAGTTCCAACAGCATCCCCAGACACGTGTTTCAATCTGGTTGGACCTCATCAGTAGGGAGGAGCTGTGCCTCTCTAAGAGTAGTGAGCAAGGGGTCCACATCTGGATTCCCCTTGTAACTTAGGGTGAGACCCAAAGTTACTTGAATATACAAATTAACAAGGGGGGTCCTGGGAGTCCCTCTGCCAGACATTAGTCCTGGTTATGAGAGACTTACCCAGAGTCTTTAGCTCACTATCTTTCACAGAGAAGAAATATCTCAAACATATCAGTCTTTGTCCTGCCCTGGGGCAGTCCAGCACCGAAATGCTAGGCAAGTCTCCTCTGAACAAGAGCACCAACAGCATCCCCAGACACGTGTTTCGGTCTGGTTGGACGTCCTCAGTAGGCAGGAGCTGTGCCTCTCTAAGAATAGTGAGCAAGGGGTCCACGTCTGGATTCCCCTAGTAACTTAGGGTGAGACCCAAAGTTACTTGAATATGCAAATTAACAAGGGGGGTCCTGGGAGTCCCTCTGCCAGACATTAGTCTTGGTTACGAGAGACTTACCCAAAGATATTTACCATGCGCCTCTAACCTTGAATTGTTTACAATGCCCGTACCCTCTAGCACCACAAACTTCATCCACTACTGCCATGGGCATAAAATTTGTTACTGGCTGCACTCAATGCCAACTGGAACATTTGGGTGCCATGGGACAGGCGTCTTTCTAGGTTTGTTAAAAAATGCAAGATTCAATTGAAAACCTTTCATCTTTCACCTCCTGCAGCCCACATCACACTGCTGAGGAAGCTTGATCCTTATAATCATAAGGCATCGGTGGTGGCACAGGCTGGCCTAAGAGTCTCTGGTGCACAATACTCTTGTGCTATGCTGTTTATCTTGATAGCTACAAATAGATGCAAGAAGAGGTGTATGGGCACTGGAGTTTGAGTCCACTTGCGCTACCTTTGGATACTTTCTAGGGTAACTATTTGAAGACATACATTTTACTGATTGGCTGTGAGATCATGGATTGCGGAGGTGTGTTGGCCAGACCTATTTTTCGAATAAATTCTCGTGTGTTCCCAGATACCTGGCTATCCTTGTTTGTAAACCATTGTATTCTTTTTATTGTTAAGGTTATTTAAGTAGTCAACAGACACGTGTTTCCACCGCTCAGTGATAACGTCCGGATGGCACGTTGGGATGTGCGACTCACATCCCAACGTGCCATCTGGACGGTATCATGATATAGCTTCGGGCCAACCGGCCAGACCTCATTCACAGTGCGGCCCAACTCTATAAAGCCCTTCAGGACCACCAGTGGAAGGCATCAACCTCAACCAACCATCGGAAACCACCCCACCATTCGGTTAATGGACACAAACTTGCGAGCTTTGATAAAGAACCTGAGAGGTCGAAACACTTGTCGGCTGCCCACTTAAATCACCCCAAGAATAAAAATTGTACAATGGTTTACAAACAAGAATATAAAGAATAAGAGTCCCCCTTTTCTCATGTGCGAGGTATCTCGGAAGACACAAGTCCTTATACACATGGATGCAGAGACGCAAATCCCATTACAAAATGATGAAGCACTGTCTACTCCATAGAACACATTAGGATTGGATTGCATTAGCCTCCTTGATGATATGGACACTCGGAGAGAATACAGAATAGTTCTGGGTGATTACCTTATCAAATGGATAGTGCTTAACTTTGTTCCAAAAAACACCACCGTCACATTGATATCAACACTGCAAGACATAAACATGACATAAAAATGAGGGAAGATTTACCCAAACAAATGTGTACAGTTAATGGGGTGCAACTACTGTCCAATGAGATAATTGATTGATTGATTATTTATTATGCGCTTATACACAAGTGTTTCGAAGTGCTTCCAAGTATGGGAGCGGAAGACATAGGAAAGACAAGACAAACGATCTTACCAGGCATGGTACATGCAGATCATGCAGGTCAACAGAACGGGAAGTGCGTGGAGGCGCAGGGGCAGTAGGCACCAAGTGCACCCAGTCCCGTCAGAACATGGGTTAAGTGCAGTGAGAAACAACTCTCATGAGTCGTAACTGAAGTGCAGTAGCGCTACGGCAAGTGCAAGGCCCGGGGGCAAGTGCAGGAGACTGGCGAGGAAAGCTTATGGTTTGTCAGGCTCTGAAGGTGCGCCAGGCATCCAGTCAGTTAAACTGAGCAGAAGTAGAGGAGAGAGAGCGAGAGGGCAGAAAGCGGTGGTTAGCAGGGGAGAGGGAGACAGAAGGAGGAGGCAAAGAGGAATGTCTTGAGGAATTTCCGGATCTTAAGGAGATCCAGCTCAAGGCGGAGAGAGGCAGGGAGGCTGTTCCAGAGGGAAGCACCTGCAGAGGATAAAGATCTCCCCCCAAGTCACTGCTTGGAAAAGCGGCTCACCCGCAGAGTGTTGGAGGAAGACGAGCGGAGGCCTCAGGTAGGAGAGTATTTAGGAAGAGAGCGTTGCAGATAGAGTGGGTCCAGGCCCCAGGGAGCCTTGTGAACAATGCAAAGGGTTTTGAACTTAATCCTTGCACCAACCGGGAGCCAGTGATGGGATTTCAGTGCCAGAGAGATGCGGTCCCTGGGCTTGAGGCCAAGGATAAGACTTGTGGTTCTGTTTTGGATGAGTTGAAGAGGTCGGAGGGTAGAAGAGGGCAATTTGAGAAAAAGGCTTTTGCAATAGTCCAACCTAGAGAGGACCAGGGTTCTGGTGAAGGTGAGCCTCTGGGGGAAGGTGAGAAAATGTAGAATACATCTGAGAAGGTGCAGTTGGTAGTGGTACTTTTTAGAGACGTCCGCGATGTGAGATGAGAATGAGAGAGTGGAGTCGAAGATGACCCCAGATATTTTGCTTCGTTGGTAGGCGGAGGCGCAGGGAAGGGAGGCCGGCCAGAGAGAAAGAGGGAAGGCGGGAGCAGGGGTCCCGATGAGGACAATCTCTGTCTTACTGGCACTGAGGCAGAGGTCGTTTGCAGCACACCATGAGTGAATTGCGGACAGACAGACAGTCAGGTATGAGTGAGGAAGAGGAAGAAGAAGAGGCCGAGGGTAGCCTGAAGGAGAGCTTTGTGTCATCCGCATAACACTGAAAGTTGAAGGTGAAGGTGGCTATCATAGGGGTCAGGGGGGCCATGTCGCCATTGAAAAACCAGGAGGATAGGTTAAATCCCTGGGGGACATTGCACGTAGAGAGAGAGATAGGGGAGAGGAAGGGCCCCAAATCCATCTGGGATGGGCGGTCAGAGAGAAAGGAGGTTAGCCATGCCAAGGCCTGATCAGTGATGCCCAGGGTATCACAGAGACGTGCAATTATGGTGTTGTGCTTGACTGTATCGAAGGCAGAGGAGAGGTTGAGTAGAATGAGGACAGAAGGAAAGTTAGAATCAAGATGTGAGAGCAGTTCTTCACAGGGGTTCAGAAGAGCAGTTTGCCTCTGGATGCTCTGAAGCCAGACCGGTGCTTAGGGATGCAACCAACAGATTCAGTGTGGAGGGTAAGCTGGAAATAGCCAACTTCTCCAGGGGTTTGTGTCACGGCTCGCTCCCTTCGCTCCCGTTCCCGCCACTTGGGGGCATGTTTTGGGGTTTATTCCCTACTGGACATTTCCTCCGAACCTTATGCTACAGTGTCCTGATGAATTGGGAGCGCTAAAACCTTATTTTCTAAATTACTTCCCTTCAGGATCCATTCCAGGTTTTTGGCAGCCAGCATGCTACTTTAATCAAATGACTATGCTTCCCAGAATGCCTGGCTCACTGCTTCACCTCCTCCCTTGCAGGACAAGGCTGGGTGGAGGATAGGCAACACCTGTGGCTGCAGGTGCAGCAGGCGGCACGCCTGAGGGGTGTGCTTGTTAAGCAGCTTTAAAAGCCTCAGTTTGCTTCAGTCCAGCGCTGGTCATTAATGCTGTGTTCCTGTTGTGACTGGTCCCTTGTTCCTTGTTCCTAGCTTTTGTGCCTAGTACCTAGTTCTTGTTCCTTGTTCTTAGCTTTTGTGCCTAGTACCTAGTTCCTGTTCATTGTTCCTAGCATTTGTGCCTAGCACCTAGTTCCTGTTCCATTCCTAGCGTTTGTGCCGAGTTCCTAGTTCCTGTTCCTTGTTCCTAGCTTTTGTGCCTAGTGCCAGTTCCTGTTTCTTGTTCCTCTGCCCTGGATTTCGGATTCTTGTGCTTAATTGATTTCTGCTCACTGAATTTCCCTTTCTGTCTTCCTCTGTCTGCAGGCAGCCTGTCTCTGTGCCTTACCCTTTGATGCTGCCCAATTCGCCTGTGTTTTCTGTTTCTTTGTTGCTGTCCTTTGCTACTGAAACACCTGATGCTTTAGTCTTTCCCTTTATAGATTTAGCTTCCTGCCTCAAGGTTTCCTTTTGTGATATAATTTTCCCTGCTCCTGATCCTTCCTTTCTATTGGGATCCATTCCATGTTTTCCATCTCACTTCTGCATTCATTTCCCATGGATTATTAGGTGTGGGTGTTATTGTAACTAGTCCCAGTGTAAATGCCCTTTTGTTTCCTCACTATTTTATATCACTATTTCTACTCGCCCCTTGTCTAGGGTCTTATGTATTTAGTTTCCTCCACCCATTGCTGTTATAGCCTTCAGGGTTCCTGTTTGATCAACTGGGTTTGTGAGTTTACTTACATTCAAGTGGTCTTTCTGGTCCTCGTGAGTACAGTTTCTAAGTTCCTTATTCTGTATCATCCAGAGTGTCAGCTCACAGATCCTGTCCTTGCTTGCCCTCTACGTGGGTTTAGCGCTGTCAGTATCTGTAATAGCATAGTGGGTAAGGAGTTTGCCGACTTTCCTTTCAGTCATAAGGAGGTTCTAAGTGCTTACCCCACATTCCTTTTCATATATAGGTATTATTGTTTCTCCTGGGTTTTAGTATACACAAGTCTTAGGTTTTGTATGCACATATTTAGATTCTAAAGTTGTACACTGTGAGATTCCGTGCACATTGCCTTCTTCCTTTCTTAACAGTTTGCCCAGGAAATGAATGATAGAGATCAGGCAATAGGTTGCCAGAATGGAAGGGTCAGCAGAAGGTTTTTTGAGGAGAGGGTGCACGAGGGAGTGCTTAAGAACAGTTGGGAAACTCCAGTGGCGAACGAGAGGTTGTAGGGGTTGGCCAAGGCTGGGGCAAGAGAGTCAATGTTGTCCATGATGGTTTTGGAGGGATTTTTGATTTTTGATTTTGAGAAATTTCTTACGCGCACCAGACAGGTAACTGCATTCGGGCGCAGATGTTAACTAGAGATTGAGTGTGCCGCTGTGGGAGCCTGAGGTAGCCCTGAAAAGGATTTATTCATTTAAATAGGAAGGTTTTGAGTTCTTTTCTGAACCTTGCCAAGGTAGTGCACGAGCGAATGCCAAAGGGCAACTGATTCCATAGCTTGGGTCCAAACACAGAGAACCTCCCGTCACCTTTAGAGATGCATTTTGTCCTAGAGACGCGTAACAGGAGTTTATCTCCTGATCGGAGGTCTCTGGGTGGGTAATAGTGAAGGATTCTGGTATTTAAATATTGGGGTGCAAGTCCATGGTAACACTTGTACACCAAGCATGCCACCTTACATTTTATACGATCCTCCACCATCAGCCAATGCAATGCTTTCCTGGCTGTGGACGCATGATTGCTTTTACCCAGATGGGCTGTTAACCTGACTGCCCCGTTCTGAGCCCTCTGTAGTCTTACCATATGTTTCCCAGGGATCCCTGTCATAAGACTATTACAGAAGTCTAGGTGGCAGTTCACTAAGGCTCCCACCATTACTGGATAATCTTGAGGAATTAGAAAGGGGAGTATATTGCTAAGCAGGCGTAGGGAATAGTATACTGCTTTTACTTTTGCCCCTACCTGGGCTTCTCTGGCAAGATTTTCTTGCCAGATACACCCAAGGTTCTTCACTTTCTTTGAGAATGGAATGCTCATGCCCAAAATTCTTTGAGATGATATTTATGACTGCCTCTCTATTTTTCTTCTCCGATCTAAATAATGACTTCTGTTTTGCCTGCATTAAGTTGAAGTTGGTTGCAGGCCATCCATTTTTTACATCTTGCATACATTGCTTTATCCTCTCAAATGCCTCAGGTAGATTGTCTGTCTCCACATAAATCTGTGTGTCATCGGCATATGAGTGAAAACGAAGACCGTGTTTCCTCAAGATGTCGAACAGTGGTTGAATATATAAATTGAAGATCAGAGGTGATAGTGCTGATCCCTGGGGAACTCCGCACCTCAGTTGTATTAATTCTGAGAGAAATGCTCCCAATGTCACCTGCTGAGTTCTGTCCTGTAAAAAGGAGTCAAACCAGTCCACTACTACTTTGGCTGCTCTGCTGATATTTCCGATCCGTTGAAGTATAATCTTATGATTAATAGTGTCGAACGCCGCAGACAGGTCGAGCATCAATGATATTGAGTTGCTTCCCCTGTCTGCTGCCTCCAATAGGTCATCCTGGACTGCTAGTAAGGCAGTCTCAGTCCCATGGTTAGGGCGAAACCCTGATTGATGCTCATCTAAGATGTCTCTACTATCAACAAACTGCTGAAATTGGTTACAAGGGACAGGGGTCCATCTGTTTGGAGGAGGCTTTCATAGACCGGACTTACACCAGAGGAGGTCACTTGTCTAGTGACCTCCTCTGGTGTAACAGGGGAGAGAGAAGAGAGAAGAGAGAAGAAAGGGAGGGGAGGGAGTTGTCAAGGGTGGTACAAGAGATGTTGGTGCATGAGGTGGTGAGGAAGAGAGAGAGAGGATAGGATATCGTGAGTTTTTGAGGTGAAGTGTGCAGCCAGGGCTGAGCAAAGGGCCTGAGTAGGTGCAACGGAGGAGGGCGCTGCAGTAGGATTGGCTAGTTCCTTGCAGACTTTGAAAAGTTTGTCTGTGTTATTGGATGCGGTGGAGATGCAGGCTTTAATAAAGACTCTTTTATTGGAGTGAATGCAGAGTATATATTGCCTTTGAGGAGGTGGCAGGCCAGTTTGTCAGAGGGTGCGCCCGCGGAGTCCCATTTCCATTCGGCTGTCCTGCACTTGCGTTTAAGGGCAGCTAGTTCAGGGGCGTGGCCAACTGCGAGGCGATGCAGACGTGAGTCCCTTCGGCTCCCGCATGATACATCCTGAAAAACAAGCCTGTTAAGTGACGGCTAGCCGTGCTCCAAGAGGACCGCAAGAAAGAGGAACACCTGCGGCACAAGCATGGGAAGTTGTGAGGACTGGGGAGGCGGCTGTGCTGAACCCCAGCGATTTGAAATCCGAGGCCGTGAGCGGAGTCCCCGAAACAAGATGGCCGCTGTTGGAGATCCGCGGCTCCGACCGGGCTGGTGAGGCCCTGCTGAGGGGATTGGAGACCTGACCGCGGCTGGGCCGGGGGCTCGGCGGGGCTGCTGAGGCGGCGCCTACGTTCGGCGCCCTGAAATCCGAACCGATCCAGACCTGAACACGTCCCCTGCACGGCCTGCTACCCCGGCGGATTGACTGTCCCGGGCACAGCCGCACTGCTAGACGGCCACCGGCACCAGTGCCGGCCGTCGCCATCCGGGGCCCGTGAAGGAGTGCTGCCCGGTACGGTCCACTCAGGCCCAGGCACAAGCACAGGCCTGTGGGCAGCTGCAGGATCCGGGGCCCGCAAAGGGATTGGCTGTGGTCTCGGATGAGCGTGAGCCCGTAAGGGACATAATCGAGGAGGAACATCGGGTGAGGCAGGAGCGGCGCCCACTCTGGGACATGCTGTCGGAGACAGACGGAGCAGGCTCAACGGCTCGGGACCGGGTCCTCGGGCCAGGTCGATCCCGGGGGCGGAGCCTCTCCTGTGCTCGCTGCCCAAGGGTGCCCACTGGGGACCGCAACAGCAACATGTGCGGGTGGCTCAGGGCGGACTGCCCACAGCGCCCCGGCCCTACCGAGGGGCGGGGAGGACAAATAAGCACAGGCCCACGGGCAGCTGCAGGATCACCCTGAAGAGGACTGTCGGGTCCTCCGCAGACCGGAAAAAACAACGCCCAAGCAGAACAGCGCAAAGCTTATCACCACCCGCACAGAAAAAGACAATAAAGCCGGCCCCCCTGGGCCCTGAGGAGACAGGGTAGTGAAAGATCCGGAGAGACTGCAGGAGGCGCACATCAGCCTGACCCGGAACGGCCTGGAACAAGTGAGGGGTGCCCCCATATACATCCAGGAGAATCCTCCCCCATATACCACTGGTGAGTGTGCCGGGCTGAGTGGGGGACAAGAGTGACCGAGCGCCGTGCCGTCACGGCCCAATACGTTGCCGCTCGCAACCTGACACTAAGACAGTGGGAGTAACACCAGTAGACTGCTCCTAGTACCAGGACGACTGGGTCACTCTCACCACCCAAGGAACCCCCCCTCACCCAATACCTTGGAGGCGGGAGCAAAACCATCGATTGAGTACAGACATCCTGGGAACTAGACAAACTTTGGGATAGTAGGAACATCTGCCAACATAGCAGCG
This sequence comes from Ambystoma mexicanum, assembly GCF_040938575.1. NCBI lineage: Eukaryota > Metazoa > Chordata > Amphibia > Caudata > Ambystomatidae > Ambystoma > Ambystoma mexicanum. Next base: position 31,580,747 of record NC_090923.1, on the reverse strand, counting down.
CGCGGTGGCTTGGCACCGGAGCCCACAATCGTACGTGAACTAACAATAAGCAGCAAAACCCGGCTTCTCACTTCACCATTGAGTCGAGACCGAACCGGGCAGCACTCTGTGAGACAGAGAGACAGGAGTTCCGCCACAATACTACACCTGCCCGACCGGGTTGCAACGATGGGCAAAGAGAAAACAAAAAAGCCCGCCATGCAGAATAGGATTGAACAATATACAGTCCCCTCTTCTCAGGCCACCTACCTTCAACCGCATCAATCTGGAGACATGGCACCCGCTGACACGCTCTCCCTCAAAGATGTTATGGCCGCAATAGCCGACTCACGCTCGTCCATGGAGCAGAATATTGATCGGATAAGTTTGGATGTGTCCCTTCTCAGACATGACCTGCAGAAACTGTCCGCGCGCACTGGAGAATCGGAACAGCGCATCTCGAATACAGAGGATGGGCTACACAATGTGCAACACCAACTCCAGGGAGTCGCGGCCACACTCAAAACCCTGGAGGCGAGGGTCGAGGAAAGCGAAGGGAGGTCCAGATGTAACAATGTTCGTATACTCGGCATCCCCGAGAAAGAGGAGGGCCCATGTATGGAACTCTTTCTGGAACAACTACTAACAGACCTCTTCGAATCACACTCCTTCTCAAAATTCTTCTCCACAGAGAGAACACACGGAATGCCCGTGGGAAGGCCGTTGCCTGGCGCTCCTCCGCGCACTGTGATAGCGAGGTTCTTGAACTATCGAGACCAGGACGCACTTTTACAGCTGGCTAGGACCAAGGGCACGGTAACCTTCAACCGATCCAGGCTGGCCTTTTTTCCTGATTATACAAAGGAGGAACAGAAGGCGAGGCAATTCTTTGCGAAACGTAAGAGACAACTGCAATCTCTGGGAGTCAAGTATGGCCTGATTTTCCCTGCACAATTGAAAATGCATCACAAGGGCACTACGGTTCACTTCGACGACCCGGGTGAAGCATGGTGCTGGGCAGAGCAGCACATTAAGGGGGACTGGTCGGGGCCCAGAGGAAACAGGCACAGAAAACCTAGATCCCTTCCGGAACAACGCCCCAGGCCTGAGCAACCACCACCCCCCAACCCTCCGGCGTTCGGAGGAGTCGGGGCTCCGCCCTGACCCCCCTCGTGGGCTCAACCTCCTGCCGTTAGGCAACCATACCATGGATGCCACCACAAGGGGCCCTCGGAAGGACACCAAAGGCTTGTCACACACCTACAATGTGGTAAGCGGGGATCTGCTACCCTCGCACCTGGGGTATCTTATCCCCCCCCATCAGTTCTAGTTGAACTTCTATAGGGGCTGTTATACGCTGACACTGTACTCTTTTTCTCCCTGATTGTCAGCACATGTTGTGGCGACAGGTACTTCGTGTTGGGGTGGAGTATGGGCATGGGGAGGGAAGGTTTTGTTGGGAGGAGTTCCAGGTTATTTCAAGACCAGCTTATCCCTGCAACTCCCAAGGGACAGCAGTGTTTCTGGTTAGTTGGGCTTATAGCACGCCCAGGCAACCATCAATCTTTGTTTATTTTACACTACACCACCATGCACCAGGATGATATCCCCGAGGGCCACTCGCCTACCCCTCAAATAATCTTGCTAGATGACACCTGACCATTCTCAAACGCCACTTACTGCACATCCCAAGTCCCTTAAGATCCTCACCTTGAATGTGAACGAGATGGGCTCCGCGATCAAGACACGTCTGATTAAGCAACTACTCTCTAGACACTCCCCCGATGTGGCCCTGATTACCGAAACACACTTAGCGGGATCGCAATGTAATTTCTTTCAGCGGACCTATTATAGGATAGCTTTCCACGTGGGATATACCACGGGATCCAGGGGCACCCTCATTCTCATACACAAATGCCTCCCGTTCGCACTGCGGGAACAGGAGCAGGATCCCCGGGGTCACTATGTGTTGGTCCTGGGAACACTCTGGGGGGGAACATACAGGTTTGTCTCAATCTATTCCCCACCGGGACTGGGGCAGGAACTTCTAGAAGAGCTGACCACCCTTATGGGAAAACATCAACCCGATAAATGGTTCCTGGGAGGCGACTTTAATGACGTCATGTGTAACACCATGGACCACTCCCATCTTAGACAGCGTAACCGGACTGTCCCCACGAGGCTTTCCGGCTTTGTTTCCGCCCTGGGTCTCTGTGATGTGTGGTGGGAACTCCACTCGGAAACCAGGGGCTACCCATTCCATTCAGGTGCCCACGGCTCCCTCTCTAGGCTTGATTATCTATTCATCCCGCAAACTGATCTTTTCAGAATACTTTTGGCGGAATTATATCCCCGTGGGAATCTCAGATCACTCACCCTTGATGGTGGAATCACTCTTACAAGGTATAGCCCCACCTAGAACGTGGCGGTTGAACAGCTACTATCTGAACTGCCCGGAGTTGGTAGACCGCCTCACGGAGGTCCCCACCGAGTACTTTGAGATTAACGATACCGGCAAAAACGACCTGATGGTGATCTGGGAGGCTTAAAAGACAGTGTTACGGGGGGAAATTATCTCCTGGACGGCAAATAGGTGGAGGGCGAGGCTCTGGAAAATAAGTGAGGCTGAAGCGGAGGTAACCCATCGGGAAAATGTACATACCCTCGATCCATGCCCCCAGACCAACACATCCCTTAAACGAGCCACCGAACACCTCCGCAATCTCATGCTGGATAACGCCAAGCTTGCCCACTGGGAATCCAGAGCTAGGATATATGAGCTGGGGGACAAGGCAGGGAAAATGCTGACGTGGTTGGAAAAAAGAGATGAGGGGCAGCGCTGCGTTCGGGAAATCATCACCCAACAGGGGGAGAGATGCCGATCGGACGCTGAGATAGCGGAAGCTTTCGCCCAATTTTATGCTGCACTATATCTGGCCCCATCAGTGTCGCTTGACTCAACCCTTCTTGATGACATAGGAATCCCTACCCTCTCCGAACAACCGCGAGAGCTGCTGGACGCCGACCTCTCTGAAGCTGAAATAGCAGATGCACTGGCACAATTGCAACCAGAGAAAACTCCGGGCCCCAACGGGTTCCCTGCCGAAATCTGGCAGAAACTAGGGAGTAATGACATAGCCCCCCCCCTGCATCGGATGTTGCTGACAGCCCGGGAACAAGGTTCTCTTCCACAAGACCTATGCAAGGCCACCATTGTGGTCATTCCCAAACCTGATAAACCCCAGGAGAAATGTGCCTCATACAGGCCAATCTCGTTAATTAACGGGGAAGGTAAGGTCCTGGCCAAACTTCTGGCCAACCGGCTCCAGCAAGTAGTCAACACCTTGATACACCCAGATCAATGCGGCTTCATGCCACATAAATGAACCCGAATGAATCTGCGCCTACTCCATCTGGTGCAAGATCATGCCCCTATTCTGGATACCCCATTAGCCCTTTTGGCAATTGATTTTGAAAAGGCGTTTGATTCAATCAGATGGAATAGCCTCTGGGAAATCATGGACCGCATGGGGTTTGGAGAGGGTTTCCTGGGATGGGTAAAATTGCTTTACACAAACATCCAGGCAGAGGTCAGGGTGAATGGGTGGACCTCCCGATCCTTTCTCCTGGGCAGAGGCACAAGACAGGGGTGCCCCCTGTCCCCCTTCCTCTTCGCCCTCGCGATTGAACCGCTGGCTTTGTGGCTTCGCCAGTGCAGGGAGTGGACAGGTTTCAGATGGCCCGAGGGGCATGAGGATCGTACCTCCCTGTACGCCGACAACCTCCTGTTGTACCTGGCTAACCCAGTTCGGACCTGTCCCATAGTGACCCAGATGCTCGTTAGCTACAGGGAATTTAGCGGACTGAGAATCAACTGGAAGAAATCAGTACTCTTCCCGGTGAAGGGAGGGGAGCAGGCCAGCCCACCGAGCTGCCCATATCGGATGGAGAGGCAGGGTTTTAAATACTTGGGAATTTGGGTTACCACTGATTTAACCAAATATGCAATGTACAATCTCCAACCGATCATAGAAAGGTTTGTTAACAACGTTCGTCACTGGAAGCTCCTTCCTCTGACTCTCATGGGGAGAGCCGCGCTTTTTAAGATGATGGCACTCCCTAGATTCCTCTACTTCCTGCAGAACGTCCCACTTATGATCCCTACCTCTGAATTTACCCGTGTAGAAACCCTTCTCAGGGAACCTATCTGGGGGGGGGGGGGGCAGTCACATATTGCATTGAGCACTTTGCAGAGATCGGTCTGGGAGGGTGGGATAGGGGTACCCTGCCTCCAGACCTATTACTGGGCCTTACAGCTCGCGGTGGTCAACGACCTGATCCACGGGGACCGAGCACTGCCCCACATCAGAGCCGAACTGGATACCATGCAGGGATTCGACCCGCTACACATATTATATCAATCCCCACAACGGCCCCCTCGGCAGACACCTACAACCCACATCACCGCCACTTGGAGACAGGCACACGTGTTTCTTGGATGGGGAAATAAGATACCCTCAGCGCAGCCCCTATGGCAAAATGGTAACCTAAAGGAAATTGAGAAGCTTGACCCATGGCCACGCTGGGTAAGAGCGGGAATTTTGAGGGTGGAGGATACCCTAAGGGACGGGAAAATAGCCTCGTTCGAGGCCATGCAGTGTAAATTTCAGCTGCCTACCACCGAACGATATCACTTTATGCAGTTGTCCCACGCCCTGAGAGTTCACATATTTCCAGAGGACACGGTCCCCGAATACACACCGATAGAGCGAAATATGTTCCCTGCCTACATCCCCACCAAATGCACATCCATTCTTTATAACGTCATTACATCCTTTGCTACCCCCAAGCTATCGAGATTAAAGGCTAAACGGGAGAGAGATGTAGGGGAGATAGACCCAGAGGACTGGATCCAGGTTCTTTTGCATCCACGGGAGGTGGCTATCCCCTCGAGACTCAGGCTAGTGCAACTTAAAATCCTGCATAGAATATACTACCCTAGAACTACTTTATATGGCTGGAAGAGGGCAACAAACTCAAACTGTCTCCGATGTGGCGAGGAGGAGGGTACCTTCTTCCACACTCTGTGGCTATGCCCCCGGATCCGTACCTTTTGGAATGCTTGCTGTACAGAGCTCTCCATGGTGCTCACTCGCGCCATTGAACTGAACCCGAGGGTCCTGATCCTCGGTGTGCCGGATCCGTCCGACCTTAATAAATGGGACAAACTGCAATTCAATACAGCGACGGCCCTAATGAAGTGTAACATTGCACAAAAATGGGGAGTGCCAGACCCCCCCGACACTGGAACAGTGGATTTTGGACATGGACTCATGTGCTATGATGGAACACCAAATCTATGGCACAAGAGGCTGCCCAACCAAAGCAGTTAAAATATGGGGGAAATGAGACGTGTCAGGGACCCAAGGCCAAGGTCAGCGATGCATACTGCATGTACAGATGGAGAGTGGGCTGGGGGAAGAACTCTTGGTGTTTGGTAACGCAAATGATATTCTGTTGATTTAAGATGTGGACGCTGTCCTGAAGTGCTTTTGTTTTGCCGCTTGGTTTTCGGTTTTTGTTCTTTTGTTCTGTGGCTGTTTTGTTTAAGTCATGAAAAACAATAAAATGTTTTATTTAAAAAAAAGGACAGTTAGTTCAGAGTTGTACTAAGAGTTGCACTTTTTGTTAGGATTCAGTCGTACCCTCATTACAGGGGCAAGAATATCAAGAGTGTTGGAAACAGAGAGGTTAAAGTTAGAGAGGGCTGTGTCACGGTGGGAGTCAGCCGCAGGAGGAGAAGGAGCAGAGTAGGTAGAGGCAAAGGCAGCTACTGACACTCTTTTGACACTCTTTTGATGGGTCGGATGACCTTGTAGACGGCGGGCTTACCGATGCAAGAGGAGAAGACAGCTTCAAGTGAGAAGAGAGGAGAGAGTGATCAGTCCAGGAGAGAGAAGTAGTAAGAGGGATAGATAAAGGAATGTCAGTTAAGATGAGAGCATACAGGGTGTGGCCAGTGGTGTGCGTTGGGCCAGAGGGTAAGATGGAAAGAGAAAGTCGCATATATTGCAGAAAGGTCCTGAGGAATCGGGTAAGTTGAGATGATGTTGAGATCACCCAGAAGGAGGAGTTGAGAAGAGGAGGCTAGGAGAGAGGAGGCCAGGTCATCCCTTTCTGAAAGGAAGAGGGAGGGCTGACCAGATGGCCGATAGAAAGTGGCCAGCAGGAGTGAAGAGCTGGGAGAGAGGGAGAGCCTGCAGACCAGGCACTAAAAGGATGAATAGGCCTGCATGGGAATGACAGACACAGGGATCCACTCAGGGAAGATTAATGCTACTCCCCCACCTGGTCTGTTTGGTCTAGGCAGAGAGAGAATCTTGTAGCCTCCTGGGAGAAGTAAGTCAAAGCTCGTGACAGAGCTATCATTGAACCAAGTTTCAGTGATGGCAAGAACATCAAGATCCAGGAGTTCAAGGAGGTTGCAGATGTCAGAGGAGTGGCAATGTGGAGCAGATTGCCCTCTGTGAAAGACTTACTGGGAGGGAGAAAGGGGCAGTGGTCCCCCCCATAAGTGGCGAGAGTGGCTGAGGAACAGAGGTAGAAGGGAGGCGGAGGAGCTGGGACCGCAGTGCTTGAAAAGGGAGCCAGTGCGGGAGGGGCAGCATGGGGACAAGGGAGCACCTGATGCAGTGTTAGTGGGTGGCAGTTTCACCAAAGAGGAGGAGGCTGATGAGGTTGTCAATGTGGGGGATGGATGGCAGCAAGGAGGCCATGGCGAGAGTAGAAGCGTGGTTAGGAGGTAGCAAGGGAGCCAAGGTGTGCACAGCTAGCAAGACACAGGGATGCCGAAGGAGCTGGTGCAGAAGGAGAGGGAAGGTTGATAAGGCGAGGGAGGAGCTTATGAAAGAGTAGGCATTGATGATGACCCTGGAGCTGGAGAAAAGGGCAAGGACTTCCCAGCGGGTGCCACCATTGATGGGTGAGGAAGAGAAAGGAGAGAGAAGAGCGATCATATGGAGAGTCCATAGGTCGGGGGAGGGAACGACAAAGAAGCTGTCGCGAGAGTCTCTCTGTCAGAGGCAGTGAGTGACGTAGGGGTCAGTGATAGGAAGGCCTGGGTTGGAGCCCAGTGTGTCCTTCTTGAGTTTCTTCCTGCCGGACTTACTAAGGGGTGAAGGATAAGAGATAGAGAAGCAGTTTGAGAAGATATGATAGATAGGGAGTGCCGTAGCAAACTGCAGAAAGTGAGGTAAACTTAACCAGATAGAGGCCACAGAGGTGCAGGGAGAGCAGCAGGTAAGGGAGGAAGGGGAGACAGGGCACAAGACTAAGAGAAAAACACTGGGAGCTGGGGGAGGTGATATGCAGAGGAAACAGTGAAAACGAAGAGGAAAGGGGATAGCGGCTGTAGGGCTGAAGGGAATAACAGCCCAGAGAGACAAGAGGAACTGAGGGGGATGAGGGAGCAGGAAACAAACCAGAGCAGAGGGCAGACGGGGTAGATGGCCGATAGAAAGTGGCCAGCAGGAGTGAAGATCTGGGAGAGACGGGCAGACGGGGCAGCCAATCACTGCAATCCCAACAATGAACAATGTGAACACAATGGGAGATGACGAGGGTAGGGAACAGATAGCAGACTAGACAGAGTACTGAGGGGGTGGACTTGTCAACACATTCTCATGGAAAGCAGGTTTTGCACACAGCTAAATTCGACTTTAAGCAGCAGCAAGACAATCAGGATGAGCACACAGCTAAAAAACAATTTTCTTTTTTAGGTCACCAGGAATATCAGAAGGACAGTACAGGGGTGTAGCAGTGGAAGTGAAAGTCCAAGATGACGTGGGTGTTATGTTTTGGTGTTATGCAACAAAAAGAGAGAAGAAAGGTGTCTTCTAAAGATATTTAATAGAGAATGTCAGGTGAGGCTTGAAGTCCAGAGGAGGAAGCAGGCAGCATAGAAATGGTCCACACTAACGTGATTGCTGAGGGACGTTCACATAGCCCAAGAGCTCCAGGATAAGATCCCCAGTGTCCAGGTGCATAATGAGGGGTTGACAAAAGTGGAGGGGCCCACAACGCCCAGCCAGGACCGGGCAGGAGCAGACAGGGCATAGATGAGGCCTTCGATGTTGTGGCCGGAACCCGACACCCGGTGCTGCTGATTGGAACAAATAGGCTGGAGGCAGCCTATTGGAGGGGAGCAGGCTCAATGAGGAGGACAGCTTCACTGCAACATTCTGGTGCGGCCGTCCTAGAAAGGACCCGAAAGGACCCGATGTACACATGGCAACGTACGAAAATATTTAAAAGGCCGCTAAAAGCATGTGGCATGTCACAATCAACTTTTGCAAATAGAATATTTTTTTGCAAATGAACAAAATGCTGCGGGCATCAGATGATTTTTACCTTTCCAGGACAACAAAGGTAAGAGCCAAGCGCCCGGCGATTTCTGTGCCCAGGTTAGGTCTTACCTGTATGCAAAAAGCACAGTGTTGAGGAGGCAGTGGGGAGATGCAGGCAGCAGGGGGATCAGCTACGATGCCGGACTGAAACAAGTGATGCAAGTGTTCCTTGAAGAGAATAACATAATCGAGTGCTAAGTGGCTCTTCTCCACCCTCAGGCCATTGGTCAAGTTGAGAGAGAAAACAGATGCATCAAACAAAGCATGATGCAGGAAGTGCCTACATACTTTACTGTTTAAACTGTGCTTCAACATTACCTGTTCTTGGTTCAAATCAATATTGATAGACAGATAAATACCTCAACCAATAGCTTCTGCCCTCCCCCCAGCCCAATACTGCACAAGTGAAAAACGTTACTCACTGTGACAACCATACCTCCCTTATCCCAGGCAGGTAGAGCAGGAGAGGGACACAATCTAAGCGGAAGATGGCATGAGTAACCAAACTAACTTTGTGACAATACATGTGCATGCATTAGACATGAGGCAAATGTGCACTCAACATGAAGAATGCGTACACTAGGTAATATATGCATTTATACATGAAGAACATTAACATAGCATCCATAAGACAGGAAGAATGCTAACATAAGAAATGCATAAGCTGAATGCAACATGAACAACTCGCACATATAGCTCACTAACATAGAAAGCAAAAGTGCAGCGGGCAACTTGCTTCTAATTAATGAAAGGCCTCAAGGCTTCATGAGAACTCAAGATTCTGAAATTACATACATACAGACCATTGAAGTGCTCAGGCAGTAGCCAGCAACCAGAGGCAAGGTTACAGCGAAACAAGGGATGGTCATAACGTTGCAGAGAAGGTACGAGATGGCAATTCCCAGGACACAGAAGTATACTCCTACATGAATGAAAGTTTAGAAGAGCACAACTGACTGTTGTTAGCCAGGTACAAGCAAACAGTAATCCAAGAGAGTCCACACCGAACAACAAAATAGTGTCCCCGGAATGAAAATAAACCATTAGACTCACATCAATAATAGCTAAAATCCTAATAAATGCAGGGTAAAATTATTCCAACCACGGTCCCATCACAAGTGTCCCATAATTGGTGAACACTGTCTATTCATTAGAAGCCAACACAGATAGGACACCTGCTGTACTTCCTACAGATACACTCAGTCATGAGACATCGCACAAGGCCAAGTACAAAGAAATCACCCTGGCTCATGACCTATGAGTAATGGATGGTGTCTTTTTTAATTTAATGGAAAGCAGCCTGTAGACCTCATACCCCCTACTCCGGTCTACCTCATGTCTTGACGACCTGTCAATTACCACTACAGTCTCTGGTGTTAGGCTGCCCAGCAAATTATGTGCCAACCAATAATTTGGTGTCGAAATAATGGGCCTTATTACAATGTAGGCGGTAAGGGATTACCGGCACTGGTAAGGGCACTGGTGCCGGTAATCCCTTACCACCCTACTACGAGGACCCTTAGCGGGTCCCTTCCTTAATGCCAGGTCTGTCCTGGTGTTAAGGACAGGACCCGTTAAGGGACTTCAGAGCTAATAACGGTACCGCAAATTGCGGTACCGTTATTAGCTACTTCCCCATTCCCATTGAGCCCTATTGGGGCTGAAATGGGGAATGGTTCCCGGAATGGGGACTTACCGGGTCCTCCAAGGTCAGAATGACCCGCCAAGTCCCTATTCCGGGAACACGGACCTGGGATGCGATAAGGGGGTAGCCATGGTGCTAATAGCGCCATGGCTACCACCTACCGTGTAATGAGGCCCAATGTACTTTTATGTTTATCAATGTGGAGGTGGTCCCGGGTGGAGCCATCAGATTGTCATAACCAATGAAATGTTTTTGTTTTTATACTTAAAGGGTCTACATGTAGCCAATCCCCTTAACCAATCCCCAGTTCCCGTAGGTTTTGTACTAAGAGATTATATTATAACATCATCAATGACAAGTTTTGAGTATTTAATCCATTATTTTGTATTGAATCAAATGAGAGCCCGGAGATTGTAATGCTTGTATGCTGTGTGAGGGGTCAGAAATGTGAGGGGACAACTTTTTAAAGGTTTTTCATAAAATGCAGTTTTAGAACAGTTCAGAATATTCAACAAGGTTTTATCTCTCTACTTGTGATAAAGAGTTCAACAGAACTTCTTTTCAGAAAACAAGGATACTTTCACAGTTGCCTTTGTCGGGATGATTCCACAATAGTTCACAATATAAATTAGTGGTCTTTCCACTTCATCTTCAACTCTTTTAACCACACAACAGTACTTCAATGAATTCCACCTGGTCCACTCACCTGCCAGGTCTACCACTGCACGTTCCTTTCCCCGGTGTACTTGCCTGCAAGGACTAATAAAACTACTAACATTACTAGAAGTACTTCTGTCGTACAGTAAGTGATAGATGTGTACCAATGTAGTGGAACTTTCACTCCGGCAGGGGACAGAGTAGGAAGGAAATGAGCAACGTGCAACACATTTTTCAAGGGTGTGCAGCCATGCTGGTTGACAGCCAATTGAGTTGGAAAAAATGTCAGTTTAGCTGTAGCTGATATCTAGTGGTAAAGTGGAGAAGCATGCTTTAACTTCATAAAGAACAGTTTGGGAATGTGAAAAATGGTTAGAAAAAGTAGTGGGGCTGTTAACAGTAAAAAATAAAAGCAGTGGAACACCACTCCTGACCGTTCCTGCTCACTTCCACCACTGGGTACAGTCTGCCTCAAACAACTTGTAAAGTTGCTTGACTTTCCACAGTTTCAGTTTTGACTGCTTCTTCTGGGAAGACATGAAAGGCACCGGTGCTGTTGGTTCCACCTTGTTGATTGCCACATGCAATGCAGGTCACTCTTCTGTCCTCCTGAATGCTCTCTGTCAGAAGGGAAGCTCTCCTGTGACTCTTCTTTTCCCACACTTGTTTTATCCAAGTGCTGGTAATGGCTTTCTCTCAATCCTGTTCTTCTTTGGCTTGTTTAGGTCTATTCCAACTATTGCTTCTTTCACATTCTGGCAATACGGTCTACAAGAATCTAGTTTGTTAATTGCCCTCTTTTGGCTATGACAATGTTGGTTCTTATTAACTTGTTTTGTTTTTGCCTTCTTTTAGCTTTGTAAATAGTAGTTTGTATTCACTTCTGGTATTATTGCCCTCTTTTGACTTGGGTGGCTACTCTGACCTTCATGAGCACATTGATACCTCTCTTGCTTGTGCTCACAGTTCTCATTCTGCTTATCTGTGTATCAACTTGGTATTCTCACTCTGCAGGGTCTCACTCTGCTGGTGTACTCACCGGGTATCGAGTGCCTGCTTCGCCGCCTCCAGGCTTTCTGCTTCTTCTGCTCTGCTCGGCCCAGCCGACTGCTTCTTTCTGCTTTCCGTGGCCCACGCCAGTCCGCTCCGGTGCTCGCCTGCCTCTGGGGCCGACATACAATGAGGAAAACTTCTCAACTTCATGCTGCCCGCCGTGTGATCTCTGCAGTTACGGTCTTTGGGGGTGAAGGGTGAAGCTTCCAAAAACAACGCTTCCTACCGCGAGACCTCTGCATTCACGGTCTCTAAAGGTAGAGACCATCTCAGAACCAGCATCCATCCGGCAAATGACGGTGGCTCCGGCATCTCTGCTCTCCTTCAGCTGCAAATGCAAAAGTGGAGATATTTCAATCACTCCACCTCTCACTACTTCTCTCTATGGCTTGCGCCTGAGAGAGCCTCTTATCCCTTCCGTGTCTCTCTCAGGTGTAGGTCATTAACCCTATTAGGATGCAACTTGCAGTCCAGTACCTCTGTAGTCCTCTTCTTCATTCCAGTACTCTGGGCATTGTGAGGTTTGAAGTCCCCAATGTTCAACTTACTTCTTTTAATGGGATTCTTGTTAACAAATTCATCTCTATCCTTAATTACATTTTCTAAAGGAGTATTATGTGGATGTATTGAGTGGTTTTACTTTACAGTGAATTAGGGTTTTCAGAATCTGAGATGTCATTGTTTAGAGATTTACCTTTAACCTTCCCTTGCAGATCTCTGGAGCTTTCACCTCTATAAATCTGATTGACTTTGGAAGCGGGATTCTTGCTCCCAATACATGATTGGTTATGACGTTTTCACCACCATCAGGATAATTATCTCTGGGGAAGAAAAGCTCCCTCTGATAGCAAGCCATTACATATTCCAGCATCACTGACACTTCCCCCTCTGAGGAAGACAAATATTGCGCCCTCGTGTTCCCCTGGGGACCTTCTTCTCCCAGGTGACCCTCCCGGCTAATACCACCTGCAGGTTCAGGATCAGGTAGCGGCTGCCTTCCCCTGGCCACCTGGGAGGAGACCTAGGTAGGGTCTTTGTAAGCAGTCCTCAGGATGAGTCATCACATCTGTCCCTGCTTTCTTTGGATGAGAATAAAGCTCTGGGTTTTACCTTGCACTTTGTCGCCTTCCATTATTGAGTCTAGCTTGGACTGACTCCAGATCCTCTGGGTAACTTGGGACTTTCCTGGGCCGTCTTAACATCAACCTTCTCTCTGCTCCTGACTGGACGGAAATATCTGGGTCCCTGTGTGAAAACAAAATCAAAATATCGAGGCTGAGTACCCCAAAAGGAAAAACACCGAACACGTGTTACAAAGGAACATACAAAGTACTTTATTTTATACTGAATCCAGTTAAGAAGAACAGAGCAAAATTAGATAGCTATCGGCCCTCAGTGCAACACAACGAACTCCAGCGTGGTTCAGTGTGTTCAGTGAGAGACGCTGTACATTAGAATGCATTGGTCTTTTATACTCTTCGTGAGCACGATGTCAAGCCCTGCTTCGGGTTAATATTCCACTAATACATCACCGATCTAGGGTTCATGCCGAGTTTTGCACATCCACATGTAACTGGTTTGCTTTTAATACATATATCAACAAGCCTATACGGCAACTGTGTATTCTAGGATTTTCCATGCAGGTCTTCTCGAACATTAATACAATGTAGTTAAACAAGTGTTCTACGTTCAGTATTTGAATACATTGTTCTTAACATATGCTTGCGGATTACTTCCATTGCACGAGTAATCCTTTATACACAGGTCAACGAACGACAAGGTCTCAGTTCACAACCGCAACAAGTGGCCGGCAGGCAAGTTACATATTAGCTACATACAGAGGTCAAGACAGCCATGTTGTATTTTGAAATGACATCGTCCACCATTTTAACTCACAGGGTGACTTTACAAAGCGAACCTAAAATGGCGGATTGACCTAAAATGGCAGCTTACATTGATTTCAAGGTCAGGAACTTGCAACACGGATTTCTTTGCAAGCAAATTACAAGCAGCTTGGCGTAGGCCAATATACATATTTCATTGCAATAGGAGGCACGACATAATTTCTCATTTGACAACTGTAGTTCATTTTTTTTCTATTGTTTCTTTATTGGCATTTCGCATAACAGCAATTGCAACAAATAACAAACCCCCCCTCTTCACACCCCTCCCCAACCTTCCCCTAGTGCGTGCATACAGGTACAGGTAGTATCTTGGCAAAGCGACCTTCAGGCGAACTTCAAGAGTATTATGACGATCATCGAAGTGGACTAACTTTCGGTACAGGCAACAAGCAAAAAAGTTCATAGATGACACTCTCGGAAAGTCGGAGCCCAGTTTCAGTATCTGTGTGTCTCCCGCTGTCCCTGCCGTACTGGCGTCCCCAAGTCATTGTACATGCTGATCCTTGGGCGGGATACAAGTTTTTGGATAAGATTCCTCCCGTGATGGAGGCTATTGTGTGGCATCTTGCGGTGCAGGAGAATCAGCCTCTTCATCACATGACTGCTTGAGGAGGTATAGTGTATATGCCTCCCACATCTGTCTGTCTCCCCAGCCACACCTTTGCATTGCGCCTCACTTAGTCTCCATATCATTGCAGTACAGTATGTCCTCTGACCATTGGGCGATCGGGGGTCTTCCCTTCCTGACCCACCCCATCGCCACTCCCTGCTTTGCTAGAATCAAAAGGAGGCCTATCAATTTCCTGGTCCCTCAAGGTACCTGTTTGGTGTACCCCAATAAGGCTATTATGGGGTCTGGCTCAATCTGTTGTCCCACTATTCCCCTTATAACTCAAAAAACCTGTTCCCAGAACCGTTGCAGTTCCCCACACTCCCATGCCACGTGAAGGAATCCTGCAGCAGCCTGCCCACATCTGATACAGGCGCCAGTTTTTTGAGGAAAATACTCCTTTAGGCAGGGGAGTAGTAGTACTGATGCAAAAACTTAAAGAGAATCATTTTAAATCTAGTGCAGACTGTCCCCTTCCTGATCAGCTTGCAGCAGTATCCCCATGTAGCCACTGATATCTCCCTGCCCAGTGTCCTCTCCCACATTTCTCGTGATGATGGCGCGGCCGCTAGTCTATTTCTCAAAGCCACCCCATACAGTTCGGATGTAACTCAGTGCCCCAGGCATCCCCTTCTCATCTTGTCGAGTGTATTTGCTATGTGGGGTTGCTCAGGGAAAGATGGAAACAACTGCCAACCTTTTCATCAGGGCCACGTAACCCGATTCACTGGTCAGGGGGACGTCTGGGATATGTATAACCGGGAGTTCCAGTGAATAAAGTGTGTCCCCTCTAGCTTTCCATTCCAAAAGGGTCCAAGCTCTGCATGTCAGATCCACCATATTCTGAGCAGTGCGTGACCGGTCGGGGCTGCGAGGATAACTGACCTTAGTAACACTGGGGATGCAATCGATCTCTCTATCTCTACATGTCGTCGTATATCTGCCTTCCCTTACCAGTACCGTAGGTAACTAGCTTGTGCCACTGTGTAGTATAATTCAAAATCTGGCAGGGCCAGACCCCCCCTCCGAAATGGGTGCCACAGGTTTGTCCCAGGAGACACGCACCTGCTTACCAGCCCAAATAAATGTTGTCACAGCTGAAGAGAGATCCTGGAAGTATTTCTTGGGCACTCTAATGGGTGCATTGAGGAACACATAGAGAAACCTGGGAAGAATGGTCATCTTGATTACCGAGATCCTACCATATAAGTTGTGCGGGAGAGAGTTCCACCTAAGCATCGCCGATATGGCCAATGCAAGTGTTTCTATATAATTACAGCGGTATACCACCCCCTCCTCCCTGGATATTGTGATTCCCAGATAATAGGTGCTGGTTAAATCCCACTGAAATCCCCAATTATCATGAAACTGAACTGCTGCATCCGTCAGCGGGAACAATACCGATTTACTATTATACTCCCTGAGCCCTGACAATTCCCCAAACTGCTGGACGTCTAGCATGACTGGGTCCAGATTGACCTCGGGCGGCGGATGAACAGAACCATATCGTCCGCGTATAACAAGATCACCACCCGATAAGTGTACAGTTGAATTCCCCGGTGCATATGCAGTTCCCTAACCCGTTCAGCCCACGGCTCTATCGCCAGGGCGAGCAACAGGGGGGATAATGGTCATCCCTGGCATGTCCCTCGCTAGAGTGGTATTAACTCTGTTGTGTACCCATTCACCCTCATCCTAACAACCAGATCTTTATATAGCAGCGATACTAAGGAGATGAATAGACCTCCAAAGCCCAACCTAAGCAGGACTGTAAACAAGAACATCCACTCAACAGAATCAAATGCCTTAGTGGCATCCAATAGAGCCGCAACCAACGGCTCATTCCTCAGTAGTGCCGCCATTAGACCAAACATTCTTCTCAACCCAAATGATGTCGACCGCCCAGGGATAAATCCCGCTTGATCGGCTCTAACTATAGTTGGCAAAAGCGGCGCTAATCTAGCCGCTAATATTTTAGCCAATATCTTATTGTCAAGATTGATAAGCGAGATCGGGCGATACGAGGAGCAGTCCCCCACTGTCTTCCCAGGTTTTAATAATACTACAACCACTGCTTCTTTGAGAGAGTCCGGGAGTCTCCCCTCGGCCACTACCTGTTGGTAAAATTGCAGTAGATATGGTGCCAATTTGTCAGCATAACATTTATAAAATTCAGCGGTGAAGCCATTCGGGCCAGGAGACTTCTCACGCAGCAGTGACTTAATGGCCCCCACTACCTCCTCCAACGTTAATGGCCTGGTCAACCATTCCTGTTGTTCACCCGAGCACCAATACAATCCCACCTGATCCAGATACCCGTCTATGTCTGTCTGTGTGGCCTGTGATTGAGTGGAATACAGGCACCTGTAGAATTTATGGAACTTGAGGATTACTTGCTCGTCCTCTAATTGATCCACCCCTCTCTCATCAGTGATTACTGTTATTCTATTCTCCTGCCCATCCTGGGGCCTGGCCTTCCCCATATTGATGGGGGGCCGCCCTACCCCACTGATATTTCACCTTCCTCTGGGCTAGGGCGTGGAATTCCTGCAGCTTCTGCATTATTTCCCCTTGTTGAAATTTGGTTGGGATGGGGGCCACTTCCTGCAGGATACGTATCTCCTCTTCTTTGTCGACTAGTTCTTTCCTTATTCGTCTCATGATTCCCAACTCTTTAGCTATACACTCCCCCGTTATCATGCATTTAAATCCCTCCCACAGGGTGCGCATCGAGGCCACCGTCCTCTCATTATTCTCAAAGTACGTGTCTATGACCCTTGATAACTCCTCCCTGAAAACTACATATATGAGTTCATCACTCTTAAACCTCCCCGGAGGCCTCGCCTCCGCCCGCCCCCGCAAGCGGATGGTCAATAGAACGGGGGCATGAGCCAAGAGGGTGCAAGCTAGTATATTACCCCCATGGTCTGACCCAGGAGCGTATGGGATATTAGGAAATAGTCCAGTCGTGCAGCTGAATTGTGCGGAGTAGAATAGTGTGTGAATTGGTGCACTGCTGGATTTCTCACTCTCCATACATCCTCCATTCTCCATACCACCAGCATACCCAGAACCCCTGCACTATCAGTGCTCTGCCCTCCTGATCTTTTAGAACCTTGGTCTGTCGGAACCCCACCGAGCTATGCACCAGGATGCACACCAGTAAGAGGAGTAAGAGGAAAAGTACCTATGGCACCCCCAGCTTTTGCCAAATTTGGACTCGGTTTGCGCCGTCAGGTGGGTCTCCTGGAGAAAGGCCACCCCCTCCCGATGGCGTCTCAGGTATTGTAAGACGTTCCGGCATTTCGGGGGGCTGTTAAAGCCTCTGACATTCCAGGTCATAAAGTTACGCATCGCCATTAGTAGAGAAACCAATATGAATGTCCAGGCCGCCTCTCATCTGACTATTCATCCATACCTTCTGCTCCTCTGAGTCTCCACGACCCTCCCCTAACAACAACCCCCAACTTGTCAGTGGTTGACCCCCTCTCTCCCCCCTCTTCTCTCACCTTATAAAAAACTCCCTCCCACCCATGCCGGGTACCCCAACTGTCCTGCTCCCCATGTACCCACAACATATTCGCAATCAGCTTTTGCTAGAGGGGCGGCTGAAAGTCTGACCCTCCAATGCACCACTCTGATTACTCTGTCTCCAGACTTGACGTATGAACCTAAGTGTGTCGTGAGGTCATGCTGCCTTGGTTACAAACATGTTTGGTAGTGAGTTCAACATTATTCTCCCGTTGCTTGGAGACACCTGGTAGCATGTCGAGGAAAGAGGCAGCCTCTTCCGGGGATTGGAAAAAGAGTGACCGGCCATCGTGCTCAACCCGCAGTTTGACCGGAAACAACATGGCGTATTTCATGTTTCTTTTGCGCAGCCGCTTTTTAACATCCAGAAATGTCCTCCTAGTCGCCTGCACCTTGTCTGAGAAGTCTGGGAAGAATTTAATCGTGTCTCCTCTGTAGGTGACCGTCCCCTTCTCTGTGTCCCTGTCCCGATAGTTCAACAAATGGGCAATCAGTGGTCGGGGAGTGCCCCTGGGATCGGCTTACTACCACTCGGAATTCTGTGTGCCCTCTCCACCACGCATATCGGAGAGAACCCATCAGGCCCCAGTGCCTCCCATAGGATTTCTTCAACCAGAGTTTCCATGCTCCTTTGGTCTGCTGAGTCTGCGAAGCGCCCACTATCCTAATGTTATTCCTTACCCCAGACATTTCCCTGGAGACTGAAGCAGCTAGATCTTCAACTCCGGATTTGCGACCCTCTGCCTCTTCTAACCGCTCTCCATGTTTGTTCAATCAGACCTGCATGTGGTCTACCTTGCAGGTCAGCGTGTACAAGGGATTGGATATCCGTCTGTAGCTGCGTGAACATAGCTTTTATGTCCCAAAATGCCGCTGCAGGATCTGGGTGTAACCCAACGGCACCTGCTTCCGATGTATCGACCATCATTCCTCCGCTCTTGGCCTGCGTGGATGTCTGGAAGTGTAGGTTCGACTGCTACTTGCCCCCCCTTACCGGATTTTGACACAGCTTGTGATCAGGGCCGGCCCAGATCCTTGTTTCCTTGAGTTATATGTCTGGGACCTGGTTCTCCCCCTGCGTCATCCTCCTCCTTCACCCCACTGTGGCTAAAGTTATGGCCAGGCTCCCCTCCTTACGTCCATAGTCCAGTGACCTCTGTAGAGGTCGAGCCGGTGGCCCAGCTAGTCCTGTTGCATCACCCCACCAGGGGGACGGATGTGTTCTCTCGTGTTAGTCAGTAGCTGAATACCTCGGGAGAGGCCGGGGGACCTCCGTGAGATGGTGCACCAGGATGGATCCCCGCAGGGTTGTGATGGGCGTCGTACAGTATTTGAGCACCTGCACTCCTTCCCGCTGCTTTAGGCGCACATGAAATGGGGTCCCTAGTGAGCAGCACTATCTCCCTCCTGCCCCTGGCATCCGCCTCACCAGTTCAGTGTTCTTGAGCTGGTCCACGACGCTCCGGTGTTCGGCGGCCCCCCAGAGATCAGCCAGGACCCATGGCGTTTCCGGAACAGTTGCAACGATGTCACTCGTGGTCGTCACCACCTCCTGGACCAATATGCCCTTGTTGGATCAGGGGGGGCCCACAGGATTTGTCCAGGACCAGGGCTCCGTTGCAGCTCCGACAGGCCTCCACTTGCACCTCCCCAGCAGGTTGCCCCCCAGTCCGTCCCCAAACCAATGGTCCCTGCTCTGGTTTCTTTTTCTTTATTTTATCACAGCGCAGCTCCCAAGCGTTACCTCCTACCAGCACGACCCAAGTCAGTGCTGCGTCTGGGCATAAGGGCCGCCCGCTCACCCCCAGTGTTCACGGCTGTCGGTTTCCAATGAATTCCAGGGCCCGGGCTCAGATCACAGCAGGAGTGTCCTCAGGGCACTGCCAGCGTCTGCGGCTCCCCTGCTCCTCCTCAGTGCCACCCCAGGGGGCTGCGTCATTGCCCGGCAGTCCCGTTCAGCAGTTCTTTATATTGCAACAGCGCCCGATGCGCAGGCCTTGCTGCGTCTCCGATCTGGGCACTCTCTGTCTTCCCGGCTGTGAAGGTGCACCAGGGAGGACTTACTCCCCAAGCCTCCTGTGGGTCCTCCGGCACGACGTCAACGCTGGGGTGTTGCACTGCCACCCACCACCAGGGCACAGGATACACCTGGCGACCCCAGCCCGGCACCCCACCGCGGCCTCATGCCGTGCCGTCACAGGGGGATCCTCCGGATGTCTCCACCGGGTGGGCCGCCGCCCAGGGTTCCCGCAGAGCACTCATGATACTACTATATGCAACGTGGTCTCAGGATCCTGTCAGGAAACTACCTGATTGTGAGCCGGATTTATGCGGGTGCTGGAGAGCTTCACAGACCTGCGGCCATCTTGGTCTTGGCTCTCTAGTGCCCCCCTGGGTCGCTGTAGTTAATTGATAAATGCGTTCTTCCCTGCCCTGTGCAGCGTGCACGTGTATTTGTTTTTCAGCACTACCCCTGTTCCCTGACCTTGCTGCACTTACCTAGTCTGATTTCTGCAAGGCTTTGGAGATCGTTCCCTCCGCCTTTCCCTCTTCCACGTGTGGTGCCACAAAGTGACCCTAGTCCACCAGTGGGCACACTAGAAATGAAAGGTAAATAAATAAATAGACTTGCGTTGCAGAAAGACCTTCCTCACAGCCATAAAAGCTGCAGCAGCCCACGGATGCGCCACCATCTCACTCACCCGTGCCTCTCAATTTCAAACTATAAGTGGGAGATCTACCCAACACGTCACCCTCGAAGGGGCCTGACACCAGGGACGACATTTTGGAAAGTCAAGAAGAAACAAATGGCACAAAAAGGCCAATAGGACAGATACAGAGTAAGGCAACTGCTCAATATCCATGAGTGTGATTGGGTGAAGATTAGATTGACTAACGAAGACTCCCACACCCTGTCCAGGTTCAGCTCTCTCAGACCAGTGCTTCAGAGAGGTGACAATTAGGCACTTAGTGAATGTTAGCAGTATGTGCAGCCTGGAGCCGGCTGCAAGGTATAGCACAAGAGAAGAGGGAAGAAGAACCAATGCTGGAACTGGACAGTGGTGTGGCCGGGACTGGGGGCGGAGATATGTTTGGAATGATGTGCGTTCCCTGAATATATGATTCTGGCTGCTTTGCATAAAAACAAAGTGCATTTTGGGAACATGAGAATGATTACCAATTTATTAAACATGTCTGTGATAGTATTGCAAACTTTCATTCCTTCTGAGCATGCAATGGGCACTTTGTATGGTGCTCACCCTATGGTGCTTTGTATGGTGAGCACCTCACTTTGTATGGTGCTCATACAGCCCGCGGGCATCGAGGCGCTGTTACAGGAATTGCTTCGTGTCGTCTTGCTTCCAAGGCGCGCACGTTGCTGCTGAGCTATCCTCGCAGGACAGAATAGTCACCCTGACAGTAAAATGAGACATATATACAGTTTAGGACAGATCCATGGTTTGCACAGCTGCATACAAAGAAACACTGTGTCTCTGTGTGCAGCGGGTGATATGCAACGAGTGCTGTAACTCCGCCCTTCCAAATTGAGGAAGCCCTCTTCCTTATTGCTGTGCCTGGGCCACAGTTTCCTGAACTCTGTGTCTGAGAAACAGCGTTCAGGTGACTCAGGCAAGGAGAGGAAGGAAGGCGGATCATACACAAACTTTGTCCCTTTTTTCATTTGGCTCAGCCTCAGTTTCTATATCGTGTGGTGTTCCTCAAGATTCCCCTTTGTTTTTTAATTCATACCTTTGGCCTTTTGTTGCATCTGAATAAAGAAACGCAGCCCCTTTAAGGGAGGAAGCACCCGGAGAGCGGGAAGAGGGCGGAAGGGGAGGGAGATGGGAGGGGGGAGTTCAGTTGGAGTTTGGGGAATGAATAAAGAAGGTTTACGTGAGAACTGGCTCTGAGTCTCATTGATATGAGTATGTGAGGGTTCAGATCAGAAGGAGCCCCCCAAAAACAGGTGACGAAGCCGACGAGGACCCGCGTCGTGCAGCAGCATAGAGGGGTGTGGAACACCCAGCAGGACGGGCTGTGTGCCCAGCAGACATGAAGACAGGAAGCAGGCAATGCCGCCTGCGGCAGTGGTGGGTCACCGGACCCTGCAGAGCTGTAAGAGGCCACAACTGCCTCAAATAACCACGGAAACGAAAATCTCGGCAACCGCAGTTCTGACGTTGTGAAGCAGTCACTCGACCGCAACAGAGAAGGAGGGTCCGCCGGACCGTAAACCCAGGAACTGGAAGGAGGGGCCTCTGGACCGTGAGCCTGTGAGCCCGTGAGCCCAGCAGCTGGAAGGAGGGGCCAACAGACCATGAGCCCGTGAGCCCAGCAACTGGAAGTAGGGGCCGCCGGACTGTGAGCCCGTGAGCCCAGCAGCTGGAAGGAGGGGCCACCAGACCATGAGCCTGTAAGCCCAGCAACTGGAAGGAGGGGCCGCCGGACTGTGAGCCTGTGAGCCCGTGAGCCCAGCAGCTGGAAGGAGGGGCCACCAGACCATGAGCCCGTGAGCCCAGCAACTGGAAGGAGGGGCCGCCGGACTGTGAGCCCGTGAGCCCAGCAGCTGGAAGGAGGGGCCACCAGACCATGAGCCCGTGAGCCCAGCAACTGGAAGGAGGGGCCGCCGGACTGTGAGCCCGTGAGCCCAGCAGCTGGAAGGAGGGGCCACCAGACCATGAGCCCGTGAGCCCAGCAACTGGAAGGAGGGGCCGCCGGACTGTGAGCCTGTGAGCCCGTGAGCCCAGCAGCTGGAAGGAGGGGCCACCAGACCATGAGCCCGTGAGCCCAGCAACTGGAAGGAGGGGCCGCCGGACTGTGAGCCTGTGAGCCCATGAGCCCAGCAGCTGGAAGGAGGGGCCACCAGACCATGAGCCCGTGAGCGCAGCAACTGGAAGGAGGGGCCGCCGGACTGTGAGCCTGTGAGCCCGTGAGCCCAGCAGCTGGAAGGAGGGGCCACCAGACCATGAGCCCGTGAGCCCAGCAACTGGAAGGAGGGGCCGCCGGACCGTGAGCCTGTGAGCCCGTGAGCCCAGCAGCTGGAAGGAGGGGCCACCAGACCATGAGCCCGTGAGCCCAGCAACTGGAAGGAGGGGCCGCCGGACTGTGAGCCCGTGAGCCCAGCAGCTGGAAGGAGGGGCCACCAGACCATGAGCCCGTGAGCCCAGCAACTGGAAGGAGGGGCCGCCGGACTGTGAGCCCGTGAGCCCAGCAGCTGGAAGGAGGGGCCACCAGACCATGAGCCCGTGAGCCCAGCAACTGGAAGGAGGGGCCGCCGGACTGTGAGCCCGTGAGCCCAGCAGCTGGAAGGAGGGGCCACCACACCATGAGCCTGTGAGCCCAGCAACTGGAAGGAGGAGCCGCCGGACTGTGAGCCTGTGAGCCCGTGAGCCCAGCAGCTGGAAGGAGGGGCCACCAGACCATGAGCCTGTGAGCCCAGCAACTGGAAGGAGGGGCCGCCGGACTGTGAGCCCGTGAGCCCAGCAGCTGGAAGGAGGGGCCACCAGACCATGAGCCCGTGAGCCCAGCAACTGGAAGGAGGGGCCGCCGGACTGTGAGCCCGTGAGCCCAGCAGCTGGAAGGAGGGGCCACCAGACCATGAGCCTGTGAGCCCAGCAACTGGAAGGAGGGGCCGCCGGACTGTGAGCCCGTGAGCCCAGCAGCTGGAAGGAGGGGCCACCAGACCATGAGCCCGTGAGCCCAGCAACTGGAAGGAGGGGCCGCCGGACTGTGAGCCCGTGAGCCCAGCAGCTGGAAGGAGGGGCCACCAGACCATGAGCCCGTGAGCCCAGCAACTGGAAGGAGGGGCCGCCGGACTGTGAGCCTGTGAGCCCGTGAGCCCAGCAGCTGGAAGGAGGGGCCACCAGACCATGAGCCCGTGAGCCCAGCAACTGGAAGGAGGGGCCGCCGGACTGTGAGCCCGTGAGCCCAGCAGCTGGAAGGAGGGGCCACCAGACCATGAGCCCGTGAGCCCAGCAACTGGAAGGAGGGGCCGCCGGACTGTGAGCCCAGCAGCTGGAAGGAGGGGCCACCAGACCATGAGCCCGTGAGCCCAGCAACTGGAAGGAGGGTCCGCCGGACTGTGAGCCTGTGAGCCCGTGAGCCCAGCAGCTGGAAGGAGGGGCCACCAGACCATGAGCCCAGCAACTGGAAGGAGGGGCCGCCGGACTGTGAGCCTGTGAGCCCGTGAGCCCAGCAGCTGGAAGGAGGGGCCACCAGACCATGAGCCCGTGAGCCCAGCAACTGGAAGGAGGGGCCGCCGGACTGTGAGCCCGTGAGCCCAGCAGCTGGAAGGAGGGGCCACCAGACCATGAGCCCGTGAGCCCAGCAACTGGAAGGAGGGGCCGCCGGACTGTGAGCCTGTGAGCCCGTGAGCCCAGCAGCTGGAAGGAGGGGCCACCAGACCATGAGCCCGTGAGCCCAGCAACTGGAAGGAGGGGCCGCCGGACTGTGAGCCTGTGAGCCCGTGAGCCCAGCAGCTGGAAGGAGGGGCCACCAGACCATGAGCCCGTGAGCCCAGCAACTGGAAGGAGGGGCCGCCGGACTGTGAGCCTGTGAGCCCGTGAGCCCAACAGCTGGAAGGAGGGGCCACCAGACCATGAGCCCGTGAGCCCAGCAACTGGAAGGAGGGGCCGCCGGACTGTGAGCCCGTGAGCCCAGCAGCTGGAAGGAGGGGCCATCAGACCATGAGCCTGTGAGCCCAGCAACTGGAAGGAGGGGCCGCCGGACCGTGAGCCTGTGAGCCCGTGAGCCCAGCGGCTGGAAGGAGGGGCCACCAGACCATGAGCCCGTGAGCCCAGCAACTGGAAGGAGGGGCCGCCGGACCGTGAGCCTGTGAGCCCGTGAGCCCAGCAGCTGGAAGGAGGGGCCACCAGACCATGAGCCTGTGAGCCCAGCAACTGGAAGGAGGGGCCGCCGGACCGTGAGCCTGTGAGCCCGTGAGCCCAGCAGCTGGAAGGAGGGGCCACCAGACCATGAGCCCGTGAGCCCAGCAACTGGAAGGAGGGGCCGCCGGACCGTGAGCCTGTGAGCCCGTGAGCCCAGCAGCTGGAAGGAGGGGCCACCAGACCATGAGCCCGTGAGCCCAGCAACTGGAAGGAGGGGCTGCCGGACTGTGAGCCTGTGAGCCCGTGAGCCCAGCAGCTGAAAGGAGGGGCCACCAGACCATGAGCCCGTGAGCCCAGCAACTGGAAGGAGGGGTCGCCGGACTGTGAGCCTGTGAGCCCGTGAGCCCAGCAGCTGGAAGGAGGGGCCACCAGACCATGAGCCCGTGAGCCCAGCAACTGGAAGGAGGGGCCACCGGACTGTGAGCCTGTGAGCCCGTGAGCCCAGCAGCTGCAAGGAGGGGCCACCAGACCATGAGCCCGTGAGCCCAGCAACTGGAAGGAGGGGCCGCCGGACTGTGAGCCTGTGAGCCCGTGAGCCCAGCAGCTGGAAGGAGGCCCCACCAGACCATGAGCCCGTGAGCCCAGCAACTGGAAGGAGGGGCCGCCGGACCGTGAGCCTGGGAGCCCGTGAGCCCAGCAGCTGGAAGGAGGGGCCACCAGACCATGAGCCCGTGAGCGCAGCAACTGGAAGGAGGGGCCGCCGGACCGTGATCCTGTGAGCCCGTGAGCCCAGCAGCTGGAAGGAGGGGCCACCAGACCATGAGCCCGTGAGCCCAGCAACTGGAAGGAGGGGCCGCCGGACCGTGAGCCTGTGAGCCCGTGAGCCCAGCAGCTGGAAGGAGGGGCCACCAGACCATGAGCCCGTGAGCCCAGCAACTGGAAGGAGGGGCCGCCGGACCGTGAGCCTGTGAGCCCGTGAGCCCAGCAGCTGGAAGGAGGGGCCACCAGACCATGAGCCCGTGAGCCCAGCAACTGGAAGGAGGGGCCGCCGGACTGTGAGCCTGTGAGCCCGTGAGCCCAGCAGCTGGAAGGAGGGGCCACCAGACCATGAGCCCGTGAGCCCAGCAACTGGAAGGAGGGGCCGCCGGACTGTGAGCCTGTGAGCCCGTGAGCCCAGCAGCTGGAAGGAGGGGCCACCAGACCATGAGCCCGTGAGCCCAGCAACTGGAAGGAGGGGCCGCCGGACTGTGAGCCCGTGAGCCCAGCAGCTGGAAGGAGGGGCCACCAGACCATGAGCCCGTGAGCCCAGCAACTGGAAGGAGGGGCCGCCGGACTGTGAGCCCGTGAGGCCAGCAGCTGGAAGGAGGGGCCACCAGACCATGAGCCCGTGAGCCCAGCAACTGGAAGGAGGGGCCGCCGGACTGTGAGCCTGTGAGCCCGTGAGCCCAGCAGCTGGAAGGAGGGGCCACCAGACCATGAGCCCGTGAGCCCAGCCACTGGAAGGAGGGGCCGCCGGACTGTGAGCCTGTGAGCCCAGCAGCTGGAAGGAGGGGCCACCAGACAATGAGCCCGTGAGCCCAGCAACTGGAAGGAGGGGCCGCCGGACTGTGAGCCCGTGAGCCCAGCAGCTGGAAGGAGGGGCCACCAGACCATGAGCCTGTGAGCCCAGCAACTGGAAGGAGGGGCCGCCGGACTGTGAGCCTGTGAGCCCGTGAGCCCAGCAGCTGGAAGGAGGGGCCACCAGACCATGAGCCCGTGAGCCCAGCAACTGGAAGGAGGGGCCGCCGGACTGTGAGCCTGTGAGCCCGTGAGCCCAGCAGCTGGAAGGAGGGGCCACCAGACCATGAGCCCGTGAGCCCAGCAACTGGAAGGAGGGGCCGCCTGACTGTGAGCCTGTGAGCCCGTGAGCCCAGCAGCTGGAAGGAGAGGCCACCAGACCATGAGCCCGTGAGCCCAGCAACTGGAAGGAGGGGCCGCCGGACTGTGAGCCTGTGAGCCTGTGAGCCCAGCAGCTGGAAGGAGGGGCCACCAGACCATGAGCCCGTGAGCCCAGCAACTGGAAGGAGGGGCCGCCGGACCGTGAGCCTGTGAGCCCGTGAGCCCAGCAACTGGAAGGAGGGGCCGCCGGACCGTGAGCCTGTGAGCCCGTGAGCCCGTGAGCCCAGCAGCTGGAAGGAGGGGCCACCAGACCATGAGCCCGTGAGCCCAGCAACTGGAAGGAGGGGCCGCCGGACCATGAGCCTGTGAGCCCGTGAGCCCAGCAGCTGGAAGGAGGGGCCACCAGACCATGAGCCCGTGAGCCCAGCAACTGGAAGGAGGGGCAGCCGGACTGTGAGCCTGTGAGCCCGTGAGCCCAGCAGCTGGAAGGAGGGGCCACCAGACCATGAGCCCGTGAGCCCAGCAACTGGAAGGAGGGGCCGCCGGACTGTGAGCCTGTGAGCCCGTGAGCCCAGCAACTGGAAGGAGGGGCCGCCGGACCGTGAGCCCGTGAGCCCAGCAACTGGAAGGAGGGGCCGCCGGACTGTGAGCCTGTGAGCCCGTGAGCCCAGCAGCTGGAAGGAGGGGCCACCAGACCATGAGCCCGTGAGCGCAGCAACTGGAAGGAGGGGCCGCCGGACTGTGAGCCCGTGAGCCCAGCAGCTGGAAGGAGGGGCCACCAGACCATGAGCCGGTGAGCCCAGCAACTGGAAGGAGGGGCCGCCGGACTGTGAGCCTGTGAGCCCGTGAGCCCAGCAACTGGAAGGAGGGGCCGCCGGACCGTGAGCCTGTGAGCCCGTGAGCCCAGCAGCTGGAAGGAGGGGCCACCAGACCATGAGCCCGTGAGCCCAGCAACTGGAAGGAGGGGCCGCCGGACCGTGAGCCTGTGAGCCCGTGAGCCCAGCAGCTGGAAGGAGGGGCCACCAGACCATGAGCCCGTGAGCCCAGCAACTGGAAGGAGGGGCCGACGGACTGTGAGCCTGTGAGCCCGTGAGCCCAGCAGCTGGAAGGAGGGGCCACCAGACCATGAGCCCGTGAGCCCAGCAACTGGAAGGAGGGGCCGCCGGACTGTGAGCCTGTGAGCCCGTGAGCCCAGCAGCTGGAAGGAGGGGCCACCAGACCATGAGCCCGTGAGCCCAGCAACTGGAAGGAGGGGCCGCCGGACTGTGAGCCTGTGAGCCCGTGAGCCCAGCAGCTGGAAGGAGGGGCCACCAGACCATGAGCCTGTGAGCCCAGCAACTGGAAGTAGGGGCCGCCGGACTGTGAGCCTGTGAGCCCGTGAGCCCAGCAGCTGGAAGGAGGGGCCACCAGACCATGAGCCCGTGAGCGCAGCAACTGGAAGGAGGGGCCGCCGGACTGTGAGCCCGTGAGCCCAGCAGCTGGAAGGAGGGGCCACCAGACCATGAGCCCGTGAGCCCAGCAACTGGAAGGAGGGGCCGCCGGACTGTGAGCCTGTGAGCCCGTGAGCCCAGCAGCTGGAAGGAGGGGCCACCAGACCATGAGCCCGTGAGCCCAGCAACTGGAAGGAGGGGCCGCCGGACTGTGAGCCCGTGAGCCCAGCAGCTGGAAGGAGGGGCCACCAGACCATGAGCCCGTGAGCCCAGCAACTGGAAGGAGGGGCCGCCGGACTGTGAGCCTGTGAGCCCGTGAGCCCAGCAGCTGGAAGGAAGGGCCACCGGACTGCGACCCAGCAACAAGAAGAAGAGCCACCAGTGACTCTCACGACCAGCAGCAGTAGACGCCACCGACCTACCCACCGAGCTACGCACACGGAGCGTCGCCAAATCCAGGAGCCAGCAGCAGCGAAGGAGCTCCGCGCACCAGATGTACAGATGCATAACCTCCCGGAATGTGTCTCCAAACGATTACACATTCCATCTGCCACATGTGACATGTGCATCCCGCCACGAGCCACCAGCCTACTAATAAAACCTTGCCAACAGACACTGGGCCCCCAATTAAAAGAAAGCAACAAGTTAACCCCCTAGTGAAAAATAAGCCTCTTAAACTAACAGTGCCTATAGTAAAGTCACAAGACAAAGAAGATAAAACGGGGCCCTAATCCAGAACATAAACCTCCCAAGCCACAAAGCCCCGGTACCCCCACACTCTATGACTCTGAACTTAAAAAAAAAAAAAATTATAATAAGGAAAAAGAGACGACCATTATACAGGAGCACCTTAATAAAACACTCTTTGAACACTGTCAACAGCTCCAACCAACTACAGCGCAATAATGACCGACCAAGCACAAGCCACAGCAGATGCAGGCGCTCCCACAACCGCCGCTGCCAGCCTCATGTCACATGCCAGCCTCATGAGGAGACGGATCACATTCACCCTTAACCCACACCATGACCAGGGTCAGCGATGGGAAGAATGGGTTAAGGAATTCGAGGATTTTGTTGGTGCCATCGGCACCCAGGACCCTCCCAACAAAATAAGCATTTTCACAAACGTGGCGGGAAGGGAAATTAAAAACATAATACGCACAATTCCCCCGCAAGACCGCGCCACCTATCCATGTCTCCTGGAATGTATGAATAAGAAACTCATCATAACACCCAATCGCGACTATGAACGGTACACTTTCAACCAGTGTGCCCAACTCCCCCATGAATCCATCGGCGAATTCGTCATCCGCCTCCAAAGAAAAATAATAAAATGTGATTTCGCCAACTTCAATGATGACGAAGCCATCAGACTGCGCATTATAGAAGGATGCATCTCATCAATGTTCAGGAAACATCTCCTGAAGAAGCCCCTGTCCCTAAAAAAGTACTAGACCAGGCACGGTGTATGAAAGAATAGACGTCCAAGCCGCAGCCATAGAAAACCCCAAAAAAGGAGACATTATCGCAGCCGTCACCCCATACAACCGATACCCGAATGCCCGAGGCAGACAAACCTCCAGATATACCACACAGCGAACGTAAAGTGATCGCCAATGTTACCCGCACAGAGGATCATGCCCCGCGATTGGCCAACGATGCATGCGATGTGGACTAGAAAACCACTTTCAAGCCATGTGCAAAGAACAACTCCCTGAGGGGAGTCCAATCCGCCAACAGAACGCCAGTCGCCCACCGGAACCACACAGAAAACAACATGACCAACACCCCACCGAAAGAGGAGTGACATCCCCCATGAACGCCTACCAACGCCCAAACACAGTGAGAGCACTAGAAGGACTACAAATTGAGCCCGACAGGAAAGCCCGCGAACTATATGATTTTCGCCGCCAGGACCCAGTGCCAATGACCACTCAGTAGTGAACGTACCCATGGGAACACCGCCACCTCACGAACAAGAAAGCCACTTCCAACCCTTCCAACGGGACATCGACCCCTATGATAACTCCCCACCAAGACATCCTCAAGACGAAGTGCAACTAATACAATACTTGCAAGATGGATACGACAGGGAACACGTTCAACTCCTCAGTGTTGACATTAAGGACACGCTGGCCCCCAATGTCACGATACAAATGGGCGACACCAGAAACCAATTTGGCGTCGACACCGGAGCGACTGTGAACGTTATGAACGAGGAACTATAGCACAAAATAGCAGCCGTTTACCCCCTACGGCAGTCCAGAACCCACATCTTCCAAATGGGGGGAAGCCCTGCCCATGACGTCCAAAGGACAATTCCGATGTGACCTGACGGATCGCAATATCACAACAACTGCCACAATGCACATCATAAGAAGTCCCTCTGTAGGACGTTGCCTTCTCAGCTACAGGACAGCCAGGGCCCTGGCACTCATCGACTTGCAATACGAACAAACTGAAGTAATAAAGGGACACTCGTCAGAACATGGTGTCATCATGTCAATAACATGCCGACCCCTCACCAAAGAAGACCTTAAAGCTCGCTTTCCCAAACTGTTTGAAGAAGTTGGGATGCTCAAAGATTCCGTCATCAAGCTGCACATCGACCCCAAAGTAACACCGGTGCCACAACACCCCCGCAAAGTGGGCTTCCACCTCCAAGCACAAGTGTCGAAAGAGATCCAACTCCTACTTCTCAATAACATCATCGAAAAGGCAGAAGGGCCAACACCGTGGGTGTCCCCATAGTAATTGTACCCAAGGACAATGGACGTCTACGCATATTCGTCGATATTCGCATCACCAACACCGCCATCCAAAGGGAAAGGCATCCAGGAACAAGCCTGGAAGATATGCTCATCAGGCTAAACCAAGCAACGCATTTCTCAAAATTAGACCTCAATCAGGGCTACCACCAGCTCGTCATAGACCCTGCCTCAAGAGCAATCACCACCTTCGCGACACACGAAGGGCTGTTCAGATATAAAGGACTCAATTTCGGCATATTCTCCGCCGCAGAAATCTTTCAAGAGACTATCAGACGCCTAATATCATCTAAGGTGAATGCCCTAAACTATAGCGATGACATCCTGATCTTTGGGAAGGATCAAGAACAACATGACAGGGTACTAGCAGCAGTCTGCAAGATCTTCCAAGAAGCGGGCCTAACGCTAAATGAACCCAAATGCGACATCAATAAAACCAGCCTCAAATTCTTTGGACATATATTTTCTGACAAAGGCATAAGGGCTGACCCAGATAAAATAAAGGCGATCGCCGACCTTCAAGCTCCCATAACAACCGCGGAACTGCGATCGTTCCTGGAAATGGCAGGATACTGTGCCCGCTACCTCCAAAACTATGCCACAATTACTGACCCGCTCTGTGTCACAGGTTTCCCCCTTTCCCACCTGTTTTTGCTGCTTGATGGATTCCCTTGTCGAAGTTTTCTTCCTTATGGTTCGGGCCTTGTACAAGCCCGCTCGGCCGTCTTCGGCTTCCAGTGTTCGTTCAACTTCTTGTCCGGGATCGATAATAAACTCCAGGTAATCCAGGAAAAAATAAGGGGAAGAAGCACTCGGAGGCGGGTGCACGGATTCCGGGAGAAGGTTGGGTAAGAAGGAGAAGGGATAGAATGAAGCAAGGGTCCGGGAACCAGGAAGGCAACAAAGTTTTGTGAAAGCGAACTACGAGCACACGTCTAGCCACAGCTAACAGTAGCGTTGAGATGCGCGGAAGCGCTGGGGTGTGGCTATTTTATCGAGCGTGCTGCAATGAACGTGAAGGCTGGTAGGTAGCGTTCAGTGTTTGCGGTCGTGTTGGTAGTACAACAGGGTGCAAGCCCCGACATGACAAGGACCAGGAGGCCCAGAAGGGGCGTGTCCGATGGGTCATGACAGCATGCCTCCTCCGAAAACCCGTCCTGCCAGGTTTGCCCGGGTGTATGAGATGGAACCTTCGGAGTAACCTGGGGGTATTCAAATTGGAGACGGGTTGCCAAGTGCGTTCACTGGGTGGATATCCTTACCATTCCACCAGGTATTGGAGCTGACCACGTTTATATCTGGAGTCACATATTCGGGAGACGTTATATTCCAGTTGGTCATTGACAAGGACAGGGCTAGGTCTGAGGTTAGTCCGAGAGGTCTGGATGAATGGTTTTATTAGAGAGGTATGAAAAACTGGATGGATCTTCTTCCAGGAATCTGGCAATTTGAGGCGGAAGGCCACTGGGTTGATGATTTCTTTTATAGGAAAAGGCCCATAATATCGAGGAGCCAGTTTATTTGGCTGTAGATGTCTAGGCCGTTTCGAGGATAACCATACTTTATCGCCTATTGCGTAAGAGGGCCCTGGTCTTCTCTTTGAGTCCGCCTAATGTTTGGTCTGATTCCGGGCTCTTTCTAGCTGTTCTTTGGCTTCTCTTTGTACATTGATAAGCGTTTCAATCCAGGAATCGACTGTAGGAACCGCTGTAGGATGGGGGAGGACAGAAGGTAGGACCGAAGGGTGGAACCCCTGGCTACAGAAAAAAGGACTGGTTTTAACAGCCGAGTGATCCGAGTTATTATAGGCAAATTCAGCCACAGGTATTAAAAGGGACCAATCATCCTGGACCTTGGTAGCAAAACATCGAAGATATTGTTCTAAGGTTGATTCACACGTTCTGTAGCTCCGTTGGTTTGGGGATGATAGCCTGAGGAGAGAGCACGTTGAATTCCTAGTATTCGACAAAGGTGTTTCCAAAACTGAGAAATGTATTGGGGTCCTCTGTCCGCTATTATCTTGCAAGGGAGACCATGAAGCCGGAATATGTGTTCCAGGAAAATTCCAGCAAGTTCTGATGAGGATGGTAGTTTATACAGGGGTGTTCAATGAGCCAAATGAGTGAACAAGTCAATGGTGACCATGATAGTCGTGTATCCCCTGGAAAGTGGCAATTCCACAATGAAGTCTGTAGCGATAAATTCCCAGGGCCTTGTTGGTAGTGTAGGCTGCAGTAGGAGACCCGCTGGTCTCTTGTTATCATGTTTTTTCTGACTACAGACAGAACAGGCTTGGACGTACAGCTTTACATCAGTCTTCATTCTGGGCCACCAGAATTGCCTCTGTATGAGACAGAGAGTATTGGTAATGCCACGATGTCCAGAGTGATGTGTATCCTGGCAAAGGTTTTTTATCCTTTGTTGTAGTTTCTGTTTGGGAATGACTAAGGCATTATCTTTGAACAAATATCCGACTTTGGTTTTCAGATCCCATTGATTCTTCCTTGAAATGTTCTTCCAGAGTTCAGAGGACTGGGTTTGTAAGCAAATTTCTTCCAGGAGACTGATTGCTTGAGCTACAAATATCGTATGGGGAAGCATTTTAGGGAATGTCCGGTCTTCAGGAGGTCCTTAATCAGGACGTCAAGATAGAGCGTCAGCAATTATATTCTGCGTTCCAGGGACATGGTGAATCTGGAACTGGTATTGGGCAAAGAAGAAGGCCCAATGGGCTTGACGGCTATTTCTACATTCCAAGGCCTGTAATACTTGAAGATTTCGATGGTCTGTGCGAACCTGGACCAGATGTTTTGCTCCTAAGAGTAAATGACACCACTCGGTAAAGGCTTGACGGATGGCTAACAGTTCCTTTTCTAAAGCAGAGTAGTGGGTTTCACTGGGAGTTAAGGTCCGTGAAAGATAAGCAATAGGATGTTCCAGTTTGTCGTCGAATTCTTGTTTCAGAACTGCTCCAATGGCGTAGTTAGAGGTGTCAGTTTCCAGTAAGAAGGGCCGATTGATATCAAATTGAGCCAGGATGGGAGCTTGAGTGAACTCTGTTTTCAAGCGTTGGAAGGCTTCCTCCTGAGCTGTTGCCCAATGAAAGGGAGCGTCTTTCTTCAACAAGGCAATCAATGGTTGAACTATCTCGGAAAAGGAAGGTATACATTTCCTATAGAAATTAGCTAAACCCAGGAAGGACTGGATCTGTTTCATGGTGGTCGGACTTGGCCAGGATAGTATAGCCTTCACCTTGGATTGATCCATTCCAATACCTTCTGGGCTAAGAACAAATCCTAGATAGTGGACAGTAGGGACATGAAAGAGGCACTTCTCGGGTTTTGCCAGGAGCTTGTGTTCACATAGCCGTTGTAACACTGCCTTAACATGTTCCTCATGCTTGAGTGGGTCCTTCGAGAATATTAAGATGTCGTCCAGATACACGATGACAAAAAGGAATAGCAGATCCGAAAACACACGATCCATGAAACGTTGGAAGACTGCCGGGGCGTTAGCAAGTCCAAAAGGCATAGCCAAGTATTCATAATGACCAAAGGGTATCCTGAAGTCTGTCTTCCATTCATCACCTTCTCTAATGCGGATCAGATGATAGGCACCTCTAAGATCCAGTTTGGTGAATACCACGGCTCCTCTTACTGCTTCCAGGATGTCTGAGACCAAGGGCAATGGATATCGATCCTTTAGGGTGCACTGATTTAGGCCTCGATAATCAAGGCAAGGTCTGAGCTCATTGGTGTCTTTCTTTGGAACAAAAAACAGTGATGCTCCTGCTGGAGATTTGGATCGTCGTATGGTGCCATTTACAAGGTTAGTATCTAGGTATTCACGGAGGGCCTTTTTCTCGGGTTCGGATAGAATGAACATCCTCCCAAATGGAATCACAGCTTAAGGTTCTGTTTCAATAGCACAATCTTCTGGTCTATGAGGAGGTAAGGCTTGAACAATATCAGTAGAAAACACGTCAGAGTATTCCTGATAGACTTTAGGAACCTGGATGATGTTTGAGACCGAGAGTGGACCTAGATGGTTTGCTGAAAGTCCTTCCGCTGGTGTCGGAGCGGGGTCCAGGGGTAGGCAATGAGACATGCAATATTCGGAACCCAGGAACAAGAAGCCTGCTGCCCAATTGATGTATGGATTGTGTCTTTGTAGCCGGGGCATTCCCAAAACCAATGGGTAATGGGCGGACTTTATGATGTCAAACCTTATCTTCTCTCGATGGTGGTTTATTGCTAGCTCGATTTCCTTAGTCTGGAGGGTTATTGGTCCGGAAGAAAGGGGGCTCCCATCAATTGCTTCTACAGGTTGCATGACATTCCGGGATTCGTAGGGAATATGGTGTTTAAGGACCCATTCTTGGTCTATGAATATTCCCATGGCCCCACAGTCCACTAACGCCAGAATGGGGTAGGTGTTCTTCTTCGATGGCTATAGAAAGGCCTGTAGAATTACCAGATTGTTCTGTCCAGGAGAGTTCAAGGATGGTATAGATGTGGCGCCAACATCTCTCTCCTGAAACTGCGCTCCATCTAGGATCGGGAGCTGGCGTTTCCCGAACGCCGTAGAGGAGCTATAGGACACTCTCTCACTAAATGCTTGTCCGATGCGCAATACATGCATAAGCCGGTATGGATCCTTCGTAATCTTCCTTGGGGGGATATTGGTCCACGGAAGGCCCCTAATTGCATGGGTTCAGGTTGGTTAATAGGGGCAGAACTGTCTTCGGATTTCGTGGGGGTCTCTATGGGATTCCTCTGGAAGGATAACTTGGTTTTCTTTTTCTCTGTCTTCCTTTCCTGTATGCGAAAGTCAATCTGTAGAGCAAGATCCATAAGGGCCTAGTATGAACTTGGACGTGCCAGCGTGGCCAGTTCATCCTTGATGTCTTCGTTCAACCATCTTCGAAAGAGAGTGAAACAGGCTTCAGAGGACCAGTCTGCTTCTTTAGCCAATTGCGTAAATCGTGCAACATATGTGAACATATCCTCGGAGCCCTGCTGGAAATCGAGAAGGCGCTCCTGAGCACTATAGACCTGATCTGGGCGATCAAACATGTTCTTAAGTGCTCAAATGAATCCGTCATAATCATCCAGGAGGGCATCTCCGGCATTAATTAATGGTGTGGCCCAGGTTAATGCATTCCCGATAAGGTGTGAAATAATAAAAGCCATTTTAGCCCTGGGGGTGGAGAAGTAATAGGGCTTAAAAGTAAAGTGGACCAAACAGGAATCTAGAAATCCACGAAGGTTCTTTGCTGACCCATCGTATTTGTCAACAATGCCGCCCAATAGTACGCTCTCCTTCGTGGCAGAATCGCGGGATAAAACTAATTGCTTTAGAGCGGCATTCTCTGCCTTTAAGTTTTGTACTTCGGTTGATAGTTCCTGCATGCCGCGCATAAGATCCTGAACGGCCGCCTCCATGTCTGTATCGACTTCGGTCAGGTGGCGTCTCAATCTGTCACAGGTTTCCCCCTTTCTCACCTGTCTTCGCTGCTTGATGGATTCCGTTGTAGAAGTTTTCTTCCTTATGGTTCGGGTCTTGTACAAGCCTGCTCGGCCGACTTCGGCTTCCAGTGTTCGTTCAACTTCTTGTCCGGGATCGATAGTAAACTCCAGGTAATCCAGGAAAAAAATAAGGGGACGAAGCACTCGGAGGCGGCTGCACGGATTCCGTGAGAAGGTTGGGTAAGAAGGAGAAGGGATGGAATGAAGCAAGGGTCCGGGAACCAGGAAGGCAACAAAGTTCTGTGAAAGCAAACTACGAGCACACATCTAGCCACAGCTAACAGTAGCGTTGAGACGCGTGGAAGCGCGGGGGTGTGGCTATTTTAGCACGCGTGCTACAATGAACGTGAAGGCTGGTAGGTAGCTTTCAGTGTTTGCGGCCATGTTGGTAGTACAACAGAGTGCAAGCCCCGAAGTGACAGGGACCAGGAGGCCCAGAAGAGGCGTGTCTGATGGGTTGTGACACTCCGGGCCCTCCTCAAGAAGGACCCTTCGAGAGATAAATGACCGATTGGCCCTTTCGTAAGGCCCTCAAAACCTTTCTGTTTTGAATCTTTGCATCTGAACTTTTTTTCTTGTTGCCTTTTAGCGCCCAATGCCCTCGGGGCTTGGTTTCAGCGCTTTATAAATTTCCATCCAACACAATACAATGAAGACCCAGACATTGACAATAGCCTGGAGCTACCCCAATGAACAATCCCTCATAACAGAAACCTTCCGGTCATGCTTTTCCGTCATCATGGTGATCACAAGCAAACTTTGGTGAAGAACGCCGGCTGTGCCAGGTAACTGTGCCGACCCGGGGACCGCAATCAGTGGGCGCCACCCTTAGCAGTGACGCCCATCACAGCCTCATCTGAGTGAGGGGAAAGAACTGGGTTTAGGGGGGCAGGGACGAATGGGGTGCAAAGGGAAGTGGCTCGCAACAGAGCGCCGGAATAGGGGGCCTGTCCAGAAGGGCTGTATTTCAGGCCCCGCAGGGAACAGGGGTTCCCCCCTCTTTTGCCCTTGCTCCGCTTCGGGAAGACCCCCGCCCACTTTTGAATGCTTCATATGAGCCAAGTCCTGCCTAGCAGCATAGCATACCGACATTAACATTGGATAATGACATAGTAGTGGTAGTATTAGTATGTCATTTTTTTAGTGCATTTATCCCATTAGAATGGCCTCAATGAGCTTGTGGGGGGGAACACCCTCGGGGGTCCGAAGTCCAGGCTATGGGAAAATGTGTCATATGGATTAGAATCCGTGTGTGCATTTGGCCAAATTTGGGATTTGGGCGGGACGGCAAGCACTAGTAAGCTACCCACGATGGATGGGTGCTGACAGGTGGTCAGGATAATGTGCAAGTACGTTAGACTTGTTATGTGTCCAGCTAGACCTAATATTTTGTCATCAGATGTTGCTGCGTTCTACTGGCAAAGATGTTGTGCTTTGTGTTGAAAAGCCAAGACAAGAGAATAAAACCTTAAGGGACACCACAGGTGGACAGTGAGATGAAGGACAGAAAAGGGCCCAGTTGAACCTGGGAAGGTCGTTCTGAAGGAAGGAGTTCAGCCAGTCCAGAGCCAGGTCCATGATGCCAAGGGTATCACAGAGCTGATTTATAATGGTGGTATGATTAATTGTATCAAAGGCAATGGAAAGTTCAAGAAGGATTAGAACGGAAGGAGAGTTGGAATCAAGATTAGAGAGCAAGTCTTCACGGATATTCGGGAGTGCAGTTTCCGTGCCTCTGGCAGCTCTGAAGCCATGGAGACAACTAACAGATTCATTGTGGTGAAGAGATGGGCAGCTTCGTGGGTTTTCCCAGGAAGGGGGTGATGGAGATAGGGCAGTAGTTAGCAGTAGTTAGAGTCGGCAGAGGGCTTTCACACAGAAAGCATTATGCACCCTTCCATACATGGAAACCCTGGTGCCAGGTCAATTTACCAAAAATATTTCAGAGTGGTACTGTAAAGGTCCAGAGGGGGGGTGTCTGTATTCCTGCTCTCTATATGGTAGAGGAGAGGCACAGAGGACCCCTGCCAAGATTCTCTATTGTGGTAGCAATGGACGAGCAATCAAGGACTAGCTTCTCGGAAGGTGATGCGGGCTGGTTCTTAAGTACAGTGTAGTCCCCAAGCACCCACAAAGGAATGTCCGCACACTGGATCGGTTAAAACACAGTCTTTATATAATTAATATTCGAGGTGATGTACACTATCACGATAACTCACTTTGTACTCAGAAATCAACAATGGTAAATATATGCAGTTCTAAAGTAGTACCACTAACGTTATCAGATCTCATTAAAGTGCATACGGTCAGAATGACACAGGGATCAAAATGAAGAGGAAACCAGCAGTAGAGAGAGGAAGGAAAGCAAGATAGTTGAACAATTGGCAGAATACTGGTCACAATCGTAAACCACAGTTCTGTGTGGAGATCCCCCCACCTGGGCAACTTGCAGAAGAAAGATACATGCCCAGTCCATATATTGTTCATACTAGACTTCCCAATAGTTCTGCAACCTCAAAGTACCTGGCGTTGTAGCGTTCCTCGTCGGGGAATCGACGGCCCTTCTTGAGTGTCCTCCCTTTCAGGCAGGAGTCATGGGTCATCGAACGTCCGACAGAGAACAGGTCAAGCTAC
This sequence comes from Ambystoma mexicanum, assembly GCF_040938575.1. Taxonomy (NCBI): domain Eukaryota; kingdom Metazoa; phylum Chordata; class Amphibia; order Caudata; family Ambystomatidae; genus Ambystoma; species Ambystoma mexicanum. Next base: position 31,541,898 of record NC_090923.1, on the reverse strand, counting down.
GAAGGTGAAGTGGCTGCGTCGTTCCTAGCAGTGCTCGTTGACGGGGAAGCGTAAATGTTCTGCAAGGAAGAGCCGTGCGGGGCACCTCGCTGTCGAGAGTTCTGGACCGCAAAGAGTTTGAAGAACTGTGGCCCAGCAAGGGCGTCTTGTCGTCAGTGTCTCTGTGGTCTTTGGGTGGTGGGAACCCCACCGGTGGATGCTCCTCGGTGCACCGATGGTCAGGCCTTCTCCAGCAGGATACAGATGCGACGATGCAGACGAGAGCGTCCTTGGATCAAATGAAGTTCTTAGGCAAACGGGAGCACGGCGGCTCCAGTCGACAATGACGGTCGTCGACAGTGGCGGACAACAGTCTGGACGCTTCTCCTTGGAGTTCCGCAGCATTCCCCGTATCGGGTCGGCAGCCTGTCAAAGGTCTATCTACCAGGGAGCTTAGGCAAAGATCAGCTGGTGCACGATGGTCCCTCGTAGCTCGGGAAGAGGGTGCCTTACCAGGTCCTCTCTGAGTCAGTCCTTGGAGACACAGCAGCTTTCAGATTGTGAAGGAGAGCAACAGCAATTCTTCTCGTCCAGGAGGGCTTCAAGGTCAAGCTTCAGTTACTCCAGTTATTCGTCGTAGTGGACTTCAGCTTCTGAACACGATTCCTAGCAGTGAGAGGTCCCCAGATATACTGTTGATCTCCCATTCATTCCGCTGGGTCACACTCAAGCATCCAATCATGACTAAGGGCATTCATGCAGGCAGGCAGCCAATCAGGCACACAGTGCATTCAGGCCATTCACTTCTCTGCAGACACTCACAACAACTTATGTGTATTGAGACAAGTACCGAGCCATTCAACACTCCATACGGCATTCATACTGGTACCGGCAGGGCTGCCTCAGGCATTGTGTCAACCACCAGATACTAGACACCCACAACATAGAATGCGTATTCGTCACACACTCCATTCACCCAGGTCCCACCCACAGAGGTACCCACAACATACGGTCGTTGAGATGGCTCCAGCCAGTCTGGTCGGCCCTTCCCCACACTACCATATATGGAACTTCCACCCAACAGCCAGTCAGGGGGAAGGGACAGAGGCAGGGCTTCTCGGGACTTCGGGAAGATCAAGGTAACAGGCGATGGAAGGCAAGAGGCCATTGGGGCCATTTTGTCTCCATCAGGAATCTACCGATTCTAATGACAGGGCCTGGGCATCCCAAAATGGAGGACGCTCAGGGCACGAGTCATTTCAGCACAGAGCTGCCACCAGCCCGTACCCTGCTCTGTGGGTCACACACAGGTGCCCAAAAACATACACTAGGGGCACAGGGTTGCACCCCTACCCATGGTTGCCACAAGGGTATCCCATGGGTCTGTTCACCAAACCAAAAGAGAGAGCTGCACCACCAGGAGTCCCACATGAACTCCTGCGTGGAATACACGACAGAACATACGATAAAAGCAGGAAAAGAACAAGGATACTGAGGCCCTGTCCCTCCGATACATTTCCAGCATCACAGGTACATTTCACTGAAGACCATAATACCGAAAAACACAGAAAATATTGAATAAATATATAAACGATAGTGGGGTAAGGGGTTAAAATTAGTTGGGATGGGGTTGGAGTAGCGGTATAAGTGTAGAAAATCAGGAGGTTGGGGGACAAACAAATTTAAAATGTCGGTATTTTGGGCAGTAAAATCACATATAGAGCAGGGATAGTAGCTTTCCAGTAATGGCACCCAAAATTTGGAATACACTCTTGCTACAAACCAGATTGGAGCCTTCTCACCACTGATTCAAACAAACATGGTTATTTAATAAATACTAGTCTACCAACCGACACTCCTATGGTTACCTTCCTATCAGCCTCTGTATTTATCGTACCTTATGCTTTATGAACCTTCTCTGCAAATGTTAATATTGCACCTAGCACTACCTAGCACTACCTGCTGGACTGCAACTGTAATTACTTACACTGTATCTACTGTTTAATGCACTAATAGGAATTAAGTTAATTCATGCAAATTTATTTATTGTTATTTATTTATTCAGATTTGTAGAGCGCACATCAGCCCTTGGGCCCTTAGACATTGTGGCTCTTGTTACATACATATCTTAGTTACATACATACATATATCTTAGTTACATACATAGCTTAGTTACATGTACAAGATGAGGCATAAACTTACAGTAGGTCTGCTATTTTTACATATTTACATATGATGTATACATATTTACAGATATGGTTACAGTTTACTGCGCAAGGAGTTGGGTCTTGAGTTTCCTGCGGAATGCCAGGAGGGAGTTTTCTGCTCTGATGTCTGTGGGTAGTGCATTCCAGAGCTTTGCAGCAATATATGGGAAGCCTAACCCACCAGCTTTGGCACTGTTAATATGTGGGATGTGGAGTTGGTTGGAGTATTGTGTCCTGGTGGGGCGTGTGGAGGAGGGCTTGGAGATGGTCTCAGATAGGTATGAAGGTGCGGAATGTTTGAGGCATTTGTGTGTGAGGGTGAGGATTTTGAAAGTGATGCATTTTTTGACCGGGAGCCAGTGAGCTGCCTGTCGGGCTGGGAGAACTGTTCCCTTCTTGGGATGCTGAGGGCTGCACGGAGAGCATTGTTTTGCGTGACTTGAAGCCTATTTAAGTTTTTTTCGGATGTGCCTGCCAGAAGGGCATTACAATAGTCTACTTTAGCACCAATGGTTGCTCTGGCTATTGATAGGCAATTGGGTTTTGATAGGTAGGGTTTTATGGCGTTTATTAGTTTGGTGGTGTGCGCAGAAGAGGATGTGCTGGCGCTGACATGTCTGGCCATGGTTAGTGAGGAGGATAGGTATACTCCCAGCGTCTTGACTGCTGTAGAAATGGGGATCGTGGAGTTGTCAATGGTAAAGTTGGCATATAATTTGTCAAGTTTGGTTAGGGTGTTCTTTTGGCCCAGTATCATGATCTCTGTCTTTTCCCCATTTAGGCAGAGGCCATTAACTGCCATCCAAGCCTGGATGGTGGTGTAGATCAAGTGGAGTGCCTTGGCGTTTTTCTGGTATGAACCAGAGAGTGGTAGAAGTACTTGGGTATCGTCAGCATAGTTCCTATACGCGGTACCAAGAGTCCAATTTGTCAAAGAGGGGCTTTGTGAACAGGTTGTATAATGTGGACGTTGTGCAGGATCCTTGAGGGACTCCGCAGTGGATTGTGGTGGGTTTAGCGTTTGCCATATCTGAGAATACCTTCATGGCTCTTCCTTCTAGGAAAGAAGTGACCCAGAGAGCTGCTTCTTAGGAGAAGTTAGCTGAGTGTGTGAGGTGTGATGTGAGAGTCTTGTAGTCAACCAGATTAAAGGTGGCTGAGAGATCTAGGAGCAGCAGCAGGGAAGGCTTGCCTTTGTCCATGATTTGGGTGATCTGGTTCTTTAGGTCCACCAAGGCTGTTTCAGTGCCATGTCCTTTTCGGAAACCCGATTGTCTGGTTCCCAGGATGGAGTGGGTTTCAAGAAAATGTTGGATTTGGCAGTGGGCATCTTTATCCAGTAATTTCAGGAGGAAAAGCACTGTGGATATTGGTCTGTAGTTGTTGGGTTGTAGAGGGTCGAGGGTAGGTTTTTTGAGGAGTGGGCGGACCCAGGCCTCTTTGAGACTGGCAGGGATAATGCCTGTTCTGAATGATGCATTGATGAAGGCCGTGAATAGTGGGGCGAGGCGGTCAGCGCAGTCCTTGATGAGCTTGGGTGGGCATATGTCTCCCTTACATGGAGAGGGTTTGAGGTTTTTGAGGAGGTCTAGAACTTCTTGTTCGGAGACATCCCTGAAAGAGAATACTGGACTAGTGGAGTTGGAAGAGTCGGGAGTTGAAATGGTAGAATTCGACTCTGTTTGTGGTGGTAGGGCTTTGCAGTGGTCTTAGATTTTCTTTTGGAGAAGGCCGATTTTGTGTAGCATGGCAGATTGGATGCTAGTACACCATGCTTCATCTTTGACTATTTCGTCGGGTGGGCTGGGAGGAGAGATAAGCTCATTGAAAATGGTGAAGATCTCTCTGGAGTGTGATTTAGGATTGGAAATGCGTGTGTTGAAAGCATTAGCTTTGGCTGATGTGATGGCTGCTTTGTATTGGTGGGAGATTTGGCTGAACTCGTTTTTGGCATGGACACTAGGATTAGTTTGCCAATTTTTCAGAGTTGCTCTTTTGCATGTGCTCATTGATTGGAGCTCTTCAGTGAACCATGAATTTGTGTGTAATGATTTCTTCTCTTTTTTGGCTTCGAGGGGCACTATCTCGTTAATGGCTTTGGTGATAATGTCCTTGTAGATGTTAGCTAGGGTGATGGGGTCTTTGGCGAAGGGGGGGTGCTAGTTCCGTGATGTTTAGGTAAGGGTGCAGGTTGTCCTCAGTGAGCTTTTTAGAGCTTCTCACTTATGCTGCGGTAGCAGGGGTGAGGGTTTTGGTGCTTTTGGTAATAGGTATAGTGAATTCGATGCAGTTATGATCGGTCCAGGGCAGGTTAGTGTTGGCGGTGATGGTAGAGAGGCAGTTATGGTCCGCAATCCAGTCTAGGATGCGGCCTTTGGAGTGAGTGGGATTTAGTACTTTTTGGGTGAAGCCCAGGTCATTTAGTTCTTACATGAGGGTATCAGCATTTTTGTCTTTCTCATCATTAAAACTTAAATTGAGGTCTCCTAGTAGGAGGGTCTTGGTGGAGCTTTTTACGTTGTTACGGCGTATGTGGGTGAGGTGTTTCTGAGGGTCAATGGTGCCTGGGAGGGGGGCGGTACAGTACGTTCAAGTTGATGGTGCTGTTGGGGGACAGTGTGAGTTTAGCAGATAGCAGATCAGAGTTGCAGGTCCAAGGGTGGCTGAGAGGTCGAAGGTGGAGGCTCTCTTTGTAGATGATGGCCACTCCACCTCCTTTTTGTACTATTCTGTCCTGTCTGAGGATGGTGAAGCCTTGTGGTAGTGCAAGTGCAACTGTGGGTCCCGAGGCTTCATGGAGCCAGGTTTCTGTGATGGCTAGTAGGTCGATGTTGTTGTCTGTTATGAGGTCATGAATTTCAGTAGCATGGGCTGGTAGGGATCGCACGTTGATGAGCGCGCCTTTGATGTGTGTGGGTGGGTGAGATTTTTTAGTGGCGGGGTAGGTGATGTCTGGTGTGTTGTGTGTAGTGTCAGTGAGGGGCCTGCTGTGGTTAGTCGGTGACTGTTTGCTGGTGTTAGAGTGTTCCGGATGAGGGGTGTGTTTGTGTGTGTGTGTGTGATTGTGTGTGTGTGTTTGAGTGTGGTGTGGGAGTCTAGTCTATTGTTTCTGTTTGCTGTGGGAGTGGGTTGAGTGCTGAATCCTGGAAACAGTGTGTGTGCTCTGAGTCTTTCCAGTCTGCCCATTGTTATGGTGCAGAGGTATGTTTCCATTGGAGTATGTTGAGCTGGTGTGGTGGCAGAGCTATGTGGTGTTTGTTTGGGGTGTGTGCGTCTGGTGAGGAGTGAGAGAGCGGATAATGTAATAATAAGGGTGAGCAGGGTGGTGTGCTGGGCAATGAGTTTGCTGGTGATTGTGGGCATTGTAGTGTGCAGGGGGTTTGAAGTCTAGCAGTGGGGTAATTCGATTTTCCACAATGGGGCCTAAAAACACAGTAGGTAGAATAGTATTTCTAACAGTGAAGATGTTGAGTGGAGAGGAGTGTAGAACAAAGATGTCTGTAACTAAGCCGTGACACCCACGGGTGTGGGTGTATTATAAATGCAATAAATGCATAAAACAAATCAAATATAACTGACAACCCTTCTGATTTATACAGGAGATTCCCGATTTTTAGCCCAATTCCATCCCATCAAAGTCTAATTGCTCTCATAATAATACTCTGTTGATGAAGAGCAATGTGTTAACATGTTTCACACAAGTGTTGAGATGGATTTCTAAACTCTGACCTGGCGGGCAGAGGTTTAGAAGGTCACCCTTGGTTTAGTGAAACAGGGGGACCTTCTGGACAAGCCAGAACAATCTAGGTAGCTTGGCAGGCAGTCAAGATTAAGGGCCTCATTATGAGTTGGGCGGTAACGCCGGCGCTATTAGCGCTGGCAATAATAGCCCTACTGCCAAAACCCCCGGCGCTATTAGCGCCGGATCACGGGTTTGGCGGAAGGGTTATTGCCCATTCCCCATTGGGCCCATTCGGGAATTCCTCATTCCCCATTTGGCCCAATGGGGAATTTTCATGCTCTTACCGCCAGCGGATTCCCCGCCGGCGCTAATAGCGCAAATTTTCACAATGAAGCCCACAATGAGCACACACAGTAACGAACCACAAATTACTCTTAGACAAGTGTACATGAAAAATATCTATACATTTATTGTCGTCCGGACCAATAGACACAAGTAAACTTTAGTTATATTAAAACAGTTATCACACAAAATCCTTATACTTAATAACATATGTACATTACGTTTCCTAATGCGACAGCGCAGTAAAACACATCGACAAACTGTAAAGAGAGGGTTGAGTTAACACACAAGGAGCATTAGACAATTCTTCTGAGTCGTTCCTTAACTTTCAAGTCCAGCTCTAAGAAGAGGGGAGCCTTGTGCTCAGCTGTACAGTTGTGTGTAAAAACGCACAATCGCGTAGACAGAACAAAAAGCGGGTCTTGTTGGGAGGGTTGTATCAAGTCAGGAAGGGGATTGAGTCGATGAAGAATTGGTTCCCACTATTCGAGTATGATTTGCCCTTGGCAACAGAGCAGTTTTCAAAAGGTGAGAATAGCTAGGGAGCGCAGGCTAATCCAACCAAGATCGAATACCTTCTACAGCATATTCGTGCGTAAAAGTGATCGGTTGTGCCAGGCGGCCACCGGTAAGTGATGCAAGTACTCACCGACCTTCGGCACAGTCCGAACCAACCTTTGCCAGTTTAGTTGAGGTCACTAGTAGGTTAGAGTCCTGCAGTTTCGCAGTACTGCGGCTCTCAACTGCTGCGGGATACAACAATTGTCCATGATGGGACAGTTGCTTTTCCTCAGCTTCCGAAGGAGGTATGAAGAAAATTCTGTTACAGCAGACTTCAGGGCAGAGGAGGGCAGAACAACAGGGCACCTACAGCGACCGTCACCAACAGGTAGTGACACGGGAATCACAGATGCAGGCAGCATTACGCACTCTCCTAATTCAAGACCTATAGGAGCTAGACCTGCAAAATGTGGCGGGGGAGGGCATGGGACCACAAGCAAGCAATGTTCCAAATCTCGGACTTCCGTTCAAGACGGCTGCGATTCGTCGGTGAGATACCCTGAGGTAGAGCTGGACAGTTCACTGAACGGCCCAGGTACACTTCCGAAGGGGCTCGTTCAGTGGGTTCAGTGGGTAAGCATGGGCACCAAGAATAGTGGTGCCCACTACTCCAAAGGGGTGAAGCGCCTTGGCAGGACTTCTTGATCGATGAAGAAAACAAGTGTCAGACAAGGGTCAGACGGTAAAGGGTGCCAAAACCTTCCACAGCATCTCAGGTGGTTTCACAAGTCTGGTTCTTTGTGCAGGATACTTGACTGCTTCTGTCGTTCGGGGAGAACACAGGTGATCAACCTGGAATGGATGCAGAGCCCCTTCTCTTATCCAACATTAGCTTTGCGCCAAAATTGTTTACTTCCAATTAAAGATCTGCTCTCATGTAGGCATCCCAGTCATGGTCCAATCACAGTCCATGGTGGTCGCGGTCATTCAGCCACTCCATACATCCCGGCACCAGTAGTGTGGATTGGGAGCAGACTGTCCCAACTGGCTTCCTGGGCACACACACGTGACAGGCAGAAGCCTGTGAAAGAGATCGGTTTTCGTGGGAAGGAAAACCCGGGTTACTCAACCTGTGTGAAGGCAAGGGACAAAATGGCCATGGATCAGTACCAAGGTCTTTGTGGCTTGGCCATTTCTGGAACTGGCCACAGTCTTGAACCAAACACAGTAAACGCGATATGATTCTGTAAAAAGAAGTGAAACACTTATAAAAAGTAACTCCTGCCACCAGTTCATCCCAGGTACACTTGGACATTCACAAAAAATCCTTCAAGGGTGTCAAGGGCCATAAAACAAAAAGAACTCCAGCGCACGATACTGGAAGGTACATTGTGCACTGTTCAAAAGTTACCAAGAAATGGCAACTTAGTCAAAGACTAAGGTAAAGATAGTTTCTGAGTTCTGACAGTTGGAGGGACGTGTCAGTTTCCCCATAACAAGTGAGCAAAAGCCCAGGGGAGCGCAGCTGAAGGCTGGCCCCACTCGCAAAGGTCAGGATGGTATAGCCAAACAAAAGCGAAAATGTGTCATTTTCCCTCCCCAAATGGAGGGAAAATGACACATTAAATATTTCCTAACAACGAGGAGAGCCCATATAACATTTAATGTATTTTTCAAACAGAAATAAAACTAATACGAAGAACGAAGTCACAGAAGACATTTTTGGTATCACATAACCAATAATTACATTTCTTAAAGAGATAATTTTCTGCATGTGAAATGAATAAGAAAAATAGAAATCAGTTTTAATACATACATAGAAATCAGTAAATGTCATAATTGCAACATAGAAATATTGTGGGGTGCAACCACGCCCCGTATGTCCAACCACCATTCATACAAAGACACTGATTCATCCATATCCTTGTAACATTCACTCCTCACCAAAAGCTGCATCAATGATAAAGTGCATATGCATTCCACTCTCAAATATCAGATGGGCTCTCCTTGTTTGTTTGCTGTTTTTTATTCCCACTGAGCCCATACCTATACTTAGTTACAATGAGACAACCTTACATTTGTGTTGATGTTTAACATTTGATCAGTGAAGCAAAGTCGGTCCTTTTCCCTGTCCTACCAATAACGGACAGTCCTGAAAAATACGGGACGGAGGGCCACTATAGCCCGCCACGGAAGCTAAAAGAATACTACCCCAGTCAGTGTACAGTTTGACTGCTGCCGTTTTGAACTAGAGTGGACAACTGTCCCATATTTGCAGGACTGTTCCGTTAATGAGGACTCTGTTCTGTGCTGTACGGGTAAAAGGTCCTCCTCTGTTCATTCAGCAGTCTCGACCCAGGCTCCTTTGTGAGCCTGCAAATCGAGCTGCTGCCGCCACTGTTCCAGTCTTGCTCACCCGGCTTCATTCCAATGCGAATGCTTTGTTCCTGGGGTTTTGATGGCCATGTTTGCAGTTAAAAAACATGACTATCTTCTCCCGTGGACAAACCATTAGCATTGCAATTAAGCCAGGTGTTAGAGCATTAACAGACATTCACAAATTGCTTCAATTATATGGGGCCAAAGGGTGAATGGCACCTTGACGTCATCACCACCTTGCAGACGCGTCACTAGGGTGGGCCCAGGGGGGCCCCGGGCACTTCCTCTTAAATCCTGTAACTCCCCATTGCCCCCCTACAGTGGTATACCGGACCGGGATATTTTTCAGTGCGACACTGTTCTGTTCTTGATGGTCGTGCAGATTAAGATACCTTCGTCCCCAAGTACCACACTGATAGAAAATAATTCACTACCAATGCAATCTTTGAGGCCATAGGTGTAGAGTGCCGAAAAGCTGGAACCAGGAACACCGGAAGGACCCCTTCACCACTGTAAAGCAATGAATGATTAGGTAAAACAGTAGCAATGGAAGACAGTTCAATATACCAAAACTATGTGTTAAAGGCTTACCCTAATGAGCTGGCCAGAAAGCCTTGAAGAGGTAGGGAGAGTCGGAGGGGCCGATGACAGCACTCTGAGTGGAAAACACCTGAGCCAAACGGGCAGTACAGTGGATGATCCTTGAGCAATCCAATTAACAAACCAAGGTCAGTAGCCAGAGGAAATACACCAAAGTCCAAAATTCAAAAATTCGAAATAGCAGAGCCAAAGGTCGTAATACCAGAGGACAACAGTTCAACTTAACAGTAGGGAAGAGCAATCCAATCCATAGAACGTTCCGTAGTCATGAAATCCAAAAATCCGAAGTGATCAAAAACGCTGTGCAGCACTCCGATGAAGCAGCTGTGAAGCCTTCACTTTGCGTTTCCCTTGCCCTTTTGACTGTGTGAAATGGTCACGTGACACGAGTCACAAGGGAACGTGGAATTGTGTCACGTGACCCTTGTTGTGAAGAGAGACAGCCCCCGGCGTAAGGTCACATGACCGGAGGCACTTTGTGTGTTCATGTCGGAGCGCCGCCGTAAATTCGTAGAATGTCTCCGTGCGCTCGTAGACCAGCGCTGCTTGGGATGTAAGTGCCAAGGTAAATGCCAATGTAAAAAAAGCCGTAGCCTGGATATTGGCTGCCACAGAGTGTGTGCATGGTGGCGAGGGCTGTGGGGAACTTGAGGGATGACATATGAAAAGGTGTTGGATGCGGGTCTGGGAGCCGTGTTTAATGCGGGCCTGGGAGGTGGTGAGACAGTGGGAGGAGACGTGACAGAACCCCCCCAAAGGCCCACGACCCCGTGGGCTTGACGGATGCTCTCGATGGAAGCGAGCAACCAACAGCGGGGCATGGACATCCCGAGAGGAAACCCACGTGCGATCCTCAGGACCATAACCCAACCAGTCCACCAGATATTGTAGACGACCTCTACAGAAACGGGAACCTAGAATGGCTTTAGAAAATAGAATTTAGTATAGTTATTGAATAGACATTGGTATAGGGCTTACCTGCACTGGATTTTATATCCGCTGGGGGGTTTTCTTTCTCATACACGCAATATGTACATGAGTGTATTATTTTTTGATTTTCCGACAAAGAAGAATTCACAACTGTCTCGACAATCCGAAGGGAGCTAATTATGAATAGTCTAAGTTTTCAAATTGTGTGACCCGTCACGGATAGGCCGTCACGTGATGACTTTGGTATCACGTGGGGCGACACCAAGGGACAGGCATCATATTCACTCGCGATCACGTGATCGGGTTGATCACACAACTGATTTAATATATTTAACTTCACGCATCGCGGGACGGGAGGCTTTGATTGCAGCCAATGCGCGGTTCCCGCGTTGCGTTTGATACATATTTGTATTTACAAGCGTTGGTATTGTTGTAGGTCCCATAAGAGAGGTACGTTGGGTCACGTGATCAGAATCACGATCACGTGACTCATTGATATCCTATTTAAAACTGCACCGCGGGACGGGAGGCTGTGGTTGCAGCCTTTTCGCCGTCACCGCGTTGCGTTTGTGATACCAGTTGAGTTGAGGGCAAGTAAGTTTGGGAAATGGGATTTTGGCTTTTTTTGATTCTTTTTAGATTTATTTTGACACAGATGTAGCGAATAGCAGATTGTGGGGGGTAAAAAGTTCATTATTATTGTTCTCTCTACAGAGTGATTGCAATATCTGGCCAGACCCTTGGAAGATTAATCAGGAAGTGACACGGCAGTCAGAATTTACTATAGAGACCCTGGATATTTCCAAGGTCAGTGAAATTAGCTTAAAATTAATTTGTGGGATACTGGCGCTCGCTGGACCATAGAGGCAATATTGGTACAAATCTCTGAGTTTTGTTAAATTTACTTTTAGGGTACAGAGAAATTGTCAAAAACAAAACATCCACACCTGAAGAAGGGGTGAAGATAACCCCGAAACGCGTAGTGGACAAAGATCATGTGATTGTGATTGTGTGGGGAAACAAAACCCCTTTTGTTAAATTGAAACTTACCTTAGAAATTACAAATTCAGCAAATTTGCTGAACTCAAAAAGCTTTTTTCTAACAAATATTGCTTGTGGTTAAGAATTTTCTGCTCTTGTTTGATGAAATATCTTTGTATTTGATGAAATCGTGAAATTCAGATGAGCAAGAATATTGTAGGAATGATGAATACAATTACTTACCATAAGACATTTACGGAGTATGTGTTTTTTATGTTTTCTGAAAGTTTGATTGAAAAGAGGCTATATTTTCTGAATTGATTGAAACGTTTTAAAGAGATTCTTTCTCAATTAGAGTGACCAGGTATATGCCCCATAGGTTTAGTGTGGCATAAAGTTGTATTAGTATAACATCCCAAGAGGAAACCCACGAGCGATCCTCAGGACCATAACCCAACCAGTCCACCAGGTATTGTAGACGACCTCTACAGAAACGGGAACATAGAATGGCACTAACCTCGAATACATCAGGGCAAGACACGGAAACAGGAGCAGGAGGGGCACAGACACGGGTAGGGTCAGGGCAGGGTTTGAGCAGGGAGGTGTGGAACATTGGATGGATACGCCAAGCAGCGGGAACCGCAGGACGCAAGGCCACAGGGTTGATGAACCTGGTAATCCGATAGGGGCCAACAAAACAGGGGAGCAGTTTGCGAGAACCAGGAATATGCAAATGGCGGGAAGATAACCATACCCAATCCCCTACCCGGTACTCAGGAGCTGGCAACAGTTTCCTGTCAGCCGCTGCTTTCATTGAGGCCTGGGACTCCCGCAGATGCACGAGAGTTAGGGCGTGTACAGCGACGAGGTCGCGGGCACAAGCATTGGCAGCGGGGGTACCAGTAGGTGTGAAATCCGGGAGCAGAAGGGTACGAGGGTGTTGGCCATACAGGGAATAGAACAGGGAGAAACCAGTGGAAGAGTGAAGGGCATTATTGTATGCAAACTCAGCCAGATGTAAAAGGTTGAGCCATGTGTCCTGATATTGGAGTGAAAGGCAGCGCAGATACTGCTCCAATGACTGGTTCACCCTTTCCGTCTGCCCATCGCTCTCCGGGTGGTATGCGGAGGAAAACCGTGCATCAATGTCAAGAAGTCTGGTTAAAGCCTGCCGGAAACGTGATGTAATCTGTGTGCCACGATCAGATACTATGACCTGAGGCAAACCAAAAAGACAAAAGACTGATCTGAAAAAAAACAGGCCAATGTGGGAGCAGAGGGTATCCCGTACAGGGTATGAATCGTGCCATCTTGGTAAATGAATCAACAACCACCCAAAAGGTATCATAACGTTGTATACGGGGCAAATCAGTAATCAGGTCCATTGAGACTGTGTGCCATGGTCTTGGGGGAATAGGTAGTGGTTGGAGTAATCCTAGCGGGCGACCCCTGTGGGATTTACACTGTGCGCAAACTGAGCAGGTGTTTACATAATTCTTGACACCGCGTCTCATAGAAGGCCACCAGCACCACCGTTTCAGCAAATCTAATGTACGGCTTTGTCCTGGGTGACCATTGATAGCTGCGTAATGTGACCAGTCTAGAGCCTGGTTGCGTGTGTCGCTTGTGGGCAAGAACAGTTTCCCATGTACGAGCGGTAGACCGTCCTGGGTGGTAAGGTCAAATTCTGCTAGCCTGTGATGGTTCTGAGATACCCAGTGGCGTATGGTGGTTAACATGGACGGAGAAGGTGTACATGCACAAATAACATGCCCTCTTCCAACAACGTATCTGGGAACAAAGGAAGGGACTCCCCACAGGTGAGCGAGATAGAGCGTCTGCTTTTCCGTGGCCTGTACCTGGTCTATGCTTGATCACAAAATCGTAAGCGGCAAAAAACAAATGCCAATGTACTTGGCGGCTGTTCGAGCATTTTAGTGTAGCTCGGTCCTGTAGATTCTTGTGGTCTGAATATACTATTGTCTGATGCTTCGCCCCTAAAAGATGATGTCTCCAGGTTTGCATTGCATCTTTGATGGCCAAAAGCTCCTTTTCTGTAACTGTATAGTGTACTTCAGACAAAGTGAATTTCCGTGAATGGTAGGCCACGGGACGGAGACAACCCGTGGTCGGGCAGGGCTGTGAGAGTACTGCTCCTAACGCAAATGAGGAGGCGTCTGCTTCTAGGACAAAAGGGTGTTCAGGGTTCGGATGTTGGAGGACGGGGGCTGTGGTGAATCTCGTCTTTAGGGCATCAAAAGCTGCCTGATGTTCCGGTGTCCAATGATAAGGGACTAGGGGACTGGTTAGGGCAGTTAACGGGGCAGTAATGGAGGAGAAGCCAGCGATAAAACGCCGATAGAAGTTTGCAAAACCAAGGAAGGACTGCAGTTGTTTAAGATTAACTGGGACAGGCCAATCCGTGATAGCGTGAACCTTAGATTGGTTCATGGACAGACCCTCCGGTGTTATGTGGAAACCAAGAAATTCGACTTCATGGATATGGAACAGGCATTTCTCGGGTTTTGCAAACAATGCATTCTTTTTAAGACGGGAGAGGACCTCTCTAACATGAATGATGTGTTCTTCCATAGAGGGGGAGAAAACCAAAATGTCATCCAGATATATCACTACATAAACATATAGGATGTCACTGAATACATAATTTATGAAGTGTTGGAAGGTAGAGGGGCGTTGCAAAGCCCGAAGGGCACCACAGTGTACTCGAAAAGGCCCTGTCTGGTACAAAACGCTGTTTTCCACTCATCCCCCCTGCGCATACGGATTAAACTGTAGGGCCCACGTAGGTCTGGATTGATGTAGATGGATGCATGAGACAGTCTGTCTAGTAGCGTGGAGATGAGTGGATTGGGGTACCGATTCTTAATAGTAATGGAATTTAATCGCCGATAATCGACACAAGGGCGTAAGTCTCCCTCCTTCTTCGGAACGAAGAATATGGGGCTTGCAGCTGGGGAGGAGGAAGGGCAGATATGACCAAGTCGTAAGGCCTGCTGGATGCATTCTTTCAGTGATTGTTCTTCTGATTGAGACAACGAGTAGATTCAGCCTCTTGGTATCAGAGCATTCAGCACTAAGTCAATGGGACAATCATACAGCCTGTGGGGTGGTAGACCCTCTGCTGAGGTCTTATCAAATACCATATGGAAGTCCTGATATACTGTGGGTATCCCGGCTAGAACGGCTCCAACCGTATGTGGTGAAGAGTCGCTGTCTTCTAAGGTTAAAGAAGCCACGGCCCCTAAAACGCTTGCAGGGTTCGACAAAGTCTCCGGTTCCACTAGACAGTAGTGTTGGCAGACCTCCGACTCGAAGAACACCTGTCCGGTACCCCAATTAATCAAGAGATTGTGTTGTTTTAGCCATGGTATGCCTTGGATGGTTCCAAATTGTGGGGTAGTGATGAGGTCAAAGGACATTGTTTCCCTGTGATTGCCTTGGATTACCACTTCCAGAGGAGCAGTTTGTTGCTTAATTGGGCCAGAAGGGAGGGAAGTACCATCCACGGCCTGTACTGGTTCAGGGCGTTCTTTGGTTATCAGTGGCAGGTTGAGTTGGTGGGCCAGCACGATGTCAATGAAGCAACCAGTAGCTCCTGAGTCTATGACAATGTGGACTGAATGCATACGTTCCTTGGTGGGGATCAACATAGCCTGGACCACAACTGGTTTTATGGGACCAAAAGTGACCTCAGAGGGGGTCAGTGAAGTGCTCGCCCTTACCCCCAACCTTAGGGGCAAGCCTTCTGAAAACCCGGATTCTTATTTTTTGGGCGACGGGGACACTCTTTTACATAATGACCGTTTATACCGCAGTAAAAACAGGCATTGTCAGACCGCCTACGTTCCCGTTCAGTAGGGGTTATGGGGCTACGGATCCCGCCTACTTGCATGGGTTCTGTGGCTGGGTCTGCTGAAGGTGAAGGCTGGTGACTGGAAAGACCTGCTTCTGCTCTGCACTCGGTTCTCCGGGCGTCCACCTGTAGAGCCCGATCTACCAGTTCTGAGTAGATGGCAGGAAGTGATGGCACGACTGAAAGGGCGTCTTTCATGGCACTACACAAACCCCTATTGAATAGAACCGCCTTCTTATTTTCTGGCCATGAAGTTTCCGCAGACAGCTGATTAAAGCGGGTTATGTATTCTATGAGTGTTTGCCTGCCCTGTGTGAGATCCAACAGTACTAGGTTTCGGGATTGTGCCTTGTATCTGGTGTCGAAAACCTTCACCATCTCGAGGTCAAAATCATAAAGTGCAGGATGGTCGCTTTCCAACAAAGGATTCGCCCAAGTAGCAGCCACGCCTGATAGATGAGAAAGCAAGAAGGCGGCATTGGTAACGGAATCAGGGAATGCCTGTGGCCGACATAAAAAGTGGAGTTCGCACTGATTCAGGAATGTGCGATACTTCCTCGGGTCTCCCTGGTATCTTTCTGGGGCTGCCAGGGGAAAAGGATTTGGGAGTAACAAAGGAGTTCGCACTGTGGGAGATGCAGGAGGAGCAGGATTCTGAGGTGCTGCTTCCCCGAATTCGTCATCATCGGGCAAGGGATGTCGGGCACTCTGTAGAGCGTCCAATCGGTGGTGGATCTCGGTAGTAGCTGCGGCCATGTCAGATCTAAGGGTTGCGACTGCTTGCAATAGAGCGGTCACAGGGTCCTCGGTGGAGACATTCATGATCTGGACGATCAAAAGAGGCTTCACAGTCTGTTCTGTTCTTGATGGTCGTGCAGATTAAGATACCTCCGTCCCCAAGTACCACACTGATAGAAAATAATTCACTACCAATGCAATCTTTGAGGCCATAGGTGTAGAGTGCCGAAAAGCTGGAACCAGGAACACCGGAAGGACCCTCTGATCACTGTAAAGCAATTAATGATTAGGTAAAACAGTAGCAATGGAAGACAGTTCAATATACCAAAACTATGTGTTAAAGGCTTACCCTAATGAGCTGGCCAGAAAGCCTTGAAGGGTTAGGGAGAGTCGGAGGGGCCGATGACAGCACTCTGGGTGGAAAACACCTGAGCCAAACGGGCAGTACAGTGGATGATCCTTGAGCAATCCAATTAACAATCCAAGGTCAGTAGCCAGAAGAAATACACCAAAGTCCAAAATTCAAAAATTCGAAATAGCAAAGCCAAAGGTTGTAGTACCGGAGGACAACAGTTCAACTTAACAGTGGGGAAGAGCAATCCAATCCGTAGAACGTTCCGTAGTCATGAAATCCAAAAATCCAAAGTGATCAAAAACGCTGTGCAGCACTCCGATGAAGCAGCTGTGAAGCGTTCACTTTGCGTTTCCCTTGCCCTTTTGACTGTGTGAAATGGTCACGTGACACGAGTCACAAGGGAACGTGGAATCGTGTCACGTGACCCTCGTTGTGTAAGGTCACATGACCGGAGGCACTTTGTGTGTTCATGTCAGAGCGCCGCCGTAAATTCGTAGAATGTCTCCATGCGCTCGTAGACCAGCGCTGCTTGGGATGTAAGCGCCAAGGTAAATGCCAATGTAAAATAGGCCGTAGCCTGGATATTGGCTGTCGCAGAGTGTGTGCATGGTGGCGAGGGCTGTGGGGAACTTGAGGGGTGACATGTGTGGGACCAGGGGAAAAGGTGTTGGATGCGGGTCTGGGAGGCGTGGTTAATGTGGGCCTGGGAGGTGGTGAGACAGTGGGAGGAGATGTGACAGACACCTCTCCCGTTAGGCACCTAAATGAGGGTGCCCAACTGGTAAAGGTGTCCCACTGGGAGGACAATGTGTGCTGAGCAATTCCTGCTCAGCACGCTCATTGTCCTGGCAGCAGGAGGACTTGTCGGATGTTTGAATCCACGCAACCAAGCCCTATAACAGTAGTGTGCGGTGCTGGCCGCAGAAACATCAGAATGGCCACTGGAAAGCATGCTGCTCTCTAAAAACCAGCCATAAATCGCGGTAAAACCAGGAACAATAGGCTGCCACCCACTTCTGCCTATATTAGTGAGCACAGGAGGTCACTGCCTAAAACCATCATTGGGCTACACACACAGTAGCCTGGAACCACTTGGAAATAGCAATACTGATTGCCAAGAGCAACCCATGTCAAAAATTGCTAAAATTAGGGCTCACTAAAACCACTACAAAGATCCCACCTCCGTGTTGGAGGGTCAACATCATTCTCCCGCAAGAATGTACATGAATCTGAGGTCCACAGAAGTGCATCTATATTTGAACAAAGTATATGTTGAGGATTGCTTACTGGTAAGGCAGCTGTCAAAAATGGGTGCAATACCGGTGCTTGACACTGACCGGCGCTAGCGATCTAAATTCTGACAGGAGACCTGTATTTCTGAAGCTAAACTGTACCCGGAGTTAACTGAGACTTCAAAGGCTGGCTGTCCCCGGGAAGTCTTCACACCTAGTCGTCTCAGCAAGAAGGCAGGAAATCACATGGTTCTGTTAATCAGATGGAGAGTGGCACCCTAGACTGATGCCCTGCTAGCAGGAAAAACAGGACAAAGGATTCCTTCAGCTGAATAGGGTACGCTGATTTTGGGTGTGAACTGTCAACACTGCTCTGGGGGAAGGCAAGACATCTGATCTATGAGTCAGAGCCAAAATTCTGGAGGCGGGGACAAACCAATGGGTGTACTGAATTGAGAGCCAATGTATGTTTTATTAAATTGCTTATAAAATATTGTATCAAGCTGACAGAAATGTACAATTTGAGGATTCTTAATATGAAAAATGTACCCATAATTTGAGACTAAGCTGGACGCTGTGGGATGTTCTGAGGCCAAACCCCATAATTATTAATATTGTCACTGCTGTGTTTATGATAGAAACCTAAGAACTTCCAGTAATATGCGCAGAGAGGGTGTGTACCTCCGTGTAAGATTTGTTGCAAAACCAATATGGCAAAACCCACTAGAAGCGCAAAATGTTGTCATTTCTGAACCCAAGCTCGTAGAAACATGTGACTTGAACCGAACTGTACCTTAAGCAATCTGTCATGCAATTTAGGTAATATTAACAAGTGGAGTATATTGTAAATATGTGTTTTATGAAAAAGAAGATAGGCTGTACGGACACAAAGGGGAGTGTCCTTTCCTTGAGCCATAAAGATGACACCGGATCACTCAATCTGACTCACTCCTCCGTTCTCCAGTCAGGTCACAGTAAATCCTTTAACCTACAAATCCTCAGTGGGTTGGGCATAGAAAGTCAGCCTTCCCACCCACTTTCAAAAAACATAAAAAGAACCACTGAGACCCAGATAGGGACATTCATTTTCCACTCTTCAATCAATTTCTGCGCAGCACTTTGCCGGACGACTTCAAACCCAGATAGATCCAGAGACCAGACTCTAGAACCCAGATCTAGAACCATAAGCAGGGGCCTAACCCAAAAGCTGAACTCTTCTCAGCAGGCCTCAGAATCCAAGTGTTAGGGAGAATTCTCTGTTTAGGCTGAATTTCCTAACCTAGTGAGTCCCCCAGCAGCTTTGCTGGATTTCTGGAGTTTGTTTTTTTCTGCTGCCAAGAGTGAGACTCTTTTTCTCCAACTCTTGGACATGATTTATGGTGTTCCTTTGAATGTTAATGTGTTTCATGGGCTATGGGGTCTTTTACTCCATAGGGTCTCATATGTTTTTGTATGTGTGTTACACAGCACCCTCCGTGCAGTAACACCGGGGTGTCATAGTGACCCCCCACCATAGACTCCATACCCTGGGACTGACTACTGTCTCCCAGGGCATGTAAAGTCACCATTGGCTTTACTAGTCCCAAATTACTAACAGAACCAGTACAAACCATCATATTGTGGACGTACTGGCAGGGGCAATTCGATTGCCCCTGGGTCTGTTATTCGAGGGGGCACTGTCCCATCCCCCCTCGTCGAGTTTTGGCTGGTGGCAGTGGATACTACTTTTTATATTCAACCGCAAATATATCTCTATGGGATTTGACCCATTGTTCTAGGCTAATACTTTTTAACATAGCCTCTAACATACCGCTGGTTTATGTATTTAATATTAATTCACCGGTTGGTATTTTCTGCCAGAACTCGGTTTTAAAATGGCGTTTGTGTTCGCCTCTGTAACTCCAAACCAAAGGTTGAGCCCTTTGTTCCACTTTTTGGCAGGCTTCTCCACAGAAGCCTCCAAAAGTGGTGCCACTCTGTCTGGGTACCACAGGGAGTGTGGGAGGGGGTTTAGGCACCCTGGACTGAGTTACCTTGGTAACTCAAGTCATACTCTTCTGTGATTGGCCCAAGTGGTGAGCCGGCCGGCTCACCAGTTAGCATGTTTGACAGCTGGGCTGAGTGAATGAGGGTGTGCTGCATAAAAGCAGGGCTTTTGGGACTGGAACTTCAGAAGTCGCCACAGGACCTGAAAATCCAACAAGGGAGAAGTTGAGCTAACCTGCTACGACGACACCACCGGTGGAGCCCTGCTGAACCAACTCACCACTTCCCAACGACAGAGGAGATCTCCCGGCTGGAGAGTCTTCTTCCCCTGACTGGTGGGCACAACCAGTTTACCTTCCTTTCTCGCATCCCAGGACGTCTTGTGGTTGAATTGCCCGTGCCAAGCACCCCGGCAACCGGATAGCCACTTACCACTGGACAGCGAATAAGAGGACCGCTCCTTTTAATTGAGAACTCTGCGGCTGGTTTCTTCCCTGGCAGTGCAATGGACTCCTGCTTTCCCCCCCGACGAGATCCTCTCTTCCTCCGGACGAAGCACCGACTTGCACCCGCTGCCAGGAACAACTGCCCCCGCTGGAGCGTTCTCACCATTTTAAGGTACCATGTCCGCCAGGCCTCCCTTTCTAAAGATTGCTACAAGGTAACAATAATCCCTTAACCTTCTGGACTGGGCTGGCCGCCTTGACCATCTAACTGGTCCCTTTCTTTTTGGTCCAACTCTTTCTGAACTTATTGCGAGACTTTTGGGCACTTTGAACCGTGTGACCTTGGACACATTTCGTCCGGAGCCTCTTAAAGTGGGTCCGGCCTTGTTAAGTTTGACTTTACGGTTTAACCTGCCTTCTTCTCATACTGTGTTCTTCTGAAAGTGTTGGGATCTGTTTCTATCTTTGCTCTGCCTTTCTCTCCCTTTTAAACCGATTGATTAGAGTGCCATCTTCGTTAAGCGCTCACCGCTGTCTGAAAATAAGTGTTGCTTTACTTAAAGACTTGTCTAATAATCGTTGAAGGGAGTGTATATATTTTTGTGACCGTGTTTTTGAACTGCTTGATATTAGTGCCAGTGTGTTTAACTAGATGTGTTTTTGAATAAATAATTATATCCCTTTTACACCAAGCTCTGGTCAGTGTTTGCTTGTTCTACTGTGTTCTTTTGACCTATTGTGAATACTCTGTATACTGCCTAACTCTTCTTGAGAGAAGTCTGACTGCTCAGCCACAGCTACAAGGTACATTTGGGTGGTACAGACTGGTACCAATTGGGTTTACTGCCAACCACCTGTAGTCTTAAATCATTTGCAGTGGTCCCAGAGGGAACTGCTCAGGTTTCTGCCTAACACTGGTGTACAGCGGTGGGATTTGTATTGAGTATACACTTTAGTGTGCTTTTTGAATACTTTAGGACAACTAACCACAAAGCTTAGCACAAAAAAGCTGATTTTCTAACTATGTCTGCTATGGAGAGTTATACCCCAGAATCATTGTCTGCCAAAACTGCTGATTGCTTAAAAGTATTGTGTAGACATAAGAATCTCTCTGAGAAGGGCAAGAAAATGGAACTTGTAGAAAGATTGTTGGAAAACCAAATTCTGGGTGGTACAGAGGAATCTACCCCACCCCCAGCAAATGTAGAAAACAGTGATGGTATTGATCTGAATCTAATTCTTGATAATGATTCAGAGGAGGAAAGTGCCTTACCTACTGTACCTACTGGGCCTATACCAGGTCCTACATGTAACCCTGCTTATTTTGAACTTGAAAAAATGAAGCTTGAATTAGAGTACAAACGTTTTATTGCTCAATCTGAACAAAACCAAGAGCTAGAGTTCAGAAGAATGAATGCCCAGGCTGAGCAGAAGTAAGCTGAGTTGAGACTCAGAGAAATAGAGCTTAATCATGAACTAGAAATGAAAAAGTTGTCTGTGGAAAATGCTTCTCTCTCCTCTGGTTCTTCTAGAGTTCCAGTCCCAAAAGACCCTGGATGCCTAAGAAATTAGTGGGTATGTATGAACCTAAGTTGGATGTGTTGGATTGGTTAAAAAATTTTGAGTATAATCATGGGCTGCAGGACATCACAGGGAATGAGCTACTTCCCTGGTTGTTCTCTAGGCTTCCCCCTGTTGCAACTGATGTGGTAATGGAGTTGGGGGAGGTGGATAAGAAGGATTATGAATGTGTTAAACTAGCTTTAATAGCTAGATTTGGGAAGACCCCTTCCCAGTACCTTAAGAGGTTTAGAACCCTCAAAAAGCATGATGGTACCCCTTGGGCTACCTGGGTGAGTGAAAGTTTGAAAAACTTGGAGGGATGGATTAAGGGTTACAGGGTTAACACTTATGAAGGAATGAAGAATCTTGTAATGATGGAGTCAATGTATGAAGCCTGCTCTCCTGAGCTCAGACAGCACTTGGCTGATTCAAAGGAATTGGATTCCAGGAAGCTAGCTAAGGCTGCTGACTTGTGGGTTGCCAACAGGGCCACTCACAAGGATTCTGGGGTAACTCACAAGAAGGATGAGGGAAAACAGCCAAAAAAGGACTCCAAAGAGAATTCTAATAATTCCAATTCCAAAGAGGGCCCCAAACAAAACCAAAAGGGTAAGCCACAAGGGAAACCAAATCAGGCTAGTGTACCTTCTGGTGCCAAACCAGAAGGAGGTCAGAACAAGCCACCATTCCAGAAAGCATTTGGTAAATGCTTTGTTTGTGGCTCTACTGACCATGTGAAAGGAGATCCCAGATGTAAGGGTAAACCTTCAGGGGTCCAGCTTGTCTCCTTAGCCTTCGCTCCAGAGGAGGAAGTACAAATGGCAGGTGGAAACTTTCTATTACTGGCTGATGAACACATTGGCGTCTCAGCCATTGTTTCTTTAGTGTCTCTGGGTTTGTGGGAACAACAGAACGTAGATGTCTATAATTCTTTCCCAGATAATACTAAAGAGTATTATAAAGACAGTGTCCAGGTGAATGGTAAGAAGACTCCTGCCATTAGGGACACTGAGGCCAGCATAACTGTGGAGGACAAATCGTTTTTTCAGGCTGAGGATGTTGCTAAGGCACCCAAATGCCTCACCAAGTTAGCTGGAGGACCTGTGCAGATGCTTCTCCAACTACCAGTTCTCATCGAGCGTAATGACATGACTGTGAAAATACCTGTCAGCATACCAAGTGAGGTGCCAGGAAGGGTTCTGTTGGGTAATGACTTGAAAACTCTTGGAGTAGTGTCACATACCCCCAGAAATCATAGTAAAAGGTTACAGGAGCTCACCAGACCTGCAAGGGAGAGAACCATGAGAGGTGCTCCCAAGGAGATGATGAAGAAAGAGATCACTCCTACTCCACTGGAGATGTCAGCTGATGTCTCTAAGAAACTAGAATAAAAAGGGAAACCTAAAACTTCTAAAGAGAAACCCACAGCCAGCACTCCAGTGCAGCCGACAAGGACTTCCCCATGGTTGTCCAAAGTTACACCAGTAACTCCCACTCCAGCTGAGGCTGAGAGGGAGGTACGACCCTGTGTGGTTGAACTAGACTCTGAGGAAGAGCTAGTGGAAGGCCAGGAACTCATTGGAGATCTGGATCCTGTTGACCATCCTGAGCTGCAGTCTTTACTGGCAGAAGGTGGACCCAACAGGGCAGACTTCAGTAAGGGACAGAGAGAATGTCCAACTCTGGAAGGTCTTCACCACCAGGCAGATGCCCAGGCTGAAGGGCAAGAGCCTGGGAACTGTAGGTGACACTGGGAAGATGGCCTCTTCTACAGTGAACCAACGGAGTCTGCACCTGGGGACAACAAACAACTTGTAGTACCCCAAGAGAACAGACCACAGTTCTTGCAGTTAGCCCATGAGATTCCTTTAGCTGGTCACTTGAGTTTCAAGAAGACTAAGGAAAGGCTCTCACTCTACTTTTATTGGCCAAAGATGGGGGCTGAAGTAGATAAGTACTGCAGGAGCTGCCACACCTGCCAGACTTCTGGTAAGGTTGGCTCCAAGAATGTGGCACCTTTAGTGCCTCTCCCAGTTGTGGGAGTCCCATTTGAGAGAGTACGGATTGACATTGTTGGTCCCCTTGATCCTCCAACCTCCTCAGGCAACATGTTTATACTTGTTGTAGTAGACCATGCTATTAGGTACCCTGAGGCAATTCCTATGAGGACTGTTACAGCTCCGACTGTGGCTAAGGCCCTCCTTGGTATTTTTACCAGGGTTGGGTTTCCTAAGGAAGTAATCTCTGACAGGGGGTCGAATTGTATGTCCCACTACATGAAAGCCATGTGGAAAACCTGCAGAGTTACTTACAAGTTCTCAACAGCATACCACCCTCAGACAAATGGGTTTGTTGAAAGGTTCAACAGAACCATGAAGAGCATGGTAGGTGCTTTAGAGGACCCCCTTAAAAGAAAGTGGGACCTTCTACTGCCATGCCTCCTCTTTGCTTATAGAGAAGTCCCTCGGGAGGGAGTAGGTTATTCTCCCTTTGAACGTCTTTATGGTCATCCGGTCAGAAGCCCATTGGCCCTGATCAAGGAGGGGTTGGAGAGTGCTCCTTCCCCCAATCCAGTCAGAGTAACTGACTATGTGATAGGTCTACAAAGGAGAATGTCGCACATGATGGCAGAAGCAAGTGACAACTTGAAAGCTGGACAAGCATTGGTCAAGCAATGGCATGACCAAAAGGCTAACATGGTTGAGTTTACTCAGGACCAGCTAGTTCTTGTTATGATTCCAACAAGGCAGAGGGCCTTGCAAGACAAATGGATGGGACCCTTCAAGGTTGTGGGTAAACTTGGAGAGGTCAACTATCTGGTGGACTTGGGCAATCCCAAGGAGGATCCAACAGTCTTCCACACCAACAGACTAAAAGTGTATGTCTCCAGACCTGATGTAGGAGCTTTGCTTCTAGCATCATCAGAGGAAGAAGAAGAGAGTGAAGCTCTTCCTGATTTCTTCAGAGGCTTACCTTTAGACGAAAAGATTGAAGGAGTAAATCTCTCTTCAAATCTGACACCGGAGCAACAGGAAGAGTGCAAATCTATGTTAAATCAGATTGCCTCTCTGTTCTCACTTTCACCAGGCTTGACCCCTTGGGCACAGCATGACATACTCACTGGTGACTGTCTGCCAGTCAAAAGCAGAGGATAGTGAATGTCAGAGAATGTAAGAACCCACATCAAAGGTGAGGTCAGCAAGATGCTTGATCTCAGGGTAATAGAGCCCTCTACTAGTCCATGGTCTAGCCCAGTTGTGTTAGTACCAAAGGCAGGATCTAAAGTACTTAGAGTCTGTGTGGATTACAGAGCTCTTAATGCAGTCACTAAGACTGATGCCCACCCTTTGCCAAGGACAGATGAGTTGGTGGATAGACTTGGTGCAGCCAAGTTCCTCAGCACATTTGACTTGACGTCAGGCTATTGGCAAATAGCCCTGACAGACCATGCCAAGGAGAAAACTGCATTTTCTACCCCAGTTGGTTTATACCAGTTTAAGGTCATGCCTTTTGGATTGAAAAATGCACCTGCTACATTTCAAAGGATGGTAAACCAGGTTCTGAATGGGATGGAGGACTTCTGCATGGCGTTCTTGGATGACATAGCAGTGTTCAGCAATTCCTGGGAAGAATATGTGGACCACTTGAGATATGTTTTGCAGGCTCTTGGAAAGGCCAATCTGACCATAAAGGCGAGTAAATGCCAGATTGGACAGAGTAAAGTGGTCTACCTTGGACATGAGGTAGGAGGTGGAGAAATAAGGCCTTTGCCCAATAAGATTGAAGCAGTGCAAAATTGGACAACACCTACTACTCAGACCCAGGTGAGAGCCTTCTTAGGCCTCACTGGGTATTACAGGAATTTCATAGAGAACTATGGGTCCATAGCTTCTCCACTGAATGTCATCTACTCTCCTAAATTCCCTAAAAAGGTTAGGTGGAATGAGGAATGCAATCAGGCCTTTGAAACCCTGAAATGGGCTCTTTGCCAAGCCCCAGTACTCAGAGCTGCTGACTATCACCAAACTTTCATTGTGCAGAAAGATGCTTCAAATGTAGGAATAGGTGCAGTCCTCAGTCAACTGGATGGGAAAGGTGGGGAGCACACCATTTGCTTCATCAGTAGAAAACTGAAGGATCCTGAAACAAGGTGGGCAACCATTGAACAAGAGTGTTTTGCTATTGTGTGGGCTCTGAAGAAGTTTAGGCCATACTTGTATGGTTCTACTTTGGTCATTCAGACTGACCACCAACTCTTGAGATGGTTAATGCAAATGAAAGGGGAACACCCAAAACTACTGAGATGGTCAATCTGCCTGCAAGGGTTTGATTTCACCATTGAGCACAGGTCAGGGTGTCACCACCAAAATGCTGATGGTCTCTCTAGGATGTATGTCATCATCTAGAGGTGTGAGATTCATCCAGGAGTGGATTAAATCCTCCTGTCCCTTAGTCTGGGGGGGCCAGTGTTAGGGAGAATTCTCTGTTTAGGCTGAATTTCCTAACCTAGTGAGTCCCCCAGCAGCTTTGCTGGATTTCTGGAGATTGTTTTTTTCTCCTGCCAAGAGTGAGACTCTTTTTCTCCCACTCTTGGACATGATTTATGGCGTTCCTTTGAATGTTAATGTGTTTCATGGGCTATGGGGTCTTTTACTCCATAGGGTCTCATATGTTTTTGTATGTGTGTTAAACACCACCCTCTGTGCAGTAACACCGGGGTGTCATAGTGACCCCCCACCATAGACTCCATACCCTGGGACTGACTACTGTCTCCCAGGGCATGTAAAGTCACCATTGGCTTTACTAGTCCCAAATTACTAACAGAACCAGTACAAACCATCATATTGTGGACGTACTGGTAGGAGCAACTCGATTGCCCCTGGGTCTGTTATTCGAGGGGGCACTGTCCCGTCCCCCCTTGTTGAGTTTTGGCTGGTGGCAGTGGATACTTCTTTTTATATTCAACCGCAAATATATCTCTATGGGATTTTCCCATTGGTCGAGGCTAATACTTTTTAACATAGCCTCTAACATACCGCCGGTTTATTTATTAAATATTAATTCACCGGTTAGTATTTTGTGCCAGAACTCAACTTAAAATGGTGTTTGTGTTCGCCTCTGTAACTCCAAACCAAATGTCGAGCCCTTTGTTCCACTTTTTGGCGGGCTTCTCCACAGAAACCTCCAAAAGTGGTGCCACTCTGTCTGGGTACCACAGGGGGTGTGGGAGGGGGTTTAGGCACCCTGGACTGAGTTACCTTGGTAACTCAAGTCGCACTCTTGTGTGATTGGCCCAAGTGGTGAGTCGGACGGCTCACCACTTAGCATGTTTGATTGACAGCTGGGCTGAGTGAATGGGGGTGTGCTGCACAAAAGCAGGGCTTTTGGGACTGGAACTTCAGAAGTCGCCACAGGACCTGAAAATACAACGAGGGAGAAGCTGAGCTGACCTGCTACGACGACACCACTGGTGGAGCCCTGCTGAACCGACTCACCACTTCCCAACGACAGAGGAGATCTCCCGGCTGGAGAGTCTTCTTCCCCTGACTGGTGGGCACAACCAGTTTACCTTCCTTTCTCGCATCCCAGGACGTCTTGTGGTCGAATTGCCCGTGCCAAGCACCCCTGCAACCGGATAGCCATTTACCACTGGACCGAGAATAAGAGGACCGCTCCTTTTAATTGAGAACTCCGCGGCTGGTTTCTTCCCTGGCAGTGCAACAGACTCCTGCTTTCCTCCCCGATGAGATCCTCTCTTCCTCCGGACGAAGCACCGACTTGCACCCGCTGCCAGGAACAACTGCCCCCACTGGAGCGTTCTCACCATTTTAAGGTACCGTGTCCGCCAGGCCTCCCTTTCTAAAGATTGCTACAAGGTAACAATAATCCCTTAACCTTCTGGACTGGGCTGGCCTCCTTGACCATCTAACTGGTCCCTTTCTTTTTGGTCCAACTCTTTCTGAACTTATTGCGAGACTTTTGGGCACTTTGAACCGTGTGACCTTGGACACATTTCGTCCGGAGCCTCTTAAAGTGGATCCGGCCTTGTTAACTTTGACTTTACGGTTTTAACCTGCCTTCTTCTCATACTGTGTTCTTCCGAAAGTGTTGGGATCTGTTTCTATCTTTGCTCTGCCTTTCTCTCCCTTTTAAACCGATTGATTAGAGTGCCATCTTCGTTAAGCGCTCACCGCTGTCTGAAAATAAGTGTTGCTTTACTTAAAGACTTGTCTAATAATCGTTGAAGGGAGTGTATATCTTTTAGTGACTGTGTTTTTGAACTGCTTGATATTAGTGCCAGTGTGTTTAACTAGATGTGTTTTTAAATAAATAATTATATCTCTTTTACACCAAGCTCTGGTCAGTGTTTGCTTGTTCTACTGTGTTCTTTTGACCTATTGTGAATACTCTGTATACTGCCTAACTCTTCTTGAGAGAAGTCTGACTGCTCAGCCACAGCTACCAGGTAAATCTGGGTGGTACAGACTGCTACCAATTGGGTTTACTGCCAACCACCTGTAGTCTTAAATCTTTTGCAGTGGTCTCAAAGGGAACTGCACAGGTTTCTGCCTAACACCAACAACCTAACTAAACTATTCAACAGCGGGGCAAACTGTTTTGCTTCTAGCTAGAACTCTGTGCCAGAACCAGACCCAGAAAGCAGAGCTGTATCCAGAACTCCGTGCCAGAACCGAGATCCAGAGAGAGCAGTGCCGTATCCAGACCCAGACCAGACCGCTCTGCAGTGCTGACAGCAGACCAGAGGCCATGCTGAACACAGAACCCAGAGGGCCTGAGACCTGTCCAGTGGAGAGAAAACCGCAGTCCAAACCTGACCAGATCTGTGGCGAGGTCAATTCCCTTCCAAAACTAGGAGTGAGTATCTAGAACTGTCCAGAACCCATCTCTTAGTTTAAAGTAATCTTATTAAAACCATTTCAACCTGTCCAGAACTGCATAGAAATCGTGTGTCCATTCTGTGATTTCAAAGCTGCAAAAGTGTCATCTGTCATTCTGAAATCTTGACTTCATTTCTGCAAATCTACCTCCACAAAAACGTCCGTATCTTTTGAACCGTATGTCCTAGAAGCGAGATTTAACTGGCATTTTAGAGCTAAGAACCTAAGCTTTCCAACAAACCCAATACAACATTCCTTCTAGTTTTTCCGTAATCGCGCTTTATACACTCGGAAAAAGTGCCGCTAATTGCAATTTGGCTCAATTTCACCACTTGTAAAAATAGCTGCTTCTTGCTTTTCACTGCTGAAATTCGTTTTCACTCTGATAATCATCCATGAATCATTGTTAGTGTTGACCTGAACTAATTCAAAGTAGCTGTCACCTACCCTGAATCTCCTATAGGGAATTAAAATCATTTTTAGCATATTTTTCACTTCATTGCAATCACATTTAAAAGTATTTGGCCTGCGTTTTAAAATCATCCCTGTTTCTCTAAGCTTGCTGGGGGGAACGGGAACTGAACTGCTTTTGATTGTATTCCTGAAAACCTGTGTGCCCTCATTTCCATCTCTTCATATTGCATAGGGGGGGAGTGAGTTGTCATAAGGGAAAAAGTGATCATATTATCTCTTGTTGAATCCATATCGAGTTTTATTTCTGTGCCTGCATTCTTTCCATCTTGCATTTCCTTGAACTGTCAAAAGTATTCTCTGCTACTTTATCCTTCCTATTCCTACTCCTTTCTGATGAAATAGTTGTCGCTATTGTAACATAACCCAATACTGATCACTGTTCATATTCATAAGTGTGCTATCAAATATTAATTTATTCATAAAAGTGGGATATATATATATTGTTTAATTTGTCTAATAAACCTTTTAATTTGCAAAACGACCTACTTCTTGGCTCAGTGAGGTCAGGGGGATTCAAAAGGAGGGGCGTTATATAAGGGTTTATCATCCAGATTTAAGAACTTGACATAAAAATATATGAATAACGGCTTCCATTGGGCATCCCAGACTAGGCATTGACTTAGTTGGAGTGCTTGTTTGAAGTCACTTACAGACACCAAACCCTTTCTGAATGGGAGAGGTGTCCCGCTGCCATGACAATGTTCCAAAGAGCTCCGTGCACCATAGGGGCTCTCACGTTGCTCTGTGTAAACAGAGCTTTTTAATGTGAGCCATTAGGCACTGATGGGAGGAGGGTGGACCATTAGCAGGGACTTTTGTCCCTTCAGAAATGTGAATGGGAGGGAGTGATCAGAAGTGAGAATGGTGCATAATTTTGCATGCTTTATGAAATTACTATGGCTTAAAAACTCAAGGTGGATTTGTTAGGCTCACAATAATATACATGATGCTAGTGTGACTTTGTATGCAGGATGGGGAGAATACAACTAAAGCCATACTCTTATTGCTCAACCTATTTCTATGATAATGTATATAGTGTATAGTTTAGCTTACTATAAAAGAATAGTTTATTATGTAATGTGGTTTGCTTCCAAGGCATTGCTATAAATAAAGTATTATTTAAGCACATAAATGCAACGCAAAACCTTAATAAATATCCATATCAACTAAACCTGTGAAGATGTGCTCAGTTGCTTAAATTGTCCATATCCCGTTTTCACCATTTAACCAAAGTGTGTGATCCTGGGCAAATCATTTAATCGCAATGTGTCTTATCTGCACCTCTATAAGTGATTCACTTCATAACTGATTTTAATATATCATGCTGTTATTTAAAAAAAGCCTAATGGCTGTAGAGTTGCTCCATTTATAATAATAGTGCAATTTAGGTATTTTGCACCGCAAAGTTATTTGCCACTTGGATTACTTATGGCAACTTATTCTAAAGTCGCATCCATGGTGCCTCCAAGTATCAAAGACTGATGATGCTCCTTGCGATGTCCTTTTCTGTGAAGCCATTTCTGTTTGTGCAATCCATATGCAAATTAGGAGGCATGCATGTATTTTGCCCCGTAGCGCCTGAACAGAACTCTAATAGATGAGTTTCTTGCATCCGTATTGATTCTAGAGTTTTATTTTTGTTGTTGTGTTAAAATGCCATCTGCTAGTTATGATACCAAAAAAGTAGATTGGTGCAGGGGTGGGCGGTTTAGGGGCACGAATGAGACTGTATGGAATGATGTGCAGTGCATTTGGGAGCAAAGGTAGCAGAGCTTTTTTCGTGGCTCGCCCCCCCGATACTCCCTTGCAATGCTGTATACTGCCTTGCCCGCATATCTGGGCTACTCTCTCTGCAGTGTTGCCTGGTATCTGACAGCACGGCACACACACAGGGCCAAGATAAACAGGGACGCAATGCCGCTGCCGGGGCCAGCTACAAGCACGGAAAATGCAGTGAAAAACGCACCATAAAGGAGCCCACAGGACAGCGGCACAGGGGTGAGGGTCAGCAGTCAGGGTCCAGGGCTTGCCATTGCTACTGCATGCGTGCAAACTCATGCGCAACCAGATGTAAAGGCAAGCCCTGCCCCGGCCCTGCCTGAGGGAGTGAGGGCACAGTGAAAAAAGATCCCAATTTGAATTTCAACAATCGGCCCGGCCCGGCTGCCGATTGTTGAAATTCAAATTGGAGTCTTGGCGGGGCAAGTGTTTCCCTGGCCAAATCCCCTGCCTCGCTGAGAGAAGCAGGTGGCTCAGTGATCTAATCTGCTGTCTCCTTTCCCCAGCTGTCCCTTGCGCGTGTTTAGCTTTCTGCTCAGCCTGTTTTTTTTCTTCTGGCCTGAAAGGGACACACTGCCCTGCTTTAAAGGATCATATCTTGTCGCTGGTTGTCCGCTGTTATGGCACGTACACTGACACATGCTGTGCTCTTCTAGTTCACATGCCCACTCTGGATATTCACAGCACTCTTACTACATTTGCACCATAAAATGTCCACACAAAGACACTGCTGAGAAAGGAACCCAGGCCCTATTTCCTATCCGCACAGACATTGCAGAAAAGCACCTGCAGCCAGGCATCGCGAACCTGCGGGTATTAATGGCACACTTGTGAAAGGCCACCTACAGCATATGCTACAGCATATGCGATCGGGACACAATATCCACACTGTATCATTTCAAAGTGCATAAAATGGCAAGTGTCCTTTTCCAGCCAATTACAACAGGCAACATCTGAACAAATTGCCCATGAAGGCCCAAAACCAGGAGTGAACTTAACTGGTGCTGTGTGTGTGCTGGGCGGTGTATATTTTCAATATTGATATTTGTCTTGGAAGCAAGACAACGCAACGCAACACAGGTGCAAGGCTAAAAACCTCGGGGTCATCTTCGACTCCACACTCTCCTCACATCTCTGATGTCTCTAAGAAGTCACACTATCATCTGCACCTCCTCAGAGGTATTCTTCCTTTCCTCTCCTTCCCCCAGAAGCTCACCATTCCCAGAGCCCTGGTTCTCTCTAGGCTGGACTATTACAACAGCCTCTATCTAAATCTGCCTGCATCTACTCTCCGCCCTCTGCAACTTATCCAGAACACAAAGACTTGTCTTCGGCCTCAAGCCCAGGGATCGTATCTCTCCAGGACTGAAATCTCTGCACTGGCTCCCAGTGGCTGCAAGGATTAAGTTCAAAACCCTCTGCTTTGTCCACAAGGCCTTCTGGGGCCTGGGTCCGCAATACCTTCAACGCTCTCCTCCCAAATATCTTCCTTCTCAAGCTCTTCGCTCATCCGCCTCCAACTCCCTCAGGGTCAGTCGCTTCTCCAAGCAGCGAGTAGGTGGTAGATCTCTCGCTTTGGCTGGGGCCTCCCTCTGTAACAGCCTTCCTGCCTCCCTGAAACTTGAGGAGAACCATCTCTGGTTCTGGAAGCACCTCAAAACCTTCCTCTTTGCTTCTGCTTTCTCCCCCCCCTCTCCCCTGCTGAATTCCAGGCTAAAACTGCACTGGCTACATGGCCACCCTTTGTGACCTTGGTCCCCGGCCCCGCCATTTGCACACCTGAACTGCCTCTCTGGCAACCCCCCACCTGGGGACTGTACCCTGTATCCCTACAGTCCCCCACCAGCACTTATGTCTTCTCTTACCATGCACCTGCCACCATCATGCTGTTTATTTATCTTATTTATTCTACTATCCCATGTACTGCACTTTCCCCTCTCTCATGTACTGCACTTCCCCCTCGCTCTTCCCCCGCGCACTTCTTCCTTTCCCCCTTCCCATGCACATGCGCGATCTGAATGACACTTGGCCTAGTAAGATCGCTGTTTGTCTTCCTCTGTTCCCCCTCCTTTGCCTCGTCACGCCTCGAAACACTTGTGTATAGGCGCGTTATAAATGCCATATCATATCAGGTTCGAATCCCGATCCGACGCTTAGAAACCACTTGTTGGTATTATGCGCATTATAAAAGAACAATCATAATAATTATAAGATATATCCAACACAATCAGTTTCGGGAGGATAGCTCAGGGGCTACGTGCTCGCCTTGAAAGCAAAATGACACCGACCCTCCTGATTTTTCAGTTAGAAATAGTGCTATTTCTTTACTTTCTCCGACCTAAAATTATTACAACCCCAATGCAATACACATTTTCCATACATTCGTTACAGAAAGTCATGATTCTATTAAAGACTCGGAGGTGAAAGATTATGCTCACTTCTCTTTACTTTATCACTCGAGCAGCATCAATGAACAACAACAATATCAAAAAACTACAAATCCCAACAAGAACTGACATATTTGTAGTCCATTTTTGATAGGATATAATAAACACGTGACTTCACTTTCCCCAATCACAATCACTTCTCCCTTATAACACTCTGAAATCTCATAGTCCTTCCTCTTTCTTTCGCTGAACTAATTCAACTTGCGTCCCAACTGGTAGACGACTTAACTTCCCTTGCTAATCTCCTCAAGGTATCGGTTTCTGCTCCCCCCCTGAATCAAATACACACTGTTACCAATCTTATTATGAACGGGTGGGCAATCGCATAACAACATTAGCATATCAATACAAGCTTGTATCATTACCACATTGCATTATTTACTTATAAAGCAGCGATTGAAATTGGGTGGAATAATCTTTCGCCTCCGAGTCTTAAATAGAATCATGACTTTCTGTAACAAATGTATGGAAAATCTGTATTCTATGTCAAGACTCGGAGGCTCAGATTATGCTCGTTTAAAGCTTACCTACCACCAAGAACACTACTTGCTCCACTGCTCTAAAATAAAAGTTCTTGAACGTATCCTCGTTAGACCAGTCTGCTGCCTTTAGAATACCTTCCAGACGGGCTCCTGCCAAAAAAGCAGATGACGCCATAGCACCTTGTGTGGAGTGTGCTCCAAACTGACTTACGTCTACCCCGCTTCAGCCATGCACCATCTGACCCATCTGACCCATCTAGACAAAGTGGCTGACGCTACTGCTCTAAAAGGTTTCCTAACAGCTATCAGCAATTGACACTCTCCCACAGGTCTCACCTCATTTGCTTTTTCTTCATACACTTTCAAGCATCTAACTGGAAACAGCTTAGGTCTACCCGGAAAAGCCATGTATTAAACTGATCTAATGTTTGTCTTTGTTCTCTTCTCTATGTAAAATGTTAACCCTGAAGGTGAAAAAGATTTCTTATTTACTTCCAAAGCTTTCACATTGGATACTCTCTTACAAGAAATCAGACACAATAGGGTAGTTAACTTAGCCCACAACGCTTTCCTAGACAGAAACTCATTATCTGGCCAAGCCTCGAACATTCTTAACACTATACTGACATCCCATAAACGAGAATATCTAGGTGCAGGTGGTCTCATGAATCCGATACCTTTCAGAAGCCTACATACTAGGGGATGTTCTCCTACCGGCTTATTCTCAATATACACATGACTTGCTGAAATCGCTGGTCTATAATTATTAATGGTCCTGTAAGCCTTCGCCTGTGCTGCTTGTGTCAGGGTTGACTCAGTCTGGGTTGTCAGATTTAGGTTATCTAGGAAGGTTGGTTTAGGTAGGGAAGTACTTTTTGTTCCAGTTGGGCCTTAACTTTTTCATTTCAGCCTATGAATCCAAACCCTAGCCAAGATGGAGGATTTCATCAGTAATCTGATTGGCTGGAATACTACCAACATCGGTTGGAAGCTTTGCCAACTGCCTTTCATTGTTGGAATCACAGCTGAGTAGGAGGTGTTTAAGGATTTTCCTGAGTGAAGATCTTTTCAAGGCCTTGACAGAGATTAGAACATTTACAGAAGTCTTCACCAAGTAATTAAGGACAACTAATACAGTTTGAGAGGAAGCTGAGTCAAGAAAAGCTTAGTTTAAAACTCTGGTCATGTCTACTCTAGTTTTAAAAATCAGTTTTAACTTTGCCTGTTCACCACGTTTAAACAAGAAATATTGACTTTGTTGCTGTCATGATATTGGGTGGTGTAAAGTTCACTCTTCAGAATTTCACAAAAATTCAAAAGGAAATAACTTCATAGCGAGTGAGGGCAGCGCAAGACCAATCTCTTTAAGTCAGCGTTTCTTTCATGCGAACAATTCATCCACTTCAAGTGTTTGACGGAGCGGTTGTGTTTAAATGTGTTTTCGTTTGAAACATTACCAGACCGATTCATGGAATTAATGTGCGCTGAAAATTCCCGCGCAAGCGTGCGAAACCTTGCAAGTGCGAAAATCGCAGCAAAACCCGCGCACATCGATTCACGGAAGTCTGTGCGCGAGTAAAATCTGGGATGTGCGCTGAAAATCTGCATGGTGCACGCCGGTGCACAGATCATCTAACGGCGTGCGCTACGGCCACAGCGAAAGCACACATAGCGCGGCGCATATAACAAAAGTAGGCGTAACACGGGGCGTGACACACGGAATGGGTAACAACGCGTGAAAATGTGGTCGTCACGGGGGAAGTACAGGAGGCAAGTGCGCGGAATGCCCACACGCTCGCCTACAACACGTATTCATGGAATGGAATAGGGGAAACCAGCGCACCGGCGAAGACGCGCACAGGCCTAAACACGTACGCCACACGAAGGAAGGTGGTAGCGTCCCTGCGCATGAAAAAAATGTGCGCCAAAATGTGCGCTAACAAAAAGCATGTATATACAGATCTGATGATTGTCCCATACTGTGGCCCTCTAGAACAAATGACGTGCAAAGGGGTACGCGACAAACACGAACACCCGCTGTGTCAAAAATAGCGTGTGAGTGTATTTTGGGGGTGCGCGGGAAGTTTCACATGCGATTGGCCTTGGGCGAGCGGGGTGCGTGTAAATGTGGGGTTGCGGGAAGTTTCACACACGATAGGCCCTGTGCGAACGGGGTGCGTGTATTCCTGGGGTTCGCGTGAAGTTTCACACGCGATTGGCCTGGGTACGTGTAAATCTGGGGTGCACGGGAAGTTTCACACGCGATTGGCCTTGGGTGAGCGGGGTACATGTATTTCGGGGAAGCGCGGGAAGTTTCACACGCGCCAGGCCCTGTGTGAGTGGGGTACGTGTATATCTGGGGTGCAGGGGAGTCCTACACATGAATTGGCAGTGTGGGTCCTCCCAGGTGTTCCCTCTACACCTTCCACGGCCACTGCAGGCAGCCCACACCACAGGGGACTATCCTGCACCCCTGGTCATGTCCCACAGGCAGCCCATCCACCATGGGCATGCCCCCCAGCCAGGCCACATGTCACCTTGCACTACTGATCACCAACGCATGACCCCCTCCACCCCCACCCCCCAGCAGTGCAGGGCACCTGCCAGCAGGCCCCCACTCATGTCCCACTCATGTCCCCTTGCACCTCCACCCCCCAGCAGTGCAGAGCACCTGCCAGCAGGCCCCCACTCATGTCCCCTTGCACCCCCACCCCCCGGCTCTAAGGGGCACCTGCCAGCAGGCCCCCACTCATGTCCCCTTGCACACCCACCCACCAGCAGTGCAGAGCACCTGCCAGCAGGCCCCCACTCATGTCCCACTCATGTCCCCTTGCACCCCCACTCCCCAGCAGTGCAGGGCACCTGCCAGCAGGCCCCCACTCATGTCCCACTCATGTCCCCTTGCACCCCCACCCCCCAGCACTGAGGGGCACCTGCCAGCAGGCCCCCACTCATGTCCCCTTGCACACCCACCCCCCAGCACTGAAGGGCACCTGCCAACAGGCCCCCACTCATGTCCCCTTGCACCCCCACTCCCCAGCAGTGCAGGGCACCTGCCAGCAGGCCCCCACTCATGTCCCCTTGCACACCCACCCCCCTGCAGTGCAGGGCACCTGCCGGCAGGCCCCCACTCATGTCCCCTTGCACCCCCACCCCCCAGCACTGAGGGGCACCTGCCAGCAGGCTCCCACTCATGTCCCACTCATGTCCCCTTGCACCCCCACCCCCCAGCAGTGCAGGGCACCTGCCAGCAGGCCCCCACTCATGTCCCACTCATGTCCCCTTGCACCCCCACCCCCAGCACTGAGGGGCACCTGCCAGCAGGCCCGCACTCATGTCCCCTTGCACACCCACCCCCCAGCACTGAGGGGCACCTGCCAACAGGCCTCCACTCATGTCCCCTGGCACCCCACCCCCCAGCAGTGCAGGGCACCTGCCAGCAGGCCCCCACTCATGTCCCACTCATGTCCCCTTGCACACCCACCCCCCAGCAGTGAAGGGCACCTGCCAGCAGGCCCCACTCATGTCCCCTTGCACCCCCACCCCCCAGCACTGAGGGGCACCTGCCAGCAGGCCCCCACTCATGTCCCCTGCACCCCCACCCCCTAGCAGTGAGGGGCACTTGCCAGCAGGCCCCCACTCATGTCCGCTTGAACACCCACCCCCCAGCACTGAGGGGCACCTGCCAACAGGCCCCCACTCATGTCCCCTTGCAACCCCACCTCCCAGCAGTGCAGGGCACCTGCCAGCAGGCCCCCACTCATGTCCCACTCATGTCCCCTTGCACACCCACCCCCCAGCAGTGCAGGGCACCTGCCAGCAGGCTCCCACTCATGTCCCCTTGCACACCCACCCCCCAGCACTGAGGGGCACCTGCCAACAGGCCCCCACTCATGTCCCCTTGCACCCCCACTCCCCAGCAGTGCAGGGCACCTGCCAGCAGGCCCCCACTCATGTCCCCTTGCACCCCCACCCCCCAGCACTGAGGGGCACCTGCCAGCAGGCCCCCACTCATGTCCCACTCGTGTCCACTTGCACCCCCACCCCCAGCAGTGCAGGGCACCTGCCAGCAGGCCCCCACTCATGTCCCACTCATGTCCCCTTGCACCCCCACCCCCAGCACTGAGGGGCACCTGCCAGCAGGCCCGCACTCATGTCCCCTTGCACACCCATCTCCCCCAGCACTGAGGGGCACCTGCCAGCAGGCCCGCACTCATGTCCCCTTGCACATCCACCCCCAGCACTGAGGGGCACCTGCCAACAGGCCCCCACTCATGTCCCCTGGCACCCCCATCCCCCAGCAGTGCAGGGCACCTGCCAGCAGGCCCCCACTCATGTCCCACTCATGTCCCCTTGCACACCCACCCCCCAGCAGTGCAGGGCACCTGCCAGCAGGCCCCACTCATGTCCCCTTGCACCCCCACCCCCCAGCACTGAGGGGCACCTGCCAGCAGGCCCCCACCCATGTCCCCTGCACCCCACCCCCTAGCAGTGAGGGGCACCTGCCAGCAGGCCCCCACTCATGTCCCCTTGCACACCCACCCCCCAGCACTGAGGGGCACCTGCCAACAGGCCCCCACTCATGTCCCCTTGCACCCCCACCTCCCAGCAGTGCAGGGCACCTGCCAGCAGGCCCCCACTCATGTCCCACTCATGTCCCCTTGCACACCCACCCCCCAGCAGTGCAGGGCACCTGCCAGCAGGCTCCCACTCATGTCCCCTTGCACCCCCACCCCCCAGTACTGAGTGGCACCTGCCAGCAGGCCCCCACTCATGTCACACTCATGTCCCCTTGCGCCCCCACCCTCCAGCAGTGCAGGGCACCTGCCAGCAGGCCCCCACTCATGTCCCACTCATGTCCACTTGCACCCCCACCCCCCAGCAGTGAGGGGCACCTGCCAGGCCCCCACTCATGTCCCCTTGCACACCCACCCCCCAGCACTGAGGGCCACCTGCCAACAGGCCCCCACTCATGTCCCCTTGCACCCCCACCCCCCAGCAGTGCAGGGCAGCTGCCAGCAGGACCCCACTCATGTCCCCTTGCACACCCACCCCCCAGCAGTGCAGGGCACCTGCCAGCAGGCCCCACTCATGTGGGCAGAAGGGATAGTGTCACACCCAAATTCATGTTTTGGATGAAGAACATGGGTGACCCATACTACTCAGTCACACACACCCTCACCTGGCACTCAATCAGAACCCGTCACCCAAACAACATACACATGCATTACACACACATGCATGGGCACTCACCGGACACAGTGTCATAATCGGGTAGTTCTCCCAGACCTCGGATCTGTTCCTCTGTGACGAAGGTCTCAGCAACAGACTCATGTTCAGTGAGTTTGTTGTCCTCTTGTGGAGACCCACCGCCAGTCACCAGAGTAGCGGCATGACTTGAGGCCAGCTTGTCCTTTGCTCTGCGTTTCAGGTCATTCCACCGCTTGTAGCAATCATCAGCTGAGCGCCTCACAAATCCAAGGGCACTTATGTGGTTGGCGATGGTCTGCAAGTGTGCCTTACGTTGACCAGGTGTGGTCTTGGACCCTGCAGTCACCACCATTTCATGGCTATGTTGCAACACATAGCTCACAAGTGCATTAAGATCTGCGTCATTAAAGCAAGGCTTCCTTGACGTGCCGGAGTGTGTAGCCGTGCCTGGGGCCTCAGCCTGTCGTGCCAGAGCACCCTTCTTCCTCTTTTTAGAAGGTGGAGCGGAGCCAGAGTAGCTAACGCTGCTCTGGTCAGTAGGGGCAGAATCACCGGTGGACTGGGTTGTTGGAGTGTGCGAATGCACATTGACCATAGGACTTGGTGCAGGCATTGTCTGAAGTGTGATGTTGGCAGGGGGAACATCAGTATGATGGACCAGGCCCGACACTGTCCTGGCTGGGAGAGTCAGAGCTGGGGCGGATGGAGCTGCAGCTGCCCCTGCAGCCTCACCACCTTGCATACTTGGGGCAGCAGATGACATAGCTGCCCCAGATCCACGTGCCTTGGTGACAACTTGCACTGCCACATGTGGCCTAGACTTACTGACCTGGAAGTCAGCCAGGGAGTCATCCTGTGCCAGGTCAGGTGCCACAATGGGCTGGTCCAACAGGGGCTGAGCTGGGATGGTCTCAGCCACGTTTCCCTCACCCATGGGAGGGGGAGCATGGGTGTCCCTGATTGGTCCTCCACACATGGGGGTCTAGGGGCACCCTGCAAATCCTAGCCACGTCCCCTACCGCGCCCACCACGTCCACCTTTTGAAGTTCGGCCACCTTTGCCTCCCTTACCGCTTGGTCGCCTCCCAACCATGGCACTGATGTTGTTGTGCGTGTGGGTGGAGCAGTAAACTATTGTCCTGGGCAATTGGGGGTCAAAGGGGTAGGGTACTAGAAGGAATTTGTACCCAGTGCTCTAACAAGGCTGTCTGTGACCCCTGGGGGAAGATGACGGGTCACGCAATGCACAGGCAGCCCAAAAACAAAAATAAACGTGCACGCAACCCCTCTTAGACCACGTGCATGGAAAAATGAACCTGCACTACGCTGTGGCACCCAGAAACACAAATATAAGCGTACGCGTGATACACGCAGCCTACAATGACCTCTGAAGGGGTACGCGACACACAGGGCAAGCACAGTTGCTAAGTACGTGCGGAAATCACCGTCTGCCTGGAAAAAGAACGTGAAAAATACGCGCGTGTGCGCATTGGCAACACCCCTGCCAAAAGAATAATTGTACGCTGTCTGAGGAGACAGGACAAAAGGAGAAGTGAACACTGTTTGAGGAAACAGGCCCAAAAAAAGTAGAAAAATGAAAGCTGTCAGAGGTAACAGGGAGTATGAACTTGAAACGCTGTGAAGTAATCGCGTGTGAACCGACAAGAAGTACAGAATCCACCCACTCGCTCTCCACAAAAAGCACGTACAAGGAAATGGCGTCCTACACGTACCTTTTAAACCGGCCCACACGTACACGTCACTTACGCGTGTAGGCGCCCTTTCCTCCAATTACACGCGCTGACACTCGGACGTGCAGCTTTTACACGTGTGCTCTGTCATCACGTGCTATGTGGGAAACATCCACACGCGTCACGTCACAGACGCGCTTACACACTAAGGGCCTCCAATGAAATCGCGTACGTGCGCTGACGCGCTTACGCGCTAAGGGCCTTTCCTCAAATTACACGCTGACATGCAAGATTTTCACGTGCCAAATCACTCCGTATCAAGCTGGCCACGCGTTTACACACGGAAGACCACGCCAGAAGGCTGAATTACTGCCCCCCAGAGCCTCGAGCACGCTCCCACCTGCCATCTGCTGCTGCCTGATTGCCCGCTGCGCACGTGCCCTGCCATTTGCTGCCTGCACGTCAGCCACTGGTGCTGTTGCTGTGACCACCCCTGCTGGAACCGAAGACTCCCGACTGGGATTCCATCGCTCCACAGCCCAGCCCCAGGACCCAGTTGCCCACCCACTCCTGCCTCTGGGGTTGCCATGTCCAGCACTACACCATCTGGCGGCACTGGCAACACCCAGCCAGAGAGGCAGAGGCCAACCAGCTTCACTGCCACTGAAATTGGTGTCCTGGAGGAGCAAGTCCTGGGGCAGTATGATGCCCTCTTCGGAAGGTCGCGCGCCGACAAGGAAGGACGGACCAGGATCTGGACGGACATCGTGACTGCCATCAACGCGGAGCGGGTGGCAGTCCGCGAATTCCATCATGTCAAGAAGGGCTGGTAGGACTTCAGGTCCAGGACCCTCAACAAGGCCCGGCGCCTCTTGAAGGCAGCGGATGCTAAGGGGCACCAGGGCCACCTGTCTGAAGACCAGATGAGGGTCTAGAACGTGTATGCCCAGCGCTCCAGGTCCAGGTCCTTGAGAGGCAGACCCGTATGGAGTCGAGCGGTAAGTGTACATGCATATTGATTGGAAGCTGTGCGTGTGGTGGTGTGCCAGTAGTGTGCAGGTTGCACATGTGGTTTTGGGATGTGTATGTACAGGGCCGTGAGGCTGACACATGCGAGTCCTTTCATGTGTGAGACACATGGATGGTGTATTTGTGGATAAGCATGCAGGCCAAATGCAGATGTGTGAGCACACATGTTTGAATGACTGTGAATGTCAGTTGTCAAGGTTGTGGTGTCACACATGGATGTTGGTTCCAGCTGCATGTATCTGCACTGTGTACATGTGCATGTATGTGTATCTGACAAGTGTGCAACTGTCATGCAACATGGATGCATGTGAGACTGATATGTAGAAGACTGATTGCCAGATGTGACATGGATGCCAATCTCATCACTGCGACACTTGGTGGAGGTGTACACATGCATGTAAGTGTGGTGGCGTGTGTGCATGTCTAGTGCACTCCCTGTGTCTCATGTGATGTCTGGCTCACCTTTGCCTGCTCATGCTGTTGTTTGTGTATGGATGGTGCTGGCTATGGATGGTGCTGGCTGTTGCGCTATGGCTGTGGAATAGCTCATGTGTGTGATTTGAAATTACATGTGTGTTGGGAATTGTGATGCCATGTCTGAAGTTTGACAATGACACTTGTGTGCAACTGTCATCTGTGTATGAGTCCATTGTACAGTGCCCTGATGCCTGTGTCCTATCTCTCCCTGTCTGCAGCGTCGACTGATGAAGAGGGCAGAGAGGGTGCTGTGGAGCACAGCGGCAGGGATCGCACCGCCAGCCGGAGACGCAAGGCCGGGCTCCCCTCCCAGGTTATCATCTCGTCGGGGAGTGAGGAGTCCGGTGCCGCGTCCCAGGTCGCAGCTGCCGAGGGGAGGTCGAAGAGGCGGAGGTCGGAGTTGGACTCCTCGGCAGCAGAAGGGGCTGCTGAGACCCCACAGGGCCCGACGGAGGAAGATGGCACGGAGTCATCCAGGTTGGTGGGGGGTTTGGTGGAGGAGGAGGCCATGCAAGGGACAGAGACGGGGTCTGGAGGTGGGGATTCCACTGGTGCTAGTGGTGCAGTGCAGGGGCAGGGACAGGAGGCAGCACAGGCCACCGCGGAGGTGCCTGTGTGTAATCCTGTCCCCAATCCTGTGACTGCATCATCCCGCACCAGCAGAGACGCCTACGTCCAGACCCGTTCTCAGGGAGGGGATCGGCTTACACTAACTGGCCTTCCTCTCCCTGTGGATGTGGCTATCCGGCAACGGGTTGAGCATGTCCTGGGTGGGGTGGCGTTGCGTCAACGTGCCATGCGAGCTGACCTGCAGTCTTTTCATGAGGAGACTGCACGTCTTCTCGCATGGCTCGTTGACCGCGTTGACCCACTGGCACAGCTCACCAGGGCTGGATTCCTCCGTTTTCTGGACCTTGTTCCGACCCCCTCCTCAACTGAACCCCCTATGCGGCAGTCGTCCTCCGTGCCATCTTCCCACCCATGTGTCACCTGGATGCCCTGTGGAGCTGCCTCTGACCCTGCGGCCAGGCTGGTGGAGGACACATCCCTGCCACAGTCGGGAGTCGGACGTCCAGCAGGGGTGGCACATCAA
This sequence comes from Ambystoma mexicanum, assembly GCF_040938575.1. Lineage (NCBI taxonomy): Eukaryota > Metazoa > Chordata > Amphibia > Caudata > Ambystomatidae > Ambystoma > Ambystoma mexicanum. The sequence continues at coordinate 31,498,522 of NC_090923.1, read as the reverse complement.
CAACTGCACCCCAGCCGGAGGAGGATGTGCAGGCAGCAGGAGCCAGGGCACAGGCAGAGGCACAGCAGCAGCAGCAACAAAGTGGGAGCCATGATGGCTCGGGGCCTTCAACATCGGAGGGGTAGGCATCGGCCAGAGGGCAGGAGGACCCAGGACAGGAAGTGTCGTCCGTGTGGCAGCGGTTGGGCCATGCTATAGATGCAGAACGGCAGCGGGCGGAAGAGGCACGGCTCACGATGGTCAGGGCAGAGAACTCCATGCATAGGGCCCTGAGGCGGGCCGAGTGCCTCGAGGCCATTCGCAGGGACCTGGAGGTCCAGGTGTCATCGTCCCTGCGAACCCCGGGGCCATGGAAGAGGAACGCCTCCGGGACATCGAGCAGGAGTTTGATGATGCACTGGCCCGGGAAATCAGAAAGTGAGCCGTTGGACTAGCCCGCTGCCATTGTAAATAGTTATATAGTGTTAGGTTCCTTTTGTTTTTCTTTTCATTTGGGGCGCTTGGACAATGCCCCAACTTTTTGTACATAGTTGTTCATTGTGTAGGGTTTTTATAGGATTCCTTTAAATGGTTGGGCTCATGGACCCTGGATTTGTACTTTGTATATAGTTCCACAATGGATTTCACTTCATTTGCCATTTTTTTTGACCATGGATCAATGGATTTTTCTTTTTTTTCACTCTGGATTTGATTTGACGGACAGACTCTTTGGACCCATTTGCTTTTTATTCTGGTTTTACACATCTTCTTTTTCATATTTTGGACATGCAGCTTTTTATTTATTATTTACATTATTGTGGGATTTCATTTCATTCCCTTGCTTTTGTGTCTAATACATTGTTATTTGATACTTCATTGTGTGGTATGCTTTCCTTGGTTTCCTGCATGTCACGTTTTCTCATTCCCTTGCACCCATTGTGTGTGTGATGGACATGTATTGATGTGAATACTTGCCATTTGGGATGTTTCATGTGATGGGGATTTCAATGTGGGGTGTATGTAATACTTGGTTGTGTGTTTCGACTGGGGTGGCGTGGGTTGGGATTTGGGTGGCCATTAGGCCCATGATTGTGGATCGTGATGACATGTTGTGGGGGACATGAGTGGGGGCCTGCTGGCAGGTGCCCCGCACTGCTGGGGGGTGGGGCTGCAGGGGAATATGAGTGGGACATGAGTGGGGGCCTGCTGGCAGGTGCCAGGCACTGCTGGGGGGTGGGGGTGAAGGGGGACATGAGTGGAGGCCTGCTGGCAGGTGCCCTGCACTGCTGGGGGTGGGGGTGCAGGGGGACATGAGTGGGGGCCTGCTGGCAGGTGCCCTGCACTGCTGGGGTGTGGGGGTTCAAGGGGACATGAGTGGGACATGAGTGGGGGCCTGCTGGCAGGTGCCCCGCACTGCTGGGGGGTGGGGCTGCAGGGGAATATGAGTGGGACATGAGTGGGGGCCTGCTGGCAGGTGCCAGGCACTGCTGGGGGGTGGGGGTGAAGGGGGACATGAGTGGAGGCCTGCTGGCAGGTGCCCTGCACTGCTGGGGGTGGGGGTGCAGGGGGACATGAGTGGGGGCCTGCTGGCAGGTGCCCCGCACTGCTGGGGGGTGGGAGTGCAGGGGGACATGAGTGGGGGCCTGCTGGCAGGTGCCCTGCACTGCTGGGGGGTGGGGGTGCAAGGGGACATGAGTGGGACATGAGTGGGGCCTGCTGGCAGGTGCCCTGCACTGCTGGGGGGTGGTGGTGCAAGGGGACATGAATGGGGGCCTGCTGGCAGGTGCCCTGCACTGCTGGGGGGTGGGGGTGCAAGGGGACATGAGTGGGACATGAGTGGGGGCCTGCTGGCAGGTGCCCCGCACTGCTGGGGGGTGGGGGTGCAAGGGGACATGAGTGGGACATGAGTGGGGGCCTGCTGGAAGGTGCCCTGCACTGCTGGGGGGTGGGGGTGCAAGGGGACATGAGTGGGGGCCTGCTGGCAGGTGCCCTGCACTGCTGGGGGGTGGGGGTGCAAGGGGACATGAGTGAGGGCCTGCTGGCAGGTGCCCCTCAGTGCTGGGGGGTGGGGGTGCAAGGGGACATGAGTGGGACGTGAGTGGGGGCCTGCTGGCAGGTGCCCCTGACTGCTGGGGGGTGGGGGTGCTGGGGGACATGAGTGGGGGCCTGCTGGCAGGTGCCCGGCACTGCTTGGGGGATGGGGGTGCAAGGAGACAGGAGTGGGACATGAGTGGGGGCCTGCTGGCAGGTGCCCTGCACTGCTGGGGGGTGGGGGTACAAGGGGGTAATGCGTTGGTGATCACTAGTGCAAGGTGACATGTGGCTTGGCTGGGGGGGCATGCCCATGGTGGATGGGCTGCCTGCGGGACATGACCAGGGGTGCAGGGTAGTCCCTTGTGGTGTGGGCTGCCTGCAGGGGCCGTGGAGGGTGTAGAGGGAACACCTGGGAGGACCCACACTGGCATTTCACGTGTAGGACTCCCCTGTACCCCCAAAATACACGTACCCCACTCGCACAGGGCCTATCGCATGTGAAACTTCACGCGCACCCCAGTAATACACGTACCCTGCTGAAATCGCGTGTGGAACTTCCCGCGCACCCCAGAAATAAACGTACCCTGCTGAAATCGCATGTTGAACTTCCACCCACCCCAGAAATACACGTACCCTGCTGCAATCGCGTGTGGAACCTCCCGCGCACCCCAGTAATACACGTACCCTGGTGAAATCGCGTGTTAAACTTCCCCGCACCCTAGAAATACACGTACCCTGCTGAAATCGCGTGTGGAACTTCCCGCGCACCCCAGTAATACACGTACCCTGCTGAAATTGCGTGTTAAACTTCCCCGCAACCCAGAAATACACGTACCCTGCTGAAATTGCGTGTGGAACTTCCCGCGCACCCCAGTAATACACGTACCCTGCTGAAATTGTGTGTTAAACTTCCCCGTACCCCAGAAATACACGTACCCTGCTGAAATCACGTGTGGAACTTCCCGCGCACCCCAGAAATACACGTACTCTGCTGAAATCGCGTGTTAAACTTCCCCGCACCCCAGAAATACACGTACCCTGCTGAAATTGCATGTGGAACTTCCCACGCACCCCAGTAATACACGTACCCTGCTGAAATCGCGTGTTAAACTTCCCCGTACACCAGAAATACACGTACCCTGCTGAAATCGCGTGTGGAACTTCCCGCGCACCCCAGTAATACACGTACCCTGCTGAAATCGCGTGTTAAACTTCCCCGCACCCCAGAAATACACGTACCCTGCTGAAGTCGCGTGTGGAACTTCCCGCGCACCCCAGTAATACACGTACCCTGCTGAAATCGCGTGTTAAACTTCCCCGCACCCCAGAAATACATGGACCCTGCTGAAATCACGTGTGGAACTTCCTGCGCACCCCATTAATACACGTACCCTGCTGAAATCGCGTGTTAAACTTCCCCGCACACCAGAAATACACGGACCCTGCTGAAATCGTGTGTGGAACTTCCCGCGCAACCCAGTAATACACGTACCCTGCTGAAATCACGTGTTAAACTTCCCCGCACCCCAGAAATACACGTACCCTGCTGAAATCGTGTGTGGAACTTCCCGCGCACCCCAGTAATACACGTACCCTGCTGAAATCGCGTGTTAAACTTCCCCGCACCCCAGAGATACACGTACCCTGCTGAAATCACGTGTGGAACTTCCTGCGCACCCCATTAATACACGTACCCTGCTGAAATCGCGTGTTAAACTTCCACGCACACCAGAAATACACGTACCCTGCTGAAATCGTGTGTAGAACTTCCCGCGCAACCCAGTAATACACATACCCTGCTGAAATTGCGTGTTAAACTTCCCGCGCACCCCAGTAATACACGTACCCTGCTGAAATCGCATGTTAAACTTCCCCGCACCCCAGAAATACACGTACCCTGCTGAAATTGCATGGGGAACTTCCCGCGCACCCCAGTAATACACGTACCCTGCTGAAATTGTGTGTGGAACTTCCCGCGCACCCCATTAATACACGTACACTGCTGAAATCGCGTTTTAAACGTCCCCGCACCCCAGAAATACACGTATCCTGCTGATATCGCGTGTGGAACTTCCCGCGCACCCCAGTAATACACGTACCCTGCTGAAATCGCGTGTTAAACTTCCCCGCACCCCAGAAATACACGTACCCTGCTGAAATCGCGTGTGGAACTTCCCGCGCACCCCAGTAATACACGTACCCTGCTGAAATTGCGTGTTAAATTTCCCTGCACCCCAGAAATACATGTACCCTGCTGAAATCGCGTGTGGAACTTCCCACGCACCCCAGTAATACAGGTACCCTGCTGAAATCGCGTGTTAAACTTCCCCATACCCCAGAAATACACATACCCTGCTGAAATCGTGTGTGGAACTTCCCGCGCACCCCAGTAATACACGTACCCTGCTGAAATCGCGTGTTAAACTTCCCCGCACCCGAGAAATACACGTACCCTGCTGAAATCGTGTGTGGAACTTCCCGCGCACCCCAGTAATACACGTACCCTGCTGAAATCGCGTGTTAAACTTCCCGCACCCCAGAAATACATGGATCCTGCTGAAATCGCGTGTGGAACTTCCCACGCACCCCAGTAATACACGCTGTAAGAGGATTCAATTCCACACTACAGCTAAGTCAACGCCTAGTCTATAATACTGAATGAAAACCCTTATTGATATATCTTTATGTCCAGTTCATGCGTTCTGGATGACTACCCCTATATAACACCCCTCTCTTGGAATCCCCCTGACCCCACTGAGCCAAGAAGTAGTTCTGTTTTGCAAGTTTAAAAGGTTTATTTGATAATTTAAAATATATATATCACACTTTATAATAAATTAATAATTGAATATCACACTTAATCTGATATGATAAAGATCAACAACGGAGAATCTGGCACTAGCACACTTCTTATAATCACTAATGAGTTGACATGAAATGGATAAGGTAGCACACTGGTAAATAGGAACAAAAGTATAATGTGGTAGAGGATGCTTTATGTAAGCTCAGGTGGATGCAATATTCAATGAATGCAGTACAGAAAATACTCAATATGATTTCAACCAAACAATGTAATCACTTTTCTCTGGCAATCCCCTCCCCCCCTTGATGCAAGGCAAGGAAATGGAAGGAAAACACACAGTTCTCAGAAATGCAATCAATGTAAATCAGTTCACCCCAGCAAGCTTACACTACAGAAAACAGATAGGAGTTTTGAAAACACAGGCAAAATTCTTTGATATGTGCTAGCAATGGATGAGAAATATGCTGGAAATGCTTTTAATTCCCTTTCAGAGGTTCAGGGTGAGTGGTATCTAGTTAATATTAGTCCAGGCTCACACTAGCAATGATGCAGGGATAGTTAGCAGGTTAAACGAATTTCTGGCAAATGGAAGGCAAGCAGCAGCAGTTTTTACATGTGAAGAAATTTGCAAATCGCGGCAAAATTCGCGGATGCGCCGAGCGCTATTACAGAGGAACCACAAAAACTATCTCTATCGTTTTGGGGTCCCAGGAATGCCTAGGATCTCATCTTCCAAATGAAAGTTACTGCAAGTCTCTAGCACAAACGGTTGCGGAGATATGAGCGATTAAATAAAGGTCGTTTTTCAGATTTGAAATTTTAAAGTTCAAAAAAGACAAGTGCAGCTTGCAACTAGGAAATGACAAGTGACAGCTTTGCAAATGACAGGTGACAGTTAGGGGACAGTTCTACTTAGATTAAGCTAGATTGAATTATATTATTTTAACTAGGAGATTGGTTCTGCACAGTTTTCTAGGTACTCACACTATATTCTTGAGTGAAATGGGCCTCGCCATGGATCTGGTCAGGTTTTTAAACTGGACTCTGGTCTGGTCTGGTCTGGCCTCTGCACTTCACAGTGATCTGGGTCAGCTCTCTCTGCTGGTCTGGGTCTCTCTGGGTACAGCACTGCTTTCTCTCTGGTCTGGTCTCTTAGTTCTGGATAGATTGAAGTCTCTAGTTTGGCTCTCTGGAGGTTTGATGGAGGTAAAGTATGGATTTTTCCGGCAGAGCGTCCCGCTGCAGATGGAATTGAAGGTCCCTATCTGTCCTGTCTGTCTGCTTTTATGTGTTTAGAATGTGGGTGTGTTCTAGCATCACTGACCCTACCTCTCTCTCAGCTTCTAATTGGTCAAACTTCCATTTATCATTTGATTGGGGAATGAACTGTGAGTCAGAGGGATGTCATTTTATGGCTTGCAGATAGGACACTCCTCTGTCAGATTGCACACATTCTATATTTGATAATAAAAGACATATTTCACAGTTACACAGTTGCTTGAAATTACATATACATGGTGTGGCTGAATTTAGCCATGTCTCTGTCCAAATCTGCTGTTTCTAAGAGCTTGCATTCAGAAATGGCACATAATTGACTTTTTAACTGATTTTTCAATTTCTGACATTGACCCAACTTTACATACATGTGCGCAGGGAGTATGGACATTAACTGATGAAGTTTCAGACTTTTAACATGCATACATTTAGAGTAATATCCACTTTTCCGCTGACACCCCCCTGAACATGCCACCGGGTCGAAAGACCTCTTAAAATGTGGGCAGAAAAATCACAAGAGTTATGGTGTCATTTATAAAATTTTCACATGTCCGCTCTATGAATGATCCATCTTTTTAAAGTTATGTTCTGGCTCCAAAGGGGTGTGGTTTCCTCCCAGCACAAGGTAGAAATACTGGTTCATCCAGTTCTGCCAAGCCAGCTTGCTCTCACAGGCAGTGCTCCTCCCAGCTTCTGCCAAGAGGAAGCTACATTTTACGACTGCTGTAATAAAACCTTTGCCTGAGTCAGGAGAGGCTCATTGTTCAAGAGGAAGCCATTTATGATCCTCTCAATAAACCCTCTGCCTGGGTGAAGGGAGTTGCATTGTTCACTCTCCTGCAGAGCACAGGTAATTCAATTATCAGATAGATGGCATATCCTTAGTGTGAGCAGCAAAAGGGCAGCTAGGCCTGGGAACACAGCTGTGACTCAAGTTTCACTCCTGATGGGGGTAGTTGCCAGGCAGAATTCAGTTCCTTAAGCCAGGTTTCAGATAAAATGTCACTTTTTGTTCCCCAGTTCCTGCATTCAAATAAAACTAAACATTTTTACATATGCAGCTAGAATGCTGATTCTAAGTGCAAAACTATGACATTTCAACAGTTACAAAGGCATGTGACACCAAACATAGGTCACTCATTTAATCTAAACATTTTCGATTTTAGTGTCTTTAAATCCAGTGCAACTTAAACTGCTGACTCCATAGCAGTTTTGTTATAAGCACTGTTTTGGGCTCTTCATTTCCCAGATTTTGTAAGCACACAAAACCTCATTCTGCCAAATGTCTGCTGGTGTTCAGTGAATATTTTGCACATGTTGCAATGTTTAAAATAGACACTTTGGCTTGCCTTCAGAGGAACACAGGGTGGTTTTAAAATGCCGGCTTTTGGATAGTGGTGAGTACTGGTACTGCACCCATTTTTGGGATTTAAGAATGAATTCCCCACAATTCTAGGTTGCATTTGGCAATCAGCATTGCCATTCCCAATGGTTTCAGACTACTGTGCGGGTAGTCCAATGGTGGTTTTAGGCAGTGTCCTTCTGTGCCCATAACATCGGCAAAAATGGGTGGCAGCCTATTCTTCCTGCATTTCCCTGTACATTTTCTGGGAAGCTCTGGCCATCATGATGTTTTCATGTCAGTACTGCACAGTTTTGAGGTAGGGCTCGGATGCATGGGTAAATACATCCCACAAGCCCCCCTCTTGCGATGGCCATTCGGTTTCACTGATGGGACTCGCAAGATCTGGGATGTTTCCTCATCTTCTTCCAATAGATGGCACAGTTCAGCATCTTTTCCTCCATCCGGTCGGATCGATCGGTTCTCCTCGCCGGTCCTGATGGGAATATTGGGCGGTACCCCGAGCCCGTTGCGTCTCAGCTCCCGGTCTCCGGATCGTCCTCCTTGGCCCGTCTCAAGGTTTTCTTTCTCCTAGGACGACAAAGGAAGAGCGGCAATACCTATTCATAGACGTTTTTCCACCACCGTTGAGATAGTGGGGAAGCATATGCATTTCATCATCACGAAACATTACATTCTTATTTTGAAAAAAAAACAGTATAACTAAGAGACAGTTTCATGCAAATCACAATATTTTAGAGACTAGATGTGGTATGTTTTATGATTGGAACAGAATTAGTCTGAGACAGTACCCGCTAGGATTCCAGAGGATTCCTCCAGTTGTTGCAGAGTGTGCCTGGGATGGCAACATTTCAACTGGTTTATGTGGACCCACTTGTCTTCCCCCGCTGCCAAAGGACCTTTGGGGATGTGGATTTTGTAGGCCACAGGGGAGATCTTGTCGATGATCTCAAAGGGTCCCTTCCATGTAGGCAAAAATTTGCGCTGCTTGGCCTGGTTCCTTTGGAAGTTGTATAGATAGACCCGGTCTCCCACCTGATATTCCTTCCTGGAAGTTTTCAGGTCATAGTGGGTCTTCATGCTATCAGCTGATCTTTCTAGATTCTGCTGAGCATAAGCAAAAGCATGTTGAAGGTGTTTCCTTAAATTCTCCACATACTCATGAGTTGTGGAGGCATTTATCAGTGTCTGCTCTTGGGTCCTGTAGAGCAAATGCTGGGGAAGCACCATCTTGCGCCCAGTCATCAGCTCAAATGGTGACATTTTGGTTGCAGATGAAGGGGTAGATCTGATAGCCATTAGGACCAGAGGTAATCGGATATCCCAACTTGGCCCAGAATCTGCCACAAACTTCTTTAATATGCTCACAATGGTTCGGTTATATCTCTCTACTGCCCCAGAAGAAGCTGGCCGATAAGCAATATGCAACTTCCTTTTGACCCCCAGTATCTCCCACATCTTTGTCATTACTTCACTGGTGAAGTGGCTACCTCTGTCTGACTCAATCCTTTGAGGTAGACCAAAACGGGAAAAGATGTGGTTAATCATCAAGGCAGCTGCAGTTTCTGCCTTGCAATTTGGGGCTGGGAGACATTCCACCCACTTGGTAAACAAGCATGTCACAGTCAACATGTACTTATTCCCCCTAGCCGAGCGAATCACAGGGCCTACAAAGTCGATTTGTAAATCTGACCATGGCAGTGTCATCCCCCGCTTTTGTAAAGGTGCCCGGTGTGTGAGGGATGTCGGCTGAAATTGTGCACACACAAGACAACCCTTCAAATATTGGTTGAGGTCCTGGCCCATGTGTGGCCAGTATGCAACCTCTCTTAAGATTTCCAGTGTTGTGTGAAACCCCCTATGACCGGCGGTGGCCGCATCATGGGCGTGACTTAACATCAGGCTTCGGAATGAGGTAGGAACCACCCACTGATCGTGGCCAGCTTTGGATTTCCTTACCAGCAAACCGTCTTGGATCCGGAACATTTTTGGACATTTCATCAACACTCTTAGGTCCTCTTTCCCAATGTAATCGGTATCCGTCAGGGGAAAGTTCTCAGGGTCCTCAAGGTGCTGGTAAAATTTACCAATAATTGGATCCCCCTTCTGAGCGGTAATCAAATCGGCATCAGGGGTCTCCTTACTCCATTGTGCAATTGAAAGGTCGTTGTGAGCATTTGTCTGGGACCTAGTGATGGCAGTGACCTGGATTTCCCCCAACAGGGACTCAATCTCAATTAGATCCCCTTGGATGGCTCCGGTTTTGGCCAGCTGATCAGCTAAGTCATTTCCAGTTTTGTCTGGTCCCTCTACTTTGGAATGACCCTTGATCTTTTTCCAGTAGATGGTCATCCCATTCGATGTGACCAGATCATCAATGTTTTGGATCAACTTCCCATGTTTCAAGGGTTTGTTGTTAGCACATAACATGCCTCTGGTTTTCCAATTAACCAGGTGCTCCACGAACCCGTTCCGTACATAATCCGAATCTGTGATTATGACCAGTTCGTGGAGTTGATGCTGGACAGCAGTGAGGACGGCCTGATGCACAGCCATCAATTCTGCCACCTGACTACTTCGGGGACCAATTTTGTATCCAGCGGAGGGTTCTGGGGACTCATTCACCCATGCATTCCCTACGCCGGCCACCAGTTCTTTCTCCCCGTTGTTGTCAACATGGTAAGAGCATCCATCCACATACACAGTGGGCATTCCCTCACACTTGTCTTCTTCAAAGACTTTGTGTGGGGAATTAAGGTCTGCCTCCATGTTGTCCTTGATTTTCAGACTTTCGTCCTCGAGACAGTTTTCTCTGGCACAATCATGCAAGTCAGCCAGACCTTGCGCGAGGGGACTCTTCTTGTTTTGGCCATATCTGACCTCCACAGGAAAGCCTTGCATTGACAGAATCCAGGAAGTAATTCGGGAATTACTCACATTTCCAGCCCGGATTCTGTCACTTTGGAGATATTGAAGAGGCTGGTGTGGAGTCTCCACTATAATGTGTTCCCCCTGGATAAACGGGCGGTAATTCTTCAATGCCCACACCGTCGCCAGGAGTGCCTTCTCACAATCGTTGAATTTTTCCTCCACAGAGGATAAAGTTTTGCTCGCATAGGAGATTACTTTATTGACCTTGTCATGCTTTTGGTATAATACTGCCGTCAAGCACGTATTAGAGAACCCTGTCTCCAGGAAGAACTCTTTGTTTCGGACAGGGTAAGCTAGGCAAGGCGCTTGTGAGAGGCTTCTCTTGAGTTGTCTTACTGCCTCGGCTTGTTCTGGACCCCATTCCCACTTGACCCCCCCCTTCAGGAGATGAATCAGGGGTCTGGTGATCTCTGCGTAGCCCTCAATGAACTTTCTGCTGTAATTAGTCAGTCCAAGGAGGCTCCTTAGTTCCCACAGAGTTGTGGGGTCTTTCAGTTTCTGAAGTGCTTCCACTTTCTTTTCCTGGGGACAGAGACCCTGAGGAGTAATCTCATGCCCCAAGAAATTAACACGGGTTCTAGACCACTGTGCTTTCTGAAAGGAAAGTTTTGCTCCGGCAGCCCTCAACTGTGTCAGAACATAACGGATCTCCGCTATGTGTTCCTCCACAGATGAACTTTTGATGAGGACATCATCTACATAAGCCAGGTTACCCCTTGCACCCAAGTCAGGCATGGCCTTGTGTAGAAAAATGTTGAATTCATTGCCGGAGTTGAGGTATCCGAAGGGAGTCCGGGTCCAGGTGTACTGCTGGCCCCCAAAGGTAAAAGCCAGTTTGTATTGGTCCTCCCTGCTGACAGGCACGGTCCAGTATCCATTGGTCAGGTCTATTGCTGTGAATACCTGTGACCCCTGAATCTGGGCCAGCCCTTGGTCAATGTAGGGCAGAGGCCATCGGGAAGTATGGACCCGTTTGTTGAGCTCCCTAAGGTCGGCGCAGAGTCTCCACTGGCCGTTTGGCTTCAATATTCCCAGCACCGGATTATTGAAGGTGCTGTGGACTGGACGGATTATTCCCCGGGATTCAAGGTTCTTAATTATTTCAGTAAGGGACTCCATTGATGCGAGAGGCAAGCGATATTGCTTCACAAACACAGGAGTCATGCCAGGGTCCGTGGGGATTGTTGTTGTGTGGATGTCAGTGCGACCACAGTCATATGAGTCTACCGCAAAGAGATCTTGGAAATCCAAGAAAACTTGTTTCAACTTTTGCTTCTGTTCCAGAGTCACACAGGCATCAGCTAGGTTGACTCTCTCTTCCACCATCTGCCTGAAGCCTGGAAAGACTTCTGGTTTGGCTATCTCAGCGGCCTCCTCCAGCTGGGTGGAGAAGTCCCTGGTCAGAGTGCTGATTTGGACTGGAGGCTTCAGGTGGGAAAGGCAGCCCTCATGGACCTGGAAAATCACCTCATCCCTCCTGAAGTCACAAGTCACATCTTCCTTACCATAAGGGCAAGAAGTGTACAACAGGAAGTTCCCCCCATGCCGTGTAAAAATCCTGTCTGGTGTTGTTTTGTCCTCACTGTCACTGTCAAAACAGTCCTTGGGGATTGGTCCTAACAGTTCATTTACTAAGTCAATGGAAAAATGTCGGTCATCAACCGCCATTCCAATAATGGTGCCTGCGGCTAGAGTAATACTCTTTAAGTCGCTGTTATCCACCTCTATTAGAATGGTGTCATGTTCTATGTTGACTAATGGAGTTGGGTTTACCCCTAACCCTTGCTGCTGGAGAGAAGCATTTAGATGTATGTAAGCATCAGGGTTTTTCAAATGTTGTCCACTTTTAACTTTCACTTCCAGGGAGAATTGTCGGGTCCTTTCTGGGATGGTGACTTCCTCTTTAACCTGAATTTCAACTGCATAAGGTAGCAATTGAGCTGACCTAAATGCTTTTTCTGGATCATCAAAGCCCATGGGAGTATCCGCTAATCGGGACCAAGCTTTGAAGTTTATTAGGTCCAAACTAATGGCAAAGCGATTGAGAATGTCACTGCCTAAGTAAAAGGCGGCAGGGACGTCTCGCACGACCCAACAATTATGGACAATGCTCTTGTTGCCAATGGAGATTTTGAGCATACACCTGCTTGGCAGGAGATGTTTGGAATTAGGTGCTTCCAGGTCCATTTCCCATTTGTCTATCAGTTTGAAGGTGGGAATGGCTGGATCTTTTGGGAGTTGGCGAAACATGGCTTCGCTGATGAAGCTCTTACCGTTGTTCACACACACTCGAGCGAGAACAGAGTCCTTCCCATCATTTAACTGAACAGGGATGAACAACTGCTCTCCAATTTGCTGAATATCAGCCAGGCTCTGAGCTGATTTCACATCTTTCTGGACTATAGGAGTGGGAGTTTCAGATTGTGGATTGGTATAGAATTTCAAAGTGTTTCCTTCCAGCGTGGAATACCACTTTAGACTGGAAGGAAGGTTGATTTTCAGAAATAGAGAGGACCCCCCATCACCAGTCTGTTGTCCTACTGCTATTACTGTCACGTCTGGAACTTGGCTATTCTGGAAGTGAAATTCTACTTGGTCAGATTTTTGTTCAACCATGTGGCAGGTGCCGTTTAAACTAACATGGTTGACACTCTGTTTTAATTTTATCGGTCGGCTAGTCTGGGTCCAGAGGACCTTGTTTACGCAATCTATTAGGGGTGACAACCTTCTCAGGAGGTCATTCCCTAGTAAACAAGGGGTGCCCTCTAGGGTCACAACTATGACCGGGTGTTTCAACTTATGTCGCCCAATTTTAATGTCCAAATCTGCCGTCCCCTCGACGGGAATTTCCTTCCCGTCAAAGTTCTGTAGTTGTCCAGGAAGAGAGGTGAGAGGAATTTGGTAATTCTCTCCCCTTCCTGCATTCAGTTCGTCAAAGGCCCTTCTGGACAGAAGGGTAGCTTGAGATCCCGTGTCCACCAGTGCCGAGATTGTACCCTGCCCCTGTACTTGTACCGGGGCATAATATCTTCCCTCCTTCTCCTCAAGGGGGCACAGGTAATGTACATTTTTGGACAACTGGTGGGCTAACTTTCTGGTTTTGGACATTGCTAGCGAAGAGATTTGGGCAGAATTCTGTGGAGAGTCTTGGGAATCTGAAAGAAAAATTTGGCAACTGGAGATCAGAGCCATTGTGGGTTCCCCTGGTTCCAGTTCTGGGCCGCCCCCCCCTTTTTGGAGGCAGTCCCCAGTATGGGTTTGAACCCGGGGATTTTCTTGATGTTGGTTCTGGGATGAGATGGTGGGCGGCGGTAGCTCAGTCTCCACATCTCCCCAGTCTGGATTTGCATTCCTAGGGACCCATTTTTCTTTGGGAGGAGTTCCCCCCTCTCTGAAGGAGAAGATCCTTTTCTCAGGATCCTCTGGGGATCCCTCTCCCTCAAATTGGAAGATCTGTACCTCCTCCTCAAACTGAGTCTGTTTGGGTCTTTTGTTTCTCCTACCCCCCCTCTGCTCCTTAGGAGGCAGACTTTCAGGGGCAAGAGATTTTGTTTCCGGTTCCTGGGTTTCCAGGGGCTGTTTACAAGTGAGGAAGGAAGCTTCCTCCAAGGCTTTACACCCCCCTTCCCCTTGTGCCTCCTCCCTGGGAACCGGTGAGTTATCGGGGTGCTGCCCCCGTCATTGTTCTGGAGCACCAGGTCCAGAGTTGGGTGCGTTCTGCGCCGGCATGCTGATCTGAGGGTTCTGCTGCGCCCTCAGTATATGACCCATATCCCGCGCCATGTTTTGAACCTGGCGCTCTAACTGGGAAACCCGCTCAGGCTGATACGGGGCCCTGTTTTCTCCCCTGGGCTGATCCCGGGAAGGGTAGCTATCCCTCCTCTGGTAATACCCCGGGTTGGGAAGATTTGGGTACCCCTCCACCCTTGGCCTCCCCTCTCCCGGATTCAGTGGTCTGGGCTCAGGGAATTGGGGAAAGAAGGATGGATGGTTTTGGGGCTGAAAGTTGGGTGGATACCTGGGGAAAAAGTTCTGCCCAGGATTTGGAGAGTTTCTGCCCTCCGGTGGGAAGTTAGGAGGGAAGTTCCCTGGGTTAGGTGCTTGGCTGGATCCCCCCCCTTGGGCTGGAGGAGTCCACACATAACCCAGGATGGGTCTGTTTCCCTTGTAACGGGGACTTACATAATCAGGAGAGCGAGGGACCCCATTTGTGGGGCTGCCTCCCTGGCTCCCTGTCTGTGACTGGCCCGAGGACCTTCTGGGCCTAGCATTATTAGGTGCAGGTAGGTTTTTAGGCCCCCCCATCTCCAAATCTAAAACGGGGGTGACCTTTACCTCTGCCACCTTGGCAGCAGCAGGGGTGGTGTTGGCTTTGGGGGTTTTCTGGGCATTACTTTTGCTATCTATTGGTTTCTGCACCTCATAGATCCGGGTAGCCTGTTCAATGACCCAATCTAAGGATCTTTTCTCGTGAAAATCCCTCACGAGCTGGGTCATGATGTATTTGGGCAAGGCATGGAAAAACGTATTTATGAACTCTCTACTATCTGTGCGCACCCTTCTTGTGGTCTGTGCAAAAGCACGCTTTAACTCCTGCACAAATTCTTGTGGGGCCTGATCCTCCCCACATTGCAAATTGTAGGCTGCCTTGCGAGCCTCTTGAGGATTTCTCTGAACAGAAAAATGTTTCAGGATGGCCGCCTTATATGTGGACCATCTTAAATGATTTTGATCCTCCAGCCCCGCAAAGAAACTGGAGTATTCCGGGGAGAATGTCCACTTTATATATTGAATACAGCTTTGGCTGTCCTTCAAATGGAAAGTCTCCATCATTTGTTCAAACAACTCTAAGTGCTCCCAAACAGAATACTTAGCGTTCTTATGGTAAGGCGTGATGACGCTCCTGATCGCCTTAATCTGCTTTAAGGGGTCCTTAAGCAAGGCCCTTTTTGCCTTATTGGCCTTTTTGGTTCGGGTAACCCTTGTCCATTCATCCTCGGACTCAGAGGCACTGCTCCCAGAGGTTCCCGTCTGATCTTCCAGGTTTTCCCGGATTCTGCGAGCCTGGGAATGGCTGGCAGAATGTGGGGACCTGGTCTCCTGTGTCCTGCGCAGTTCAGAGGAGTCTTCAGATTCCTCCTTGCTGCCAGGATTTGATGGGTACCCCCTCCACTGACCTAACTGGGCAGAGGTTTTCAGGATGCCCTTAATGGGCCTACTCTCCTGGGGTTCCCCACTGAACTGTACTGTACTTGGGTGCCCATACCCGGATGCCCACCCCTCCATTCCTGAGTGGTACTGGCCTATGAGCCCCATACTTTTAGCTGGATAGTAATCTGCCATCCCTGTGGCCCTGTGCTCATGTGCACCAGGGGACATGGGGGTGGCAGAGTCCAGGGACTGAGAGGTATGAGGGCCTCTGGTACTAGGGCTCCTGAGGTTATGCTCCGGAGTTTCCATTTCCCAGCGAACCTCATCTCTATCCGCCCCTGCTCCCTGTTGCAATGCAAGAGCCTGCATTTGTGCCTTCAGTTCCTCTGTTAAGGCCTTACTCGACTCTATCAGTTTCTCCTGCATCGCTACCTGTTGCTGGAGCCTATCATTGTGTTGACAGAGGGCCTCATTCTCCCTCTGTGCTTCCTGGTTGGTCCTGGAGAACTGGGCCAGTCTTTGCTGCAGGAGGTTTACCTCCTGGGCAATGTCCCTATTGGCCTGCTCCTTTCTTGCTAGAGCATCTTCCACCCTTCTGGTGTGCTCTACCAAGTTCTGGTTTTCTTTTTGGAGATCACCCAGCCCCTGGAGGGCCAGGTGATTTTCTTCAATTTCCTTTTTTAAGTGGCAGACTTCCTGGCCTATGGCGTCTCTTTCCTGACTAAGAGCCTGCATTTGTGCCGCCAGGTCGTCCCTTTGCCGTTGAAGGGCACCAGCTTTTTGGCGCTCCTCATCAAACTCTGCCTGGGTATCCAGGTCTTTCAAGATCAGCTTGTTGCTCTCAACCTTCACTCTATCTAGATGACTTTGCAGGGTGGCTACCTGCTCCGTGCATGCCCTGTTAAAGTCTAATTGTTGCTCCAGCTTTTTCTGGCTCTGCAGTAAGGAGTCCAAACTGTCTTGGTGCTCCTTCTGCAGGGCCAGAAATCTAGTATCCTGTTCTACCTTTTCCTGTTGCAGCACATCCAAATCCTTCTTTATTTTAATGATGTGCTGCCTACTATCATCTTCTGACTCCTGGCTCCTCTGCAGCCTCTGCTCAGAAGAGACCAGGTCAGATTGGGCCTTCTCTAACACCATCTGTTGCCTATTTGCCAGATTTTGGCTTTCAGCACATCTATCCTGCATGTCTCCCATATATAGGTACAGGTATGCTGCTATCCTGGCAATCTTATTGTGTTCCTCTTTGGCTTTAGGAGCCATATATAGTTCACTCAGGGCCACATGTAATGGACCCTGATCTCTCCATAAGTCTGACCCTGTTTCAGTGACCTGTCGCGTGATGGCCTGCAACCAGGCATCCTGGCCCTGTTCGGTCCATTCACCTCTCACAAATAGCTTATGCAAGAGGTGCTCTCTGGCTATTTTCATGTCTACTAAGGTCGTCATTCTAGAGATTGGTCTCTGTCCTGACTTACAGAAGTTAGTATTTTATTTTTGCAGAACAGAACTTTTCTTGGAGTGTCCCTTTTGAGGAATGCTTCACAGCGTAATGCAGCGTGGTGATCCGACCGGATGTGTGTATCCCGTCAGTTAGCACACTGTATTAAGCTGCACAAGTGGTATTCTAACCCAAACGTCCGGCTCGAGCCCCCAATTTGTAAGAGGATTCAATTCAACACTACAGCTAAGTCAACGCCTAGTCTATAATACTGAATGAAAACCCTTATTGATATATCTTTATGTCCAGTTCATGCGTTCTGGATGACTACCCCTATATAACACCCCTCTCTTGGAATCCCCCTGACCCCACTGAGCCAAGAAGTAGTTCTGTTTTGCAAGTTTAAAAGGTTTATTTGATAATTTAAAATATATATATCACACTTTATAATAAATTAATAATTGAATAGCACACTTAATCTGATATGATAAAGATCAACAACGGAGAATCTGGCACTAGCACACTTCTTATAATCACTAATGAGTTGACATGAAATGGATAAGGTAGCACACTGGTAAATAGGAACAAAAGTATAATGTGGTAGAGGATGCTTTATGTAAGCTCAGGTGGATGCAATATTCAATGAATGCAGTACAGAAAATACTCAATATGATTTCAACCAAACAATGTAATCACTCTTCTCTGGCAATCCCCTCCCCCCCTTGATGCAAGGCAGGGAAATGGAAGGAAAACACACAGTTCTCAGAAATGCAATCAATGTAAATCAGTTCACCCCAGCAAGCTTACACTACAGAAAACAGATAGGAGTTTTGAAAACACAGGCAAAATGCTTTGATATGTGCTAGCAATGGATGAGAAATATGCTGGAAATGCTTTTAATTCCCTTTCAGAGGTTCAGGGTGAGTGGTATCTAGTTAATATTAGTCCAGGCTCACACTAGCAATGATGCAGGGATAGTTAGCAGGTTAAACGAATTTCTGGCAAATGGAAGGCAAGCAGCAGCAGTTTTTACATGTGAAGAAATTTGCAAATCGCGGCAAAATTCGCGGATGCGCCGAGCGCTATTACAGAGGAACCACAAGGACTATCTCTATCGATCCTAGGAAAGCCTAGGATCTCATCTTCCAAATGAAAGTTACTGCAAGTCTCTAGCACAAACGGTTGCGGAGATATGAGCGATTAAATAAAGGTTGTTTTTCAGATTTGAAATTTTAAAGTTCAAAAAAGACAAGTGCAGCTTGCAACTAGGAAATGACAAGTGACAGCTTTGCAAATGACAGGTGACAGTTAGGGGACAGTTCTACTTAGATTAAGCTAGATTGAATTATATTATTTTAACTAGGAGATTGGTTCTGCACAGTTTTCTAGGTACTCACACTATATTCTTGAGTGAAATGGGCCTCGCCATGGATCTGGTCAGGTTTTTAAACTGGACTCTGGTCTGGTCTGGTCTGGCCTCTGCACTTCACAGTGATCTGGGTCAGCTCTCTCTGCTGGTCTGGGTCTCTCTGGGTACAGCACTGCTTTCTCTCTGGTCTGGTCTCTTAGTTCTGGATAGATTGAAGTCTCTAGTTTGGCTCTCTGGAGGTTTGATGGAGGTAAAGTATGGATTTTTCCGGCAGAGCGTCCCGCTGCAGATGGAATTGAAGGTCCCTATCTGTCCTGTCTGTCTGCTTTTATGTGTTTAGAATGTGGGTGTGTTCCAGCATCACTGACCCTACCTCTCTCTCAGCTTCTAATTGGTCAAACTTCCATTTATCATTTGATTGGGGAATGAACTGTGAGTCAGAGGGATGTCATTTTATGGCTTGCAGATAGGACACTCCTCTGTCAGATTGCACACATTCTATATTTGATAATAAAAGACATATTTCACAGTTACACAGTTGCTTGAAATTACATATACATGGTGTGGCTGAATTTAGCCATGTCTCTGTCCAAATCTGCTGTTTCTAAGAGCTTGCATTCAGAAATGGCACATAATTGACTTTTTAACTGATTTTTCAATTTCTGACATTGACCCAACTTTACATACATGTGCGCAGGGAGTATGGACATTAACTGATGAAGTTTCAGACTTTTAACATGCATACATTTAGGGTAATATCCACTTTTCCGCTGACACCCCCCTGAACATGCCACCGGGTCGAAAAACCTCTTAAAATGTGGGCAGAAAAATCACAAGAGTTATGGTGTCATTTATAAAATTTTCACATGTCCGCTCTATGAATGATCCATCTTTTTAAAGTTATGTTCTGGCTCCAAAGGGGTGTGGTTTCCTCCCAGCACAAGGTAGAAATACTGGTTCATCCAGGTCTGCCAAGCCAGCTTGCTCTCACAGGCAGTGCTCCTCCCAGCTTCTGCCAAGAGGAAGCTACATTTTACGACTGCTGTAATAAAACCTTTGCCTGAGTCAGGAGAGGCTCATTGTTCAAGAGGAAGCCATTTATGATCCTCTCAATAAATCCTCTGCCTGGGTGAAGGGAGTTGCATTGTTCACTCTCCTGCAGAGCACAGGTAATTCAATTATCAGATAGATGGCATATCCTTAGTGTGAGCAGCAAAAGGGCAGCTAGGCCTGGGAACACAGCTGTGACTCAAGTTTCACTCCTGATGGGGGTAGTTGCCAGGCAGAATTCAGTTCCTTAAGCCAGGTTTCAGATAAAATGTCACTTTTTGTTCCCCAGTTCCTGCATTCAAATAAAACTAAACATTTTTACATATGCAGCTAGAATGCTGATTCTAAGTGCAAAACTATGACATTTCAACAGTTACAAAGGCATGTGACACCAAACATAGGTCACTCATTTAATCTAAACATTTTCGATTTTAGTGTCTTTAAATCCAGTGCAACTTAAACTGCTGACTCCATAGCAGTTTTGTTATAAGCACTGTTTTGGGCTCTTCATTTCCCAGATTTTGTAAGCACACAAAACCTCATTCTGCCAAATGTCTGCTGGTGTTCAGTGAATATTTTGCACATGTTGCAATGTTTAAAATAGACACTTTGGCTTGCCTTCAGAGGAACACAGGGTGGTTTTAAAAAGCCGGCTTTTGGATAGTGGTGAGTACTGGTACTGCACCCATTTTTGGGATTTAAGAATGAATTCCCCACAATTCTAGGTTGCATTTGGCAATCAGCATTGCCATTCCCAATGGTTTCAGACTACTGTGCGGGTAGTCCAATGGTGGTTTTAGGCAGTGTCCTTCTGTGCCCATAACATCGGCAAAAATGGGTGGCAGCCTATTCTTCCTGCATTTCCCTGTGCATTTTCTGGGAAGCTCTGGCCATCATGATGTTTTCATGTCAGTACTGCACAGTTTTGAGGTAGGGCTCGGATGCATGGGTAAATACATCCCACAAGCCCCCCTCTTGCGATGGCCATTCGGTTTCACTGATGGGACTCGCAAGATCTGGGATGTTTCCTCATCTTCTTCCAATAGATGGCACAGTTCAGCATCTTTTCCTCCATCCGGTCGGATCGATCGGTTCTCCTCGCCGGTCCTGATGGGAATATTGGGCGGTACCCCGAGCCCGTTGCGTCTCAGCTCCCGGTCTCCGGATCGTCCTCCTTTGCCCGTCTCAAGGTTTTCTTTCTCCTAGGACGACAAAGGAAGAGCGGCAATACCTATTCATAGACGTTTTTCCACCACCGTTGAGATAGTGGGGAAGCATATGCATTTCATCATCACGAAACATTACATTCTTATTTTGAAAAAAAAACAGTATAACTAAGAGACAGTTTCATGCAAATCACAATATTTTAGAGACTAGATGTGGTATGTTTTATGATTGGAACAGAATTAGTCTGAGACAGTACCCGCTAGGATTCCAGAGGATTCCTCCAGTTGTTGCAGAGTGTGCCTGGGATGGCAACATTTCAACTGGTTTATGTGGACCCACTTGTCTTCCCCCGCTGCCAAAGGACCTTTGGGGATGTGGATTTTGTAGGCCACAGGGGAGATCTTGTCGATGATCTCAAAGGGTCCCTTCCATGTAGGCAAAAATTTGCGCTGCTTGGCCTGGTTCCTTTGGAAGTTGTATAGATAGACCCGGTCTCCCACCTGATATTCCTTCCTGGAAGTTTTCAGGTCATACTGGGTCTTCATGCTATCAGCTGATCTTTCTAGATTCCGCTGAGCATAAGCAAAAGCATGTTGAAGGTGTTTCCTTAAATTCTCCACATACTCATGAGTTGTGGAGGCATTTATCAGTGTCTGCTCTTGGGTCCTGTAGAGCAAATGCTGGGGAAGCACCATCTTGCGCCCAGTCATCAGCTCAAATGGTGACATTTTGGTTGCAGATGAAGGGGTAGATCTGATAGCCATTAGGACCAGAGGTAATCGGATATCCCAACTTGGCCCAGAATCTGCCACAAACTTCTTTAATATGCTCACAATGGTTCGGTTATATCTCTCTACTGCCCCAGAAGAAGCTGGCCGATAAGCAATATGCAACTTCCTTTTGACCCCCAGTATCTCCCACATCTTTGTCATTACTTCACTGGTGAAGTGGCTACCTCTGTCTGACTCAATCCTTTGAGGTAGACCAAAACGGGAAAAGATGTGGTTAATCATCAAGGCAGCTGCAGTTTCTGCCTTGCAATTTGGGGCTGGGAGACATTCCACCCACTTGGTAAACAAGCATGTCACAGTCAACATGTACTTATTCCCCCTAGCCGAGCGAATCACAGGGCCTACAAAGTCGATTTGTAAATCTGACCATGGCAGTGTCATCCCCCGCTTTTGTAAAGGTGCCCGGTGTGTGAGGGATGTCGGCTGAAATTGTGCACACACAAGACAACCCTTCAAATATTGGTTGAGGTCCTGGCCCATGTGTGGCCAGTATGCAACCTCTCTTAAGATTTCCAGTGTTGTGTGAAACCCCCTATGACCGGCGGTGGCCGCATCATGGGCGTGACTTAACATCAGGCTTCGGAATGAGGTAGGAACCACCCACTGATCGTGGCCAGCTTTGGATTTCCTTACCAGCAAACCGTCTTGGATCCGGAACATTTTTGGACATTTCATCAACACTCTTAGGTCCTCTTTCCCAATGTAATCGGTATCCGTCAGGGGAAAGTTCTCAGGGTCCTCAAGGTGCTGGTAAAATTTACCAATAATTGGATCCCCCTTCTGAGCGGTAATCAAATCGGCATCAGGGGTCTCCTTACTCCATTGTGCAATTGAAAGGTCGTTGTGAGCATTTGTCTGGGACCTAGTGATGGCAGTGACCTGGATTTCCCCCAACAGGGACTCAATCTCAATTAGATCTCCTTGGATGGCTCCGGTTTTGGCCAGCTGATCAGCTAAGTCATTTCCAGTTTTGTCTGGTCCCTCTACTTTGGAATGACCCTTGATCTTTTTCCAGTAGATGGTCATCCCATTCGATGTGACCAGATCATCAATGTTTTGGATCAACTTCCCATGTTTCAAGGGTTTGTTGTTAGCACATAACATGCCTCTGGTTTTCCAATTAACCAGGTGCTCCACGAACCCGTTCCGTACATAATCCGAATCTGTGATTATGACCAGTTCGTGGAGTTGATGCTGGACAGCAGTGAGGACGGCCTGATGCACAGCCATCAATTCTGCCACCTGACTACTTCGGGGACCAATTTTGTATCCAGCGGAGGGTTCTGGGGACTCATTCACCCATGCATTCCCTACGCCGGCCACCAGTTCTTTCTCCCCGTTGTTGTCAACATGGTAAGAGCATCCATCCACATACACAGTGGGCATTCCCTCACACTTGTCTTCTTCAAAGACTTTGTGTGGGGAATTAAGGTCTGCCTCCATGTTGTCCTTGATTTTCAGACTTTCGTCCTCGAGACAGTTTTCTCTGGCACAATCATGCAAGTCAGCCAGACCTTGCGCGAGGGGACTCTTCTTGTTTTGGCCATATCTGACCTCCACAGGAAAGCCTTGCATTGACAGAATCCAGGAAGTAATTCGGGAATTACTCACATTTCCAGCCCGGATTCTGTCACTTTGGAGATATTGAAGAGGCTGGTGTGGAGTCTCCACTATAATGTGTTCCCCCTGGATAAACGGGCGGTAATTCTTCAATGCCCACACCGTCGCCAGGAGTGCCTTCTCACAATCGTTGAATTTTTCCTCCACAGAGGATAAAGTTTTGCTCGCATAGGAGATTACTTTATTGACCTTGTCATGCTTTTGGTATAATACTGCCGTCAAGCACGTATTAGAGAACCCTGTCTCCAGGAAGAACTCTTTGTTTCGGACAGGGTAAGCTAGGCAAGGCGCTTGTGAGAGGCTTCTCTTGAGTTGTCTTACTGCCTCGGCTTGTTCTGGACCCCATTCCCACTTGACCCTCCCCTTCAGGAGATGAATCAGGGGTCTGGTGATCTCTGCGTAGCCCTCAATGAACTTTCTGCTGTAATTAGTCAGTCCAAGGAGGCTCCTTAGTTCCCGCAGAGTTGTGGGGTCTTTCAGTTTCTGAAGTGCTTCCACTTTCTTTTCCTGGGGACAGAGACCATGAGGAGTAATCTCATGCCCCAAGAAATTAACACGGGTTCTACACCACTGTGCTTTCTGAAAGGAAAGTTTTGCTCCGGCAGCCCTCAACTGTGTCAGAACATAACGGATCTCCGCTATGTGTTCCTCCACAGATGAACTTTTGATGAGGACATCATCTACATAAGCCAGGTTACCCCTTGCACCCAAGTCAGTCATGGCCTTGTGTAGAAAAATGTTGAATTCATTGCCGGAGTTGAGGTATCCGAAGGGAGTCCGGGTCCAGGTGTACTGCTGGCCCCCAAAGGTAAAAGCCAGTTTGTATTGGTCCTCCCTGCTGACAGGCACGGTCCAGTATCCATTGGTCAGGTCTATTGCTGTGAATACCTGTGACCCCTGAATCTGGGCCAGCCCTTGGTCAATGTAGGGCAGAGGCCATCGGGAAGTATGGACCCGTTTGTTGAGCTCCCTAAGGTCGGCGCAGAGTCTCCACTGGCCGTTTGGCTTCAATATTCCCAGCACCGGATTATTGAAGGTGCTGCGGACTGGACGGATTATTCCCCGGGATTCAAGGTTCTTAATTATTTCAGTAAGGGACTCCATTGATGCAAGAGGCAAGCGATATTGCTTCACAAACACAGGAGTCATGCCAGGGTCCGTGGGGATTGTTGTTGTGTGGATGTCAGTGCGACCACAGTCATATGAGTCTACCGCAAAGAGATCTTGGAAATCCAAGAAAACTTGTTTCAACTTTTGCTTCTGTTCCAGAGTCACACAGGCATCAGCTAGGTTGACTCTCTCTTCCACCATCTGCCTGAAGCCTGGAAAGACTTCTGGTTTGGCTATCTCAGCGGCCTCCTCCAGCTGGGTGGAGAAGTCCCTGGTCAGAGTGCTGATTTGGACTGGAGGCTTCAGGTGGGAAAGGCAGCCCTCATGGACCTGGAAAATCACCTCATCCCTCCTGAAGTCACAAGTCACATCTTCCTTACCAAAAGGGCAAGAAGTGTACAACAGGAACTTCCCCCCATGCCGGGTAAAAATCCTGTCTGGTGTTGTTTTGTCCTCACTGTCACTGTCAAAACAGTCCTTGGGGATTGGTCCTAACAGTTCATTTACTAAGTCAATGGAAAAATGTCGGTCATCAACCGCCATTCCAATAATGGTGCCTGCGGCTAGAGTAATACTCTTTAAGTCGCTGTTATCCACCTCTATTAGAATGGTGTCATGTTCTATGTTGACTAATGGAGTTGGGTTTACCCCTAACCCTTGCTGCTGGAGAGAAGCATTTAGATGTATGTAAGCATCAGGGTTTTTCAAATGTTGTCCTCTTTTAACTTTCACTTCCAGGGAGAATTGTCGGGTCCTTTCTGGGATGGTGACTTCCTCTTTAACCTGAATTTCAACTGCATAAGGTAGCAATTGAGCTGACCTAAATGCTTTTTCTGGATCATCAAAGCCCATGGGAGTATCCGCTAATCGGGACCAAGCTTTGAAGTTTATTAGGTCCAAACTAATGGCAAAGCGATTGAGAATGTCACTGCCTAAGTAAAAGGCGGCAGGGACGTCTCGCACGACCCAACAATTATGGACAATGCTCTTGTTGCCAATGGAGATTTTGAGCATACACCTGCTTGGCAGGAGATGTTTGGAATTAGGTGCTTCCATGTCCATTTCCCATTTGTCTATCAGTTTGAAGGTGGGAATGGCTGGATCTTTTGGGAGTTGGCGAAACATGGCTTCGCTGATGAAGCTCTTACCGTTGTTCACACACACTCGAGCGAGAACAGAGTCCTTCCCATCATTTAACTGAACAGGGATGAACAACTGCTCTCCAATTTGCTGAATATCAGCCAGGCTCTGAGCTGATTTCACATCTTTCTGGACTATAGGAGTGGGAGTTTCAGATTGTGGATTGGTTTAGAATTTCAAAGTGTTTCCTTCCAGCGTGGAATACCACTTTAGACTGGAAGGAAGGTTGATTTTCAGAAATAGAGAGGACCCCCCATCACCAGTCTGTTGTCCTACTGCTATTACTGTCACGTCTGGAATTTGGCTATTCTGGAAGTGAAATTCTACTTGGTCAGATTTTTGTTCAACCATGTGGCAGGTGCCGTTTAAACTAACATGGTTGACACTCTGTTTTAATTTTATCGGTCGGCTAGTCTGGGTCCAGAGGACCTTGTTTACGCAATCTATTAGGGGTGACAACCTTCTCAGGAGGTCATTCCCTAGTAAACAAGGGGTGCCCTCTGGGGTCACAACTATGACCGGGTGTTTCAACTTATGTCGCCCAATTTTAATGTCCAAATCTGCCGTCCCCTCGACGGGAATTTCCTTCCCGTCAAAGTTCTGTAGTTGTCCAGGAAGAGAGGTGAGAGGAATTTGGTAATTCTCTCCCCTTCCTGCATTCAGTTCGTCAAAGGCCCTTCTGGACAGAAGGGTAGCTTGAGATCCCGTGTCCACCAGTGCCGAGATTGTACCCTGCCCCTGTACTTGTACCGGGGCATAATATCTTCCCTCCTTCTCCTCAAGGGGGCACAGGTAATGTACATTTTTGGACAACTGGTGGGCTAACTTTCTGGTTTTGGACATTGCTAGCGAAGAGATTTGGGCAGAATTCTGTGGAGAGTCTTGGGAATCTGAAAGAAAAATTTGGCAACTGGAGATCAGAGCCATTGTGGGTTCCCCTGGTTCCAGTTCTGGGCCGCCCCCCCCTTTTTGGAGGCAGTCCCCAGTATGGGTTTGAACCCGGGGATTTTCTTGATGTTGGTTCTGGGATGAGATGGTGGGCGGCGGTAGCTCAGTCTCCACATCTCCCCAGTCTGGATTTGCATTCCTAGGGACCCATTTTTCTTTGGGAGGAGTTCCCCCCTCTCTGAAGGAGAAGATCCTTTTCTCAGGATCCTCTGGGGATCCCTCTCCCTCAAATTGGAAGATCTGTACCTCCTCCTCAAACTGAGTCTGTTTGGGTCTTTTGTTTCTCCTACCCCCCCTCTGCTCCTTAGGAGGCAGACTTTCAGGGGCAAGAGATTTTGTTTCCGGTTCCTGGGTTTCCAGGGGCTGTTTACAAGTGAGGAAGGAAGCTTCCTCCAAGGCTTTACACCCCCCTTCCCCTTGTGCCTCCTCCCTGGGAACCGGTGAGTTATCGGGGTGCTGCCCCGTCATTGTTCTGGAGCACCAGGTCCAGAGTTGGGTGCGTTCTGCGCCGGCATGCTGATCTGAGGGTTCTGCTGCGCCCTCAGTATATGACCCATATCCCGCGCCATGTTTTGAACCTGGCGCTCTAACTGGGAAACCCGCTCAGGCTGATACGGGGCCCTGTTTTCTCCCCTGGGCTGATCCCGGGAAGGGTAGCTATCCCTCCTCTGGTAATACCCCGGGTTGGGAAGATTTGGGTACCCCTCCACCCTTGGCCTCCCCTCTCCCGGATTCAGTGGTCTGGGCTCAGGGAATTGGGGAAAGAAGGATGGATGGTTTTGGGGCTGAAAGTTGGGTGGATACCTGGGGAAAAAGTTCTGCCCAGGATTTGGAGAGTTTCTGCCCTCCGGTGGGAAGTTAGGAGGGAAGTTCCCTGGGTTAGGTGCTTGGCTGGATCCCCCCCCTTGGGCTGGAGGAGTCCACACATAACCCAGGATGGGTCTGTTTCCCTTGTAACGGGGACTTACATAATCAGGAGAGCGAGGGACCCCATTTGTGGGGCTGCCTCCCTGGCTCCCTGTCTGTGACTGGCCCGAGGACCTTCTGGGCCTAGCATTATTAGGTGCAGGTAGGTTTTTAGGCCCCCCCATCTCCAAATCTAAAACGGGGGTGACCTTTACCTCTGCCACCTTGGCAGCAGCAGGGGTGGTGTTGGCTTTGGGGGTTTTCTGGGCATTACTTTTGCTATCTATTGGTTTCTGCACCTCATAGATCCGGGTAGCCTGTTCAATGACCCAATCTAAGGATCTTTTCTCGTGAAAATCCCTCACGAGCTGGGTCATGATGTATTTGGGCAAGGCATGGAAAAACGTATTTATGAACTCTCTACTATCTGTGCGCACCCTTCTTGTGGTCTGTGCAAAAGCACGCTTTAACTCCTGCACAAATTCTTGTGGGGCCTGATCCTCCCCACATTGCAAATTGTAGGCTGCCTTGCGAGCCTCTTGAGGATTTCTCTGAACAGAAAAATGTTTCAGGATGGCCGCCTTATATGTGGACCATCTTAAATGATTTTGATCCTCCAGCCCCGCAAAGAAACTGGAGTATTCCGGGGAGAATGTCCACTTTATATATTGAATACAGCTTTGGCTGTCCTTCAAATGGAAAGTCTCCATCATTTGTTCAAACAACTCTAAGTGCTCCCAAACAGAATACTTAGCGTTCTTATGGTAAGGCGTGATGACGCTCCTGATCGCCTTAATCTGCTTTAAGGGGTCCTTAAGCAAGGCCCTTTTTGCCTTATTGGCCTTTTTGGTTCGGGTAACCCTTGTCCATTCATCCTCGGACTCAGAGGCACTGCTCCCAGAGGTTCCCGTCTGATCTTCCAGGTTTTCCCGGATTCTGCGAGCCTGGGAATGGCTGGCAGAATGTGGGGACCTGGTCTCCTGTGTCCTGCGCAGTTCAGAGGAGTCTTCAGATTCCTCCTTGCTGCCAGGATTTGATGGGTACCCCCTCCACTGACCTAACTGGGCAGAGGTTTTCAGGATGCCCTTAATGGGCCTACTCTCCTGGGGTTCCCCACTGAACTGTACTGTACTTGGGTGCCCATACCCGGATGCCCACCCCTCCATTCCTGAGTGGTACTGGCCTATGAGCCCCATACTTTTAGCTGGATAGTAATCTGCCATCCCTGTGGCCCTGTGCTCATGTGCACCAGGGGACATGGGGGTGGCAGAGTCCAGGGACTGAGAGGTATGAGGGCCTCTGGTACTAGGGCTCCTGAGGTTATGCTCCGGAGTTTCCATTTCCCAGCGAACCTCATCTCTATCCGCCCCTGCTCCCTGTTGCAATGCAAGAGCCTGCATTTGTGCCTTCAGTTCCTCTGTTAAGGCCTTACTCGACTCTATCAGTTTCTCCTGCATCGCTACCTGTTGCTGGAGCCTATCATTGTGTTGACAGAGGGCCTCATTCTCCCTCTGTGCTTCCTGGTTGGTCCTGGAGAACTGGGCCAGTCTTTGCTGCAGGAGGTTTACCTCCTGGGCAATGTCCCTATTGGCCTGCTCCTTTCTTGCTAGAGCATCTTCCACCCTTCTGGTGTGCTCTACCAAGTTCTGGTTTTCTTTTTGGAGATCACCCAGCCCCTGGAGGGCCAGGTGATTTTCTTCAATTTCCTTTGTTAAGTGGCAGACTTCCTGGCCTATGGCGTCTCTTTCCTGACTAAGAGCCTGCATTTGTGCCGCCAGGTCGTCCCTTTGCCGTTGAAGGGCACCAGCTTTTTGGCGCTCCTCATCAAACTCTGCCTGGGTATCCAGGTCTTTCAAGATCAGCTTGTTGCTCTCAACCTTCACTCTATCTAGATGACTTTGCAGGGTGGCTACCTGCTCCGTGCATGCCCTGTTAAAGTCTAATTGTTGCTCCAGCTTTTTCTGGCTCTGCAGTAAGGAGTCCAAACTGTCTTGGTGCTCCTTCTGCAGGGCCAGAAATCTAGTATCCTGTTCTACCTTTTCCTGTTGCAGCACATCCAAATCCTTCTTTATTTTAATGATGTGCTGCCTACTATCATCTTCTGACTCCTGGCTCCTCTGCAGCCTCTGCTCAGAAGAGACCAGGTCAGATTGGGCCTTCTCTAACACCATCTGTTGCCTATTTGCCAGATTTTGGCTTTCAGCACATCTATCCTGCATGTCTCCCATATATAGGTACAGGTATGCTGCTATCCTGGCAATCTTATTGTGTTCCTCTTTGGCTTTAGGAGCCATATATAGTTCACTCAGGGCCACATGTAATGGACCCTGATCTCTCCATAAGTCTGACCCTGTTTCAGTGACCTGTCGCGTGATGGCCTGCAACCAGGCATCCTGGCCCTGTTCGGTCCATTCACCTCTCACAAATAGCTTATGCAAGAGGTGCTCTCTGGCTATTTTCATGTCTACTAAGGTCGTCATTCTAGAGATTGGTCTCTGTCCTGACTTACAGAAGTTAGTATTTTATTTTTGCAGAACAGAACTTTTCTTGGAGTGTCCCTTTTGAGGAATGCTTCACAGCGTAATGCAGCGTGGTGATCCGACCGGATGTGTGTATCCCGTCAGTTAGCACACTGTATTAAGCTGCACAAGTGGTATTCTAACCCAAACGTCCGGCTCGAGCCCCCAATTTGTAAGAGGATTCAATTCAACACTACAGCTAAGTCAACGCCTAGTCTATAATACTGAATGAAAACCCTTATTGATATATCTTTATGTCCAGTTCATGCGTTCTGGATGACTACCCCTATATAACACCCCTCTCTTGGAATCCCCCTGACCCCACTGAGCCAAGAAGTAGTTCTGTTTTGCAAGTTTAAAAGGTTTATTTGATAATTTAAAATATATATATCACACTTTATAATAAATTAATAATTGAATAGCACACTTAATCTGATATGATAAAGATCAACAACGGAGAATCTGGCACTAGCACACTTCTTATAATCACTAATGAGTTGACATGAAATGGATAAGGTAGCACACTGGTAAATAGGAACAAAAGTATAATGTGGTAGAGGATGCTTTATGTAAGCTCAGGTGGATGCAATATTCAATGAATGCAGTACAGAAAATACTCAATATGATTTCAACCAAACAATGTAATCACTTTTCTCTGGCAATCCCCTCCCCCCCTTGATGCAAGGCAAGGAAATGGAAGGAAAACACACAGTTCTCAGAAATGCAATCAATGTAAATCAGTTCACCCCAGCAAGCTTACACTACAGAAAACAGATAGGAGTTTTGAAAACACAGGCAAAATGCTTTGATATGTGCTAGCAATGGATGAGAAATATGCTGGAAATGCTTTTAATTCCCTTTCAGAGGTTCAGGGTGAGTGGTATCTAGTTAATATTAGTCCAGGCTCACACTAGCAATGATGCAGGGATAGTTAGCAGGTTAAACGAATTTCTGGCAAATGGAAGGCAAGCAGCAGCAGTTTTTACATGTGAAGAAATTTGCAAATCGCTGCAAAATTCGCGGATGCGCCGAGCGCTATTACAGAGGAACCACAAGGACTATCTCTATCGTTTTGGGGTCCTAGGAAAGCCTAGGATCTCATCTTCCAAATGAAAGTTACTGCAAGTCTCTAGCACAAACGGTTGCGGAGATATGAGCGATTAAATAAAGGTCGTTTTTCAGATTTGAAATTTTAAAGTTCAAAAAAGACAAGTGCAGCTTGCAACTAGGAAATGACAAGTGACAGCTTTGCAAATGACAGGTGACAGTTAGGGGACAGTTCTACTTAGATTAAGCTAGATTGAATTATATTATTTTAACTAGGAGATTGGTTCTGCACAGTTTTCTAGGTACTCACACTATATTCTTGAGTGAAATGGGCCTCGCCATGGATCTGGTCAGGTTTTTAAACTGGACTCTGGTCTGGTCTGGCCTCTGCACTTCACAGTGATCTGGGTCAGCTCTCTCTGCTGGTCTGGGTCTCTCTGGGTACAGCACTGCTTTCTCTCTGGTCTGGTCTCTTAGTTCTGGATAGATTGAAGTCTCTAGTTTGGCTCTCTGGAGGTTTGATGGAGGTAAAGTATGGATTTTTCCGGCAGAGCGTCCCGCTGCAGATGGAATTGAAGGTCCCTATCTGTCCTGTCTGTCTGCTTTTATGTGTTTAGAATGTGGGTGTGTTCTAGCATCACTGACCCTACCTCTCTCTCAGCTTCTAATTGGTCAAACTTCCATTTATCATTTGATTGGGGAATGAACTGTGAGTCAGAGGGATGTCATTTTATGGCTTGCAGATAGGACACTCCTCTGTCAGATTGCACACATTCTATATTTGATAATAAAAGACATATTTCACAGTTACACAGTTGCTTGAAATTACATATACATGGTGTGGCTGAATTTAGCCATGTCTCTGTCCAAATCTGCTGTTTCTAAGAGCTTGCATTCAGAAATGGCACATAATTGACTTTTTAACTGATTTTTCAATTTCTGACATTGACCCAACTTTACATACATGTGCGCAGGGAGTATGGACATTAACTGATGAAGTTTCAGACTTTTAACATGCATACATTTAGAGTAATATCCACTTTTCCGCTGACACCCCCCTGAACATGCCACCGGGTCGAAAAACCTCTTAAAATGTGGGCAGAAAAATCACAAGAGTTATGGTGTCATTTATAAAATTTTCACATGTCCGCTCTATGAATGATCCATCTTTTTAAAGTTATGTTCTGGCTCCAAAGGGGTGTGGTTTCCTCCCAGCACAAGGTAGAAATACTGGTTCATCCAGTTCTGCCAAGCCAGCTTGCTCTCACAGGCAGTGCTCCTCCCAGCTTCTGCCAAGAGGAAGCTACATTTTACGACTGCTGTAATAAAACCTTTGCCTGAGTCAGGAGAGGCTCATTGTTCAAGAGGAAGCCATTTATGATCCTCTCAATAAACCCTCTGCCTGGGTGAAGGGAGTTGCATTGTTCACTCTCCTGCAGAGCACAGGTAATTCAATTATCAGATAGATGGCATATCCTTAGTGTGAGCAGCAAAAGGGCAGCTAGGCCTGGGAACACAGCTGTGACTCAAGTTTCACTCCTGATGGGGGTAGTTGCCAGGCAGAATTCAGTTCCTTAAGCCAGGTTTCAGATAAAATGTCACTTTTTGTTCCCCAGTTCCTGCATTCAAATAAAACTAAACATTTTTACATATGCAGCTAGAATGCTGATTCTAAGTGCAAAACTATGACATTTCAACAGTTACAAAGGCATGTGACACCAAACATAGGTCACTCATTTAATCTAAACATTTTCGATTTTAGTGTCTTTAAATCCAGTGCAACTTAAACTGCTGACTCCATAGCAGTTTTGTTATAAGCACTGTTTTGGGCTCTTCATTTCCCAGATTTTGTAAGCACACAAAACCTCATTCTGCCAAATGTCTGCTGGTGTTCAGTGAATATTTTGCACATGTTGCAATGTTTAAAATAGACACTTTGGCTTGCCTTCAGAGGAACACAGGGTGGTTTTAAAACGCCGGCTTTTGGATAGTGGTGAGTACTGGTACTGCACCCATTTTTGGGATTTAAGAATGAATTCCCCACAATTCTAGGTTGCATTTGGCAATCAGCATTGCCATTCCCAATGGTTTCAGACTACTGTGCGGGTAGTCCAATGGTGGTTTTAGGCAGTGTCCTTCTGTGCCCATAACATCGGCAAAAATGGGTGGCAGCCTATTCTTCCTGCATTTCCCTGTGCATTTTCTGGGAAGCTCTGGCCATCATGATGTTTTCATGTCAGTACTGCACAGTTTTGAGGTAGGGCTCGGATGCATGGGTAAATACATCCCACAAAGCACCCTGCTGAAATTGCGTGTTAAACTTCCCCGCACCCCAGAAATACATGTACCCTGCTGAAATCGTGTGTGAAACTTCCCGCGCACCCCAGTAATACACGTACCCTGCTGAAATCGCGTGATAAACTTCCCCGAACCCCAGAAATACATGTACCCTGCTGAAATCGCGTGTGGAACTTCCCGCGCACCCCAGTAATACACGTACCCTGCTGAAATTGCGTGTTAAACTTCCCCGCACCCCAGAAATACACGTACCCTGCTGAAATCGCGTGTGGAACTTCCCGCGCACCCCAGTAATACACGTACCCTGCTGAAATTGCGTGTTAAACTTCCCTGCACCCCAGAAATACACGTACCCTGCTGAAATTGCGTGGGGAATTTCCCGCGCACCCCAGTAATACATGTACCCTGCTGAAATCGTGTGTGGAACTTCCCGCGCACCCCATTAATACACGTACACTGCTGAAATCGCGTTTTAAACGTCCCCACACCCCAGAAATACACGTATCCTGCTGAAATCGCGTGTGGAACTTCCCGCGCACCCCAGTAATACACGTACCCTGCTGAAATCGCGTCTAAAACTTCCCCGCACCCCAGAAATACACGTACCCTGCTGAAATTGCGTGTGGAACTTCCCGCGCACCCCAGTAATACACGTTCCCCACTTGGCGTTTGCTGTTTGGCAGCCCTGTATACTGGTCCAGGGTTAGCGCAGCCCTTTGCGCTGAATTGGGAATTTTGATGGCTTTTCCTTGCGCAAGGGTGTTCTTGGGGGCGTAACTGGCGCTGCTGCAGGGTCGCTGCGCCACTCTGCGCCACGGCTGGTTTTGGAGGCTAAAATCCATGAATACGCTGGAGCAAGATACATTCAGAATAGGAAAGCAAACAGTACTTACTTTTCTAAAAGAATACAATACACATTTAATTTTGAACTGATTTGAAGAAACATTTGTCATGAAAGTTTGAGCAGTCAACATTTGAGCAGTCTTCTGATAAAAGTGACAACCTCTATGAAAATTAATGCATGAAAGAAGGACTGTTAATTGAGTTGGCCGGAACAACAGATGAATCAGCTTTAAATAAATAAGTTTGAAGACCTCCCTCTTAGCCTTCGGCAGAGGGTCAACAGGTAATAGAGGATATTTTGAGCATAAATTAGAGTTATAATGCTTGCTGATCTTAATTTGCATATTCAGGATTGTGTTTTGTATTTATTTGCTACAGATTTCCAGAGGCAAACTTCAGTGGATCTGTTCCTGTTTTTTATGTTCTCCATTTCCCCCTTCCCTCAGGGGTGTTAGGAGTTTAACCGTTCCAATTAGGGTTGAGCACCTTACACTTTTGTGGGTCTGTTGGGACTCAGGAGCTCCTGTGGACATCCTGCAAGACACAGCCTGACAGCTTGCACTGCTAAGAAATTCACTATATGTACTACATCGGTACGTACGGGATCAACTTTCCTCTCCAGACACCAATCACTCCATCTATTCCATGCCACTATATAGGCCTTCCCTGTGGCCAGAGCCCATGACTCCCTAATGAATTCTTGAGGTGTGCCTGAAAGCCCTGGCTTAGCCAAACTTCTCCTGAAATCGTCCAAGCTATTAGACTCAAGTTCCCTGACTGGACCAATGGATGAACTTCTCCTGCTGGGTTTAACAATATATTGTCTCTGTCTGGTAACCGAATTGGAGCTTTGTACGATAACTCCAAAAGATCCGGGAACCAAGCCTGACCTCGCCAATCTGGTGTTATCAAAATCACCATGGCTTGCTGCCGCCTGACCTGCTCCACTGTGCACGCTATCATAGCGAATGGAGGGAACACGTATTCTCTTGCTGGTCCCCAGACCTGGAGAAAAGCATCTGTCGCTGTCGCTTCCGGATCCGGTCTCCAGCTGTAAAACCTGGAGATCTTCCGGTTCAGTCTGGAGGCAAACAGATCTGTCTGACACGGACCCCTGCGACGCATTATCTCCTGAAATACTGAGTCGTCCAGCTGCCAGTCGCTGGAGTCCCTCAGGTATCTCGAATTCCAATCTGCTACCAGATTGAGATCCCCAGGCAGATGCTCCGCTCTCATGCTTATCCCTCTCTGGAGACAGATCTGCCAGAATTCTTTGGCCATCTCCGTCAGCCACTTCGATCTCGCACCGCCCAATCGATTTATATATCGGACTGCTGAAACGTTGTCCATCTTCAGCAGAATGGCAGCTTTCACTCCTTCCCGGGTCCAACACTTGACTGCGAAGGAACCCGCCAGAAGTTCCAGACAATTGATGTGGAGGCCCAGCTCTTCGCTGGGCCATCTCCCTCCTGTCGAACGGTCTCCACATCTGGCTCCCCATCCCCATCGACTGGCATTGGACTCTATCACCAGGTCCGGGGATGAGCCAAATATTGCTGTGCCATTCCATGCTTCTATGTGGTAGAACCACCATTCCAGCTCCAATCTCGCTTCCCGCGATATTCTCCCTTTCTGCTCGTAAGACAGAGCTCTCCTGAGATAATCTATCTTCAGCATCAGCAACACTCTGTAATGCAGAGGTCCTGGGAATATCGCCTGGATCGAAGATGACAGACGGCCTACCACTCTTGCTATTTCCCTCGAAGAAACCTCTTGCTTCATCATCATGCTCTTGATCTCTTTCTTCACTGAGTTCACTTTGCTCAACGGGAGCTTGAGAACCCCTTGTGTCGTTTCTAAACTGAACCCTAGGAATTCCATTTCCTCACTGGCTCTTGATCCAATTTCTCCCAGTTTATCTGGAATCCCAGATGCTGCAGTAAACCCGTAGTTACCTGAACCTGCTGCACTAAGACTTCTTTGTCCTGACACATTAGACAGATATCCTCCAGATAAATAATCAGCCTGATCCCCTGCTCTCTCAGGAAAGCTACCACTGGTCTCAATAACTTGGTGAAGCACCATGGCGCTGAAGCCAGCCCAAATGGAAGGCATTTGAATTCCCATTTCCTTCCTTTCCATATAAACTGCAGATGTTTTGTCTGCTCAGACTGAATAGGGATCGTCAAGTATATATCTCTGAGATCTATCCTTGCCAGTCTCCCTGCTGGAGAACATCTCTTAAGAGGTGCATCCCTTCCATCTTGAAGTGCCTGTACACTAGGAAATAATTCAAACCCCTCAGGTTTATCACTGGCCTTACCTTGCTTTTCCTTTTCACTAGAAACAGATGCTTACAAAACCTCCTGGGCGTTCCGAGGCTGGACCTATTGCTCTCTTTGCCCTGAGTAATTCTACCTCCTTGTCTAGAAGGTCCTCGTCTTCTCTGCTGAACTTTATCTGCCTCGGCAACGCTTCCTGATAAGGCTCTTGCCAAAAATCCAACTGAAAACCTTGCACAGTCTGCCTTACCCATGCGTCTGAGAACAATTCCTCCCATTTTTGTACATGCAATTGCACTCTCCCTCCTACTGGAAGAATACTCACATCCAGCCTTTCTATGCACTGCACATCTCTCACCTGAATTATTCTGGTGCTGCTGTCTGCCATTATTCCTCCAACCTCTACCCCTGCCTCTTCCCCTGGAAGGAAAGAAGGGGTTGGATGTCCGGTCTTCCTGCTTCCAAGAAGTTCTGTCTCAGTAAGGGCCTCTGTATTGGCCACGGCTGGACGAGCGGCCATTTCCTCCTCCAGCCCTGTCAAAAACCTTCCGGCTGAATATCTTCTTCAGAGAAGCTTGTGCCCTATCCATTGAGACATATGTACTGGCGAATTTCGCCATGTCCTTAATTAAAAGGTCTCCGAACAGCTTACCTTTTGCTGCTATAGCCTGTTCAGATGTCTCCATCTCCCCTAGTCTGGAATCCAGTTTCATGAGGATAGACCTTCTTCTTTCAGTGGCCAACGCCGTATTTGCATTACCAAGCAAGCAGATGGTCCTCTGAGCCCAGCCAGCCACAAAGTCCGGGTCCATGGGCTCTTTCTTGTTCTTAGCCTCTTCTGCCAGCTGCCAGATATTTGTAATTGGCCCTAGCAAGTCCAGCAACTTATCCTGGCAGGGCCTCCAGGATCTATCAATGCCCCTCTTTACATCCCTGCCATACCTGCCCAGGAACGTAAGTATTCTATCATCAATCTCAGGGGTCTCCACCACCCCGTCTGGGACCCTTGGGCGTGGACACTCCGCTTTAAGCTTAGATCTTGCTTGTTTGGTCAAAGGGGCCCTCAAGCGCCTTCTGAGGTACTCCGCAATCTTTTCCGGAGGATCCCACTCATTGGACCTAGGGTGAACGAGGTCATCTGGATCTAATTTGTCTTTGAGAGGATTCTCCTCTTCCCTCCTGCCTTTCTTACTCTTAGGTTGGCTTTCACTCTCTTCTGGGGAGGTTTGGGATTCTGATGAAGTGAATCCCTCCGATCTAGAACTGCTCTTACAATAGTCGTCGTCCGACTCGCTTGAGCTAGTGATACGCCTTTCGCGAGATCTCGTCTTTCTTTTCCCTTGAGGTGGGTCTACGGGGTGAACCCGGGGGGGTATGGGCGCTACAGTGCCTGCGGGTTTTATGTTTTCTTCCCCCTTTCTGCCTATGCTCCTTGCCTTGTGAACAGGCAGTTAGGCTTTGCAAAATGCCCGTCTCCCCGCGGGGCCTCTCGGCACTTTCCATTCTCTGGAGTGCCTCACTCATACGCAGCCCACTGACGTGAGTTCCTTCGGAATCGTCAGTGTAATCACTCATATTAGTAATGGCTTAGTAGCACTGTACAAGTGCCTTTATGCAGTTTACTTGGGCTGCCCCCGTCACAATGTATGTATTTATACTGTAGCTAGGCAAGCCTCTGTATCAATGACAGTTTTACCTGGGACTGAGCCCGTCAATAAGATTTTACAATCTGTGAATTCTTCCTCCCCAGCAGGCAGAATAATGAGGGGTCAATATTTTAGATGACTGAACAGTCTTTCAGGTTAGGAATCAGTCCTCTCAGCATGTGGTACATGTTTCCGCCACTAGGTGGCGCCCGCGGCTCACGGAAGCAAGCAGGTGCCCTCCTGCTGTAATCGCAGTTACACGCTCCGACCGATGTTCATTTCGCAGCTTAAAGCTGAAAGTATTTGGAATGCTGGAGTAAAACTCTCTGGATACAGCTATGACCTTGATTGATTGATTGATTGATTGATTTATAGAGCGCTTTACACCAAAGCGCTGTACAATGGAACAACAAAATACAGAGTAATAACAACAAATAACAATGTGAGCAAAGTGGTAACTTGAATCATTCAACAACAAAACAGTGCAAAGAGCAATTGACTGAGAGGGGGGAGAAGTGGAGTGGGAACAGGTGAGTAGAGGGAGGGGCGGGGAAGGATTGAGTGAGTGTAGAAGGAAGGGAGAGAGAGTGTAAAATAGAAAGGGAAGGTGGTAAGGGAGGAGAGGGATTAGAAGAGGGGAAAGACGGGGGGAGTAGAAAGGGCAGGGGGGGCTTCAAGGTGGGGATTGGAGGAGGAAGGATTTAAGGGAAGTGCAAAATGAGATGAGGGTAGTGGAAGAGCGGATTGAGAGGGGGAGAGAGTTCCAATGCAGAGGAGCAAGAAGTTGGAAAGAGCGGAACCGGGAGGAAGCGCAGGGGGAAGGAGGTACAGAGAGAAGGAAGTGGTCAGCGGAACGAAGGGAGCGAGATAGGGAGTAGAAGGAGAGAAGGGAGGAGAGATAAGGAGGGGAAAGACCATGAAGGGATTTGAAAACAAGGCAGAGAAAGTGGAATTTTAGTTGTAGGTGGAAAGGTAGCCAGCCTAGTCGAGAGAGCGAAGAGGAGATGGAGTCACGGGTGGTAAGGAGACAGAGGGTTCGAATGGCATGTAGATTTAAGAGGGGCAAGCTGAGATGAGGGAAGACCGAAAATTATAGAGGAGCAGTAGAAGAGGCGGGAAAAGATGAGTGAGGAGATTAGGAGTTTGGTAGCATGGAATTTGAGGGAGGGACAGATTTTGCGAATATTGTAGCGGTGGTATCTGCAGGAGCGGGAGGTGAGCGAAATGTGTTGCGAGAAGGTGAGAGAGGAGTCAAAAAGAACACCTAGGTTGCGAGCATGAGTGGAGATAGGGAGATTGGAAGGAGGAAAGTGGATGAACGGGGGAGGAGAGGAAGGGGGAAGAGAGTTAGCGGGGAAGAAAAGGACTTCGGTTTTATCGGTGTTGAAAGGAAGCGCCCCCAAGTTAGCACGATCCTCCCCGCAATGGGAGACAATAATGGACACTCCCGTAATGGGAATAAGGCCAAGACAGAGTGCGGGTGAGCGTAAGTTGGAGTTTATCAAAAGAATATGGCATGCAAAGAACTCTGCAACCTCCGAGAGCGCTCTGTCTGACAATAGCAAAGACAGGCGTATTTCTAATACAAAAAACGTCATCAGAACCTACACACTATAGGGGGCACAAGTTAATTGGGATTGGGTGGCGTCGACTAACTATAGGTGTTGCTGCAGCTTGGTTGGTCCGGGTGGGAGGACGTCACTGGTCAGCCTCGTGGGTAGGGTTGGGCCTGGCAGGCCGGCTTGAGGTCATCCGGGCGGTGTTGGTTCGCTGGGGCAGCCTGTGACAAAGATGAATACCTTCCCTGACTTGGGTGCCCTAGATCATGCACATTGCAGTTACTTAAAACCCCATATCTAACTGCTACAGTAAATCTTTCAATCAAAGAAATACAACACAGGAGGAATGCACCTTGTGAGGGGTCTGGTGGTCATCTATTGGATTTACCGGTGTTCTGACGTCTGGTATTTCAGGTCGAGGGGCTGGGCTCTGGGGCCTGGGCCGAATGATACATGTCTGTCTGCTGCGTTAGAAGTTATTATATAAATGGGTCTCTGTGTCTTGTCCCGGCGTTGGGGGTCGTCTTTGCACGGGGTCATGATTCTTGGGGTGGTCTAGGGGGGGTTATGGGATTTACGAGAGGGTGCTGGTAGATCTGTGGATTCAGACGTGGGTTTATTACCGTGCTGTAAATAACACAGGTGGCGGGCTGTGGCCTTGGGTGCGGTACTGGGGCCTCTGATTCTCTGAAGCGGCTCCAGCTTGGTTGGGGGAGGAGAGGGAGCGCGGCACATGCCTTAGCTTCTTCATCTGGCAGGCTTCGTAGGGTGGGAGGGAGAATGGCCTTGCATATATTCACAAAGGTTTTTTCCTCGTACGTTGCTGACTTTTGAATGCAGAACTTTTATAATGTTTTGCCTTATTTTGATACTTCTTCAAACACATATTTATATTTCAATTTTGTTACACATTTCTTCAATACATTCGGTCCGAGTACCTTTTCATTACATGGTATTATATCTACTACAGTGTTTAAGTATTTATATACATTCGACGGTACATGAGGTAGAACTATGTTATGAACCACAGAGATTGACGGTTGCCACTATGGGTGACTTTAAGACGACATATAGGGGTTCATGTGTATACATATGACTTAAAGACACTCCCTCTGTGATCTAGCAGCATTAGTACAGTCACAATGTGAAATCATATAAACATTTCACTTTTATGGCTAATTCATAGTTTGCAGATTCTGTTTAAGAAGAGCAGTTCACTAATATCACCACTTGAATTCATTTCTGCGTCGCCCTGGCCTCGCGGACCAGGTCACACGGGATGCAGTATTACATTGTGAACGACGAAATGTTACAGTGTTAGCATCTCGGGTTAGCTCATACCCGGCTTTCTCATGGGAACGCGCTCGCAGCGGATCTACCATAGTGCTGCGGCGGCAGGGATGCTTGGAAAGCCCTCCAAAGGTGGGGGCCGCGCTACAGTGTGCTGAACTCACGCCATCTTTGCTAGACAAGATGGCTTCTAGGCCTAACTGAATTTTTGTATATGCAGGGAACAGATACGTGTGGGCAATGTCGTTGGCGGGTGAACCCTCCTCCACCTGGGCCCGGGTGGCATGAGGGGACGCCCACCGAGTCATGGTCCTCACCTGGGGAGAAGGCTGCAGGTGAGGAGGGCCTCGCGGCCAGTCCTCCCCTACATTTCCCCCCTTTCGTTACTAAAGTAACGAATTCTTTAGCTCTTCCAATCTTCTACATTCTTGTTCCTCTATTACTGCGTCATCCCATGCAGGTGTTCCTTTTCTAGGCATCCATGCCCTACATACCCCCCTCAAGCTCTCACCTCTTCTAGCATACTCGTCTGGTGTACATGTTAAATATATACAGTCACCACTTTTTCCAAGTCTACCCAGACCTCCTCTTACCATTCCAGTTCCACATCTCGGGGTTCTTTGATAGTGGTGTGCCATAGTTTGTCTACTATGTACTTGTCACGGTACATAGGCACTAACTGGTACCTGGGAGTGTTATCTGCTCCTGTCTGTACATGTACTTCTTGTGTCGCCCTCATTGTACCACCAGAGTTGCCCATTGTCACCATCATCATTGCGCCGTTAGGGACCGCATTTGCACAACATCGGAGGCCCACCTGGCACAGGCAGAACGCCACGAGGAGAAACACCACAGCTGGTACCAGAAATTTCATTGTCATTCCAAGCCAAGAGGGAACCCAGGAGAAGATATTGTCGAACCACGTGCTGGCTTCTGCTCCACCTTCCATCTTCATCTTCTCTCCCAGATTGTGTACTGCTTCGATCACGTGGGATAAGGAACCATTCTCCGCGTCTTCAGAAGGTACGAAAGTGCAGCAGGCACTTCCTATTTTTCGGCAAACACCTCCGTCCATCGCAGTCAGCAGGTCCAGAACATACCTGTTCTGCATGGTCATCAGACGTAGAGCTCGCAGTTCTACTTTTATTATGTTGAACCCTTCTTCAGTGTCATTGGCTAACTGAATTAGTTCCCACCGTGTTATCTGGAGCCATTTTGCATTTGCCCTTGCTTGGACACTTGAGATCAGCGAGGCAAAGAATGTTTCTACAGAGCTGAACAGTCGGTACCTGTCTGGGATCTGTGCCAATAAATCGGATGAAGCTTGAGATATGTAATTTGATGCCCGTCTGTTCCGTGATAGCTCTTCTCCCTTCCCTCCGGAGGACAGGACATAGAGGTGTGATTTTGCAGTAGGAGGACCCGCACCCTGGTGCATGTTCCCTGGCGTCCTTTTATTTTCATCAACGTGGCTTTCTGGAATCACCATTAGGGCCGAGTGCAGTGTGGCCATCGAGCAGCTGCCGCTCCATGCCTGGGGAAGGTGCAAGTAGGCCTGGTTCCCACATACCCAGTATGTGTCCATTAATGCGGCTGTTCCTTTTCTCATGTCTGGGATGGTGAGAGTCTTGTTGCAGCTTTTATTCGTCCCTATTGCCACTTTTCCTTCTCCCTTAAAACATAGTTCGTTCTTGATCTCACTTTGTAGTTTGAAGGGTTTCTCCATTGCTGTTACCCATGTCAGTTTGGAAATGTGCTCCTTCCATACTGGTGTGCATGTTTCTTCTATCCATCGCATCCTGGCTGGTTGGACACCTCTCAGTGCTTCCGCTTTGCACAGTACTTCTTCATCTTTCCATTTGTTTTCAGAAAATAGTGTCCCTTGTATCGCAAAAAATGGTTCTTTGAGACATACCACTCCAGCTGCTTTTGGATAGCACGTTTTTTCCGTCTGTACAATCTTGAAAGTGACGTCGTGTGCCTGGAAGGTGTTTTTTATTCGGCATAGCGTGAGATGAAGGAGACACTGGGCATCTACAATGGGCAATTCTCTGGGCAACAACACTTTAGGTGTGCCTGATGCATGGGGAATAAGCGAGCAGACATAACAGCTCTCATTTGTCGTTTGTTTGGCTGTGGCACTCATATCAGCATACCATTTATTTGCTTGGTGGGGGTGCCGGGGGTCTTCCATTTTGTCTAAGCCTAACCCATAGTACTCATCATACCCCC
This sequence comes from Ambystoma mexicanum, assembly GCF_040938575.1. Lineage (NCBI taxonomy): Eukaryota > Metazoa > Chordata > Amphibia > Caudata > Ambystomatidae > Ambystoma > Ambystoma mexicanum. Next base: position 31,455,728 of record NC_090923.1, on the reverse strand, counting down.
TCCTGCTTTTCTCTCTTTTCCGCCTACTATCCTTGCTTCTCCTACGTCTGCTTTTGGTAAATGAAAAAATGGGCCCCCCTTCCTCCTCCCCACCCCCCTTGTCAAACTTCTGATATGTTTCCTTAGGTTCTGTCATAGTTATAACATTCCCATCTTCCTCAATAAACAACAAATCACTTTCTTCTAATGGGGTGGGGAGGGTAGTGGGGCTGCTATACATTTCAGGTGTGGACATTGTGTTGTTTTCCATCTCTGTTTGTATACCTCTTGAGTTTGACAGGGCGACAGTTGGTGGTTCAGTGTAGTAACCCCATACAAAGTGTGATCCATCCCATACTAAAAAATCACCTTCTTTTATATTTACACTTGTGGTTGTATTGCTCCCCAGAGCTCGGGTGATGTTACTCCCCCCTCCCCCCTCGGTCATCTCGATAGAGATGAACGCTATAAACCAATACGTCACCAGGCAAAACATTGATAGGAAAAATATAATAACACAAATTGACAATCCGCATTCGTATGAATATGTAAGTCTATCTATCAACACTTCTCTAATCCTAACAAATCTATTAGTTGCAGGCTGCCCATTAGATGCCATGGTAATTCCTGTTTGAGATACAAAAGTGCATTAAGTACAGACATGTAAACATTTCCCGGACGTTATTAACTTTTTTTTTTTTTTTTTTCATAAAGCATGGACGTGGGTAGGGGAAGGGTTTGATTCCACAGACAAGGGTATTTGCAATCAATACGTTTAGATCATTGTACAATATATATAAAATCTTCTTCAAAAGAAAAAAAAAAAAAAAAAATTTCAAGAAATGAGAGAACAAAAAAAACATTAAAATTGAGAGAAGAGAAAAAAAAAAAAAGGTTTTTCTTTTTCCGTACGAATGCCATGTGATCAGTTGCATTCATTGTCAATCGCTGCACATACACAAAATCACCTTCACTCATTCTCCATAACACCACTGTCTGCTGTTGCCTGTGCCTCGTCCTGCACCTCACCTTCCACGGCGCTATAGGCTCTGCGTACGTCTGTCAAATGCACCCAGTATCTTAGGCCCTTCACCTTTACTGCTGTGGGCGTGCAAAACACTACCTCATAAGGGCCATGGAAACGTGGCGCATTCCACCTTCGCACAAAACTTCTGACATATATAAAGTCACCTGGCATTAGCTGTAATTGTTTGTCAGGCAGTGGTACCCGTTCTGTTGTATTCCCCTCCTCTTTTGTAGAGGGGGGGGCGAGTTGCTTCGCTATAATGCGTGCTGCGCGTGTTAGTTTTTTCAAGTACTCTGTGAACTCCTCTCCCAATATCGCTGCGCTTCTGTGTGCATCAGAACGTTCACGGAGAGGCGAGTGCGCTGTGTGCATTCTCCTTCCCGTGACGATCTCATGCGGGGACAAATGGTGGTCTTTACTTGGCTGATTGCGCAATTCGAACAGGGCCAAGGGTAGGCAGTACATCCAGGTCTTTTTAAGGGAAAAACACAGTTTTGACAATCTGCTTTTTAACAGGCCGTTCATCTTTTCCACTACGCCATTACTTTGAGGATGATAAATCGAGCATAATTTGTGCTTTATTCCCAATAACGTAGTCACTTCTTTGAACAGTTCATTAACAAAATGTGTGCCATTGTCTGAGCGAATAACTTCGCAAATTCCCCAGCGCGGGAATACTTCCCGTACTAGGAACTTTGCGGCGCCCTTCGCATCAGGACGCGCACAAGGACCTGCCTCCACCCACCTTGAAAATGGACATACAACCACAATCATGTAGCGGGCCCCATTACATCTTTCTCCCATGTCTACATAATCGATGTGGAGCTCTCTAAATGGGCCATTTGGTTTTGGTATCGTACCCCTTAGTGTGCGCAATGTCATACCTGAGTTATACATTTGACATGTCGTGCATTCCAATGCCAGCCTTGTGATGTGTTCCTGGAGGCAAGGTGCAAACCAATCTTCTTGTATCTCCGCCATTATGTGTTGTTTTGCCTTATGTGCGGGGAAGTGTAGTTGTTGAAATGCTATTTCTAACAACGTGACTGGCATCACTGCTTTTCCTGAACTTTCTTGTCGCCACAATAAATCTGTCGGCGATTTGCTGCATCCCCTCTTATTCCACAGCAATTTCTCTTCTGCACTTGCTCCCTCTTGCAGCTCTATTATTTCTTGTGTAGGCATCATATTGTATCCTGTGGGGACCTCTTGGCTTGCTGTGTGGTGTAACATGTACTCTCCTACCTCACCTTTCTGAAAATATGAAGCTTCTTTGGCGGCGGCGTCTGCTGCCGCGTTCCCCAAAGATATAAGATCTGTATTTGTAGTGTGGGCTTTGCATTTTACGATGGCCACTGCCGTGGGTTCTTGCAGGGCCTCAATCAGTTCTTTCAATAATTCTGCATGCTGAACCGGTGTTCCATCTGCTCGTCGAAACCCTCTCCGCCCCCACCGTGCCAGTCCTCCGTGTACTGTTGTTGTCATGTATGCTGAGTCTGTATATATTGTCACTGCGCATCCCTTAGCTGCATGCAATGCTTCTATTAGTGCTATTAGTTCGGCTGCTTGGGCTGAATAGTGTGATGGGAGGCGGTGTTGCACGAGTGTTTCGTATTCACCTTCCTCTAATCGTACCACTGCCATACCCACATGTTTCTCTCCTGTCTCCATGTCTATTGAGGCTGACCCGTCCACGAAATACACCTCTCCTTCGTTGAGGGCATTCTCAAAAATCACCTGGTCCTGACCTTCGTCACCTGTATGTGTTGCACAGTTGTGGTTCTGCATGTCTTCTATGGTGCACGCCTCTGTGATGAATGTGGCTGGGTTCACTGTTTTGCATTTTACTATATGGATGTTTGCACTGGACAATATTATTTCATATGCTGTGGCGCGTTGTGTTGTCAATGTGCTCTTTGATCGCTCTAATATTGCAAAGAGTGAGTGTTCCACAAATAGTGTCACAGGACAGCCCATTACTATCGTGGCACTTTTTTCAATGGCGAACGCGGCTGCAGCTAGTGATTGCTCGCACGCGAAATGACCTTGCATTACTGCATCTAGAGTGCCACTATAGTAAGCCAGTGGCTTGTGCCCTAACGATGTCTTTTGTGTCAGCACTGCTGTCATCAGTGTTCCTTTGCAGTGCGAAAATAGGAAGAATTCGCGCCCATAATCTGGATTTGCCAGTACTGGAGCGCTTGATATCAGCTCTTTCAGTGAGTTAAATGATGTGTTCATTTCTTCTGTCCATTCTATGTGTTTGTTTTCCTGCTGGGCTTCTTTGAGTGCCTGTAATAAGGGCCTTGTGTATGCTGCATAATCCAATATCCATGCTCGGCAGTAGTTGCACATACCCAGGAATTTCTGCATCTCTTTTACTGTTTTGGGCTCCCCAACTGCTCTAATCGCCTGTGCTCTGTCTGGTATGATCCGCTTGCCATCCTTTGATATCAGCTGTCCCAAATATAGGACCTCTGTCAGGCAGTATTGTAACTTGCCCTTGTCCACTTTGTACCCTTTATTGGCCAATAATATCAGGAGTGTTATTGAATCCTTTCTACACTCTTCCTCAGTTTGTGCACAAACCAATAAATCATCAACGTACTGAATCACCGTGCTTTCTACAGACAAGTTCCCCAGATCTTCATGTAGTATCCTGTTGAATATGCTTGGGCTCTCGCAATATCCTTGTGGTAGTCTGCAATGTTCGAACCTCCTCCCCCCTAGTGTAAACGCTGTTAAGTACCTGCTCTCTTCTGCTAAGGGAATCGAGAAAAATGCATTTTTCAAGTCAATGACCGTGAAGTGGGACGCTGTCTTTGGAATATTGCATAGTATTGTCGCCGGGTTCGGGACTAAAGGGAACTCCTTCTGAATCACATCATTGAGTGGGCGTAAATCTTGTATCATCCTCCATGAACCTCCCTTCGCCTTTTTAATCGGGTAAATGCATGTGTTACATGGGGAGTTTGAGGGCACTATTATTCCTTGCGCTAGCAGTGCATCTATTGTCTCTCTGATCCCTTCTTCTGCTTCGCATGACAATGGATATTGTTTTACCCGGGGTAGAATTGCTCCCTGTTTCAGTTTTATTACCACAGGCTGAACCCCATGTAATAACCCCACATCATGGGGGCCATTTGTCCATATGTTAGTGGGTACTAACCTCATGTCGTCATCAAAAAATGCATGTGGTGCTCCTACTACTGCCATTAATTCAACTTGAGTTTTTCTGGCTGTAACTACAATGTCGCACGGCATTGCTAGTTCCATCACTATTTCGCCATCTGTCTCAGTGTCGGAAAATAGCTCCTCGTCCGATAGCTCCCGCAGTGGGATATTTGCATTTGTACACAGTACTGTCCGCCACTCGCATCCTTCCATGTCAATGCCAATCACACATATTCTGTTTGCTGACACGTGTACTGCGTGTAAATCCAACGATAGCACTGACCCGGGAGCTGTGTCGGGGCTCACTATGGGGCGGAAAAGGAATTCGGCTGGAATCCTCCAATCCATCCTTTTTAGTTCTGGTACTATGAGAGCCAATGTTCTCATGCCCTCAACAAACATCTCCTCGTTTCTTGGTAACCCTCTGATCTCCTGCATGATTGTGTGGCCATGTATTACTGCCATTATGCGGAGGGGACATATGCCAGGTGTTGAACATACGATACCACTTTCTGTGAATGATATTGTCATATTTAGTTTGCTTAAGAGATCCCTCCCCAGCAAATTAATGGGAGAGCGTTCATAATACAGTAAGGGTGCTTTCACTGTTTTACCCCCCACTGTCACATCCAATGCCTCTGTGTAAGGAACTTCAATTACAGCCCCAGAGAACCCCTGCGTCTCTAAAGTTTTATTAGATAACGGGAACCGGCCCTCTTTAATACATGATTTTTCCGCTCCCGAATCCACCATGAATATGAATTGCTTGTCTCCTATCTGCGCTCCTATCAATGGTTCCTCTGATGCATTGTGGGTCGTAGATAGTACTGGACACGCAAGTGCTCTCTGTGGGCTGTCCTATGCGGGGTGTCTCATTGCCCCCCCTTGATCAAAAATGTTCCCCGAAACTACTGACACGCCGCTATAAGGTGCGGGGGCAGGCGCTCCATTAGCTACTGTGGCGAAAGTGTTACCTGGCGTGTATTGTATATTGTCATTACTCTGTGGGTGGTTTTGTGTTCTGTACTGATGTCCGTGTAGTTGTGCGTTACTTCTTTGTCCTGCATTTTCTGGTTGCTGGTATTGTCCCATGGGGAGGCCGTATGGGCTTCCTGGGTGGGGGTGACCGTACTGCTCTGTCTCCTGAAACCCGTTGTTTTGTCTGCTTCTGCACTCCCTTGAGTAATGTCCCCATCTCCCACAATTCCAGCAGCTCCCCTGTGGACCTCTGGGACCCTGCCACCCATTTCCTCCCATTCCTCCATACCCTTGTCCTCCTCTTCGGCCCCTGTACCCACCTCTTCCCCCTCGTGGGGCCCACTCTTGCCACGCTAAACCTCCGCTCTGCTCTTGCTCGCTCCACTGTCGCTGGCCTTGTCCGGCCCAATTAGCTGCTATTCTCCCTTGTATTGCTATCTGCCCCTCCTCCCCTTCGTCTCCCTCCCTCATGAGTGGGAGCCCTGCTACCGCTGCTGCAACCTTCACCAGTTTTGATTGTACCAACTTTGCCTCGTCTGCCAACCTTTTCTGTGCTACTTCCCTCTCTCTCTCTTTTATCCTTTTGCAATGGTGCACTATTATACTTTGGATCTCTGGCCACCCCTTTGCTTCAATGCCCGCTATTTTATCGAGTGCCTTCTGCACCTCTTTTGGGAGCCCTCTCTTAATGATAAAATAAAATAGAGATGTGGATTGGTGCCAGGGTGTGCCCGTTTCCGCTCTCCACATCTCCTGCACCCGGAGAATGTAATCCATAGCATCCTCCCCGTCATTCATTGTACACTGCATTACTGACTGTAAATCTGGAGTATCTGGGAACGTCTCCCGCAGCGCATCCCAAACCCGTGCCCGCACTGTATTAAAAGACGCTCCATCATGACGGTCACAATCTAATGTCACTGCCGGGAAACCAGCCTTAACCCATACCCTGTCTGCTTGATCTCCTACTGCTGATACTAGTAGGCTTTTCACATCGCCTACTGCCAGCGGTATGCCGGCAGTATGTTTCTCGAATGCATATATCCACTTGCTCGCCCCTCCGGACAACGGGGGCAATAACTTCATCAAATTAGCTTTATCCATCTGGGCCCAGGGTATATAGTTTGGTCTGCCTCCCCCTCTGTGTATTAGTGGAAGTTGTAATTTCCCTTTTAACGTTGCGCCCTCACCCACTTTGGTCGTCGCTGACCCCAATGACGCCATCCTCCCCACTCTATTCCTTAGTCGTCCCATCCACTCGTCATCTATTGTTCCTAGCGAGCATGCACCGTCCAGCTCCTCGCTTTCCCCTCCTACTGCCATGCTCAACCTATCACTCTCACCTATTTCGCCTCGGACATCACATAGCAGGTCCTCTCTGATCCCTGTCTGCCGTGATACATCACCGATGCTCCCCTCTGGTGTTTCCACCTGTATTATTCTCGTCGGTTCTTCCTCAATTCTGAACAATATTTCACCCTTTTTCCATCCTTCCTCAATTTGTCTACTTTCACTTGATGTTCTAGATACACGTCCTGATCGAGTGGGAGTGCCTGCTGTACGCTCACATATGTCTTTTATTCTTGAGAGTTCATCCTTTGCTATCGAGAGCCTCGATTCTAAATCGCTCGTTAGCTTTTCTATGTCCCCTCTTTGCGTGCTTGTCTGGGCACGCTCTCTAGTGCTTTCGTATGGTGGGGGGGCTGTTGGTCTTAGGGGTGTAGTAGTTGTAGGGGGAGGCACATAAGTAGGATCACTATATCCTGCTGCGGGGGCCGGTTTATGTAATATCGGGTACAAACTAATCACCTCTACAGGTTGTTCTGTATTTAGTTGTTCCTTCTCCTCTCTTGGAATCATCAATGGGTTATCTGTGGTGGAAGGTAGATCAATATTTGGTGCCGGAGCTTTGGGTGGGGGTATTTCCTCAAATAGTCTCCAGAGATCTAATATCTCCTTCCTGTTTTGCCACTGTTTGCCCTTATACTTGAGGTGAATGCACGTTCGTACCATGTCTAGAACGCTTTTTTCAAAAGACCCCCCCTCAGGCCAAATCTGGGGCAATCCTTCCCCTTTTAATTCTGTTACCCATTGATCGTGGTATTTCTTTATTCGTTCAGCGTATCCCGGTAAGCTCGTACAAATATGTGACAAGGGAGTTTCTGCCCCCATATTCTAAATCACTAGCAACGACCGTGTCCACCTCCTTTACTTTTAGTTAGGTGTAGATATGTGTATGTATACCTTTATGGCACAGACAAGAGCGGACCTCTCAACGATATCACCCAATTTTATTCACTGCGCAAATCCTTTCTCACTCACCACAACTCATCTCCTTCCCGTTCCCATACACTCTCATGAGATTTCACTTACAACTGATCAACTACTAGTTATGGCCAACACTCTCTGGCACCACCTCGCGGTCAACCGTTCGTCTCCAATACTCACACGGTGCGCGCACCCCTCACAGTACTTTCCCACTCACACCTCGTCTTTTTCCTCCCTTTCCTCCCTGGCCAGCTGTCCCTTTTTTTTTTTTTTCTGCTAAGGTTACTGTGTTCACGTCTGTACGTGCCACTACTTAATCCCCACTCCTACAAATGTGCTCCCTACTTTATAGTTCTTCTACAAGTATATTTATCTTATACCCTTTTCACTTTCACCCCTTACCCCGTGGAACGGAAACGAAAGAAATAGAAAGAGTAGCAATCACTAAAAGTATCCTAAGTGTCTCCCTTTGCCAGACACCAATAACTTATTTTTTACTTCTTCATATATTCCCAGTACTAGTTTAGATAGCACTATGCGGCGCCGCCTTCCACCCCCTTTCGGAGCTAGGTTCCCGTCACTTCTACTTCTTCACTTACTTCTTACTCCTAATGGCCATATGCAAAGAAAAGATAAAGAAAGTTTTAAGACCTGTCTTTAGTAGACACCCGTGATTCCCTCCTCTATCTGCCCACGTTCTCCTGTTCACAAGTTCCCCTCCCTCTCCCTTTATGATCGCTCGCACTCGGTACTCACGTGCCCGTCTTGAACCGATAGTCTCCGAAACTGGGTCCGTCCAGGCGGTGTGGCCTTTCTGCTCAACAGTCAGCCCCGGCTCCGGCGAGCGGTACTCAAAGGGGATTTTGCAACCGGGATCCCGTACCCCTTCTAGTTTGAGTGCGCACTTCTAAGCGTACCGGTCGCCGTTGGCGGGTAGCTTCCCGGAGCCGGCTCACCGTGCGTTTCCCTTTTTGACCGGAGATTCTCGTGCCAAAAGGGGGTCGTTAAAAGGAGTTCATGAAAAGTAATTTGGAAATATCACGCTATCGGGGTCACCACTGAAAGGAAGCGCCCCCAAGTTAGCACGATCCTCCCCGCAATGGGAGACAATAATGGACACTCCTGTAATGGGAATAAGGCCAAGACAGAGTGCGGGTGAGCGTAAGTTGGAGTTTATCAAAAGAATATGGCATGCAAAGAACTCTGCAACCTCCGAGAGCGCTCTGTCTGACAATAGCAAAGACAGGCGTATTTCTAATACAAAAAACGTCATCAGAACCTACACACTATAGGGGGCACAAGTTAATTGGGATTGGGTGGCGTCGACTAACTATAGGTGTTGCTGCAGCTTGGTTGGTCCGGGTGGGAGGACGTCACTGGTCAGCCTCGTGGGTAGGGTTGGGCCTGGCAGGCCGGCTTGAGGTCATCCGGGCGGTGTTGGTTCGCTGGGGCAGCCTGTGACAAAGATGAATACCTTCCCTGACTTGGGTGCCCTAGATCATGCACATTGCAGTTACTTAAAACCCCATATCTAACTGCTACAGTAAATCTTTCAATCAAAGAAATACAACACAGGAGGAATGCACCTTGTGAGGGGTCTGGTGGTCATCTATTGGATTTACCGGTGTTCTGACGTCTGGTATTTCAGGTCGAGGGGCTGGGCTCTGGGGCCTGGGCCGAATGATACATGTCTGTCTGCTGCGTTAGAAGTTATTATATAAATGGGTCTCTGTGTCTTGTCCCGGCGTTGGGGGTCGTCTTTGCACGGGGTCATGATTCTTGGGGTGGTCTAGGGGGGGTTATGGGATTTACGAGAGGGTGCTGGTAGATCTGTGGATTCAGGCGTGGGTTTATTACCGTGCTGTAAATAACACAGGTGGCGGGCTGTGGCCTTGGGTGCGGTACTGGGGCCTCTGATTCTCTGAAGCGGCTCCAGCTTGGTTGGGGGAGGAGAGGGAGCGCGGCACATGCCTTAGCTTCTTCATCTGGCAGGCTTCGTAGGGTGGGAGGGAGAATGGCCTTGCATATATTCACAAAGGTTTTTTCCTCGTACGTTGCTGACTTTTGAATGCAGAACTTTTATAATGTTTTGCCTTATTTTGATACTTCTTCAAACACATATTTATATTTCAATTTTGTTACACATTTCTTCAATACATTCGGTCCGAGTACCTTTTCATTACATGGTATTATATCTACTACAGTGTTTAAGTATTTATATACATTCGACGGTACATGAGGTAGAACTATGTTATGAACCACAGAGATTGACGGTTGCCACTATGGGTGACTTTAAGACGACATATAGGGGTTCATGTGTATACATATGACTTAAAGACACTCCCTCTGTGATCTAGCAGCATTAGTACAGTCACAATGTGAAATCATATAAACATTTCACTTTTATGGCTAATTCATAGTTTGCAGATTCTGTTTAAGAAGAGCAGTTCACTAATATCACCACTTGAATTCATTTCTGCGTCGCCCTGGCCTCGCGGACCAGGTCACACGGGATGCAGTATTACATTGTGAACGACGAAATGTTACAGTGTTAGCATCTCGGGTTAGCTCATACCCGGCTTTCTCATGGGAACGCGCTCGCAGCGGATCTACCATAGTGCTGCGGCGGCAGGGATGCTTGGAAAGCCCTCCAAAGGTGGGGGCCGCGCTACAGTGTGCTGAACTCACGCCATCTTTGCTAGACAAGATGGCTTCTAGGCCTAACTGAATTTTTGTATATGCAGGGAACAGATACGTGTGGGCAATGTCGTCGGCGGGTGAACCCTCCTCCACCTGGGCCCGGGTGGCATGAGGGGACGCCCACCGAGTCATGGTCCTCACCTGGGGAGAAGGCTGCAGGTGAGGAGGGCCTCGCGGCCAGTCCTCCCCTACAGTGTTAAGTGAGAGAAAGCGGGCGGACATCCAGTTCTTGATGGCTGTGAGACAAGAGGAGAGTTTAAGGTGGAGGTCAGGTGTGAAGGAGGAGAAAGAGAGAAAGAGTTGGGTGTTGTCCACATAGAAATGATGGGAGATGCCAAAGAAGGAGATGACAGGGGCAATAAGGGAGGTATAGAGAGAGAAGAGGAAAGGGCCAAGTACAGAGTCTTGAGGAACACCGTAAATAAGAGGGAAGGAAGGAGAGGCCTGGCCTCCCCATGAAACAGCAAAGGAACGAGAGGAAAGGTAAGAGGAGAATCATTTTAGAACAGGGCCTTTGAACCCGAAGGAGGAGAGAGTGTGGAGCAGGAGAGGATGATCGACAGTGTCAAAAGCGGCATAGAAATCAAGGAGAATAAGTATGGAGGATTGCTTTGCATGGCGAGCAGAGAGCAGCGAGTTGAGAATCGAGGTGAGAGCAGTTTCAGTGGAATGTTTGGGACGGAAGCCAGATTGGAAAGGAGGACGGAGAGAGGAAGTAGAGACAAAGGAAGAGAGTTGAGAGTAGGCGAGGCGTTCAAGGAGTTTAGAAAGGAAAGGCAGAAGAGAGATAGGTCTGTAGCTGGCAGTGAGCAGTGGATCAGCAGAGGGTTTCTTAAGAATAGGAATGATCGTTGCATGTTTGAAAGAAGAGGGAAAGATAGATGAGGAGAGGCAGGACTTGAATAAAGTGGTAAGGTAAGTGATAAGAAGAGGGTAAATTTTAGGGATGAGAACGGAGGGGAGAGGGTCAGAGGGGGCGGCTGTGGGGTGGGCTTTGGATAGAAGGGAGACTTCAGAAGGGGAAACAGATGAGAAAACAGACATGCTGGAAGAAGGAGGAGAGGGGGGAGGAGAAGAGAGGCATACATGCCAACCCTCCCGATTTAGGCGGGAGAAAATTGGGCTATTTTTCACTGTCTCCCATCTGAAATAGCTGTAGCCCCAATGCATTCCTATGGGGAAATGTTGGTCTCCCGATTTCCCTTTGGAAATCTCCCTCCCAGCTGTGTCTGAATGTTGGCATGTATGGAGAGGGAGTCAGAGAGGGAGTTAATTTTTTGCCTGAGTGTGATGATTTTGGAGGAAAAGTAGTTGGCGAAGTCAGAGGGAGAAAGTGTGGAATTAGATGAGGGGTCAGTTTCCAATCCAAAAGCAAGTTTGCAATGGCGCCGGAACTCAGGGAGCCCCGTCGCGCCGTTGCGAACTTCTGTGATTAGAGTGCCTTCTGACGAGGAACCGACGCCGGAACGAAAAGTCCTGTTGTGTCTTTCCCCCTTGCGGATATATTCCGCCAGTAACCCTACGCACTGAGTCTCTAGCATTCCTGCGCGTGCTGCCTAAAGAATAATATCACTATGTAAACATTACAATCACCATAAAATATAAAGTAAATAAAAGGCACTTATCTCGGCTGCTTGAGCAGCAAAGAAAGAGGAAGGACTATGAGATTGCAGAGTGTTATAAGGGACAATTGATCGTGATTGGGGAAAATGAAGTCACGTGTTTATTATATCCTATCAAAAATGGACTACAAATATGTCGGTTCTTGTTGGGATTTGTAGTTTTTTAAAATATTGTTATTGTTCATTGATGCTGCTCGAGTGATAAAGTAAAGAGAAGTGAGCATAATCTGAGCCTCCGAGTCTTGACTTAGAATCCTATGAGAAAAATATACTCTACCGATTTCTGTGCCGAAATCTCCCTCTTACCGGCTCCAGAATGTTGGCATGTCTGATAGCAAAATAGCTTGCTGTATAAATGCACGATTTTTACCTCCCCGGGGCCACTTTGCAGACATGCCAACATTTCAACTCACTTAGGCGGGAGATTTCATCAGAGAAATCGGCAGTTGCACATTTTCCAATAGGGATGCATTGGGGCTAAAAGTATTTTAGGCCGGAGATTGTGAAAAATAGCAATATTTTTTCACGAAAAGTCGGGAGTCTCCTGCCTAAATGGAGGGAGTGGGGGCGGGGGGTTTGCATGTATGACTTTGTACTAATTCGCCCGCTTCAATTTGGGAAAAACATAGACATTGTCCTTTTACAGGAAGCCCCCCTACTTTTCTGTCCCTCCCCCCCTCCCCTTGTGGGCAAGTTTCCCACAAAATGATCTCAGAAAGTTGGCCACCCTAAAGTTTGAACCAGGAGAGCCAGCTGATGAATCCCGTTGTCGATATAACTTATGAACACACATATTGTGTAAACTCGGTTGGACAAAGGTTTAGATTCAAAATGTGGAAACAATGAAAATACTAAGAAAAACAGTCAATAATACAAAGAAATGAAAATGGTAGAGGATCGTCTTCGTACATCTCTCAGCATGTGCCCGCTTTATAGGTCGCAAGGCGCCTGCTTTTTCTAGAGGACATGCCAGTCACTAGGCGCTGCCAGTCTAGCCTAAACCTCTCCAAGATGGCCGACCTCGTAGGTTGCGGTAGAGCCGGAGCACATCCCTGGAGGGCCCGCAGAGTTGTGCTGGAGGGCTGAAGATGAGTCTCTCTTCTATATCCTTCGCCCGCGGAGGGGAGGGGCGGGGCTGGGATGGGGGCGAATGGTTCGAGGCTGTTTCTCTTCCGCCTTCTGCGGAGTCGCCTTTACCCAGAGTGCACTGCGCTGTCCTTTCTCTTCCGGTTCCTGAGGCCCGCAGATCTGCAGGCAGTGAGTCTCCGGTGAGTAAATTCGCAATCTGCTGCGATCCGCCTCCGGTAACACCCCGAGGGCGCCGGTTGCGGCTCTGAGGGGCTTGTTTGGTCTCAGTTTGAAGGATCGCCACGAATGCTGCCCCTCCGGCTGCCCCCGGGCTGCCTAGTTACCTAGCAACGAGTGGTATGTGAAGGAGGCACTGCCTGGGCGTGCCGCGCTATTGGGGGGCTGGAGGAGGCTGGCTAGGGGCCCGCTTGTACCCCTTTCCCCGTGTACATGGCTGGCTCTGGAGGGGAGGCTGCTGGTCCCCTGGGGGGTTTTCTTAGCGCATGCAGAGGGGGGTGGCAGCCCCAGCCGGTTCTGCAGATGTAGCCTCAAAGTAGGCAAATAGACCCCCAAGAACGCCTCGCGTGGGAGATGCCTCTTCACTCCCCCACCCGCCCCCTGATTGCATGTGTTTGGACCAGGGGCACAGTGTTGCCGGAATTACTGTGAATACGATGACTGCCTGGTCTATAGGGGTGTAAACATGTACCCCAAGCTACTTATACTCGCTTATTCAGTACCCGCACACATCGTGTCAAAAGTACGAGGAAAATACTCACATTTCAAAATCTTATCTGCAGCACTAATGCCATGAATCCCCACAAAGGAGGTGTAGTATGAAACGATGTACAAAAAAGACCCCGATTAACTAAAGCCACACCAGAGGAATACTGGGCAAGGCGGGGGTACCGGCCATTAATGGAACCCCGCTGAGCTCTGTGTGGGATTTATTGTCCACCTGTTGTGTCCTCCCCAAACCACAGGTTTGCAGTCTTTGAGCCCGTATATATATATATATATATATATATATATAATTTGAGACTACATCTCCCATGATCCCTTTCATTCACTGCCTAAAACCAAGTGCAGCAAGGCCCCCTATAGTTGCCGGGCATTGTACAAGACGTTGCCTTATATTGCAGATGGCAGTTGTAGTGCAAAACATCTGGGCATGTAAAGGTTGTTGACACCTGCCGTGTACAGCGCCGCAGACGGAGGTTTGCCGGGCTTGGGCTCCGTTATGCAGCTCCTGCTCGCTCTATCCCACGCCACGTGTCCTTAGACCGTGCTACGGGGCTTCCATATCGGGGTGCCGACATGTATGTTCTCTAAGGAAAGCTGAACGGTTCCCTCTGCCCAGCCGGATTGGATACGATGCTGGTGGGTGACATTGGTGTAAGTGCATCTCTGCGCATGTGTGGCAGAGCTAATGCTGCAGCTGTTGGTTACCTTGACTAGAGGTAAGACTGGTTACTTCGGGTTTCTTGTTAACCTACTACACTTCCTATGACTTGGCCACAGATGTCTCACTTGGTTTTTAACCGTTTGATTACCCCTGGTTCTCTGCATCTTGATCTCCCAAAAACGTGTTCTCTGGTGGGTATTTGCATGCCCCCCAGGGTCTATACTCCTTTACCCCGTGGCAGAGTGGGTCGGCTGCGGGAGGGAAACGCGTGTAAGAGACGTTTGCAATGCAATCCCCATATTATTGTGGTGTTTATACAAATCAAATGAAAGCTATTGAACCAACCTGGTCTTCTACTGCTCCAGGGGTCTGCAACCTTTGGCTCCAGGGGTCTGCAACCTTTGGCTCTCCAGATATTTTGTTTGGACTACAAGTCCCACCAGCATAATCGATAGTACGGTATCGTGGGAGTTGTGGTCCAAATCATCTGGAGGGCCACAGATTGCAGACCCCTGTTATCTAATATATCCTTCTACATATTTAAAGAGTCACAACTTGTAAAATGTATCCCATTTTTAGTACCGCCTATTCGGCTTACAGAATAAGTGGCTATGCTAATGGGGCAGAGGAAAGCTGCTGTCGTCTGAAGGAGGTGATGGTGGAATCCTGTCTCTCCTACATGAAACGGCACGACATTCTATCCTACACCGCATGGTTGCACCTTGGTAAGGGGTGCTGACCTTTAATGTTTTATGATGTCTAATGAAGGGTGTGAAACGTTCACTGGGCCCGGCTGGATTGGATGAAATGCTGGTGGGTGACAGTGCGTGTGTAGCCGTGTCATGGTGGATCATTAAGGGCTAACGGTGCAGCTTTTGGTTGCTTCTGACGGGTCACTTGCCTGTAATTTAAGGTCGCTGTCCTTAATCGATGTATGTCTACTTATGCATTGTTCCCCCGGTGACTGTTCCCCTTACTCCTCATCGCAAACCCAACCCGTTGTAAGAAGCTCACAGCCAGTCAACATTTTTTTTTTATCAAAAGAGAAAAGAGCACTGTTCCTCCTGTGTGTATATATTTGCTCCACAGGCTAGTGCATTCTGTAATTAATCCTTTAGCTCCACCTTCACATAATGGGGACACACGTTATTCGCTAGTTCTCTGGTTTACGTTTGTTTCTCTAGATAGCGCTTTAAGGGGGGGGGGCGTTTTGTCTCGTCTGATTTCTGCTCTGTGGGCATTAGAGGTGCACGTTCAGGGCTTACGCTGCTTAGTGTCAGTGGTTGTCCGATTGGTCAGCGAGTTTTTTTTTGTTTCAAGTGGAGTGATGGGGGGGCAGTTCGTCTTTGGGGTCTATACAGTGTAGGGTTTCTTTCTGTGGTAAACCTCTTGCCGCTTGCACATTAAATGCTTGCCAGTACATAAAAAAAGCACCCCATTGCTAGCCTCATGCCAGCTCAACTGGGAGGAAGGTGGGTTTGCTGAGCTGTGGACAGAGTTAAGGAATATGCTCTGTTCACACATGCCCTCGAAGGCCTACCAACTGGATGGAAAAAAAGTGGATTCCGAGTGGCCAAACTGCAGTGCCATATCTCCCAAGTGACCGTGGACTTTCTTTTATAAATGTATTGCCCTTTACTCATTGGCAACCTTGGGCTGTCGTGGCTTCCTTCATGTTCATCGGGCACTGCAAGTGTTGCTGTCCGCTAGGGATCCTTAGTAGTTGCCAGTTACTAGAGAGCCACAAGTAGCCTGATCATTTCTCCACACATGTTGCTTGCCAATCGTGCACTATTACTCCCTGGCCTATTTTGAGACGTGCTCTACTGTACACCTCAATCACTAAGTCGATGGGTTGGTTCCTTGGGTTGATGGTCGAAAGCGAGCACTCAAACGAAGGAGTAGAAAAGCATGTGCGTCATGTATTCTCACTGGTCTTTTGAGCAGGAGTGTAAAGGGGATGTGGTGTGTGAAAGGGATGTGGTGTATCTCTTGGAACCCAAACTTGATCACTGGACTTCGCCTGGCCCCATCCAGAATTCAAATGAGATTCTGCTGCTGTGTAGCAGCTATGAGGGCCCGTAGAAGCTCCGATTCGGACTTGTTTGCCATCCAGCACCCTCGTCATTTGTGGGATTAGGACACTGCTCTGGCTGTGTTTGCTCCATGCATTGTCGGCTCTTGTGGCAGGCGGCGCATCCAGAAGCTGCATGAAGTGGCGGCTCTCGGCTGAGGAGCCCAATTTCTACGCAGACCACTTGGTTACCCCGACCCTCCTTTAGTCCCTGCAAATAGAGTTCACATCAACCAGGAGGTTCATTTGTGTTTTTCCGACCCACCCGTGGTCAGGTTAATTCATGATTTGCACGCTTTCAGGTCCCTCCTATCAGGCAAAACACGGGGCTGTTTGCAATAGGGAGTGCCAACATTTGGGACCTTATTTTGTCCTTGTTGCATGCATTGTTACATGGATACAAATACTATGTTCTGATGTGACTGGGGCTTGAGGTTTCTTAAATCTTTATTCACTTGATTCCAGTCGCATAACTAATACCTAATTTGGCAGGTGTCTAGAGTTGATGACCATTTAGCCATGGGCGAACACTTCAAGTTAAATGGTACTAGCCAGCCATATAAGTCATTCTACACCTCAATTCTATACATTCAGAGAGCGCACCATTTCTTATTCACCAAGAGGCTTATCAGTAGCCAGTGCACATTTTGCACCCTGGTTTAGCTTTGCATATTGTATGTCCGTGTTTTATAAGCATGTATGTTATCTTGAACTGTATTTGGAAGGTGCGTGGAACTTTAACGTACGTTTGCTGGACAGGCACCTTTGCCATGCTTCGTTTTCTGCTGCAACGCTGGGTATGTGGATCGTCACATCCTTGGCGGTTGAGGATGTCGCCGTGTTTAGCCATTGTTGAAATACAATTAACTTGTGATGGTGGCGCTATAGTTGCGTGCCATTATGGCATTGCTGTAGGTTACCTGTATTTCAGATAACATCCAAATGTCCGCAACTGGATCACATTTTCACTCTTTCTGTTGGATCCATTTGTTGATATTTCGGGGTTTCTACATATTAATTCCCATTGGGGACATTTGAGTGGTGCGATTTTAAAATCATTTTCTTTTATTAGTTGGGGCTATTTTAAATCTGCTATAGTCATGCTGCATCTATGCCTAAATTGGACATGGGTAAAAGGAGCCTTTTTGTTAAGGTAATAACTTGTGTTCCGATTAATATAGCACACAACGATTCAACTATATTCCAAACTGCATTATTTGGTCCATTCAGTGACATTCCCCGAAGTGTGGCCTAAGATGGGAGTGAGTCCAAAAATTAAATCTTCCAGTCAGTCAACCCAAGCTTGTGTATTTATCTGGCAGTTTTCTCTTGTGCCGTGGTTTTTATTTATAAAGTGGGGGAAAGCAGTATGTAGCAATCCATCGACGTGCAAGCCCAGAGCCCCTAGTTTGTATACATATGTATGGCACATTACACTAATTAGGGCACGTTCTGAGTCAAGAGAATACTTTAGACTCATGGAATATGGTCTTGGTCAGGCAATCCTCGGAATAAGTAGTTTCTGAGCCGGAGTCAAAAGCAGCTCCTGGCTATCCAGCATCCTAATCTTTTAGACCCTTGGTGTCATATAGGTATGTTTCTGTCACAACTATTGCTCTGTTGCTCTGTGGAGTCCAGAGTAGATTCTGGTAGCTGTTCTTATCAAGCTAGCTAGACTCGTCCCGGCAACAAACATGTCTAAATGTCTCCCACCTTCTGTCAATTTTGAACTGTATGTTACTCGATCTCGGTACATGGACCTGGTTACAAGTGGGCGCACGTCCACCAAGCATAGCCACTGAATGTCACGAAGCATGTTGTCGGGCTAGTGCTATACCCTGTCTTTCATTTTTGATCGTGCACTATCTTGGACACCAGTGTTCTATTTGTCCAGGTGGAAAGCAAGTGCCTGTATCATATTTGGGGACAGCCTGCACTGCAAGTTCGAGTCCGGTGCCGGGCCAGCGCATTCCTTAATCTGGGATAAAAATATCAAGCTACTAGCCAGGCATAAAGTTACTTGCCTGCATCATAGCATATGTTACCAAGAGTCCATTATCGCTCACCAGCGGTGAGTACACATGTTGGGGCCTGTCTTAATCTGTCAGAGGTTAATTTGAGTACTAGTGAATTGGGTAAGATCACCTATTGTTAAAGTGCTTGGAAGCTGGAGGAATCTGTTATGAAGCGTTATAGAAGAACATTCTATGGACATGGCCATAGCTCAAGCCGCGTGGAGATAGAGTGGATGTTCCTTGAGTTAGGTATGTGGTTGGGCTTTATAAGGACAAACCATCGGCATAACTGGTGGGGCGAGATTGGTTCTTTTTGTGAAAAAGGCAGCGGACACTGGGAGAAGAGCATAGTGCAGGGGCCTGCACCCTGAGACTGCACACCCCGACTCCTATGATTCCCTCGCTGTTGACTAGGGATGCTGTGAATTGTGGTCCAGAACATAGTGCGACCAGCGGCTGCTGACTCCTGGCATAGTCGAATGTGCATAAAAATAAGGGTGGGCAGTCCTGCTAAACTCAGACTTGGTAATCCAGGTACAAGCAAATGTTCCAGATGCCAGCCCTGATGCTCTCCAGGGGAGCAAATTGGGGTGATTCGGAGTGCAGCTGCTGATTGCAGGACGGCTATTCCAGGGGGTTCATCTGACTGTACCCTCGTCTCTGCCTCTGATTTAGAATAATTGAAAGCCAGGCCTTCTACCTATTTACCTTGAGCCTGAAATTGTGCTACAGTTTAATTTTGAAGTATGTGGATGCTCCAACAGAAAGCGAATGCAAAGAGAGAAGATCTTGTGTTCTGTGATCCCTGGGTTTAACACGCGCGATGAGCCTTGTTTGTGCTGTATGGCTTGTAGGGGAGTGAGTTTTTTTTGGGTCAAACCAAGAGGAGTCTATTAACAATAGTCGAGAATAGCCCAAGTCCTCTAAGATGGTCTAAGCTGGCACCAGGGTTTTAGCAGAGGAAACTAGTGTACAAGGGACTCCTAGAAGGGGGTGGGGGCTACTAGAGAGGAGGGATCTAGTGAATGTAATAGTTGACGGAACCAACGGTCCAGTCCTGAATCTGGAGTAGGCACTCGTGAGATGTGGAGTAGTGCTGATGGAAATTCCCAAAGACTAAAGGTGTTCCGCATCTTTTTTGAAGACTGGTGAGTGGGGAGATGCCCTGTGAGTTGACTTTCAGATCAGTGTTGAGGAGGCGCCAGATGAAGCCGCGTTGACCTGCAAAGATTTCAGTAGTGGATTTCGAGAGGATAAGATCCGCAGGCAAGCGGTTCTACTTCAATGTCAAATGCCATCGATGCGGAGGAGAGGGTTTTTTTTGGGGGGGCTGCACCTAGTTAATGTCTGGATAGGATGAGGCAATGCTTTGCAAGTTATAGGATATTGGTATGCTGGTTTTCCAATTATGCGATTTCTATCTAAACGCCACACAAGGCTCTGATAAATTGGACGGAAAATATTCTACTCAAAGGGATAGCTTTTATGTCAATTGGCGCAGTGCATGGTGGAGCGTCTGACATCCTTGGGCAGCATAACCTGTGATTGTCGGTTTTAAAAAAAATATATAAAGTTCCTTCAGAGGGTTTTTGCCCCATCGTATGGTCTCTTTTCCAGGGATGCAAATTGTAGGGACCTTATTTGCTACTGGCAGTTTCTTAGCTGTCAAATGGAAGTACTTGCGCCTTCTCTGGAATCCTTTGGGACCTCTCGCCCCTGCAGTAAGCAGCCTCTTCCATCTGGAGTGTTTTGCATGAAGGCATAGTTTCTGGTTCAGCGTTGAATACTTGCATTGAACACATGTCACCATTGTTTTATTTGTTTTTTTGGTCCTTCCCTGTGCACTATCTACCATCCCACCTGTGAACGAGCAGCTTGGCCTATGGACTCGTTCTCCCTCCCTACACCCTTTCTTGCCAACACTATTGGCATCACCGTTATTTTATTCCGTTTTGTGCTTTGCCACTGTCTTTCGTCATTTTGTTACATATCCAGTGTTATTTCATGGCTTTTTATAATTCCTCCCTACAGGTGTAACCATGGCAAAGTCCAAGAACCACACCACCCACAACCAGTGTAAGTCTCTGTAATTGCAATCCTATCCTGTACACTTTGCGTGCCATTGTTTGCTTCATGCATCCCTTTTTCTTTTGGCAGCCCGCAAATGGCACAGGAATGGCATTAAGAAGCCCCGGTCCCAGCGATACGAATCTCTTAAAGGGGTATGTACAGAATCGCAAAGTAATCGCACCTCCTCGGTATCTTCTCTGCCTGTGCATGTAACCTTTTTACTAAGTGGACCACCCGTATCGCCTGCGACAGAAAGCCTCTCTTAAAGAGGGCTCTGGCTGTTTAATATTCCATACAATTCTGGTCGTTATGGCATCTGAATAACAGCCATCCTTCTAGGCGAGTGATGCTGATATGATACCCTTCTTAGACGCAGGACACGTGCAAAAAATGTGCATTCAATTTTTTTTTTCTCAAGGAAAAGGTTGGCTTTTATTTGCTATGATGTTCTTTGGTGCGTGTTGCTACACACGGCACTGTACATGTACGATGTAACGGGTACGTTTCAGTTGTGCTATAGGTATTGGCCACGAGATCCAGAGCTGGGTGCAGGCAATGGGACGTCCTGAGCTCGGCCCTCGCCCTTTTGTTGCCTGAGAAAATGTCCACTATATTTTAGATACGAAACTGCAATATCAATTACATCTTGGAATCTTCACAAGTGCTTGCAGTTTGGAATTCCCAGCAGATGAATAGAATGTATTCCATAGTTAGCATTGATGTTTATTCCTTTTGTGAATATCGGCTTGGGTCCTTTTCAAGCCCCCAGTTTCACCTGTAATCCACTGCATCTAATGGTTGGCATTCCCATTGTATATAGCGCGCTGGCTGCATTAGTACTTGTTCCTGCATTCGAAAGTGATTTAAGCATTTGCCGTTGCTTGATCATTGATACTGCAGGGAGAGAAAACCAAAAATCTTTCCCGTGTTTGTTGGAATACTCTAATTTCCATCATACCTCGTAATTTTTGGACAGCTTGTGTATATTTGGTCATTTTTAAATGAAATGATGGGCTCCAATGTACCGTGTTTTGTTATATTTCAGTAAAAAAAGGGGCTCCGAAACTCAACTGGTGGGTTTATGTGCGTGAGTGGCCGAAAGCTTCCAATGTTGATGTGAACTGCAATAGGGAAAAGGCGACAGTATAACGGATACTGTCATAGTTAAGACCCAGGCGGCTTGCCACTGTGCAGTATGTACAACCTTTAACGTACTGCAAAGGGTGGAGGGCGGTAGCAAAGAACAGATGGCACGAGGGAGAGTGAGACCAGCTGCAGTGTAACTTTAACATTTCATCAAATCCCCACCTGGGAGCATTCTTCTATAAAAGCGACGAGGAATGTGAGTGTCTGACAATGGCAGACGGGCAGGGATCCAGCTAAATGGCGAGTCTTGGGCTGGTGTGGAAGGATGCAGCATGTTTTCATTTTTTAAGGGCAACTGCACAACTGGATGCCCTTGAAGTAGATTTTTGGTACATGCAATTATCAAGCGTAAAGTACCTGGTAGTGCAATAGAGTGGAGGGCTAAGGGGTTTGAGGTGTCCAAAGTGGTCGAGGGACATAACGTTGTTTCTTAGCCTTTTGTGTATGCTATGAATGTCGCAAGTGTTGGCTCATTGGCCTTTAATCTCTTGAACAGCAATATTAGCGTTACTTGATGTACAGTCTGCATAGATTGTACAAGTGCTCCAGGAATTATAAATGAACTGCTTTGCTGGCGCTGCTGTGGGATTTTAAACCCGAGAGCCTTTGTGTCTTTAAATTTGCTGGAGTAGTGCTCTGATTCCTTCCAGGCATTGTGCTCCAGATTTCCTGGTGTCTGAGTATCTCTGCTGAATGTATTGCTTGATTTGGGGGACCCTTCTGAGCATTGTAGATGTGCTTCTTTTTGGAAGCGTGTAAGCTGATGAGCAAATGTTCAGAGTCCAACCTGTGCCCTAGCTTTCGGAGCTGCCTAGCCTGCTGCTAAGAGGCATCGTTTCCTCTTTACGTTTTTACGTTTTGCATGGTGCCACCTATAAAGCCAAAACTAATGGCATTTCCCATCTTTTCATCTGCACTCTGCTAGCATATCCAATAGCACAACATAGCTTGTATAGAACAGTACTTGAGACGGGATGTTCAGGTTGATATTTGCCGCAATGTCACTTTAAAGGATATGTCTGCCCGAAACGATGTAAAGAGGGGCCTATAAGTCACTAGGCTCCCAGAAAATGGAGCAGTGAAGAAGGGACTTTTCGGTTACGTTGTATCGCGCTCGCATACAAGTGTTTCAGCGTGCGACGAGGCAAGGGAGGGGAACAAGGGAAGACAAAACTATCTTACTAGGCCCTGTGACATTGAGTGCATGCTTGTGCAGGGAAGTGGAAAGTGCTGAGCAAGGGATACAAACTGGTAGTGCAGCCAGCAGGTGGCAAGTGCGAAGTTTCAAGCACAGACAAGGGGATGTCTGATAACTGCAGGTAAAGGGTGGCAGGGGTGTGGCTGGGTAGGCAGCAACCGGGGCCTGAAATCAGAGGGTTGCTGGGTGCACTGAGCCGAAGGCAGAAGCAAAGAGGAAGGTCTTTAGGTGCTTCTGGGACCGGTGATGGTTCTCAAGTTTCAGTGGCAGGGAGGTTGTTCCTGAGGGAGGCCCCAGCCGAGGAAATGGATCTACCCCCAACTCGTTAAGCGACTGGTCCTGAGGTGGTGTGGTGGTGGTGGTGGTGGTGGTGGTGGTGGTGGTGGTGGTGGTGGTGGTGGTGGTGGAGGAGGAGCGCGCGAGTGGGAAGGTATTTCGAGGGAGAGTTGAATGTATTCAGGACCCAGGCCCCAGAAAGCCTTCTGGACAATGCAGAGTGTCTTGCATTTAACACTTGCAGCCACTGGAAGCCAATTAAGAGATTTTAGGGCTGGAGAGATACGACCCGAGGGCTTGAGGCCAAAGACCAGTCTCGCAGTCCTGTTCTAGATGAGTTGCAGAGGGCGGAGAGTCGAAGCAGTTAAATTTAGAAAGAGGCAATTGAGCAGTAGTCTAGCCTAGAGAGACCCATAGCTCTAGAGACGGTGAGCTTCTGGGGGAAGGAGAGGAAACTAAGAATACCTCTGCAGAGGTGCAGTTGGTAGTTTGACTTCTTAGAGACGTCCGAGATGTGAGGAGAAAAGTGTGTATTCGAAGATGACCCCAAGGTTCTTCCTCACAGGTTGGAGCAGGAAGAAGGCCAAGGGAGGCTGGCCAGGGTGCTGGGAAAGGAGGGTGCAGGCGTGCCGGTGAGGAGAATGTCTTACTGACATTAAGGCAAAGATTGGCGGCACACCACTCCTGGATGACAGTCATTCAGAAGTGAGGGAGGAGAGGTGGCGAAGGAAAGCATGAAAATGAGCTGTCTGTCATTCGCTTATCGCTGAAAGTTGGAGCAGGGAGCGGCAATGCGGTGTGCAAGGGGTGCCAGGTAATGGTTGAAAAGCCAGGGAGAGAGGTTGGACCCCTGGGGAACACCACAAGTAGAGTGATGGAGGAAAGGAAGGCCCCAAGTTGTACCTGGGAGGGTCACATTGATACCCAGGTTATCACAGATGGTTGAGCTGGATGGCATGGTTGACCGTGTCAAGGCAGAAGAGAGATTGAGTAGGATGAGGGCAGAAGGGATGTTAGAGTCACGGTTGGAGAGCAGGTATTCACAGATGTTCAGGAGAGCAGTTTCCGTGCATCTGGCAGCTCTGAAGCCAGACTGATGGTCATGGAGACAACCAGCACTATTGGAGAGAAGGGGGATGAGGGGGTGGACAGGATGTCCTGGGTTTTTTAGTTGAAATGAGAGGCCAGGGCTATGCAAAGGGCATGGGAGGCGACGGTTGAGGTAGAGAATGCAGCAGGGTTGGTCGGCTCCTTGCAGATAGTTCGGCCGAGTAGACTTGGATAGACTTGTCTCCTTACTGTAGACAAGGAGCCAGTATTGCCTCTGGAGCAGGCAGAGTTTATCAGAGGATGCACAGGAAGCATGCCATTTCCTCTCAGCCACCCTACACTTGCGTTTAAGGGTAACTAGGTCAGATTCGTACCAAGAGTTGCACTTGGCTTTGGGCTTCAAGCGGATCCTCGGGACAGGGGCAAGAACATCAAGAGTATCAGATGTAGGAGTAGAGCGCGGACAGGGCTGTCAGGATGTGAATCAGCCAGAGGTGGGGTAGGGGGAGAGAAAGTGGTAGCAAAAGCCGCAACTGACACACGCTTCATGAGTCTGATGACCGAAAAGGTAGGTGGCAGTGTTGGAGATGGCTTGGCCTGAGGGGTAGCGAGGGAGAGATGGGGGTAGCAAGGGAGAGATGGGAGGAAAGGAGAGTGGAGTGGTTGGAGGGATAGAGGGGGGGGGGGGCTGTGGTCTGAAGAGATCTAGCATGTGTCCTGCAGAGTGAGTCGGGCCAGAGGGGAAGAAAGAGTCCAGATGAGGGACAGGAAGCATCCAGGTAGATGTCTCCCAGAACAAGGAGTTGAGTGGTTGGGGCCAGATGGGAGGAGAGGTCTGCCCTCTCAGATGGGAAGGAGATCTGACCAAGTAGTGGATAGATCGTCGTAAGAGTGGCCAGGAGAGAGCCTACAGACCATTCAAGAGGCTCCCCCAGCACACAAGTATCCTAGCACCACTTGAACCCATGGCTCCCTTGAATGCTGAAGACGGAGCCTAGGAATAGACCTGCACGCGGGTCACTTGCACACATGGCTCCCTGGGACACAAACCCTAGTAATAAAAGTATCCAAGCGCCACTTGCACACGTGGCTCCCCTATATGCTTCAGACAGACCTTAGAAATAGACCTGCACAAAAGTATCCTAGTACCACTTGCCTCCACTGTATGCTCAAGACACAGACCCCAGGGATAGACCTGCAAACACGTATTTTGGCACCAATTGCGCACGTGGCTCCCCTGTATGCTCAAGACAGACCCTAGGAATAGACCTGCACACGAGTGACTTGCACACATGGCTCCCTGTGACACGGACCCAAGTATTAAAAGTATCCTGGCGCCACTTGCCCATGAGTGCCCTGTATGCTGAAGACACAGACCCTAGGAATAGACCTGCACACAAGTATCCTAGCACCAATTGTGCACGTGGCCCCCCCTGTATGCCCGAGGCACGGAACCCCAAGAATAGACTAGCCCAGAAGTAACCTAGCGCCACTTGCACATGTGGCTCCCCATATGCTTGAGGCACAACACCCTAGGAATAGACCTGCACACATGGCTCGGCAGTATGCTCGAGGTAGTAAACCCCAGGGATAGACGAGCACACAAGTATCCTTGCACAGGTGGCACCCCTGTATGCCCGAGGCACGGAACCCCAAGAATAGACTAGCCCAGAAGTAACCTAGCGCCACTTGCACATGTGGCTCCCCATATGCTTGAGGCACAACACCCTAGGAATAGACCTGCACACATGGCTCGGCAGTATGCTCGAGGTAGTAAACCCCAGGAATAGACGAGCACACAAGTATCCTTGCACAGGTGGCACCCCTGTATGCTGGCGGCACAGAACCCCAGGAATGGACCACGCACTGAGTTCAGGGTACTTCGGTCCATTGGACCATCGCCCCTGCTAATCTAACTCTGGTCATACAAATGTCAGCAGTGTGTGGTATGAACCCCAGTAACATAAGTTGGGTACTTGCTGCACATTTGAGAGATCGTGGCTTCTGCTCTGGTCGGCTACGTACATGTCGGTAGATTGAAAAAATGTGGTGTGCTTGGCCAGTTAGCTATGCAGACAATAAGATGGTAGGTCTTCAACATGGTTCCTGGTTATTTGACCCTCCCATTAACCCGTAGCAGCATAGTCCGTGGTGGGGTCGCAAGGGTTGTGTTGTAGATCATCTCGGGGGACCTGTAATGACGACATGCCTCTAGCACTAGTGTCTGAACTGCAGCAAGCATATTGTAGGAAAGGGAACAGTGCTGGGCACCTTCTGCGAGCAGGCCTCCAAGGGACTACCCGCAGCTACCATGATGGGACCGAAAGGGTCTGACTTATCCCAACACTAATGCCCAAGTGCATGCTGCCTGCAGAAGCTTGATCTGGGAAGGGCGTCTTCCAACAAACATCTCTGGAAAGATCCACTGTCTTGCAAGGTGTTCTGTGTATTTGTGCAGTGAGCTTTTAATATCAATTTAATGTATTCCGTTTTCTCTCTCAACGAGCTAGTCCGGGTTTGGCTCCTGTAACTTAAAACTAACAGGAAAGTAGGCCGGGTAGAGGGCTATTGCAGACTTTGCAGCTGGTCGTCGTCTTGAGCAAATATGTACCATTGTGCCACATGCGTATTTACTCGGTGTGACTGCTTCATGTATTAGTTCCGAAGTGGACCTTGTTTACGCTCGACGAGTTGATTCTGAATGTTCTTTTTTTCTGCAGGTTGATCCCAAATTCATGCGGAACATGCGTTTTGCGAAAAAACACAACAAAAAGGGAATGAAGAAAATGCAGGCGAACGCTGCCCTGCAGTCAAAAAAATAGATCTGCTGAAACAAAATGGACTGAATTTAGCACCAGGAGTTCCTTTAACAGTATTTACATTTTGTAAAATAAATCTGTTAACTCTCACTTGTCTGCGCTTAATTATCCATGTTCTGGAATCTCAAGTACATTTAACATCTTTCATTCAAGAGCAGCAATTACGTTTGTCTGGTGTTTCCTGTATGCAATCACAACTGCACAAGTTTGCAAGATTTGTTGGTCAGAAATGTAAGATTACAAGGGTTACGGTTTTGGCCTTTTGCTTTCCACCAGGAAAGGCTGCGTCATGTTTGTCTCCCAACATTCAGGCGCACCATGCGACCACTCCGTAGTCGAGGGGCTGCACTCTACTGCCTGAAGGCACTTACACATATTGTGACCACAGGCTGTAGCCCCATGGAAGATGGCCACCACCTCCTCCTACAGTCAGTGCTGCCTTGTGTACCCAGGAGGGTGGCTCCCGACCGGCACCCTGATCCTCCTCAAAGCTGGCATTCACCACCTGGGAAGGATGGATCCTGTCGGGACTGCCAAGCGTCCCGCAAGCCATCCTTGCGCACTGCCCCCGTGGCTACTTCGCATCATACCCCTCTCAAACCTCCAACTACATCATCCGGCGGTACCGCCTGCGTTCCCCTTGTACCACCCTAGGGCTCACGCAGGGACTGCTCAAAACACCCAAGACCAGTGTTTGCTCAGGGTCCCCTGACGGCAGGATGTGCTACCCCCTTCGTCCCCCGATGAAGCTCTCTGACTGTGTTCGTTAAGTCATGGCACTTCAGGTGTAGCCCTCAGTAACACCTGGTGTGCGCCTGGCGAGGCTACTGCCTTTACTGTTGTACATCCTCCTGCATATGTGCCATACAAGATTGCGCATACTTACATCTAGCAAGTGGCGGGGTATGTTTCTTTAAAGGCGAATCATGTCCATTCTCGCACTGTACTGCCCGTGAACACTTTTTTTAACATATTTTTTTGAATCACCTGCAACTTGAAATTGTATCTGTTCCCCATCCTGCCAGCTGTGTTCTCCACACGCACCGTGCCTTTTGTGAAACCAGCAAGTGGGGGGGCGCGGGGGTGTTTTTTTTTTTTTTTTAAGCTGGGCCATGTCTGGATCACCTGTAACTAGAACTTGTAACCATTTCCCACCGTGCCTGATGTGTTCCCCATGTGCACCACGCCTCTTTGAAAGCAGCGAGTGATTCCTGAAATCAAGTTGTTGATTTTTATTTATGTGCCTAAACGCCAAAAGGTGTTTCAAGGTGCAACAAGACAAAGAGGGAGACGGGGGATTGTGGGGGGGGGGTGAAGAAAGCTAGGCCTTGTCATTTGGATGGAGCAAATGCAGTGCATAAAGTGCAGGGGAGGTGCCGGTCTGGGCGGAAGGGCCCATGGGTGATGCACTGCCAAGGAGATGCCAGGTGGACAAGTGCAGGGGCAAGAAGGTCTGTGTGCCAAGTGTGAGGGCTGGCTTGAAAGGGCTAAGCCAGTCTAGCGCAGGGGGAGGGAGCACAGGAGGGCAAGTGCAGGTTGGGGTGGTGGCGGATGGCCGGTCAAAGGAGGCGAAGTGCAGGGGTAGACTGGTAGGGGAGGGCCTGGTGCCCTCTAAGAATCTGAAGGAACGTGGCAGGATGGGGGTTAGCAGGGCGAAGTCGGGCCATGAGAATCTTCCGGAGCTTAAGGAGACCTGGCTCAAGTCTGATCGGGGCAAGGAGGACATTTCAGGGGGAGGCACCTGCGGAGTAGAGGTCGGTACCGCACTCTGATGGAAGAAGCGTTGTTTGTAGCGGGCCCCAGAAAGCCTTGTGGGTGATGCAGAGGGTCTGTAACTTTATCCTCGCAGCAACTGTGAGCCTTTCGGGCTGGGTGGATGCAGTCCTTGGGCTTGAGGCCAAGGATAATTCTTGCAGTCCTATTAGTTGTGCTACTTGGGCAGTTTGGGCAGTTGACGGGAGGAGTTGGGCAGATGAGGAAGAGGCTGTTGCAGGAGTCAAGCCTGGCGAGGACTAGAGCTCTGGAGACATTGAGTTTCTGGGGGAAGGTGAGGAAAGGGAGAACGCCTCTGAGGAGGTGCAGCTGAAAGTGGGACTTCTTGGCGAGGAGAGAGTCGAAGGTGACTCCCAAGGTATTTTTGCCTTGCAGGAGGGTGGACAGATTGTAGGAGGGAGCTGGGTTCACAATGAGAAGGACCTCGATCTTAATGGCATTAAGGCAGAGAACGTTGACAGTACAAGAATAGCAGTCGGGAATGAGGGAGGAAGAGAAGGCAGTGGAGGGAAGCTTGAAGGAGAGATCGGGTCTGAATAACTGAAGTTCGGAGATGAGGCA
Organism: Ambystoma mexicanum; assembly: GCF_040938575.1. Taxonomy (NCBI): domain Eukaryota; kingdom Metazoa; phylum Chordata; class Amphibia; order Caudata; family Ambystomatidae; genus Ambystoma; species Ambystoma mexicanum. The sequence goes on along the minus strand of NC_090923.1, from coordinate 31,426,525 downwards.
GAGATCAAATTGGCTACTGGGGCAAGGTAGATGTTGATGAGCTATGGTGATGGAGCCCTAATGGACACCACAGGTGAAGTGTGAGATGTGAGGTGAGAAAAGGGCCCAGTTGAACCTGGGAAGGTCGGTCGTGAGGAAGGAAGTCAACCAGTCCAGACCCAGGTCCGTGATGCTGTGGGTATTGGGGCCCATTTAAGAATGGCATGATTGACAATATCCAAGGCAGAGGCAAGTTCAAGGAGAGTTGGATGAGATTGGAGAGCACGCCTTCACAGGTGTTAAGTTTCCAGGCCTCTGGCTGCTCTGAAGCCACCGCTCTGAAGCCAGACTGGTCGTGGAGACCATCGACCAATTCAGTATGTTTGATCTGGGACAAGGCCAGCTTCTCCAAGAGTTTGCCCAGGATGGAGCTCGGGCGGTAGTTAGCTGGTCAAGAGGGGTAAGCAGAAGGCTTTTTGAGGAGTGTACACTTGAGTGCTTGAGGAATTGTCGGAAGGATCCAGTGGCAAAGGAGTGATTGCAGAAATCAGCCATGGTTTGAGCAAGGGGGCAATGCGGTCTATGATAGTTGGAGGCGCTGGGGAAGCATCTGTTTGGATGAGACTTTCATAGAGCAGGCTTGTCTAGAGACCTCATCAGGTGATGAAGATATAGGAGGGGAGAGGGAGGCATGAGAAGGGAGTGGTGAAGATGAGGATAGGATGTCCTGAATTAAGTAATGAAGTGAAAAGCACAGAAGGCAGAGGAGAAATGGAGACTGCAGTAGGATTGGATTGGTCAGTTCCTTGTGGGTTTGGAGAAGTTCTGCCATGTTTAGTGGCCCCAATGATGCAGGCTTGGATATATGCCCTCTTCTACAAAAGGATGGATCGTCTGTATTGCCTTTGGAGCAGGCAGCAGGCCAGTTTGTCAGGATGCGCTCTAAGCCTGCCACTTCTGCTCAGCAGCTCTGCACTTTCAGAGGCTAGGTTGGAGTCATACTAGGTGTTGATCTTGGAGGCAGGCTTCATGCGCATCCTCATGCCGGGGGGTGGGGGATGTCCAGAGTGTTGAAGGTTAGGAAGGACTGTCAACACTGAGCCAGTGGCAGGATACCTTAATTGTGTGATCCACCTATGTAGCTTTAACATCAACTTTTAACTGACATGCAACTGCCTCCTAGATGCCTGGGCGCACATAAATAAACTAAAGCTAGGTTCAAGCCACTAGTGGCTGTAAACACAAATTGATCCTCCGGGTGCCATAAATATATTCTTATCTGGGTTGGTGGAGCCTGCTCTGCAGTCTTTCCCTTGTCCTCAAAGAGCAGGTGCTCCAAGAGCCTCCTCCTGGGGAGGCTAATCTTCCCTTGCTTTACTTTTTGTCCTGCCAGTGAGTGAATCGGTGCATTCAAATACATTTTTTAGACTTCTCATTGTTTTCAGCAGTGCGTAATAATGGGGAGCCGACAAAGTGGTAACTTAGACGGATAATGTGTGACCCCTATTCGTGAAGATGGCTCATAGGAACAAGATGGGTGCATTTGTACCTGAAGGCTCGCCCCAACTCCAATTAGTGCATTCTTAAGACCTATTGTTATAAAGTTAACCTTCCATTCCAAAATAAATGTATTACCATATCACTTTACGTGCCCAAAGTGTTTGCTTTTTTGTGCTACTTGGGCAGTCCCCTTTTCTGCCACCAAGATGTCCCAGACCTTAGTCCACCATTGGGCCTTCCTGGGATCCCCAAGCTTGGACCACCGTGAATATCGCTGCCAGAAATGGATGTTATGAGTATTTGCACGGTTTTAATATTGTAATTGGTTATTATGTGCCTAATACCCATAGGTTTCTAAGCGAGGACCCAGGAGTCGAACCTGTGTTGCTCTGTGTTGTCTTGCTCCAAAGTTGAGCACGTGCCCCTGAGGTATCCTCCTGAGGTATCCTCCCAAGGCAAGGTTACCAGAGCATAGGTAGACCCCTCACTAGACCCACCAGCGTGGGGGGCAAGGTGCAGCAGTACTCCCATGATTAAACGTTTTGCAGAATTGCCGGCGAGAAGGTAGACACCGGGGCATGCCCACATATGTAAGTAGTGAGGTTATGGCCCTTTAGGAACTTGCAAGCAATGGATGGGAACTTGCATGCAATGGATGGGTTCACACAGAAGAGTCCAAATAACCGTACCGACTCGGGAAGATGTGAAAGTACTGTTTTGTATTAACAATTATCTGAAACCGGGAGTTAAACGTACATATGCTCGATTTCTCTTAACCATCTTTTCATAAAAACATGGTTGTATGTCAAAAATACGCCAGGTGACGTCGTACTACGTGGCAAAGAATGAAAAGCCTACTGGGGATTGGGATAGGCTTAAGGGGAATATCGAAGTAATCATCTATAGGAACCAGGATGTTAATTGGCTCCAACTGTCAGGTGGACAACATAAACATGTCCTCTTTAGATACACGGGTTCCCATTGGTTTTCAAACTATAAGGTCCTTCGTTATATGTACCACTACAATTGGTTGGGCCATGTCTAACATTCGGTTCACTTAGCAGCACGTAAGCCCAGACCCAGGTGCAAGGAGGTGGGATCGGACTCTACCGCCCCACCAAATAGCCCATCATCTCATCACCCAAGCCTTCAGCCATGTAGATTGTCTTTGAACTTGGCCTTGCCAAGAGTATCCTTGTCTCTGATAAGACATGGGAGTGCAGGCACTCACTATCATGTTCTAGGACTCAGTTAGAACTATTTTCATCCTTGGCTCCCGTGACAGACAACCATTTGGTCCATTTTGCAGGTTTTAAATGTCTTAAAACCAGTGAGATAGCACAGCGAGTAGGCTACTTTCTTTGACATCCGTGCAGAGCCTGCCTTCGCAGGTTCGAATCCTGGCAGGGCCAAACTTGCCTTTTAATCCTTCCGAGGTTGATAAATGAGCACCACATAGCAGTATATAAATGCTAAATTATTATTTAGTAAATTAATTAAACTCTGCACTCTTGGTGATTCATCCTTGCACGTTCACTGCTTTTCAGAATAGATAACGACCATGGCTGCTTCAGTCTTTACTTGAGGCCGAACAACCTCGCCATGCGGCTCCACGTTTCAGCTCATTCTTTCTGCAACATAGTTTTCCCATTCCTCTTCCTGGGTCCTGGCTTACTAAACAATTCTACCGCTGTGCAGCTTCTATACAATGGCGGCTTTGCCTGCATTCTATTCACTACATACAGCCAGCTTCTACGATAACTCGAGTCTACTTGCGTTTCAGCATCTGTACAATTATTGAACGCTTGATTTTCTGCAGCACTTTGTGCACGTGTAATATTCTTTCCTTTTTAAAAGTTCATTTTTTTAAGTTTTTATTTTACTTCATTAGTTTCTGTAGGGTCCATACATCCTCTTCAGCCAGTATCTGAGATGTTCATACTCCTATGACGTCACAGGCTTCTTTTTCCTGTTGATTTTCATATTCCTACAGGGAGTCCCACCCTCATTGTCGTCCCTTCAGGGATACATTCGATAGGGGTTGTCTCAATGGGTATCTTCATTCGAGCACATGTTACGGTATTGGCACAACTACTGGTGTCGCACTGCATGATCTCAGGCTTCCAACATGTGGAAGGTTTGGGGAGAAGGGGCTCCTGCAGGGGCAGGCAGCTGCGTCACCCACCATACCACACGTTTTCCGACAAGAAGGGTCAAGTGTAGTATTGATTTTATGAAGGCCACATTTGTACTGCTGCTCCTGTTCTGAATGGGTTACACTGCTCTTTCCCAGCATTAGACCTGTTCCTACTTTGTAGCTATGTTAGAAAGCTTGCTGTGTTTCTGCCCGTTATCCTGCTTGGCATGTCTCCCATGCCTAGGAATTCATTGGCGTCTTTAGGAGGGAGGGAGTGGGGCAGTTGTGGTTCAATAATGCTCCTTCTTCCAGGTGCCTGGCCTATCATTTTGTGCATGCCAGTATTCTATTTGATAATGTGGCCTAGATTTTCCTGTATCCAGCTGCACTAGTTTATGGATCATTTTTCTGTGCAAGTCGTCTTTTCCCACATCTACACATTTTAACTATGTTACCGAATTTCGTAGAACCAGATCGGCCATACAAGGATAATTTGCTGAGCCAGCCCTTCTAGGATCATAACTTGGAAGCTCTAGCCCTGTGTCAGAGGGGGATGTTTAACTGGCTTAGCTATTTGCTGTGACTACCAGTGTCCTTTAATCGGGCCCGTAGAATTTGTGTTCTCCACTCAGTTCTTCTGTTCTATTCAGTATTGTGAAATGTTAACATTATCACATATGAGTGTTCCAGGGCTTCTCCTGCTTCTAAGCACTATGATAAGTGTTACATTCATAAAATGTGTAATCCCCACAATCGAGGGGTCACCAAAAGTTGTACAAATGCACGTTTTTAAGGAGAAATACCTACGCTTTAGAATCGTGTTGGTTGTGTGCATAGCTCTGGGGCAATTAACCAGAGTAGTCTTCTCTGCATCACTTCAAGCTACTTTCTCTACCCCTTCCATAAAGGGCGTGACAGAGAATTTAAAAAATCTGCATCATCACATAGGTGCAGACGCTCCAGATGGGGTTCTTGCCATGTGTACAAGGAGTTGGGCATAATCAAGTCATGGAGTAGAAGGTCCTTTTTAGGTTCTCACCCAGGTCTTCTACCAGAGTCCGACACTAAGCTCAGCAACCCTTGTGGCTCGCTCGTCAGGATTTCAACTGGGGAAGATGGTCTTAGCAAGAGTCAAAGTTGGACATCAAGTGTTCAGATATTCTTGCAGGATACTTTTTTGTGTACAAAACCAGTTCCCAGTGTGCAGTCAAGCGGAGGAATAACAAATGTTGCTCAGTCTGTTACATCAAGTGAGTGGGTACCAGAGCCGGGAAATTGGCAGCGCTGCCAAAGGTTATTTTTGGGCTAAGTTAATTCTGTATACATACAAAAGGACCACAGATTGGTGCTCTCAGATCTTTTAGAAAATTCAGGGTTATGGGGCCTGTTAGTGTCCCGTTTTCATGCACAACTCCTGAGGTTATTTGGTGCTGGATGATCCGATGACCCTGACCAAAGACTCTTCTCCAGCAAGCTGGTCTGGGAACTCTATGCGTTTAATTGATTCACATTAGTTCTGCATCTCTTGCTACAGCTATAGGTGCAGACCCAGAAAGCAGTGTTACTTCCCATCATGCTCTTTCGGTCTGCCTGGCCAGATGACCGTTGGGATTGGCCATAGATTCCCAGATCCTCTTGCTGTTCACCAGACTCCCCACAGGTCCTGCAGCACACCATCCGTTGTTACAGAGCAACCATCTGATTCTGAAGGCATGGCTAGTTTTGGGGATAGACGTGCCTTTCTTGTCAATGTGTCATGGGCACGTAGTACGCTTTAATCCTATAGCAGTGCCTGGAATTCATATTTATTTCTAACGTGCCGTAGCCATTGGGGCGCGGAGAAGAGCTACCATTAAAACGCCCAGCAGTGTGATCGAGGGGGACCGGGCTTAGACTTAAGAGAAAATAATAGTTTTCATAGCTTTTTTTAAAGGCTGTTCTTTTACTGCGTAAGTCCATCGACAGCTTATTCCATGCAATAGGCTCTTTTACAGGATAAGAACTTTCTTTTGCCTTGACTCAACGGGATCTTGGACGTCGCAAGCGCTTTTGATCTAGTGTTTCTGGCTGAGGTTTGGACAGTGATACGCGTTTTAAGGTAACTGCAGGCATCGCCAAACACACACTTGTGAGTTAGGACATTGATTTTAAACTCTATTCTTGCTTCTACGGGGAGTCAGTGTAGGTCATTTTTATGCTGTGAGATACGCTCATGCTCTGACACTTATTACATAGATCGTCGATGGTAGAGGTTTTGTTCTCCTTACAAGCTGGTCCCATTTCTGAACAGTGGCAAAATGAGTGTGGCTTAAGGTTGTGGCAATGATACTCTTCCAATTGTGTTTTTTGGCTGCCCATGTGTCTTGGTATTAGTTTACTACAGAAAGGTTTATTTGCACTCTTAAAGGGAGCATTCTAATTTCACCTGGAAAGGACTCATTATTTTGCACCCTCTCCTAATGTAATCATAATCTCTAGATAACTATGCCTGTTACTAAAACAGCAAGGAGCTCTGTCCCACTGGCTACCTATGTGCATTCTATGATCTTATTCTGAGCCAAGTGGCAGCTCTTAAAGGATTAAGTGGCAACAGTGCCCTGTCGGGAGACATCTTCCCTGGGAGGATGTCTGTAAAGCATCCATAAGTGATGCTACTGAAATTGTTTTGAAAACACTGCTCTGTGGATACCATCTCTAGGGCTCACTTGCAGATAAAGTTCTTGTGCAACCATTCTCCTAGGTCTGGTCCATTTAGGATATGGTGCGATAATGTGGAAAGTTTGCTCTAATTTCTAGATCCCTTAAATGAGTACGTCTACCCGTTTAACAACGGGACACCCCTACTTGGAGATCACCTTCGTGATCCTTTCTAGAAGTAAGCTGGGTAACACCTTGTCAGCTAAGCTCATTGCCTGGTATGCAAGGTTCCGACTAGTAAATCTCTTGGATGTTGCCCCAACTACAGTATTGGTGATATACAAGGGAGACCCTGACTTGACCTGCAAGTCTAAACTAGTCTACAATCTGGATCTTAGATATTTGCTGATAGTCAGGTTTTGTAGTTTACATTTATATAGCGGCTTTTTACCATTATTATAGTGTCATATGCTAGTGGTGGGAACGCCCTCTGGAACCGAAGTCCAAAATGTGGGAAAAACACATAGTAGGTTTAGAATGAGTGTGTGCATTTGGCCATTGTAAGGCTTAGGAGGGCTGACCAGGTTCCTTTTTAAAAAGCATCCCACTAGTTCAGTCATTTGGCTGGATGCTAAAGTCAGGAGAGGGCGTGAGTGCAAGAGACTCGTGTTCAGCTGGCCCGAATTTGTTGTAGGACTTCGCTGCATACTGATGGCAGAGGTGTTGAGGTGTAGTCGGAACAATTATGGGACCAGCGACACTAAATTTGTCGTTGCGTCGTCGTTGGTATTCTGATGAGTGCGGGAAGCCGTACCTGTGGCCAGTGTCCACACAGTGGTGCATTTTATACATACCTAGAAACTTGGATAGCGATTTGTTGTAGATGTACCCATTTTGTTCCGGTTGTGTCTCCCAGTGTCTCTTCTTGCGGCTGTGAAAAATTGTTTTGCAGACTAGCCTTCACAAATTACCACTAGTAGAATGTGGGCTATACTTTCAGTCTCTTGCAGGTGGAGAGCACTGTGAATCTTCACAAATAGTGTGCACACACTAAACTTCACTATTGATACAAGTACCATGAATAGCCAACCTTAACAGTTTATTATCCAAGCGTGACACCCGGCGTGTCCTCTCAGTGCGATTCAGGGAACCCCCACACCACTTTCCTGAGTTAATTCAGGTACAATACATGAAAAAATCCCAACCCCCACTTGCACTTCTGGCGTGACTAGACGCACAATTCCTCCAATGGCAGTGCATTGCCAGACACCACAATCTATCAAAGTGCCGCAGGGCTATAATTTGTTCACAATATCTTTGCTATTTGCCTGTTTCCCTTATACATAACAGATCCAGAGACAATGGATCTTGTAGGATTTCATGGTGTGAAACTGGGAGTGTGCGGGAAGCGGTTGTCTTATTGATGCATTTTGGGAGGTAGAGGCTGTCATGAGACTTGGTTGGTGAGGACTAAGATTTGGGCAGATGGATTGGACTACCTGGCCCCTGTAATCACCTTGAGATTACATCACATTGCCCGGGAAGGGGCACACCAGCAGGTGCTTAGTTCATATTTTGCTTAGGGATGTATATCGTGGTATGGAGATGGATGCTGGGCCTTGTGTGTTAAGTGGATGTTACTGGGTGGGGCGCTGCGATGAAAGCCTGTCAGGCTAGTGGTACTTGGAACCTGAGATTAGGGTTGGTGTTTGATAGTGTGGGAGGTTGGGGCCACTGCAATAATGACCAGCGCTGCCTGGAAGAGTGAGGTTGGGGCTGGCGCTACCTGAAAGAGTGAGGTTGGGCTGCCACAGTAACGGCCGGTGCTGCCTGGTCGAGTGCTCACAGTTGGTATTTGAAGGTTGGGGACGGGTTTTGCTAAGTAATATGGATTTTGCGGCACATAGCTCTATATATCTACCTAAAGCAGAACAGGTCAGTCCTTGAGTATTACAGTGACTACGAAGTCATTAGGATCAGTCTTCGAAAGCATTGATGTCTTTTGCGACAAGACCCGGACCTCTGTTCAAGTCATGAGCACACAGAGTTTCGGGTGATGTGATGTTCCAATACCCATTGGAAAGGTAATATGCTGGTATCCACACGGCTATCCTTGACCCCCAAGGGCTGGAAGATGAGTATTTGTGACCAGGCCTCTGATAAGTGACTCGTGCACCAAACCTGATGAGAAATGTTATACAGCCATCCATTACTTACCCTTTAACATCTGTTACATGTAGTGTCTACCATCAGTCTGAGAAGCATTAGTGGGGATTATTATTTTGGCGAGGACTGGGTCAATGTCATTGAGTGTCGTGGTAATTGGGGGCTGCTTTTGAGACTTGTAAGAAGCTGTTGAGAAGTACAGGTCACGCATGCAGTTGGCATGACTGCTGAGGACCGTGTTTTTTGGGGAGATTATCGGTTGGGATCAGAAATTAAATTTAATTGTGCATGTGAAATGTTTGAGGATTAGTGCTGACAGGACTTGAAATAGTGGGAGAAACGTCACTTAATGTGGATTGGAGTAGAAAGGGTGGAGGGACACTTGCGTGCAGTTGAGAGCTTTGGCACAGATTCTGTGCTGGTGGGGCTGGAACACTGGGTGACTGGTTAATCTGGTCGAAGCTGCTGATGGGACGGACGATTGCTATGGCCCATTTGGAATCTGCCTGTTTTGTTGGGTTATCCTAGAATACTGTTCATCAGTGCGAGACTGGTCTCTTTAGTGTGTCTCAAGATGTCTGGAGTGCTTTTGATCAAAAATATGAACTGTTTTGGCATTTGGGTTTGGTCTTGCAAATACATTTTTACTCAAGGTGGGGCTGAGCAAAACAAGTGGTTACCACCGCTATGGGGCACTTTTCATTTCTCTATAAGCCCAATGTGCTATGCAAAATGCTGATATTCCTACAGCCCAGTGCGCCAAGTCAAATACCACTGTCTCACCGAGATCTGCAGCACATGCCTCTGTACGTTCCACCACACCCACCAAATACATGCACCGGAGTCCTGCCACGCCGCCCCTAAACTATGCCCTCATCAATGCCTGCTCCCTCCGACAACCTGGATGCCCTAGCCATTTCTGAAACCTGGCTCCAGCACTATTGCTAGACCCCCGGGCCCTTATCCAGCTTCCAGGAAAATCTCCTCAATGACAATCTTAAGAACTTCACCAAAATCATCCTATTAGGTGACCTGAACCTAGGCCTCAATGACCCTGAAGACTCGCAAGCCAGGACCTGAAGACTCGCAAGCCAGGACCCTCACCAAAGCTCTAGACACCCTAGGATTCACAAATCGCTTCACCAGCCCCACGCATAACAAAGGCTGCACTCTGACAATTGAGCTCCGCTATAGAGTCCAGTCATTCATTGCATCCAACTCCCCATGGTCAGAACACCATACCAGCCACTTCTCCATCCCGCATCCCAAAGAAACACAAGCCCGCCACCACCACTAGCATGCAGCCCAAGAAAGCTGACAAAAGACAACCTCATCCCCCTCCTAGAAATTCTGGAATTCAAATCGCCATTCTCTAAGGATCCTAACACACTCGTAGTCCTATACAACACCATGCTGAAGCAGTCTGTCAATAACATTAGCCCCCTCATAGCAAGTGTAGAGGAGGTCCAAATGCAACCTGCACTCCAGTCGCCCAATTTGAAGTACCTGGAATGTACACACCGAGATGTGATGTATGATGAGCAAATGAAGCTAGCAGAGAGCCGCAGTAGGGCTCTGCCCAGTGCCCATCAGAAGAGCAATACCTATTCAAGTGCCAATAACCAGACAACCATGGACAATAAGGTATCCATTGAGACAACCATACCAGCAAATGACACGAAATGAAGATTGCTTAAACATTGTCCCAGAAGAAACTCAAGAGGCCTTCATTGAAGATGAATGATGACGACACAAGGGCCCGTACAGATGAAGAATGACAACCAAACGATGACGCACAAAGACGAAACACCATGGATAAGGAAATCACAGACATAGAATAAGAGATGATGTTGAAATATAAAGAAACGTAACTGTAAAGCGGGATGAAAGTATTCAACCAGATAACGCCTGTACAAGGCTAGTAACACAAGAAGCTAAGAAATCAGTGTGGCTTGCTATGCTTAGTAGAAGAGCGGCATGTGCCATTATACATAATCTACCTCAACAAAGCACATTATATAAGTGCAAGTCCACTTAATACAAAAGCAGAACTAACCCAGGTTACTAAGGGTCAAACAGGCCAGGACTCGTGTTCTAGCAAAAAGCAAGAAGAGGCCTGAACTGAAACTTGGCAAGGAGCAGCTCGCGCCTGGGAAATCGAGGTCAAACCAAGAATGGGAGGCGAATAGTAACTTCAGAGAATCAAAACTAGAGCAACCTGCCCCATGAAGGTCGAGATAAGGAGGCCCAGGCAGGTGGCAGCCGAAAGTAAGAATTAAATTCACAAATGGAAAGAAAACGAAGCAAATTTATTGTGTGCTAACACGTGACCAGCCAAGCATGGAGAGGTACCAACATCTGATGTCACCCAAAGCAGAAGATGCCATAACTTTTCCTGATAAGAAGCTACAGATTTGAGGCCGACCACAACCAACTAATTGACACATAGCAATAAAATACTGATTGATGGAAGGAAGACCCGGTGAATCACGGGGCATCCTGTATCTGGGTGTCCGTTTTGCATGCTGCTAATTAAAGTGGATATGTATGCTTGGGGTTATAGCTAACCCAATCACAATGGACCAAATAATCTAGGATCCTCTAGATAGTAGAACCAATGGGACGTCGTACTTGTAGTGATGTTTTACATGAGTAATGTTAGAGGGAAGGGCATAGACGCCCACCCGATAAGTTATCCAATCCCCACACTCCATTACCATATACAGATATAGCAACTATACTTAAGTTTCCTTTTCCTTCCAATAGAATTGCTTGGCAAACTTACGAGTGTTACACATCAATGATGATGAATTTTTAGTATAATTTACTGTTTGAATGAAGATTGTTGGGAGTTGAAGCGAGACGGACCAATGCATCATTGTTGATCTCCATGTTTCCCCATTTCTTGTACTTGTCATTAAATGGACTCCCTTTTGCCAAACCATTGAGTTGTCCTTATTGATTGGTGTTGGAGTAAGAAACCTGCACCCCCATCCACTTTAAAGTGCAGCTATCTTGTCTTAAAGTATTCGAGAGCAGGCTCTGATTCTATGGGCCGGTCAGGGGTCACTCGCCCTCGTTTACACTTGGTAGCAGAGGATGGTTGGAAACCATTGATTATTGATTTAAATAAGACACTGTTGACACAAAGTAACTCTAGGTCTTCGGCAATATCACAAGTCCTTCGCCATTTGGCCGAGTAGACTGTGAAGCTTCCCGTGGACAATGGTAGTGTAATTGATCAAAAATTGTAGTGGGGCCTGAAGGGACCTGTTTTAGACATATCCCTTCCCATTCCTATGGGCAGCAGATCAGGTGAAAGTCTGAAGGAGGCGGTAACAGAGGCGGTGATCCCGAGGATCCAGAGAGGAACGGGATGAGTGAAGCAAAAAATTGAGTGCTTTGGCAAATTTCTTACGCCTTAGAACAAGTAAAGGGAAAAGGTAATTGAGGGAGGTGGAAAAACCAAAATGGTCAGAAGTAGAGAAGACTGTGTGTATGTGTGTGTGTGTGTATATATGTATATATATATATATATATATATATATATATATATTTCTGATGTTTGTTAATCTGCTTAGAATCACATGCTGTGCATAGGTCCGACATCCAGTGGTCACTGCGGAGTATTGCATTTTGTTTTTCGTAGTCGAAAAGGGGACGTCGACCAGGCGTGTCTGAAACACTATCCCTATAGTGACGTGCATTGTACCCACAATCCCTCACGCGTCGAGGTCCCTCAGATTGTTTTTTTCCGCCCAGCTTCTGGTCGCCTTCACGCGGAGCTCCTCGAGAGACATTGCAACCCTCGACCTTTGGTCGTTTCTTCTACGAAGATTAATACAGCACTCCCTCGACGCAGTGTAGCTGTTCTCAGCCGAGCAAAATCGTCGACGGAGGGTCGAGCGGAGGAAATCTTCGGCGCTGCCGAACACGTGGCCTGGCCTCGCTGGCCACATACAGTAGGGAGAGTGGGGTCGTGGGACATCTCTGGGTCTTTCTGAGAATGCCTTTCCCTTTCCCCTTCCTTTCCCTGGGGGTGTTTATCGCGATTTATTGCCTCTGCTATGGAGAGGACACCATTTAGGTTTTGCCCACTTTGTAAAGGCAAATTCACTTGGAAGGACAAGCACTCACAGTGTAACCGCTGCTTGCCCCTCGATCACAAAGAGGAAGGGTGCGCGGCTTGTCGGCTTCTGAAGCCTAAAACTCAAAGACCGTAGGGTTAAAAGGTGGGCGGCCTACGCGATGTCGAAGGCCGAAGGTTCACCCGCCGCTGCTACCACCGACAGTGACGAGGAACGCGATGACACGACCTCCGCCACGGAAGTCGAAACCCCCTCTAAGGAGCGCTTACGCGCTTCGTCGTCTGTCCCCGGCCCCGACGGGCTCGGCTCACGCCCTGCTTATGGGGATGAACACCCCGGCGACACTGACGCACACAAAGATTCACATAAAGGTAAGCACACAACCCATGGCTCTTCTTCGTCTAAGTCGAAGAGAGCTTCGGCGCCCAAGGAGACGCAGGTTCCACCGGCGGCCTCCTCGGACCGTTCGGGTTCGAAGCCCCTCTCGCAACCGCAGCCGCGACCTGCGACTGGGCTTTCGGCAAACAAGGGCGCCACCACCAAACCATCGGCCGGTGCGCTTCAACAGAAGGCGCAGACCGCCGTACAGCGCTCGATACCCATAGCGTCGAAAACTCAAGCTTCCGCCGACAAGAATGTCGCCGATAGCTTAGCCAGGATCGTTGTAGCCGACGCCCAAAAGCGTACGCCGAAGATTTCGTCGAGCGTTACGCATAGATCAAAGGATACGCCGAAAACACCCGAAGGAAAGCAGGGACTACCCCCTTCAGTCAGGGAGTCTCCCGACACACCTGAGGGTTTTGAGGAGGGCGACGGGACACTTTCCTCGACGCTTTGGGAGAGGTCGAGCCATTTCGAGGTAGACAACTCGAGTTTTCCCCCGCTAGACCGCTCTGGGGTACCCCATGAAACTATGGAGAGACTCCACCTCTGTATGGAGAGGATGGAAAAGTTTATGAGTACCCAAGCCCCTCTAACTCTCAGAAGAACTAGAGAAGGGCCTCAAGACGACCCCAGAGCCAAAAAACCGAGGCTGGTCGATCCCCTGCTGGACACAGCCTCAGACTCCCAAGATGTATATGACCTCACTGGGGAGGAACAATACTTCGAGGAAGAAGATGATTTCATGGACCAGGAGGAATGTCTAGAAGACAGAACAGATATGATAGAAGAAGGCTTCGGGATTAGCCCAGGAGAAGGACCTTCGCACCCCTGGCAATCACCATCAGTGTGTTCCGACACTGATGCCCTAAATCTAACTCCTCCGGATAATTCTCCAGTTAGGAACACGTCTCCAATTGACGATCAGCCTACTTTCAATGCACTGTTGCGCAGAGCAGCAGCGCATTTCGAACTGGACACGGGAGAACTCTCTCCAGAATTAGACTTTGTAGAAAGAGTCATTAAAGAAAAACCCCCGGTCAGCCAGACCATTCCACTCCTCGCCTCAGTGAAAAGGAGGATCACCCCGTCGCTGTCCACTCCCGCATTGATCAGAGGGGTCAATCCACGGATTGAGAAACTTTTCGCTCCTTCACCCTCAGATCCGCTCTACATTAGGGGACATTCCATACCGGACTCCCTAGTTGTATCTAATACTAGAAAGAGGGCAGGGGTACCACTTTCCACCAGTGAGGCACCCCCTGACAAGGAGGGCAAGAGGCTATATGCCCTTGCAAAAAGAGTTACTTCCTCGGCTGCCTTCTCAGCAAGAATTGCCAACAACAATTCCTTGCTTGCGAGCTACGCAGACGCGCAGTGGGCCAAACTGCGCAAAGACGCAGAGGAAGCACCGGAGCCTTTACGTACACGCCTACTGTCGACTATTGGCGAAGGAACACAAGTGAACCAGAGCATTGTAAAAAACTCTCTGGACGCGGCAGAAACAGCAGGACGTTCCCTGGTACAAGGAATACTCCTAAAGCGCCATGTATGGCTGCGCAACTCAGGCTTTAAACCGGAGACACAGGCGTCTTTAATAAATAAACCTGTCGAGGACGCCAACCTCTTCGGAAAGGCGGTAGATGAAGCCCTAGAGATGGCCAAAAAAGAGTTCGACACTATCAAGACTCTTGACCAGATCTCTAAGCCCACTACCAGACGCGGCTATGGCAACAAGCGCTTTTTTCGTGGCCAACGGCAACAACAACAAGGTCAGCATCAGCAATACCCTGCCACCAATTACCAAGCCAATAGTGGGCAGTACAGCCAAAGAGGCCAACGCCGGGGCAAAGGGAGAGGTCGGGGATCCACCCCCAGAGGCTCCCAAGCCCCCAACAACTCCAAGTGACGCGAAGATTCGCGTCCCCTCCCATGCAACACCGGTCGGGGGCCGGATAACATCCTTTCTTCCTGCATGGGAGGAGATAACGTCAGACCGTTGGGTACTTTCCACCGTAGCCCACGGATACTGTATCGAATTCAACAGTTCCCCATCCTACAGACCCCCGAGGGGACGGCGGTTGACGCCGGAACATCTTGCCATCCTTCTTCAAGAAGTACAACAACTGCTGGAAAAAGGAGCCATAGAGGTCGTGCCTCTATCTCAGGTAACGGAAGGTATTTATTCAGTGTACTTCCTTGTACCCAAAAAGGATCTAACCATGCGCCCTGTATTAGATCTGCGCCCAGCGAACAAGTTTATCAAACCCCAAAAGTTTTGTATGGTGACCTTACAGGAGGTGATCCCGCTGCTTTCACAGGGAGATTACATGACAACATTGGACATGAAAGATGCATACTTTCATATTTCAATGTTGCCAGCGCACAGAAAATACCTAAGGTTCATGATAGAGGGCAAACACTACCAGTTCAAGGTGCTACCCTTCGGTATAGCTTCAGCACCAAGGGTATTCACAAAGGTACTGGCAGTGGCTGCGGCCCACCTGCGCAGGTTGTCCATCCCAGTTTACCCTTACCTCGACGACTGGCTCATAACAGGGGACTCCTACGAAACATGTTTCTCCAATACCCAAAAGACGGTAGACCTTTTGTTCCAACTGGGCTTCTCCATCAACGAAAAGAAGTCCAGTCTAGACCCCAGTCAAATCAAACAATTCCTAGGGGCTCTAATTCAAACAAGGGACGGCCTCGTCTTCCCCTCCAAAGAGAGGGTCCAAAACATGCTGTTTCAGATCCCCCAATATGTGACCGGCCGAGAGGTGACGGTACGCAAAGCAATGCGCTTGCTAGGAATGATGGCGTCGTGTATTTATTTGGTACCTCACGCGCGCCTGCGCATGCGCCCAATGCAAGAGTGGCTCAACAGCCAGTGGTGTCAGGCCAGCGGACAATGGGACGATCTAGTGGTGGTCTCGCAGGCCTTGGTTCTCTCGCTACAGTGGTGGACAAAGGGGAACATGGAAAAAGGAAAACCCTTTGCCACACCCGCGGCGGAAGCCACTCTAACCACAGACGCATCCCTCACAGGATGGGGTGCTCACCTATCCCATCAGACTGCTCACGGAGTGTGGACTCCGAACGTAGCATCCAAACACATCAATCTACTGGAGCTACTAGCGGTATTCAAGGCGCTAAAAGCCTTCCAAGAACTCCTACAAGGCAAGACAGTAATGGTCCTTACGGACAGCACTACAGCCATGTACTACATCAACAAGCAGGGGGGCACCCACTCTCCAGGCTTGTCCAAACTGGCCCAGAATATATGGAAGTGGGCTCTCAAACAGGACATGTTCCTACTATCACTACATGTACCCGGGGAACTCAATCTGCTGGCAGACAGACTCAGCAGAGATTTCCCCCTGCCCGAAGAGTACGAATGGCGTCTGCACGAAGACATCGTCTTCGACGTCTTCACACAATGGGGATTCCCAGAAATAGACCTGTTCGCAACCCTGGAGAACTCTCAATGCCTAAGTTACGCCTCCAGGTACCCCCAGAACCAATCCAAGGGGAACGGTCTATCGATGCAATGGTCAGGGAAATTTGTTTACGCTTTTCCCCCCGACTCCCCTTCTCAACAAGGTAGTGCACAAGATGCACCAGGAACAAGTGACCATGATACTGGTGGCCCCTATGTGGGCCCGACAGCCATGGTTCGCTCACTTGATGGAGATGTCTCTATCTCCCCCAGTAAAACTCCCCTGCCCGTACAACATGCTATCTCAGAACAAGGGCAGGACTCTGCACCCATGCCCTCAGAACATGAATTTAGCAGCTTGGCTCCTGAGGTCATAGAGTTCGGGCATCTACAACTCCCGCAAAGATGCATGGACATCCTCAGGGAAGCCAGAAAACCGAACACTCGCCACTGCTATTCTAGCAAGTGGAAGAGATTTGTCATCTGGTGCAGGAGTAAAAGCATCAACCCTATTGACTGCTCTCCCACACATGTGGTACTAGGCCTAGTGTTTAACTCCATTAAAGTCCACCTAGCGGCACTTTCTGCATACACCACCTCCCAACTCAAAGTGTCGTGGTGGAAGATCCCAGTTATAAAGGCATTCATGGAGGGAGTAAAAAGAATACACCCCCCGATAGCTGATCCTGCTCCCGGATGGGACCTTAATGTGGTACTTACCAGAATCATGGGCTCTCCATTCGAACCCATGCACAAAGCATCCCTTAAACATCTTACTCTTAAGGCTGCTTTTTTAATAGCTATCACCTCCATCAGGAGAGTAAGTGAACTTCAGGCTCTTTCTATTCTAGACCCCTTTGTTACAGTTCACAAAGATAAAGTGGTTCTACGCACTCACCCTAGGTTTGCTCCGAAATTTATTTCTAAATTCCACGTAAACCAGTCTATAGAACTACCAACGTTCTTTCAAAATCCTTCCAATTTGGGAGAAAGGACTCTGCACACACTTGATGTACGCAGGGCGGTCATGTTCTACATGGAAAGAACCAGACCATTGAGGAAGACTAATCAGTTCTTCGTCTCGGTGGCAGCAGGAAGAGAAGGAGATGCGGTTTCAAAGTCCACTATTTCTAGATGGATTGTTCAATGCATCACTCTCTGCTATACTCTTGCTAAGAGAGAACTACCCTTTAAGCCAAGAGCACACTCTACTCGAGGCACGGGGGCTTCCATAGCATTCATTGCAAATGTTCCCCTTGAGTCCATCTGCAAAGCGGCTACCTGGAGTTCTGTGCACACCTTTACAAAACACTACTGTCTAGATACACACTCTAGATCTGACTCCCAGGTGGGACAGGCAGTATTACGACACCTTTTCTCTACTGTTCCTTCTCATAACCCACCGCCAACTCCGGGTACTGCTCGCTAGTCTATGCACAGCATGTGATTCTAAGCAGATTAACAAACATCAGAAGAGAATGCATTACTTACCGTAAAAGCATTTCTGATGGTTGTATCTGCTTAGATTCACATGCGCCCACCCTTCCTCCCCGCTCGGATGGAAGGAACATAGACTTCCTTTATATATCTCTCTCTCTTTCTGTACTCACTCACGTCTAGAAGGCTCCCTCAGGGCAGAAAAAATACAAACAGAGGGACCTCGACGCGTGAGGGATTGTGGGTACAATGCACGTCACTATAGGGATAGTGTTTCAGACACGCCTGGTCGACGTCCCCTTTTCGACTACGAAAAACAAAATGCAATACTCCGCAGTGACCACTGGATGTCGGACCTATGCACAGCATGTGAATCTAAGCAGATACAACCATCAGAAATGCTTTTACGGTAAGTAATGCATTCTCATATATAATGACTTGAGAATAACTGAGAAGTGAGAGGATACCAAGGCGGACACCTGAGAAGTGAGAGAATACCAGGGTGGGCACCTGAGAAGTGAGAGGATACGCCTTATTCCTGCGCTTTAATATAATGGTCAGAAGAAACGTGAACCCAGAGTCCCACATAATAGGGAATGATTAGACGACCACCATGTTTAAAGACGTCGTGACTGGTTCGTTTAAACTCCATGTAGGGGTAATGATTAGAGGCAGAGATATTTGTGTCCAGTTGGTGTCTGTCTACTCTTAAGTGTCTCTTATATGTTCTGTTGTGCCATCACATGTGGAGGATTTTTTTTTTTAGAACTGATTAAGCTTTTGCGTGATTCGATAGTTGTGATAGAATCGTACGCACATTGATGTTTTGAGTAATTTAGTAATAGATTTTGGTGAAAAAAATAGAATTGGAGCTTGGGGTGTTTGGTGCTCGCTCATATTGTTGGAAGTGTTAAAGTTGCATGAAAGTATTGAAAGGTATTGTGTAAGAGGAACAGACACAGGTTTAACCATGGAAGACATTACTCCATTAGCACACCTATGCAAACAGCTGCCAAAACACGCACCCAAGCTAAAAAAGTACAGCACAGAGTCGGTTAAAGGCACTGCACACAAGATGTTTATGCCATGGCCACAAAATGGGTCTTTATCTAAAGCCGTCTTACAGCATATGACGATGTAGTTGCATGCCACATATAAAGGCAAGAAGTTAGAAAAACGCCTTCCCGTTCTAGAATTGTGGAAGATGTATGAACAAGGAAAGGAAGAAGAGCCTGCAGCAGATTGGATACTAAATGTATGCTCGGAGGGGGGTGAGACGCCTACCGCGCCACCTGCTCTGCCTGAAACAGACACCGAAGGAAGTAAGGCGGAGGGACTCTACCCATCAAGGGAGCTTAAGGCAGCCACGGGATATAGCAACCCTGCATGAGTCACCTACATATAGTAGTGATGAAAATCAAGGGAAGGACAAAAATGTCACCTCTGCAGTCCTGAGGGACAAGGGGAGCCGTGATGCTGAAGGGAAGGATCTGGCACAGACCAGTGCATCTCTTGATGGGGAGATAGAGGGAAAGGAAGCAAAGACAGAACCGATGGGATAGCATTCACAAAAGACGAATGGATGGGAGGCCACATTTTATTGAAACTCGATGGGAAAGGAAGTGATGATGTGAGACCTTAAGAGAGGCTAGATGAGACGGAGAAAGGAGAAAGAAAAGGAGTTAAGGGATGGAAGGATAAGAAGGAAAGATAGACTGAGGCGAGAGCAGCTATATCGCGAAGAGCAAGAAAAGCAGCTTGATCGCAAGCAGAGAGCAGTCTATGACCAAGACAGACAGAAACAGCAAAGGTTGGAAGAAGAGCAAAGGGTACGTGAAAAAAGGATAGAGACACACGAAGAGATGAGGAAGTTCGAAGGACATATGAATGCAGAAATGAAAGAAGAGAAGATAAGTCAGAGAAGAGGCGAGGAAACGCAGGGAATTCGATGATATTGAACGTAAGCGTAGACAGAGGACACACGATCTCGAATATTTGGAAAGGGAAGTTAAAACACCCGATCCAGTTGTAGACTGGGAAGACATGGAAGAATTCTTTCCTGCGTACGACTCAGTACCAGGCATGTCTAGGGCAAATATTGATGATGACTTCGTCACCAGAAGCATCGGGGAAACGATTAATAAAATATGATGAAATGGGGCTAGAACAATTACCCCAAGGGGAGGGGGAGGACGAGCACCTGGAGAGCACTTTGCTATATGACAGAGGATGTCACCTGAAGTTGTGGGGGTTGGAGACTGTCCCTGGATAGATTATAAATCGGTAGAAACGAGGATGACACAAGAAGTTGCGTGAATTGGGAACAACCAATGTCTGACTCCGAAGAGGAGCAGCGCGAGGCAAATGAAGAAGGGAGACTGCGCGAAAGACGCCTCAGGGGAAAGAGGGGTACGATCGTCAGATACTAGCGAGTCCGTACCGAGGACATCACACTCTGCCGCACAGTCTGACCAGCATGAGGGAACACCCCATGGTCAGAGAGGGGTGCCGCCACCAGCCTATGTAGACAGATTGAGGACATTGACAGGTAGACAGTGATGGCGATGCGGGAATATTACCCCTGCGATAGACAGGAGAACCATAAGAGAAGAGAAAGAAGGCTGCACATTCCAATTTACGCTACTAGAAAAGGGGGGAGCAAGACCACAATATATTCCATGGCCACACATGGATCGAGAAAACCTGAAAAACAAGCTTCCAATGCTGACATCGGGAGCCGGGAAGTGGATACATGAGTTATAAAAAAATGACAGGAGGAAACACGCTAGCTGTAGGGGACATTAAAGGTCTCCTGATCGCCATACTTGGGGAGAGAGCAAACAATGTGTGGACACAGGTCGGGTACCCTGGTGTAACCTTAATTAATACAGCGCATGACGGAGCAGCATTTAATAATTGTAGAGCAGCAGTATGGAAAGTGCTATGAGTGCTTTACCCAGACACTTCCGATATGGGAGCTATAATGACTCGGAAAATGAAGGAGTCAGAAGATCCGTTAATTTATATCCAGAATTTCCAAGACATGTGGGTGCTCGAAACGCATGCATCTTGGACAAAATCTATACCAGTGTTTTACCATATATTGTGCCAAGGGTTGACAGAGCCGGTGCAGAAACAGCTCAAGAAATTGGTAGAAGTTGAGGCTAAACCGTCGGCTGAAATACAGTTAACTATCGCACATTACTGTAGACTGTTGCAAGAAAAGAATCGGAAAAAAAGAGGCGACTCGAAAGGGCGAGGAAGCGAAGCTGGTGCAAAAGAAATTATCAAAGTATGCTCTTGAAGGAGCCATGCTAACTAACGCAGCTGAACAGAGCATGCAGCAGGTGATTAACCCGCAACAGAATAACCAGCGTAACATAGGATTTTACCCGATGGGAAGAGGTTTTAGAGGAAGGGGATGGCAGAGCAATCGGGGAGGTTTCCATAGTAATCAAGTAAGCTTTCAAAAAGTGCAAATTGGTAATCCAGATATGTTAAATGGACAAATAATCCGACCACCGCCAGTATGTTGGCTGTGTGGAATGACAGGGCACTTGGCGTGCACGTGGAGAAGTCAAGTCAAGGCATGGGAGCAGGCATGGCGAATCCACCTGCATCCTCACAACAGGGCGTTGCACAGAATCACACGGTGCAACAGCATGCGCCAGGAGTACAGCAAGGTGCGCAACCACAGAACATAGGACATTTTTAACAAGGACAATCCCAACAGACACTGTCTCACGTGGCACACATGATGAGCACAGGACAGGTCCAGAACCCTGGGAGGGGAAGCAACACTGGGACTGGGGAAAATCTGCAAGTGCACAATGGGTCGAATTTATATATATGTTAGGACAGCTCACTGGGAACCCTGATGTGTTCTATCCTATCAGTAACACCAGACCCTCATAGGGAACCTAGGGTGGATGTTGTTGTAGGGGGTAAAGAATATTCCTTCCTAGTGGACACTGGTGAAACACGCTCGTGCATACGTGAAGGCAAGTTTTCCTTGTCCGGCGAAGCCATAGATACCCAGAGTTTTACAGGAGCTCACAGTCGAGTTCCCTTTACAGATGCTCTCCAAGTCTCCATAGGGGAGTGCGAAATCAATGTACACTTATTGTATTCACGTCGGACCCCAGTAAACATTTTGGGTCGAGACTTAAAATTGAATATGATGATTTCGTTCACGGAAGTGGGCATTCCACTCCAGGAATGTACTATTCAAACGTATGCGAAATGATTAGAGCATGCTCAGGACACAGACATGTGAGCTATACCGCTGGAGCCAGAAGCTTTCACATATGGCATGCGTGTGCTTATGGCAGGTTTGCCAGGCCTTGCAGATAGAACTATGAGAGCCCCTGATGAGTTTTTATTCAGGCCAAGAATACCTATGCATGCGGAGGAGGGACAAGTGTTTCCCTTGATGATGCATGCAGCTGTGGTGCGAGGGAAAGTAGCATTTGTTGAAGGATACGATGATGAAGGCAGACAATGGTGCTCAATTATCGCCATCGAAGAAGGGTATCCAGTGACTGACGTCACCAATGACGATCTGTTTGAAGATCAATCAGACACGAAAGAGACAAGTGTGGAAGTGAGTCTTGTATTTTGGGTAAAAATTATCAAAAGAGAAGTGCCTCAGAGAATGATGTTGGCACTAAAACGCCTGGAATATTTTGATGAGGATATAGCTAAAATACCTGTTTCAGTGTGGACTACAGGACCCTATGACATAGGCCTCCTGAAGGGAGTGGGGGAAGTGAAAATTAAATTGAAACCTGGAGCAATTTTGCAGAGAGTCCGACAATAGCCCATGTCCAGAGAGGCAGACGAACAGGATGGCGAAGGCAATCTCTGCGATGATGGACCATGGCATCTTAGTGACATCAGAATCGCCATGTAATAAGGCGGTTTATCCTGTCAGGAAATCAAAGGGGGGGGGGGATCTTGGCGTTTAATTCAGGATTTACGAGCAATAAATGACATTGTTGAAGCAGAGTTCCCTTTAGTCCCTAACCCGGCTACAATTCTATGTAATATACCCGTCAAGGCAAAATATTTCACGTGTTTGACTTGAAAAATGCTTTTTTCTCAATCCTGTTACACCGCGACTCACAAGATCTGATATCCTTCACGTTCAGAAAAATGCATCTGAAAAGCACGAGGCTGCCACAGGGGTACTGTGAGTCCCCGTCCATTTTCAACAGAGTCCTGCAGATGGACCTAAGCAATATCACATTAGAAAGTGTCTTCTTGCAGTATGTAGATGACATCCTTATCTGCAGAATCATAGAAGAACAGTGCAGACGCGATTCAGTCCAGCTATTGACTATACTGGCCGAGAAAGGATATAAGGTTGACAAGGAAAAGTGACAATACTGTCAACAAGAAGTGCTATACATAGGCCAACTAATCTTGCATGTAGGGGGAAAAGGGTGACCCCAGAAAAGGCTGAAGCCATCTTGAACACGGCTAAACCACACACAATAAAGCAAATGCAGAGCTTTCTAGGCCTGTGCAACTATGCTAGGGCATGGGTGTTCGATTACACGTCATATACTAAGCCTTTACTTCAGGCCCTTAAGAAGGCCCAAGTAACAAAGGAAAAAATTGAATGGTCCGAGGCGATGGAGAAAGGGTTTTCTGAACTCAAGGCAGCGTTTTGTACAGCTCCAGTTCTCGGGATTCCTAACTATGCAGAGGAATTTTATCTATTCTCACACACAAATGGCAGCGTCATGACAGCGTGCTCGCTCAAAAAACCTCATTCGGGTACAAGCCCTTAGCATATTACAGTGGGAATCTGGATCCAGTAATGAAGGGACACTTCCCATGCGAACAAAGCTTAGCTGCCGCAGCGTTCGCCATAGAGAAGGTGACAATCATTGTAATGGGATGCTCCATGACTTTGTAAGCTGAGCACTCATTATTTGCCATTCTAGAGAAACCTTAGGGCATATTAACATCTCAGAGAGCTTCTGCTTATGAAGTGATCATATCCAACCCATCGATTAAAATAGTCTGATGTAAATAGTCAACCCACTTTTACAATCGAAAGATTGAGGGAAACTGTTTACCGGCCACGAGTTTCCTCCCCCCTGAACAACCTGCAGAGGCTTCTTGACATGCAAAACTTGTGGCCTCAATACTAAACCTCAAAGGACAAACGGAGAACACCTCTGGGATAAGACCCGCACAGACATAAATCAATAATCACTATATAGTGACACCATTCACTTGAGTATTCAAAAATGTTTTTCTTTATGAAGACCAAAAAATGTTAAAAATGTATTAAATTGCTTTCAAATAAAACTACATACAAGCAGGATCCTATTAGCCTGTAATTGAAAATTCCATAAAACATTCGAAGTGCTAAAAGTGCTCTCTTACACACCACTCATCATTCATTCGCTACCATACCCATACTCCAACCACCATTCACTGGAATATAACCATACAGAGTGCCCTCCGTAGTCTGGGGTACTCTCTCAACAACACTAAATGTCCTAGTTAGACAAATCCTTATAGCTTAAGGTACTTTGTTAATTTAATAACCTATTCAACAATGTTGCCTGAACCGCTGGCAACAGTAATACCCAACGTGTTTTGTTCTACAATATACAATTATAATGCTTTTAGAACTTCTTCAGGGGAGAAAACGCATCCGACATGTACAATTTCTTTTGCTAGCATTTGGCGTGGTGAGAGTGTTCTTCCATAGTCCTACAAGGAATAGTATAGAAAACAGCCATCAGTAATGCTGTTAAAAAAACTTTCACTACACAACTAAAGAGCTAATAGTCTTTTGTGGTAGGCTTACCGTGGTATCTATAATGAATAATATTATCCATGGTGTGGTAGGCGCGCCTTCTTGGTAAGACAGCCTTCTGTGCTCGTGACCTTCACGTACAGCTGGAAACAACACAGCCACAACTCTGCAAAAAACGAGTAGATTAACTGTGGTGGTACATCTTAGTGCCTCCCCTATAGCTACAGGGAATCCTATCCTAAGCACTAGATCTCGGGTGGGAGCCTCCTAATCATAGCTCCACTTACTGAGCTGCCCTCACCCTAAACAACACACTGGGTCACCTGGATAACAACGCCCCATTTAAATTCCGTTAGGACTCACCAATTTACTGCCAGAGGCGTGATTCTACTCAACAGACTACCTATAATCTATTTAAAACATGATCTCGTCAAGACTCATAGTATACTCTGGGTGCGTGCATAACGCGAGTGGCATGCCCGAAATAGTCATCTCAAAAGTGTGGCAGCTACTAATACAAACTGCCGCAGCTCTGTGGCCTTTGAGAGCACTTACATGAGCGGCTTGCGAGACCCTCCGGTGGGCGTCTTGCTTGGCTCCACGTCCTCGATTAGTCGGCGCTGTCCTTGCACATCCTGATAGTGAACCCAGCCACGTTCATAGCTGAGCCAGTCACTGAAGGAGAGCCTATACATGACTGCAAATTATGACAAATTTGATGATGAAACCCCTAGGGTAAAAGAAAATGCCCCGACGGGAGGGGAGATTGTCTTTATTGATGGCTCTTCAAGGAGCGATCAAGGGGATGGACAAAGATACACAGGCGTCGCTGTGATAAAACACATAGCAAATGGAGAATTTCGAGTATTCGTCAGTGTACCAATACCATCTCATTATTCAGCACAGGCTGCAGAATTATTGGCGTTGATACTCGCCATTGAGAATCGCTCAGACCAGGAAGTAATGGTGTACAGTGACTCTGCCTATGTGATGTCAACAGTGCACGTGGGCTTAGTGCGCTGGAAAAGGAGGGGCTACCTCCGAACAGACGGCACACCAGTGCAGCACGCAGCTCAATTGGACAGGCTAATAAAGGCACTTCAGCTCCCAGTGGGCAGAGTGGTCGTAAAATGCGCCGCCCATACAAGGGGGACATATTTTGTGTCAGGCGGAAACCACGCAGCAGACACGGAAGCCAAGCATATGGCATCCAAAAGTGAGACGGTTATGGAAGTAGAAGTGGCATACACCCATGAGAGAATGATGGTGGCACGAACCATATCTGAAGCCTATAGCAATCTTGGGCAATTGCAACTAATGGAGATTCAAGCGGAGGCGCAGCAAATAGAGAAGAACCGGTGGGAACATCGAGGGTGTTCTTTAAACCCCTGTGACAGCTTGTGGAGGCAAGACAGCACTGGTAAACCAGTAATGCCTGTAGCCCTACTAAAAATAGTATTGGAGCAATTGCATTACCTGATGCACCTGACAAAGGAGAATCTAGCAGCAACGCTCACGGAAGACTGGTTTATACCGAATTGAGCTGAGCATGTTGCATTCTTTATGGTGAGCTGCATAATCTGCCAGCAATTCACCGCTGGGCACACATTAAAAGTAATGAGAGGTGTCCTCCACCGGCCAAATGGGCCTTTTCAGCATCTGCATGTCGATTACGTCAACATGATTCAAGTATGCAACGGGTACAGATACTTAATTGTCGTGGTGTGTCCATTCTCTAGCTGGATAGAAGCAGGTCCATGTACACACCCAAAACTCTACCTGTGTTTACAAATTCCTAGTGAGGGAAGTGTTCCTAGGTGGGGGGTGTGCGAAGTGATGAGGTCAGACAATGGGGCTTATTTTGTAAATTCAGTCTTTGAACAGATTAGCTTGCTGCTTGGTATAAAGCACAAGTTCTCGTTGGCGTATCATCTAGAAGGTAATGGGACTGTGAGAGGCTCAACGGCTTATTTAAAGGAAAGGATAGCCAAGTTGAAGCTTACTCTAAAGAGGGGATGGTTGCACTGCTTTCCTTTGGCATTATATGCTCTTCGTAACCAACCAGGCTCCGACCATCATCTTACACCACACGAGATAGTCACAGGAAGGAGAATGAAAACTCCCCATACCCCTCGAGAAAGAGCTAGATGTGATGCACAATCAACCCGAGAGGTCCTGGGATCTGAAATGCAAAAGTACCTTAACTGCATGACATCCAGCCTTACTGTAATTTCAGACCAGCTGCAACGACGACGAAAAGGGTGCAGCGCTGCAAAGCACAAAACACTGAAGGGAACATTGCAACAGACTTAGTTCAAGATCTAAGTGTTCCACTCGTGTTCCCTGGAGATAGTGTGCTGGTGAGGAGCCACACGAGGAAAAGGTGGGACGAGCCAAGATTCAATGGTCCTTTCATCGTGGAGGACTGCACCGAGAGCATGGATTTTTCTCAATGACATTAAGCCCTATATCGGAGAAAGCCCCCTAGCTGCACCCCGCTGCGAAGAGACTACAGACAACAGGGAAGAACCACAGCACGTGCAGACAAGATTGATGACGAGGAAGGACGACGCATGAGCAGCGAAGAAAAGACAAAGACCTTTTGCAAATTGTGGCTTCACTTGGACACTTCCTCTAGACAAAAGGGGATGAGGACAAAAAAAGAAAAACGGGCACTCTGTGCATCCTAGTTGCAGGGTGAAGAAGAAATTACGCATGTAAGCCACAACATGTTTTGTCGACACAAACTCGTAAGCCGAATCACATGTGAGCCGTGATGAGGGAAAGACTATGACAAACTTTGGTCAAGGACTTTTTCATTGAAAGCAAATACAGTATCCTGATTCACACAGTACCGAGACTTTGGTTTGCAGCACTTATGATGTCCCACAGCAAAGACATCACAAAGGATGTGGTTATATACTTCCACTTAGTAGTGGTATCATATCCGTCACTGGAAGCGAGGGTCACCAGTGTCCGACTTTCTACAAGATCCTGAGAATGAAAAGGTCATCAGACACCTGCTTACTGTGATTGCGGAAGCCTTCATCGTACTCCCGGAGTACGGTGAGAAGGACATAGATGCTTCCACCACAGACGATCATAGATGAACTCACCTATACACTTTTCTTTCGCATCATCGAAGAGTGCCCATCTATCGTCGGAAGAACAACAGACACTCAGACATTTATCCGAGATCCAGCAAACGCTGAACATTTGAGCCAGCTATTGAATAAAATGTGTTATTTAGTCCCACTCCACGCAACTGGACAGTGCAAACATTGTTTACGTCAAGGAAAGAGCACATAATCCTGAATTTCAACAAAGACTGGACAAATGTCCCCATCACCAGAAGACAGTAGATGTACCACGTTTTCTTTCACCTCATCGAGAACTTTCCAGAGTTGGTGGGAAGACCAATCAATGTTGACGTACTTACATTTCTCGGAGATCCAGTAAAGAACGCTCAGCTCAACATGCTCTTGCATGCCAATGTAGTTCAAATTAAAAATACTAATGTCCATCGGCTCCTTAGGAGATCCTGAAGAAGCTTCCGCCGAGGGACAGATCGAGAAAGCAGAGTCAAGAATTCATTTGTTATATTATTGTCTTTTTTTCCCTATTTTGTTGTACTGTCCAGTGTCCAATATGTCCTCCGTAATGAAGCAGATTCGTGGAGAGGACTGGGAACGCACGTATTTTGAACATGCACAGTAAAAGTGACTCATCGAAGTGTTAGTCTGATCTATTTTCCCATAGTAGCAAAGGAACTGAAATCCTGTATCAAGAGACAATTTCCTTCCGCAAGAGGGGGGACACTTGTGAAGCACCTTACACTTTCTCACACGAAACTGTTCGAAGAACAATATTGGGTGGGGAAACAATAAACTTTGACACTTGGCGAATGATCGAGATGGGGGCCCAGAGCAGTAACCTGGTCCTCCCACAAGCAGAGAGGCACCCTTGCTTCTCTGGAAGAAAATACTGTCGCCTGACCTATAAGGGAATAATGTACTTATGTATTATAATTATCATTATCTTTCTGTCATTAACAATCAGAACTGCATTCTTTATTGGTGCACGAAGCGTTCCAATTTCAGTGCACCCACCTGATGATGTACGCATGAAACCCACAAAAACACCCAGACCTTATATAGTCAATCCAGTCCTGAGAAAATCTGATGGTAAAGTAAATGAAGTGAAAATGAATGTAATTAGCTGTGAAAAATACACGCTTGAGGTAATGATTGAGCAGGAAAGCCGGAGACAGGGTCGGCACGAAAGGCATGAAGACAAAGCATGCACACACAAACTGAGTTCACACTAACCAGGCCTAGTGTCAATGACCACAGAACCTCAAATGGAAGCAACAGAGAAGACAAGACTGGCTACCGAAAATACTTTCACAGGAGATGGTGAGAAAAAAACGAGACGAAGGAAGAGGAGAATCAACAGAATCAGTGCTGTCAAACGCCCTGTGGAAAACAGAAGCGGCCTCAGAAAAACTCACCGCAAAGACACAAATGTTAGTAGATATTCTAATACCACACATAACCAGAGTAAGAAAACTACAAAAGGAACTGAAGAGCAAACCGACAGAGATTGAATCTACAAGCACACATGATCCAACACAAGGGACAAGCACCAGGTCTACAATACAGCCATATACCGGACCAGTGTTAGGCTGGGTGGCATGGGCACTTGCACACAGCAGAGAAAAAATGCATGAGGACCAGGAAGAAGCCGACAGACGCTTGTCCAGTCAAATGGCACAGGCGAAGAGACCTATACCATGGACCGAAATACCAAGAGTCCTCCAGCAAGAAAAGGGCATACAGATGCATTTAGGGATGCAGTTATAGCAAACTACAGGAATACACTAAGAATCAAAAGAAGCCTACATGAAGATAATAATGAACTAAATGACTACCTGGATAGCACAGCACATCTGGGAAACAACATTTGGTACCAACACATGAAGGAAGTTGGAAGACAGAATTCAGAAGGAGAATGCTTTGTTTGTGCACTCCTACCATACAGCATGGGGAAGTCCAAGATCTTCGTAGCTGTAGAAATTGATGTCCCAACAGCACATTGTCTGTCACATGTAGCAATGTGCAACACCAGAGGCCAGTTCATGGGGAGGGAGGCCTCATTGATATGGGCAACTGAAGCAGCTTTTCCCGATGAAGATGATTATGTCCAGGACATCAAGACAAGAAATAGAGCCCACGCTAGGAATCACGTGATTAGGTACGAGAAACCTGAAGTCAAAGGAGCAGGAATAAGATGGGAAATAATCCCAAGGCTGAATGTCCAGGGAAAAGCTGCAGAGAGGCTCAGATCTGGAAAAACAGAGGCCAAATGCAGATTTGGGGAACAGTACTTTCGCCAAACGGATGGGAAGAAGGAGTAGTGCTCTGCCGAGCATGGATGGTCCTTGGAGCCTGCAGGGAAGCAATAGAAAACTCACAGAGGCTGTGCAAACCACTATGGCCAAAACGTACAAAATTACTGACATGGGTTGAAGAGAGGAGGACCCTTGCAGATAGTACCACTAGAAAGCCCGAAATTGTGCTTCAGGAACAATGGCACAAGGAAAATTGGAGAGAACCAGAACTGTGGACGAATTTTTGATGGCACCACGAATGACCCATGGGACTGCAGTAATTATGGATCATTATTGGGTGTGTGGATCCAAAGCATACATAAGACTGCCAAAAAACTGGGAAGGCATATGCACAATAGTGAACGTTCACGTTCCAGCACTAATGATCCTGAAAAGTGACCTGAATATTGACAGTTTCCCGAAAACAGACGCTCACCTGAGGAAAAAAGAGATCGGTGGAACTGATGTCCCGAATGAAGAGAGAAAATTACTTCTCTGCCAAATCAGAAGAAGCATTTCATGCAATCCTGTATGAACACATGCTGTTCAGTCTCACCTCATCAGTGTTCACAACAATCCTCATGCCAAGATTCCAGGTTGGAGCAGACACTAAATGGTTGCAGATAACCAGAGGGGGTTACTACAAACCATCAACTCGACAATAAAGGGATTCAATGAAATCAAGGAAGAGTTAAGAGCAATCCGACTGATGACTCTCCAGAACAGATATGTGCTTGACATGATCACAGCTATGGATGGAGGGGTTTGTGCAAAAATCAGAGAATCATGTTGCACATTTATACCTTCTCGCGACGAAGAAAATTGAACTTTAACAGAAGCCAAAAGTATGCTGACAAAACTA
Organism: Ambystoma mexicanum; assembly: GCF_040938575.1. NCBI lineage: Eukaryota > Metazoa > Chordata > Amphibia > Caudata > Ambystomatidae > Ambystoma > Ambystoma mexicanum. The sequence goes on along the minus strand of NC_090923.1, from coordinate 31,395,732 downwards.
CAGAACCAGATGATCAATGAAACTGACGAAGTTGATGATGACAGCTGGTTTGGATCACTATTCTCGTGGGTCCCAAAATGGATGGCAGACGCATTCAAGTTTCTGGGAGCCCTACTAGTAATGTGTGATCAAAATATTAATCGCACAATGCCAGAAAACTGTGAAGAAAGCCATAGGGATGAAAATCATGATTGATGTCGAACCAGGATGGAAGCCCAGAAACCTAACTGTTGACGAAATAAGAGACTTTGTGAAGGCCAGTGGGTATGCGCCAGAAGGAACAAGGTTTCTATATCCCAGGAAACGCAGAAACTATGAAGGAAAATGGATCTATTGCAGCCCGAATGGACAATGTCAACTAATGACATGGAATAAAGACGAATATGTAAAGACAGCAGGAAACTTGAAAGGAGTGATAAAAATATGGACTCCAAAGACACCATCATGTACAAACCCAGAAGACGAAGAAGAAATGGATACAGAAGAACCAAGTAAGATGAATCCAAAAGAGGAAGCGGAAGTGGTCGATAAGCCAACCAGAGGGGAGAGTGTAGAGGAGGTCCCAAATACAACCTGCACTCCAGCCGCCCAAATTGAAGTACCAGGAACGTACACACTGAGATATGTGACATATGATGAGCAAATGAACCAACAGTGAGCCGCACTAGGACTCTGCCCAGTGCCCATCAGAAGAGCAATACCTATTGAAGTGCCAATAACCAGACAACCATGGACAATAAGGTATCCATTGAGACAACCATACCAGCAAATGACACAAAATGAAAATTGCTTAAACATTGTCCCAGAAGAAACTCAAGAGGCCTTAATTAAAGACGAATGACGACACAAGGGCCCGGACAGACGTACAGATGAAGAACGACAACCAAACGATGACACACAAAGACGAAACACCATGGATAAGGATATCACAGACATAGAAGAAGAGACGATGTTGAAATTTAAAGAAACATAACTGTAAAGCAAGATGAAAGTATTCAACCAGAAAACGCCTCTACATAGGCTAGTAACGCAAGAAGCTAAGAAACCAGTGTGGCTTGCTATGCTTAGTAGAAGAATAGAGCGGCATGCGCCATTATACATAATCTACCTCAACGAAGCACATTATATACGTGCGAGTCCACTTTATACAAAAGCAGAACTAACCCAGGCTACTAAGGGTCAAACAGGCCAGGACTCGTGTTCTAGCAAAAAGCAAGAAGAGAGGCCTGAACCGAAACTCAGCAAGGAGCAGCTTGCGCCTGGGAAATCGATGTCAAACCAAGAATGGGAGGCTAATAGTAACTTCAGAGAATCGAAACTTAAGGAGCAGAGCAGCCTGCCCCGTGAAGGTCGAGATAAGGAGGCCCAGGCAGGTGGCGGCTGAAAGTAAGAACTAAATGCACAAATAGAAGGAAAACAAAGCAAATTCACGGTGTGCTAACACGTGACCAGCCAAGCACGAAGAGGTACCAACGTCTGATGTCACCCCAAGCAGAAGATGCCATAACTTTTCCTGATAAGAAGCTACAGTTTTGAGGCTAACCACAACCAACCAATTGACACATAGCAATAAAGTACTGATTGATGGAAGGAAGACCGGGTGAATCGTGGGGCATCCTGTATCTGGGTGTCCGTTCTGCATGCTGCTAATTAAAGTGGAGATTTATGCTTGGGGTTATAGCTAACCCAATCACAATGGACCAAATAATCTAGGATCCTATAGATAGTAGAACCAATGGGACGTCGTACTTGTAGTGACGTTTTACATGAGTAATGTTAGAGGAAAGGGCGTAGACGCCCACCCGATAAGAGTTATCCAATCCCCACACTCCATTACCATATACAGATATAGCACCTATACTTAAGTTTCCTTTTCCTTCCAATAGAATTGCTTGGCAAACTTACGAGTGTTACACATCAATGATGATGGATTTTTAGTATAACTGTTACTGTTTGAATGACGATTGTTGGGAGTTGAAGCGAGACGGACCATCGCATCATTGTTGATCTCAATGTTTCTCCGTTTCTTGTACTTGTCATTAAACGGACTCTCCTTTGCCAAACCATTGAGTTGTCCTTATTGATTGGTGTTGGAGTAAGAAACCTGCACCCCCATCCACCTCAAGGTGCAGCTATCTCGTCTTAAAGTATTCGAGAGCAGGCTCTGATTCTATGGGCCGGTCAGGGGTCACTCGCCCTCGTTTACACAAGGAAAGCGAAACCCATCAGGCACTCCAACTCTTGGTACACCCCTGAGCTAAACGGATACAAAAAGCGGACAGCCCAGTCTGCTTCGATTATTTAAAACATTTTTTAAAAATACACTGACCCCCCGCTTAAAGTGAATTCGCCAAAGCATCCAGTGTCTATAAACAGACAATCATGTCGGCCAAATCCACTCACTTCAATACTAGGATCACAAATGCTAAATCACATGTTTGGGAAATATTCACTGACTTATGGAAACTTGATACCCTAGTCCTCGCCACTCAATCTATCATCAAAGACTAAACATGGTGAACCAACATTCAAACCGCCATGAGGAGCAAAATAGACCTGCTCAATAATAAAACCTGCACCAACCAAAACAGACTTCGTTCACCTGTCAGGGATGGCACTCTATTAAGAGTGGCACAGGACACCCAGAAAGGGTTTGGGTGGTTGTGCCAAATAAAGTGGACAGACAAGAACACACACAGCGGAAAGGAAAGAGAACGAAGAGTAGGCAAGAGTAGCAAGGGAGAAGATACAGAATGAATACCCTCTTGGGGTGTATGCAGATATAGGAAAAGAGTATTCCACGAACCTTGGAAATACTCTAGCCTTCTGCACAGTTTGCTATAACAGAGGCCCACGCTATTTGCTCATGACTTGGAACAGCAGCTATGGGTGTCTGTAATGTAGAAACGAGACAAGGGAAGGGGCAGAGGTTGACTGATGGGAACCAACAGTCAAGCTCTGTACAAAAGGGTCAGGGTCTACAAACAGTACAAGAGAAGATACTACAGACAAATCCAGGAAAGGAGGTGATAGCAAACTAGCAGAAGGAAATGAAGGGAAAGTCGTGTAACAGGATAGGATAGCAGAGGACAGTAAGGAACAAGGTTGAGAGCTCAGAGGAACAGGAAAGCTATGAGTAAGCCCACAGGAGTAGGACTGTAAGATAGAAAGCCCAGAGGAAAAGGGCTTAGGGCAGCAGAGTAAATCAGGCTGCCCGGCCAGGAACCCAGAAGGACCGGGCAGCAAGGAGTGGGCCCAGATGGGCAGGGCCGCTGACAGTAGAAGGTTGCAGAGGACTGTAGAGGGCTGCTAGGCCGAGAACCCAGCGGAAAAAGGTAGGTAGTAGGCAGCGGAGCGTGATAAGCTGCAAGTAGGAAGCCCAGAGGACAAGGGCTCTAGGCAGCCAGAGTGAGGTAGGCAGCAGAGCAGGGAGCCCAGAGGACAAGGGCTAAGGCAGCCGGAGTGAGGCAGGCTGCAGAGCAGGGAGCCCAGAAGACAAGGGCTGAAGTCAGCCGGCGTGAGGCAGGCTGCAGAGCATGGAGCCCAGAGGACAAGGGCTGAGGCTAGAAAGCAGCAGAGCGTGATCAGCTGCAATGTAGAGAGCCCGCAGGGCAAGGGCGGAGGCTGAAAGGCAGCAGAGCATGATCGGCTGCAATGTGGAGAGCCCGGCAGGGCAAGGGTGGAGGCTGGAAGGCAGCAGAGCGTGATCGGCTGCAATGTGGAGAGCCCGGTAGGACAAGGGCTGAGGCTGGAAGGCAGCAGAGCGTGATCGGCTGCAATGTGGAGAGCCCGGCAGGGCAAGGGCGGAGGCTGGAAGGCAGCAGAGCGTGATCGGCTGCAATGTGGAGAGCCCGGTAGGACAAGGGCGGAGGCTGGAAGACAGCAGAGCGTGATCGGCTGCAATGTGGAGAGCCCGGTAGGGCAAGGGCGGAGGCTGGAAGGCAGCAGAGCGTGATCGGCTGCAATGTGGAGAGCCCGGCAGGGCAAGGGCGGAGGCTGGAAGGCAGCAGAGCGTGATCGGCTGCAATGTGGAGAGCCCGGTAGGACAAGGGCGGAGGCTGGAAGGCAGCAGAGCGTGATCGGCTGCAATGTGGAGAGCCCGGTAGGACAAGGGCGGAGGCTGGAAGGCAGCAGAGCGTGATCAGCTGCAGTGTGGAGAGCCCGGAGGAGCAGGGCTGTGAGGCAGTGAGCCTGGAAGGCTATGGCTGGAGGCAGCAGGGTGGAGCAAGCAACAAGGCAGGGTCCAAGCAGGAGTGAAGGTAAGCAGCATACAAGATCCGTAGGAAGATGCAAAAGGTGGAGGAAGGACTCTCAGATGCAAGAGGCTGAGCCACTGCAGGCAGCAGCCTTTATACTGCCTAGCCCAGCACAGGGGCAGGCTAATTGGTTGCACCTGGCGAAGCACACCTGCAGGCAATCGGCCACCTCCCTTTCTGTTCCTGGGCTGGTGGAAGCAGGGCAAGTCCCTAGGGCTTCTGGGGGGTGTAGTTCCTTTGATAACCAATAGGAACAGCCAGGAATCGATGCTTGTAGCCAGGTGCATTATGGTATGCGTAGTTTGTTGGAAATAATAATAAATCACCAAAGTCTCGCAAATGGGAAATAAAGTTCCCAAAGTAAATATAGATGGATCCAAGAGTCTGTTGTAACTAAATGATAAACATATAGTCCAAATTGAACGTAAATGGATGCGCCCATGGCGCAGGCATGACAGTATGCCCCTCTCCAGGCCCCTCTCCAGGCTCCCTGAAGACCGACCTGTAGGAAGAATGTCTGTCACACCATACAAGAATCTTACTCCAAAAAGGCACATCATGAAGCACCAGAAACGGGTTGCAAGGTGAGAGTCTTGAATGACGGAGATAGTACCAAAGTTCTGAACTTTTGATGTAGAAACCAGAATAGACGAAGTCTTTGGAACACAGACCCCAACTGTGTGTGCATGAAGAGAGGAACTGCGAAAAACTGCTGCAGGCTCCATGATAGATTTTGCTTTGATGGGCAACAATATGGTGCTGGAAAGTGGAGCCATAGGTACAGCAGAGTTGGTAGCTTTAGGAAGGCTTTCCAAGACATCCGGAGCAGCAATGACAACGTTAGGATTAGCCGCAGAGAGTTCAGGAGTCACAGCGGCGGTTTTCCCATGATTAGTAGACAGTTCAGAGGTAACAGCAGCAGTGAGATCTTGAATGGCTGTAGAGAGTATCAAGGCTGTAGCAACTGGGTTTGTGGGTGTCATGAGAGAGCCAGCGGGCTGGAACGCACCTGAGACTGGTAGAGTAGAGTCTGGCAGTCTCAGTGCTATAGATACAACAGCAGGAACAACTGGAGCAGTAGTCTTAACAGAAAAACCCTTCGCTGACTTTGCAACAGTTAGCATGGCGGATGTAGGATCAGGAAGAGAAGGTGCTGAGGGATCAGGTTGTGTAGCAGAGGATTCTGCTGCAGCGAGCACAGCTGCGAAGGAAGTAAAAATCTGGGCATCGGGAGCATCAGAATTAGCAGTAGCTTCAGGAATCACAGTAGCTATAGCAACCTCAAGATTTGCAGCAGAGACTTGAGGAGTCTCAAATGTGGCAGGGAGTTTAGAAACCACAGCAGCAGGAAGATCATGAATTGCAGTTGGAAGTTCAGGTGCTGTAGCAGCTACAGACAGTTCAGGTGTTGCAACTACTGGTAGATCGGGTACTACAACCACTGGCGATTCAGGGGGTATCGAAGAAACTGAAGATGTTGATTGCTCAAGAGTGTTGTCTGATAGCACAGCCACACTTTGGCAAGCCCCGCTTGCCACTTCAGCATGCTCGATGTGAACTGCGCCAGTCTCTTCAGCTGCCATTGTCATTTCAGAAGAGGTTGTAAGTGTGAGTAATGGACAATAGGCAAGGGTGAGGGCGGAACCATCCTTTGACTCAGAGGGATTTCCAATCAGAAGACCACCCTTGTTTTGTGGTGTAATGGCTGTGTGCGTGATTTGACCCACCGGAGGAGTTAATTCTTTTCTGTCAGTACAACAACCTGAGTTTCTGTGGCTGGAAGGTGAAAGAGCTGTGTCAGTCTTTAGAAGGGATACATATGCTATATTAAGGTCTTCCATCTGCTTGGTATAAGTCTGTATACTTTTCTGTATGGCAATTCCAGGCCTTATCATGTCGATCTCTAAAGATAAGATGTCAGGTGTTGGACATAGTGTCAGATGGTCTGGTGACTTGTGTCCCTTCATAAGATTCTTATAATACAAATAAACAAAGTCATCATAGAGGTCTTCGGTCTTTCTTTTAAGGCGTAGGAGTTGTTCGTGTAGCAGGTAAGTATCATTAGTTTGATCTAAAGCTTCAGAAGCTGGTGTGGCAGAGAATTCAGTTGTAGCAATGGGAAGACTGACCTTAGGGTTATTGTGGTTAGTAGGTACAGTGGAAGCATTAAGACAACCGATGGTTAGTATAGGTCTTTTGTACCCAGGACCAGATGCACAAACCTCAGGATAATGACTGCCTTGTCCTGTCAAATAAGGGTTTCCAGCATTCTGGGGAGCTTGCCAAGCCGATCTTGCGCATATCACCCTGGCAACAGCGTATTCTGGTTTAGAGTCTCCCACAATGAGTGCTATATCCTTGGCTTTTGCGGTGTTAGAAGGCTTGTCAGAAGACGCAGGAGTGTTTTTCACTGTTTTGTTTAACAAGATCTGTAAGAATTCATTATTTTGCTGTAGCTCTGCAACAGATAAGGACTGCGGGTCATAGTCGCAAATGTCATAATAATTGTACATGGAAGAAGGGTCAGCTAGCCAGTGAGTATAGTACCGTGCTTCTAAATCTTTGTTTACTGAGGCGAGACTGTCCTTTAGACTAAGGTTCTTGTTTGCTGTCTTTAGGGAAACCATAGGTTTATGCAAAGGTTTCTTAAACCGAAAGGAAAGCATCTTTGTTCTGTGTGTGCCTTTCCGGCCTATGGAACAAGAAAATTTTAGCTCTTGCATTCTGTCAGGGATGGCACTCTATTAAGAGTGGCACAGGATTCCCAGAAAGGGTTTGGGTGGTTGTGCCAAATAAAGGGGACAGACAAGAACACACACAGCGGAAAGGAAAGAGAACGAAGAGTAGGCAAGAGTAGCAAGGGAAAAGATACAGAAGGAATACCCTCTTGGGGTGTATGCAGATATAGGAAAAGAGTATTCCACGAACCTTGGAAATACTCTAGCCTTCTGCACAGTTTGCTATAACAGAGGCCCACGCTGTTTGCTCATGACTTGGAACAGCAGCTATGGGTGTCTGTAATGTAGAAACGAGACAAGGGAAGGGGCAGAGGTTGACTAATGGAAACCAACAGTCAAGCTCTGTACAAAAGGGTCTACAAACAGTACAAGAGAAGATACTACAGACAAATCCAGGAAAGGAGGTGATAGCAAACTAGCAGAAGGAAATGAAGGGAAAGTCGTGTAACAGGATAGGATAGCAGAGGACAGTAAGGAACAAGGTTGAGAGCTCAGAGGAACAGGAAAGCTATGAGTAAGCCCACAGGAGTAGGACTGTAAGGTAGAAAGCCCAGAGGAAAAGGGCTTAGGGCAGCAGAGTAAATCAGGCTGCCCGACCAGGAACCCAGAAGGACCGGGCAGCAAGGAGTGGGCCCTGAGGGGCAGGGCCGCTGACAGTAGAAGGTTGCAGAGGACTGTAGAGGGCTGCTAGGCCGAGAACCCAGCGGAAAAAGGTAGGTAGTAGGCAGCGGAGCGTGATAAACTGCAAGTAGGAAGCCCAGAGGACAAGGGCTGTAGGCAGCCAGAGTGAGGTAGGCAGCAGAGCAGGGAGCCCAGAGGACAAGGGCTAAGGCAGCCGGAGTGAGGCAGGCTGCAGAGCAGGGAGCCCAGAAGACAAGGGCTGAAGACAGCCAGCGTGAGGCAGGCTGCAGAGCATGGAGCCCAGAGGACAAGGGCTGAGGCTGGAAAGCAGCAGAGCGTGATCAGCTGCAATGTAGAGAGCCCGCAGGGCAAGGGCGGAGGCTGGAAGGCAGCAGAGCGTGATCGGCTGCAATGTGGAGAGCCCGGCAGGGCAAGGGTGGAGACTGGAAGGCAGCAGAGCGTGAACGGCTGCAATGTGGAGAGCCCGGTAGGGCAAGGGCGGAGGCTGGAAGGCAGCAGAGCGTGATCGGCTGCAATGTGGAGAGCCCGGCAGGGCAAGGGCGGAGGCTGGAAGGCAGCAGAGCGTGATCGGCTGCAATGTGGAGAGCCCGGTAGGACAAGGGCGGAGGCTGGAAGACAGCAGAGCGTGATCGGCTGCAATGTGGAGAGCCCGGTAGGACAAGGGCGGAGGCTGGAAGGCCGCAGAGCGTGATCGGCTGCAATGTGGAGAGCCCGGCAGGGCAAGGGCGGAGGCTGGAAGGCAGCAGAGCGTGATCGGCTGCAATGTGGAGAGCCCGGTAGGACAAGGGAGGAGGCTGGAAGGCAGCAGAGCGTGATCGGCTGCAATGTGGAGAGCCCGGTAGGACAAGGGCGGAGGCTGGAAGGCAGCAGAGCGTGATCAGCTGCAGTGTGGAGAGCCCGGAGGAGCAGGGCTGTGAGGCAGGGAGCCTGGAAGGCTATGGCTGGAGGCAGCAGGGTGGAGCAAGCAACAAGGCAGGGTCCACGCAGGAGTGAAGGTAAGCAGCATACAAGATCCGTAGGAAGATGCAAAAGGTGGAGGAAGGACTCTCAGATGCAAGAGGCTGAGCCACTGCAGGCAGCAGCCTTTATACTGCCTAGCCCAGCAGAGGGGCAGGCTAATTGGTTGCACCTGGCGAAGCACACCTGCAGGCAATCGGCGACCTCCCTTTCTGTTCCTGGGCTGGTGGAAGCAGGGCAAGTCCATAGGGCTTCTGGGGGGTGTAGTTCCTTTGATAACCAATAGGAACAGCCAGGAATCGATGCTTGTAGCCAGGTGCATTATGGTATGCGTAGTTTGTTGGAAATAATAATAAAGCACCAAAGTCTCGCAAATGGGAAATAAAGTTCCCAAAGTAAATATAGATGGATCCAAGAGTCTGTTGTAACTAAATGATAAACATATAGTCCAAATTGAGCGTAAATGGATGCGCCCATGGCGCAGGCATGACATCACCCCACCTCATAACAGCAGCACCTGCCTTCAACACACCCTCTTCAAACATTCCTCCTTTTGCCTTCAAGGACATCTCAGGATTGGAAGTGCACTCCATTCTAAAAAATTTCAAACCCTCTAAATGAAAAGGCGATGTATGCCCTGCCACAATCATTAAGGAATGTGCTGACAGTTACTGGAACAAAAATGAATTGGTTGGAAACCATTCTTACTATGTATCCTCCTCCCTTCTATATTCATTCCCAAGTCAGCAAATAAAAGTGTATAGAATCACACTCAGAGAATTCCAAAAAGTTTTATATTTGAAAAGATTTTTGGAATTTCTATTTTTACGTAATGAACATCGCATCAAAGACAAAACATATAAGCAAACACAATTTGCATGGTCAGAGCAAAACAGAAACCTGTATTCACAGGGTAATATAGTTAGACAAACATTAAGGGGGGATATCTCACACACGCAACTGCTTAGCCTCAGAAAAAAACCATCTAATGGAGTCCCAGACACAGATTCTGTGTCCGTGCTCCACAATAGGGAGCAATGGGCAGCCGGCTGATGCGCGATTAAAACATAAATAAATAAATTAAAAAAATAACCTTGATCGCGCATCAGCCGCCTGCCCATTGCTCCCTATTGTGGAGCACGGACACAGAATCTGCGCCCAGGACTCCATTAGATGTTTTTTTTCCGATGCTAAGCAGTTGCGTGTGTGAGAAATCCCCCCTCTGAACTGGTTCTATATGTGAAGAGGTAGACGCCATAACACGCTGACTCTTGGACGCAGAGCCACCATTAATAGGTTATCTACGTCACCTTCACCTGTGGTGAGACGTCTGTCCCCATAGCATTCCCTGAACATCCTGACCACACAGTTTTCCCTTCGTCCTGATGAAGGCCCTATGAAGAAATGGCTCACCTTGCCCCGTTATAGGGCTGAAACACCTGGTGTAGATGCTTTTGTACCAAAAACACAAACACAATCAATGTCAATTGTTTGTGTTCTTTAGCAAGTTGTACGATTGATTTATTTTAGTTTATTTGTTCACTTTGTGTTTGACGCCTGTCGAATACTTGCAGTAGCGACAGTAGTAATTGCATTAATGTTTGCCTAACTATATTACCCTGTGAATACAGGTTTCTGTTTTGCTCTGACCATGCAAATTTTGTCTGCTTATGTGTTTTGTCTTTGATGCGATGTTCATTACGTAAAAATAGAAATTCAAAAAATATTTTCAAATATAAAACATTTTGGAATTCTCTGAGTGTGATTCTATACACTTATATTTGCTGTCTTGGGAATGAAAAAAGAAGGGAGGAGGATACATAGTAAGATTGTTTTCGAACCCATTCATTTTTGTTCTAGTAACTTTAGCCTTCCTGGGCAGAATAGGGTTGCTTCCACCAGGAGCCCTTTGATATTATTTAGGAATGTGCTGACATCCTAGCACCCATCATCGCGGCCTTCATCAATGCCTCCTTCACCTCTGGACTGGTCCCATCATGTCTCAAACAATCCTGGGTACTCCCCCCACACACCTCCTCCTAAAAAAAAAACCTCTAGACCCCTGAGCCCCCCAACAACTACAGGCCCATCACGACAGTCCCTTTCCTTCTAAAACAATCCTTGACAGAGCAGCCTACCTACAGATTCAACACTTCCTAGAAGAAAACCACATACTAGGCCTACGCCAACCAGGCTTCCGACCCGGCCATGGCACTGAATCGGCGCTGCTAGATCTATCAGATGGACGAAATTCGGGACAATGGCAAACCTGCCCTGCTCCTCGTTCTCGAGTTATCAGCCAACTTTGACCTAGTGGACCACAAAATACTCCGCCTCCTTAACCACATCAGCCCACTTCTTGCACGAGGCAACAACCTGGATCGCATCATTCCCAGAGGGTATAAACATGAGTGTTTGCAGAAAACGCGAGCACTCCCCCATCCCAATTGTATGCGGGGTCCCACAGGGCTGCATCTTTCCCACTTTATACAACATCTTCAGACCACTGTTAAATATTTTAGACACCAGCGGTATAACCTATACCAACTACACGGATGACACCCAAGTCCTCCTCCCCCTAACGGGTATCTATGAAGAAGAGGCAAAGGCACTTAACACAGCCTACGCCATCATCCAGAATTGGATGGTGGCAAACAGCCTATTCCTCAACACAGACAAGACTGAAATCCTGCTAATAGGGCCTCCAGCGACAATTAAAAATAACTCACCAACCAATAATCCACATTCCTGACGACATACAAATCCCGGTCTCTTCTGCTGTCAAGACCATAAGGGAATACCTAGACGCCACTCTCTCTGTCAAGCCAAGTCAGCGCCATCGCCTCATCTGCAGCAAACTCCACCAAACTACTGAATGCAGCAAAACCATTCCTCTCTACAGCAAGTTGCCTCACCACAGCTAGATCCAGCATTGGCTCTAGGCTAGATTACTGCAATGCCCTATTCACTGGCACTTCCTCCAAATACCTCCAACGCACCAAAGCAGGTGGAGCTAGCTTCCCCTTTATAGTGTCCAAACATTGGAACTCACTGCCCCCATGGCACATAGCTCGGCCCTCCCATGGCTGATCAAATAAGATCAATATGGTTTGTGGACTATCTCATGCCAACAATAACTGCATGTATATGCCTTGTATCAACCTGCAGCACTACCACAATGCCATTGGGCTGCTGCATGCTTTATAAACAAATAAAATAAATACATAATTCTGGATCAACTCCTCCAGTTCTGGGACCTAGAGAGCAGTTCTAGAGCTTTCCAGCAGCGAATGGGACTCAGCAGCACTGGTTCTCCAAGAAGAATGCAGGGTCCTCTCCTCCCCTTACTTTATCTGTGCACTTACTCTATCAGAATTGTCCCTGGGCCTAGTATGATAGCAACCTCGTCTGTCGCTCCCCCATCCCCTTACTGCCCCCCCTCCCTCAAGCACTATCTGAAACGTTGTCAGGCCTAGTATGATAGTTGCTTGTTTTGTTCCTCCCCTCCCTTTCTGCACCCCTCTCCCTCACCTTTTGTTTTTCTCCGGCTCTACCAGAAATGTCATCAGGCCTAGTACGGTAGTCGCCTGTCTCTTTCCATTTCCTTCCCACTCTCCCCCTCCCTTCCTTATCTATGTCTTAGCTCTTGCACTATCTGAAATGTCGTCAGGCCGAGTACGATAGTTAACTTCACATCCTTACTGTTCATGGCCTGTAAGAATGTCGCTGTATTTTCCCTTGTTCCCTCCCTTGCCTTGAAGCGCTTTGAAACACATTGTGTATAGGCGCTATATAAATAAACTTTCATATCATATCCTCTGGCGACAGAGGTTTAATTCACACAGACAGAGGGTTGTCCTCTCTTCCCGTGCTTACAGATTCAGCAAATTGCACAGGCTTCACGTGAGTGTGGTCATTTTGGGGCAGTCATGTCTCCTGTCAGTGAAGAGTAGGGAGGGGGGGTGTTAACTGTTTGCACTATGATTTTCTGCCCCAACAAGTGCCTTCAATACCTGCTGTGGAGATAAAGCAGGGGCTATTGGACAGCAGCCTTCGGCTGTTCTCCTGCTTCTGCAAGTAGATCTGCCCAGCAGACTGACCAAGGCCCCTTGCGAGGGGAGGTTACCCAATGCTATAGTAGCTTATGTTCAACCAGTGTCTCCAGGTCTAAAGGAATACAAAGCCCAAAACCAGTGGAATCCAAATAACAAGTCACACACAACGAAGGAATGTGTTACATAAAGTTGGAAATAGGGAACGGCTATTACTATTTCTAAATTTAAGAAAACTCCTAAAACAACAAATCTAGCACATTTTGCCTGTGATGGGATATTTAAAACCATAGCTACTTCACAGAAAATTGAAAACCAATAATAACCCAGTCCTCCACTGGCATTGTCTCTTTTCTGATCTGTCCAGGCTTCCCTAGGTCACAGTGTCCTGATGGGTCAGTCTGCCCCCCGCCCCTGCCCCTGAGTGGCCTGCACTCCCTTTGACGGATCTCTCCTAGCTTGAGAGCCTGCTCAGTTCCCAGTAGATGATGTCACGCACCTTTTGCTTTTAAAGTACCGCAGCTCAGGGCTAAACAAGGCCAGCAATGCTGCAACAAGCTGCTTCCTAAAATGATAAGTGCTGTTGGACAAAACCAGACAAAGTGGCTGTGGCACCAGTGATATACCATTGGATGACTCATATTTGCTGCTCCCCTTTAGTTGAAAGTATGTTCCTATGTCTTTCCCCTGGTGCCATTCTCCCTGCTACACCCTTCACAAGTGAGCCTGGGATGCTCGGGGATCCTAGGTGAGCCTGGGATGCTCGGGGATCCTAGGTGAGCCTGGGATGCTGGGGATCCTGGGTGAGCCTGGGATGCTCGGGGATCCTAGGTAAGCCTGGAATGAGCGGGGATTCTAGGTGAGCCTGGGATGCTCGGGGATCCTAGGCGAGCCTGGGATGCTCGGGGATCCTAGGTGAGCTTGGGATGCTCGGGGATCCTAGGTGAGCCTGGGATGCTCAGGGATCCTAGGTGAGCCTGGGATGCTTGTGGGGGGGGATCTTAGGTGAGCCTGGAACGCACAGGGATCCTAGGTGAGCCTGGGATGCTCGGGGATCCTAGGTGAGCCTGGGATGCTCGGGGATCCTAGGCGAGCCTGGGATGCTCGGGGATCCTAGGTGAGCCTGGGATGCTCGGGGATCCTGGGTGAGCCTGGGATGCTCGGGGATCCTAGGTGAGCCTGGGATGCTCGGGGATCCTAGGTGAGCCTGGGATGCTCAGGGATCCTAGGTGAGCCTGGGATGCTTGTGGGGGGGATCTTAGGTGAGCCTGGAACGCACAGGGATGCTGGGATGCACGGGGAAGCTAGGTGAGCCAGGGATACACAGGGATCCTGGGTGATCCAGGGATGCACGGGGATCCTGGGTGAGCCTGGGATGCACAGGGATCCTGGGTGACCCTGAGATGCACAGGGAAGCTAGGTGAGCCAGGGATGCACAGGGATCCTGGGTGAGCCTGGGATGCACGGGGAAGCTAGGTGAGCCAGGGATACACGAAGAAGCTAGGTGAGCCAGGGATGCACAGGGATCCTGGGTGAGCCAGGGATGCACGGGGAAGCTAGGTGAGCCAGGGATGCACAGGGATCCTGGGTGAGCCTGGGATGCACGGGGAAGCTCGGTGAGACTGGGATGCACAGGGATCCTGGGTGACCCTGGGATGCACTGGGATGCTAGGTGAGACTGGGATGCACAGGGATCCTGGGTGACCCTTGGATGCACAGTGAAGCTAGGTGAGCCTGGGATGCACAGGAAGCCTGGGATGCACGGGGAAGCAAGGTGAGCCTGGGATGCACAGGGAACCTGGGTGAGCCTGGGATGCTTGGGGAAGCTAGGTGAGCCTGGGACGCACTGGGATGTTGGTGATCCAGGGATGCACAGGGTTCCTGGGATGCACGGGTGAGCTAGGTGAGCCAGGGATACACAGGGACCCTGGGTGAGTCAGGGATGCACAGGGATCCTGGGTGAGCCTGGGATGCACGGGGAAGCTAGGTGAGCCAGGGGTGCACAGGGATCCTGGGTGAGCCAGGGATGCACAGGGATCCTGGGTGATCCAGGGATGCACAGGGATCCTGGGTGAGCCAGCGATGCAGAGAGATCCTGGGTGACCCTGGGACGCACTGGGATCCTGGGTGACCCTGGGATGCACGGGGAAGCACCTAGCCAGGGATGCACAGGGATCCTGGGTGACCCTGGGATGCACGGGGAAGCTAGGTGAGCCAGGGATGCACAGGGATCCTGGGTGAGCCTGGGATGCACGGGGAAGCTAGGTGAGCCAGGGATGCACAGGGATCCTGGGTGAGCCTGGGATGCATGGGGAAGGTAGGTGAGCCTAGGATGCACAGGGAACCCGGGTGAGCCTGGGATGCACAGGGAAGCTAGGTGAGCCTGGGATGCACAGGGAAGCTAGGTGAGCCTGGGATGCACAGGGAACCTGGGTGAGCCTGGGATGCACGGGGAAGCTAGGTGAGCCTAGGACGCACTGGGATGCTGGTGATCCAGGGATGCACGGGGATCCTGGGATGCACGGGGAAGCTAGGTGAGCCTGGGATGCACAGGGAACCTTGGTGAGCCTGGGATGCACGGGGAAGCTAGGTGAGCCTAGGACGCACTGGGATGCTGGTGATCCAGGGATGCACGGGGATCCTGGGATGCACGGGGAAGCTAGGTGAGCCAGGAATGCACAGGGATCCTGGGTGAGTCAGGGATGCTTGTGGGGGGGATCATAGGTGAGCCTGGAACGCACAGGGATCCTAAGTGAGCCTGGGATGCTCGGGGATCGTAGGTGAGCCTGGGATGCTCAGGGATCCTGGGTGAGCCTTAGAGGCTCTGGGATCCTAGGTGAGCCTGGGATGCTCGGGGATCCTAGGTGAGTCTGGGATGCTCAGGGATCCTAGGTGAGCCTGGGATGCTTGTGGGGGGGGGGGGATCTTAGGTGAGCCTGGAACGCACAGGGATGCTGGTGATCCAGGGATGCACGGGGATCCTGGGATGCACGGGGAAGCTAGGTGAGCCAGGGATGCACAGGGATCCTGGGTGAGTCAGGGATGCACAGGGATCCTGGGTGATCCAGGGATGCACGGGGATCCTGGGTGAGCCTGGGATGCACAGGGATCCTGGGTGACCCTGGGATGCACGGGGAAGCTAGGTGAGCCAGGGATGCACAGGGATCCTGGGTAGCCTGGGATGCACGGGGAAGTTAGGTGAGCCAGGGATGCACGAGGAAGCTAGGTGAGCCTGGGATGCGAGGGAACCTGGGTGAGCCTGGGATGCACGGGGAAGTTAGGTGAGCCTAGGATGCACAGGGAACCCTTGTGAGCCTGGGATGCACGGGGAAGCTAGGTGAGCCAGGGATGCACAGGGATCCTGGGTGAGCCTGGGATGCACGGGGAAGCTCGGTGAGACTGGGATGCACAGGGATCCTGGGTGACCCTGGGATGCGCGGGGAAGCTCGGTGAGACTGGGATGCACAGGGACCCTGGGTGACCCTGGGATGCACTGGGATGCTAGGTGAGACTGGGATGCACAGGGATCCTGGGTGACCCTGGGATGCACGGGGAAGCTAGGAGAGCCAGGGATGCACAGGGATCCTGGGTGACCCTGGGATGCACGGGGAAGCTAGGTGAGCCTGGGATGCACAGGGAGCCTGGGATGCACGGGGAAGCTAGGTGAGCCTGGGATGCAGAGGGAATCTGGGTGAGCCTGGGATGCTTGGGGAAGCTAGGTGAGCCTGGGACGCACTGGGATGCTGGTGATCCAGGGATGCACAGGGATCCTGGGATGCACGGGGAAGCTAGGTGAGCCAGGGATACACAGGGAGCCTGGGTGAGTCAGGGATGCACAGGGATCCTGGGTGAGCCTGGGATGCACGGGGAAGCTAGGTGAGCCAGGGCTGCACAGGGATCCTGGGTGAGCCAGGGATGCACAGGGATCCTGGGTGATCCAGGGATGCACAGGGATCCTGGGTGAGCCAGGGATGCAGAGAGATCCTGGGTCACCCTGGGATGCACTGGGATCCTGGGTGACCCTGGGATGCACGGGGAAGCACCTAGCCAGGGATGCACAGGGATCCTGGGTGAGCCTGGGATGCACGGGGAAGCTACGTGAGCCAGGGATGCACAGGGATCCTGGGTGAACCTGGGATGCATGGGGAAGGTAGGTGAGCCTGGGATGCACAGGGAAGCTAGGTGAGCCTGGGATGCACAGGGGAGCTAGGTGAGCCTGGGATGCACAGGGAACCTGGGTGAGCCTGGGATGCACGGGGAAGCTAGGTGAGCCTAGGAAGCACTGGGATGCTGGTGATCCAGGGATGCACGGGGATCCTGGGATGCACAGGGAAGCTAGGTGAGCCTGGGATGCACAGGGAATCTTGGTGAGCCTGGGATGCACGGGGAAGCTAGGTGAGCCTAGGACGCACTGGGATGCTGGTGATCCAGGGATGCACAGGGATCCTGTGATGCACGGGGAAGCTAGGTGAGCCAGGAATGCACAGGGATCCTGGGTGACCCTGGGATGCGCGGGGAAGCTCGGTGACACTGGGATGCACAGGGATCCTCAGTGACCCTGGGATGCACTGGGATGCTAGGGGAGACTGGGATGCACAGGGATCCTGGGTGAGCCTGGGATGCACAGGGAAGCTAGGTGAGCCTGGGATGCACAGGGATCCTGGGTGAGCCTGGGATGCACGGGGAAAGCTAGGTGAGCCTGGGATGCACAGGGATCCTGGGTGAGCCTGGGATGCACGGGGACGTTAGGTGAGCCTGGGATGCACAGGGAAGCTAGGTGAGCCTGGGATGCACAGGGGAGCTAGGTGAGCCTGGGATGCACAGGGAACCTGGGTGTGCCTGGGATGCACGGGGAAGCTAGGTGAGCCTAGGACGCACTGGGATGCTGGTGATCCAGGGATGCACGGGGATCCTGGGATGCACAGGGAAGCTAGGTGAGCCTGGGATGCACAGGGAATCTTGGTGAGCCTGGGATGCACGGGGAAGCTAGGTGAGCCTAGGACGCACTGGGATGCTGGTGATCCAGGGATGCACAGGGATCCTGGGATGCACGGGGAAGCTAGGTGAGCCAGGAATGCACAGGGATCCTGGGTGAGTCAGGGATGCACAGGGATCCTGGGTGAGTCAGGGATGCACAGGGATCCTGGGTGATCCAGGGATGCACGGGGATCCTTAGTGAGCCTGGGATGCACAGGGATCCTGGGTGACCCTGGGATGCACGGGGAAGCTAGTTGAGCCAGGGATGCACAGGGATCCTGGGTGAGCCTGGGATGCACGGGGAAGCTAGGTGAGCCAGGGATGCACGAGGAAGCTAGATGAGCCTAGGATGCACAGGGAACCCTTGTGAGCTTGGGATGCACGGCGAAGCTAGGTGAGCCAGGAATGCACAGGGATCCTGGGTGACCCTGGGATGCGCGGGGAAGCTCGGTGACACTGGGATGCACAGGGATCCTCAGTGACCCTGGGATGCACTGGGATGCTAGGTGAGACTGGGATGCACAGGGATCCTGGGTGAGCCTGGGATGCACAGGGAAGCTAGGTGAGCCTGGGATGCACAGGGATCCTGGGTGAGCCTGGGATGCACGGGGAAAGCTAGGTGAGCCTGGGATGCACAGGGATCCTGGGTGAGCCTGGGATGCACGGGGAAGTTAGGTGAGCCAGGGATGCACAGGGATCCTGGGTGAGCCTGGGATGCACGGGGAAAGCTAGGTGAGCCTGGGATGCACAGGGAACCTGGGTGAGCCTGGGATGCACAGGGAAGCTAGGTGAGCCTGGGATGCAGAGGGAACATGGGTGAGCCTGGGATGCACGGGGAAGCTAGGTGAGCCTGGGATGCACGGGGATCCTAGGTGAGCCTGGGATGCTCGGGGATCCTAGGTGAGCCTGGGATGCTTGTGGGGGGCGATCGTAGGTGAGCCGGGGACGCACAGGGATCCTAGCTGAGCCTGGGACGCACTGGGATGCTGGTGAGCCTGGGATGCACAGGGATCCTGGGTGAGCCTGGGATGCACGGGGAAGCTAGGTGAGCCTGGGATGCACATAGAACCTGGGTGAGCCTGGGATGCACGGGGAAGCTAGGTGAGCCTGGGTTGCACAGGGATCCTGGGTGACCCTGGGATGCACGGGGAAGCTAGGTGAGCCTGGGATGCACAGGGATCCTGAGTGACCCTCGGATGCACGGTGAAGCTAGGTGAGCCTGGGATGCACAGGGATCCTGGGTGAGCCTGGGATGCACGGAGAAAGCTGGGTGAGCCTGGGATGCACGGGGAAGCTAGGTGAGCCAGGGATGCACAGGGATCCTGGGTGAGCCCGGGATGCACGGGAAGCTAGGTGAGCCTGGGATGCAGAGGGAACCTGGGTGAGCCTGGGATGCACAGGGAAGCTAGGTGAGCCAGGGATGCACAGGGATCCTGGGTGACCCTAGGATGCACGGGGAAGCTGGGTGAGCCTGGGATTCACAGGGAAGCTAGGTGAGTCTGGGATGCACTGGGATGCTGGTGATCCAGGGATGCACGGGGATCCTGGGATGCACGTGGAAGCTAGGTGAGCCAGGGATGCACAGCGATCCTGGGTGAGTCAGGGATGCACAGGGATCCTGGGTGATCCAGGGATGCACGGGGATCCTGGGTGAGCCTGAGATGCGCAGGGATCCTGGGTGACCCTGGCATGCGCAGGGATCCTGGGTGACCCTGGGATGCACAGGGAAGCTAGGTGAGCCAGGGATGCACAGGGATCCTGGGAGAGCCTGGGTTGCACGGGGAAGCTAGGTGAGCCTGGAATACACAGGGAACCTGGGTGAGCCTGGGATGCACGGGGAAGCTAGGTGAGACAAGGATGCCTAGGGATCCTGGGTGAGCCAGGGATGCACAGGGATCCTGGGTGACCCAGGGATGCACAGGGATCCTGGGTGACCCTGGGGTGCACGGGGATCCTGGGTGAGCCAGGGATGCCCAGGGATCCTGGGTGACCCTGGGATGCACGGGGAAGCTAGGTGACCCAGGGATGCACAGGGATCCTGGGTGACCCTGGGATGCACGGGGAAGCTAGGTGACCCTGGGATGCACAGGGATCCTGGGTGAGCCTGGGATGCACAGGGATCCTGGCTGACCCTGGGATGCACGGGGAAGCTAGGTGAGCCAGGGATGCACAGGGATCCTGGGTGACACTGGGATGCGCAGGGATCCTGGGTGACCCTGGGATGCGCAGGGATCCTGGGTGACCCTGGGATGCACGGGGAAGCTAGGTGAGCCAGGGATGCACGGGGAAGCTAGGTGAGCCTGGGATGCAAGGAGAAGCTAGGTGAGCCTGGGATGCACAGGGATCCTGGGTGACCCTGGGATGCACGGGGAAGCTAGGTGAGCCAGGAATGCACAGGGATCCAGGGTGACCCTGGGATGCACAGGGAAGCTAGGTGAGACAGGGATGCAGAGGGATCCTGGGTAACCCTGGGAGGCACGGGGAAGCTAGGTAAGCCTGGGATGCATAGGGAACCAGGGTGACCCTGGGGTGCATAGGGAACCTGGGTGACCCTGGGATGCACGGGGAAGCTAGGTGAGCCAGGGATGCACAGGGATCCTGGGTGAGCCTGGGATGCACGGGGAAGCTATCTGAGCCAGGGATGCACAGC
This sequence comes from Ambystoma mexicanum, assembly GCF_040938575.1. Taxonomy (NCBI): domain Eukaryota; kingdom Metazoa; phylum Chordata; class Amphibia; order Caudata; family Ambystomatidae; genus Ambystoma; species Ambystoma mexicanum. Next base: position 31,375,460 of record NC_090923.1, on the reverse strand, counting down.
GATCATGGGTGAGCCTGGGATGCACGGGGAAGCTAGGTGAGCCAGGGATTCAAAGGGATCCTGGGTGAGCCTGGGATGCACGGGTAAGCTACGTGAGCCTGGGATGCACAGGGAAGCTAGATGAGCCTGGGATGCACGGGGAAGCTAGGTGAGCCAGGGATGCACAGGGATCCTAGGTGACCCTGGGATGCACGGGGAAGCTAGGTGAGCCAGGGATGCAGAGGGATCCTGGGTGACCCTGGGATGCACGGGGAAGCTAGGTGAGCCAGGGATGCAGAGGGATCCTGGGTGACCCTGGGATGCACGGGGAATCTCGGTGAGCCTGGGATGCACAGGGATCCTGGGTGACCAAGGCATGCACGGGGAAGCTAGGTGAGCTAGGGATGCAGCGGGATCCTGGGTGACCCTGGGATGCACGGGGAAGCTAGGTGAGCCAGGAATGCACGGGGATCCTGGGTGTGCCCGGGATGCAGAGGGATCCTGGGTGATCCAGGGATGCACAGGGATCCTGGGTGACCCTGGGATGCAAGGTGAGCCTGGGATGCATGGGGAAGCTAGGTGAGCCAGGGATGCACAGGGATCCTGGGTGACCCTGGGATGCACGGGGAAGCTAGGTGAGCCAGGGATGCACAGGGATCCTGGGTGACCCTGGGATGCACGGGGAAGCTAGGTGAGCCAGGGATGCAGAGGGATCCTGGGTGACCCTGGGATGCACGGGGAAGCTAGGTGAGCCTGGGATGCAGAGGGATCCTGGGTGACCCTGGGATGCACGGGGAAGCTAGGTGAGCCAGGGATGCACAGGGATCCTGGGTGACCCTGGGATGCACGGGGAAGCTAGGTGAGCCAGGGATGCACAGGGATCCTGGGTGACCCTAGGATGCACGGGGAATCTCGGTGAGCCTGGGATGCACAGGGATCCTGGGTGACCCTGGGATGCACGGGGAAGCTAGGTGAGCCAGGGATGCACAGGGATCCTGGGTGACCCTGGGATGCACGGGGAAGCTAGGTGAGCCAGGGATGCAGAGGGATCCTGGGTGACCCTGGGATGTACGGGGAATCTCGGTGAGCCTGTGATGCTCATGGATCCTGGGTGACCTTGGGATGCACGGGGAAGCTAGGTGAACCAGGGATGCAGAGGGATCCTGGGTGACCCTGGGATGCACGGGGAAGCTAGGTGAGCCAGGGATGCACGGGGATCCTGGGTGTGCCCGGGATGCAGAGGGATCCTGGGTGATCCAGGGATGCACGGGGAAGGTAGGTGAGCCTGGGATGTACAGGGAACCTTGGTGAGCCTGGGATGCACGGGAAAACGCTTGGTGAGCCTGGGATGCAAAGGAAACCTGGGTGAGCCTGGGATGCACGGGAAAACGCTAGGTGAGCCTGGGATGCAAAGGAAACCTGGGTGAGCCTGGGATGCACCGGGAAGCTAGGTGAGCCAGGGATGCACAGGGATCTTGGGTGAGCCTGGGATGCACGGGGAAGCTAGGTGAGCCAGGGATGCAGAGGGATCCTGGGTGACCCTGGGATGTACGGGGAATCTCGGTGAGCCTGGGATGCACATGGATCCTGGGTGACCCTGGGATGCATGGGGAAGCTAGGTGAACCAGGGATGCAGAGGGATCCTGGGTGACCCTGGGATGCACGGGGAAGCTAGGTGAGCCAGGGATGCACGGGGATGCAAGGTGAGCCTGGGATGCATGGGGAAGCTAGGTGCGCCAGGGATGCACAGGGATCTTGGGTGAGCCTGGGATGCACAGGTATCCTGGGTGACCCTGAGATGCACGGGGAAGCTACGTGAGCCAGGGATGCATAGGGATCCTGGGTGACCCTGGGATGCACGGGGAAGCTAGGTGAGCCAGGGATGCACAGGGATCCTGGGTGACCCTGGGATGCACGGGGAAGCTATGTGAGCCTGGGATGCACAGGGATTCTGGGTGACCCTGGGATGCACGGGGAAGCTAGGTGAGCCAGGGATGCACAGGGATCCTGGGTGACCCTGGGATGCACGGGGAAGCTAGGTGAGCCAGGGATGCAGAGGGATCCTGGGTGACCCTGGGATGTACGGGGAATCTCGGTGAGCCTGAGATGCACATGGATCCTGGGCGACCCTGGGATGCACGGGGAAGCTAGGTGAACCAGGGATGCAGAGGGATCCTGGGTGACCCTGGGATGCACGGGGAAGCTAGGTGAGCCAGGGATGCAGAGGGATCCTGGGTGATCCAGGGATGCACAGGGATCCTGGGTGACCCTGGGATGCAAGGTGAGCCTGGGATGCATGGGGAAGCTAGGTGAGCCTGGGATGCACAGATATCCTGGGTGAACCTGGGATGCATGGGGAAGCTAGGTGGGCCAGGGATGCACAGGGATCCTGGGTGAGCCTGGGATGCACAGGTATCCTAGGTGACCCTGGGATGCACGAGGAAGCCAGGGGAGCCAGGGATGCACAGGGATCCTGGGTGACCCTGGGATGCACGGGGAAGCTAGGTGAGCCGGGGATACACAGGGATCCTGGGTGAGCCTGGGATGCACAGGGAAGCTAGGTGAGCCAGGGATGCACAGGGATCCTGGGTGAGCCGAGGAAGCACAAAGATCCTGGGTGAGCCAGGGATGCAGGGGGATCCTGGGTGACCCTGGGATGCACTGGGATCCTGGGTGACCCTGGGATGCACGGAGAAGGTAGGTGAGCATGGGATGTACAGGGAGCCTGGGTGAGCCTGGGATGCACGGAAAAACGCTAGGTGAGCCTGGGATGCAAAGGAAACCTGGGTGAGCCTGGGATGCACCGGGAAGCTAGGTGAGCCAGGTATGCAGAGGGATCTTGGGTGAGCCTGGGATGCAAGGGGAACCTAGGTGAGCCTGGGATGCACAGGGAACTGGGTGAGCCTGGGATGCACGGGAAGCTAGGTGAGACTGGAATGCACAGGGATCCTGGGTGACCCTGGGATGCACGGGGAAGCTAGGTGAGCCTGGGATACACGGGGAAGCTAGGTGAGCCTGGGATGCACAGGGAACCTGGGTGAGCCTGGGATGCACTGGGATGCTAGGTGAGACTGGGATGCACAGGGATCCTGGGTGACCCTGGAATGCACGGGGAAGCTAGGTGAGCCAGAGATTCACAGGGATCCTGGGTGACCCTGGGATGCACGGGGAAGCTAGGTGAGCCAGGGATGCACAGGGATCCTGGGTGAGCCTGGGATGCACAGGGATCCTGTGTGACCCTGGGATGCACGGGGAAGCTAGGTGAGCCAGGGATGCATAGGGATCCTGGGTGACCCTGGGATGCACAGGGAAGCTTGGTGGGCCAGGGATGCACAGGGATCCTGGGTGGGCCAGGGATGCACAGGGATCCTGGGTGATCCAGGGATGCAGAGGGATCCTGGGTGACCCTGGGATGCACTGGGAATCTGGGTGACCCTGGGATGCACTGGGAACCTGTGTGACCCTGGGATGCACGGGGAAGCTAGGTGAGCCAGGGATGCACAGGGATCCTGGGTGTACCTTGGATGCACGGGGAAAGCTAGGTGAGCCGGGGGTACACGGGGAACCTGGGTGAGTCTGGGACACACCGGGAAGCTAGGTGAGCCAGGGATGCACAGGGATCCTGGGTGAGCCTGGGATGCAAGGGGAAGCTAGGTGAGCCTGGGATGCACAAGGAACCTGGCTGAGCCTGGGATGCACGGGGAAGCTAGGTGAGCCTGGGATACACAGGGATCCTGGGTGACCCTGGGATGCACGGGGAAGCTAGGTGAGCCTGGGATACACAGCGATCCTGGGTGATCCTGGGATGCACGGGGAAGCTAGGTGAGCCTGGGATGCACAGGGAACCTGGGTGAGCATGGGATGCACGGGGAAGCTAGCTGAGCCCGGGATGCACGGGGAAGCTAGGTGAGCCAGTGATGCACAGGGATCCTGGGTGAGCCAGTGATGCACAGGGATCCTGGGTGAGCCTGGGATGCACGGGGAAGCTAAGTGAGCCTGGGATGCACGGGGAAGCTAGGTGATTCTGGGATGCACAGGGATCCTGGGTGACCCTGGGATGCACGGGGAAGCTAGGCCAGCCAGGGATGCACAGGGATCCTGGGTGACCCTGGGATGCACGGGGAAGCTAGGGGAGCCAGGGATGCAGAGGGATACTGGGTGACCCTGGGATGCACGAGGAAGCTAGGTGAGCCTGGGATGCATAGGGAACCTGGGTGACCCTGGGATGCAAGGGGAAGCTAGGTGAGCCAGGGATGCAAAGGGATCATGGGTGAGCCTGGTATGCACGGGGAAGCTAGGTGAGCCAGGGATGCACAGGGATCCTGCGTGAGCCTGGGATGCACGGGGAAGCTAGGTGAGCCTGGGATGCACAGGGAACCTGGGTGAGCCTGGGATGCACGGGGAAGCTAGATGAGCCTGGGATGCACGGGGAGCCTGGGTGAACCTGGGATGCACGGGGAAGCTAGGTGAGCCAGGGATGCACAGGGATCCTGGGTGAGCGTGGGATGCACGGGGAAAGCTAGGTGAGCCTGGGATGCACAGGGATCCTGGGTGACCCTGGGATGCACGGGGAATCTAGGTGAGCCTGGGATGCACAGGGATCCTGGGTGACCCTGGGATGCACGGGGAAGCTAGGTGAGCCAGGGATGCACGGGGATCCTGGGTGAGCCTGGGATGCAGGGGGGAGATAGGTGAGCCAGGGATGCACAGAGATCCTGGGTGAGCCTGGGATGCACGGGGAAGCTCGGTGAGACTGGAATGCACAGGGATCCTGGGTGACCCTGGGATGCGCGGGGAAGCTCGGTGACACTGGGATGCACAGGGATCCTCAGTGACCCTGGGATGCACTGGGATGCTAGGTGAGACTGGGATGCACAGGGATCCTGGGTGAGCCTGGGATGCACAGGGAAGCTAGGTGAGCCTGGGTTGCACAGGGATCCTGGGTGAGCCTGGGATGCACGGGGAAAGCTAGGTGAGCCTGGGATGCACAGGGATCCTGGGTGAGCCTGGGATGCACGGGGAAGTTAGGTGAGCCAGGGATGCACAGGGATCATGGGTGAGCCTGGGATGCACGGGGAAAGCTAGGTGAGCCTGGGATGCACAGGGAACCTGGGTGAGCCTGGGATGCACAGGGAAGCTAGGTGAGCCTGGGATGCAGAGGGAACATGGGTGAGCCTGGGATGCACGGGGAAGCTAGGTGAGCCTGGGATGCACGGGGATCCTAGGTGAGCCTGGGATGCTCGGGGATCCTAGGTGAACCTGGGATGCTTGTGGGGGGCGATCGTAGGTGAGCCGGGGACGCACAGCAATCCTAGCTGAGCCTGGGACGCACTGGGATGCTGGTGATCCAGGGATGCACGGGAATCCTGGGTGTGCCTGGGATGCACGGGAAAGCTAGGTGAGGTGAGCCTGGGATTCACAGGGAACCTGGGTGAGCATGGGATGCACAGGGATCCTGGGTGACCCTGGGATGCACGGGGAAGCTAGGTGAGCCTGGGATGCACAGGGATCCTGAGTGACCCTCGGATGCACGGTGAAGCTAGGTGAGCCTGGGATGCACAGGGATCCTGGGTGAGCCTGGGATGCACGGGGAAAGCTGGGTGAGCCTGGGATGCACGGGGAAGCTAGGTGAGCCAGGGATGCACAGGGATCCTGGGTGAGCCCGGGATGCACGGGAAGCTAGGTGAGCCTGGGATGCAGAGGGAACCTGGGTGAGCCTGGGATGCACGGGGAAGCTAGGTGAGCCTGGGATGCACAGGGATCCTGGGTGACCCTGGGATGCACGGGGAAGCTAGGTGAGCCTGGGATGCACAGGGATCCTGAGTGACCCTCGGATGCACGGTGAAGCTAGGTGAGCCTGGGATGCACAGGGATCCTGGGTGAGCCTGGGATGCACGGGGAAAGCTGGGTGAGCCTGGGATGCACGGGGAAGCTAGGTGAGCCAGGGATGCACAGGGATCCTGGGTGAGCCCGGGATGCACGGGAAGCTAGGTGAGCCTGGGATGCAGAGGGAACCTGGGTGAGCCTGGGATGCACGGGGAAGCTGGGTGAGCCTGGGATTCACAGGGAAGCTAGGTGAGTCTGGGATGCACTGGGATGCTGGTGATCCAGGGATGCACGGGGATCCTGGGATGCACGTGGAAGCTAGGTGAGCCAGGGATGCACAGCGATCCTGGGTGAGTCAGGGATGCACAGGGATCCTGGGTGATCCAGGGATGCACGGGGATCCTGGGTGAGCCTGGGATGCGCAGGGATCCTGGGTGACCCTGGTATGCGCAGGGATCCTGGGTGACCCTGGGATGCGCAGGGATCCTGGGTGACCCTGGGATGCGCAGGGAAGCTAGGTGAGCCAGGGATGCACAGGGATCCTGGGAGATCCTGGGTTGCACGGGGAAGCTAGGTGAGCCTGGAATGCACAGGGAACCTGGGTGAGCCTGGGATGCACGGGGAAGCTAGGTCAGCCAAGGATGCCTAGGGATCCTGGGTGAGCCAGGGATGCACAGGGATCCTGGGTGACCCAGGGATGCACAGGGATCCTGGGTGACCCTGGGATGCACTGGGATGCTAGGTGAGACTGGGATGCACAGTGAGCCTGGGTGACCCTGGGATGCACGGGGAAGCTATGTGAGCCAGGGATGCCCAGGGATCCTGGGTGACCCTGGGATGCACGGGGAAGCTAGGTGACCCAGGGATGCACAGGGATCCTGGGTGAGCCTGGGATGCACAGGGATCCTGGCTGACCCTGGGATGCACGGGGAAGCTAGGTGAGCCAGGGATGCACAGGGATCCTGGGTGACCCTGGGATGCGCAGGGATCCTGGGTGACCCTGGGATGCGCAGGGATCCTGGGTGACCCTGGGATGCACAGGGAAGCTAGGTGAGCCAGGGATGCACGGGGATCCTGGGTGAGCCTGGGATGCGCAGGGATCCTGGGTGACCCTGGGATGCGCAGGGATCCTGGGTGACCCTGGGATGCGCAGGGATCCTGGGTGACCCTGGGATGCACAGGGAAGCTAGGTGAGCCAGGGATGCACAGGGATCCTGGGAGAGCCTGGGTTGCACGGGGAAGCTAGGTGAGCCTGGAATGCACAGGGAACCTGGGTGATCCTGGGATGCACGGGGATCCTGGGTGACCCAGGGATGCACAGGGATCCTGGGTGACCCTGGGATGCACTGGGATGCTAGGTGAGACTGGGATGCACAGTGAGCATGGGTGACCCTGGGATGCACGGGGAAGCTAGGTGAGCCAGGGATGCCCAGGGATCCTGGGTGACCCTGGGATGCTCGGGGATCCTGGGTGAGCCTGGGATGCACAGGGATCCTGGCTGACCCTGGGATGCACGGGGAAGCTAGGTGAGCCTGGGATGCACAGGGATCCTGAGTGACCCTAGGATGCACGGGGAAGTTAGGTGAGCCAGGGATGCACAGAGATCATGGGTGAGCCTGGGATGCACAGTGAAGCTAGGTGAGCCTGGGATGCACAGGGAACCTGGGTGAGCCTGGGATTCACGGGGAAAGCTAGGTGAGCCTTGGATGCACAGGGACCCTGGGTGAGCCTGGGATGCACGGGGAAGCTAGGTGAGCCTGGGATGCACGGGGAAGCTCGGTGAGACTGGGATGCACAGGGATCCTGGGTGAGCCTGGGATGCACGGGGAAGCTAGGTGAGCCAGGGATGCACAGGGATCCTGGGTGACCCTGGTATGCACGGGGAAGATAGGTGGCCTGGGCTGCACAGGGAGCCTGGGATGCACGGGGAAGCTCGGTGAGACTGGGATGCACAGGGATCCTGGGTGAGCCTGGGATGCACGGGGAAGCTAGGTGAGCCAGGGATGCACAGGGATCCTGGGTGACCCTGGTATGCACGGGGAAGATAGGTGGCCTGGGCTGCACAGGGAGCCTGGGATGCACGGGGAAGCTAGGTGAGCCTGGGATGCACAGGGAACCTGGGTGAGCCTGGGATGCTTGGGGAAGCTAGGTGAGCCTAGGACGCACTGGGATGCTGGTGATCCATGGATGCACAGGGATCCTGGGATGTACAGGGAAGCTAGGTGAGCCAGGGATGCACAGGAATCCTGGGTGAGTCAGGGATGCACAGGGATCCTGGGTGAGCCTGGGATGCACGGGGAAGCTAGGTGAGCCAGGGATGCACAGGGATCCTGGGTGAGCCCGCGATGCACAGGGATCCTGGGTGAGCCCGCGATGCACAGGGATCCTGGGTGAGCCTGGGATGCACAAGGATCCTGGGTGACCCTGGGATGCACAGGGATCCTGGGTGACCCTGGGATTCACGGGGAAGCTAGGTGAGCCAGGGATGCACAGGGATCCTGGGTGACCCTGGGATGCACGGGGTAGGTAGGTGAGCCAGGGATGCACAGGGATCCTGGGTGACCCTGGGATGCACGGGGAACCTGGGTGACCCTGGGATGCACTGGGACCCTCGGTGACCCTGGGATGCACGGGGAAGCTAGGTGAGCCAGGGATGCACAGGGATCATGGGTGTGCCTGGGATGCACAGGGAAACTAGGTGACCCTGGGATGCACTGGGATCCTGGGTGACCCTTTAATGCACAGGGAAGCTAGGTGAGCCTGGGATGCACGGGGAAGCTAGGTGAGCCTGGGATGCATGGGGAACCTGGGATGCACAGGGAAGCTAGGTGACCCTGGGATGCACTGGGATCCTGGGTGACCCTTGAATGCACGGGGAAGCTAGGTGACCCTGGGATGCACAGAGAACCTGGGTGAGCCTGTGATGCACGGGAAGCTAGGTGAGCCAGGGATGCACAGGGATCCTGGGTGAGCCTGGGATGCAAGGGGAACCTGGGTGAGCCTGGGATGCACGGGGAAGCTAGGTGAGCCTGGGATACACAGGGATCCTGGGTGAGCCTGGGATGCAAGGGGAACCTGGGTGAGCCTGGGATGCACAGGGAAAGCTAGGTGAGCCGGGGTTGCACAGGGAACCTGGGTGAGCCTAGGATGCACCGGGAAGCTAGGTGAGCCAGGGATGCACAGGGATCCTGGGTGAGCCTGGGATGCAAGGTGAAGCTAGGTGAGCCTGGGATGCACAGGGAACCTGGGTGAGCCTGGGATGCACGGGGAAGCTAGGTGAGCCTGGGATACACAGGGATCCTGGGTGACCCTGGGATGCACGGGGAAGCTAGGTGAGCCTGGGATGCACAGGGATCCTGAGTGAGCCTGGGATGCACGGGGAAGCTAGGTGAGCCTGGGATGCACAGGGAACATGGGTGAGCATGGGATGCACAGGGAACCTGGGTGAGCCTGGGATGCACGGGAAGCTAGGTGAGCCTGGGATGCACGGGGAAGCTAGGTGAGCCAGTGATGCACGGGGATCCTGGGTGAGCCAGTGATGCACAGGGATCCTGGGTGAGCCTGGATGCACAGGCATCCTGGGTGAGCCCGGAATGCACGGGGAAGCTAGGTGAGCCTGGGATGCAAGGAGAAGCTAGGTGAGCCTGGGATGCACAGAGATCCTGGGTGACCCTGGGATGCACGGGGAAGCTAGGTGAGCCAGGAATGCACAGGGATCCTGGGTGACCCTGGGATGCACGGGGAAGCTAGGTGAGACAGGGATGCAGAGGGATCCTGGGTAACCCTGGGAGGCACGGGAAAGCTAGGTAAGCCTGGGATGCATAGGGAACCAGGGTGACCCTGGGGTGCATAGGGAACCTGGGTGACCCTGGGATGCACGGGGAAGCTAGGTGAGCCAGGGATGCACAGGGATCCTGGGTGAGCCTGGGATGCACGGGGAAGCTAGGTGAGCCAGGGATGCACAGCGATCATGGATGAGCCTGGGATGCACGGGGAAGCTAGGTGAGCCAGGGAAGCTAGGTGACCCTGGGATGCACTGGGATCCTGGGTGACCCTTGAATGCACGGGGAAGCTAGGTGACCCTGGGATGCACAGAGAACCTGGGTGAGCCTGGGATGCACGGGAAGCTAGGTGAGCCAGGGATGCACAGGGATCCTGGGTGAGCCTGGGATGCAAGGGGAACCTGGGTGAGCCTGGGATGCACGGGGAAGCTAGGTGAGCCTGGGATACACAGGGATCCTGGGTGAGCCTGGGATGCAAGGGGAACCTGGGTGAGCCTGGGATGCACAGGGAAAGCTAGGTGAGCCGGGGTTGCACAGGGAACCTGGGTGAGCCTAGGATGCACCGGGAAGCTAGGTGAGCCAGGGATGCACAGGGATCTTGGGTGAGCCTGGGATGCAAGGTGAAGCTAGGTGAGCCTGGGATGCACAGGGAACCTGGGTGAGCCTGGGATGCACGGGGAAGCTAGGTGAGCCTGGGATACACAGGGATCCTGGGTGACCCTGGGATGCACGGGGAAGCTAGGTGAGCCTGGGATGCACAGGGATCCTGAGTGAGCCTGGGATGCACGGGGAAGCTAGGTGAGTCTGGGATGCACAGGGAACATGGGTGAGCATGGGATGCACAGGGAACCTGGGTGAGCCTGGGATGCACGGGAAGCTAGGTGAGCCTGGGATGCACGGGGAAGCTAGGTGAGCCAGTGATGCACGGGGATCCTGGGTGAGCCAGTGATGCACAGGGATCCTGGGTGAGCCTGGATGCACAGGCATCCTGGGTGAGCCCGGAATGCACGGGGAAGCTAGGTGAGCCTGGGATGCAAGGAGAAGCTAGGTGAGCCTGGGATGCACAGAGATCCTGGGTGACCCTGGGATGCACGGGGAAGCTAGGTGAGCCAGGAATGCACAGGGATCCTGGGTGACCCTGGGATGCACGGGGAAGCTAGGTGAGACAGGGATGCAGAGGGATCCTGGGTAACCCTGGGAGGCACGGGAAAGCTAGGTAAGCCTGGGATGCATAGGGAACCAGGGTGACCCTGGGGTGCATAGGGAACCTGGGTGACCCTGGGATGCACGGGGAAGCTAGGTGAGCCAGGGATGCACAGGGATCTGGGTGAGCCTGGGATGCACGGGGAAGCTAGGTGAGCCAGGGATGCACAGCGATCATGGGTGAGCCTGGGATGCACGGGGAAGCTAGGTGAGCCAGGGATTCAAAGGGATCCTGGGTGAGCCTGGGATGCACGGGTAAGCTAGGTGAGCCTGGGATGCACAGGGAAGCTAGATGAGCCTGGGATGCACGGGGAAGCTAGGTGAGCCAGGGATGCACAGGGATCCTGGGTGACCCTGGGATGCACGGGGAAGCTAGGTGAGCCAGGGATGCACAGGGATCCTGGGTGACCCTGGGATGCACGGGGAAGCTAGGTGAGCCAGGGATGCAGAGGGATCCTGGGTGACCCTGGGATGCACGGGGAATCTCGGTGAGCCTGGGATGCACAGGGATCCTGGGTGACCAAGGCATGCACGGGGAAGCTAGGTGAGCTAGGGATGCAGCGGGATCCTGGGTGAACCTGGGATGCACGGGGAAGCTCGGTGAGCCAGGAATGCACGGGGAAGCTAGATGAGCCTGGGATGCACGGGGAGCCTGGGTGAACCTGGGATGCACGGGGAAGCTAGGTGAGCCAGGGATGCACAGGGATCCTGGGTGAGCGTGGGATGCACGGGGAAAGCTAGGTGAGCCTGGGATGCACAGGGATCCTGGGTGACCCTGGGATGCACGGGGAAGCTAGGTGAGCCTGGGATGCAGAGGGATCCTGGGTGACCCTGGGATGCACGGGGAATCTAGGCGAGCCTGGGATGCACAGGGATCCTGGGTGACCCTGGGATGCACGGGGAAGCTAGGTGAGCCAGGGATGCACGGGGATCCTGGGTGAGCCTGGGATGCAGGGGGGAGATAGGTGAGCCAGGGATGCACAGGGATCCTGGGTGAGCCCGGGATGCACGGGGAAGCTCGGTGAGACTGGAATGCACAGGGATCCTGGGTGACCCTGGGATGCGCGGGGAAGCTCGGTGACACTGGGATGCACAGGGATCCTCAGTGACCCTGGGATGCACTGGGATGCTAGGTGAGACTGGGATGCACAGGGATCCTGCGTGAGCCTGGGATGCACGGGGAAGCTAGGTGAGCCTGGGATGCACAGGGAACCTGGGTGAGCCTGGGATGCACGGGGAAGCTAGATGAGCCTGGGATGCACGGGGAGCCTGGGTGAACCTGGGATGCACGGGGAAGCTAGATGAGCCAGGGATGCACAGGGATCCTGGGTGAGCGTGGGATGCACGGGGAAAGCTAGGTGAGCCTGGGATGCACAGGGATCCTGGGTGACCCTGGGATGCACGGGGAAGCTAGGTGAGCCTGGGATGCAGAGGGATCCTGGGTGACCCTGGGATGCACGGGGAATCTAGGTGAGCCTGGGATGCACAGGGATCCTGGGTGACCCTGGGATGCGCAGGGATCCTGGGTGACCCTGGGATGCACGGGGAAGCTAGGTGAGCCAGGGATGCACGGGGAAGCTAGGTGAGCCTGGGATGCAAGGAGAAGCTAGGTGAGCCTGGGATGCACAGGGATCCTGGGTGACCCTGGGATGCACGGGGAAGCTAGGTGAGCCAGGAATGCACAGGGATCCAGGGTGACCCTGGGATGCACAGGGAAGCTAGGTGAGACAGGGATGCAGAGGGATCCTGGGTGACCCTGGGATGCACGGGGAAGCTAGGTGAGCCAGGGATGCACGGGGAAGCTAGGTGAGCCTGGGATGCAAGGAGAAGCTAGGTGAGCCTGGGATGCACAGGGATCCTGGGTGAGCCTGGGATGCACGGGGAAGCTAGGTGAGCCAGGGATGCACAGCGATCATGGATGAGCCTGGGATGCACGGGGAAGCTAGGTGAGCCAGGGAAGCTAGGTGACCCTGGGATGCACTGGGATCCTGGGTGACCCTTGAATGCACGGGGAAGCTAGGTGACCCTGGGATGCACAGAGAACCTGGGTGAGCCTGGGATGCACGGGAAGCTAGGTGAGCCAGGGATGCACAGGGATCCTGGGTGAGCCTGGGATGCAAGGGGAACCTGGGTGAGCCTGGGATGCACGGGGAAGCTAGGTGAGCCTGGGATACACAGGGATCCTGGGTGAGCCTGGGATGCAAGGGGAACCTGGGTGAGCCTGGGATGCACAGGGAAAGCTAGGTGAGCCGGGGTTGCACAGGGAACCTGGGTGAGCCTAGGATGCACCGGGAAGCTAGGTGAGCCAGGGATGCACAGGGATCTTGGGTGAGCCTGGGATGCAAGGTGAAGCTAGGTGAGCCTGGGATGCACAGGGAACCTGGGTGAGCCTGGGATGCACGGGGAAGCTAGGTGAGCCTGGGATACACAGGGATCCTGGGTGACCCTGGGATGCACGGGGAAGCTAGGTGAGCCTGGGATGCACAGGGATCCTGAGTGAGCCTGGGATGCACGGGGAAGCTAGGTGAGTCTGGGATGCACAGGGAACATGGGTGAGCATGGGATGCACAGGGAACCTGGGTGAGCCTGGGATGCACGGGAAGCTAGGTGAGCCTGGGATGCACGGGGAAGCTAGGTGAGCCAGTGATGCACGGGGATCCTGGGTGAGCCAGTGATGCACAGGGATCCTGGGTGAGCCTGGATGCACAGGCATCCTGGGTGAGCCCGGAATGCACGGGGAAGCTAGGTGAGCCTGGGATGCAAGGAGAAGCTAGGTGAGCCTGGGATGCACAGAGATCCTGGGTGACCCTGGGATGCACGGGGAAGCTAGGTGAGCCAGGAATGCACAGGGATCCTGGGTGACCCTGGGATGCACGGGGAAGCTAGGTGAGACAGGGATGCAGAGGGATCCTGGGTAACCCTGGGAGGCACGGGAAAGCTAGGTAAGCCTGGGATGCATAGGGAACCAGGGTGACCCTGGGGTGCATAGGGAACCTGGGTGACCCTGGGATGCACGGGGAAGCTAGGTGAGCCAGGGATGCACAGGGATCTGGGTGAGCCTGGGATGCACGGGGAAGCTAGGTGAGCCAGGGATGCACAGCGATCATGGGTGAGCCTGGGATGCACGGGGAAGCTAGGTGAGCCAGGGATTCAAAGGGATCCTGGGTGAGCCTGGGATGCACGGGTAAGCTAGGTGAGCCTGGGATGCACAGGGAAGCTAGATGAGCCTGGGATGCACGGGGAAGCTAGGTGAGCCAGGGATGCACAGGGATCCTGGGTGACCCTGGGATGCACGGGGAAGCTAGGTGAGCCAGGGATGCACAGGGATCCTGGGTGACCCTGGGATGCACGGGGAAGCTAGGTGAGCCAGGGATGCAGAGGGATCCTGGGTGACCCTGGGATGCACGGGGAATCTCGGTGAGCCTGGGATGCACAGGGATCCTGGGTGACCAAGGCATGCACGGGGAAGCTAGGTGAGCTAGGGATGCAGCGGGATCCTGGGTGAACCTGGGATGCACGGGGAAGCTCGGTGAGCCAGGAATGCACGGGGAAGCTAGATGAGCCTGGGATGCACGGGGAGCCTGGGTGAACCTGGGATGCACGGGGAAGCTAGGTGAGCCAGGGATGCACAGGGATCCTGGGTGAGCGTGGGATGCACGGGGAAAGCTAGGTGAGCCTGGGATGCACAGGGATCCTGGGTGACCCTGGGATGCACGGGGAAGCTAGGTGAGCCTGGGATGCAGAGGGATCCTGGGTGACCCTGGGATGCACGGGGAATCTAGGCGAGCCTGGGATGCACAGGGATCCTGGGTGACCCTGGGATGCACGGGGAAGCTAGGTGAGCCAGGGATGCACGGGGATCCTGGGTGAGCCTGGGATGCAGGGGGGAGATAGGTGAGCCAGGGATGCACAGGGATCCTGGGTGAGCCCGGGATGCACGGGGAAGCTCGGTGAGACTGGAATGCACAGGGATCCTGGGTGACCCTGGGATGCGCGGGGAAGCTCGGTGACACTGGGATGCACAGGGATCCTCAGTGACCCTGGGATGCACTGGGATGCTAGGTGAGACTGGGATGCACAGGGATCCTGCGTGAGCCTGGGATGCACGGGGAAGCTAGGTGAGCCTGGGATGCACAGGGAACCTGGGTGAGCCTGGGATGCACGGGGAAGCTAGATGAGCCTGGGATGCACGGGGAGCCTGGGTGAACCTGGGATGCACGGGGAAGCTAGATGAGCCAGGGATGCACAGGGATCCTGGGTGAGCGTGGGATGCACGGGGAAAGCTAGGTGAGCCTGGGATGCACAGGGATCCTGGGTGACCCTGGGATGCACGGGGAAGCTAGGTGAGCCTGGGATGCAGAGGGATCCTGGGTGACCCTGGGATGCACGGGGAATCTAGGTGAGCCTGGGATGCACAGGGATCCTGGGTGACCCTGGGATGCGCAGGGATCCTGGGTGACCCTGGGATGCACGGGGAAGCTAGGTGAGCCAGGGATGCACGGGGAAGCTAGGTGAGCCTGGGATGCAAGGAGAAGCTAGGTGAGCCTGGGATGCACAGGGATCCTGGGTGACCCTGGGATGCACGGGGAAGCTAGGTGAGCCAGGAATGCACAGGGATCCAGGGTGACCCTGGGATGCACAGGGAAGCTAGGTGAGACAGGGATGCAGAGGGATCCTGGGTAACCCTGGGAGGCACGGGGAAGCTAGGTAAGCCTGGGATGCATAGGGAACCAGGGTGACCCTGGGGTGCATAGGGAACCTGGGTGACCCTGGGATGCACGGGGAAGCTAGGTGAGCCAGGGATGCACAGGGATCCTGGGTGAGCCTGGGATGCACGGGGAAGCTATCTGAGCCAGGGATGCACAGCGATCATGGGTGAGCCTGGGATGCACGGGGAAGCTAGGTGAGCCAGGGATTCAAAGGGATCCTGGGTGAGCCTGGGATGCACGGGTAAGCTACGTGAGCCTGGGATGCACAGGGAAGCTAGATGAGCCTGGGATGCACGGGGAAGCTAGGTGAGCCAGGGATGCACAGGGATCCTAGGTGACCCTGGGATGCACGGGGAAGCTAGGTGAGCCAGGGATGCAGAGGGATCCTGGGTGACCCTGGGATGCACGGGGAAGCTAGGTGAGCCAGGGATGCAGAGGGATCCTGGGTGACCCTGGGATGCACGGGGAATCTCGGTGAGCCTGGGATGCACAGGGATCCTGGGTGACCAAGGCATGCACGGGGAAGCTAGGTGAGCTAGGGATGCAGCGGGATCCTGGGTGACCCTGGGATGCACGGGGAAGCTAGGTGAGCCAGGAATGCACGGGGATCCTGGGTGTGCCCGGGATGCAGAGGGATCCTGGGTGATCCAGGGATGCACAGGGATCCTGGGTGACCCTGGGATGCAAGGTGAGCCTGGGATGCATGGGGAAGCTAGGTGAGCCAGGGATGCACAGGGATCCTGGGTGACCCTGGGATGCACGGGGAAGCTAGGTGAGCCAGGGATGCACAGGGATCCTGGGTGACCCTGGGATGCACGGGGAAGCTAGGTGAGCCAGGGATGCAGAGGGATCCTGGGTGACCCTGGGATGCACGGGGAAGCTAGGTGAGCCTGGGATGCAGAGGGATCCTGGGTGACCCTGGGATGCACGGGGAAGCTAGGTGAGCCAGGGATGCACAGGGATCCTGGGTGACCCTGGGATGCACGGGGAAGCTAGGTGAGCCAGGGATGCACAGGGATCCTGGGTGACCCTAGGATGCACGGGGAATCTCGGTGAGCCTGGGATGCACAGGGATCCTGGGTGACCCTGGGATGCACGGGGAAGCTAGGTGAGCCAGGGATGCACAGGGATCCTGGGTGACCCTGGGATGCACGGGGAAGCTAGGTGAGCCAGGGATGCAGAGGGATCCTGGGTGACCCTGGGATGTACGGGGAATCTCGGTGAGCCTGTGATGCTCATGGATCCTGGGTGACCTTGGGATGCACGGGGAAGCTAGGTGAACCAGGGATGCAGAGGGATCATGGGTGACCCTGGGATGCACGGGGAAGCTAGGTGAGCCAGGGATGCACGGGGATCCTGGGTGTGCCCGGGATGCAGAGGGATCCTGGGTGATCCAGGGATGCACGGGGAAGGTAGGTGAGCCTGGGATGTACAGGGAACCTTGGTGAGCCTGGGATGCACGGGAAAACGCTTGGTGAGCCTGGGATGCAAAGGAAACCTGGGTGAGCCTGGGATGCACGGGAAAACGCTAGGTGTGCCTGGGATGCAAAGGAAACCTGGGTGAGCCTGGGATGCACCGGGAAGCTAGGTGAGCCAGGGATGCACAGGGATCTTGGGTGAGCCTGGGATGCACGGGGAAGCTAGGTGAGCCAGGGATGCAGAGGGATCCTGGGTGACCCTGGGATGTACGGGGAATCTCGGTGAGCCTGGGATGCACATGGATCCTGGGTGACCCTGGGATGCATGGGGAAGCTAGGTGAACCAGGGATGCAGAGGGATCCTGGGTGACCCTGGGATGCACGGGGAAGCTAGGTGAGCCAGGGATGCACGGGGATGCAAGGTGAGCCTGGGATGCATGGGGAAGCTAGGTGCGCCAGGGATGCACAGGGATCTTGGGTGAGCCTGGGATGCACAGGTATCCTGGGTGACCCTGAGATGCACGGGGAAGCTACGTGAGCCAGGGATGCATAGGGATCCTGGGTGACCCTGGGATGCACGGGGAAGCTAGGTGAGCCAGGGATGCACAGGGATCCTGGGTGACCCTGGGATGCACGGGGAAGCTATGTGAGCCTGGGATGCACAGGGATTCTGGGTGACCCTGGGATGCACGGGGAAGCTAGGTGAGCCAGGGATGCACAGGGATCCTGGGTGACCCTGGGATGCACGGGGAAGCTAGGTGAGCCAGGGATGCAGAGGGATCCTGGGTGACCCTGGGATGTACGGGGAATCTCGGTGAGCCTGAGATGCACATGGATCCTGGGCGACCCTGGGATGCACGGGGAAGCTAGGTGAACCAGGGATGCAGAGGGATCCTGGGTGACCCTGGGATGCACGGGGAAGCTAGGTGAGCCAGGGATGCAGAGGGATCCTGGGTGATCCAGGGATGCACAGGGATCCTGGGTGACCCTGGGATGCAAGGTGAGCCTGGGATGCATGGGGAAGCTAGGTGAGCCTGGGATGCACAGATATCCTGGGTGAACCTGGGATGCATGGGGAAGCTAGGTGGGCCAGGGATGCACAGGGATCCTGGGTGAGCCTGGGATGCACAGGTATCCTAGGTGACCCTGGGATGCACGAGGAAGCCAGGGGAGCCAGGGATGCACAGGGATCCTGGGTGACCCTGGGATGCACGGGGAAGCTAGGTGAGCCGGGGATACACAGGGATCCTGGGTGAGCCTGGGATGCACAGGGAAGCTAGGTGAGCCAGGGATGCACAGGGATCCTGGGTGAGCCGAGGAAGCACAAAGATCCTGGGTGAGCCAGGGATGCAGGGGGATCCTGGGTGACCCTGGGATGCACTGGGATCCTGGGTGACCCTGGGATGCACGGAGAAGGTAGGTGAGCATGGGATGTACAGGGAGCCTGGGTGAGCCTGGGATGCACGGAAAAACGCTAGGTGAGCCTGGGATGCAAAGGAAACCTGGGTGAGCCTGGGATGCACCGGGAAGCTAGGTGAGCCAGGTATGCAGAGGGATCTTGGGTGAGCCTGGGATGCAAGGGGAACCTAGGTGAGCCTGGGATGCACAGGGAACTGGGTGAGCCTGGGATGCACGGGAAGCTAGGTGAGACTGGAATGCACAGGGATCCTGGGTGACCCTGGGATGCACGGGGAAGCTAGGTGAGCCTGGGATACACGGGGAAGCTAGGTGAGCCTGGGATGCACAGGGAACCTGGGTGAGCCTGGGATGCACTGGGATGCTAGGTGAGACTGGGATGCACAGGGATCCTGGGTGACCCTGGAATGCACGGGGAAGCTAGGTGAGCCAGAGATTCACAGGGATCCTGGGTGACACTGGGATGCACGGGGAAGCTAGGTGAGCCAGGGATGCACAGGGATCCTGGGTGAGCCTGGGATGCACAGGGATCCTGTGTGACCCTGGGATGCACGGGGAAGCTAGGTGAGCCAGGGATGCATAGGGATCCTGGGTGACCCTGGGATGCACAGGGAAGCTTGGTGGGCCAGGGATGCACAGGGATCCTGGGTGGGCCAGGGATGCACAGGGATCCTGGGTGATCCAGGGATGCAGAGGGATCCTGGGTGACCCTGGGATGCACTGGGAATCTGGGTGACCCTGGGATGCACTGGGAACCTGTGTGACCCTGGGATGCACGGGGAAGCTAGGTGAGCCAGGGATGCACAGGGATCCTGGGTGTACCTTGGATGCACGGGGAAAGCTAGGTGAGCCGGGGGTACACGGGGAACCTGGGTGAGTCTGGGACACACCGGGAAGCTAGGTGAGCCAGGGATGCACAGGGATCCTGGGTGAGCCTGGGATGCAAGGGGAAGCTAGGTGAGCCTGGGATGCACAAGGAACCTGGCTGAGCCTGGGATGCACGGGGAAGCTAGGTGAGCCTGGGATACACAGGGATCCTGGGTGACCCTGGGATGCACGGGGAAGCTAGGTGAGCCTGGGATACACAGCGATCCTGGGTGATCCTGGGATGCACGGGGAAGCTAGGTGAGCCTGGGATGCACAGGGAACCTGGGTGAGCATGGGATGCACGGGGAAGCTAGCTGAGCCCGGGATGCACGGGGAAGCTAGGTGAGCCAGTGATGCACAGGGATCCTGGGTGAGCCAGTGATGCACAGGGATCCTGGGTGAGCCTGGGATGCACGGGGAAGCTAAGTGAGCCTGGGATGCACGGGGAAGCTAGGTGATTCTGGGATGCACAGGGATCCTGGGTGACCCTGGGATGCACGGGGAAGCTAGGCCAGCCAGGGATGCACAGGGATCCTGGGTGACCCTGGGATGCACGGGGAAGCTAGGGGAGCCAGGGATGCAGAGGGATACTGGGTGACCCTGGGATGCACGAGGAAGCTAGGTGAGCCTGGGATGCATAGGGAACCTGGGTGACCCTGGGATGCACGGGGAAGCTAGGTGAGCCTGGGATGCACAGGGAACCTGGGTGAGCCTGGGATGCACGGGGAAGCTAGATGAGCCTGGGATGCACGGGGAGCCTGGGTGAACCTGGGATGCACGGGGAAGCTAGGTGAGCCAGGGATGCACAGGGATCCTGGGTGAGCGTGGGATGCACGGGGAAAGCTAGGTGAGCCTGGGATGCACAGGGATCCTGGGTGACCCTGGGATGCACGGGGAATCTAGGTGAGCCTGGGATGCACAGGGATCCTGGGTGACCCTGGGATGCACGGGGAAGCTAGGTGAGCCAGGGATGCACGGGGATCCTGGGTGAGCCTGGGATGCAGGGGGGAGATAGGTGAGCCAGGGATGCACAGGGATCCTGGGTGAGCCTGGGATGCACGGGGAAGCTCGGTGAGACTGGAATGCACCGGGATCCTGGGTGACCCTGGGATGCGCGGGGAAGCTCGGTGACACTGGGATGCACAGGGATCCTCAGTGACCCTGGGATGCACTGGGATGCTAGGTGAGACTGGGATGCACAGGGATCCTGGGTGAGCCTGGGATGCACAGGGAAGCTAGGTGAGCCTGGGTTGCACAGGGATCCTGGGTGAGCCTGGGATGCACGGGGAAAGCTAGGTGAGCCTGGGATGCACAGGGATCCTGGGTGAGCCTGGGATGCACGGGGAAGTTAGGTGAGCCAGGGATGCACAGGGATCCTGGGTGAGCCTGGGATGCACGGGGAAAGCTAGGTGAGCCTGGGATGCACAGGGAACCTGGGTGAGCCTGGGATGCACAGGGAAGCTAGGTGAGCCTGGGATGCAGAGGGAACATGGGTGAGCCTGGGATGCACGGGGAAGCTAGGTGAGCCTGGGATGCACGGGGATCCTAGGTGAGCCTGGGATGCTCGGGGATCCTAGGTGAACCTGGGATGCTTGTGGGGGGCGATCGTAGGTGAGCCGGGGACGCACAGCAATCCTAGCTGAGCCTGGGACGCACTGGGATGCTGGTGATCCAGGGATGCACGGGAATCCTGGGTGTGCCTGGGATGCACGGGAAAGCTAGGTGAGGTGAGCCTGGGATTCACAGGGAACCTGGGTGAGCATGGGATGCACAGGGATCCTGGGTGAGCCTGGGATGCACGGGGAAGCTAGGTGAGCCTGGGATGCACATAGAACCTGGGTGAGCCTGGGATGCACGGGGAAGCTAGGTGAGCCTGGGATGCACAGGGATCCTGGGTGACCCTGGGATGCACGGGGAAGCTAGGTGAGCCTGGGATGCACAGGGATCCTGAGTGACCCTCGGATGCACGGTGAAGCTAGGTGAGCCTGGGATGCACAGGGATCCTGGGTGAGCCTGGGATGCACGGGGAAAGCTGGGTGAGCCTGGGATGCACGGGGAAGCTAGGTGAGCCAGGGATGCACAGGGATCCTGGGTGAGCCCGGGATGCACGGGAAGCTAGGTGAGCCTGGGATGCAGAGGGAACCTGGGTGAGCCTGGGATGCACGGGGAAGCTAGGTGAGCCAGGGATGCACAGGGATCCTGGGTGACCCTAGGATGCACGGGGAAGCTGGGTGAGGCTGGGATTCACAGGGAAGCTAGGTGAGTCTGGGATGCACTGGGATGCTGGTGATCCAGGGATGCACGGGGATCCTGGGATGCACGTGGAAGCTAGGTGAGCCAGGGATGCACAGCGATCCTGGGTGAGTCAGGGATGCACAGGGATCCTGGGTGATCCAGGGATGCACGGGGATCCTGGGTGAGCCTGGGATGCGCAGGGATCCTGGGTGACCCTGGTATGCGCAGGGATCCTGGGTGACCCTGGGATGCGCAGGGATCCTGGGTGACCCTGGGATGCGCAGGGAAGCTAGGTGAGCCAGGGATGCACAGGGATCCTGGGAGAGCCTGGGTTGCACGGGGAAGCTAGGTGAGCCTGGAATGCACAGGGAACCTGGGTGAGCCTGGGATGCACGGGGAAGCTAGGTCAGCCAAGGATGCCTAGGGATCCTGGGTGAGCCAGGGATGCACAGGGATCCTGGGCGACCCAGGGATGCACAGGGATCCTGGGTGACCCTGGGATGCACTGGGATGCTAGGTGAGACTGGGATGCACAGTGAGCCTGGGTGACCCTGGGATGCACGGGGAAGCTATGTGAGCCAGGGATGCCCAGGGATCCTGGGTGACCCTGGGATGCACGGGGAAGCTAGGTGACCCAGGGATGCACAGGGATCCTGGGTGAGCCTGGGATGCACAGGGATCCTGGCTGACCCTGGGATGCACGGGGAAGCTAGGTGAGCCAGGGATGCACAGGGATCCTGGGTGACCCTGGGATGCGCAGGGATCCTGGGTGACCCTGGGATGCGCAGGGATCCTGGGTGACCCTGGGATGCACAGGGAAGCTAGGTGAGCCAGGGATGCACGGGCATCCTGGGTGAGCCTGGGATGCGCAGGGATCCTGGGTGACCCTGGGATGCGCAGGGATCCTGGGTGACCCTGGGATGCGCAGGGATCCTGGGTGACCCTGGGATGCACAGGGAAGCTAGGTGAGCCAGGGATGCACAGGGATCCTGGGAGAGCCTGGGTTGCACGGGGAAGCTAGGTGAGCCTGGAATGCACAGGGAACCTGGGTGATCCTGGGATGCACGGGGATCCTGGGTGACCCAGGGATGCACAGGGATCCTGGGTGACCCTGAGATGCACTGGGATGCTAGGTGAGACTGGGATGCACAGTGAGCATGGGTGACCCTGGGATGCACGGGGAAGCTAGGTGAGCCAGGGATGCCCAGGGATCCTGGGTGACCCTGGGATGCTCGGGGATCCTGGGTGAGCCTGGGATGCACAGGGATCCTGGCTGACCCTGGGATGCACGGGGAAGCTAGGTGAGCCTGGGATGCACAGGGATCCTGAGTGACCCTAGGATGCACGGGGAAGTTAGGTGAGCCAGGGATGCACAGAGATCATGGGTGAGCCTGGGATGCACAGTGAAGCTAGGTGAGCCTGGGATGCACAGGGAACCTGGGTGAGCCTGGGATTCACGGGGAAAGCTAGGTGAGCCTTGGATGCACAGGGACCCTGGGTGAGCCTGGGATGCACGGGGAAGCTAGGTGAGCCTGGGATGCACGGGGAAGCTCGGTGAGACTGGGATGCACAGGGATCCTGGGTGAGCCTGGGATGCACGGGGAAGCTAGGTGAGCCAGGGATGCACAGGGATCCTGGGTGACCCTGGTATGCACGGGGAAGATAGGTGGCCTGGGCTGCACAGGGAGCCTGGGATGCACGGGGAAGCTCGGTGAGACTGGGATGCACAGGGATCCTGGGTGAGCCTGGGATGCACGGGGAAGCTAGGTGAGCCAGGGATGCACAGGGATCCTGGGTGACCCTGGTATGCACGGGGAAGATAGGTGGCCTGGGCTGCAAAGGGAGCCTGGGATGCACGGGGAAGCTAGGTGAGCCTGGGATGCACAGGGAACCTGGGTGAGCCTGGGATGCTTGGGGAAGCTAGGTGAGCCTGGGACGCACTGGGATGCTGGTGATCCATGGATGCACAGGGATCCTGGGATGTACAGGGAAGCTAGGTGAGCCAGGGATGCACAGGAATCCTGGGTGAGTCAGGGATGCACAGGGATCCTGGGTGAGCCTGGGATGCACGGGGAAGCTAGGTGAGCCAGGGATGCACAGGGATCCTGGGTGAGCCCGCGATGCACAGGGATCCTGGGTGAGCCCGCGATGCACAGGGATCCTGGGTGAGCCTGGGATGCACAAGGATCCTGGGTGACCCTGGGATGCACAGGGATCCTGGGTGACCCTGGGATTCACGGGGAAGCTAGGTGAGCCAGGGATGCACAGGGATCCTGGGTGACCCTGGGATGCACGGGGTAGGTAGGTGAGCCAGGGATGCACAGGGATCCTGGGTGACCCTGGGATGCACGGGGAACCTGGGTGA
Source organism: Ambystoma mexicanum (assembly GCF_040938575.1). Lineage (NCBI taxonomy): Eukaryota > Metazoa > Chordata > Amphibia > Caudata > Ambystomatidae > Ambystoma > Ambystoma mexicanum. Next base: position 31,351,660 of record NC_090923.1, on the reverse strand, counting down.
CCCTGGGATGCACTGGGACCCTCGGTGACCCTGGGATGCACGGGGAAGCTAGGTGAGCCAGGGATGCACAGGGATCATGGGTGTGCCTGGGATGCACAGGGAAACTAGGTGACCCTGGGATGCACTGGGATCCTGGGTGACCCTTTAATGCACAGGGAAGCTAGGTGAGCCTGGGATGCACGGGGAAGCTAGGTGAGCCTGGGATGCATGGGGAACCTGGGATGCACAGGGAAGCTAGGTGACCCTGGGATGCACTGGGATCCTGGGTGACCCTTGAATGCACGGGGAAGCTAGGTGACCCTGGGATGCACAGAGAACCTGGGTGAGCCTGGGATGCACGGGAAGCTAGGTGAGCCAGGGATGCACAGGGATCCTGGGTGAGCCTGGGATGCAAGGGGAACCTGGGTGAGCCTGGGATGCACGGGGAAGCTAGGTGAGCCTGGGATACACAGGGATCCTGGGTGAGCCTGGGATGCAAGGGGAACCTGGGTGAGCCTGGGATGCACAGGGAAAGCTAGGTGAGCCGGGGTTGCACAGGGAACCTGGGTGAGCCTAGGATGCACCGGGAAGCTAGGTGAGCCAGGGATGCACAGGGATCCTGGGTGAGCCTGGGATGCAAGGTGAAGCTAGGTGAGCCTGGGATGCACAGGGAACCTGGGTGAGCCTGGGATGCACGGGGAAGCTAGGTGAGCCTGGGATACACAGGGATCCTGGGTGACCCTGGGATGCACGGGGAAGCTAGGTGAGCCTGGGATGCACAGGGATCCTGAGTGAGCCTGGGATGCACGAGGAAGCTAGGTGAGCCTGGGATGCACAGGGAACATGGGTGAGCATGGGATGCACAGGGAACCTGGGTGAGCCTGGGATGCACGGGAAGCTAGGTGAGCCTGGGATGCACGGGGAAGCTAGGTGAGCCAGTGATGCACGGGGATCCTGGGTGAGCTAGTGATGCATAGGGATCCTGGGTGAGCCTGTATGCACAGGCATCCTGGGTGAGCCCGGAATGCACGGGGAAGCTAGGTGAGCCTGGGATGCAAGGAGAAGCTAGGTGAGCCTGGGATGCACAGAGATCCTGGGTGACCCTGGGATGCACGGGGAAGCTAGGTGAGCCAGGAATGCACAGGGATCCTGGGTGACCCTGGGATGCACGGGGAAGCTAGGTGAGACAGGGATGCAGAGGGATCCTGGGTAACCCTGGGAGGCACGGGAAAGCTAGGTAAGCCTGGGATGCATAGGGAACCAGGGTGACCCTGGGGTGCATAGGGAACCTGGGTGACCCTGGGATGCACGGGGAAGCTAGGTGAGCCAGGGATGCACAGGGATCCTGGGTGAGCCTGGGATGCACGGGGAAGCTAGGTGAGCCAGGGATGCACAGCGATCATGGATGAGCCTGGGATGCACGGGGAAGCTAGGTGAGCCAGGGAAGCTAGGTGACCCTGGGATGCACTGGGATCCTGGGTGACCCTTGAATGCACGGGGAAGCTAGGTGACCCTGGGATGCACAGAGAACCTGGGTGAGCCTGGGATGCACGGGAAGCTAGGTGAGCCAGGGATGCACAGGGATCCTGGGTGAGCCTGGGATGCAAGGGGAACCTGGGTGAGCCTGGGATGCACGGGGAAGCTAGGTGAGCCTGGGATACACAGGGATCCTGGGTGAGCCTGGGATGCAAGGGGAACCTGGGTGAGCCTGGGATGCACAGGGAAAGCTAGGTGAGCCGGGGTTGCACAGGGAACCTGGGTGAGCCTAGGATGCACCGGGAAGCTAGGTGAGCCAGGGATGCACAGGGATCTTGGGTGAGCCTGGGATGCAAGGTGAAGCTAGGTGAGCCTGGGATGCACAGGGAACCTGGGTGAGCCTGGGATGCACGGGGAAGCTAGGTGAGCCTGGGATACACAGGGATCCTGGGTGACCCTGGGATGCACGGGGAAGCTAGGTGAGCCTGGGATGCACAGGGATCCTGAGTGAGCCTGGGATGCACGGGGAAGCTAGGTGAGCCTGGGATGCACAGGGAACATGGGTGAGCATGGGATGCACAGGGAACCTCGGTGAGCCTGGGATGCACGGGAAGCTAGGTGAGCCTGGGATGCACGGGGAAGCTAGGTGAGCCAGTGATGCACGGGGATCCTGGGTGAGCCAGTGATGCACAGGGATCCTGGGTGAGCCTGGATGCACAGGCATCCTGGGTGAGCCCGGAATGCACGGGGAAGCTAGGTGAGCCTGGGATGCAAGGAGAAGCTAGGTGAGCCTGGGATGCACAGAGATCCTGGGTGACCCTGGGATGCACGGGGAAGCTAGGTGAGCCAGGAATGCACAGGGATCCTGGGTGACCCTGGGATGCACGGGGAAGCTAGGTGAGACAGGGATGCAGAGGGATCCTGGGTAACCCTGGGAGGCACGGGAAAGCTAGGTAAGCCTGGGATGCATAGGGAACCAGGGTGACCCTGGGGTGCATAGGGAACCTGGGTGACCCTGGGATGCACGGGGAAGCTAGGTGAGCCAGGGATGCACAGGGATCCTGGGTGAGCCTGGGATGCACGGGGAAGCTAGGTGAGCCAGGGATGCACAGCGATCATGGGTGAGCCTGGGATGCACGGGGAAGCTAGGTGAGCCAGGGATTCAAAGGGATCCTGGGTGAGCCTGGGATGCACGGGTAAGCTAGGTGAGCCTGGGATGCACAGGGAAGCTAGATGAGCCTGGGATGCACGGGGAAGCTAGGTGAGCCAGGGATGCACAGGGATCCTGGGTGACCCTGGGATGCACGGGGAAGCTAGGTGAGCCAGGGATGCACAGGGATCCTGGGTGACCCTGGGATGCACGGGGAAGCTAGGTGAGCCAGGGATGCAGAGGGATCCTGGGTGACCCTGGGATGCACGGGGAATCTCGGTGAGCCTGGGATGCACAGGGATCCTGGGTGACCAAGGCATGCACGGGGAAGCTAGGTGAGCTAGGGATGCAGCGGGATCCTGGGTGAACCTGGGATGCACGGGGAAGCTCGGTGAGCCAGGAATGCACGGGGAAGCTAGATGAGCCTGGGATGCACGGGGAGCCTGGGTGAACCTGGGATGCACGGGGAAGCTAGGTGAGCCAGGGATGCACAGGGATCCTGGGTGAGCGTGGGATGCACGGGGAAAGCTAGGTGAGCCTGGGATGCACAGGGATCCTGGGTGACCCTGGGATGCACGGGGAAGCTAGGTGAGCCTGGGATGCAGAGGGATCCTGGGTGACCCTGGGATGCACGGGGAATCTAGGCGAGCCTGGGATGCACAGGGATCCTGGGTGACCCTGGGATGCACGGGGAAGCTAGGTGAGCCAGGGATGCACGGGGATCCTGGGTGAGCCTGGGATGCAGGGGGGAGATAGGTGAGCCAGGGATGCACAGGGATCCTGGGTGAGCCCGGGATGCACGGGGAAGCTCGGTGAGACTGGAATGCACAGGGATCCTGGGTGACCCTGGGATGCGCGGGGAAGCTCGGTGACACTGGGATGCACAGGGATCCTCAGTGACCCTGGGATGCACTGGGATGCTAGGTGAGACTGGGATGCACAGGGATCCTGCGTGAGCCTGGGATGCACGGGGAAGCTAGGTGAGCCTGGGATGCACAGGGAACCTGGGTGAGCCTGGGATGCACGGGGAAGCTAGATGAGCCTGGGATGCACGGGGAGCCTGGGTGAACCTGGGATGCACGGGGAAGCTAGATGAGCCAGGGATGCACAGGGATCCTGGGTGAGCGTGGGATGCACGGGGAAAGCTAGGTGAGCCTGGGATGCACAGGGATCCTGGGTGACCCTGGGATGCACGGGGAAGCTAGGTGAGCCTGGGATGCAGAGGGATCCTGGGTGACCCTGGGATGCACGGGGAATCTAGGTGAGCCTGGGATGCACAGGGATCCTGGGTGACCCTGGGATGCACGGGGAAGCTAGGTGAGCCAGGGATGCACGGGGATCCTGGGTGAGCCTGGGATGCAGGGGGGAGATAGGTGAGCCAGGGATGCACAGGGATCCTGGGTGAGCCTGGGATGCACGGGGAAGCTCGGTGAGACTGGAATGCACAGGGATCCTGGGTGACCCTGGGATGCGCGGGGAAGCTCGGTGACACTGGGATGCACAGGGATCCTCAGTGACCCTGGGATGCACAGGGATGCTAGGTGAGACTGGGATGCACAGGGATCCTGGGTGAGCCTGGGATGCACAGGGAAGCTAGGTGAGCCTGGGATGCACAGGGATCCTGGGTGAGCCTGGGATGCACGGGGAAAGCTAGGTGAGCCTGGGATGCACAGGGATCCTGGGTGAGCTTGGGATGCACGGGGAAGTTAGGTGAGCCAGGGATGCACAGGGATCCTGGGTGAGCCTGGGATGCACGGGGAAAGCTAGGTAAGCCTGGGATGCACAGGGAACCTGGGTGAGCCTGGGATGCACAGGGAAGCTAGGTGAGCCTGGGATGCAGAGGGAACATGGGTGAGCCTGGGATGCACGGGGAAGCTAGGTGAGCCTGGGATGCACGGGGATCCTAGGTGAGCCTGGGATGCTCGGGGATCCTAGGTGAACCTGGGATGCTTGTGGGGGGCGATCGTAGGTGAGCCGGGGACGCACAGGGATCCTAGCTGAGCCTGGGACGCACTGGGATGCTGGTGATCCAGGGATGCACGGGAATCCTGGGTGTGCCTGGGATGCACGGGAAAGCTAGGTGAGGTGAGCCTGGGATTCACAGGGAACCTGGGTGAGCTTGGGATGCACAGGGATCCTGGGTGAGCCTGGGATGCACGGGGAAGCTAGGTGAGCCTGGGATGCACATAGAACCTGGGTGAGCCTGGGATGCACGGGGAAGCTAGGTGAGCCTGGGATGCACAGGGATCCTGGGTGACCCTGGGATGCACGGGGAAGCTAGGTGAGCCTGGGATGCACAGGGATCCTGAGTGACCCTCGGATGCACGGTGAAGCTAGGTGAGCCTGGGATGCACAGGGATCCTGGGTGAGCCTGGGATGCACGGGGAAAGCTGGGTGAGCCTGGGATGCACGGGGAAGCTAGGTGAGCCAGGGATGCACAGGGATTCTGGGTGAGCCCGGGATGCACGGGAAGCTAGGTGAGCCTGGGATGCAGAGGGAACCTGGGTGAGCCTGGGATGCACGGGGAAGCTAGGTGAGTCAGGGATGCACAGGGATCCTGGGTGACCCTAGGATGCACGGGGAAGCTGGGTGAGCCTGGGATTCACAGGGAAGCTAGGTGAATCTGGGATGCACTGGGATGCTGGTGATCCAGGGATGCACGGGGATCCTGGGATGCACGTGGAAGCTAGGTGAGCCAGGGATGCACAGCGATCCTGGGTGAGTCAGGGATGCACAGGGATCCTGGGTGATCCAGGGATGCACGGGGATCCTGGGTGAGCCTGGGATGCGCAGGGATCCTGGGTGACCCTGGGATGCGCAGGGAAGCTAGGTGAGTCAGGGATGCACAGGGATCCTGGGTGACCCTAGGATGCACGGGGAAGCTGGGTGAGCCTGGGATTCACAGGGAAGCTAGGTGAATCTGGGATGCACTGGGATCCTGGGTGACCCTGGGATGCACGGGGAAGCTAGGTGAGCCAGGAATGCACAGGGATCCTGGGTGACCCTGGGATGCACGGGGAAGCTAGGTGAGCCAGGAATGCACAGGGATCCAGGGTGACCCTGGGATGCACAGGGAAGCTAGGTGAGACAGGGATGCAGAGGGATCCTGGGTAACCCTGGGAGGCACGGGGAAGCTAGGTAAGCCTGGGATGCATAGGGAACCAGGGTGACCCTGGGGTGCATAGGGAACCTGGGTGACCCTGGGATGCACGGGGAAGCTAGGTGAGCCAGGGATGCACAGGGATCCTGGGTGAGCCTGGGATGCACGGGGAAGCTATCTGAGCCAGGGATGCACAGCGATCATGGGTGAGCCTGGGATGCACGGGGAAGCTAGGTGAGCCAGGGATTCAAAGGGATCCTGGGTGAGCCTGGGATGCACGGGTAAGCTACGTGAGCCTGGGATGCACAGGGAAGCTAGATGAGCCTGGGATGCACGGGGAAGCTAGGTGAGCCAGGGATGCACAGGGATCCTAGGTGACCCTGGGATGCACGGGGAAGCTAGGTGAGCCAGGGATGCAGAGGGATCCTGGGTGACCCTGGGATGCACGGGGAAGCTAGGTGAGCCAGGGATGCAGAGGGATCCTGGGTGACCCTGGGATGCACGGGGAATCTCGGTGAGCCTGGGATGCACAGGGATCCTGGGTGACCAAGGCATGCACGGGGAAGCTAGGTGAGCTAGGGATGCAGCGGGATCCTGGGTGACCCTGGGATGCACGGGGAAGCTAGGTGAGCCAGGAATGCACGGGGATCCTGGGTGTGCCCGGGATGCAGAGGGATCCTGGGTGATCCAGGGATGCACAGGGATCCTGGGTGACCCTGGGATGCAAGGTGAGCCTGGGATGCATGGGGAAGCTAGGTGAGCCAGGGATGCACAGGGATCCTGGGTGACCCTGGGATGCACGGGGAAGCTAGGTGAGCCAGGGATGCACAGGGATCCTGGGTGACCCTGGGATGCACGGGGAAGCTAGGTGAGCCAGGGATGCAGAGGGATCCTGGGTGACCCTAGGATGCACGGGGAAGCTAGGTGAGCCTGGGATGCAGAGGGATCCTGGGTGACCCTGGGATGCACGGGAAAGCTAGGTGAGCCAGGGATGCACAGGGATCCTGGGTGACCCTGGGATGCACGGGGAAGCTAGGTGAGCCAGGGATGCACAGGGATCCTGGGTGACCCTAGGATGCACGGGGAATCTCGGTGAGCCTGGGATGCACAGGGATCCTGGGTGACCCTGGGATGCACGGGGAAGCTAGGTGAGCCAGGGATGCACAGGGATCCTGGGTGACCCTGGGATGCACGGGGAAGCTAGGTGAGCCAGGGATGCAGAGGGATCCTGGGTGACCCTGGGATGTACGGGGAATCTCGGTGAGCCTGTGATGCTCATGGATCCTGGGTGACCTTGGGATGCACGGGGAAGCTAGGTGAACCAGGGATGCAGAGGGATCCTGGGTGACCCTGGGATGCACGGGGAAGCTAGGTGAGCCAGGGATGCACGGGGATCCTGGGTGTGCCCGGGATGCAGAGGGATCCTGGGTGATCCAGGGATGCACGGGGAAGGTAGGTGAGCCTGGGATGTACAGGGAACCTTGGTGAGCCTGGGATGCACGGGAAAACGCTTGGTGAGCCTGGGATGCAAAGGAAACCTGGGTGAGCCTGGGATGCACGGGAAAACGCTAGGTGAGCCTGGGATGCAAAGGAAACCTGGGTGAGCCTGGGATGCACCGGGAAGCTAGGTGAGCCAGGTATGCACAGGGATCTTGGGTGAGCCTGGGATGCACGGGGAAGCTAGGTGAGCCAGGGATGCAGAGGGATCCTGGGTGACCCTGGGATGTACGGGGAATCTCGGTGAGCCTGGGATGCACATGGATCCTGGGTGACCCTGGGATGCATGGGGAAGCTAGGTGAACCAGGGATGCAGAGGGATCCTGGGTGACCCTGGGATGCACGGGGAAGCTAGGTGAGCCAGGGATGCACGGGGATGCAAGGTGAGCCTGGGATGCATGGGGAAGCTAGGTGCGCCAGGGATGCACAGGGATCTTGGGTGAGCCTGGGATGCACAGGTATCCTGGGTGACCCTGAGATGCACGGGGAAGCTACGTGAGCCAGGGATGCATAGGGATCCTGGGTGACCCTGGGATGCACGGGGAAGCTAGGTGAGCCAGGGATGCACAGGGATCCTGGGTGACCCTGGGATGCACGGGGAAGCTATGTGAGCCTGGGATGCACAGGGATTCTGGGTGACCCTGGGATGCACGGGGAAGCTAGGTGAGCCAGGGATGCACAGGGATCCTGGGTGACCCTGGGATGCACGGGGAAGCTAGGTGAGCCAGGGATGCAGAGGGATCCTGGGTGACCCTGGGATGTACGGGGAATCTCGGTGAGCCTGAGATGCACATGGATCCTGGGCGACCCTGGGATGCACGGGGAAGCTAGGTGAACCAGGGATGCAGAGGGATCCTGGGTGACCCTGGGATGCACGGGGAAGCTAGGTGAGCCAGGGATGCAGAGGGATCCTGGGTGATCCAGGGATGCACAGGGATCCTGGGTGACCCTGGGATGCAAGGTGAGCCTGGGATGCATGGGGAAGCTAGGTGAGCCTGGGATGCACAGATATCCTGGGTGAACCTGGGATGCATGGGGAAGCTAGGTGGGCCAGGGATGCACAGGGATCCTGGGTGAGCCTGGGATGCACAGGTATCCTAGGTGACCCTGGGATGCACGAGGAAGCCAGGGGAGCCAGGGATGCACAGGGATCCTGGGTGACCCTGGGATGCACGGGGAAGCTAGGTGAGCCGGGGATACACAGGGATCCTGGGTGAGCCTGGGATGCACAGGGAAGCTAGGTGAGCCAGGGATGCACAGGGATCCTGGGTGAGCCGAGGAAGCACAAAGATCCTGGGTGAGCCAGGGATGCAGGGGGATCCTGGGTGACCCTGGGATGCACTGGGATCCTGGGTGACCCTGGGATGCACGGAGAAGGTAGGTGAGCATGGGATGTACAGGGAGCCTGGGTGAGCCTGGGATGCACGGAAAAACGCTAGGTGAGCCTGGGATGCAAAGGAAACCTGGGTGAGCCTGGGATGCACCGGGAAGCTAGGTGAGCCAGGTATGCAGAGGGATCTTGGGTGAGCCTGGGATGCAAGGGGAACCTAGGTGAGCCTGGGATGCACAGGGAACTGGGTGAGCCTGGGATGCACGGGAAGCTAGGTGAGACTGGAATGCACAGGGATCCTGGGTGACCCTGGGATGCACGGGGAAGCTAGGTGAGCCTGGGATACACGGGGAAAGCTAGGTGAGCCTGGGATGCACAGGGAACCTGGGTGAGCCTGGGATGCACTGGGATGCTAGGTGAGACTGGGATGCACAGGGATCCTGGGTGACCCTGGAATGCACGGGGAAGCTAGGTGAGCCAGAGATTCACAGGGATCCTGGGTGACCCTGGGATGCACGGGGAAGCTAGGTGAGCCAGGGATGCACAGGGATCCTGGGTGAGCCTGGGATGCACAGGGATCCTGTGTGACCCTGGGATGCACGGGGAAGCTAGGTGAGCCAGGGATGCATAGGGATCCTGGGTGACCCTGGGATGCACAGGGAAGCTTGGTGGGCCAGGGATGCACAGGGATCCTGGGTGGGCCAGGGATGCACAGGGATCCTGGGTGATCCAGGGATGCAGAGGGATCCTGGGTGACCCTGGGATGCACTGGGAATCTGGGTGACCCTGGGATGCACTGGGAACCTGTGTGACCCTGGGATGCACGGGGAAGCTAGGTGAGCCAGGGATGCACAGGGATCCTGGGTGTACCTTGGATGCACGGGGAAAGCTAGGTGAGCCGGGGGTACACGGGGAACCTGGGTGAGTCTGGGACACACCGGGAAGCTAGGTGAGCCAGGGATGCACAGGGATCCTGGGTGAGCCTGGGATGCAAGGGGAAGCTAGGTGAGCCTGGGATGCACAAGGAACCTGGCTGAGCCTGGGATGCACGGGGAAGCTAGGTGAGCCTGGGATACACAGGGATCCTGGGTGACCCTGGGATGCACGGGGAAGCTAGGTGAGCCTGGGATACACAGCGATCCTGGGTGATCCTGGGATGCACGGGGAAGCTAGGTGAGCCTGGGATGCACAGGGAACCTGGGTGAGCATGGGATGCACGGGGAAGCTAGCTGAGCCCGGGATGCACGGGGAAGCTAGGTGAGCCAGTGATGCACAGGGATCCTGGGTGAGCCAGTGATGCACAGGGATCCTGGGTGAGCCTGGGATGCACGGGGAAGCTAAGTGAGCCTGGGATGCACGGGGAAGCTAGGTGATTCTGGGATGCACAGGGATCCTGGGTGACCCTGGGATGCACGGGGAAGCTAGGCCAGCCAGGGATGCACAGGGATCCTGGGTGACCCTGGGATGCACGGGGAAGCTAGGGGAGCCAGGGATGCAGAGGGATACTGGATGACCCTGGGATGCACGAGGAAGCTAGGTGAGCCTGGGATGCATAGGGAACCTGGGTGACCCTGGGATGCAAGGGGAAGCTAGGTGAGCCAGGGATGCAAAGGGATCATGGGTGAGCCTGGTATGCACGGGGAAGCTAGGTGAGCCAGGGATGCACAGGGATCCTGCGTGAGCCTGGGATGCACGGGGAAGCTAGGTGAGCCTGGGATGCACAGGGAACCTGGGTGAGCCTGGGATGCACGGGGAAGCTAGATGAGCCTGGGATGCACGGGGAGCCTGGGTGAACCTGGGATGCACGGGGAAGCTAGGTGAGCCAGGGATGCACAGGGATCCTGGGTGAGCGTGGGATGCACGGGGAAAGCTAGGTGAGCCTGGGATGCACAGGGATCCTGGGTGACCCTGGGATGCACGGGGAATCTAGGTGAGCCTGGGATGCACAGGGATCCTGGGTGACCCTGGGATGCACGGGGAAGCTAGGTGAGCCAGGGATGCACGGGGATCCTGGGTGAGCCTGGGATGCAGGGGGGAGATAGGTGAGCCAGGGATGCACAGGGATCCTGGGTGAGCCTGGGATGCACGGGGAAGCTCGGTGAGACTGGAATGCACAGGGATCCTGGGTGACCCTGGGATGCGCGGGGAAGCTCGGTGACACTGGGATGCACAGGGATCCTCAGTGACCCTGGGATGCACTGGGATGCTAGGTGAGACTGGGATGCACAGGGATCCTGGGTGAGCCTGGGATGCACAGGGAAGCTAGGTGAGCCTGGGTTGCACAGGGATCCTGGGTGAGCCTGGGATGCACGGGGAAAGCTAGGTGAGCCTGGGATGCACAGGGATCCTGGGTGAGCCTGGGATGCACGGGGAAGTTAGGTGAGCCAGGGATGCACAGGGATCCTGGGTGAGCCTGGGATGCACGGGGAAAGCTAGGTGAGCCTGGGATGCACAGGGAACCTGGGTGAGCCTGGGATGCACAGGGAAGCTAGGTGAGCCTGGGATGCAGAGGGAACATGGGTGAGCCTGGGATGCACGGGGAAGCTAGGTGAGCCTGGGATGCACGGGGATCCTAGGTGAGCCTGGGATGCTCGGGGATCCTAGGTGAACCTGGGATGCTTGTGGGGGGCGATCGTAGGTGAGCCGGGGACGCACAGCAATCCTAGCTGAGCCTGGGACGCACTGGGATGCTGGTGATCCAGGGATGCACGGGAATCCTGGGTGTGCCTGGGATGCACGGGAAAGCTAGGTGAGGTGAGCCTGGGATTCACAGGGAACCTGGGTGAGCATGGGATGCACAGGGATCCTGGGTGAGCCTGGGATGCACGGGGAAGCTAGGTGAGCCTGGGATGCACATAGAACCTGGGTGAGCCTGGGATGCACGGGGAAGCTAGGTGAGCCTGGGATGCACAGGGATCCTGGGTGACCCTGGGATGCACGGGGAAGCTAGGTGAGCCTGGGATGCACAGGGATCCTGAGTGACCCTCGGATGCACGGTGAAGCTAGGTGAGCCTGGGATGCACAGGGATCCTGGGTGAGCCTGGGATGCACGGGGAAAGCTGGGTGAGCCTGGGATGCACGGGGAAGCTAGGTGAGCCAGGGATGCACAGGGATCCTGGGTGAGCCCGGGATGCACGGGAAGCTAGGTGAGCCTGGGATGCAGAGGGAACCTGGGTGAGCCTGGGATGCACGGGGAAGCTAGGTGAGCCAGGGATGCACAGGGATCCTGGGTGACCCTAGGATGCACGGGGAAGCTGGGTGAGCCTGGGATTCACAGGGAAGCTAGGTGAGTCTGGGATGCACTGGGATGCTGGTGATCCAGGGATGCACGGGGATCCTGGGATGCACGTGGAAGCTAGGTGAGCCAGGGATGCACAGCGATCCTGGGTAAGTCAGGGATGCACAGGGATCCTGGGTGATCCAGGGATGCACGGGGATCCTGGGTGAGCCTGGGATGCGCAGGGATCCTGGGTGACCCTGGTATGCGCAGGGATCCTGGGTGACCCTGGGATGCGCAGGGATCCTGGGTGACCCTGGGATGCGCAGGGAAGCTAGGTGAGCCAGGGATGCACAGGGATCCTGGGAGAGCCTGGGTTGCACGGGGAAGCTAGGTGAGCCTGGAATGCACAGGGAACCTGGGTGAGCCTGGGATGCACGGGGAAGCTAGGTCAGCCAAGGATGCCTAGGGATCCTGGGTGAGCCAGGGATGCACAGGGATCCTGGGTGACCCAGGGATGCACAGGGATCCTGGGTGACCCTGGGATGCACTGGGATGCTAGGTGAGACTGGGATGCACAGTGAGCCTGGGTGACCCTGGGATGCACGGGGAAGCTATGTGAGCCAGGGATGCCCAGGGATCCTGGGTGACCCTGGGATGCACGGGGAAGCTAGGTGACCCAGGGATGCACAGGGATCCTGGGTGAGCCTGGGATGCACAGGGATCCTGGCTGACCCTGGGATGCACGGGGAAGCTAGGTGAGCCAGGGATGCACAGGGATCCTGGGTGACCCTGGGATGCGCAGGGATCCTGGGTGACCCTGGGATGCGCAGGGATCCTGGGTGACCCTGGGATGCACAGGGAAGCTAGGTGAGCCAGGGATGCACGGGGATCCTGGGTGAGCCTGGGATGCGCAGGGATCCTGGGTGACCCTGGGATGCGCAGGGATCCTGGGTGACCCTGGGATGCGCAGGGATCCTGGGTGACCCTGGGATGCACAGGGAAGCTAGGTGAGCCAGGGATGCACAGGGATCCTGGGAGAGCCTGGGTTGCTCGGGGAAGCTAGGTGAGCCTGGAATGCACAGGGAACCTGGGTGATCCTGGGATGCACGGGGATCCTGGGTGACCCAGGGATGCACAGGGATCCTGGGTGACCCTGGGATGCACTGGGATGCTAGGTGAGACTGGGATGCACAGTGAGCATGGGTGACCCTGGGATGCACGGGGAAGCTAGGTGAGCCAGGGATGCCCAGGGATCCTGGGTGACCCTGGGATGCTCGGGGATCCTGGGTGAGCCTGGGATGCACAGGGATCCTGGCTGACCCTGGGATGCACGGGGAAGCTAGGTGAGCCTGGGATGCACAGGGATCCTGAGTGACCCTAGGATGCACGGGGAAGTTAGGTGAGCCAGGGATGCACAGAGATCATGGGTGAGCCTGGGATGCACAGTGAAGCTAGGTGAGCCTGGGATGCACAGGGAACCTGGGTGAGCCTGGGATTCACGGGGAAAGCTAGGTGAGCCTTGGATGCACAGGGACCCTGGGTGAGCCTGGGATGCACGGGGAAGCTAGGTGAGCCTGGGATGCACGGGGAAGCTCGGTGAGACTGGGATGCACAGGGATCCTGGGTGAGCCTGGGATGCACGGGGAAGCTAGGTGAGCCAGGGATGCACAGGGATCCTGGGTGACCCTGGTATGCACGGGGAAGATAGGTGGCCTGGGCTGCACAGGGAGCCTGGGATGCACGGGGAAGCTCGGTGAGACTGGGATGCACAGGGATCCTGGGTGAGCCTGGGATGCACGGGGAAGCTAGGTGAGCCAGGGATGCACAGGGATCCTGGGTGACCCTGGTATGCACGGGGAAGATAGGTGGCCTGGGCTGCACAGGGAGCCTGGGATGCACGGGGAAGCTAGGTGAGCCTGGGATGCACAGGGAACCTGGGTGAGCCTGGGATGCTTGGGGAAGCTAGGTGAGCCTGGGACGCACTGGGATGCTGGTGATCCATGGATGCACAGGGATCCTGGGATGTACAGGGAAGCTAGGTGAGCCAGGGATGCACAGGAATCCTGGGTGAGTCAGGGATGCACAGGGATCCTGGGTGAGCCTGGGATGCACGGGGAAGCTAGGTGAGCCAGGGATGCACAGGGATCCTGGGTGAGCCCGCGATGCACAGGGATCCTGGGTGAGCCCGCGATGCACAGGGATCCTGGGTGAGCCTGGGATGCACAAGGATCCTGGGTGACCCTGGGATGCACAGGGATCCTGGGTGACCCTGGGATTCACGGGGAAGCTAGGTGAGCCAGGGATGCACAGGGATCCTGGGTGACCCTGGGATGCACGGGGTAGGTAGGTGAGCCAGGGATGCACAGGGATCCTGGGTGACCCTGGGATGCACGGGGAACCTGGGTGACCCTGGGATGCACTGGGACCCTCGGTGACCCTGGGATGCACGGGGAAGCTAGGTGAGCCAGGGATGCACAGGGATCATGGGTGTGCCTGGGATGCACAGGGAAACTAGGTGACCCTGGGATGCACTGGGATCCTGGGTGACCCTTTAATGCACAGGGAAGCTAGGTGAGCCTGGGATGCACGGGGAAGCTAGGTGAGCCTGGGATGCATGGGGAACCTGGGATGCACAGGGAAGCTAGGTGACCCTGGGATGCACTGGGATCCTGGGTGACCCTTGAATGCACGGGGAAGCTAGGTGACCCTGGGATGCACAGAGAACCTGGGTGAGCCTGGGATGCACGGGAAGCTAGGTGAGCCAGGGATGCACAGGGATCCTGGGTGAGCCTGGGATGCAAGGGGAACCTGGGTGAGCCTGGGATGCACGGGGAACCTAGGTGAGCCTGGGATACACAGGGATCCTGGGTGAGCCTGGGATGCAAGGGGAACCTGGGTGAGCCTGGGATGCACAGGGAAAGCTAGGTGAGCCGGGGTTGCACAGGGAACCTGGGTGAGCCTAGGATGCACCGGGAAGCTAGGTGAGCCAGGGATGCACAGGGATCCTGGGTGAGCCTGGGATGCAAGGTGAAGCTAGGTGAGCCTGGGATGCACAGGGAACCTGGGTGAGCCTGGGATGCACGGGGAAGCTAGGTGAGCCTGGGATACACAGGGATCCTGGGTGACCCTGGGATGCACGGGGAAGCTAGGTGAGCCTGGGATGCACAGGGATCCTGAGTGAGCCTGGGATGCACGGGGAAGCTAGGTGAGCCTGGGATGCACAGGGAACATGGGTGAGCATGGGATGCACAGGGAACCTGGGTGAGCCTGGGATGCACGGGAAGCTAGGTGAGCCTGGGATGCACGGGGAAGGTAGGTGAGCCAGTGATGCACGGGGATCCTGGGTGAGCCAGTGATGCACAGGGATCCTGGGTGAGCCTGGATGCACAGGCATCCTGGGTGAGCCCGGAATGCACGGGGAAGCTAGGTGAGCCTGGGATGCAAGGAGAAGCTAGGTGAGCCTGGGATGCACAGAGATCCTGGGTGACCCTGGGATGCACGGGGAAGCTAGGTGAGCCAGGAATGCACAGGGATCCTGGGTGACCCTGGGATGCACGGGGAAGCTAGGTGAGACAGGGATGCAGAGGGATCCTGGGTAACCCTGGGAGGCACGGGAAAGCTAGGTAAGCCTGGGATGCATAGGGAACCAGGGTGACCCTGGGGTGCATAGGGAACCTGGGTGACCCTGGGATGCACGGGGAAGCTAGGTGAGCCAGGGATGCACAGGGATCCTGGGTGAGCCTGGGATGCACGGGGAAGCTAGGTGAGCCAGGGATGCACAGCGATCATGGGTGAGCCTGGGATGCACGGGGAAGCTAGGTGAGCCAGGGAAGCTAGGTGACCCTGGGATGCACTGGGATCCTGGGTGACCCTTGAATGCACGGGGAAGCTAGGTGACCCTGGGATGCACAGAGAACCTGGGTGAGCCTGGGATGCACGGGAAGCTAGGTGAGCCAGGGATGCACAGGGATCCTGGGTGAGCCTGGGATGCAAGGGGAACCTGGGTGAGCCTGGGATGCACAGGGAACCTGGGTGAGCCTGGGATGCACGGGGAAGCTAGGTGAGCCTGGGATACACAGGGATCCTGGGTGACCCTGGGATGCACGGGGAAGCTAGGTGAGCCTGGGATGCACAGGGATCCTGAGTGAGCCTGGGATGCACGGGGAAGCTAGGTGAGCCTGGGATGCACAGGGAACATGGGTGAGCATGGGATGCACAGGGAACCTGGGTGAGCCTGGGATGCACGGGAAGCTAGGTGAGCCTCGGATGCACGGGGAAGCTAGGTGAGCCAGTGATGCACGGGGATCCTGGGTGAGCCAGTGATGCACAGGGATCCTGGGTGAGCCTGGATGCACAGGCATCCTGGGTGAGCCCGGAATGCACGGGGAAGCTAGGTGAGCCTGGGATGCAAGGAGAAGCTAGGTGAGCCTGGGATGCACAGAGATCCTGGGTGACCCTGGGATGCACGGGGAAGCTAGGTGAGCCAGGAATGCACAGGGATCCTGGGTGACCCTGGGATGCACGGGGAAGCTAGGTGAGACAGGGATGCAGAGGGATCCTGGGTAACCCTGGGAGGCACGGGAAAGCTAGGTAACCCTGGGGTGCATAGGGAACCAGGGTGACCCTGGGGTGCATAGGGAACCTGGGTGACCCTGGGATGCACGGGGAAGCTAGGTGAGCCAGGGATGCACAGGGATCCTGGGTGAGCCTGGGATGCATGGGGCAGCTAGGTGAGCCAGGGATGCACAGCGATCATGGGTGAGCCTGGGATGCACGGGGAAGCTAGGTGAGCCAGGGATTCAAAGGGATCCTGGGTGAGCCTGGGATGCACGGGTAAGCTAGGTGAGCCTGGGATGCACAGGGAAGCTAGATGAGCCTGGGATGCACGGGGAAGCTAGGTGAGCCAGGGATGCACAGGGATCCTGGGTGACCCTGGGATGCACGGGGAAGCTAGGTGAGCCAGGGATGCACAGGGATCCTGGGTGACCCTGGGATGCACGGGGAAGCTAGGTGAGCCAGGGATGCAGAGGGATCCTGGGTGACCCTGGGATGCACGGGGAATCTCGGTGAGCCTGGGATGCACAGGGATCCTGGGTGACCAAGGCATGCACGGGGAAGCTAGGTGAGCTAGGGATGCAGCGGGATCCTGGGTGAACCTGGGATGCACGGGGAAGCTCGGTGAGCCAGGAATGCACGGGGAAGCTAGATGAGCCTGGGATGCACGGGGAGCCTGGGTGAACCTGGGATGCACGGGGAAGCTAGGTGAGCCAGGGATGCACAGGGATCCTGGGTGAGCGTGGGATGCATGGGGAAAGCTAGGTGAGCCTGGGATGCACAGGGATCCTGGGTGACCCTGGGATGCACGGGGAAGCTAGGTGAGCCTGGGATGCAGAGGGATCCTGGGTGACCCTGGGATGCACGGGGAATCTAGGCGAGCCTGGGATGCACAGGGATCCTGGGTGACCCTGGGATGCACGGGGAAGCTAGGTGAGCCTGGGATGCAGGGGGGAGATAGGTGAGCCAGGGATGCACAGGGATCCTGGGTGAGCCCGGGATGCACGGGGAAGCTCGGTGAGACTGGAATGCACAGGGATCCTGGGTGACCCTGGGATGCGCGGGGAAGCTCGGTGACACTGGGATGCACAGGGATCCTCAGTGACCCTTGGATGCACTGGGATGCTAGGTGAGACTGGGATGCACAGGGATCCTGCGTGAGCCTGGGATGCACGGGGAAGCTAGGTGAGCCTGGGATGCACAGGGAACCTGGGTGAGCCTGGGATGCACGGGGAAGCTAGATGAGCCTGGGATGCACGGGGAGCCTGGGTGAACCTGGGATGCACGGGGAAGCTAGATGAGCCAGGGATGCACAGGGATCCTGGGTGAGCGTGGGATGCACGGGGAAAGCTAGGTGAGCCTGGGATGCACAGGGATCCTGGGTGACCCTGGGATGCACGGGGAAGCTAGGTGAGCCTGGGATGCAGAGGGATCCTGGGTGACCCTGGGATGCACGGGGAATCTAGGTGAGCCTGGGATGCACAGGGATCCTGGGTGACCCTGGGATGCACAGGGAAGCTAGGTGAGCCAGGGATGCACGGGGATCCTGGGTGAGCCTGGGATGCAGGGGGGAGATAGGTGAGCCAGGGATGCACAGGGATCCTGGGTGAGCCTGGGATGCACGGGGAAGCTCGGTGAGACTGGAATGCACAGGGATCCTGGGTGACCCTGGGATGCGCGGGGAAGCTCGGTGACACTGGGATGCACAGGGATCCTCAGTGACCCTGGGATGCACTGGGATGCTAGGTGAGACTGGGATGCACAGGGATCCTGGGTGAGCCTGGGATGCACAGGGAAGCTAGGTGAGCCTGGGATGCACAGGGATCCTGGGTGAGCCTGGGATGCACGGGGAAAGCTAGGTGAGCCTGGGATGCACAGGGATCCTGTGTGAGCTTGGGATGCACGGGGAAGTTAGGTGAGCCAGGGATGCACAGGGATCCTGGGTGAGCCTGGGATGCACGGGGAAAGCTAGGTAAGCCTGGGATGCACAGGGAACCTGGGTGAGCCTGGGATGCACAGGGAAGCTAGGTGAGCCTGGGTTGCAGAGGGAACATGGGTGAGCCTGGGATGCACGGGGAAGCTAGGTGAGCCTGGGATGCACGGGGATCCTAGGTGAGCCTGGGATGCTCGGGGATCCTAGGTGAACCTGGGATGCTTGTGGGGGGCGATCGTAGGTGAGCCGGGGACGCACAGGGATCCTAGCTGAGCCTGGGACGCACTGGGATGCTGGTGATCCAGGGATGCACGGGAATCCTGGGTGTGCCTGGGATGCACGGGAAAGCTAGGTGAGGTGAGCCTGGGATTCACAGGGAACCTGGGTGAGCTTGGGATGCACAGGGATCCTGGGTGAGCCTGGGATGCACGGGGAAGCTAGGTGAGCCTGGGATGCACATAGAACCTGGGTGAGCCTGGGATGCACGGGGAAGCTAGGTGAGCCTGGGATGCACAGGGATCCTGGGTGACCCTGGGATGCACGGGGAAGCTAGGTGAGCCTGGGATGCACAGGGATCCTGAGTGACCCTCGGATGCACGGTGAAGCTAGGTGAGCCTGGGATGCACAGGGATCCTGGGTGAGCCTGGGATGCACGGGGAAAGCTGGGTGAGCCTGGGATGCACGGGGAAGCTAGGTGAGCCAGGGATGCACAGGGATTCTGGGTGAGCCCGGGATGCACGGGAAGCTAGGTGAGCCTGGGATGCAGAGGGAACCTGGGTGAGCCTGGGATGCACGGGGAAGCTAGGTGAGCCTGGGATTCACAGGGAAGCTAGGTGAATCTGGGATGCACTGGGATGCTGGTGATCCAGGGATGCACGGGGATCCTGGGATGCACGTGGAAGCTAGGTGAGCCAGGGATGCACAGCGATCCTGGGTGAGTCAGGGATGCACAGGGATCCTGGGTGATCCAGGGATGCACGGGGATCCTGGGTGAGCCTGGGATGCGCAGGGATCCTGGGTGACCCTGGGATGCGCAGGGATCCTGGGTGACCCTGGGATGCACAGGGAAGCTAGGTGAGCCAGGGATGCACAGGGATCCTGGGAGAGCCTGGGTTGCACGGGGAAGCTAGGTGAGCCTGGAATGCACAGGGAACCTGGGTGAGCCTGGAATGCACAGGGAACCTGGGTGAGCCTGGGATGCACGGGGAAGCTAGGTCAGCCAAGGATGCCTAGGGATCCTGGGTGAGCCAGGGATGCACAGGGATCCTGGGTGAGCCAGGGATGCACAGGGATCCTGGGTGACCCTGGGATGCACTGGGATGCTAGGTGAGACTGGGATGCACAGTGAGCCTGGGTGACCCTGGGATGCACGGGGAAGCTAGGTGAGCCAGGGATGCCCAGGGATCCTGGGTGACCCTGGGATGCACGGGGAAGCTAGGTGACCCAGGGATGCACAGGGATCCTGGGTGAGCCTGGGATGCACAGGGATCCTGGCTGACCCTGGGATGCACGGGGAAGCTAGGTGAGCCAGGGATGCACAGGGATCCTGGGTGACCCTGGGATGCGCAGGGATCCTGGGTGACCCTGGGATGCGCAGGGATCCTGGGTGACCCTGGGATGCACAGGGAAGCTAGGTGAGCCAGGGATGCACGGGGATCCTGGGTGAGCCTGGGATGCGCAGGGATCCTGGGTGACCCTGGGATGCGCAGGGATCCTGGGTGACCCTGGGATGCACGGGGAAGCTAGGTGAGCCTGGGATGCACATAGAACCTGGGTGAGCCTGGGATGCACGGGGAAGCTAGGTGAGCCTGGGATGCACAGGGATCCTGGGTGACCCTGGGATGCACGGGGAAGCTAGGTGAGCCTGGGATGCACAGGGATCCTGAGTGACCCTCGGATGCACGGTGAAGCTAGGTGAGCCTGGGATGCACAGGGATCCTGGGTGAGCCTGGGATGCACGGGGAAAGCTGGGTGAGCCTGGGATGCACGGGGAAGCTAGGTGAGCCAGGGATGCACAGGGATTCTGGGTGAGCCCGGGATGCACGGGAAGCTAGGTGAGCCTGGGATGCAGAGGGAACCTGGGCGAGCCTGGGATGCACGGGGAAGCTAGGTGAGTCAGGGATGCACAGGGATCCTGGGTGACCCTAGGATGCACGGGGAAGCTGGGTGAGCCTGGGATTCACAGGGAAGCTAGGTGAATCTGGGATGCACTGGGATGCTGGTGATCCAGGGATGCACTGGGATCCTGGGATGCACGTGGAAGCTGGGTGAGCCAGGGATGCACAGCGATCCTGGGTGAGTCAGGGATGCACAGGGATCCTGGGTGATCCAGGGATGCACGGGGATCCTGGGTGAGCCTGGGATGCGCAGGGATCCTGGGTGACCCTGGGATGCGCAGGGATCCTGGGTGACCCTGGGATGCGCAGGGATCCTGGGTGACCCTGGGATGCACAGGGAAGCTAGGTGAGCCTGGGTTGCACGGGGAAGCTAGGTGAGCCTGGAATGCACAGGGAACCTGGGTGAGCCTGGGATGCACGGGGAAGCTAGGTCAGCCAAGGATGCCTAGGGATCCTGGGTGAGCCAGGGATGCACAGGGATCCTGGGTGAGCCAGGGATGCACAGGGATCCTGGGTGACCCTGGGATGCACTGGGATGCTAGGTGAGACTGGGATGCACAGTGAGCCTGGGTGACCCTGGGATGCACGGGGAAGCTAGGTGAGCCAGGGATGCCCAGGGATCCTGGGTGACCCTGGGATGCACGGGGAAGCTAGGTGACCCAGGGATGCACAGGGATCCTGGGTGAGCCTGGGATGCACAGGGATCCTGGCTGACCCTGGGATGCACGGGGAAGCTAGGTGAGCCAGGGATGCACAGGGATCCTGGGTGACCCTGGGATGCGCAGGGATCCTGGGTGACCCTGGGATGCGCAGGGATCCTGGGTGACCCTGGGATGCACAGGGAAGCTAGGTGAGCCAGGGATGCACGGGGATCCTGGGTGAGCCTGGGATGCGCAGGGATCCTGGGTGACCCTGGGATGCGCAGGGATCCTGGGTGACCCTGGGATGCGCAGGGATCCTGGGTGACCCTGGGATGCACAGGGAAGCTAGGTGAGCCTGGAATGCACAGGGAACCTGGGTGATCCTGGGATGCACGGGGATCCTGGGTGACCCAGGGATGCACAGGGATCCTGGGTGACCCTGGGATGCACTGGGATGCTAGGTGAGACTGGGATGCACAGTGAGCCTGGGTGACCCTGGGATGCACGGGGAAGCTAGGTGAGCCAGGGATGCCCAGGGATCCTGGGTGACCCTGGGATGCACGGGGAAGCTAGGTGAGCCAGGGATGCACAGGGATCCTGGGTGAGCCTGGGATGCACAGGGATCCTGGCTGACCCTGGGATGCACGGGGAAGCTAGGTGAGCCTGGGATGCACAGGGATCCTGAGTGACCCTAGGATGCACGGGGAAGTTAGGTGAGCCAGGGATGCACAGAGATCATGGGTGAGCCTGGGATGCACAGTGAAGCTAGGTGAGCCTGGGATGCACAGGGAACCTGGGTGAGCCTGGGATTCACGGGGAAAGCTAGGTGAGCCTTGGATGCACAGGGACCCTGGGTGAGCCTGGGATGCACGGGGAAGCTAGGTGAGCCTGGGATGCACGGGGAAGCTCGGTGAGACTGGGATGCACAGGGATCCTGGGTGAGCCTGGGATGCACGGGGAAGCTAGGTGAGCCAGGGATGCACAGGGATCCTGGGTGACCCTGGTATGCACGGGGAAGATAGGTGGCCTGGGCTGCACAGGGAGCCTGGGATGCACGGGGAAGCTAGGTGAGCCTGGAATGCACAGGGAACCTGGGTGATCCTGGGATGCACGGGGATCCTGGGTGACCCAGGGATGCACAGGGATCCTGGGTGACCCTGGGATGCACTGGGATGCTAGGTGAGACTGGGATGCACAGTGAGCCTGGGTGACCCTGGGATGCACGGGGAAGCTAGGTGAGCCAGGGATGCCCAGGGATCCTGGGTGACCCTGGGATGCACGGGGAAGCTAGGTGAGCCAGGGATGCACAGGGATCCTGGGTGAGCCTGGGATGCACAGGGATCCTGGCTGACCCTGGGATGCACGGGGAAGCTAGGCGAGCCTGGGATGCACAGGGATCCTGAGTGACCCTAGGATGCACGGGGAAGTTAGGTGAGCCAGGGATGCACAGAGATCATGGGTGAGCCTGGGATGCACAGTGAAGCTAGGTGAGCCTGGGATGCACAGGGAACCTGGGTGAGCCTGGGATTCACGGGGAAAGCTAGGTGAGCCTTGGATGCACAGGGACCCTGGGTGAGCCTGGGATGCACGGGAAGCTAGGTGAGCCTGGGATGCACGGGGAAGCTCGGTGAGACTGGGATGCACAGGGATCTTGGGTGAGCCTGGGATGCACGGGGAAGCTAGGTGAGCCAGGGATGCACAGGGATCCTGGGTGACCCTGGTATGCACGGGGAAGATAGGTGGCCTGGGCTGCACAGGGAGCCTGGGATGCACGGGGAAGCTAGGTGAGCCTGGGATGCACGGGGAAGCTCGGTGAGACTGGGATGCACAGGGATCCTGGGTGAGCCTGGGATGCACGGGGAAGCTAGGTGAGCCAGGGATGCACAGGGATCCTGGGTGACCCTGGTATGCACGGGGAAGATAGGTGGCCTGGGCTGCACAGGGAGCCTGGGATGCACAGGGAAGCTAGGTGAGCCTGGGATGCACAGGGAACCTGGGTGAGCCTGGGATGCTTGGGGAAGCTAGGTGAGCCTGGGACGCACTGGGATGCTGGTGATCCATGGATGCACAGGGATCCTGGGATGTACAGGGAAGCTAGGTGAGCCAGGGATGCACAGGAATCCTGGGTGAGTCAGGGATGCACAGGGATCCTGGGTGAGCCTGGGATGCACGGGGAAGCTAGGTGAGCCAGGGATGCACAGGGATCCTGGGTGAGCCCGCGATGCACAGGGATCCTGGGTGAGCCCGCGATGCACAGGGATCCTGGGTGAGCCTGGGATGCACAAGGATCCTGGGTGACCCTGGGATGCACAGGGATCCTGGGTGACCCTGGGATGCACGGGGAAGCTAGGTGAGCCAGGGATGCACAGGGATCCTGAGTGACCCTGGGATGCTCGGGGAAGGTAGGTGAGCCAGGGATGCACAGGGATCCTGGGTGAGCCTGGGATGCACAGGGATCCTGGGTGACCCTGGGATGCACGGGAAAGCTAGGTGAGCCAGGGATGCACAGGGATCCTGGGAGAGCCAGGGATTCACAGGGATCCTGGGTGAGCCAGGGATGCAGAGGTATCCTGGGTGACCCTGGGATGCACGGGGAACCTGGGTGACCCTGGGATGCACTGGGACCCTCGGTGACCCTGGGATGCACGGGGAAGCTAGGTGAGCCAGGGATGCACAGGGATCATGGGTGTGCCTGGGATGCACAGGGAAGCTAGGTGACCCTGGGATGCACTGGGATCCTGGGTGACCCTTGAATGCACAGGGAAGCTAGGTGAGCCTGGGATGCACGGGGAAGCTAGGTGAGCCTGGGATGCATGGGGAACCTGGGATGCACAGGGAAGCTAGGTGACCCTGGGATGCACTGGGATCCTGGGTGACCCTTGAATGCACGGGGAAGCTAGGTGACCCTGGGATGCACAGAGAACCTGGGTGAGCCTGGGATGCACGGGAAGCTAGGTGAGCCAGGGATGCACAGGGATCCTGGGTGAGCCTGGGATGCAAGGGGAACCTGGGTGAGCCTGGGATGCACGGGGAAGCTAGGTGAGCCTGGGATTCACAGGGATCCTGGGTGAGCCTGGGATGCAAGGGGAACCTGGGTGAGCCTGGGATGCACAGGGAAAGCTAGGTGAGCCGGGGTTGCACAGGGAACCTGGGTGAGCCTAGGATGCACCGGGAAGCTAGGTGAGCCAGGGATGCACAGGGATCCTGGGTGAGCCTGGGATGCAAGGTGAAGCTAGGTGAGCCTGGGATGCACAGGGAACCTGGGTGATCCTGGGATGCACGGGGAAGCTAGGTGAGCCTGGGATACACAGGGATCCTGGGTGACCCTGGGATGCACGGGGAAGCTAGGTGAGCCTGGGATGCACAGGGATCCTGAGTGAGCCTGGGATGCACGGGGAAGCTAGGTGAGCCTGGGATGCACAGGGAACCTGGGTGAGCCTGGGATGCACAGGGAACCTGGGTGAGCATGGGATGCACGGGAAGCTAGGTGAGCCTGGGATGCACGGGGAAGCTAGGTGAGCCAGTGATGCACGGGGATCCTGGGTGAGCCAGTGATGCACAGGGATCCTGGGTGAGCCTGGATGCACAGGCATCCTGGGTGAGCCCGGAATGCACGGGGAAGCTAGGTGAGGCTGGGATGCAAGGAGAAGCTAGGTGAGCCTGGGAAGCACAGAGATCCTGGGTGACCCTGGGATGCACGGGGAAGCTAGGTGAGCCAGGGATGCACAGGGATCCTGGGTGACCCTGGGATGCACGGGGAAGCTAGGTGAGACAGGGATGCAGAGGGATCCTGGGTAACCCTGGGAGGCACGGGGAAGCTAGGTAAGCCTGGGATGCATAGGGAACCAGGGTGACCCTGGGGTGCATAGGGAACCTGGGTGACCCTGGGATGCACGGGGAAGCTAGGTGAGCCAGGGATGCACAGGGATCCTGGGTGAGCCTGGGATGCACGGGGAAGCTAGGTGAGCCAGGGATGCACAGCGATCATGGGTGAGCCTGGGATGCACGGGGAAGCTAGGTGAGCCATGGATTCAAAGGGATCCTGGGTGAGCCTGGGATGCACGGGTAAGCTAGGTGAGCCTGGGATGCACAGGGAAGCTAGATGAGCCTGGGATGCACGGGGAAGCTAGGTGAGCCAGGGATGCACAGGGATCCTGGGTGACCCTGGGATGCACGGGGAAGCTAGGTGAGCCAGGGATGCACAGGGATCCTGGGTGAGCCTGGGATGCACGGGGAAGCTAGGTGAGCCAGGGATGCAGAGGGATCCTGGGTGACCCTGGGATGCACGGGGAATCTCGGTGAGCCTGGGATGCACAGGGATCCTGGGTGACCAAGGCATGCACGGGGAAGCTAGGTGAGCTAGGGATGCAGCGGGATCCTGGGTGACCCTGGGATGCACGGGGAAGCTCGGTGAGCCAGGAATGCACGGGGATCCTGGGTGTGCCCGGGATGCAGAGGGATCCTGGGTGATCCAGGGATGCACAGGGATCCTGGGTGACCCTGGGATGCAAGGTGAGCCTGGGATGCATGGGGAAGCTAGGTGCGCCAGGGATGCACAGGGATCTTGGGTGAGCCTGGGATGCACAGGTATCCTGGGTGACCCTGGGATGCACGGGGAAGCTAGGTGAGCCAGGGATGCACAGGGATCCTGGGTGACCCTGGGATGCACGGGGAAGCTAGGTGAGCCAGGGATGCACAGGGATCCTGGGTGACCCTGGGATGCACGGGGAAGCTAGGTGAGCCAGGGATGCGGAGGGATCCTGGGTGACCCTAGGATGCACGGGGAATCTCGGTGAGCCTGGGATGCACAGGGATCCTGGTGACCCTGGGATGCACGGGGAAGCTAGGTGAGCCAGGGATGCACAGGGATCCTGGGTGACCCTGGGATGCACGGGGAAGCTAGGTGAGCCAGGGATGCAGAGGGATCCTGGGTGACCCTGGGATGTACGGGGAATCTCGGTGAGCCTGGGATGCACATGGATCCTGGGTGACCCTGGGATGCACGGGGAAGCTAGGTGAACCAGGGATGCAGAGGGATCCTGGGTGACCCTGGGATGCACGGGGAAGCTAGGTGAGCCAGGGATGCACGGGGATCCTGGGTGTGCCCGGGATGCAGAGGGATCCTGGGTGATCCAGGGATGCACAGGGATCCTGGGTGACCCTGGGATGCAAGGTGAGCCTGGGATGCATGGGGAAGCTAGGTGAGCCTGCGATGCACAGGGATCCTGGGTGAACCTGGGATGCACTGGGATCCTGGGTGACCCTGGGATGCACGGGGAAGGTAGGTGAGCCTGGGATGTACAGGGAACCTTAGTGAGCCTGGGATGCACGGGAAAACGCTAGGTGAGCCTGGGATGCAAAGGAAACCTGGGTGAGCCTGGGATGCACCGGGAAGCTAGGTGAGCCAGGTATGCACAGGGATCTTGGGTGAGCCTGGGATGCACGGGGAAGCTAGGTGAGCCAGGGATGCAGAGGGATCCTGGGTGACCCTGGGATGCACGGGGAATCTCGGTGAGCCTGGGATGCACATGGATCCTGGGTGATCCTGGGATGCACGGGGAAGCTAGGTGAACCAGGGATGCAGAGGGATCCTGGGTGACCCTGGGATGCACGGGGAAGCTAGGTGAGCCAGGGATGCACTGGGATGCAAGGTGAGCCTGGGATGCATGAGGAAGCTAGGTGCGCCAGGGATGCACAGGGATCTTGGGTGAGCCTGGGATGCACAGGTATCCTGGGTGACCCTGGGATGCACGGGGAAGCTAGGTGAGCCAGGGATGCACGGGGAAGCTAGGTGAGCCTGGGATGCAAGGAGAAGCTAGGTGAGCCTGGGATGCACAGGGATCCTGGGTGACCCTGGGATGCACAGGGAAGCTAGGTGAGCCAGGAATGCACATGGATCCAGGGTGACCCTGGGATGCACGGGGAAGCTAGGTGAGACAGGAATGCACAGGGATCCTGGGTGACCCTGGGATGCACGGGGAAGCTAGGTGAGACAGGGATGCAGAGGGATCCTGGGTAACCCTGGGAGGCACGGGGAAGCTAGGTAAGCCTGGGATGCATAGGGAACCAGGGTGACCCTGGGGTGCATAGGGAACCTGGGTGACCCTGGGATGCACGGGGAAGCTAGGTGAGCCAGGGATGCACAGGGATCCTGGGTGAGCCTGGGATGCACGGGGAAGCTAGGTGAGCCAGGGATGCACAGCGATCATGGGTGAGCCTGGGATGCACGGGGAAGCTAGGTGAGCCAGGGATTCAAAGGGATCCTGGGTGAGCCTGGGATGCACGGGTAAGCTAGGTGAGCCTGGGATGCACAGGGAAGCTAAATGAGCCTGGGATGCACGGGGAAGCTAGGTGAGCCAGGGATGCACAGGGATCCTGGGTGACCCTGGGATGCACGGGGAAGCTAAGTGAGCCAGGGATGCACAGGGATCCTGGGTGACCCTGGGATGCACGGGGAAGCTAGGTGAGCCAGGGATGCAGAGGGATCCTGGGTGACCCTGGGATGCACGGGGAATCTCGGTGAGCCTGGGATGCACAGGGATCCTGGGTGACCAAGGCATGCACGGGGAAGCTAGGTGAGCTAGGGATGCAGCGGGATCCTGGGTGACCCTGGGATGCACGCGGAAGCTCGGTGAGCCAGGAATGCACGGGGATCCTGGGTGTGCCCGGGATGCAGAGGGATCCTGGGTGATCCAGGGATGCAGAGGGATCCTGGATGACCCTGGGATGCAAGGTGAGCCTGGGATGCATGGGGAAGCTAGGTGCGCCAGGGATGCACAGGGATCTTGGGTGAGCCTGGGATGCACAGGTATCCTGGGTGACCCTGGGATGCACGGGGAAGCTAGGTGAGCCAGGGATGCACAGGGATCCTGGGTGACCCTGGGATGCACGGGGAAGCTAGGTGAGCCAGGGATGCACAGGGATCCTGGGTGACCCTGGGATGCACGGGGAAGCTAGGTGAGCCAGGGATGCAGAGGGATCCTGGGTGACCCTTGGATGCACGGGGAATCTCGGTGAGCCTGGGATGCACAGGGATCCTGGGTGACCCTGGAATGCACGGGGAAGCTAGGTGAGCCAGGGATGCACAGGGATCCTAGGTGACCCTGGGATGCACGGGGAAGCTAGGTGAGCCAGGGATGCAGAGGGATCCTGGGTGACCCTGGGATGTATGGGGAATCTCCGTGAGCCTGGGATGCACATGGATCCTGGGTGACCCTGGGATGCACGGGGAAGCTAGGTGAACCAGGGATGCAGAGGGATCCTGGGTGACCCTGGGATGCACGGGGAAGCTAGGTGAGCCAGGGATGCACGGGGATCCTGGGTGTGCCCGGGATGCAGAGGGATCCTGGGTGATCCAGGGATGCACAGGGATCCTGGGTGACCCTGGGATGCAAGGTGAGCCTGGGATGCATGGGGAAGCTAGGTGAGCCTGGGATGCACAGGGATCCTGGGTGAACCTGGGATGCACTGGGATCCTGGGTGACCCTGGGATGCACGGGGAAGGTAGGTGAGCCTGGGATGTACAGGGAACCTTGGTGAGCCTGGGATGCACGGGGAAACGCTAGGTGAGCCTGGGATGCAAAGGAAACCTGGGTGAGCCTGGGATGCACCGGGAAGCTAGGTGAGCCAGGTATGCACAGGGATCTTGGGTGAGCCTGGGATGCACGGGGAAGCTAGGTGAGCCAGGGATGCAGAGGGATCCTGGGTGACCCTGGGATGTACGGGGAATCTCGGTGAGCCTGGGATGCACATGGATCCTGGGTGACCCTGGGATGCACGGGGAAGCTAGGTGAACCAGGGATGCAGAGGGATCCTGGGTGACCCTGGGATGCACGGGGAAGCTAGGTGAGCCAGGGATGCACGGGGATGCAAGGTGAGCCTGGGATGCATGGGGAAGCTAGGTGCGCCAGGGATGCACAGGCATCTTGGGTGAGCCTGGGATGCACAGGTATCCTGGGTGACCCTGGGATGCACGGGGAAGCTACGTGAGCCAGGGATGCACAGGGATCCTGGGTGACCCTGGGATGCACGGGGAAGCTAGGTGAGCCAGGGATGCACAGGGATCCTGGGTGACCCTGGGATGCACGGGGAAGCTATGTGAGCCTGGGATGCACAGGGATCCTGGGTGACCCTGGGATGCACGGGGAAGCTAGGTGAGCCAGGGATGCACAGGGATCCTGGGTGACCCTGGGATGCACGGGGAAGCTAGGTGAGCCAGGGATGCAGAGGGATCCTGGGTGACCCTGGGATGTACGGGGAATCTCGGTGAGCCTGAGATGCACATGGATCCTGGGTGACCCTGGGATGCACGGGGAAGCTACGTGAGCCAGGGATGCACAGGGATCCTGGGTGACCCTGGGATGCACGGGGAAGCTAGGTGAGCCAGGGATGCACAGGGATCCTGGGTGACCCTGGGATGCACGGGGAAGCTATGTGAGCCTGGGATGCACAGGGGTCCTGGGTGACCCTGGGATGCACGGGGAAGCTAGGTGAGCCAGGGATGCACAGGGATCCTGGGTGACCCTGGGATGCACGGGGAAGCTAGGTGAACCAGGGATGCAGAGGGATCCTGGGTGACCCTGGGATGCACGGGGAAGCTAGGTGGGCCAGGGATGCACGGGCATCCTGGGTGTGCCCGGGATGCAGAGGGATCCTGGGTGATCCAGGAATGCACAGGGATCCTGGGTGACCCTGGGATGCAAGGTGAGCCTGGGATGCATGGGGAAGCTAGGTGAGCCTGGGATGCACAGATATCCTCGGTGAGCCTGGGATGCATGGGGAAGCTAGGTGCGCCAGGGATGCACAGGGATCTTGGGTGAGCCTGGGATGCACAGGTATCCTGGGTGACCCTGGGATGCACGGGGAAGCTAGGTGAGCCAGGGATGCACAGGGATCCTGGGTGACCCTGGGATGCACGGGGAAGCTAGGTGAGCCAGGGATGCACAGGGATCCTGGGTGACCCTGGGATGCACGGGGAAGCTATGTGAGCCTGGGATGCACAGGGATCCTGGGTGACCCTGGGATGCACGGGGAATCTAGGTGAGCCAGGGATGCACTGGGATCCTGGGTGACCCTGGGATGCACGGGGAAGCTAGGTGAGCCAGGGATGCAGAGGGATCCTGGGTGACCCTGGGATGTACGGGGAATCTCGGTGAGCCTGAAATGCACATGGATCCTGGGTGACCCTGGGATGCACGGGGAAGCTAGGTGAACCAGGGATGCAGAGGGATCCTGGGTGACCCTGGGATGCACGGGGAAGCTAGGTGGGCCAGGGATGCACGGGCATCCTGGGTGTGCCCGGGATGCAGAGGGATCCTGGGTGATCCAGGAATGCACAGGGATCCTGGGTGACCCTGGGATGCAAGGTGAGCCTGGGATGCATGGGGAAGCTAGGTGAGCCTGGGATGCACAGATATCCTGGGTGAACCTGGGATGCATGGGGAAGCTAGGTGGGCCAGGGATGCACAGGGATCCTGGGTGAGCCTGGGATGCACAGGTATCCTAGGTGACCCTGGGATGCATGAGGAAGCTAGGTGAGCCAGGGATGCACAGGGATCCTGGGTGACCCTGGGATGCACGGGGAAGCTAGGTGAGCCGGGGATACACAGGGATCCTGGGTGAGCCTGGGATGCACAGGGAAGCTAGGTGAGCCAGGGATGCACAGGGATCCTGGGTGAGCCGAGGAAGCACAAAGATCCTGGGTGAGCCAGGGATGCAGGGGGATCCTGGGTGACCCTGGGATGCACTGGGATCCTGGGTGACCCTGGGATGCACGGGGAAGGTAGGTGAGCCTGGGATGTACAGGGAACCTGGGTGAGCCTGGGATGCACGGAAAAACGCTAGGTGAGCCTGGGATGCAAAGGAAACCTGGGTGAGCCTGGGATGCACCGGGAAGCTAGGTGAGCCAGGTATGCAGAGGGATCTTGGGTGAGCCTGGGATGCAAGGGGAACCTAGGTGAGCCTGGGATGCACAGGGAATCTGGGTGAGCCTGGAATGCACGGGAAGCTAGGTGAGACTGGAATGCACAGGGATCCTGGGTGACCCTGGGATGCACGGGGAAGCTAGGTGAGCCTGGGATACACGGGGAAGCTAGGTGAGCCTGGGATGCACAGGGATCCTGGGTGACCCTGGGATGCACTGGGATGCTAGGTGAGACTGGGATGCACAGGGATCCTGGGTGACCCTGGAATGCACGGGGAAGCTAGGTGAGCCAGAGATTCACAGGGATCCTGGGTGACCCTGGGATGCACGGGGAAGCTAGGTGAGCCAGGGATGCACAGGGATCCTGGGTGAGCCTGGGATGCACAGGGATCCTGTGTGACCCTGGGATGCACGGGGAAGCTAGGTGAGCCAGGGATGCATAGGGATCCTGGGTGACCCTGGGATGCACAGGGAAGCTTGGTGGGCCAGGGATGCACAGGGATCCTGGGTGGGCCAGGGATGCACAGGGATCCTGGGTGATCCAGGGATGCAGAGGGATCCTGGGTGACCCTGGGATGCACTGGGAATCTGGGTGACCCTGGGATGCACTGGGAACCTGTGTGACCCTGGGATGCACGGGGAAGCTAGGTGAGCCAGGGATGCACAGGGATCCTGGGTGTACCTTGGATGCACGGTGAAGCTAGGTGAGCCTGGGATGCACAGGGATCCTGGGTGAGCCTGGGATGCACGGGGAAAGCTGGGTGAGCCTGGGATGCAGAGGGAACCTGGGTGAGCCTGGGATGCACGGGGAAGCTAGGTGAGTCAGGGATGCACAGGGATCCTGGGTGACCCTAGGATGCACGGGGAAGCTGGGTGAGCCTGGGATTCACAGGGAAGCTAGGTGAATCTGGGATGCACTGGGATGCTGGTGATCCAGGGATGCACTGGGATCCTGGGATGCACGTGGAAGCTGGGTGAGCCAGGGATGCACAGCGATCCTGGGTGAGTCAGGGATGCACAGGGATCCTGGGTGATCCAGGGATGCACGGGGATCCTGGGTGAGCCTGGGATGCGCAGGGATCCTGGGTGACCCTGGGATGCGCAGGGATCCTGGGTGACCCTGGGATGCGCAGGGATCCTGGGTGACCCTGGGATGCACAGGGAAGCTAGGTGAGCCAGGGATGCACAGGGATCCTGGGAGAGCCTGGGTTGCACGGGGAAGCTAGGTGAGCCTGGAATGCACAGGGAACCTGGGTGAGCCTGGGATGCACGGGGAAGCTAGGTCAGCCAAGGATGCCTAGGGATCCTGGGTGAGCCAGGGATGCACAGGGATCCTGGGTGAGCCAGGGATGCACAGGGATCCTGGGTGACCCTGGGATGCACTGGGATGCTAGGTGAGACTGGGATGCACAGTGAGCCTGGGTGACCCTGGGATGCACGGGGAAGCTAGGTGAGCCAGGGATGCCCAGGGATCCTGGGTGACCCTGGGATGCACGGGGAAGCTAGGTGACCCAGGGATGCACAGGGATCCTGGGTGAGCCTGGGATGCACAGGGATCCTGGCTGACCCTGGGATGCACGGGGAAGCTAGGTGAGCCAGGGATGCACAGGGATCCTGGGTGACCCTGGGATGCGCAGGGATCCTGGGTGACCCTGGGATGCGCAGGGATCCTGGGTGACCCTGGGATGCACAGGGAAGCTAGGTGAGCCAGGGATGCACGGGGATCCTGGGTGAGCCTGGGATGCGCAGGGATCCTGGGTGACCCTGGGATGCGCAGGGATCCTGGGTGACCCTGGGATGCGCAGGGATCCTGGGTGACCCTGGGATGCACAGGGAAGCTAGGTGAGCCTGGAATGCACAGGGAACCTGGGTGATCCTGGGATGCACGGGGATCCTGGGTGACCCAGGGATGCACAGGGATCCTGGGTGACCCTGGGATGCACTGGGATGCTAGGTGAGACTGGGATGCACAGTGAGCCTGGGTGACCCTGGGATGCACGGGGAAGCTAGGTGAGCCAGGGATGCCCAGGGATCCTGGGTGACCCTGGGATGCACGGGGAAGCTAGGTGAGCCAGGGATGCACAGGGATCCTGGGTGAGCCTGGGATGCACAGGGATCCTGGCTGACCCTGGGATGCACGGGGAAGCTAGGTGAGCCTGGGATGCACAGGGATCCTGAGTGACCCTAGGATGCACGGGGAAGTTAGGTGAGCCAGGGATGCACAGAGATCATGGGTGAGCCTGGGATGCACAGTGAAGCTAGGTGAGCCTGGGATGCACAGGGAACCTGGGTGAGCCTGGGATTCACGGGGAAAGCTAGGTGAGCCTTGGATGCACAGGGACCCTGGGTGAGCCTGGGATGCACGGGGAAGCTAGGTGAGCCTGGGATGCACGGGGAAGCTCGGTGAGACTGGGATGCACAGGGATCCTGGGTGAGCCTGGGATGCACGGGGAAGCTAGGTGAGCCAGGGATGCACAGGGATCCTGGGTGACCCTGGTATGCACGGGGAAGATAGGTGGCCTGGGCTGCACAGGGAGCCTGGGATGCACGGGGAAGCTAGGTGAGCCTGGAATGCACAGGGAACCTGGGTGATCCTGGGATGCACGGGGATCCTGGGTGACCCAGGGATGCACAGGGATCCTGGGTGACCCTGGGATGCACTGGGATGCTAGGTGAGACTGGGATGCACAGTGAGCCTGGGTGACCCTGGGATGCACGGGGAAGCTAGGTGAGCCAGGGATGCCCAGGGATCCTGGGTGACCCTGGGATGCACGGGGAAGCTAGGTGAGCCAGGGATGCACAGGGATCCTGGGTGAGCCTGGGATGCACAGGGATCCTGGCTGACCCTGGGATGCACGGGGAAGCTAGGCGAGCCTGGGATGCACAGGGATCCTGAGTGACCCTAGGATGCACGGGGAAGTTAGGTGAGCCAGGGATGCACAGAGATCATGGGTGAGCCTGGGATGCACAGTGAAGCTAGGTGAGCCTGGGATGCACAGGGAACCTGGGTGAGCCTGGGATTCACGGGGAAAGCTAGGTGAGCCTTGGATGCACAGGGACCCTGGGTGAGCCTGGGATGCACGGGAAGCTAGGTGAGCCTGGGATGCACGGGGAAGCTCGGTGAGACTGGGATGCACAGGGATCTTGGGTGAGCCTGGGATGCACGGGGAAGCTAGGTGAGCCAGGGATGCACAGGGATCCTGGGTGACCCTGGTATGCACGGGGAAGATAGGTGGCCTGGGCTGCACAGGGAGCCTGGGATGCACGGGGAAGCTAGGTGAGCCTGGGATGCACGGGGAAGCTCGGTGAGACTGGGATGCACAGGGATCCTGGGTGAGCCTGGGATGCACGGGGAAGCTAGGTGAGCCAGGGATGCACAGGGATCCTGGGTGACCCTGGTATGCACGGGGAAGATAGGTGGCCTGGGCTGCACAGGGAGCCTGGGATGCACAGGGAAGCTAGGTGAGCCTGGGATGCACAGGGAACCTGGGTGAGCCTGGGATGCTTGGGGAAGCTAGGTGAGCCTGGGACGCACTGGGATGCTGGTGATCCATGGATGCACAGGGATCCTGGGATGTACAGGGAAGCTAGGTGAGCCAGGGATGCACAGGAATCCTGGGTGAGTCAGGGATGCACAGGGATCCTGGGTGAGCCTGGGATGCACGGGGAAGCTAGGTGAGCCAGGGATGCACAGGGATCCTGGGTGAGCCCGCGATGCACAGGGATCCTGGGTGAGCCCGCGATGCACAGGGATCCTGGGTGAGCCTGGGATGCACAAGGATCCTGGGTGACCCTGGGATGCACAGGGATCCTGGGTGACCCTGGGATGCACGGGGAAGCTAGGTGAGCCAGGGATGCACAGGGATCCTGAGTGACCCTGGGATGCTCGGGGAAGGTAGGTGAGCCAGGGATGCACAGGGATCCTGGGTGAGCCTGGGATGCACAGGGATCCTGGGTGACCCTGGGATGCACGGGAAAGCTAGGTGAGCCAGGGATGCACAGGGATCCTGGGAGAGCCAGGGATTCACAGGGATCCTGGGTGAGCCAGGGATGCAGAGGTATCCTGGGTGACCCTGGGATGCACGGGGAACCTGGGTGACCCTGGGATGCACTGGGACCCTCGGTGACCCTGGGATGCACGGGGAAGCTAGGTGAGCCAGGGATGCACAGGGATCATGGGTGTGCCTGGGATGCACAGGGAAGCTAGGTGACCCTGGGATGCACTGGGATCCTGGGTGACCCTTGAATGCACAGGGAAGCTAGGTGAGCCTGGGATGCACGGGGAAGCTAGGTGAGCCTGGGATGCATGGGGAACCTGGGATGCACAGGGAAGCTAGGTGACCCTGGGATGCACTGGGATCCTGGGTGACCCTTGAATGCACGGGGAAGCTAGGTGACCCTGGGATGCACAGAGAACCTGGGTGAGCCTGGGATGCACGGGAAGCTAGGTGAGCCAGGGATGCACAGGGATCCTGGGTGAGCCTGGGATGCAAGGGGAACCTGGGTGAGCCTGGGATGCACGGGGAAGCTAGGTGAGCCTGGGATTCACAGGGATCCTGGGTGAGCCTGGGATGCAAGGGGAACCTGGGTGAGCCTGGGATGCACAGGGAAAGCTAGGTGAGCCGGGGTTGCACAGGGAACCTGGGTGAGCCTAGGATGCACCGGGAAGCTAGGTGAGCCAGGGATGCACAGGGATCCTGGGTGAGCCTGGGATGCAAGGTGAAGCTAGGTGAGCCTGGGATGCACAGGGAACCTGGGTGATCCTGGGATGCACGGGGAAGCTAGGTGAGCCTGGGATACACAGGGATCCTGGGTGACCCTGGGATGCACGGGGAAGCTAGGTGAGCCTGGGATGCACAGGGATCCTGAGTGAGCCTGGGATGCACG
Organism: Ambystoma mexicanum; assembly: GCF_040938575.1. NCBI lineage: Eukaryota > Metazoa > Chordata > Amphibia > Caudata > Ambystomatidae > Ambystoma > Ambystoma mexicanum. The sequence continues at coordinate 31,315,854 of NC_090923.1, read as the reverse complement.
GGGAAGCTAGGTGAGCCTGGGATGCACAGGGAACCTGGGTGAGCCTGGGATGCACAGGGAACCTGGGTGAGCATGGGATGCACGGGAAGCTAGGTGAGCCTGGGATGCACGGGGAAGCTAGGTGAGCCAGTGATGCACGGGGATCCTGGGTGAGCCAGTGATGCACAGGGATCCTGGGTGAGCCTGGATGCACAGGCATCCTGGGTGAGCCCGGAATGCACGGGGAAGCTAGGTGAGGCTGGGATGCAAGGAGAAGCTAGGTGAGCCTGGGAAGCACAGAGATCCTGGGTGACCCTGGGATGCACGGGGAAGCTAGGTGAGCCAGGGATGCACAGGGATCCTGGGTGACCCTGGGATGCACGGGGAAGCTAGGTGAGACAGGGATGCAGAGGGATCCTGGGTAACCCTGGGAGGCACGGGGAAGCTAGGTAAGCCTGGGATGCATAGGGAACCAGGGTGACCCTGGGGTGCATAGGGAACCTGGGTGACCCTGGGATGCACGGGGAAGCTAGGTGAGCCAGGGATGCACAGGGATCCTGGGTGAGCCTGGGATGCACGGGGAAGCTAGGTGAGCCAGGGATGCACAGCGATCATGGGTGAGCCTGGGATGCACGGGGAAGCTAGGTGAGCCATGGATTCAAAGGGATCCTGGGTGAGCCTGGGATGCACGGGTAAGCTAGGTGAGCCTGGGATGCACAGGGAAGCTAGATGAGCCTGGGATGCACGGGGAAGCTAGGTGAGCCAGGGATGCACAGGGATCCTGGGTGACCCTGGGATGCACGGGGAAGCTAGGTGAGCCAGGGATGCACAGGGATCCTGGGTGAGCCTGGGATGCACGGGGAAGCTAGGTGAGCCAGGGATGCAGAGGGATCCTGGGTGACCCTGGGATGCACGGGGAATCTCGGTGAGCCTGGGATGCACAGGGATCCTGGGTGACCAAGGCATGCACGGGGAAGCTAGGTGAGCTAGGGATGCAGCGGGATCCTGGGTGACCCTGGGATGCACGGGGAAGCTCGGTGAGCCAGGAATGCACGGGGATCCTGGGTGTGCCCGGGATGCAGAGGGATCCTGGGTGATCCAGGGATGCACAGGGATCCTGGGTGACCCTGGGATGCAAGGTGAGCCTGGGATGCATGGGGAAGCTAGGTGCGCCAGGGATGCACAGGGATCTTGGGTGAGCCTGGGATGCACAGGTATCCTGGGTGACCCTGGGATGCACGGGGAAGCTAGGTGAGCCAGGGATGCACAGGGATCCTGGGTGACCCTGGGATGCACGGGGAAGCTAGGTGAGCCAGGGATGCACAGGGATCCTGGGTGACCCTGGGATGCACGGGGAAGCTAGGTGAGCCAGGGATGCGGAGGGATCCTGGGTGACCCTAGGATGCACGGGGAATCTCGGTGAGCCTGGGATGCACAGGGATCCTGGTGACCCTGGGATGCACGGGGAAGCTAGGTGAGCCAGGGATGCACAGGGATCCTGGGTGACCCTGGGATGCACGGGGAAGCTAGGTGAGCCAGGGATGCAGAGGGATCCTGGGTGACCCTGGGATGTACGGGGAATCTCGGTGAGCCTGGGATGCACATGGATCCTGGGTGACCCTGGGATGCACGGGGAAGCTAGGTGAACCAGGGATGCAGAGGGATCCTGGGTGACCCTGGGATGCACGGGGAAGCTAGGTGAGCCAGGGATGCACGGGGATCCTGGGTGTGCCCGGGATGCAGAGGGATCCTGGGTGATCCAGGGATGCACAGGGATCCTGGGTGACCCTGGGATGCAAGGTGAGCCTGGGATGCATGGGGAAGCTAGGTGAGCCTGGGATGCACAGGGATCCTGGGTGAACCTGGGATGCACTGGGATCCTGGGTGACCCTGGGATGCACGGGGAAGGTAGGTGAGCCTGGGATGTACAGGGAACCTTAGTGAGCCTGGGATGCACGGGAAAACGCTAGGTGAGCCTGGGATGCAAAGGAAACCTGGGTGAGCCTGGGATGCACCGGGAAGCTAGGTGAGCCAGGTATGCACAGGGATCTTGGGTGAGCCTGGGATGCACGGGGAAGCTAGGTGAGCCAGGGATGCAGAGGGATCCTGGGTGACCCTGGGATGCACGGGGAATCTCGGTGAGCCTGGGATGCACATGGATCCTGGGTGATCCTGGGATGCACGGGGAAGCTAGGTGAACCAGGGATGCAGAGGGATCCTGGGTGACCCTGGGATGCACGGGGAAGCTAGGTGAGCCAGGGATGCACTGGGATGCAAGGTGAGCCTGGGATGCATGAGGAAGCTAGGTGCGCCAGGGATGCACAGGGATCTTGGGTGAGCCTGGGATGCACAGGTATCCTGGGTGACCCTGGGATGCACGGGGAAGCTAGGTGAGCCAGGGATGCACGGGGAAGCTAGGTGAGCCTGGGATGCAAGGAGAAGCTAGGTGAGCCTGGGATGCACAGGGATCCTGGGTGACCCTGGGATGCACAGGGAAGCTAGGTGAGCCAGGAATGCACATGGATCCAGGGTGACCCTGGGATGCACGGGGAAGCTAGGTGAGACAGGAATGCACAGGGATCCTGGGTGACCCTGGGATGCACGGGGAAGCTAGGTGAGACAGGGATGCAGAGGGATCCTGGGTAACCCTGGGAGGCACGGGGAAGCTAGGTAAGCCTGGGATGCATAGGGAACCAGGGTGACCCTGGGGTGCATAGGGAACCTGGGTGACCCTGGGATGCACGGGGAAGCTAGGTGAGCCAGGGATGCACAGGGATCCTGGGTGAGCCTGGGATGCACGGGGAAGCTAGGTGAGCCAGGGATGCACAGCGATCATGGGTGAGCCTGGGATGCACGGGGAAGCTAGGTGAGCCAGGGATTCAAAGGGATCCTGGGTGAGCCTGGGATGCACGGGTAAGCTAGGTGAGCCTGGGATGCACAGGGAAGCTAAATGAGCCTGGGATGCACGGGGAAGCTAGGTGAGCCAGGGATGCACAGGGATCCTGGGTGACCCTGGGATGCACGGGGAAGCTAAGTGAGCCAGGGATGCACAGGGATCCTGGGTGACCCTGGGATGCACGGGGAAGCTAGGTGAGCCAGGGATGCAGAGGGATCCTGGGTGACCCTGGGATGCACGGGGAATCTCGGTGAGCCTGGGATGCACAGGGATCCTGGGTGACCAAGGCATGCACGGGGAAGCTAGGTGAGCTAGGGATGCAGCGGGATCCTGGGTGACCCTGGGATGCACGCGGAAGCTCGGTGAGCCAGGAATGCACGGGGATCCTGGGTGTGCCCGGGATGCAGAGGGATCCTGGGTGATCCAGGGATGCACAGGGATCCTGGATGACCCTGGGATGCAAGGTGAGCCTGGGATGCATGGGGAAGCTAGGTGCGCCAGGGATGCACAGGGATCTTGGGTGAGCCTGGGATGCACAGGTATCCTGGGTGACCCTGGGATGCACGGGGAAGCTAGGTGAGCCAGGGATGCACAGGGATCCTGGGTGACCCTGGGATGCACGGGGAAGCTAGGTGAGCCAGGGATGCACAGGGATCCTGGGTGACCCTGGGATGCACGGGGAAGCTAGGTGAGCCAGGGATGCAGAGGGATCCTGGGTGACCTTTGGATGCACGGGGAATCTCGGTGAGCCTGGGATGCACAGGGATCCTGGGTGACCCTGGAATGCACGGGGAAGCTAGGTGAGCCAGGGATGCACAGGGATCCTAGGTGACCCTGGGATGCACGGGGAAGCTAGGTGAGCCAGGGATGCAGAGGGATCCTGGGTGACCCTGGGATGTATGGGGAATCTCCGTGAGCCTGGGATGCACATGGATCCTGGGTGACCCTGGGATGCACGGGGAAGCTAGGTGAACCAGGGATGCAGAGGGATCCTGGGTGACCCTGGGATGCACGGGGAAGCTAGGTGAGCCAGGGATGCACGGGGATCCTGGGTGTGCCCGGGATGCAGAGGGATCCTGGGTGATCCAGGGATGCACAGGGATCCTGGGTGACCCTGGGATGCAAGGTGAGCCTGGGATGCATGGGGAAGCTAGGTGAGCCTGGGATGCACAGGGATCCTGGGTGAACCTGGGATGCACTGGGATCCTGGGTGACCCTGGGATGCACGGGGAAGGTAGGTGAGCCTGGGATGTACAGGGAACCTTGGTGAGCCTGGGATGCACGGGAAAACGCTAGGTGAGCCTGGGATGCAAAGGAAACCTGGGTGAGCCTGGGATGCACCGGGAAGCTAGGTGAGCCAGGTATGCACAGGGATCTTGGGTGAGCCTGGGATGCACGGGGAAGCTAGGTGAGCCAGGGATGCAGAGGGATCCTGGGTGACCCTGGGATGTACGGGGAATCTCGGTGAGCCTGGGATGCACATGGATCCTGGGTGACCCTGGGATGCACGGGGAAGCTAGGTGAACCAGGGATGCAGAGGGATCCTGGGTGACCCTGGGATGCACGGGGAAGCTAGGTGAGCCAGGGATGCACGGGGATGCAAGGTGAGCCTGGGATGCATGGGGAAGCTAGGTGCGCCAGGGATGCACAGGGATCTTGGGTGAGCCTGGGATGCACAGGTATCCTGGGTGACCCTGGGATGCACGGGGAAGCTACGTGAGCCAGGGATGCACAGGGATCCTGGGTGACCCTGGGATGCACGGGGAAGCTAGGTGAGCCAGGGATGCACAGGGATCCTGGGTGACCCTGGGATGCACGGGGAAGCTATGTGAGCCTGGGATGCACAGGGATCCTGGGTGACCCTGGGATGCACGGGGAAGCTAGGTGAGCCAGGGATGCACAGGGATCCTGGGTGACCCTGGGATGCACGGGGAAGCTAGGTGAGCCAGGGATGCAGAGGGATCCTGGGTGACCCTGGGATGTACGGGGAATCTCGGTGAGCCTGAGATGCACATGGATCCTGGGTGACCCTGGGATGCACGGGGAAGCTACGTGAGCCAGGGATGCACAGGGATCCTGGGTGACCCTGGGATGCACGGGGAAGCTAGGTGAGCCAGGGATGCACAGGGATCCTGGGTGACCCTGGGATGCACGGGGAAGCTATGTGAGCCTGGGATGCACAGGGGTCCTGGGTGACCCTGGGATGCACGGGGAAGCTAGGTGAGCCAGGGATGCACAGGGATCCTGGGTGACCCTGGGATGCACGGGGAAGCTAGGTGAACCAGGGATGCAGAGGGATCCTGGGTGACCCTGGGATGCACGGGGAAGCTAGGTGGGCCAGGGATGCACGGGCATCCTGGGTGTGCCCGGGATGCAGAGGGATCCTGGGTGATCCAGGAATGCACAGGGATCCTGGGTGACCCTGGGATGCAAGGTGAGCCTGGGATGCATGGGGAAGCTAGGTGAGCCTGGGATGCACAGATATCCTCGGTGAGCCTGGGATGCATGGGGAAGCTAGGTGCGCCAGGGATGCACAGGGATCTTGGGTGAGCCTGGGATGCACAGGTATCCTGGGTGACCCTGGGATGCACGGGGAAGCTAGGTGAGCCAGGGATGCACAGGGATCCTGGGTGACCCTGGGATGCACGGGGAAGCTAGGTGAGCCAGGGATGCACAGGGATCCTGGGTGACCCTGGGATGCACGGGGAAGCTATGTGAGCCCGGGATGCACAGGGATCCTGGGTGACCCTGGGATGCACGGGGAATCTAGGTGAGCCAGGGATGCACTGGGATCCTGGGTGACCCTGGGATGCACGGGGAAGCTAGGTGAGCCAGGGATGCAGAGGGATCCTGGGTGACCCTGGGATGTACGGGGAATCTCGGTGAGCCTGAAATGCACATGGATCCTGGGTGACCCTGGGATGCACGGGGAAGCTAGGTGAACCAGGGATGCAGAGGGATCCTGGGTGACCCTGGGATGCACGGGGAAGCTAGGTGGGCCAGGGATGCACGGGCATCCTGGGTGTGCCCGGGATGCAGAGGGATCCTGGGTGATCCAGGAATGCACAGGGATCCTGGGTGACCCTGGGATGCAAGGTGAGCCTGGGATGCATGGGGAAGCTAGGTGAGCCTGGGATGCACAGATATCCTGGGTGAACCTGGGATGCATGGGGAAGCTAGGTGGGCCAGGGATGCACAGGGATCCTGGGTGAGCCTGGGATGCACAGGTATCCTAGGTGACCCTGGGATGCATGAGGAAGCTAGGTGAGCCAGGGATGCACAGGGATCCTGGGTGACCCTGGGATGCACGGGGAAGCTAGGTGAGCCGGGGATACACAGGGATCCTGGGTGAGCCTGGGATGCACAGGGAAGCTAGGTGAGCCAGGGATGCACAGGGATCCTGGGTGAGCCGAGGAAGCACAAAGATCCTGGGTGAGCCAGGGATGCAGGGGGATCCTGGGTGACCCTGGGATGCACTGGGATCCTGGGTGACCCTGGGATGCACGGGGAAGGTAGGTGAGCCTGGGATGTACAGGGAACCTGGGTGAGCCTGGGATGCACGGAAAAACGCTAGGTGAGCCTGGGATGCAAAGGAAACCTGGGTGAGCCTGGGATGCACCGGGAAGCTAGGTGAGCCAGGTATGCAGAGGGATCTTGGGTGAGCCTGGGATGCAAGGGGAACCTAGGTGAGCCTGGGATGCACAGGGAATCTGGGTGAGCCTGGAATGCACGGGAAGCTAGGTGAGACTGGAATGCACAGGGATCCTGGGTGACCCTGGGATGCACGGGGAAGCTAGGTGAGCCTGGGATACACGGGGAAGCTAGGTGAGCCTGGGATGCACAGGGATCCTGGGTGACCCTGGGATGCACTGGGATGCTAGGTGAGACTGGGATGCACAGGGATCCTGGGTGACCCTGGAATGCACGGGGAAGCTAGGTGAGCCAGAGATTCACAGGGATCCTGGGTGACCCTGGGATGCACGGGGAAGCTAGGTGAGCCAGGGATGCACAGGGATCCTGGGTGAGCCTGGGATGCACAGGGATCCTGTGTGACCCTGGGATGCACGGGGAAGCTAGGTGAGCCAGGGATGCATAGGGATCCTGGGTGACCCTGGGATGCACAGGGAAGCTTGGTGGGCCAGGGATGCACAGGGATCCTGGGTGGGCCAGGGATGCACAGGGATCCTGGGTGATCCAGGGATGCAGAGGGATCCTGGGTGACCCTGGGATGCACTGGGAATCTGGGTGACCCTGGGATGCACTGGGAACCTGTGTGACCCTGGGATGCACGGGGAAGCTAGGTGAGCCAGGGATGCACAGGGATCCTGGGTGTACCTTGGATGCACGGGGAAAGCTAGGTGAGCCGGGGATACACAGGGAACCTGGGTGAGTCTGGGACACACCGGGAAGCTAGGTGAGCCAGGGATGCACAGGGATCCTGGGTGAGCCTGGGATGCAAGGGGAAGCTAGGTGAGCCTGGGATGCACAAGGAACCTGGCTGAGCCTGGGATGCACGGGGAAGCTAGGTGAGCCTGGGATACACAGGGATCCTGGGTGACCCTGGGATATACGGGGAAGCTAGGTGAGCCTGGGATACACAGGGATCCTGGGTGATCCTGGGATGCACGGGGAAGCTAGGTGAGCCTGGGATGCACAGGGAACCTGGGTGAGCATGGGATGCACGGGGAAGCTAGCTGAGCCCGGGATGTACGGGGAAGCTAGGTGAGCCAGTGATGCACAGGGATCCTGGGTGAGCCAGTGATGCACAGGGATCCTGGGTGAGCCTGGGATGCACAGGGAAGCTAGGTGAGCCTGGGATGCACGGGGAAGCTAGGTGATTTGGGATGCACAGGGATCCTGGGTGACCCTGGGATGCACGGGGAAGCTAGGCGAGCCAGGGATGCACAGGAATCCTGGGTGACCCTGGGATGCACGGGGAAGCTATGGGAGCCAGGGATGCAGAGGGATACTGGGTGACCCTGGGATGCACGAGGAAGCTAGGTGAGCCTGGGATGCATAGGGAACCTGGGTGACCCTGGGATGCAAGGGGACGCTTGGTGAGCCAGGGATGCACAGGGATCCTGGGTGAGCCTGGGATGCACGGGGAAGCTAGGTGAGCCAGGGATGCAAAGGGATCATGGGTGAGCCTGGGATGCACGGGGAAGCTAGGTGAGCCAGGGATGCACAGGGATCCTGCGTGAGCCTGGGATGCACGGGGAAGCTAGGTGAGCCTGGGATGCACAGGGAACCTGGGTGAGCCTGGGATGCACGGGGAAGCTAGATGAGCCTGGGATGCACGGGGAGCCTGGGTGAACCTGGGATGCACGGGGAAGCTAGGTGAGCCAGGGATGCACAGGGATCCTGGGTGAGCCTGGGATGCACGGGGAAAGCTAGGTGAGCCTGGGATGCACAGGGATCCTGGGTGACCCTGGGATGCACGGGGAAGCTAGGTGAGCCTGGGATGCAGAGGGATCCTGGGTGACCCTGGGATGCACGGGGAATCTAGGTGAGCCTGGGATGCACAGGGATCCTGGGTGACCCTGGGATGCACGGGGAAGCTAGGTGAGCCAGGGATGCACGGGGATCCTGGGTGAACCTGGGATGCACGGGGAAGCTAGGTGAGCCAGGAATGCACAGGGATCCTGGGTGAGCCTGGGATGCACGGGGAAAGCTAGGTGAGCCTGGGATGCACAGGGATCCTGGGTGACCCTGGGATGCACGGGGAAGCTAGATGAGCCTGGGATGCAGAGGGATCCTGGGTGACCCTGCGATGCACGGGGAATCTAGGTGAGCCTGGGATGCACAGGGATCCTGGGTGACCCTGGGATGCACGGGGAAGCTAGGTGAGCCAGGGTTGCAGAGGGATCCTGGGTGACCCTGGGATGCACGGGGAAGCTAGGTGAGCCAGGTATGCACGGGGGTGCTGGGTGTGCCTGGGATGAAGAGGGATCCTGGGTGATCCAGGGATGCATAGGGATCCTGGGTGAGCCAGGGATGCAGAGGGATCCTGGGTGACCCTGGGATGCAAGGTGAGCCTGGGATTCATGGGGAAGCTAGGTGAGCCTGGGATGCACGGGGAAGCTAGGTGAGCCAGGGATGCACAGGGATCCTGGGTGAGCCTGGAATGCACAGGTATACTGAGTGACCCTGGGATGCACGGGGAAGCTAGGTGAGACAGGGATGCACAGGGATCCTGGGTGACCCTGGGATGCACGGGGAAGCTAGGTGAGCCAGGGATGCACAGGGATCCTGGGTGAGCCTGGGATGCACGGGGAAGCTAGGTGCGCCTGGGATGCACGGGGATCCTGGGTGAGCCTGGGATGCACGGGGAAGCTAGGTGAGCTGGGGATGCACAGGGATCCTGGGTGAGCATGGGATGCACGGGGAAGCTAGGTGAGCCTGGGATGCACAGGGATCCTGGGTGACCCTGGGATGCACCGGGAAGCTAGGTGAGCCAGGGATGCACAGGGCTCCTGGGTGACCCTACGATGCACAGGGAAGCTAGGTGAGCCAAGGATGCACAGGGATCCTGGGTGAGCCAGGGATGCACAGGGATCCTGGGTGAGCCAGGGATGCAGGGGGATCCTGGGTGACCCTGGGATGCACTGGGATCCTGGGTGACCCTGGGATGCACGGGGAAGCTAGGTGAGCCTGGGATGTACAGGGAACCTGGGTGAGCCTGGGATGCACGGGAAAAGCTAGGTGAGCCTGGGATGCACAGGAAACCTGGGTGAGCCTGGGATGCACCCGGAAGCTAGGTGAGCCAGGGATGCACAGGGATCCTGGGTGAGCCTGGGATGCATGGGGAAGCTAGGTGAGCCTGGGATGCACACGGAAGCTAGGTGAGCCTGGGATGCACGGGGAAACTAGGTGAGCCTGGGATGCACAGGGAACCTGGGTGAGCCTGGGATGCACGGGGTAGCTAGGTGAGCCAGGGATGCACAGGGATCCTGGGTGAGCCTGGGATGCACGGGGAACCTAGGTTAGCCTGGGATGCACAGGGAACCTGGGTGAGCCTGGGATGCACGGGGAAGCTAGGTGAGCCTGGAATGCACGGGATCCTGGGTGACCCTGGGATGCACGGGGAAGCTAGGTGAGCCTGGGATACACGGGGAAGCTAGGTGAGCCTGGGATGCACAGGGAACCTGGGTGAGCCTGGGATGCACCGGGAAGCTAAGTGAGCCAGGTATGCACAGGGATCCTGGGTGAGCCTGGAAGGCACAGGGATCCTGGGTGACCCTGGGATGCACTGGGATGCTATGTGAGACTGGGATGCACAGGGATCCTGGGTGACCCTGGAATGCACGGGGAAGCTAGGTGAGCCAGAGTTTCACAGGGATCCTGGGTGACCCTGGGATGCACGGGGAAGCTAGGTGAGCCAGGGATGCACAGGGATCCTGGGTGAGCCTGGGATGCACAGGGATCCTGTGTGACCCTGGGATGCACGGGGAAGCTAGGTGAGCCAGGGATGCATAGGGATCCTGGGTGACCCTGGGATGCACAGGGAAGCTTGGTGGGCCAGGGATGCACAGGGATCCTGGGTGAGCCAGGGATGCACAGGGATCCTGGGTGACCCTGGGATGCACTGGGAACCTGGGTGACCCTGGGATGCACTGGGAACCTGTATGACCCTGGGATGCACGAGCAAGCTAGGTGAGCCAGGGATGCACAGGGATCCTGGTTGTGCCTTGGATGCACAGGGAAGCTAGGTGAGCCTGGGATGCACGGGGGGCAGCTAGGTGAGCCTGGGATGCAGAGGGATCCTGGGTGACCCTGGGATGCACGGGGAATCTAGGTGAGCCTGGGATGCACAGGGATCCTGGGTGACCCTGGGATGCACGGGGAAGCTAGGTGAGCCAGGGATGAACGGGGATCCTGGGTGAACCTGGGATGCACGGGGAAGCTAGGTGAGCCAGGAATGCACAGGGATCCTGGGTGAGCCTGGGATGCACGGGGAAAGCTAGGTGAGCCTGGGATGCACAGGGATCCTGGGTGACCCTGGGATGCACGGGGAAGCTAGATGAGCCTGGGATGCAGAGGGATCCTGGGTGACCCTGCGATGCACGGGGAATCTAGGTGAGCCTGGGATGCACAGGGATCCTGGGTGACCCTGGGATGCACGGGGAAGCTAGGTGAGCCAGGGTTGCAGAGGGATCCTGGGTGACCCTGGGATGCACGGGGAAGCTAGGTGAGCCAGGTATGCACGGGGGTGCTGGGTGTGCCTGGGATGAAGAGGGATCCTGGGTGATCCAGGGATGCATAGGGATCCTGGGTGAGCCAGGGATGCAGAGGGATCCTGGGTGACCCTGGGATGCAAGGTGAGCCTGGGATTCATGGGGAAGCTAGGTGAGCCTGGGATGCACGGGGAAGCTAGGTGAGCCAGGGATGCACAGGGATCCTGGGTGAGCCTGGAATGCACAGGTATACTGAGTGACCCTGGGATGCACGGGGAAGCTAGGTGAGCCAGGGATGCACAGGGATCCTGGGTGACCCTGGGATGCACGGGGAAGCTAGGTGAGCCAGGGATGCACAGGGATCCTGGGTGAGCCTGGGATGCACGGGGAAGCTAGGTGCGCCTGGGATGCACGGGGATCCTGGGTGAGCCTGGGATGCACGGGGAAGCTAGGTGAGCTGGGGATGCACAGGGATCCTGGGTGAGCATGGGATGCACGGGGAAGCTAGGTGAGCCTGGGATGCACAGGGATCCTGGGTGACCCTGGGATGCACCGGGAAGCTAGGTGAGCCAGGGATGCACAGGGCTCCTGGGTGACCCTACGATGCACAGGGAAGCTAGGTGAGCCAAGGATGCACAGGGATCCTGGGTGAGCCAGGGATGCACAGGGATCCTGGGTGAGCCAGGGATGCAGGGGGATCCTGGGTGACCCTGGGATGCACTGGGATCCTGGGTGACCCTGGGATGCACGGGGAAGCTAGGTGAGCCTGGGATGTACAGGGAACCTGGGTGAGCCTGGGATGCACGGGAAAAGCTAGGTGAGCCTGGGATGCACAGGAAACCTGGGTGAGCCTGGGATGCACCCGGAAGCTAGGTGAGCCAGGGATGCACAGGGATCCTGGGTGAGCCTGGGATGCATGGGGAAGCTAGGTGAGCCTGGGATGCACACGGAAGCTAGGTGAGCCTGGGATGCACGGGGAAACTAGGTGAGCCTGGGATGCACAGGGAACCTGGGTGAGCCTGGGATGCACGGGGTAGCTAGGTGAGCCAGGGATGCACAGGGATCCTGGGTGAGCCTGGGATGCACGGGGAACCTAGGTTAGCCTGGGATGCACAGGGAACCTGGGTGAGCCTGGGATGCACGGGGAAGCTAGGTGAGCCTGGAATGCACGGGATCCTGGGTGACCCTGGGATGCACGGGGAAGCTAGGTGAGCCTGGGATACACGGGGAAGCTAGGTGAGCCTGGGATGCACAGGGAACCTGGGTGAGCCTGGGATGCACCGGGAAGCTAAGTGAGCCAGGTATGCACAGGGATCCTGGGTGAGCCTGGAAGGCACAGGGATCCTGGGTGACCCTGGGATGCACTGGGATGCTAGGTGAGACTGGGATGCACAGGGATCCTGGGTGACCCTGGAATGCACGGGGAAGCTAGGTGAGCCAGAGTTTCACAGGGATCCTGGGTGACCCTGGGATGCACGGGGAAGCTAGGTGAGCCAGGGATGCACAGGGATCCTGGGTGAGCCTGGGATGCACAGGGATCCTGTGTGACCCTGGGATGCACGGGGAAGCTAGGTGAGCCAGGGATGCATAGGGATCCTGGGTGACCCTGGGATGCACAGGGAAGCTTGGTGGGCCAGGGATGCACAGGGATCCTGGGTGAGCCAGGGATGCACAGGGATCCTGGGTGACCCTGGGATGCACTGGGAACCTGGGTGACCCTGGGATGCACTGGGAACCTGTATGACCCTGGGATGCACGAGCAAGCTAGGTGAGCCAGGGATGCACAGGGATCCTGGGTGTGCCTTGGATGCACAGGGAAGCTAGGTGATCCTGGGATGCACGGGGGGCAGCTAGGTGAGCCTGGGATGCACGGGGAACCTGGGTGAGCCTGGGATGCACAGGGATCCTGGGTGAGCCAGGGATGCAGAGGGATCCTGGGTGACCGTGGGATGCACGGGGAAGCTAGGTGAGCCTGGGATGCACGGGGGGAAGCTAGGTGAGCCTGGGATGCACGGGGAACCTGGGTGAGCCTGGGATGCACGGGGAAAGCTAGGTGAGCCGGGGATGGACAGGGAACCTGGGTGAGTCTGGGACACACCGGGAAGCTAGGTGAGCCATGGATGCACAGGGATCCTGGGTGAGCCTGGGATGCAAGGGGAAGCTAGGTGAGCCTGGGATGCACAGAGAACCTGGCTGAGCCTGGGATGCACGGGGAAGCTAGGTGAGCCTGGGATGCACGGGGAAGCTAGGTGAGCCAGGGATGCACAGGATCCTGGGTGAGCCTGGGATGCACGGGGAAGCTAGGTGAGCCAGGGATGCAAAGGGATCATGGGTGAGCCTGGGATGCACGGGGAAGCTAAGTGAGCCAGGGATGCACAGGGATCCTGCGTGAGCCTGGGATACACGGGGAATCTAGGTGAGCCAGGGATGCATACGTTTCCTGCGTGATCCTGGGATGCACGGGGATGCTAGGTGAGCCTGGGATGCACAGGGAACCTGGGTGAGCCTGGGATGCACGGGGAAGCTAGGTGAGCCAGGGATGCACGGGGATCCTGGATGAACCTGGGATGTCCGGGGAAGCTAGGTGAGCCAGGGATGCACAGGGATCCTGGGTGAGCCTGGGATGCACGGGGAAAGCTAGGTGAGCCTGGGATGCACAGGGATCCTGGGTGAGCCTGGGATGCACGGGGAAGCTAGATGAGCCTGGGATGCAGAGGGATCCTGGGTGACCCTGGGATGCACGGGGAATCTAGGTGAGCCTGGGATGCACAGGGATCCTGGGTGACCCTGGGATGCATGGGGAAGCTAGGTGAGCCAGGGATGCAGAGGGATCCTGGGTGACCCTGGGATGCACGGGGAAGCTAGGTGAGCCAGGGATGCACGGGGGTGCTGGGTGTGCCTGGGATGCAGAGGGATCCTGGGTGATCCAGGGATGCATAGGGATCCTGGGTGAGCAAGGGATGCCGAGGGATCCTGGGTGACCCTGGGATGCAAGGTGAGCCTGGGATTCATGGGGAAGCTAGGTGAGCCTGGGATGCACAGGGATCCTGGGTGACCCTGGGATGCACGGGGAAGCTAGGTGAGCCAGGGATGCACAGGGATCCTGGGTGACCCTGGGATGCACGGGGAAGCTAGGTGAGCCAGGGATGCAGAGGGATCCTGGGTAACCCTAGGATGCACGGGGAATCTCGGTGAGCCTGGGATGCACAGGGATCCTGGGTGACCCTGGGATGCACGGGGAAGCTAGGTGAGCCAGGGATGCACAGGGATCCTGGGTGACCCTGGGATGCACGGGGAAGCTAGGTGAGCCAGGGATGCAGAGGGATCCTGGGTGACCCTGGGATGTACGGGGAATCTCGGTGAGCCTGGGATGCACATGGATCCTGGGTGACCCTGGGATGCACGGGGAAGCTAGGTGAACCAGGGATGCAGAGGGATCCTGGGTGACCCTGGGATGCACTGGGAAGCTAGGTGAGCCAGGGATGCACGGGGATCCTGGGTGTGCCCGGGATGCAGAGGGATCCTGGGTGATCCAGGGATGCACAGGGATCCTGGGTGACCCTGGGATGCAAGGTGAGCCTGGGATGCATGGGGAAGCTAGGTGAGCCTGGGATGCACAGGGATCCTGGGTGAACCTGGGATGCACTGGGATCCTGGGTGACCCTGGGATGCACGGGGAAGGTAGGTGAGCCTGGGATGTACAGGGAACCTTGGTGAGCCTGGGATGCACGGGAAAACGCTAGGTGAGCCTGGGATGCAAAGGAAAGCTGGGTGAGCCTGGGATGCACGGGAAAACGCTAGGTGAGCCTGGGATGCAAAGGAAACCTGGGTGAGCCTGGGATGCACCGGGAAGCTAGGTGAGCCAGGTATGCACAGGGATCTTGGGTGAGCCTGGGATGCACGGGGAAGCTAGGTGAGCCAGGGATGCAGAGGGATCCTGGGTGACCCTGGGATGTACGGGGAATCTCGGTGAGCCTGGGATGCACATGGATCCTGGGTGACCCTGGGATGCACGGGGAAGCTAGGTGAACCAGGGATGCAGAGGGATCCTGGGTGACCCTGGGATGCACGGGGAAGCTACGTGAGCCTGGGATGCACGGGGATGCAAGGTGAGCCTGGGATGCATGGGGAAGCTAGGTGCGCCAGGGATGCACAGGGATCTTGGGTGAGCCTGGGATGCACAGGTATCCTGGGTGACCCTGGGATGCACGGGGAAGCTACGTGAGCCAGGGATGCACAGGGATCCTGGGTGACCCTGGGATGCACGGGGAAGCTAGGTGAGCCAGGGATGCACAGGGATCCTGGGTGACCCTGGGATGCACGGGGAAGCTATGTGAGCCTGGGATGCACAGGGATCCTGGGTGACCCTGGGATGCACGGGGAAGCTAGGTGAGCCAGGGATGCACAGGGATCCTGGGTGACCCTGGGATGCACGGGGAAGCTAGGTGAGCCAGGGATGCAGAGGGATCCTGGGTGACCCTGGGATGTACGGGGAATCTCGGTGAGCCTGAGATGCACATGGATCCTGGGTGACCCTGGGATGCACGGGGAAGCTAGGTGAACCAGGGATGCACAGGGATCCTGGGTGACCCTGGGATGCAAGGTGAGCCTGGGATGCATGGGGAAGCTAGGTGAGCCTGGGATGCACAGATATCCTGTGTGAACCTGGGATGCATGGGGAAGCTAGGTGGGCCAGGGATGCACAGGGATCCTGGGTGAGCCTGGGATGCACAGGTATCCTAGGTGACCCTGGGATGCACGAGGAAGCTAGGTGAGCCAGGGATGCACAGGGATTCTGGGTGACCCTGGGATGCACGGGGAAGCTAGGTGAGCCGGGGATACACAGGGTTCCTGGGTGAGCCTGGGATGCACAGGGAAGCTAGGTGAGCCAGGGATGCACAGGGATCCTGGGTGAGCCGAGGAAGCACAAAGATCCTGGGTGAGCCAGGGATGCAGGGGGATCCTGGGTGACCCTGGGATGCACTGGGATCCTGGGTGACCCTGGGATGCATGGGGAAGGTAGGTGAGCCTGGGATGTACAGGGAACCTGGGTGAGCCTGGGATGCACGGAAAAACGCTAGGTGAGCCTGGGATGCAAAGGAAACCTGGGTGAGCCTGGGATGCACCGGGAAGCTAGGTGAGCCAGGTATGCAGAGGGATCTTGGGTGAGCCTGGGATGCAAGGGGAACCTAGGTGAGCCTGGGATGCACAGGGAATCTGGGTGAGCCTGGGATGCACGGGAAGCTAGGTGAGACTGGAATGCACAGGGATCCTGGGTGACCCTGGGATGCACGGGGAAGCTAGGTGAGCCTGGGATACACGGGGAAGCTAGGTGAGCCTGGGATGCACAGGGAACCTGGGTGAGCCTGGGATGCACGGGGAAGCTAAGTGAGCCAGGTATGCACAGGGATCCTGGGTGACCCTGGGATGCACTGGGATGCTAGGTGAGACTGGGATGCACAGGGATCCTGGGTGACCCTGGAATGCACGGGGAAGCTAGGTGAGCCAGAGATTCACAGGGATCCTGGGTGACCCTGGGATGCACGGGGAAGCTAGGTGAGCCAGGGATGCACAGGGATCCTGGGTGAGCCTGGGATGCACAGGGATCCTGTGTGACCCTGGGATGCACGGGGAAGCTAGGTGAGCCAGGGATGCATAGGGATCCTGGGTGACCCTGGGATGCACAGGGAAGCTTGGTGGGCCAGGGATGCACAGGGATCCTGGGTGGGCCAGGGATGCACAGGGATCCTGGGTGATCCAGGGATGCAGAGGGATCCTGGGTGACCCTGGGATGCACTGGGAATCTGGGTGACCCTGGGATGCACTGGGAACCTGTGTGACCCTGGGATGCACGGGGAAGCTAGGTGAGCCAGGGATGCACAGGGTTCCTGGGTGTACCTTGGAATCACGGGGAAAGCTAGGTGAGCCGGGGATACACAGGGACCCTGGGTGAGTCTGGGACACACCGGGAAGCTAGGTGAGCCAGGGATGCACAGGGATCCTGGGTGAGCCTGGGATGCAAGGGGAAGCTAGGTGAGCCTGGGATGCACAAGGAACCTGGCTGAGCCTGGGATGCACGGGGAAGCTAGGTGAGCCTGGGATACACAGGGATCCTGGGTGACCCTGGGATGCACGGGGAAGCTAGGTGAGCCTGGGATACACAGGGATCCTGGGTGATCCTGGGATGCACGGGGAAGCTAGGTGAGCCTGGGATGCACAGGGAACCTGGGTGAGCATGGGATGCACGGGGAAGCTAGCTGAGCCCGGGATGCACGGGGAAGCTAGGTGAGCCAGTGATGCACAGGGATCCTGGGTGAGCCAGTGATGCACAGGGATCCTGGGTGAGCCTGGGATGCACGGGGAAGCTAGGTGAGCCTGGGATGCACGGGGAAGCTAGGTGATTCTGGGATGCACAGGGATCCTGGGTGACCCTGGGATGCACGGGGAAGCTAGGCGAGCCAGGGATGCACAGGGATCCTGGGTGACCCTGGGATGCACGGGGAAGCTAGGGGAGCCAGGGATGCAGAGGGATACTGGGTGACCCTGGGATGCACGAGGAAGCTAGGTGAGCCTGGGATGCAGAGGGAACCTGGGTGACCCTGGGATGCAAGGGGAAGCTAGGTGAGCCAGGGATGCACAGGGATCCTGGGTGAGCCTGGGATGCACGGGGAAGCTAGGTGAGCCAGGGATGCAAAGGGATCATGGGTGAGCCTGGGATGCACGGGGAAACTAGGTGAGCCAGGGATGCACAGGGATCCTGCGTGAGCCTGGGATGCACGGGGAAGCTAGGTGAGCCTGGGATGCACGGGGAACCTGGGTGAGCCTGGGATGCACGGGGAAGCTAGGTGAGCCTGGGATGCACGGGGAGCCTGGGTGAGCCAGGGATGCACAGGGATCCTGGGTGTACCTTGGAATCACGGGGAAAGCTAGGTGAGCCGGGGATACACAGGGACCCTGGGTGAGTCTGGGACACACCGGGAAGCTAGGTGAGCCAGGGATGCACAGGGATCCTGGGTGAGCCTGGGATGCAAGGGGAAGCTAGGTGAGCCTGGGATGCACAAGGAACCTGGCTGAGCCTGGGATGCACGGGGAAGCTAGGTGAGCCTGGGATAAACAGGGATCCTGGGTGACCCTGGGATGCACGGGGAAGCTAGGTGAGCCTGGGATACACAGGGATCCTGGGTGATCCTGGGATGCACGGGGAAGCTAGGTGAGCCTGGGATGCACAGGGAACCTGGGTGAGCATGGGATGCACGGGGAAGCTAGCTGAGCCCGGGATGCACGGGGAAGCTAGGTGAGCCAGTGATGCACAGGGATCCTGGGTGAGCCAGTGATGCACAGGGATCCTGGGTGAGCCTGGGATGCACGGGGAAGCTAGGTGAGCCTGGGATGCACGGGGAAGCTAGGTGATTCTGGGATGCACAGGGATCCTGGGTGACCCTGGGATGCACGGGGAAGCTAGGCGAGCCAGGGATGCACAGGGATCCTGGGTGACCCTGGGATGCACGGGGAAGCTAGGGGAGCCAGGGATGCAGAGGGATACTGGGTGACCCTGGGATGCACGAGGAAGCTAGGTGAGCCTGGGATGCAGAGGGAACCTGGGTGACCCTGGGATGCAAGGGGAAGCTAGGTGAGCCAGGGATGCACAGGGATCCTGGGTGAGCCTGGGATGCACGGGGAAGCTAGGTGAGCCAGGGATGCAAAGGGATCATGGGTGAGCCTGGGATGCACGGGGAAACTAGGTGAGCCAGGGATGCACAGGGATCCTGCGTGAGCCTGGGATGCACGGGGAAGCTAGGTGAGCCTGGGATGCACGGGGAACCTGGGTGAGCCTGGGATGCACGGGGAAGCTAGGTGAGCCAGGGATGCACAGGGATCCTGGGTGAGCCTGGGATGCACGGGGAAAGCTAGGTGAGCCTGGGATGCACAGGGATCCTGGGTGACCCGGGGAAGCTAGGTGAGCCTGGGATGCAGAGGGATCCCGGGTGACCCTGGGATGCACGGGGAATCTAGGTGAGCCTGGGATGCACGGGGATCCTGGGTGACCCTGGGATGCACGGGGAAGCTAGGTGAGCCAGGGATGCACAGGGATCCTGGGTGAGCCTGGGATGCACGGGGAAGCTAGGTGAGCCTGGGATGCACGGGGATCCTGGGTGAGCCTGGGATGCACGGGGAAGCTAGCTGAGCTGGGGATGCACAGGGATCCTGGGTGAGGATGGGATGCACGGGGAAGCTAGGTGAGCCTGGGATGCACAGGGATCCTGGGTGACCCTGGGATGCACCGGGAAGCTAGGTGAGCCAGGGATGCACAGGGCTCCTGGGTGACCCTACGATGCACAGGGAAGCTAGGTGAGCCAAGGATGCACAGGGATCCTGGGTGAGCCAGGGATGCACAGGGATCCTGGGTGAGCCAGGGATGCAGGGGGATCCTGGGTGACCCGGGGATGCAATGGGATCCTGGGTGACCCTGGGATGCACGGGGAAGCTAGGTGAGCCTGGGATGTACAGGGAACCTGGGTGAGCCTGGGATGCACGGGAAAAGCTAGGTGAGCCTGGGATGCACAGGAAACCTGGGTGAGCCTGGGATGCACCCGGAAGCTAGGTGAGCCAGGGATGCACAGGGATCCTGGGTGAGCCTGGGATGCATGGGGAAGCTAGGTGAGCCTGGGATGCACACGGAAGCTAGGTGAGCCTGGGATGCACAGGGAAGCTAGGTGAGCCAGGGATGCACAGGGATCCTGGGTGAGCCGAGGAAGCACAAAGATCCTGGGTGAGCAAGGGATGCAGGGGGATCCTGGGTGACCCTGGGATGCACTGGGATCCTGGGTGACCCTGGGATGCACGGGGAAGGTAGGTGAGCCTGGGATGTACAGGGAACCTGGGTGAGCCTGGGATGCACGGAAAAACGCTAGGTGAGCCTGGGATGCAAAGGAAACCTGGGTGAGCCTGGGATGCACCGGGAAGCTAGGTGAGCCAGGTATGCAGAGGGATCTTGGGTGAGCCTGGGATGCAAGGGGAACCTAGGTGAGCCTGGGATGCACAGGGAATCTGGGTGAGCCTGGAATGCACGGGAAGCTAGGTGAGACTGGAATGCACAGGGATCCTGGGTGACCCTGGGATGCACGGGGAAGCTAGGTGAGCCTGGGATACACGGGGAAGCTAGGTGAGCCTGGGATGCACAGGGATCCTGGGTGACCCTGGGATGCACTGGGATGCTAGGTGAGACTGGGATGCACAGGGATCCTGGGTGACCCTGGAATGCACGGGGAAGCTAGGTGAGCCAGAGATTCACAGGGATCCTGGGTGACCCTGGGATGCACGGGGAAGCTAGGTGAGCCAGGGATGCACAGGGATCCTGGGTGAGCCTGGGATGCACAGGGATCCTGTGTGACCCTGGGATGCACGGGGAAGCTAGGTGAGCCAGGGATGCATAGGGATCCTGGGTGACCCTGGGATGCACAGGGAAGCTTGGTGGGCCAGGGATGCACAGGGATCCTGGGTGGGCCAGGGATGCACAGGGATCCTGGGTGATCCAGGGATGCAGAGGGATCCTGGGTGACCCTGGGATGCACTGGGAATCTGGGTGACCCTGGGATGCACTGGGAACCTGTGTGACCCTGGGATGCACGGGGAAGCTAGGTGAGCCAGGGATGCACAGGGATCCTGGGTGTACCTTGGATGCACGGGGAAAGCTAGGTGAGCCGGGGATACACAGGGAACCTGGGTGAGTCTGGGACACACCGGGAAGCTAGGTGAGCCAGGGATGCACAGGGATCCTGGGTGAGCCTGGGATGCAAGGGGAAGCTAGGTGAGCCTGGGATGCACAAGGAACCTGGCTGAGCCTGGGATGCACGGGAAAGCTAGGTGAGCCTGGGATACACAGGGATCCTGGGTGACCCTGGGATATACGGGGAAGCTAGGTGAGCCTGGGATACACAGGGATCCTGGGTGATCCTGGGATGCACGGGGAAGCTAGGTGAGCCTGGGATGCACAGGGAACCTGGGTGAGCATGGGATGCACGGGGAAGCTAGCTGAGCCCGGGATGTACGGGGAAGCTAGGTGAGCCAGTGATGCACAGGGATCCTGGGTGAGCCAGTGATGCACAGGGATCCTGGGTGAGCCTGGGATGCACGGGGAAGCTAGGTGAGCCTGGGATGCACGGGGAAGCTAGGTGATTTGGGATGCACAGGGATCCTGGGTGACCCTGGGATGCACGGGGAAGCTAGGCGAGCCAGGGATGCACAGGAATCCTGGGTGACCCTGGGATGCACGGGGAAGCTATGGGAGCCAGGGATGCAGAGGGATACTGGGTGACCCTGGGATGCACGAGGAAGCTAGGTGAGCCTGGGATGCATAGGGAACCTGGGTGACCCTGGGATGCAAGGGGAAGCTTGGTGAGCCAGGGATGCACAGGGATCCTGGGTGAGCCTGGGATGCACGGGGAAGCTAGGTGAGCCAGGGATGCAAAGGGATCATGGGTGAGCCTGGGATGCACGGGGAAGCTAGGTGAGCCAGGGATGCACAGGGATCCTGCGTGAGCCTGGGATGCACGGGGAAGCTAGGTGAGCCTGGGATGCACAGGGAACCTGGGTGAGCCTGGGATGCACGGGGAAGCTAGATGAGCCTGGGATGCACGGGGAGCCTGGGTGAACCTGGGATGCACGGGGAAGCTAGGTGAGCCAGGGATGCACAGGGATCCTGGGTGAGCCTGGGATGCACGGGGAAAGCTAGGTGAGCCTGGGATGCACATGGATCCTGGGTGACCCTGGGATGCACGGGGAAGCTATGTGAGCCTGGGATGCACAGGGATCCTGGGTGACCCTGGGATGCACGGGGAAGCTACGTGAGCCTGGGATGCACGGGGAGCCTGGGTGAACCTGGGATGCACGGGGAAGCTAGGTGAGCCAGGGATGCAGAGGGATCCTGGGTGACCCTGGGATGTACGGGGAATCTCGGTGAGCCTGGGATGCACATGGATCCTGGGTGACCCTGGGATGCACGGGGAAGCTAGGTGAACCAGGGATGCAGAGGGATCCTGGGTGACCCTGGGATGCACGGGGAAGCTACGTGAGCCTGGGATGCACGGGGATGCAAGGTGAGCCTGGGATGCATGGGGAAGCTAGGTGCGCCAGGGATGCACAGGGATCTTGGGTGAGCCTGGGATGCACAGGTATCCTGGGTGACCCTGGGATGCACGGGGAAGCTACGTGAGCCAGGGATGCACAGGGATCCTGGGTGACCCTGGGATGCACGGGGAAGCTAGGTGAGCCAGGGATGCACAGGGATCCTGGGTGACCCTGGGATGCACGGGGAAGCTATGTGAGCCTGGGATGCACAGGGATCCTGGGTGACCCTGGGATGCACGGGGAAGCTAGGTGAGCCAGGGATGCACAGGGATCCTGGGTGACCCTGGGATGCACGGGGAAGCTAGGTGAGCCAGGGATGCAGAGGGATCCTGGGTGACCCTGGGATGTACGGGGAATCTCGGTGAGCCTGAGATGCACATGGATCCTGGGTGACCCTGGGATGCACGGGGAAGCTAGGTGAACCAGGGATGCACAGGGATCCTGGGTGACCCTGGGATGCAAGGTGAGCCTGGGATGCATGGGGAAGCTAGGTGAGCCTGGGATGCACAGATATCCTGTGTGAACCTGGGATGCATGGGGAAGCTAGGTGGGCCAGGGATGCACAGGGATCCTGGGTGAGCCTGGGATGCACAGGTATCCTAGGTGACCCTGGGATGCACGAGGAAGCTAGGTGAGCCAGGGATGCACAGGGATTCTGGGTGACCCTGGGATGCACGGGGAAGCTAGGTGAGCCGGGGATACACAGGGTTCCTGGGTGAGCCTGGGATGCACAGGGAAGCTAGGTGAGCCAGGGATGCACAGGGATCCTGGGTGAGCCGAGGAAGCACAAAGATCCTGGGTGAGCCAGGGATGCAGGGGGATCCTGGGTGACCCTGGGATGCACTGGGATCCTGGGTGACCCTGGGATGCACGGGGAAGGTAGGTGAGCCTGGGATGTACAGGGAACCTGGGTGAGCCTGGGATGCACGGAAAAACGCTAGGTGAGCCTGGGATGCAAAGGAAACCTGGGTGAGCCTGGGATGCACCGGGAAGCTAGGTGAGCCAGGTATGCAGAGGGATCTTGGGTGAGCCTGGGATGCAAGGGGAACCTAGGTGAGCCTGGGATGCACAGGGAATCTGGGTGAGCCTGGGATGCACGGGAAGCTAGGTGAGACTGGAATGCACAGGGATCCTGGGTGACCCTGGGATGCACGGGGAAGCTAGGTGAGCCTGGGATACACGGGGAAGCTAGGTGAGCCTGGGATGCACAGGGAACCTGGGTGAGCCTGGGATGCACGGGGAAGCTAAGTGAGCCAGGTATGCACAGGGATCCTGGGTGACCCTGGGATGCACTGGGATGCTAGGTGAGACTGGGATGCACAGGGATCCTGGGTGACCCTGGAATGCACGGGGAAGCTAGGTGAGCCAGAGATTCACAGGGATCCTGGGTGACCCTGGGATGCACGGGGAAGCTAGGTGAGCCAGGGATGCACAGGGATCCTGGGTGAGCCTGGGATGCACAGGGATCCTGTGTGACCCTGGGATGCACGGGGAAGCTAGGTGAGCCAGGGATGCATAGGGATCCTGGGTGACCCTGGGATGCACAGGGAAGCTTGGTGGGCCAGGGATGCACAGGGATCCTGGGTGGGCCAGGGATGCACAGGGATCCTGGGTGATCCAGGGATGCAGAGGGATCCTGGGTGACCCTGGGATGCACTGGGAATCTGGGTGACCCTGGGATGCACTGGGAACCTGTGTGACCCTGGGATGCACGGGGAAGCTAGGTGAGCCAGGGATGCACAGGGTTCCTGGGTGTACCTTGGAATCACGGGGAAAGCTAGGTGAGCCGGGGATACACAGGGACCCTGGGTGAGTCTGGGACACACCGGGAAGCTAGGTGAGCCAGGGATGCACAGGGATCCTGGGTGAGCCTGGGATGCAAGGGGAAGCTAGGTGAGCCTGGGATGCACAAGGAACCTGGCTGAGCCTGGGATGCACGGGGAAGCTAGGTGAGCCTGGGATACACAGGGATCCTGGGTGACCCTGGGATGCACGGGGAAGCTAGGTGAGCCTGGGATACACAGGGATCCTGGGTGATCCTGGGATGCACGGGGAAGCTAGGTGAGCCTGGGATGCACAGGGAACCTGGGTGAGCATGGGATGCACGGGGAAGCTAGCTGAGCCCGGGATGCACGGGGAAGCTAGGTGAGCCAGTGATGCACAGGGATCCTGGGTGAGCCAGTGATGCACAGGGATCCTGGGTGAGCCTGGGATGCACGGGGAAGCTAGGTGAGCCTGGGATGCACGGGGAAGCTAGGTGATTCTGGGATGCACAGGGATCCTGGGTGACCCTGGGATGCACGGGGAAGCTAGGCGAGCCAGGGATGCACAGGGATCCTGGGTGACCCTGGGATGCACGGGGAAGCTAGGGGAGCCAGGGATGCAGAGGGATACTGGGTGACCCTGGGATGCACGAGGAAGCTAGGTGAGCCTGGGATGCAGAGGGAACCTGGGTGACCCTGGGATGCAAGGGGAAGCTAGGTGAGCCAGGGATGCACAGGGATCCTGGGTGAGCCTGGGATGCACGGGGAAGCTAGGTGAGCCAGGGATGCAAAGGGATCATGGGTGAGCCTGGGATGCACGGGGAAACTAGGTGAGCCAGGGATGCACAGGGATCCTGCGTGAGCCTGGGATGCACGGGGAAGCTAGGTGAGCCTGGGATGCACGGGGAACCTGGGTGAGCCTGGGATGCACGGGGAAGCTAGGTGAGCCTGGGATGCACGGGGAGCCTGGGTGAGCCAGGGATGCACAGGGATCCTGGGTGTACCTTGGAATCACGGGGAAAGCTAGGTGAGCCGGGGATACACAGGGACCCTGGGTGAGTCTGGGACACACCGGGAAGCTAGGTGAGCCAGGGATGCACAGGGATCCTGGGTGAGCCTGGGATGCAAGGGGAAGCTAGGTGAGCCTGGGATGCACAAGGAACCTGGCTGAGCCTGGGATGCACGGGGAAGCTAGGTGAGCCTGGGATAAACAGGGATCCTGGGTGACCCTGGGATGCACGGGGAAGCTAGGTGAGCCTGGGATACACAGGGATCCTGGGTGATCCTGGGATGCACGGGGAAGCTAGGTGAGCCTGGGATGCACAGGGAACCTGGGTGAGCATGGGATGCACGGGGAAGCTAGCTGAGCCCGGGATGCACGGGGAAGCTAGGTGAGCCAGTGATGCACAGGGATCCTGGGTGAGCCAGTGATGCACAGGGATCCTGGGTGAGCCTGGGATGCACGGGGAAGCTAGGTGAGCCTGGGATGCACGGGGAAGCTAGGTGATTCTGGGATGCACAGGGATCCTGGGTGACCCTGGGATGCACGGGGAAGCTAGGCGAGCCAGGGATGCACAGGGATCCTGGGTGACCCTGGGATGCACGGGGAAGCTAGGGGAGCCAGGGATGCAGAGGGATACTGGGTGACCCTGGGATGCACGAGGAAGCTAGGTGAGCCTGGGATGCAGAGGGAACCTGGGTGACCCTGGGATGCAAGGGGAAGCTAGGTGAGCCAGGGATGCACAGGGATCCTGGGTGAGCCTGGGATGCACGGGGAAGCTAGGTGAGCCAGGGATGCAAAGGGATCATGGGTGAGCCTGGGATGCACGGGGAAACTAGGTGAGCCAGGGATGCACAGGGATCCTGCGTGAGCCTGGGATGCACGGGGAAGCTAGGTGAGCCTGGGATGCACGGGGAACCTGGGTGAGCCTGGGATGCACGGGGAAGCTAGGTGAGCCAGGGATGCACAGGGATCCTGGGTGAGCCTGGGATGCACGGGGAAAGCTAGGTGAGCCTGGGATGCACAGGGATCCTGGGTGACCCGGGGAAGCTAGGTGAGCCTGGGATGCAGAGGGATCCCGGGTGACCCTGGGATGCACGGGGAATCTAGGTGAGCCTGGGATGCACGGGGATCCTGGGTGACCCTGGGATGCACGGGGAAGCTAGGTGAGCCAGGGATGCACAGGGATCCTGGGTGAGCCTGGGATGCACGGGGAAGCTAGGTGAGCCTGGGATGCACGGGGATCCTGGGTGAGCCTGGGATGCACGGGGAAGCTAGCTGAGCTGGGGATGCACAGGGATCCTGGGTGAGCATGGGATGCACGGGGAAGCTAGGTGAGCCTGGGATGCACAGGGATCCTGGGTGACCCTGGGATGCACCGGGAAGCTAGGTGAGCCAGGGATGCACAGGGCTCCTGGGTGACCCTACGATGCACAGGGAAGCTAGGTGAGCCAAGGATGCACAGGGATCCTGGGTGAGCCAGGGATGCACAGGGATCCTGGGTGAGCCAGGGATGCAGGGGGATCCTGGGTGACCCGGGGATGCAATGGGATCCTGGGTGACCCTGGGATGCACGGGGAAGCTAGGTGAGCCTGGGATGTACAGGGAACCTGGGTGAGCCTGGGATGCACGGGAAAAGCTAGGTGAGCCTGGGATGCACAGGAAACCTGGGTGAGCCTGGGATGCACCCGGAAGCTAGGTGAGCCAGGGATGCACAGGGATCCTGGGTGAGCCTGGGATGCATGGGGAAGCTAGGTGAGCCTGGGATGCACACGGAAGCTAGGTGAGCCTGGGATGCACAGGGAAGCTAGGTGAGCCAGGGATGCACAGGGATCCTGGGTGAGCCGAGGAAGCACAAAGATCCTGGGTGAGCCAGGGATGCAGGGGGATCCTGGGTGACCCTGGGATGCACTGGGATCCTGGGTGACCCTGGGATGCACGGGGAAGGTAGGTGAGCCTGGGATGTACAGGGAACCTGGGTGAGCCTGGGATGCACGGAAAAACGCTAGGTGAGCCTGGGATGCAAAGGAAACCTGGGTGAGCCTGGGATGCACCGGGAAGCTAGGTGAGCCAGGTATGCAGAGGGATCTTGGGTGAGCCTGGGATGCAAGGGGAACCTAGGTGAGCCTGGGATGCACAGGGAATCTGGGTGAGCCTGGAATGCACGGGAAGCTAGGTGAGACTGGAATGCACAGGGATCCTGGGTGACCCTGGGATGCACGGGGAAGCTAGGTGAGCCTGGGATACACGGGGAAGCTAGGTGAGCCTGGGATGCACAGGGATCCTGGGTGACCCTGGGATGCACTGGGATGCTAGGTGAGACTGGGATGCACAGGGATCCTGGGTGACCCTGGAATGCACGGGGAAGCTAGGTGAGCCAGAGATTCACAGGGATCCTGGGTGACCCTGGGATGCACGGGGAAGCTAGGTGAGCCAGGGATGCACAGGGATCCTGGGTGAGCCTGGGATGCACAGGGATCCTGTGTGACCCTGGGATGCACGGGGAAGCTAGGTGAGCCAGGGATGCATAGGGATCCTGGGTGACCCTGGGATGCACAGGGAAGCTTGGTGGGCCAGGGATGCACAGGGATCCTGGGTGGGCCAGGGATGCACAGGGATCCTGGGTGATCCAGGGATGCAGAGGGATCCTGGGTGACCCTGGGATGCACTGGGAATCTGGGTGACCCTGGGATGCACTGGGAACCTGTGTGACCCTGGGATGCACGGGGAAGCTAGGTGAGCCAGGGATGCACAGGGATCCTGGGTGTACCTTGGATGCACGGGGAAAGCTAGGTGAGCCGGGGATACACAGGGAACCTGGGTGAGTCTGGGACACACCGGGAAGCTAGGTGAGCCAGGGATGCACAGGGATCCTGGGTGAGCCTGGGATGCAAGGGGAAGCTAGGTGAGCCTGGGATGCACAAGGAACCTGGCTGAGCCTGGGATGCACGGGGAAGCTAGGTGAGCCTGGGATACACAGGGATCCTGGGTGACCCTGGGATATACGGGGAAGCTAGGTGAGCCTGGGATACACAGGGATCCTGGGTGATCCTGGGATGCACGGGGAAGCTAGGTGAGCCTGGGATGCACAGGGAACCTAGGTGAGCATGGGATGCACGGGGAAGCTAGCTGAGCCCGGGATGTACGGGGAAGCTAGGTGAGCCAGTGATGCACAGGGATCCTGGGTGAGCCAGTGATGCACAGGGATCCTGGGTGAGCCTGGGATGCACGGGGAAGCTAGGTGAGCCTGGGATGCACGGGGAAGCTAGGTGATTTGGGATGCACAGGGATCCTGGGTGACCCTGGGATGCACGGGGAAGCTAGGCGAGCCAGGGATGCACAGGAATCCTGGGTGACCCTGGGATGCACGGGGAAGCTATGGGAGCCAGGGATGCAGAGGGATACTGGGTGACCCTGGGATGCACGAGGAAGCTAGGTGAGCCTGGGATGCATAGGGAACCTGGGTGACCCTGGGATGCAAGGGGAAGCTTGGTGAGCCAGGGATGCACAGGGATCCTGGGTGAGCCTGGGATGCACGGGGAAGCTAGGTGAGCCAGGGATGCAAAGGGATCATGGGTGAGCCTGGGATGCACGGGTAGCTAGGTGAGCCAGGGATGCACAGGGATCCTGCGTGAGCCTGGGATGCACGGGGAAGCTAGGTGAGCCTGGGATGCACAGGGAACCTGGGTGAGCCTGGGATGCACGGGGAAGCTAGATGAGCCTGGGATGCACGGGGAGCCTGGGTGAACCTGGGATGCACGGGGAAGCTAGGTGAGCCAGGGATGCACAGGGATCCTGGGTGAGCCTGGGATGCACGGGGAAAGCTAGGTGAGCCTGGGATGCACAGGGATCCTGGGTGAC
Source organism: Ambystoma mexicanum (assembly GCF_040938575.1). NCBI lineage: Eukaryota > Metazoa > Chordata > Amphibia > Caudata > Ambystomatidae > Ambystoma > Ambystoma mexicanum. The sequence continues at coordinate 31,287,054 of NC_090923.1, read as the reverse complement.
CCTGGGATGCACGGGGAAGCTAGGTGAGCCTGGGATGCAGAGGGATCCTGGGTGACCCTGGGATGCACGGGGAATCTAGGTGAGCCTGGGATGCACAGGGATCCTGGGTGACCCTGGGATGCACGGGGAAGCTAGGTGAGCCAGGGATGCACGGGGATCCTGGGTGAACCTGGGATGCACGGGGAAGCTAGGTGAGCCAGGAATGCACAGGGATCCTGGGTGAGCCTGGGATGCACGGGGAAAGCTAGGTGAGCCTGGGATGCACAGGGATCCTGGGTGACCCTGGGATGCACGGGGAAGCTAGATGAGCCTGGGATGCAGAGGGATCCTGGGTGACCCTGCGATGCACGGGGAATCTAGGTGAGCCTGGGATGCACAGGGATCCTGGGTGACCCTGGGATGCACGGGGAAGCTAGGTGAGCCAGGGTTGCAGAGGGATCCTGGGTGACCCTGGGATGCACGGGGAAGCTAGGTGAGCCAGGTATGCACGGGGGTGCTGGGTGTGCCTGGGATGAAGAGGGATCCTGGGTGATCCAGGGATGCATAGGGATCCTGGGTGAGCCAGGGATGCAGAGGGATCCTGGGTGACCCTGGGATGCAAGGTGAGCCTGGGATTCATGGGGAAGCTAGGTGAGCCTGGGATGCACGGGGAAGCTAGGTGAGCCAGGGATGCACAGGGATCCTGGGTGAGCCTGGAATGCACAGGTATACTGAGTGACCCTGGGATGCACGGGGAAGCTAGGTGAGCCAGGGATGCACAGGGATCCTGGGTGACCCTGGGATGCACGGGGAAGCTAGGTGAGCCAGGGATGCACAGGGATCCTGGGTGAGCCTGGGATGCACGGGGAAGCTAGGTGCGCCTGGGATGCACGGGGATCCTGGGTGAGCCTGGGATGCACGGGGAAGCTAGGTGAGCTGGGGATGCACAGGGATCCTGGGTGAGCATGGGATGCACGGGGAAGCTAGGTGAGCCTGGGATGCACAGGGATCCTGGGTGACCCTGGGATGCACCGGGAAGCTAGGTGAGCCAGGGATGCACAGGGCTCCTGGGTGACCCTACGATGCACAGGGAAGCTAGGTGAGCCAAGGATGCACAGGGATCCTGGGTGAGCCAGGGATGCACAGGGATCCTGGGTGAGCCAGGGATGCAGGGGGATCCTGGGTGACCCTGGGATGCACTGGGATCCTGGGTGACCCTGGGATGCACGGGGAAGCTAGGTGAGCCTGGGATGTACAGGGAACCTGGGTGAGCCTGGGATGCACGGGAAAAGCTAGGTGAGCCTGGGATGCACAGGAAACCTGGGTGAGCCTGGGATGCACCCGGAAGCTAGGTGAGCCAGGGATGCACAGGGATCCTGGGTGAGCCTGGGATGCATGGGGAAGCTAGGTGAGCCTGGGATGCACACGGAAGCTAGGTGAGCCTGGGATGCACGGGGAAACTAGGTGAGCCTGGGATGCACAGGGAACCTGGGTGAGCCTGGGATGCACGGGGTAGCTAGGTGAGCCAGGGATGCACAGGGATCCTGGGTGAGCCTGGGATGCACGGGGAACCTAGGTTAGCCTGGGATGCACAGGGAACCTGGGTGAGCCTGGGATGCACGGGGAAGCTAGGTGAGCCTGGAATGCACGGGATCCTGGGTGACCCTGGGATGCACGGGGAAGCTAGGTGAGCCTGGGATACACGGGGAAGCTAGGTGAGCCTGGGATGCACAGGGAACCTGGGTGAGCCTGGGATGCACCGGGCAGCTAAGTGAGCCAGGTATGCACAGGGATCCTGGGTGAGCCTGGAAGGCACAGGGATCCTGGGTGACCCTGGGATGCACTGGGATGCTAGGTGAGACTGGGATGCACAGGGATCCTGGGTGACCCTGGAATGCACGGGGAAGCTAGGTGAGCCAGAGTTTCACAGGGATCCTGGGTGACCCTGGGATGCACGGGGAAGCTAGGTGAGCCAGGGATGCACAGGGATCCTGGGTGAGCCTGGGATGCACAGGGATCCTGTGTGACCCTGGGATGCACGGGGAAGCTAGGTGAGCCAGGGATGCATAGGGATCCTGGGTGACCCTGGGATGCACAGGGAAGCTTGGTGGGCCAGGGATGCACAGGGATCCTGGGTGAGCCAGGGATGCACAGGGATCCTGGGTGACCCTGGGATGCACTGGGAACCTGGGTGACCCTGGGATGCACTGGGAACCTGTATGACCCTGGGATGCACGAGCAAGCTAGGTGAGCCAGGGATGCACAGGGATCCTGGGTGTGCCTTGGATGCACAGGGAAGCTAGGTGAGCCTGGGATGCACGGGGGGCAGCTAGGTGAGCCTGGGATGCAGAGGGATCCTGGGTGACCCTGGGATGCACGGGGAATCTAGGTGAGCCTGGGATGCACAGGGATCCTGGGTGACCCTGGGATGCACGGGGAAGCTAGGTGAGCCAGGGATGCACGGGGATCCTGGGTGAACCTGGGATGCACGGGGAAGCTAGGTGAGCCAGGAATGCACAGGGATCCTGGGTGAGCCTGGGATGCACGGGGAAAGCTAGGTGAGCCTGGGATGCACAGGGATCCTGGGTGACCCTGGGATGCACGGGGAAGCTAGATGAGCCTGGGATGCAGAGGGATCCTGGGTGACCCTGCGATGCACGGGGAATCTAGGTGAGCCTGGGATGCACAGGGATCCTGGGTGACCCTGGGATGCACGGGGAAGCTAGGTGAGCCAGGGTTGCAGAGGGATCCTGGGTGACCCTGGGATGCACGGGGAAGCTAGGTGAGCCAGGTATGCACGGGGGTGCTGGGTGTGCCTGGGATGAAGAGGGATCCTGGGTGATCCAGGGATGCATAGGGATCCTGGGTGAGCCAGGGATGCAGAGGGATCCTGGGTGACCCTGGGATGCAAGGTGAGCCTGGGATTCATGGGGAAGCTAGGTGAGCCTGGGATGCACGGGGAAGCTAGGTGAGCCAGGGATGCACAGGGATCCTGGGTGAGCCTGGAATGCACAGGTATACTGAGTGACCCTGGGATGCACGGGGAAGCTAGGTGAGCCAGGGATGCACAGGGATCCTGGGTGACCCTGGGATGCACGGGGAAGCTAGGTGAGCCAGGGATGCACAGGGATCCTGGGTGAGCCTGGGATGCACGGGGAAGCTAGGTGCGCCTGGGATGCACGGGGATCCTGGGTGAGCCTGGGATGCACGGGGAAGCTAGGTGAGCTGGGGATGCACAGGGATCCTGGGTGAGCATGGGATGCACGGGGAAGCTAGGTGAGCCTGGGATGCACAGGGATCCTGGGTGACCCTGGGATGCACCGGGAAGCTAGGTGAGCCAGGGATGCACAGGGCTCCTGGGTGACCCTACGATGCACAGGGAAGCTAGGTGAGCCAAGGATGCACAGGGATCCTGGGTGAGCCAGGAATGCACAGGGATCCTGGGTGAGCCAGGGATGCAGGGGGATCCTGGGTGACCCTGGGATGCACTGGGATCCTGGGTGACCCTGGGATGCACGGGGAAGCTAGGTGAGCCTGGGATGTACAGGGAACCTGGGTGAGCCTGGGATGCACGGGAAAAGCTAGGTGAGCCTGGGATGCACAGGAAACCTGGGTGAGCCTGGGATGCACCCGGAAGCTAGGTGAGCCAGGGATGCACAGGGATCCTGGGTGAGCCTGGGATGCATGGGGAAGCTAGGTGAGCCTGGGATGCACACGGAAGCTAGGTGAGCCTGGGATGCACGGGGAAACTAGGTGAGCCTGGGATGCACAGGGAACCTGGGTGAGCCTGGGATGCACGGGGTAGCTAGGTGAGCCAGGGATGCACAGGGATCCTGGGTGAGCCTGGGATGCACGGGGAACCTAGGTTAGCCTGGGATGCACAGGGAACCTGGGTGAGCCTGGGATGCACGGGGAAGCTAGGTGAGCCTGGAATGCACGGGATCCTGGGTGACCCTGGGATGCACGGGGAAGCTAGGTGAGCCTGGGATACACGGGGAAGCTAGGTGAGCCTGGGATGCACAGGGAACCTGGGTGAGCCTGGGATGCACCGGGAAGCTAAGTGAGCCAGGTATGCACAGGGATCCTGGGTGAGCCTGGAAGGCACAGGGATCCTGGGTGACCCTGGGATGCACTGGGATGCTAGGTGAGACTGGGATGCACAGGGATCCTGGGTGACCCTGGAATGCACGGGGAAGCTAGGTGAGCCAGAGTTTCACAGGGATCCTGGGTGACCCTGGGATGCACGGGGAAGCTAGGTGAGCCAGGGATGCACAGGGATCCTGGGTGAGCCTGGGATGCACAGGGATCCTGTGTGACCCTGGGATGCACGGGGAAGCTAGGTGAGCCAGGGATGCATAGGGATCCTGGGTGACCCTGGGATGCACAGGGAAGCTTGGTGGGCCAGGGATGCACAGGGATCCTGGGTGAGCCAGGGATGCACAGGGATCCTGGGTGACCCTGGGATGCACTGGGAACCTGGGTGACCCTGGGATGCACTGGGAACCTGTATGACCCTGGGATGCACGAGCAAGCTAGGTGAGCCAGGGATGCACAGGGATCCTGGGTGTGCCTTGGATGCACAGGGAAGCTAGGTGAGCCTGGGATGCACGGGGATCCTGGGTGAGCCTGGGATGCACAGGGATCCTGTGTGACCCTGGGATGCACGGGGAAGCTAGGTGAGCCAGGGATGCATAGGGATCCTGGGTGACCCTGGGATGCACAGGGAAGCTTGGTGGGCCAGGGATGCACAGGGATCCTGGGTGGGCCAGGGATGCACAGGGATCCTGGGTGATCCAGGGATGCAGAGGGATCCTGGGTGACCCTGGGATGCACTGGGAATCTGGGTGACCCTGGGATGCACTGGGAACCTGTGTGACCCTGGGATGCACGGGGAAGCTAGGTGAGCCAGGGATGCACAGGGATCCTGGGTGTACCTTGGATGCACGGGGAAAGCTAGGTGAGCCGGGGATACACAGGGAACCTGGGTGAGTCTGGGACACACCGGGAAGCTAGGTGAGCCAGGGATGCACAGGGATCCTGGGTGAGCCTGGGATGCAAGGGGAAGCTAGGTGAGCCTGGGATGCACAAGGAACCTGGCTGAGCCTGGGATGCACGGGAAAGCTAGGTGAGCCTGGGATACACAGGGATCCTGGGTGACCCTGGGATATACGGGGAAGCTAGGTGAGCCTGGGATACACAGGGATCCTGGGTGATCCTGGGATGCACGGGGAAGCTAGGTGAGCCTGGGATGCACAGGGAACCTGGGTGAGCATGGGATGCACGGGGAAGCTAGCTGAGCCCGGGATGTACGGGGAAGCTAGGTGAGCCAGTGATGCACAGGGATCCTGGGTGAGCCAGTGATGCACAGGGATCCTGGGTGAGCCTGGGATGCACGGGGAAGCTAGGTGAGCCTGGGATGCACGGGGAAGCTAGGTGATTTGGGATGCACAGGGATCCTGGGTGACCCTGGGATGCACGGGGAAGCTAGGCGAGCCAGGGATGCACAGGAATCCTGGGTGACCCTGGGATGCACGGGGAAGCTATGGGAGCCAGGGATGCAGAGGGATACTGGGTGACCCTGGGATGCACGAGGAAGCTAGGTGAGCCTGGGATGCATAGGGAACCTGGGTGACCCTGGGATGCAAGGGGAAGCTTGGTGAGCCAGGGATGCACAGGGATCCTGGGTGAGCCTGGGATGCACGGGGAAGCTAGGTGAGCCAGGGATGCAAAGGGATCATGGGTGAGCCTGGGATGCACGGGGAAGCTAGGTGAGCCAGGGATGCACAGGGATCCTGCGTGAGCCTGGGATGCACGGGGAAGCTAGGTGAGCCTGGGATGCACAGGGAACCTGGGTGAGCCTGGGATGCACGGGGAAGCTAGATGAGCCTGGGATGCACGGGGAGCCTGGGTGAACCTGGGATGCACGGGGAAGCTAGGTGAGCCAGGGATGCACAGGGATCCTGGGTGAGCCTGGGATGCACGGGGAAAGCTAGGTGAGCCTGGGATGCACATGGATCCTGGGTGACCCTGGGATGCACGGGGAAGCTATGTGAGCCTGGGATGCACAGGGATCCTGGGTGACCCTGGGATGCACGGGGAAGCTACGTGAGCCTGGGATGCACGGGGAGCCTGGGTGAACCTGGGATGCACGGGGAAGCTAGGTGAGCCAGGGATGCAGAGGGATCCTGGGTGACCCTGGGATGTACGGGGAATCTCGGTGAGCCTGGGATGCACATGGATCCTGGGTGACCCTGGGATGCACGGGGAAGCTAGGTGAACCAGGGATGCAGAGGGATCCTGGGTGACCCTGGGATGCACGGGGAAGCTACGTGAGCCTGGGATGCACGGGGATGCAAGGTGAGCCTGGGATGCATGGGGAAGCTAGGTGCGCCAGGGATGCACAGGGATCTTGGGTGAGCCTGGGATGCACAGGTATCCTGGGTGACCCTGGGATGCACGGGGAAGCTACGTGAGCCAGGGATGCACAGGGATCCTGGGTGACCCTGGGATGCACGGGGAAGCTAGGTGAGCCAGGGATGCACAGGGATCCTGGGTGACCCTGGGATGCACGGGGAAGCTATGTGAGCCTGGGATGCACAGGGATCCTGGGTGACCCTGGGATGCACGGGGAAGCTAGGTGAGCCAGGGATGCACAGGGATCCTGGGTGACCCTGGGATGCACGGGGAAGCTAGGTGAGCCAGGGATGCAGAGGGATCCTGGGTGACCCTGGGATGTACGGGGAATCTCGGTGAGCCTGAGATGCACATGGATCCTGGGTGACCCTGGGATGCACGGGGAAGCTAGGTGAACCAGGGATGCACAGGGATCCTGGGTGACCCTGGGATGCAAGGTGAGCCTGGGATGCATGGGGAAGCTAGGTGAGCCTGGGATGCACAGATATCCTGTGTGAACCTGGGATGCATGGGGAAGCTAGGTGGGCCAGGGATGCACAGGGATCCTGGGTGAGCCTGGGATGCACAGGTATCCTAGGTGACCCTGGGATGCACGAGGAAGCTAGGTGAGCCAGGGATGCACAGGGATTCTGGGTGACCCTGGGATGCACGGGGAAGCTAGGTGAGCCGGGGATACACAGGGTTCCTGGGTGAGCCTGGGATGCACAGGGAAGCTAGGTGAGCCAGGGATGCACAGGGATCCTGGGTGAGCCGAGGAAGCACAAAGATCCTGGGTGAGCCAGGGATGCAGGGGGATCCTGGGTGACCCTGGGATGCACTGGGATCCTGGGTGACCCTGGGATGCACGGGGAAGGTAGGTGAGCCTGGGATGTACAGGGAACCTGGGTGAGCCTGGGATGCACGGAAAAACGCTAGGTGAGCCTGGGATGCAAAGGAAACCTGGGTGAGCCTGGGATGCACCGGGAAGCTAGGTGAGCCAGGTATGCAGAGGGATCTTGGGTGAGCCTGGGATGCAAGGGGAACCTAGGTGAGCCTGGGATGCACAGGGAATCTGGGTGAGCCTGGGATGCACGGGAAGCTAGGTGAGACTGGAATGCACAGGGATCCTGGGTGACCCTGGGATGCACGGGGAAGCTAGGTGAGCCTGGGATACACGGGGAAGCTAGGTGAGCCTGGGATGCACAGGGAACCTGGGTGAGCCTGGGATGCACGGGGAAGCTAAGTGAGCCAGGTATGCACAGGGATCCTGGGTGACCCTGGGATGCACTGGGATGCTAGGTGAGACTGGGATGCACAGGGATCCTGGGTGACCCTGGAATGCACGGGGAAGCTAGGTGAGCCAGAGATTCACAGGGATCCTGGGTGACCCTGGGATGCACGGGGAAGCTAGGTGAGCCAGGGATGCACAGGGATCCTGGGTGAGCCTGGGATGCACAGGGATCCTGTGTGACCCTGGGATGCACGGGGAAGCTAGGTGAGCCAGGGATGCATAGGGATCCTGGGTGACCCTGGGATGCACAGGGAAGCTTGGTGGGCCAGGGATGCACAGGGATCCTGGGTGGGCCAGGGATGCACAGGGATCCTGGGTGATCCAGGGATGCAGAGGGATCCTGGGTGACCCTGGGATGCACTGGGAATCTGGGTGACCCTGGGATGCACTGGGAACCTGTGTGACCCTGGGATGCACGGGGAAGCTAGGTGAGCCAGGGATGCACAGGGTTCCTGGGTGTACCTTGGAATCACGGGGAAAGCTAGGTGAGCCGGGGATACACAGGGACCCTGGGTGAGTCTGGGACACACCGGGAAGCTAGGTGAGCCAGGGATGCACAGGGATCCTGGGTGAGCCTGGGATGCAAGGGGAAGCTAGGTGAGCCTGGGATGCACAAGGAACCTGGCTGAGCCTGGGATGCACGGGGAAGCTAGGTGAGCCTGGGATACACAGGGATCCTGGGTGACCCTGGGATGCACGGGGAAGCTAGGTGAGCCTGGGATACACAGGGATCCTGGGTGATCCTGGGATGCACGGGGAAGCTAGGTGAGCCTGGGATGCACAGGGAACCTGGGTGAGCATGGGATGCACGGGGAAGCTAGCTGAGCCCGGGATGCACGGGGAAGCTAGGTGAGCCAGTGATGCACAGGGATCCTGGGTGAGCCAGTGATGCACAGGGATCCTGGGTGAGCCTGGGATGCACGGGGAAGCTAGGTGAGCCTGGGATGCACGGGGAAGCTAGGTGATTCTGGGATGCACAGGGATCCTGGGTGACCCTGGGATGCACGGGGAAGCTAGGCGAGCCAGGGATGCACAGGGATCCTGGGTGACCCTGGGATGCACGGGGAAGCTAGGGGAGCCAGGGATGCAGAGGGATACTGGGTGACCCTGGGATGCACGAGGAAGCTAGGTGAGCCTGGGATGCAGAGGGAACCTGGGTGACCCTGGGATGCAAGGGGAAGCTAGGTGAGCCAGGGATGCACAGGGATCCTGGGTGAGCCTGGGATGCACGGGGAAGCTAGGTGAGCCAGGGATGCAAAGGGATCATGGGTGAGCCTGGGATGCACGGGGAAACTAGGTGAGCCAGGGATGCACAGGGATCCTGCGTGAGCCTGGGATGCACGGGGAAGCTAGGTGAGCCTGGGATGCACGGGGAACCTGGGTGAGCCTGGGATGCACGGGGAAGCTAGGTGAGCCTGGGATGCACGGGGAGCCTGGGTGAGCCAGGGATGCACAGGGATCCTGGGTGTACCTTGGAATCACGGGGAAAGCTAGGTGAGCCGGGGATACACAGGGACCCTGGGTGAGTCTGGGACACACCGGGAAGCTAGGTGAGCCAGGGATGCACAGGGATCCTGGGTGAGCCTGGGATGCAAGGGGAAGCTAGGTGAGCCTGGGATGCACAAGGAACCTGGCTGAGCCTGGGATGCACGGGGAAGCTAGGTGAGCCTGGGATAAACAGGGATCCTGGGTGACCCTGGGATGCACGGGGAAGCTAGGTGAGCCTGGGATACACAGGGATCCTGGGTGATCCTGGGATGCACGGGGAAGCTAGGTGAGCCTGGGATGCACAGGGAACCTGGGTGAGCATGGGATGCACGGGGAAGCTAGCTGAGCCCGGGATGCACGGGGAAGCTAGGTGAGCCAGTGATGCACAGGGATCCTGGGTGAGCCAGTGATGCACAGGGATCCTGGGTGAGCCTGGGATGCACGGGGAAGCTAGGTGAGCCTGGGATGCACGGGGAAGCTAGGTGATTCTGGGATGCACAGGGATCCTGGGTGACCCTGGGATGCACGGGGAAGCTAGGCGAGCCAGGGATGCACAGGGATCCTGGGTGACCCTGGGATGCACGGGGAAGCTAGGGGAGCCAGGGATGCAGAGGGATACTGGGTGACCCTGGGATGCACGAGGAAGCTAGGTGAGCCTGGGATGCAGAGGGAACCTGGGTGACCCTGGGATGCAAGGGGAAGCTAGGTGAGCCAGGGATGCACAGGGATCCTGGGTGAGCCTGGGATGCACGGGGAAGCTAGGTGAGCCAGGGATGCAAAGGGATCATGGGTGAGCCTGGGATGCACGGGGAAACTAGGTGAGCCAGGGATGCACAGGGATCCTGCGTGAGCCTGGGATGCACGGGGAAGCTAGGTGAGCCTGGGATGCACGGGGAACCTGGGTGAGCCTGGGATGCACGGGGAAGCTAGGTGAGCCAGGGATGCACAGGGATCCTGGGTGAGCCTGGGATGCACGGGGAAAGCTAGGTGAGCCTGGGATGCACAGGGATCCTGGGTGACCCGGGGAAGCTAGGTGAGCCTGGGATGCAGAGGGATCCCGGGTGACCCTGGGATGCACGGGGAATCTAGGTGAGCCTGGGATGCACGGGGATCCTGGGTGACCCTGGGATGCACGGGGAAGCTAGGTGAGCCAGGGATGCACAGGGATCCTGGGTGAGCCTGGGATGCACGGGGAAGCTAGGTGAGCCTGGGATGCACGGGGATCCTGGGTGAGCCTGGGATGCACGGGGAAGCTAGCTGAGCTGGGGATGCACAGGGATCCTGGGTGAGCATGGGATGCACGGGGAAGCTAGGTGAGCCTGGGATGCACAGGGATCCTGGGTGACCCTGGGATGCACCGGGAAGCTAGGTGAGCCAGGGATGCACAGGGCTCCTGGGTGACCCTACGATGCACAGGGAAGCTAGGTGAGCCAAGGATGCACAGGGATCCTGGGTGAGCCAGGGATGCACAGGGATCCTGGGTGAGCCAGGGATGCAGGGGGATCCTGGGTGACCCGGGGATGCAATGGGATCCTGGGTGACCCTGGGATGCACGGGGAAGCTAGGTGAGCCTGGGATGTACAGGGAACCTGGGTGAGCCTGGGATGCACGGGAAAAGCTAGGTGAGCCTGGGATGCACAGGAAACCTGGGTGAGCCTGGGATGCACCCGGAAGCTAGGTGAGCCAGGGATGCACAGGGATCCTGGGTGAGCCTGGGATGCATGGGGAAGCTAGGTGAGCCTGGGATGCACACGGAAGCTAGGTGAGCCTGGGATGCACAGGGAAGCTAGGTGAGCCAGGGATGCACAGGGATCCTGGGTGAGCCGAGGAAGCACAAAGATCCTGGGTGAGCCAGGGATGCAGGGGGATCCTGGGTGACCCTGGGATGCACTGGGATCCTGGGTGACCCTGGGATGCACGGGGAAGGTAGGTGAGCCTGGGATGTACAGGGAACCTGGGTGAGCCTGGGATGCACGGAAAAACGCTAGGTGAGCCTGGGATGCAAAGGAAACCTGGGTGAGCCTGGGATGCACCGGGAAGCTAGGTGAGCCAGGTATGCAGAGGGATCTTGGGTGAGCCTGGGATGCAAGGGGAACCTAGGTGAGCCTGGGATGCACAGGGAATCTGGGTGAGCCTGGAATGCACGGGAAGCTAGGTGAGACTGGAATGCACAGGGATCCTGGGTGACCCTGGGATGCACGGGGAAGCTAGGTGAGCCTGGGATACACGGGGAAGCTAGGTGAGCCTGGGATGCACAGGGATCCTGGGTGACCCTGGGATGCACTGGGATGCTAGGTGAGACTGGGATGCACAGGGATCCTGGGTGACCCTGGAATGCACGGGGAAGCTAGGTGAGCCAGAGATTCACAGGGATCCTGGGTGACCCTGGGATGCACGGGGAAGCTAGGTGAGCCAGGGATGCACAGGGATCCTGGGTGAGCCTGGGATGCACAGGGATCCTGTGTGACCCTGGGATGCACGGGGAAGCTAGGTGAGCCAGGGATGCATAGGGATCCTGGGTGACCCTGGGATGCACAGGGAAGCTTGGTGGGCCAGGGATGCACAGGGATCCTGGGTGGGCCAGGGATGCACAGGGATCCTGGGTGATCCAGGGATGCAGAGGGATCCTGGGTGACCCTGGGATGCACTGGGAATCTGGGTGACCCTGGGATGCACTGGGAACCTGTGTGACCCTGGGATGCACGGGGAAGCTAGGTGAGCCAGGGATGCACAGGGATCCTGGGTGTACCTTGGATGCACGGGGAAAGCTAGGTGAGCCGGGGATACACAGGGAACCTGGGTGAGTCTGGGACACACCGGGAAGCTAGGTGAGCCAGGGATGCACAGGGATCCTGGGTGAGCCTGGGATGCAAGGGGAAGCTAGGTGAGCCTGGGATGCACAAGGAACCTGGCTGAGCCTGGGATGCACGGGGAAGCTAGGTGAGCCTGGGATACACAGGGATCCTGGGTGACCCTGGGATATACGGGGAAGCTAGGTGAGCCTGGGATACACAGGGATCCTGGGTGATCCTGGGATGCACGGGGAAGCTAGGTGAGCCTGGGATGCACAGGGAACCTAGGTGAGCATGGGATGCACGGGGAAGCTAGCTGAGCCCGGGATGTACGGGGAAGCTAGGTGAGCCAGTGATGCACAGGGATCCTGGGTGAGCCAGTGATGCACAGGGATCCTGGGTGAGCCTGGGATGCACGGGGAAGCTAGGTGAGCCTGGGATGCACGGGGAAGCTAGGTGATTTGGGATGCACAGGGATCCTGGGTGACCCTGGGATGCACGGGGAAGCTAGGCGAGCCAGGGATGCACAGGAATCCTGGGTGACCCTGGGATGCACGGGGAAGCTATGGGAGCCAGGGATGCAGAGGGATACTGGGTGACCCTGGGATGCACGAGGAAGCTAGGTGAGCCTGGGATGCATAGGGAACCTGGGTGACCCTGGGATGCAAGGGGAAGCTTGGTGAGCCAGGGATGCACAGGGATCCTGGGTGAGCCTGGGATGCACGGGGAAGCTAGGTGAGCCAGGGATGCAAAGGGATCATGGGTGAGCCTGGGATGCACGGGTAGCTAGGTGAGCCAGGGATGCACAGGGATCCTGCGTGAGCCTGGGATGCACGGGGAAGCTAGGTGAGCCTGGGATGCACAGGGAACCTGGGTGAGCCTGGGATGCACGGGGAAGCTAGATGAGCCTGGGATGCACGGGGAGCCTGGGTGAACCTGGGATGCACGGGGAAGCTAGGTGAGCCAGGGATGCACAGGGATCCTGGGTGAGCCTGGGATGCACGGGGAAAGCTAGGTGAGCCTGGGATGCACAGGGATCCTGGGTGACCCTGGGATGCACGGGGAAGCTAGGTGAGCCTGGGATGCAGAGGGATCCTGGGTGACCCTGGGATGCACGGGGAATCTAGGTGAGCCTGGGATGCACAGGGATCCTGGGTGACCCTGGGATGCACGGGGAAGCTAGGTGAGCCAGGGATGCACGGGGATCCTGGGTGAACCTGGGATGCACGGGGAAGCTAGGTGAGCCAGGAATGCACAGGGATCCTGGGTGAGCCTGGGATGCACGGGGAAAGCTAGGTGAGCCTGGGATGCACAGGGATCCTGGGTGACCCTGGGATGCACGGGGAAGCTAGATGAGCCTGGGATGCAGAGGGATCCTGGGTGACCCTGCGATGCACGGGGAATCTAGGTGAGCCTGGGATGCACAGGGATCCTGGGTGACCCTGGGATGCACGGGGAAGCTAGGTGAGCCAGGGTTGCAGAGGGATCCTGGGTGACCCTGGGATGCACGGGGAAGCTAGGTGAGCCAGGTATGCACGGGGGTGCTGGGTGTGCCTGGGATGAAGAGGGATCCTGGGTGATCCAGGGATGCATAGGGATCCTGGGTGAGCCAGGGATGCAGAGGGATCCTGGGTGACCCTGGGATGCAAGGTGAGCCTGGGATTCATGGGGAAGCTAGGTGAGCCTGGGATGCACGGGGAAGCTAGGTGAGCCAGGGATGCACAGGGATCCTGGGTGAGCCTGGAATGCACAGGTATACTGAGTGACCCTGGGATGCACGGGGAAGCTAGGTGAGCCAGGGATGCACAGGGATCCTGGGTGACCCTGGGATGCACGGGGAAGCTAGGTGAGCCAGGGATGCACAGGGATCCTGGGTGAGCCTGGGATGCACGGGGAAGCTAGGTGCGCCTGGGATGCACGGGGATCCTGGGTGAGCCTGGGATGCACGGGGAAGCTAGGTGAGCTGGGGATGCACAGGGATCCTGGGTGAGCATGGGATGCACGGGGAAGCTAGGTGAGCCTGGGATGCACAGGGATCCTGGGTGACCCTGGGATGCACCGGGAAGCTAGGTGAGCCAGGGATGCACAGGGCTCCTGGGTGACCCTACGATGCACAGGGAAGCTAGGTGAGCCAAGGATGCACAGGGATCCTGGGTGAGCCAGGGATGCACAGGGATCCTGGGTGAGCCAGGGATGCAGGGGGATCCTGGGTGACCCTGGGATGCACTGGGATCCTGGGTGACCCTGGGATGCACGGGGAAGCTAGGTGAGCCTGGGATGTACAGGGAACCTGGGTGAGCCTGGGATGCACGGGAAAAGCTAGGTGAGCCTGGGATGCACAGGAAACCTGGGTGAGCCTGGGATGCACCCGGAAGCTAGGTGAGCCAGGGATGCACAGGGATCCTGGGTGAGCCTGGGATGCATGGGGAAGCTAGGTGAGCCTGGGATGCACACGGAAGCTAGGTGAGCCTGGGATGCACGGGGAAACTAGGTGAGCCTGGGATGCACAGGGAACCTGGGTGAGCCTGGGATGCACGGGGTAGCTAGGTGAGCCAGGGATGCACAGGGATCCTGGGTGAGCCTGGGATGCACGGGGAACCTAGGTTAGCCTGGGATGCACAGGGAACCTGGGTGAGCCTGGGATGCACGGGGAAGCTAGGTGAGCCTGGAATGCACGGGATCCTGGGTGACCCTGGGATGCACGGGGAAGCTAGGTGAGCCTGGGATACACGGGGAAGCTAGGTGAGCCTGGGATGCACAGGGAACCTGGGTGAGCCTGGGATGCACCGGGCAGCTAAGTGAGCCAGGTATGCACAGGGATCCTGGGTGAGCCTGGAAGGCACAGGGATCCTGGGTGACCCTGGGATGCACTGGGATGCTAGGTGAGACTGGGATGCACAGGGATCCTGGGTGACCCTGGAATGCACGGGGAAGCTAGGTGAGCCAGAGTTTCACAGGGATCCTGGGTGACCCTGGGATGCACGGGGAAGCTAGGTGAGCCAGGGATGCACAGGGATCCTGGGTGAGCCTGGGATGCACAGGGATCCTGTGTGACCCTGGGATGCACGGGGAAGCTAGGTGAGCCAGGGATGCATAGGGATCCTGGGTGACCCTGGGATGCACAGGGAAGCTTGGTGGGCCAGGGATGCACAGGGATCCTGGGTGAGCCAGGGATGCACAGGGATCCTGGGTGACCCTGGGATGCACTGGGAACCTGGGTGACCCTGGGATGCACTGGGAACCTGTATGACCCTGGGATGCACGAGCAAGCTAGGTGAGCCAGGGATGCACAGGGATCCTGGGTGTGCCTTGGATGCACAGGGAAGCTAGGTGAGCCTGGGATGCACGGGGGGCAGCTAGGTGAGCCTGGGATGCAGAGGGATCCTGGGTGACCCTGGGATGCACGGGGAATCTAGGTGAGCCTGGGATGCACAGGGATCCTGGGTGACCCTGGGATGCACGGGGAAGCTAGGTGAGCCAGGGATGCACGGGGATCCTGGGTGAACCTGGGATGCACGGGGAAGCTAGGTGAGCCAGGAATGCACAGGGATCCTGGGTGAGCCTGGGATGCACGGGGAAAGCTAGGTGAGCCTGGGATGCACAGGGATCCTGGGTGACCCTGGGATGCACGGGGAAGCTAGATGAGCCTGGGATGCAGAGGGATCCTGGGTGACCCTGCGATGCACGGGGAATCTAGGTGAGCCTGGGATGCACAGGGATCCTGGGTGACCCTGGGATGCACGGGGAAGCTAGGTGAGCCAGGGTTGCAGAGGGATCCTGGGTGACCCTGGGATGCACGGGGAAGCTAGGTGAGCCAGGTATGCACGGGGGTGCTGGGTGTGCCTGGGATGAAGAGGGATCCTGGGTGATCCAGGGATGCATAGGGATCCTGGGTGAGCCAGGGATGCAGAGGGATCCTGGGTGACCCTGGGATGCAAGGTGAGCCTGGGATTCATGGGGAAGCTAGGTGAGCCTGGGATGCACGGGGAAGCTAGGTGAGCCAGGGATGCACAGGGATCCTGGGTGAGCCTGGAATGCACAGGTATACTGAGTGACCCTGGGATGCACGGGGAAGCTAGGTGAGCCAGGGATGCACAGGGATCCTGGGTGACCCTGGGATGCACGGGGAAGCTAGGTGAGCCAGGGATGCACAGGGATCCTGGGTGAGCCTGGGATGCACGGGGAAGCTAGGTGCGCCTGGGATGCACGGGGATCCTGGGTGAGCCTGGGATGCACGGGGAAGCTAGGTGAGCTGGGGATGCACAGGGATCCTGGGTGAGCATGGGATGCACGGGGAAGCTAGGTGAGCCTGGGATGCACAGGGATCCTGGGTGACCCTGGGATGCACCGGGAAGCTAGGTGAGCCAGGGATGCACAGGGCTCCTGGGTGACCCTACGATGCACAGGGAAGCTAGGTGAGCCAAGGATGCACAGGGATCCTGGGTGAGCCAGGAATGCACAGGGATCCTGGGTGAGCCAGGGATGCAGGGGGATCCTGGGTGACCCTGGGATGCACTGGGATCCTGGGTGACCCTGGGATGCACGGGGAAGCTAGGTGAGCCTGGGATGTACAGGGAACCTGGGTGAGCCTGGGATGCACGGGAAAAGCTAGGTGAGCCTGGGATGCACAGGAAACCTGGGTGAGCCTGGGATGCACCCGGAAGCTAGGTGAGCCAGGGATGCACAGGGATCCTGGGTGAGCCTGGGATGCATGGGGAAGCTAGGTGAGCCTGGGATGCACACGGAAGCTAGGTGAGCCTGGGATGCACGGGGAAACTAGGTGAGCCTGGGATGCACAGGGAACCTGGGTGAGCCTGGGATGCACGGGGTAGCTAGGTGAGCCAGGGATGCACAGGGATCCTGGGTGAGCCTGGGATGCACGGGGAACCTAGGTTAGCCTGGGATGCACAGGGAACCTGGGTGAGCCTGGGATGCACGGGGAAGCTAGGTGAGCCTGGAATGCACGGGATCCTGGGTGACCCTGGGATGCACGGGGAAGCTAGGTGAGCCTGGGATACACGGGGAAGCTAGGTGAGCCTGGGATGCACAGGGAACCTGGGTGAGCCTGGGATGCACCGGGAAGCTAAGTGAGCCAGGTATGCACAGGGATCCTGGGTGAGCCTGGAAGGCACAGGGATCCTGGGTGACCCTGGGATGCACTGGGATGCTAGGTGAGACTGGGATGCACAGGGATCCTGGGTGACCCTGGAATGCACGGGGAAGCTAGGTGAGCCAGAGTTTCACAGGGATCCTGGGTGACCCTGGGATGCACGGGGAAGCTAGGTGAGCCAGGGATGCACAGGGATCCTGGGTGAGCCTGGGATGCACAGGGATCCTGTGTGACCCTGGGATGCACGGGGAAGCTAGGTGAGCCAGGGATGCATAGGGATCCTGGGTGACCCTGGGATGCACAGGGAAGCTTGGTGGGCCAGGGATGCACAGGGATCCTGGGTGAGCCAGGGATGCACAGGGATCCTGGGTGACCCTGGGATGCACTGGGAACCTGGGTGACCCTGGGATGCACTGGGAACCTGTATGACCCTGGGATGCACGAGCAAGCTAGGTGAGCCAGGGATGCACAGGGATCCTGGGTGTGCCTTGGATGCACAGGGAAGCTAGGTGAGCCTGGGATGCACGGGGGGCAGCTAGGTGAGCCTGGGATGCACGGGGAACCTGGGTGAGCCTGGGATGCACAGGGATCCTGGGTGAGCCAGGGATGCAGAGGGATCCTGGGTGACCGTGGGATGCACGGGGAAGCTAGGTGAGCCTGGGATGCACGGGGGGAAGCTAGGTGAGCCTGGGATGCACGGGGAACCTGGGTGAGCCTGGGATGCACGGGGAAAGCTAGGTGAGCCGGGGATGGACAGGGAACCTGGGTGAGTCTGGGACACACCGGGAAGCTAGGTGAGCCATGGATGCACAGGGATCCTGGGTGAGCCTGGGATGCAAGGGGAAGCTAGGTGAGCCTGGGATGCACAGAGAACCTGGCTGAGCCTGGGATGCACGGGGAAGCTAGGTGAGCCTGGGATGCACGGGGAAGCTAGGTGAGCCAGGGATGCACAGGATCCTGGGTGAGCCTGGGATGCACGGGGAAGCTAGGTGAGCCAGGGATGCAAAGGGATCATGGGTGAGCCTGGGATGCACGGGGAAGCTAAGTGAGCCAGGGATGCACAGGGATCCTGCGTGAGCCTGGGATACACGGGGAATCTAGGTGAGCCAGGGATGCATACGTTTCCTGCGTGATCCTGGGATGCACGGGGATGCTAGGTGAGCCTGGGATGCACAGGGAACCTGGGTGAGCCTGGGATGCACGGGGAAGCTAGGTGAGCCAGGGATGCACGGGGATCCTGGATGAACCTGGGATGTCCGGGGAAGCTAGGTGAGCCAGGGATGCACAGGGATCCTGGGTGAGCCTGGGATGCACGGGGAAAGCTAGGTGAGCCTGGGATGCACAGGGATCCTGGGTGAGCCTGGGATGCACGGGGAAGCTAGATGAGCCTGGGATGCAGAGGGATCCTGGGTGACCCTGGGATGCACGGGGAATCTAGGTGAGCCTGGGATGCACAGGGATCCTGGGTGACCCTGGGATGCATGGGGAAGCTAGGTGAGCCAGGGATGCAGAGGGATCCTGGATGACCCTGGGATGCATGGGGAAGCTAGGTGAGCCAGGGATGCACGGGGGTGCTGGGTGTGCCTGGGATGCAGAGGGATCCTGGGTGATCCAGGGATGCATAGGGATCCTGGGTGAGCAAGGGATGCCGAGGGATCCTGGGTGACCCTGGGATGCAAGGTGAGCCTGGGATTCATGGGGAAGCTAGGTGAGCCTGGGATGCACAGGGATCCTGGGTGACCCTGGGATGCACGGGGAAGCTAGGTGAGCCAGGGATGCACAGGGATCCTGGGTGACCCTGGGATGCACGGGGAAGCTAGGTGAGCCAGGGATGCAGAGGGATCCTGGGTAACCCTATGATGCACGGGGAATCTCGGTGAGCCTGGGATGCACAGGGATCCTGGGTGACCCTGGGATGCACGGGGAAGCTAGGTGAGCCAGGGATGCACAGGGATCCTGGGTGACCCTGGGATGCACGGGGAAGCTAGGTGAGCCAGGGATGCAGAGGGATCCTGGGTGACCCTGGGATGTACGGGGAATCTCGGTGAGCCTGGGATGCACATGGATCCTGGGTGACCCTGGGATGCACGGGGAAGCTAGGTGAACCAGGGATGCAGAGGGATCCTGGGTGACCCTGGGATGCACTGGGAAGCTAGGTGAGCCAGGGATGCACGGGGATCCTGGGTGTGCCGGGATGCAGAGGGATCCTGGGTGATCCAGGGATGCACAGGGATCCTGGGTGACCCTGGGATGCAAGGTGAGCCTGGGATGCATGGGGAAGCTAGGTGAGCCTGGGATGCACAGGGATCCTGGGTGAACCTGGGATGCACTGGGATCCTGGGTGACCCTGGGATGCACGGGGAAGGTAGGTGAGCCTGGGATGTACAGGGAACCTTGGTGAGCCTGGGATGCACGGGAAAACGCTAGGTGAGCCTGGGATGCAAAGGAAAGCTGGGTGAGCCTGGGATGCACGGGAAAACGCTAGGTGAGCCTGGGATGCAAAGGAAACCTGGGTGAGCCTGGGATGCACCGGGAAGCTAGGTGAGCCAGGTATGCACAGGGATCTTGGGTGAGCCTGGGATGCACGGGGAAGCTAGGTGAGCCAGGGATGCAGAGGGATCCTGGGTGACCCTGGGATGTACGGGGAATCTCGGTGAGCCTGGGATGCACATGGATCCTGGGTGACCCTGGGATGCACGGGGAAGCTAGGTGAACCAGGGATGCAGAGGGATCCTGGGTGACCCTGGGATGCACGGGGAAGCTACGTGAGCCTGGGATGCACGGGGATGCAAGGTGAGCCTGGGATGCATGGGGAAGCTAGGTGCGCCAGGGATGCACAGGGATCTTGGGTGAGCCTGGGATGCACAGGTATCCTGGGTGACCCTGGGATGCACGGGGAAGCTACGTGAGCCAGGGATGCACAGGGATCCTGGGTGACCCTGGGATGCACGGGGAAGCTAGGTGAGCCAGGGATGCACAGGGATCCTGGGTGACCCTGGGATGCACGGGGAAGCTATGTGAGCCTGGGATGCACAGGGATCCTGGGTGACCCTGGGATGCACGGGGAAGCTAGGTGAGCCAGGGATGCACAGGGATCCTGGGTGACCCTGGGATGCACGGGGAAGCTAGGTGAGCCAGGGATGCAGAGGGATCCTGGGTGACCCTGGGATGTACGGGGAATCTCGGTGAGCCTGAGATGCACATGGATCCTGGGTGACCCTGGGATGCACGGGGAAGCTAGGTGAACCAGGGATGCACAGGGATCCTGGGTGACCCTGGGATGCAAGGTGAGCCTGGGATGCATGGGGAAGCTAGGTGAGCCTGGGATGCACAGATATCCTGTGTGAACCTGGGATGCATGGGGAAGCTAGGTGGGCCAGGGATGCACAGGGATCCTGGGTGAGCCTGGGATGCACAGGTATCCTAGGTGACCCTGGGATGCACGAGGAAGCTAGGTGAGCCAGGGATGCACAGGGATTCTGGGTGACCCTGGGATGCACGGGGAAGCTAGGTGAGCCGGGGATACACAGGGTTCCTGGGTGAGCCTGGGATGCACAGGGAAGCTAGGTGAGCCAGGGATGCACAGGGATCCTGGGTGAGCCGAGGAAGCACAAAGATCCTGGGTGAGCCAGGGATGCAGGGGGATCCTGGGTGACCCTGGGATGCACTGGGATCCTGGGTGACCCAGGGATGCACAGGGATCCTGGGTGAGCCGAGGAAGCACAAAGATCCTGGGTGTGCCCGGGATGCAGAGGGATCCTGGGTGATCCAGGGATGCACAGGGATCCTGGGTGACCCTGGGATGCAAGGTGAGCCTGGGATGCATGGGGAAGCTAGGTGAGCCTGGGATGCACAGGGATCCTGGGTGAACCTGGGATGCACTGGGATCCTGGGTGACCCTGGGATGCACGGGGAAGGTAGGTGAGCCTGGGATGTACAGGGAACCTTGGTGAGCCTGGGATGCACGGGAAAACGCTAGGTGAGCCTGGGATGCAAAGGAAAGCTGGGTGAGCCTGGGATGCACGGGAAAACGCTAGGTGAGCCTGGGATGTACAGGGAACCTGGGTGAGCCTGGGATGCACCGGGAAGCTAGGTGAGCCAGGTATGCAGAGGGATCTTGGGTGAGCCTGGGATGCAAGGGGAACCTAGGTGAGCCTGGGATGCACAGGGAAGCTAGGTGAGCCAGGGATGCACAGGGATCCTGGGTGAGCCGAGGAAGCACAAAGATCCTGGGTGAGCCTGGGATGCACGGAAAAACGCTAGGTGAGCCTGGGATGCAAAGGAAACCTGGGTGAGCCTGGGATGCACCGGGAAGCTAGGTGAGCCAGGTATGCAGAGGGATCTTGGGTGAGCCTGGGATGCAAGGGGAACCTAGGTGAGCCTGGGATGCACAGGGAAGCTAGGTGAGCCAGGGATGCACAGGGATCCTGGGTGAGCCGAGGAAGCACAAAGATCCTGGGTGAGCCAGGGATGCAGGGGGATCCTGGGTGACCCTGGGATGCACTGGGATCCTGGGTGACCCTGGGATGCACGGGGAAGGTAGGTGAGCCTGGGATGTACAGGGAACCTGGGTGAGCCTGGGATGCACGGAAAAACGCTAGGTGAGCCTGGGATGCAAAGGAAACCTGGGTGAGCCTGGGATGCACCGGGAAGCTAGGTGAGCCAGGTATGCAGAGGGATCTTGGGTGAGCCTGGGATGCAAGGGGAACCTAGGTGAGCCTGGGATGCACAGGGAATCTGGGTGAGCCTGGGATGCACGGGAAGCTAGGTGAGACTGGAATGCACAGGGATCCTGGGTGACCCTGGGATGCACGGGGAAGCTAGGTGAGCCTGGGATACACGGGGAAGCTAGGTGAGCCTGGGATGCACAGGGAACCTGGGTGAGCCTGGGATGCACGGGGAAGCTAAGTGAGCCAGGTATGCACAGGGATCCTGGGTGACCCTGGGATGCACTGGGATGCTAGGTGAGACTGGGATGCACAGGGATCCTGGGTGACCCTGGAATGCACGGGGAAGCTAGGTGAGCCAGAGATTCACAGGGATCCTGGGTGACCCTGGGATGCACGGGGAAGCTAGGTGAGCCAGGGATGCACAGGGATCCTGGGTGAGCCTGGGATGCACAGGGATCCTGTGTGACCCTGGGATGCACGGGGAAGCTAGGTGAGCCAGGGATGCATAGGGATCCTGGGTGACCCTGGGATGCACAGGGAAGCTTGGTGGGCCTGGGATGCACAGGGATCCTGGGTGGGCCAGGGATGCACAGGGATCCTGGGTGATCCAGGGATGCAGAGGGATCCTGGGTGACCCTGGGATGCACTGGGAATCTGGGTGACCCTGGGATGCACTGGGAACCTGTGTGACCCTGGGATGCACGGGGAAGCTAGGTGAGCCAGGGATGCACAGGGTTCCTGGGTGTACCTTGGAATCACGGGGAAAGCTAGGTGAGCCGGGGATACACAGGGACCCTGGGTGAGTCTGGGACACACCGGGAAGCTAGGTGAGCCAGGGATGCACAGGGATCCTGGGTGAGCCTGGGATGCAAGGGGAAGCTAGGTGAGCCTGGGATGCACAAGGAACCTGGCTGAGCCTGGGATGCACGGGGAAGCTAGGTGAGCCTGGGATACACAGGGATCCTGGGTGACCCTGGGATGCACGGGGAAGCTAGGTGAGCCTGGGATACACAGGGATCCTGGGTGATCCTGGGATGCACGGGGAAGCTAGGTGAGCCTGGGATGCACAGGGAACCTGGGTGAGCATGGGATGCACGGGGAAGCTAGCTGAGCCCGGGATGCACGGGGAAGCTAGGTGAGCCAGTGATGCACAGGGATCCTGGGTGAGCCAGTGATGCACAGGGATCCTGGGTGAGCCTGGGATGCACGGGGAAGCTAGGTGAGCCTGGGATGCACGGGGAAGCTAGGTGATTCTGGGATGCACAGGGATCCTGGGTGACCCTGGGATGCACGGGGAAGCTAGGCGAGCCAGGGATGCACAGGGATCCTGGGTGACCCTGGGATGCACGGGGAAGCTAGGGGAGCCAGGGATGCAGAGGGATACTGGGTGACCCTGGGATGCACGAGGAAGCTAGGTGAGCCTGGGATGCAGAGGGAACCTGGGTGACCCTGGGATGCAAGGGGAAGCTAGGTGAGCCAGGGATGCACAGGGATCCTGGGTGAGCCTGGGATGCACGGGGAAGCTAGGTGAGCCAGGGATGCAAAGGGATCATGGGTGAGCCTGGGATGCACGGGGAAACTAGGTGAGCCAGGGATGCACAGGGATCCTGCGTGAGCCTGGGATGCACGGGGAAGCTAGGTGAGCCTGGGATGCACGGGGAACCTGGGTGAGCCTGGGATGCACGGGGAAGCTAGGTGAGCCTGGGATGCACGGGGAGCCTGGGTGAGCCAGGGATGCACAGGGATCCTGGGTGTACCTTGGAATCACGGGGAAAGCTAGGTGAGCCGGGGATACACAGGGACCCTGGGTGAGTCTGGGACACACCGGGAAGCTAGGTGAGCCAGGGATGCACAGGGATCCTGGGTGAGCCTGGGATGCAAGGGGAAGCTAGGTGAGCCTGGGATGCACAAGGAACCTGGCTGAGCCTGGGATGCACGGGGAAGCTAGGTGAGCCTGGGATACACAGGGATCCTGGGTGACCCTGGGATGCACGGGGAAGCTAGGTGAGCCTGGGATACACAGGGATCCTGGGTGATCCTGGGATGCACGGGGAAGCTAGGTGAGCCTGGGATGCACAGGGAACCTGGGTGAGCATGGGATGCACGGGGAAGCTAGCTGAGCCCGGGATGCACGGGGAAGCTAGGTGAGCCAGTGATGCACAGGGATCCTGGGTGAGCCAGTGATGCACAGGGATCCTGGGTGAGCCTGGGATGCACGGGGAAGCTAGGTGAGCCTGGGATGCACGGGGAAGCTAGGTGATTCTGGGATGCACAGGGATCCTGGGTGACCCTGGGATGCACGGGGAAGCTAGGCGAGCCAGGGATGCACAGGGATCCTGGGTGACCCTGGGATGCACGGGGAAGCTAGGGGAGCCAGGGATGCAGAGGGATACTGGGTGACCCTGGGATGCACGAGGAAGCTAGGTGAGCCTGGGATGCAGAGGGAACCTGGGTGACCCTGGGATGCAAGGGGAAGCTAGGTGAGCCAGGGATGCACAGGGATCCTGGGTGAGCCTGGGATGCACGGGGAAGCTAGGTGAGCCAGGGATGCAAAGGGATCATGGGTGAGCCTGGGATGCACGGGGAAACTAGGTGAGCCAGGGATGCACAGGGATCCTGCGTGAGCCTGGGATGCACGGGGAAGCTAGGTGAGCCTGGGATGCACGGGGAACCTGGGTGAGCCTGGGATGCACGGGGAAGCTAGGTGAGCCAGGGATGCACAGGGATCCTGGGTGAGCCTGGGATGCACGGGGAAAGCTAGGTGAGCCTGGGATGCACAGGGATCCTGGGTGACCCGGGGAAGCTAGGTGAGCCTGGGATGCAGAGGGATCCCGGGTGACCCTGGGATGCACGGGGAATCTAGGTGAGCCTGGGATGCACGGGGATCCTGGGTGACCCTGGGATGCACGGGGAAGCTAGGTGAGCCAGGGATGCACAGGGATCCTGGGTGAGCCTGGGATGCACGGGGAAGCTAGGTGAGCCTGGGATGCACGGGGATCCTGGGTGAGCCTGGGATGCACGGGGAAGCTAGCTGAGCTGGGGATGCACAGGGATCCTGGGTGAGCATGGGATGCACGGGGAAGCTAGGTGAGCCTGGGATGCACAGGGATCCTGGGTGACCCTACGATGCACAGGGAAGCTAGGTGAGCCAAGGATGCACAGGGATCCTGGGTGAGCCAGGGATGCACAGGGATCCTGGGTGAGCCAGGGATGCAGGGGGATCCTGGGTGACCCGGGGATGCAATGGGATCCTGGGTGACCCTGGGATGCACGGGGAAGCTAGGTGAGCCTGGGATGTACAGGGAACCTGGGTGAGCCTGGGATGCACGGGAAAAGCTAGGTGAGCCTGGGATGCACAGGAAACCTGGGTGAGCCTGGGATGCACCCGGAAGCTAGGTGAGCCAGGGATGCACAGGGATCCTGGGTGAGCCTGGGATGCATGGGGAAGCTAGGTGAGCCTGGGATGCACACGGAAGCTAGGTGAGCCTGGGATGCACGGGGAAACTAGGTGAGCCTGGGATGCACAGGGAACCTGGGTGAGCCTGGGATGCACGGGGTAGCTAGGTGAGCCAGGGATGCACAGGGATCCTGGGTGAGCCTGGGATGCACGGGGAACCTAGGTTAGCCTGGGATGCACAGGGAACCTGGGTGAGCCTGGGATGCACGGGGAAGCTAGGTGAGCCTGGAATGCACGGGATCCTGGGTGACCCTGGGATGCACGGGGAAGCTAGGTGAGCCTGGGATACACGGGGAAGCTAGGTGAGCCTGGGATGCACAGGGAACCTGGGTGAGCCTGGGATGCACCGGGAAGCTAAGTGAGCCAGGTATGCACAGGGATCCTGGGTGAGCCTGGGATGCACAGGGATCCTGGGTGACCCTGGGATGCACTGGGATGCTAGGTGAGACTGGGATGCACAGGGATCCTGGGTGACCCTGGAATGCACGGGGAAGCTAGGTGAGCCAGAGTTTCACAGGGATCCTGGGTGACCCTGGGATGCACGGGGAAGCTAGGTGAGCCAGGGATGCACAGGGATCCTGGGTGAGCCTGGGATGCACAGGGATCCTGTGTGACCCTGGGATGCACGGGGAAGCTAGGTGAGTCAGGGATGCATAGGGATCCTGGGTGACCCTGGGATGCACAGGGAAGCTTGGTGGGCCAGGGATGCACAGGGATCCTGGGTGAGCCAGGGATGCACAGGGATCGTGGGTGAGCCAGGGATGCAGAGGGATCCTGGGTGACCCTGGGATGCACTGGGAACCTGGGTGACCCTGGGATGCACTGGGAACCTGTATGACCCTGGGATGCACGAGGAAGCTAGGTGAGCCAGGGATGCACAGGGATCCTGGGTGTGCCTTGGATGCACAGGGAAGCTAGGTGAGCCTGGGATGCACGGGGGGAAGCTAGGTGAGCCTGGGATGCACGGGGAACCTGGGTGAGCCTGGGATGCACAGGGATCCTGGGTGAGCCAGGGATGCAGAGGGATCCTGGGTGACCGTGGGATGCACGGGGAAGATAGGTGAGCCTGGGATGCACGGGGGGAAGCTAGGGGAGCCTAGGATGCACGGGGAACCTGGGTGAGCCTGGGATGCACGGGGAAAGCTAGGTGAGCCGGGGATGGACAGGGAACCTGGGTGAGTCTCGGACACACCGGGAAGCTAGGTGAGCCATGGATGCACAGGGATCCTGGGTGAGCCTGGGATGCAAGGGGAAGCTAGGTGAGCCTGGGATGCACAGAGAACCTGGCTGAGCCTGGGATGCACGGGGAAGCTAGGTGAGCCTGGGATGCACGGGGAAGCTAGGTGAGCCAGGGATGCACAGGGATCCTGGGTGAGCCTGGGATGCACGGGGAAGCTAGGTGAGCCAGGGATGCAAAGGGATCATGGGTGAGCCTGGGATGCACGGGGAAGGTAAGTGAGCCAGGGATGCACAGGGATCCTGCGTGACCCTGGGATACACGGGGAAGCTAGGTGAACCAGGGATGCATACGTTT
The DNA here is from genome assembly GCF_040938575.1 of Ambystoma mexicanum. NCBI lineage: Eukaryota > Metazoa > Chordata > Amphibia > Caudata > Ambystomatidae > Ambystoma > Ambystoma mexicanum. The sequence goes on along the minus strand of NC_090923.1, from coordinate 31,260,340 downwards.
CCTGGGTGATCCTGGGATGCACGGGGATGCTAGGTGAGCCTGGGATGCACAGGGAACTTGGGTGAGCCTGGGATGCACGGGGAAGCTAGGTGAGCCAGGGATGCACAGGGATCCTGGGTGAACCTGGGATGTACGGGGAAGCTAGGTGAGCCAGGGATGCACAGGGATCCTGGGTGAGCCTGGGATGCACGGGGAAAGCTAGGTGAGCCTGGGATGCACAGGGATCCTGGGTGACGCTGGGATGCACGGGGAAGCTAGATGAGCCTGGGATGCAGAGGGATCCTGGGTGACCCTGGGATGCACGGGGAATCTAGGTGAGCCTGGGATGCACAGGGATCCTGGGTGACCCTGGGATGCACGGGGAAGCTAGGTGAGCCAGGGATGCAGAAGGATCCTGGGTGACCCTGGGATGCACGGGGAAGCTAGGTGAGCCAGGGATGCACGGGGGTGCTGGGTGTGCCTGGGATGCAGAGGGATCCTGGGTGATCCAGGGATGCATAGGGATCCTGGGTGAGCCAGGGATGCCGAGGGATCCTGGGTGACCCTGGGATGCAAGGTGAGCCTGGGATTCATGAGGAAGCTAGGTGAGCCTGGGATGCACAGGGATCCTGGGTGACCCTGGGATGCACGGGGAAGCTAGGTGAGCCAGGGATGCACAGGGATCCTGGGTGAGCCTGGAATGCACAGGTATCCTGAGTGACCCTGGGATGCACGGGGAAGCTAGGTGAGCCAGGGATGCACAGGGATCCTGGGTGACCCTGGGATGCACGGGGAAGCTAGGTGAGCCAGGGATGCACAGGGATCCTGGGTCAGCCTGGGATGCACGGGGAAGCTAGGTGAGCCTGGGATGCACGGGGATCCTGGGTGAGCCTGGGATGCACGGGGAAGCTAGGTGAGCTGGGGATGCACAGGGATCCTGGGTGAGCATGGGATGCACGGGGAAGCTAGGTGAGCCTGGGATGCACAGGGATCCTGGGTGACCCTGGGATGCACCGGGAAGCTAGGTGAGCCAGGGATGCACAGGGCTCCTGGGTGACCCTACGATGCACAGGGAAGCTAGGTGAGCCAAGGATACACAGGGATCCTGGGTGAGCCAGGGATGCACAGGGATCCTGGGTGAGCCAGGGATGCAGGGGGATCCTGGGTGACCCTGGGATGCACTGGGATCCTGGGTGACCCTGGGATGCACGGGGAAGCTAGGTGAGCCTGGGATGTACAGGGAACCTGGGTGAGCCTGGGATGCACGGGAAAAGCTAGGTGAGCCTGGGATGCACAGGAAACCTGGGTGAGCATGGGATGCACCCGGAAGCTAGGTGAGCCAGGGATGCACAGGGATCCTGGGTGAGCCTGGGATGCATGGGGAAGCTAGGTGAGCCTGGGATGCACACGGAAGCTAGGTGAGCCTGGGGTGCACGGGGAAACTAGGTGAGCCTGGGATGCACAGGGAACCTGGGTGAGCCTGGGATGCACGGGGAAGCTAGGTGAGCCAGGGATGCACAGGGATCCTGGGTGAGCCTGGGATGCACGGGGAACCTAGGTTAGCTTGGGATGCACAGGGAACCTGGGTGAGCCTGGGATGCACGGGGAAGCTAGGTGAGCCTGGAATGCACGGGATCCTGGGTGACCCTGGGATGCACGGGGAAGCTAGGTGAGCCTGGGATACACGGGGAAGCTAGGTGAGCCTGGGATGCACAGGGAATCTGGGTGAGCCTGGGATGCACCGGGAAGCTAAGTGAGCCAGGTATGCACAGGGATCCTGGGTGAGCCTGGGATGCACAGGGATCCTGGGTGACCCTGGGATGCACTGGGATGCTAGGTGAGACTGGGATGCACAGGGATCCTGGGTGACCCTGGAATGCACAGGGAAGCTAGGTGAGCCAGAGTTTCACAGGGATCCTGGGTGACCCTGGGATGCACGGGGAAGCTAGGTGAGCCAGGGATGCACAGGGATCCTGGGTGAGCCTGGGATGCACAGGGATCCTGTGTGACCCTGGGATGCACGGGGAAGCTAGGTGAGCCAGGGATTCATAGGGATCCTGGGTGACCCTGGGATGCACAGGGAAGCTTGGTGGGCCAGGGATGCACAGGGATCCTGGGTGAGCCAGGGATGCACAGGGATCCTGGATGAGCCAGGGATGCAGAGGGATCCTGGGTGACCCTGGGATGCACTGGGAACCTGGGTGACCATGGGATGCACTGGGAACCTGTATGACCCTGGGATGCACGAGGAAGCTAGGTGAGCCAGGGATGCACAGGGATCCTGGGTGTGCCTTGGATGCACAGGGAAGCTAGGTGACCCTGGGATGCACTGGGATCCTGGGTGACCGTGGGATGCACGGGGAAGCTAGGTGAGCCTGGGATGCACGGGGGGAAGCTAGGTGAGCCTGGGGTGCACGGGGAACCTGGGTGAGCCTGGGATGCACGGGGAAAGCTAGGTGAGCCGGGGATGGACAGGGAACCTGGTTGAGTCTGGGACACACCGGGAAGCTAGGTGAGCCATGGATGCACAGGGATCCTGGGTGAGCCTGGGATGCAAGGGGAACCTGGTTGAGTCTGGGACACACCGGGAAGCTAGGTGAGCCATGGATGCACAGGGATCCTGGCTGAGCCTGGGATGCACGGGGAAGCTAGGTGAGCCTGGGATGCACGGGGAACCTGGGTGAGCCTGGGATGCACGGGGAAGCTAGGTGAGCCTGGGATGCACGGGGAACCTGGGTGAGCCTGGGATGCACAGGGATCCTGGGTGAGCCAGGGATGCAGAGGGATCCTGGGTGACCGTGGGATGCAAGGGGAAGCTAGGTGAGCCTGGGATGCACGGGGGGAAGGTAGGTGAGCCTGGGATGCACGGGGAACCTGGGTGAGCCTGGGATGCACGGGGAAAGCTAGGTGAGCCGGGGATGGACAGGGAACCTGGGTGAGTCTGGGACACACCGGGAAGCTAGGTGAGCCATGGATGCACAGGGATCCTGGGTGAGCCTGGGATGCAAGGGGAAGCTAGGTGAGCCTGGGATGCACAGAGAACCTGGCTGAGCCTGGGATGCATGGGGAAGCTAGGTGAGCCTGGGATGCACAGGAATCCTGGGTGACCCTGGGATGCACGGGGAAGCTAGGTGAGCCAGGGATGCACAGGGATCCTGGGTGAGCCTGGGATGCACGGGGAAGCTAGGTGAGCCAGGGATGCAAAGGGATCATGGGTGAGCCTGGGATGCACGGGGAAGCTAAGTGAGCCAGGGATGCACAGGGATCCTGCGTGAGCCTGGGATACACGGGGAAGCTAGGTGAGCCAGGGATGCACACGTTTCCTGGGTGATCCTGGGATGCACGGGGAAGCTAGGTGAGCCAGGGATGCACGGGGATCCTGGGTGAGCCTGGGATGCACGGGGAAGCTAGGTGAGCCAGGGATGCACGGGGATCCTGGGTGAACCTGGGATGTACGGGGAAGCTAGGTGAGCCTGGGATGCACAGGGATCCTGGGTGAGCTTGGGATGCACGGGGAAGCTAGATGAGCCTGGGATGCAGAGGGATCCTGGGTGACCCTGGGATGCACGGGGAATCTAGGTGAGCCTGGGATGCACAGGGATCCTGGGTGACCCTGGGATGCACGGGGAAGCTAGGTGAGCCAGGGATGCAGAGGGTGGGTGACCCTGGGATGCACGGGGAAGCTAGGTGAGCCAGGGATGCACGGGGGTGCTGGGTGTGCCTGGGATGCAGAGGGATCCTGGGTGATCCAGGGATGCATAGGGATCCTGGGTGAGCCAGGGATGCCGAGTGATCCTGGGTGACCCTGGGATGCAAGGTGAGCCTGGGATTCATGGGGAAGCTAGGTGAGCCTGAGATGCACAGGGATCCTGGGTGACCCTGGGATGCACGGGGAAGCTAGGTGAGCCAGGGATGCACAGGGATCCTGGGTGAGCCTGGAATGCACAGGTATCCTGAGTGACCCTGGGATGCACGAGGAAGCTAGGTGAGCCAGGGATGCACGGGGAAGCTAGGTGAGCCAGGGATGCACAGGGATCCTGGGTCAGCCTGGGATGCACGGGGAAGCTAGGTGAGCCTGCTATGCACGGGGATCCTAGGTGAGCCTGGGATGCACGGGGAAGCTAAGTGAGCTGGGGATGCACAGAGATCCTGGGTGAGCATGGGATGCACGGGGAAGCTAGGTGAGCCTGGGATGCACAGGGATCCTGGGTGACCCTGGTATGCACCGGGAAGCTAGGTGAGCCAGGGATGCACAGGGCTCCTGGGTGACCCTACGATGCACAGGGAAGCTAGGTGAGCCAAGGATACACAGGGATCCTGGGTGAGCCAGGGATGCACAGGGATCCTGGGTGAGCCAGGGATGCAGGGGGATCCTGGGTGACCCTGGGATGCACTGGGATCCTTGGTGACCCTGGGATGCACGGGGAAGCTAGGTGAGCCTGGGATGTACAGGGAACCTGGGTGAGCCTGGGATGCACGGGAAAAGCTAGGTGAGCCTGGGATGCACAGGAAACCTGGGCGAGCCTGGGATGCACCCGGAAGCTAGGTGAGCCAGGGATGCACAGGGATCCTGGGTGAGCCTGGGATGCATGGGGAAGCTAGGTGAGCCTGTGATGCACACGGAAGCTGGGTGAGCCTGGGATGCACGGGGAAACTAGGTGAGCCTGGGATGCACAGGGAACCTGGGTGAGCCTGGGATGCACGGGGAAGCTAGGTGAGCCAGGGATGCACAGGGATCCTGGGTGAGCCTGGGATGCAAGGGGAACCTAGGTTAGCCTGGGATGCACAGGGAACCTGGGCGAGCTTGGGATGCACGGGGATCCTAGGTGAGCCTGGAATGCACGGGATCCTGGGTGACCCTGGGATGCACGGGGAAGCTAGGTGAGCCTGGGATACACGGGGAAGCTAGGTGAGCCTGGGATGCACAGGGAATCTGGGTGAGCCTGGGATGCACCGGGAAGCTAAGTGAGCCAGGTATGCACAGGGATCCTGGGTGAGCCTGGGATGCACAGGGATCCTGGGTGACCCTGGGATGCACTGGGATGCTAGGTGAGACTGGGATGCACAGGGATGCTAGGTGAGACTGGGATGCACAGGGATCCTGGGTGACCCTGGAATGCACGGGGAAGCTAGGGGAGCCAGGGATGCAGAGGGATCCTGGGTGACCCTGGGATGCACGGGGAAGCTAGGTGAGCCAGAGTTTCACAGGGATCCTGGGTGACCCTGGGATGCACGGGGAAGCTAGGTGAGCCAGGGATGCACAGGGATCCTGGGTGAGCCTGGGATGCACGGGGAAGCTAGGTGAGCCAGGGATGCATAGGGATCCTGGGTGACCCTGGGATGCACAGGGAAGCTTGGTGGGCCAGGGATGCACAGGGATCCTGGGTGAGCCAGGGATGCAGAGGGATCCTGGGTGAGCCAGGGATGCAGAGGGATCCTGGGTGACCCTGGGATGCACTGGGAACCTGGGTGACCCTGGGATGCACTGGGAACCTGTATGACCCTGGGATGCACGAGATAGCTAGGTGAGCCAGGGATGCACAGGGATCCTGGGTGTGCCTTGGATGCACAGGGAAGCTAGGTGACCCTGGGATGCACTGGGATCCTGGGTGACCGTGGGATGCACGGGGAAGCTAGGTGAGCCTGGGATGCACGGGGGGAAGCTAGGTGAGCCTGGGATGCACAAGGAACCTGGGTGAGCCTGGGATGCACGGGGAAAGCTAGGTGAGCCGGGGATGGACAGGGAACCTGGGTGAGTCTGGGACACACCGGGAAGCTAGGTGAGCCATGGATGCACAGGGATCCTGGGTGAGCCTGGGATGCAAGGGGAAGCTAGGTGAGCCTGGGATTCACAAGGAACCTGGCTGAGCCTGGGATGCACGGGGAAGCTAGGTGAGCCTGGGATACACAGGGATCCTGGGTGACCCTGGGATGCACGGGGAAGCTAGGTGAGCCTTGGATGCACAGGGATCCTGAGTGAGCCTGGGATGCACGGGGAAGCTAGGTGAGCCTGGGATGCACAGGGAACCTGGGTGAGCATGGGATGCACGGGGAAGCTAGCTGAGCCCGGGATGCACGGGGAAGCTAGGTGAGCCAGTGATGCACGGGGATCCTGGGTGAGCCAGTGATGCACAGGGAAGCTTGGTGGGCCAGGGATGCACAGGGATCCTGGGTGAGCCAGGGATTCACAGGGATCCTGGGATGCACGGGGATGCTAGGTGAGACTGGGATGCACAGGGATCCTGGGTGACCCTGGAATGCACGGGGAAGCTAGGTGAGCCAGAGTTTCACAGGGATCCTGGGTGACCCTGGGATGCACGGGGAAGCTAGGTGAGCCAGGGATACACAGGGATCCTGGGTGAGCCTGGGATGCACAGGGATCCTGTGTGACCCTGGGAGGCACGGGGAAGCTAGGTGAGCCAGGGATGCATAGGGATCCTGGGTGACCCTGGGATGCACAGGGAAGCTTGGTGGGCCAGGGATGCACAGGGATCCTGGGTGAGCCAGGGACGCACAGGGATCCTGGGTGAGCCAGGGATGCAGAGGGATCCTGGGTGACCCTGGGATGCACTGGGAACCTGGGTGACCCTGGGATGCACTGGGAACCTGTATGACCCTGGGATGCACGAGGAAGCTAGGTGAGCCAGGGATGCACAGGGATCCTGGGTGTGCCTTGGATGCACAGGGAAGCTAGGTGACCTGGGATGCACTGGGATCCTGGGTGACCGTGGGATGCACGGGGAAGCTAGGTGAGCCTGGGATGCACGGGGGGAAGCTAGGTGAGCCTGGGATGCACGGGGAACCTGGGTGAGCCTGGGATGCACGGGGAAAGCTAGGTGAGCTGGGGATGGACAGGCAACCTGGGTGAGTCTGGGACACACCGGGAAGCTAGGTGAGACATGGATGCACAGATCCTGGGTGAGCCTGGGATGCAAGGGGAAGCTAGGTGAGCCTGGGATGCACAAGGAACCTGGCTGAGCCTGGGATGCACGGGGAAGCTAGGTGAGCCTGGGATGCACTGGGATCCTGGGTGACCGTGGGATGCACGGGGAAGCTAGGTGAGCCTGGGATGCACGGGGGGAAGCTAGGTGAGCCTGGGATGCACGGGGAACCTGGGTGAGCCTGGGATGCACGGGGAAAGCTAGGTGAGCTGGGGATGGACAGGCAACCTGGGTGAGTCTGGGACACACCGGGAAGCTAGGTGAGACATGGATGCACAGATCCTGGGTGAGCCTGGGATGCAAGGGGAAGCTAGGTGAGCCTGGGATGCACAAGGAACCTGGCTGAGCCTGGGATGCACGGGGAAGCTAGGTGAGCCTGGGATACACAGGGATCCTGGGTGACCCTGGGATGCACGGGGAAGCTAGTTGAGCCTTGGATGCACAGGGATCCTGAGTGAGCCGGGGATGCACGGGGAAGCTAGGTGAGCCTGGGATGCACAGGGAACCTGGGTGAGCATGGGATGCACGGGGAAGCTAGCTGTGCCCGGGATGCACAGGGAAGCTAGGTGAGCCAGTGATGCACGGGGATCCTGGGTGAGCCTTGGATGCACAGGGATCCTGGGTGAGCCTGGGATGCACGGGGAAGCTAGGTGAGCCTGGGATGCATAGGGAACCTGGGTGACCCTGGGATGCACGGGGAAGCTAGGTGAGCTGGGGATGCACAGGGATCCTGGGTGAGCCTGGGATGCACGGGGAAGCTAGGTGAGCCAGGGATGCACAGGGATCCTGGGTGAGCCTGGGATGCACGGGGAAGCTAGGTGAGCCAGGGATACACAGGGATCCTGGGTGAGCCTGGGATGCATGGGGAAGCTAGGTGAGCCTGGGATGCATACGTATCCTGGGTGAGCCTGGGATGCACGGGGATGCTAGGTGAGCCTGGGATGCACAGGGAACCTGCGTGAGCCTGGGATGCACGGGGAAGCTAGGTGAGCCAGGGATGCACGGGGATCCTGGGTGACACTGGGATGCACGGGAAAGCTAGGTGAACCAGGGATGCACAGGGATCCTGGGTGAACCTGGGATGCACGGGGAAGCTAGGTGAGCCAGGGATGCACAGGGATCCTGGGTGAGCCTGGGATGCACAGGGAAAGCTAGGTGAGCCTGGGATGCACAGGGATCCTGGGTGACCCTGGGATGCACGGGGAAGCTAGGTGAGCCTGGGATGCAGAGGGATCCTGGGTGAGCCTGGGATGCACGGGGAATCTAGGTGAGCCTGGGATGCACAGGGATCCTGGGTGACCCTGGGATGCACAGGGAAGCTAGGTGAGCCAGGGATGCAGAGGGATCCTGGGTGACCCTGGGATGCACGGGTAAGCTAGGTAAGCCAGCGAAGCACGGGGGTGCTGGGTGTGCCTGGGATGCAGAGGGATCCTGGGTGATCCAGGGATGCACAGGGATCCTGGGTGAGCCAGGGATGTCGAGGGATCCTGGGTGACCCTGGGATGCAAGGTGAGCCTGGGATGCACAGGGAAGCTAGGTGAGCCTGGGATGCACAGGGATCCTGGGTGACCCTGGGATGCACGGGGAAGCTAGGTGAGCCAGGGATGCACAGGGATCCTGGGTGAGCCTGGGATGCACAGGTATCCTGAGTGACCCTGGGATGCACGGGGAAGCTAGGTGAGCCAGGGATGCACAGGGATCCTGGGTGACCCTGGGATGCACGGGGAAGCTAGGTGAGCCAGGGATGCACAGGGATCCTGGGTGAGCTGGGATGCACAGGGAAGCTAGGTGAGCCTGGGATGCACGGGGATCCTGTGTGAGCCTGGGATGCACGGGGAAGCTAGGTGAGCTGGGGATGCACAGGGATCCTGGGTGAGCCTGGGATGCACGGGGAAGCTAGGTGAGCCTGGGATGCACAGGGATCCTGGGTTACCCTGGGATGCACCGGGAAGCTAGGTGAGCCAGGGATGCACAGGGCTCCTGGGTGACCCTAGGATGCACAGGGAAGCTAGGTGAGCCATGGATGCACAGGGATCCTGGGTTAGCCAGGGATGCACAGGGATCCTGGGTGAGCCAGGGATGCAGGGGGATCCTGGGTGACCCTGGGATGCACGGGGAAGCTAGGTGAGCCTGGGATGTACAGGGAACCTGGGTGAGCCTGGGATGCACGGGAAAAGCTAGGTGAGCCTGGGATGCACAGTAAACCTGGGTGAGCATGGGATGCACCCGGAAGCTAGGTGAGCCAGGGATGCACAGGGATCATGGGTGAGCCTGGGATGCACGGGGAAGCTAGGTGAGCCTGGGATGCACACGGAAACTAGGTGAGCCTGGGATGCACAGGGAACCTGGGTGAGCCAGGGATGCACGGTGAAGCTAGGTGAGCCAGGGATGCACAGGGATCCTGGGTGAGCCTGGGATGCACGGGGAAGCTAGGTGAGCCAGGGATGCAGAGTGATCCTGGGTGAGCCTGGGATGCACAGGGATCCTGTATGAACCTGGGATGCTCGGGGAAGCTAGGTGAGCCTGGGATGCATAGGGAACCTGGGTGATCCTGGGATGCACGGGGAAGCTAGGTGAGCCAGGGATGCACAGGGATCCTGGGTAAGCCTGGGATGCACGGGGAAACTAGGTGAGCCAGGGATGCACAGGGATCCTGGGTGAGCCTGGGATGCACGGCGAAGCTAGGTGAGCCAGGGATGCACAGGGATCCTGGGTGAGCCTGGGATGCACGGGGATGCTAGGTGAGCCAGGGATACACAGGGATCCTGGGTGAGCCTGGGATGCACGGGGAAGCTAGGTGAGCCAGGGATGCACAAGGATCCTGGGTGACCCTTGGATGCACTGGGATCCTGGGTGAGCCAGGGATGCACAGGGATCCTGGGTGAGCCTGGGATGCACGGGGAAGCTAGGTGAGCCTGGGATGCACAGGGATCCTGGGTGAGCCTGGGATGCACAGGGATCCTGGGTGAGCCAGGGATGCACAGGGATCCTGTGTGAGCCAGGGATGCACAGGGATCCTTGGTGAGCCTGGGATGCACAGGGATCCTGGGTGAGCCAGGGATGCACAGGGATCCTGGGTGAGCCAGGGATGCACAGGGATCCTGGGTGAGCCAGGGATGCACAGGGATCCTGGGTGAGCCGGGGATGCACAGGGATCCTGGGTGAGCCAGGGATGCACAGGGATCCTGGGTGAGCAAGGGATGCACAGGGATCCTGGGTGAGCCAGGGATGCACAGGGATCCTGGGTGAGCCTGGGATGCACAGGGATCCTGGGTGAGCCAGGGATGCACAGGGATCCTGGGCGAGCCAGGGATGCACAGGGATCCTGGGTGAGCCAGGGATGCACAGGGATCCTGGGTAACCCTGGGATGCACGGGGAATCTAGGTGAGCCAGGGATGCACAGGGATCCTGGGTGACCCTGGGATGCACAGGGAAGCTAGGTGAGCCAGGGATGCACAGGGATCCTGGGTGAGCCAGGGATGCACAGGGATCCTGGGTGAGCCAGGGATGCACAGGGATCCTGGGTGAGCCTTGGATGCACAGGGATCATGGGTGAGCCAGGGATGCACAGGGATCCTGGGTGAGCAAGGGATGCACAGGGATCCTGGGTGAGCCAGGGATGCACAGAGAACCTGGGTGAGCCAGGGATGCACAGGGATCCTGGGTGACCCTGGGATGCACAGGGATCCTGGGTGACCCTGGGATGCACAGGGAAGCTAGGTGAGCCAGGGATGCACAGGTATCCTGGGTGAGCCAGGGATGCACAGGGATCCTGTGTGAGCCAGGGATGCACAGGGATCCTGGGTGAGCCTGGGATGCACAGGGATCATGGGTGAGCCAGGGATGCACAGGGATCCTGGGTGAGCCAGGGATGCACAGGGATCCTGGGTGAGCAAGGGATGCACAGGGATCCTGGGTGAGCCAGGGATGCACAGGGATTCTGGGTGAGCAAGGGATGCACAGGGATCCTGGGTGAGCCAGGGATGCACAGGGATCTTGGGTGAGCCTGGGATGCACAGGGATCCTGGGTGAGACAGGAATGCACAGGGATCCTGGGTGAGCCAGGGATGCACAGGGATCCTGGGTGAGCAAGGGATGCACAGGGATCCTGGGTGACCCTAGGATGCACTGGGATCCTGGGTGAGCAAGGGATGCACAGGGATCCTGGTTGATCCAGGGATGCACAGGGATACTACTGGCTCCCACTGGACCCACTGTTTTTGATTTGCTCTGTGATCTATGGAATTGTCCAGAAAATCATGTTGTTTAACCGTAGGAGGTGGATAGATTGGAGAGAATGAATGAGAATATAGGTAAAGGGGGATGGGTATATGGCTAGCACAGCCCCTATGGTCCGCCATCTCCATTCTTCATGAGACCACTAGCAATCCTACGTGCGTTCTTCCCATTGAGTATTCGTCAGTAAGGGATAGCAAGTACTTCTGCTGGAAATGGTTCGTGTCCTGGCACGGCTGTTCTGCGCACGGATACTCTGGGTACGGAGATACCTAGCTATCCGCACTTGATCTGACTATATCAGCACTGTGTATTTATCTTAGAACCAGATGTAATTTTCAGAGAAACGCCTCACAAAGCCAGCAATAACAGAGCAGCGGCCATTGTATATAAGAGCACTGTGATGGGTAACAGTGGAGCATATACCCGGGACAGGGGCAGGGCCTGGAGCAGGACGGCTTTTGGACAGTATTTAAATTTTACAAATTACATAGAGGTTTGCTGAGGGTCGTTTGGATTTGAGGGTGTGGGGAGAGACGTAATCCTCGACACTTGCTCTGCATCTGTGAGCGCTGATGTCGGAGATATAAACGCCTACGCTCTCGGCTGTCCAGAGTGATGTGTGTGGTCGCACCTGCCTGTGATTGGCTCTTACGGGAACATGACCTGAGTCTAACTCTGCAGAATTCAGGTGTCAGAAAGCATTTCCATCAGCTGCCCCTTTTATCCCTTCCTGTTTAGAGTCCCCTCCATAGCAGGCTTAATATAAATGTGTATGAAGTTGGACAACCTTTAAAACTGCTCCATGTAGGTGGGTCGACGCTGACAGTATTTTATTTCTCGATCAGGATCTCGATGTACATGATTCGTGGACCAAAGAAGCATATATACTGTGAGGCAGTTCATTGCTAAAGTAACTGACTAATACTGAGCTTACTTCCTGTATGAGGCTCATTGTGTATAGCCCTATACAAACACTGAGGTTTGTATGGAGGTGTGGGGGTGATAGTATGCCAGTTTCCTATCCATGTCTGCTCAGTTGTCTGGAGGTAAACTGCCTCCTTACCTTTGCTACCCGTTTCCTTTTTGGATTAATGAGAGAAGACTTCAGGATTCAACACTGTTCGGAGTATGTTCTCATTTGTTTGGCGTAGATGGTGATTCTGGGGTTCAGAGGACACTGTAAGTCTCTTCCCTCTCCTGATCTACTTGCTGTAGGTAAGTGGACAGCTGTTACCCAAGACTGCACTCTCAGCATCTGAAACTATGAAACTCTGTGGCCTATAGGAAACCTACTCGTGATTGTTCAGGGGCAAATGCCATCGCACCCTCTAATTAAAGTGAAGAACTATGGAAAGACCCTGCCACCTGTGTCTCCAGACCTCGGAGGCCAGAGCCTGCTCCTCTGGCGTGGGATACGCATATGGATGGGAGGCGAGGTCCATAGGGTGCAGAGACCTCAGGGGCCAGAGCCTGCTCCTCTGGCGTGGGATACGCATATGGATGGGAGGCGAGGTCCGTAGGGTGCAGAGACCTCGGAGGCCAGAGCCTGCTCCTCTGGCGTGGGATACGCATATGGATGGGAGGCGAGGTCCATAGGGTGCAGAGACCTCAGGGGCCAGAGCCTGCTCCTCTGGCGTGGGATACGCATATGGATGGGAGGCGAGGTCCGTAGGGTGCAGAGACCTCGGAGGCCAGAGCCTGCTCCTCTGGCGTGGGATACGCATATGGATGGGAGGCGAGGTCCATAGGGTGCAGAGACCTCAGGGGCCAGAGCCTGCTCCTCTGGCGTGGGATACGCATATGGATGGGAGGCGAGGTCCGTAGGGTGCAGAGACCTCGGAGGCCAGAGCCTGCTCCTCTGGCGTGGGATACGCATATGGATGGGAGGCGAGGTCCGTAGGGTGCAGAGACCTCGGAGGCCAGAGCCTGCTCCTCTGGCGTGGGATACGCATATGGATGGGAGGCGAGGTCCGTAGGGTGCAGAGACCTCGGAGGCCAGAGCCTGCTCCTCTGGCGTGGGATACGCATATGGATGAGAGGCGAGGTCCGTAGGGTGCAGAGACCTCGGAGGCCAGAGCCTTCTCCTCTGGCGTGGGATACGCATATGGATGGGAGGCGAGGTCCGTAGGGTGCAGAGACCTCGGAGGCCAGAGCCTGCTCCTCTGGCGTGGGATACGCATATGGATGGGAAGCGAGGTCCACAGGGTGCAGAGACCTCGGAGGCCAGAGCCTGCTCCTCCGGCGTGGGATACGCATATGGATGAGAGGCGAGTTCCGTAGGGTGCAGAGACCTCGGAGGGCAGAGCCTGCTCCTCCGGCGTGGGATACGCATATGGATGGGAGGCGAGGTCCGTAGGGTGCAGAGACCTCGGAGGCCAGAGCCTGCTCCTCCGGCGTGGGATACGCATATGGATGGGAGGCGAGGTCCACAGGGTGCAGAGACCTCGGAGGCCAGAGCCTGCTCCTCCGGCGTGGGATACGCATATGGATGGGAGGCGAGGTCCACAGGGTGCAGAGACCTCGGAGGCCAGAGCCTGCTCCTCCGGCGTGGGATACGCATATGGATGGGAGGCGAGGTCCACAGGGTGCAGAGACCTCGGAGGCCAGAGCCTGCTCCTCCGGCGTGGGATACGCATATGGATAGGAGGCGAGGTCCGTAGGGTGCAGAGACCTCGGAGGCCAGAGCCTGCTCTTCTGGCGTGGGATACGCATATGGATGGGAGGCGAGGTCCACAGGGTGCAGAGACCTCGGAGGCCAGAGCCTGCTCCTCTGGCGTGGGATACGCATATGGATGAGAGGCGAGGTCCGTAGGGTGCAGAGACCTCGGAGGCCAGAGCCTGCTCCTCTGGCGTGGGATACGCATATGGATGGGAGGCGAGGTCCACAGGGTGCAGAGACCTCGGAGGCCAGAGCCTGCTCCTCTGGCGTGGGATACGCATATGGATGGGAGGCGAGGTCCACAGGGTGCAGAGACCTCGGAGGCCAGAGCCTGCTCCTCTGGCGTGGGATACGCATATGGATGGGAGGCGAGGTCCACAGGGTGCAGAGACCTCGGAGGCCAGAGCCTGCTCCTCTGGCGTGGGATACGCATATGGATGGGAGGCGAGGTCCGTAGGGTGCAGAGACCTCGGAGGTCTCTGGATGGGAGGCGAGGTCCACAGGGTGCAGAGACCTCGGAAGCCAGAGCCTGTCCGTAGGGTGCAGAGACCTCGGAGGCCAGAGCCTGCTCCTCTGGCGTGGGATACGCATATGGATGGGAGGCGAAGTCCACAGGGTGCAGAGACCTCGGAAGCCAGAGCCTGTCCGTAGGGTGCAGAGACCTCGGAGGCCAGAGCCTGCTCCTCTGGCGTGGGATACGCATATGGATGGGAGGCGAAGTCCACAGGGTGCAGAGACCTCGGAGGCCAGAGCCTGCTCCTCTGGCGTGGGATACGCATATGGAGGACCTCTGCATCCTACACATCCTGTAGGTCTTGGTCGGTTATCCCAATCGCAGCATGGGATGCCTGACCCCCCCGCCCAGAGAGGGCGAGATCATGGGCTGAGTCCTACGCTCTCCTTGAGGAAGAGAGACTGAGGGTTTGGGTAATGCCAGGTGGTGTCTTCTGATAGGGCGTAGGACCGGGCTGCGATGGGCAGTGCCACAGTTACCGTTCATAAATACAGCTTGCATTACAAGGAGCTTATTTTATTCGACATAGTGCTGGCTACAGCGTGCTTCATTTCTTTGCCAGCAGCAGAGATACTGGAAAATAACCCCACACCAAGCCATCGACTCGTACATTATTTATTGCAGTTGAAAATAAGAATATCCTTTTAATCATTGGGACCATTTCAGTCATCGGTGTGTCTGAGTGATTGACGTAAGCCGGCATTCAGTGGAGGTGAAGAGCCACGTTGCATGTGTACTGTGAACCCAGGTGTGAGTGTTAACGTCAGACACTCCTAATGGTCCTGACTGTGTTGTCATTCGCCAAGGTTTCAAGCAATGACCTAGGACCTGAGGTCAGGATCCACCAATCCGTGGAAGGCCAGGTCTTGCCTTCTGGACCGACCCATCACTTGGCGGGATACGCAATGGACGCTGTGCTATGGTGCTGGCTGTGCATGTGGTCTTACTCCATCTGCACTGAATGACTGCTTGGGTCACTGGGACTTCTCGTTTTTCTGGGGGTTCAGATGGGCAAGGGAGTTCTTGTTCAGCGACAGTCTTTATGCGATCGGCCAATGAGGGCATTAAACTGGCAAAACAAGATGCAGACGGCTTGATGGCAGTGGTGGCGGGCAGTTGAGAAGGCGATCTATTCAACTCCCTTCATGAACTCCAGGAACTCTGTAAAGCAACGAAAAGAAACACAGATGAAATAAAACCTATACATTACCAGGTCTGTCCCGTACAGCATTGGGTAGTCACAATTCAATTTTATGCGCAAGTAAAATACGTCATCTAAAGAGCCTGTTTGGAAACTCTGGGACAAAGAAGACAGTTCTTAGGCTCCAAGCTGAGGCGTTCTTACTACTGCTCTTAAAGGTGGGAGGTATTGAACATGAATCGCAGTAACAAAGCTTGATAAGATTATCTACCGAAGTGTGGGAGCCCCTCTGCTGAGACCACTCGGGAGGGTCTGGCCCACTGTGGCTTACCAGAGCAGTACGCCTAGCCCACTCCACCCCAAGCAACCCCTCCCCAAGCTGTGCAGGACTTACATGCTAGGACATGTTTCTATCTATGAATGGGAGTCGCACCAGCAACCCCAGATATGTGTTTGAGCCTTGCTGGGCATCATCAGTGATGTGTGGTTGTGTCGCCGTCTCTCTAGGCAAAGTGGGAAAGGGGGGACCAGCCTGATATGCACATGGATGTTGTTCCTCTGGTAAGGCATGGGGGTGAAAGCATGATTTTAGACCCCTTCCCATTGCACAGTTCACATGGCCTTGTTTGTTCACAGTAGGGGGCTCTACAGTTTCTCGCAGATGTTGACTCGAGTTTAGCAGGGGTAATGCAGACATGCAGCTCTTGCTCTCCGTGCCTGGAGAGACAGATATCGCGCATTCATCTCACACATGTACGCAGGCATCTAGAGATGCCCTGACTCAACAGGAAGCCCTGTTGGTGTAGGCCCTCGGCTAATGCCACCCGTATCTGCCACAACAGCTCCAGAGGCTTCAAACTAGGAAGGCGCTTCATGTGGTTCCGGAGCTCCCTCCCGCTCTCTCTCAGTACTCAAGAGATTCCAGTTCAAATTAGCTGCAATTACCTTGAGCAGGTCTTCTAAAGGTCAGAATTCTCCAACTCCTGTGCACCCTTTCATCCACCACCTCGCCCCATTGGCGAGGAGACCCTCGTCTCCTTTCCATCTCTTGCCAAGCTTTACTGCCACTCACTCGTGGCATGGAGCTCCTTCTCTTGCTAAGCTTCTACTCCACACGTGGCAAGGAGCTCCATCTCTTGCTAAGCTTCTACGCCTCTATGCCACTCGTGGCAAGGAGCTCCATCTCTTGCTAAGCGTCTATGCCACTCGTTGCAAGGAGCTCTATCTCTTGCTAAGCTTCTATGCCACCTGTGGCATGGTGCGCCATCTCTTGCAAAGCTTCTACACCACTTGTGGCAAGGAGCTCCATCTCTTGCTAAGCTTCTACACCTCTATGCCACTCGTGGCAAGGAGCTCCATCTCTTGCTAAGCGTCTATGCCACTCGTGTCAGGGAGCTCCATCTCTTGCTAAACTTCTACTCTATAAGTGGCAAGGAGGTCCATCCCTTGCTAAGCTTCTGCGCCTCTATGCCACTTGTGGCATGGCGCTCCATCTCTTGCTAAGCTTCTACTCCACATGTGGCAAGGAGATCCATCTCTTGCTAAGCTTCTACGCCTCTATGCCACTTGTGGCAAGATGCTCCATCTCTTGCTAAGCTTCTATGCCACTCGTGGCATGAAGCTCCATCTGTTGCCAAGCTTCTACTCCACACGTGGCAAGGAGCTCCATCTCTTGCTAAGCTTCTATGCCACCCATGGCATGGAGCTCCATCTGTTGCTAAGCTTCTACTCCACATGTGGCAAGGAGCTCCATCACTTGCTAAGCTTCTACGCCTCTATGCCACTAGTGTCATGGAGCTCCATCTCTTGCTAAGCTTCTACTCCAATTGTGGCAAGGAGCGCCATCTCTTGCTAAGCTTCTACGCCTCTATGCCACTCGTGGCATGGAGCTCCATCTCTTGCTAAGCATCTACTCCACTCGTGGCAAGGAGATCCATCTCTTGCTAAGCTTCTACGCCTCTTTGCCACTCGTGGCAAGGAGCTCTATATCTTGCTAACCTTCTACGCTACTTGTGGCACGGAGCTCTATCTCTTGCTAAGCTTCTACGCCACCTGGGGCATGGAGCGCCATCGCTTGGAAAGCTTCTACTCCACTCGTGTCAAGGAGCTCCATCTCTTGCTAAGCTTCTACTCCACTTGTGTCAAGGATCTCTATCTATTGCTAAGCTTCTATGCCTCTACGCCACTCGTGGCAAGGAGCGCTATCTCTTGCTAAGCTTCTACGCCTCTACGCCACTTGTGACAAGGAGCTCTATCTCTTGCTAAGCCTCTACGCATCTACGCCACTTGTGGCACGGAGCTCTATCTCTTGCTAAGCTTCTATGCCACTCGTGGCAAGGAACTCTATCTCTTGCTAAGCTTCTACGCCACTCGTGGCAAGGAGCTGTATCTCTTGCTAAGCTTCTACGCCTCTACGCCACTTGTGGCAAGGAGCTCTATCTCTTGCTAAGCTTCTATGCCTCTACGCCACTTTGGCAAGGAGCTCTATCTCTTGCTAAGCGTCTATGCCTCTACGACACTCGTTGCAAGGAGCTCTATCTCTTGCTAAGCCTCTACACATCTACGCCACTTGTGGCACGGAGCTCTATCTCTTGCTAAACTTCTATGCCACTTGTGGCAAGGAGCTCTATCTCTTGCTAAGCTTCTATACCTCTACGCCACTTGTGGCAAGGAGCTCTATCTCTTGCTAAGCTTCTATGCCTCTACGACACTCGTTGCAAGGAGCTCTATCTCTTGCTAAGCCTCTACACATCTACGCCACTTGTGGCAAGGAGCTCTATCTCTTGCTAAGCTTCTATGCCACTTGTGGCAAGGAGCTCTATCTCTTGCTAAGCTTCTATGCCACCTGTGGCATGGTGCACCATCTCTTGCAAAGCTTCTACACCACTTGTGGCAAGGAGCTCCATCTCTTGCTAAGCTTCTACACCTCTATGCCACTCGTGGCAAGGAGCTCCATCTCTTGCTAAGCGTCTATGCCACTCGTGTCAGGGAGCTCCATCTCTTGCTAAACTTCTACTCTATAAGTGGCAAGGAGGTCCATCCCTTGCTAAGCTTCTGCGCCTCTATGCCACTTGTGGCATGGCGCTCCATCTCTTGCTAAGCTTCTACTCCACATGTGGCAAGGAGCTCTATCTCTTGCTAAGCTTCTACGCCTCTATGCCACTCGTGGCAAGATGCTCCATCTCTTGCTAAGCTTCTATGCCACTCGTGGCATGGAGCTCCATCTGTTGCCAAG